>NC_088221.1:43125381-44347881 GCF_036934945.1 Oncorhynchus masou masou | reverse complement strand
CATCCGCTACAAGACCATGGTGCTTGCCTACGGAGCTGTGAGGGGAACGGCACCGCAGTACCTCCAGGCTCTGATCAGGCCCTACACCCAAACAAGGGCACTGCGTTCATCCACCTCTGGCCTGCTCGCCTCCCTACCACTGAGGAAGTACAGTTCCCGCTCAGCCCAGTCAAAACTGTTCGCTGCTCTGGCCCCCCAATGGTGGAACAAACTCCCTCACGACGCCAGGACAGCGGAGTCAATCACCACCTTCCGGAGACACCTGAAACCCCACCTCTTCAAGGAATACCTAGGATAGGATAAGTGATCCTTCTCACCCCCCCCTTAAATGATTTAGATGCACTATTGTAAAGTGGCTGTTCCACTGGATGTCAGAAGGTGAATTCACCAATTTGTAAGTCGCTCTGGATAAGAGCGTCTGCTAAATGACTTAAATGTAAATGTAAATCTATTTCCATCTTTCCCCTAAAAACATGCCCAATCCTAGTGACACACACGCATGTACTGTACGCACACACACCTCAGCCCTCCTGAGCCCACCCAATCTGTGTGAGTTCAAAGCCAGTAAATCCCCACAGCTGAATGGAGTTTTGGTTTCTCTCCTGGTGTCTGAGTGGCGTGCATCATCAGTCGATAAGCAGGTTCTGACCTGCAGAACAGCTTTAGATAGAGATAGATAGAGAGAGAGAGAGAGAGAGAGAGAGAGAGAGAGAGGAGAGAGAGAGATCTAGCACTACTATGTGTGATATGAGTTGTAATAATGTACTGTGTATTCATGTGCTGCACAGCATGTCTGAGTGAATCAGCATAGGAGTTAGAATAGGACAAGATCACAGTTTACTACAATGACTGTTCACTTTCTGGGGAGGCATATTAAACCTTGTTTGTTTTTCTTTGAGGTGGTTTTTCCAGCATTAGGGCCTGCAGCGTTCTTGTGTAATCTAATCTACTGTATATTTACTGATGTCCTGAAACATATGAGCCTTTGGACTCACATACAGTATAATATTATCCAGCCTAGACCTGTTGGGTTCACTGGGGGCTAAACCTGGTCCTATTGGGTTCACTGGGGGACTATCCTAGTCGTATTGGGTCTGGTTCACTGGGGGTTAGCCTAGTCCTATTGGGTTCACTGGGGGACTAGTCTAGTCCTATTGGGTTCACTGGGGGACTAGCCTAGTCCTATTGGGTTCACTGGGGGTTAGCCTGGTCCTATTGGGACTGGTTCACTGGAGGACAAGCCTAGTCCTATTGGGTTCACTGGGGGACTAGCCTAGTCCTATTGGGTTCACTGGGGGACTAGCCTAGTCCTATTGGGTTCACTGGGGGAGTAGCCTAGTCCTATTGGGTTCACTGGGGGTTAGCCTGGTCCTATTGAGTTCACTGGGGGTTAGCCTGGTCCTATTGAGTTCACTGGGGGCGAGCCTGGTCCTATTAGGTCTGGTTCACTGGGGGGCTAGCCTGGCCCTATTGGGTTCACTGGGGGACTAGCCTGGTCCTATTGGGTTCACTGGGTGACTAGCCTGGTCATATTGGATTCACTGGGGGACTAGCCTGGTCCTATTGGGTTCACTGGGGGACTAGCCTGGTCCTATTGGGTTCACTGGGGGACTAGCCTGGCTCTATTGGGTCTAGTTCACTAGGGGACTAGCCTGGTCCTATTGGGTTCACTAGGGGACTAGCCTGGCTCTATTGGGTCTGGTTCACTAGGGACTAGCCTGGTCCTATTGGGTTCACTAAGGGACTAGCCTGGTCCTATTGGGTTCACTGGGGGACTAGCCTGGTTCACTGGGGGGCTAGCCTGGTCCTATTGGGTTCACTAGGGGACTAGCCTGGCTCTATTGACTAGCCTGGTCCTATTGGTTCACTAGGGGACTAGCCTGGCTCTATTGGGTTCACTGGGGGACTAGCCTGGTCCTATTGGGTTCACTGGGGGACTAGCCTGGCTCTATTGGGTCTGGTTCACTAGGGGACTAGCCTGGTCCTATTGGGTTCACTAGGGGACTAGCCTGGTCCTATTGGGTTCACTAGGGGACTAGCCTGGTCCTATTGGGTTCACTGGGGGACTAGCCTGGCTCTATTGGGTCTGGTTCACTTGGGGACTAGCCTGGTCCTATTGGGTTCACTGGGGGACTAGCTTGGCTCTATTGGGTCAGTACTACATGGTGACAACCAAGGAGAGATCCCAGTTCAGGACAACCCAGGAGAGCTCCTCCTCACTGCAGGTAACCACACCACTGACCCCTAACCACACAGTACGACATGGTGACAACCCAGGAGAGCAGTAACCACACAGTACTACATGGTGACAACCCAGGAGAGCAGTAACCACACAGTACGACATGGTGACAACCAAGGAGAGCAGTAACCACACAGTACTACATGGTGACAACCCAGGAGAGCAGTAACCACACAGTACTACATGGTGACAACCAGGAGGAGAGCAGTAAGCAGTAACCACACAGTACTACATGGTGACAACCCAGGAGAGCAGTAACCACACAGTACTACATGGTGACAACCCAGGAGAGCAGTAACCACACAGTACTACATGGTGACAACCCAGGAGCAGTAACCACACAGTACTACATGGTGACAACCCAGGAGAGCAGTAACCACACAGTACTACATGGTGACAACCCAGGAGGAGTAACCACACAGCAGTAACCACACAGTACTACATGGTGACAACCCAGGAGAGCAGTAACCACACAGTACTACATGGTACTACATGGTGACAACCAAGGAGAGCAGTAACCACACAGTACTACATGGTGACAACCAGGAGGAGAGCAGTAACCACATGGTGACAACCCAGTACTACATGGTGACAACCCAGGAGAGCAGTAACCACACAGTACTACATGGTGACAACCAAGGAGAGCAGTAACCACACAGTACTACATGGTGACAACCAAGGAGAGCAGTAACAACACAGTACAGTACTACATGGTGACAACCAAGGAGAGCAGTAACCACACAGTACTACATGGTGACAACCCAGGAGAGCAGTAACCACACAGTACTACATGGTGACAACCCAGGAGAGCAGTAACCACACAGTACTACATGGTGACAACCCAGGAGAGCAGTAACCACACAGTACTACATGGTGACAACCCAGGAGAGCAGTAACCACACAGTACTACATGGTGACAACCCAGGAGAGCAGTAACCACACAGTACTACATGGTGACAACCCAGGAGAGCAGTAACCACACAGTACTACATGGTGACAACCCAGGAGAGCAGTAACCACACAGTACAGTACATGGTGACAACCCAGGAGAGCAGTAACCACACAGTACTACATGGTGACAACCCAGGAGAGCAGTAACCACACAGTACTACATGGTGACAACCCAGGAGAGCAGTAACCACACAGTACTACATGGTGACAACCCAGGAGAGCAGTAACCACACAGTACTACATGGTGACAACAGGAGAGCAGTAACCACACAGTACTACATGGTGACAACCCAGGAGAGCAGTAACCACACAGTACTACATGGTGACAACCCAGGAGGAGAGCAGTAACCACACAGTACTACATGGTGACAACCCAGGAGAGCAGTAACCACACAGTACTACATGGTGACAACCCAGGAGAGCAGTAACCACACAGTACACAGTAACATGGTGACAACCAAGGAGACAGTAACCACACAGTACTACATGGTGACAACCAAGGAGAGCAGTAACCACACAGTACACATGGTGACATGGTGACACACCCAGGAGAGCAGACCAAGGAGAGCAGTACAGTACATGGTGACAACCCAGGAGAGCAGTAACCACACAGTACTACATGGTGACAACCCAGGAGAGCAGTAACCACACAGTACTACATGGTGACAACCCAGGAGAGTAACCACACAGTAACATGGTGACAACCCACAGTAACCACACAGTACTACATGGTGACAACCCAGGAGGCAGTAACCACACAGTACTACAGTAACCACACAGTACTACATGGTGACAACCCAGGAGAGCAGTAACCACACAGTACTACATGGTGACAACCCAGGAGAGCAGTAACCACACAGTACTACATGGTGACAACCCAGGAGAGCAGTAACCACACAGTACTACATGGTGACAACCCAGGAGAGCAGTAACCACACAGTACTACATGGTGACAACCCAGGAGAGCAGTAACACACAGTACTACAGTAAGTAACCACACAGTACTACATGGTGACAACCCAGGAGAGCAGTAACCACACAGTACTACATGGTGACAACCCAGGAGAGCAGTAACCACACAGTACTACATGGTGACAACCCAGGAGAGCAGTAACCACACAGTACTACATGGTGACAACCAAGGAGAGCAGTAACCACACAGTACTACATGGTGACAACCCAGGAGAGCAGTAACCACACAGTACTACATGGTGACAACCCAGGAGAGCAGTAACCACACAGTACTACATGGTGACAACCCAGGAGAGCAGTAACCACACAGTACTACATGGTGACAACCCAGGACACAGCAGTAACCACACAGTACTACATGGTGACAACCCAGGAGAGCAGTAACCACACAGTACTACATGGTGACAACCCAGGAGAGCAGTAACCACACAGTACTACATGGTGACAACCCAGGAGAGCAGTAACCACACAGTACTACATGGTGACAACCCAGGAGAGCAGTAACCACACAGTACTACATGGTGACAACCCAGGAGAGCAGTAACCACACAGTACTACATGGTGACAACCAAGGAGAGCAGTAACCACACAGTACTACATGGTGACAACCCAGGAGAGCAGTAACCACACAGTACTACATGGTGACAACCAAGGAGAGCAGTAACCACACAGTACTACATGGTGACAACCCAGGAGAGCAGTAACCACACAGTACTACATGGTGCACCACCACACATAGTGCAATAAACGTTAGCAGTTAACAACAGAAACAAAAGAAAGAACACAGAACACTGAACACCAGTTGGAAAGAAAACCAGAGTAAAAATAAACAGTGTGCTGCTAAGGGCCCACTTACTATCACCAACATGGGTTGGAGGGTCCAGGTTTTGTCTTGGATTGGCCTGTCTTGCAGTGTGTGTTTTGGATGCTCCAAATTTAGCCTTGGATTGGCCTGTCTTGCAGTGTGTGTTTTGGATGCTCCAGATTTAGCCTTGGATTGGCCTGTCTTGCAGTGTGTGTTTTGGATGCTCCAGATTTAGCCTTGGATTGGCCTGTCTTGCAGTGTGTGTTTTGGATGCTCCAGATTTAGCCTTGGATTGGCCTGTCTCGCAGTGTGTGTTTTGGAGAGTGTGCCTGTCAGAGAAAGGCGGTAGGGCTACACAGTAGGTAGATTGGAGTGTTTGTCATGCGATCTGATGTTTTGTCTGTTTGGTTGTTTGACACACTGCTTTTTTTTGCCTGGGAGTTTGTTCAGAGACTTGAGCAGCGTTCAGTATGTGTGTGTGCTTGTTAATGTATGTTTCTAGATGTGCATGACTTTGTGTGAGC
Source organism: Oncorhynchus masou masou (assembly GCF_036934945.1). Taxonomy (NCBI): domain Eukaryota; kingdom Metazoa; phylum Chordata; class Actinopteri; order Salmoniformes; family Salmonidae; genus Oncorhynchus; species Oncorhynchus masou. Next base: position 44,342,390 of record NC_088221.1, on the reverse strand, counting down.
GTGTTTACATTCACCTATATGTGGTGTGTGTGTGTACTGTGTAGGCGCTTGCCAAGAGGAGTCAGGCAGGGGGGTGTGAGTTCCCCCTAAAAGCATTGCGTGACTAGAGTGGATGGACGGCCTTGGGAGAGGCCACATCCTGGGATTTTCCTGCGGCGGCTGCTCAGATAAGGGAATCGTTCTTGTCGGTATTGCTTACAAAAGCCCTAGGGGCCCATGAGTGGGGAGGGTGTGTGTGTGTGTGTAAGCTGCTATATGCTTGCAATACGAACCTGTCTTTGGAACAGACTCAAGGTTTAACACAATCAACACCAGACACTGCCAGATCGGCTGGACTGTTTGGTGGTCATCCAGATAGTTCCAGAACCTCACAGCTCCGACAGTGTTCTCTCTGTATGTGTTCTTTCTCAGTTCAGCAGTCATTACAAAATGATGTACTACAAATACATGTAGGAATGCAGGACATTTATAATGTGTAGTGTATTTTGAAGTTTCAAAAGGATTCTGAAGTTTTTGAAATTACCACTTCCACATTTCCCTTAATGAAAAATGTATCAACTCCTACAAAAATGTCCATGAATTATAATCCACATAATAATTCACATTTTGTGTTGCTGTAGGATTATTTTTCTGCTGTAGCAAACTGTCTCAAATTAAGATCCTACATCTGTAAAAGACATGCCTTTTCATGCTGTAGAAAACCTGCATTGATTACTGATAGGACTCTTATCCTTCACACAGTCAGCTGCTTATGCAACACCTTGCCATAATGCCAGCATTCTCTTTTACGATCACAGATGAGCCATGAAACAAAGACAAGCTCGCATCAATTTTCTCATGAAAACTTTGAACAAAACCCACAGCTGATTTGAAGACAGAGGCTTTTCAAAGAGCCTGAATGGGGCCTACATAAGGCCTCTATTATCTACTAGGAAAACCAAAAGACGTCTGTTCACAGTCCATTATATATGTTTACTCAGCATACACCTCAATTCACAGCCCCTGGTTCATTCCTGTCAGCATACATTCATGCGTACAACCAGGTGATTCCGTTTAAATAACGGTAAGCAAATACATGATTAAGTTAAAGGTTTGGGCAGCAGCTAGACACGATCGTACCGTAGAATAGCTAACAAATCAATCTCCCTTTCCACCCTCCAAGCATTACTAAAACAAGCAGCAGAAGTGTCTGATTTGAATCCATATGTTTTATGAGTATATCTGATATCATCATCCACCCAATGACATTTGACTAGAGAGAATAGGATGTTTTGACCCTATTCTACCATGGCTGATTGTCCGTGTCAGTGTTTTTCAGTATGCCTGGCTATGAAACCCGACACCGCTCTGAGAGAGCCTTAATAACTAGCAGCCCACTGTGGCCTCCTCTGTCTGTCACAAACACCATTAGAGGATTCTAGAACTGTAGAACAAGCTTTTGATGTTTGATGTTTCCTCGATGTGATTCCCTCCAGGCAAGAGGAGTGACTTCCTTTCATTCAGAGTAGAATGAACTGCCGTAGCCCTTATAGAAGTTGACATATTTTCAACAGTATTTCATTAACTGAAAGAGGGGGAGGTAATACAGCTGGGTTGGCTATTTAGGAGAGCGTTATCTACAGTGTATTATGTACATGAAAGACATCACTTAATAGCCCATCAAGGTAGTGCATTGTGTTCCCTGAATACACTGATTTCATACTTAAATCTGGACCTCCGAGATAAGAAAGTAGATTTATGTAAGAGAGACGGTGCTAGCCAGAAAGAGAGACGGTGCTAGAAAGAGAGACTGCGCTAGCCAGAAAGGAAGAGGGTGTTAGCCAGAAAGAAAGAGGGTGCGCTAGCCAGAAAGAAAGAAAGAGGGTGCTAGTCAGAAAGAAAGAAAGAGGGTGCTAGCCAGAAAGAAAGAAAGAGGGTGCTAGCCAGAAAGAAAGAAAGAGGGTGCTAGCCAGAAAGAAAGAAAGAGGGTGCTAGCCAGAAAGAAAGAGGGTGCTAGCCAGAAAGAGAGATGATGCTAGCCAGAAAGAGAGAGCGCGCTAGCCAGAAAGAGAGATGATGCTAGCCAGAAAGAGAGAGCGCGCTAGCCAGAAAGAAAGAGGGTGTTAGCCAGAAAGAAAGAGGGTGCTAGTCAGAAAGAAAGAGGGTGCTAGCCAGAAAGAAAGAGGGTGTTAGCCAGAAAGAAAGAGGGTGTTAGCCAGAAAGAAAGAGGGTGCTAGCCAGAAAGAAAGAGGGTGTTAGCCAGAAAGAAAGAGGGTGTTAGCCAGAAAGAAAGAGGGTGCTAGCCAGAAAGAAAGAAAGAGGGTGCTAGCCAGAAAGAAAGAAAGAGGGTGCTAGCCAGAAAGAAAGAAAGAGGGTGCTAGCCAGAAAGAAAGAAAGAGGGTGCTAGCCAGAAAGAAAGAGGGTGCTAGCCAGAAAGAAAGAGGGTGCTAGCCAGAAAGAAAGAGGGTGCTAGCCAGAAAGAGAGATGATGCTAGCCAGAAAGAGAGAGCGCGCTAGCCAGAAAGAGAGATGATGCTAGCCAGAAAGAGAGAGCGCGCTAGCCAGAAAGAGAGACTGCGCTAGCCAGAAAGAAAGAGGGTGTTAGCCAGAAAGAAAGAGGGTGCTAGTCAGAAAGAAAGAAAGAGGGTGCTAGCCAGAAAGAAAGAAAGAGGGTGCTAGCCAGAAAGAAAGAAAGAGGGTGCTAGCCAGAAAGAAAGAAAGAGGGTGCTAGCCAGAAAGAAAGAAAGAAAGAAAGAGGGTGCTAGCCAGAAAGAAAGAGGGTGCTAGCCAGAAAGAAAGAGGGTGCTAGCCAGAAAGAGAGATGATGCTAGCCAGAAAGAGAGAGCGCGCTAGCCAGAAAGAGAGATGATGCTAGCCAGAAAGAGAGAGCGCGCTAGCCAGAAAGAGAGAGCGCGCTAGCCAGAGACACCGCACTAGCCAGAGAGAGAGACCGCGATAGCCAGGAGACCGTGCTAGCCAGAGAGAGAGACCACACTAGCCAGAGAGACCGCACTAGCCAGAGAGAGAGAGCGCGATATCCAGGGAGACCGTGCTAACCAGAAAGAGATACTGAGTACCAGCTCTTACAAGACTGAAAGGAGCTCTAAAATAGAGAATAATAGAGAAAATGTTTAATGCAGCTGACAGTCAGATGAAAGTCAAATTGTGCAAGAAAGTGAGTTAATGAGAATAAAGGAACGTGCAATATGTTGTCATAGAGAGAGAGAGGGGCTGGCAGGGTAGTGGGGGGAGGGGGTTGGCGGCACAGCGTCAGAAAGAGAAATGAAACCATGCCAGCTATGCATACGGGAATATTATCTTGATTTGAAAACATTCAGTTGTAGCAGATCTAGAACACAGATCTCTCTATTCTCACGCAGGTGTGCAGGAAAGGGTGGGTATAACGACACAGAGAGAGCCAATGGTGTGAGCCAGCTTCCCTATAAGGCCATCCCTCATTCATTAATGATTAATGTTCCTGTTACTTCCTGTTATGACTGGAGGGAAAGGAAACATCTTCTATTACTTCCTGTTATGACAGGAGGGTAGGAAACATCTTCTGTTACTTCCTGTTATGACTGCAGGGAAAGGAAACATCTTCTATTATTTCCTGTTATGACTGGAGGGAAAGGAAACATCTTCTATTACTTCCTATTATGACAGCAGGGAAAGGAATCATCTGTTACTTCCTGTTATGACAGGAGGGTAGGAAACATCTTCTATTACTTCCTATTATGACAGCAGGGAAAGGAATCATCTGTTACTTCCTGTTATGACAGGAGGGAAAGGAAACATCTTCTGTTACTTCCCGTTATGATAGGAGGGTAGGAAACATCTTCTATTACTTCCTATTATGACAGCAGGGAAAGGAATCATCTGTTACTTCCTGTTATGACAGGAGGGAAAGGAAACATCTTCTGTTACTTCCTGTTATGACAGGAGGGTAGGAAACATCTTCTATTACTTCCTATTATGACAGCAGGGAAAGGAATCATCTGTTACTTCCTGTTATGACCAGAGGAACATGAATCATATTTTGTTATTTCCTGTTATGACTGTAAGGAAAGGAAACATATTCTGCCTTTTATCACAGTGCCGTATAGTCCTTGACTTTTTCCATATTTTGTTATTTTACAGTCTTATTCTAAAATCTTCACACAAAACCCCATAACGACACAGCAAAAACAGGTTTTATTTTTTTTTTGCAAATGTATTAAAACTAAAAACAGAAATACCAGAACTTTTCAGACCGTTTGCTATGAGACTCGAAATTGAGCTCAGGTGCATCCTTTTTCCATTGATCATCCTTGAGATGTTTCTACAACTTGATTGGAGTCCACCTGTGGTAAATTCAATTAATTGGACATGATTTGGTAAGGCACACACCTGTCTATATAAGGTCCCACAGTTGACAGTGCAGGTCAGAGTAAAAACCAAGCCATGAGGTCTAAGGAATTATCTGTAGAGCTCCGAGACAGGATTGTGCTGAGGAACAGATCTGGGGAAGGGTACCAAAACATTTCTGCAGCATTGGAGGTCCCCAAGAACACAGCGGCCTCCATCATTCTTAAATGGAAGAAGTTTGAAACTCCCAAGACTCTTCCTAGAGCTGGCCGCCCGGCCAAACTGAGCAATCGGGGGAGAAGGGCCTTGGTCAGGGAGGTGACCAAGAACCCGATGGTCACTCTGACAGAGCTCGAGAGTTCCTCTCTGGAGAACCTTCCAGGTGGACAATCATCTCTGCAGCACTCCAGCAATCAGGCCTTTATGTTAGAGTGACCAGACGGAAGCCACTCTTCAGTAAAAGGCACATGACAGCCTGCTTTTGAGTGTCCCAAAAGACATCGAAAGACTCTCAGACTATGAGAAAAAAGATTGTCTGGTCTGATGAAACCAAGATTTAACTTTTTGGACCGGAATGCCAAGTGTCACGTCTGGAGGAAACCTGGCACCATCCCTACGATGAAGCATGGTCGTGGTAGAATCATGCTGTGGGGATGTTTTTCAGTAACAGAGATTAGTCAGGATCGAGAGAAGGATTAACGGAGAAAAGTACAGAGAGCCTGGCAGGTAGCTTAGTGGTTATATCGTTGGGCCAGTAACCGAAAGGTTGCTAGATCGAATTCCCGAGCTGACAAGGTAAAAATCTGTCGTTCTGCCCTGAACAAGGCGGTTAACCCACTGTACCGTCATTGTAAATAAGAATTTGTTCTTAACAGACTTGCCTAGTTAAATTGAAAAAAAAAATAATCCTTGATGAAAACCTGCTCCAAAGCGCTCAGGACCTCAGATTGAGGGCAACGGTTCGGGACAAGTCTCTGAATGTCCTTGGGTGGCCCAACCAGAGCCCGGACTTGAACCCAATCGAATATCTTTGGAGAGACCTGACAGAGCTTCGGAGGATCTGCAGAGAAGAATGGGATAAACTCTCCAAATAGAGGTGTGCCAAGCTTGTAGGGTCATACCCAAGAAGACTCGATGCTGTAATCACTGCCAAAGGTTATTCAACAAAGTACTGAGTAAAGGGTCTGAATACTTATGTAAATGTTTAAAATATTTAATTAAATTTTTTTTAATAAATTAGCAGAAATGTCTAAACCTGATTTTGCTTTGTCATTATGGGGTATTGTGTGTAGATTGATGAGGGATAAAAGCAATCTAATTAATTTTAGAATAAGGAACGTAACAAAATGTGGAAAAAGTCAACGGGTCTGAATACTTTCCAAAGTCACTGCATATGTCCTGTCTACATTTAGCCCCTCTGATCAGATAGTGATGGTGGTGAGTAATAGTGGAGGGTATTATGCTTGATAGGGTGTGAGTGGTAATGGTGGTTTATATTCCTTCTGTGACCTTCCCTTTCAGAGAAGAGAATGGGGTCAATGTGAGCCATGTTAGATTGTTACATTTACATTTTAGTCATTTAGCAGATACTCTTATCCAGAGCAACTTTACAGGAGCAATTAGAGTTAAGTGCCTTGCTCAAGGGCACAGACAGATTTTTCACCTAGTCGGCTTGGGGATTCAACCCAGCGACCTTTCGGTTACTGGCCCAATAACCTTACATAGCAGGCATAAATGCCTGAAACTAGATCCCCTACATACTGGTCTTGACCAAAAGAAGAAGAAAAAAACTGTCGGGGGAGGTTCTCTTCAGCACTGTTTGAACCAATCCGGTAAATGTGGAGGAGGAGCTAAGATGGAGTGTCACCTTGTTTAATGTCCATAAGTGGAAGTCAAGTCACAGGCCTGTTTTCTATTTTCCATGAAAACCGGAACATTGTTGGGCACTCAGCAGAGGCTACTGGCCCAACGCTCTTAACTGCTACGCTAACTCCGCGACCTCCATGGTACCCCCACAGCCACATCAGACAAAATATAACCGTTCTCCCAAAACAGGGTCTCCTTGTTATGTCATGCTTGTTAGCATCACAAAATGTTGTTTGTTTTCCTCTGAATTCTTTGCTGTTCTAAAAGGAGGGGGAATTGGTGTCATCTTGCCTAGCTTGTATTTTGTTGTTGATATTTCACAATTCTTCAATGCCTTGAGAGATATGACTCACAGAAACACTAATGCATCCTCCATGTTTCTCATTGCCTGACAATTCTCTATAAAGCTCTGAATTGGGTCATAGTCTGTTGATTATAGCTTTAAAAAACAACAGAGTGATCATCGGTGGAATTTGTTAAATGTCAAGAGTATAAACCATGGTAGCAGGCCAGCCTGGAAAGAGCAAAAAGCAACACACAGGCAGACAATGAGAGGGAGGAGGACAACGGCAGTGAGAGGGTGAACGAGGACAACGGCAGTGAGAGGGTGAAGGAGAACAACGACAGTGAGAGGGTGAAGGAGGACAACGGCAGTGAGAGGGTGAAGGAGGACAACGGCAGTGAGAGGGTGAAGGAGGACAACGGCAGTGAGAGGGTGAAGGAGGACAACGGCAGTGAGAGGGTGAAGGAGGACAACATCAGTGGATCTACTGAAGGTTTGACCACCATCCTGCCTCCCTCAGGTCAAAAGATAACTAATCATAAACTATGCCCTTTCTTACTGTATGTTAGTTACCCAGGTTATACTTCAAATCAAACTGGATTGTTTTTTGGGACCAATCTTAATGCCTGTGTCCTGGGCAGAATGGTGTGCCTGTTCCAACGTCTAATGTTCTTCGGATCCAACAAAAAGTCAGAAAAGGGGGGTATGGTGTCAGCAGTGGGATCAGAACACCAAATTCGGTTAGTAGAGATGAAAACATAATTAAAACGATGGATTCTCAAGCTATACTGAAAGGCAAACCACTGAGTGAGTGGAATACAACCTGCCACTTCAATAAAATGGCCTCTCTTGGATATGTTGATATTGCGTTGACAGGTTAATTACATCTGGAGTTTAAAGAGTTCTACACAAATCAGCTTGGACTGATTATCAGTTAATCATGATTCAATAACAAACGACAAGACCTCTACAAAACAAAGGTTCTTGCCTCGCCCAAGTAGCACATTTTGTTACGCTACAGCCTTATTTTGAAACGGATTAAATAATTTTCCACCCCCTCATCAATCTATACACAATACTCCATAATGACTAAGCAAAAACAAGGTTTTTCTACATTTTTGCAATTTATTTAAAAAAACAATACTTATTTACATAAGTATTCCGACCCTTTGTATGAGACTCGAAAATTGAGCTCGGGTACATCCTGTTTCCAGTGATTATCCTAGAGATGTTTCTACAACTTGGGAGTCCACCTGTGGTAAATTAAATTGATTGGACATGACTTAGAAAAAAGGCACACACCTGTCTATATAAGGTCCTACAGTTGACAGTGCATGTCAGAACAAAAACCAAGCCATGAGGTCGAAGGAATTGTCCATAGAGATCTGAGACAGGATTGTGTCGAGGCACAGATCTGGGGAAGGGTACCAACAAATATTCTGCTGCATTGAAGGTCCCCAAGAACACAGTGGCCTCCATTATTCTTAAATGGAATAAGTTTGGAACTACCAAGACTTTGCCTAGAGCTGTCCACCCGGCCAAACTGAGCAATTGGTGGAGAAGGGCCTTGGTCAGGGAGGTGACCAAGAACCCAATGGTCACTCTGGAGCTCTGCCAGAGTTCCTCTGTGGAGGTGGGAGCACCTTCCAGAACCATCTCTGCAGCACTCCACCAATCAGACCTTTATGGTAGAGTGGCCAGACGGAAGGCACTCCTCAGTAAAAGGTACTTGACAGCCCACTTGGAGACACCTAACGGACTCTTAGACCATGAGAAACAAGATTCTCTGGTCTGATGAAACCAAGATTGAACTCTTTGGCCTGAATGCCAAGCGTCACGTCTGGAGGAAACATGGCACCATCCCTACGGTGAAGCATGGTGGTGGCAGAATCATGCTGTGGGGAAGTTTTCTGTGGCAGGGACTGGGAGACTGGTCAGGATCAAGGGAACAATGAACAGAGCAAAGTACAGAGAGATCCTTGATGGATTTTATAACATAACACACAGAAATGGGAGCCTTTGGTCATTAATATGGTCGAATCTTGAAACTATCATTTCGAAAACAAAACGTTTATTATTTCAGTAAAATATGGGACCATTCGGTATTTTATCTAACGGGTGGCATCCCTAAGTCTAAATATTCTTGTTACATTGCACAACCTTCAATGTTATGTCATAATTACGTAAAATGCAATTTCTTTTACCTAAATATGCAGGTTTTAAAAATCTATACTTCTGTGTATTGATTTTAAGAAAGGCATTGGTGTTTATGTTTAGGTACAGTCGTCCAATGATTGCATCGATTATATGCAACGCAGGACACGCTAGATAAACTATCATCAACCATGTGTAGTTATAACTAGTGATTATGGCGACCGTTGCACTCGTTGCACTCCACAACCTGCCTCTCTCTCGTTGTACTCCACAACCTGCCTCTCTCTCGTTGCACTCCACAACCTGCCTCTCTCTCTCTCTCGTTGCACTCCACAACCTGGCTCTCTCTCTCGTTGCACTCCACAACCTGCCTCTCTCTCTCTCTCGTTGCACTCCACAACCTGCCTCTCTCTCTCTCTCGTTGCACTCCACAACCTGCCTCTCTCTCTCGTTGCACTCCACAACCTGCCTCTCTCTCTCTCTCGTTGCACTCCACAACCTGCCTCTCTCTCTCTCTCGTTGCACTCCACAACCTGCCTCTCTCTCTCGTTGCACTCCACAACCTGCCTCTCTCTCTCGTTGCACTCCACAACCTGCCTCTCTCTCTCGTTGCACTCCACAACCTGCCTCTCTCTCTCGTTGCACTCCACAACCTGCCTCTCTCTCGTTGCACCCACAACCTGCCTCTCTCTCTCGTTGCACCCACAACCTGCCTCTCTCTCTCGTTGCACTCCACAACCTGCTCTCTCTCTCTCTCGTTGCACTCCACAACCTGCCTCTCTCTCTTGCACTCCACAACCTGCCTCTCTCTCTCGCTGCACTCCACAACCTGCTCTCTCTCTCGTTGCACTCCACAACCTGCCTCTCTCGTTGCACTCCACAACCTGCCTCTCTCTCTCGTTGCACTCCACAACCTGCCTCTCTCTCTCGTTGCACTCCACAACCTGCCTCTCTCTCGTTGCACCCACAACCTGCCTCTCTCTCTCGTTGCACTCCACAACCTGCCCTCTCTCTCGCTGCACTCCACAACCTGCCTCTCTCTCGCTGCACCCACAACCTGCCTCTCTCTCGTTGCACCCACAACCTGCCTCTCTCTCTCGTTGCACTCCACAACCTGCCTCTCTCTCGTTGCACTCCACAACCTGCCTCTCTCTCGCTGCACCCACAACCTGCCTCTCTCGTTGCACTCCACAACCTGCCTCTCTCGTTGCACTCCACAACCTGCCTCTCTCTCGTTGCACTCCACAACCTGCCTCTCTCTCGTTGCACTCCACAACCTGCCTCTCTCTCGTTGCACTCCACAACCTGCCTCTCTCGTTGCACTCCACAACCTGCCTCTCTCTCGTTGCACTCCACAACCTGCCTCTCTCTCGTTGTACTCCACAACCTGCCTCTCTCTCGTTGCACTCCACAACCTGCCTCTCTCTCGTTGTACTCCACAAGGAGACTGCCTGTTACGCAAATGCAGTAAGCCAAGGTAAGTTGCTAGCTGAGCATTAAACTTATCTTGTAAAAAATAATCAATCATAATCACTAGTTAACTACACATGGTTGATGATAATACTAGATATTATCTAGCGTGTCCTGTGTTGCATATATTCTGACTGAGCATACAAGCATACAAGTATCTAAGTATCTGACTGAGCGTAAACATTCATTCAAACAGCACTTTCGTGTGTTTTGCCAGCAGCTCTTCGTTGTGCGTCAAGCATTGCGCTGTTTATGACTTCAAACCTATCAACTCCTGAGATGAGGCTGGTGTGACTGAAGTCAAATGGCTGGCTAGGTAGCCTAAAACTTCTTACATGGGAATATTGAATACTCATGTTAAAAGGAACCACCAGCTTTCATATGTTCTCATGTTCTGATCAAGGAACTGAAACGTTAGCTTTCTTACATAGCACATATTGCACTTTTACATTCTTCTCCAACACTTTGTTTTTGCATTATTTAAACAAAATTGAACAGGTTTCATTATCTACTTGAGGCTAAATTGATTTTATTGATGTATTATATTAAGTTAAAATAAGTGTTCATTCAGTATTGTTGTAATTGTCATTATTACAAATACATATTATTATTATTATTATTTTTTTTTAATCGTGACGATTAATCGATATCGGCTTTTTTGGTCCTCCAATAATCGGTATCGGCGTTGAAAAATCATGATTGGTCGACCTCTAACCTGTATACTACAGTGCCTTGCGAAAGTAATCGGCCCCCTTGAACTTTGCGACCTTTTGCCACATTTCAGGCTTCAAACATAAAGATATAAAACTGTATTTTTTTGTGAAGAATCAACAACAAGTGGGACACAATCATGAAGTGGAACGACATTTATTGGATATTTCAAACCTTTTTAACAAATCAAAAACTGAAAAATGGGCGTGCAAAATTATTCAGCCCCTTTACTTTCAGTGCAGCAAACTCTCCAGAAGTTCAGTGAGGATCTCTGAATGATCCAATGTTGAACAAAATGACTAATGATGATAAATACAATCCACCTGTGTGTAATCAAGTCTCCGTATAAATGCACCTGCACTGTGATAGTCTCAGAGGTCCGTTAAAAGCGCAGAGAGCATCATGAAGAACAAGGAACACACCAGGCAGGTCTGAGATACTGTTGTGAAGAGGTTTAAAGCCGGATTTGGATACAAAAAGATTTCCCAAGCATTAAACATCCCAAGGAGCACTGTGCAAGCGATAATATTGAAATGGAAGGAGTGTTAGACCACTGCAAATCTACCAAGACCTGGCCGTCCCTCTAAACTTTCAGCTCATACAAGGAGAAGACTGATCAGAGATGCAGCCAAGAGGCCCATGATCACGCTGGATGAACTGCAGAGATCTACAGCTGAGGTGGGAGACTCTGTCCATAGGACAACAATCAGTCGTGTATTGCACAAATCTGGCCTTTATGGAAGAGTGGCAAGAAGAAAGCCATTTCTTAAAGATATCCATAAAAAGTGTTGTTTAAAGTTTGCCACAAGCCACCTGGGAGACACACCAAACATGTGGAAGAAGGTGCTCTGGTCAGATGAAACCAAAATTTAACTTTTTGGCAACAATGCAAAACGTTATGTTTGGCGTAAAAGCAACACAGCTCATCAACCTGAACACATCATACCCACTGTCAAACATGGTGGTGGCAGCATCATGGTTTGGGTCTGCTTTTCTTCAGCAGGGATAGGGAAGATGGTTAAAATTGATGGGAAGATGGATGGAGCCAAATACAGGACCATTCTGGAAGAAAACCTGATGGAGTCTGCAAAAGACCTGAGACTGGGACGGAGATTTGTCTTCCAACAAGACAATGATCCAAAACATAAAGCAAAATCTACAATGGAATGGTTCAAAAATAAACATATCCAGGTGTTAGAATGGCCAAGTCAAAGTCCAGACCTGAATCCAAAAGAACTGAAAACTGCTGTTCACAAATGCTCTCCATCCAACCTCACTGAGCTCGAGCTGTTTTGCAAGGAGGAATGGGAAAACATTTCAGTCTCTCGATGTGCAGAACTGATAGAGACATACCCCAAGCGACCTACAGCTGCAATCGCAGCAAAAGGTGGCACTACAAAGTATTAACTTAAGGGGGCTGAATAATTTTGCACGCCCAATTTTTCAGTTTTTGATTTGTTAAAAAAAATTGAAATATCCAATAAATGTCATTCGACTTCATGATTGTGTCCCACTTGTTGTTGATTCTTCACAAAAAAATACATTTTTATATCTTTATGTTTGAAGCCTGAAATGTGGCAAAAGGTCGCAAAGTTCAAGGGGGCCTAATACTTTCGCAAGGCACTGTACATGTATGCCTCACTATTGTGCTCCTGGGATGCTAAGATAAATATATTATATGATGTTGTATTATATAATGGTGCCATGTGTAATGTTTGCACCAGAAAACATACAATGAAAACTCATGATTCTTTTTGCTACTGTTCTAAGTGCATACTCTTCTGTGATCGCTGACCCCTTTGAGATATCCAACTACACTACATAACACAATACAATACTACGGTCTCTGGGAATTCAACCCGTCCGACGGAAACATAAGACAATGAACGACATCACAATGAACGACATCACAATGAACGACATCACAATGAACGATATCACAATGAACGATATCAAAGCTCTTTGGTTACTTCACAGTAGGGACCATAAGACAGTAGGGACCATCTGATATTGCCAAGTGTATAAATTACCTTGCGTCCATTGTTCTCTCATATCAAATTAAGAATGAAAATCAATGCAACCGAGACCCTTTGAGCTCTGATTAAAAGTTGACCAGCCTGGTCGTTAAAACATGATGTCATGCAAGGCTAAATTGGCATGGACACTATGCTCTTTAAACTTGTTGACCAGCTGGGGCTGAGACAGGTGTGCTTCGTTTCAGGTGCAGCTTGTCCATAACCTGTGGATGCCATAGGGGGGTCAAAGTGTTCGGGGTAACATTGGCATGTGCTGTATGCCCGTAAACATGCCACTCATAGCAGCATGGGAATGCCGTTTCATCGCTGCAGTGTCACCATCTGTCTGTTCCTCCAGCACATGATAATAACGGGGAAGTCGCCTCACAGTGTCAGGAGAAAAAAAACCTGGGACGGAACGGGTCCAGTGCCCTTGAAGCTGCACAAATGTGTGTTGACATTGGATGTGTGTGTGTGTGTGTGTGTGTGTGTGTGTGTGTGTGTGTGTTGTAAAAGATCCTCCCCGTGGTCGAAGGCACACAGTGCCAGTAGGAGTGTGTAGGGAGTTGTGGGTCACACAGTGCCAGTAGGAGTGTGTAGGGAGTTGTGGGTCACACAGTGCCAGTAGGAGTGTGTAGGGAGTTGTGGGTCACACAGTGCCAGTAGGAGTGTGTAGGGAGTTGTGGGTCACACAGTGCCAGTAGGAGTGTGTAGGGAGTTGTGGGTCACACAGTGCCAGTAGGAGTGTGTAGGGAGTTGTGGGTCACACAGTGCCAGTAGGAGTGTGTAGGGAGTTGTGGGTCACACAGTGCCAGTAGGAGTGTGTAGGGAGTTGTGGGTCACAGTGCCAGTAGGAGTGTGTAGGGAGTTGTGGGTCACACAGTGCCAGTAGGAGTGTGTAGGGAGTTGTGGGTCACACAGTGCCAGTAGGAGTGTGTAGGGAGTTGTGGGTCACACAGTGCCAGTAGGAGTGTGTAGGGAGTTGTGGGTCACACAGTGCCAGTAGGAGTGTGTAGGGAGGCGTGGGTCTTTCATCCAGTCACATTACTCTTTAGGGAGCAGAGTGTGCAGGAGGAACCCACACAAACACGTCTATCTTGGCATAATTCTGATTTGACAAAGAAATATCAGCTAGCTATCATTAGATAGGCTAGCCAGCTGCAGCTAGCTATTATGCTAGCTAGCTGCTGTCAGCTTGGTAAACACAAGGTCAGCGCCGGCTTAACTTTCTGTTAGCTTCTTATTCTCTACTTTAGCCCACATATAACCGAATTAGCTATTGTTTGGTGTGATGGAATGGCAAAGACACACCCCAAAATACCACCCACATGAAACCACTCCCCAAAGACAACTCTTGTTTGCCCTCAGTCATGGCCGTGAGCATCTTTTAAATTAGCACTGATGAAAAAAAGATGGCCAAATCAGGAAGTGCAGTTCTACTTTTAAAAAAGTGAAAAAGAAATGACAGAGGAACAACACACCTCAGAGACAGACAGATAGATAGAGACAGATAAAGAAAAAGAGAGCGAGAAAGAGATAGGGCATAATCTCCCTCACAGACATATTTATCATTCTCCTATTTATCCACCTCAACAGACCAGAATCATACTTCATTCCTTCATAGCTCATCTGTGAAATTAGACATGACTAGCCATGTATGAATCACCAAGTCACACACTTACCCTATGCAAAGTTGAGATAAGAACTTGTCTCTGAGAATGAGCCTGTTGGCGTGACTGTCTCTTGTGTGGGAGCGAAAGGGGTGAGAGGGCACTAAGATGTATGGGCAGGAGTTAACTATCTTTAGGAATGTAATCTCCTCTGGTTGAAGATGAGCTGCACTCGTTCAACACTAGCGACGCCTACCCATTCTTAACATCAGCAAAGCCTTGTGCTGTACACAGCCCAGGCAAATTTCTGAGCTAAATACAGTGTGGGAAGAGAGGGATAGTTCTAACACCTCGTAAACCATTGCCCAGCCCCCTTCAGCACCTCATGTTGGTGCCTATGGCAATAGAGGTTGAGTTACTGAGGATTCAATGAGAATGTGAATAAACAAGCCATTGGTTGTTTGTACAGATATAACTTCCCATATACACCATCGTCTAGAGTTGTGCAGGGTTGAGAGTGGAAAAGGACATGGAGACTGAGAGGATATGGTGGCGGTGCCAGAGGTGCCAAGATAACTGACTCAGCAAGTCATCTGCCAACACTCTGGCTTTGATGTCTGTTAACCCTTAATGGCTGACATGTTGAGGGTGTTGGAGTTGGTTTTTCAATGATGAGTCATCTTATGAGTCACTGGACATTGTTCTGTATAATTTAGAACCAAACATTTGGTTTATGTCAGTGTCTTGGTCCTAGTCACAGGATAAGTGTGTGTGTGTGTGTGTGTATGGGGGGGGGGAGCAACAACGACATGGAACATGGAAGGGTCACAAAAGGGTTCTTCAGCTGTCCCCATAGGAGGCCCCTTCTTGGTTCCAGGTAGAACCCTCTGTGGAAAGGAACCCAGAAGGGTTATACCTAGTACCAAAAATAGTTCTACAAAGGGTTCTCCTCTGGGGACAGAGGACTTTCTCCTATCGATTATCATCAACCACAACAACAGATGGTAAAAAGAGTTAAAGATTTGATGATGGGAAATTCATAGAAATGGTTAGATAGAAGGACCATTAAGACATGGTTAACCAAGCAAGACAGATGCTGATTGGAGTATTTTGCTATGAGTATTTTTTTAAACAATTATTTTGGTTCAGGAATCATGTTCTCCACAGCCCGTTTATTTAACTATTTTTGTTGCCATGTTCCCCATCACAGCCATGACGTATCAGAGAGATTCACTGATGTACAGTAATCCATTTAAATGATACAGTATAATAAAAATCATCCTATTTTGTGGTCTACTAACCAAGTGCATTACTAGAGACAAGTTTGTTGTGGTCTGATATGAAAGTAACAATGAACCCAGAGGCTCCAAACATTTGGGTGACTCAGGTTAGACAACCAACATCTTGATTTATCCCTTGTGTCATCTTAAGGGTCAAACAATAACCCACCACTATGTGTAACAGCAGAGAAACCCCCCGAAATAATATTTTTTCAACTTGAAATTTGATGACTTTTCCTAGAGGGTAAAAAGATTGTCTAACACGGAACCCAAACCGGCTGCAAGTGTGCGCCATCGTGAATACATTTATTTTGTCCCCCCCCACACCAAATGAGATCACGACACGCAGGTTAAAATATCAAAACAAACTCTGAACCAATTACATTAATTTGGGCACTGGTCAAAAAAGCATTAAACCTTTATGGCAATTTAGCTAGCTAGCTTGCTGTTGCTAGTTAATTTGTCCTGGGATATAAACATTGTTATTTTACCTGAAATGCACAAGGTCCTCTACTCCAACAATTAATCCACACATAAAACAGTCAACCGAATCATCTCTCGTCCTTCTAGGCCTTTTCTTCTCATGACTTAATATGGCGATTGGCAACTTTGATAAATTAGGTGCATTACCGCCACTGACCTTGTTCGTCTTTCAGTCACCCACGTGGGTATAACCAATGAGGAGATGGGAGAGGCAGGACTTGCAGCAGAAATCTATCTATTTTAACCCTTGGCAATGCAGACGCTCGTTGGTGCGCGCGAGCAGTGTGGGTGCAATAATTTAATAATATAGATTTCTACATTTATTTTGCAAAGCTCGTGCACGCTACTTGAGTGGTGTAGTCAGTCTGTTAGGGTCATTTTTGACCAGGCAGTTATAAAATCATTCACACACCACAAAAACCACAAAGACACACACATGAGAAATTGAGATTGTGTGCGCTACTGATTGAAATCAGACAAAACTAATGTGCAGCATCTCCCCTCTACGACCCCACACGACTCAAGTTCACAGACAAAATAAACAAAATGTCAGACAAAATAAATATTTATTGAAAGCATTGTTACTAATGGGGAATGCAGTCAGAGACTATAAAGGTGCTGCAGATGACAGTCCCCCCAGTTCTCTCTTTGCTGAAGCAACGAGTGCACGTTTCAGTGCCCAACAGGTTGTAGATCTGATTTATTCAGATGTCCAGGAGGAAAAAAAGAGGACAATGATTTTGAAGAGGAGGAGGTATCTAATATAATAATAATAATATCTGAAGAAGAAGATGGGGAAGAATACAACCCAGAGCACGATGCATCATCTTCAGATGAAGAAGAAATAACCCAAGCTGAAAGAGACATTTTTGAAAAAGAACAGCATAATAACATGGTCCTTGTCACCATATGACAACCAAGGCAGGATGGCAGCACAAAATGTCATAAGGATGACCCCAGGGCCCACAAGACATGCATTTGCCCATGCCCAGGACATCGACTCAACATTTTACATGTTCATCACACCAGCCATCAAAACAATCATCCTAGAGATGACAAATTTGGAGGGTTTAAATAAATATTTAATAAATGTGAGTCAAGACCTGCAAGATGTGTGAGAGACAAACTGGTGGCCATAAGAGAGATCTGGGAGAAGTGGGTGGAGCGTCTGCCATACCTCTACAACCCTGGGCCTGAAGTAATGGATGAGCAACTGGTTCCATTCAGAGGTAAGTTTTTATTTTCATATCTGTAATGTAAGTGATTTATGTGATTGTTTTTTGTGACACGGATACTCCCTTTCTGGGAGTATATGCCCAGCAAGCCAGCGAAGTATGGCATCAAGATATGGGTGGCCTGTAACGCACAATCCAGCTACGCTTGGAAGATGCAAGTCCACACAGGGAAGCCGACCAGCGGAGGCCCGGAGAAGAACCAGGGGATGTGGGTTGTGCTTGATGTGACAGATGGACTGAGGGGCACAATGTCACATATGACAATTTCTTCACCTCTCATGAAGAGGAAGATCACCATGGTTGGCACAGTAAGAAAGAACAAGCCTGAGCTCCAACATGCACTCTTCTCAACAAGGGGGAGAGAGGCCTTTACAGCTGGGAAAGGCACTTTTAAAAAAGGGAGCGCCTTGCCCGCACAGCAGCCTCTGCAGCGCTTGTGAAAGCTATTCAGGGAGCTGAATCTTGTCCTGATCCACCTGAGGCTGCAGCTGGGGCAGGCAAGAGGAGGAGATGCCAATTCTGTCCCCCAAAGAAGGACTGTAAAACAAACACTATGTGCTGCACATGAGGAATATATCTGCAAAGTTCATGCACACACACACTTGTATACTGTCCTACATGTGCTAAATAGAGTTGATTGATTTATGTTCAGCATGTTTTTGTTTTGTATCTATTATCTTATTTTATTCTTATTTATTGTTGTTGTTAAAACACCTTGTGGGTGGGGGCAATGGTTCAAAAAATGTGAGAAGACTAGTATTTTGTAGTTGAATTCCTCATTGTACAGTATATAAGAATATATCACAATATAAAAATGCATTCAAAACAACTTTTTTCACATTTCTGGTACTTTCTTAGGCTATACAAGTGCTATCTCTTGCCTAAAAATGTATGTTTATACCTATGCAGTGCCTTGAGCAATAATAATAATAATAACAATAATAAAGTAATAGGAAAGAAAACAATTATGACAGGTGTGTTGTAATAAAAACGAGTGGTGTCCACTGATTTAAATGCAGTCTTTCTGCACTGTGAAGAGGAAAAACCCAGATATTTACAAAGTTTGTGATGAATGACAGGTTGTTTCTTCATGCAAAATAGATTTGGGGTTTAAAATTCAAAGAAGCTGCTTTATTTTAGGGTTTTAGTGAAGGCGGTCATTTTTTACCCTTAGGACTTGGGGAGTATGCAAAATGCTAAGACTACACAAGGGTTACTAATGTCTGCGCTCTGTTGCTGTCCTGCTGCCCACCCACTTGTCATTGTTGTCATGTTTACATGTCCTGGGTCAGCTGATGCTCTGCTAAATACTGTAATCTACTACACAACATTTCCTCAAGAGGCTTTAGTTTCTTACTGCATCTGTCTATTCTCTTTGGGTTATTTTGACACTGACAGGACATACTGTACACAACACCATTTATTCACCAAGTTCTCTCCTTAACTGCTTTGTAATCCGTAGACTGCACTGATCTTTGATGCGAATATAAGTTGTTAATTGTCTGGTTGATTAACTTCTCTAGGGTAGGGGGCAGCATTGGGAATTTTGGATGAAAAGCGTGCCCAAATTAAACTGCCTGCTACTCAGCCATAAAAGCTATAATATGCATATATAGTGGATTTGGATAGAAAACAGTCTGAAGTTTCTAAAACTGACACAGAGGTTGCATTAAGGAGACAGTTGTATCTTTTAGCAATGTTTATTATGAGTATTTCTGTAAATTGATGTGGTTTTTCTGTGACTTGGCTCTGACCTAACATAATTGTTTGGTTTGCTTTCGCCGTTAAGCCTTTTTGAAATCGGACACTGTGGCTGGATTTACAACACGTGTATCTTTAAAATGGTGTAAAATACATGCATTAATACATGCATTAATTATGGGATTTCAGTTGTTTTGAATTTGGCGCCCTATAGTTTCACTGGCTGTTGACGAGGTGGGACGCTACCATCCCACGTACCCTAGAGAGGTTCATTTGGTACATGACAGGTACTTGATATGAAACTCACCTTTGAAGAAGCTCTTCACCTTCAGGTAGCCGACGCTGATGCGGAGCACAGAGAGTTTGTCCAGGCGAGAGCGCACATCCTCAGGGAATGGTAGGAGGCCTGTCAGCCTGTCCAGCTCCCCATTCAACCGATCCCGGTGGCGTTTGGATGGGTTCGACTTGACCACATCTGGAGCAGGAGATTTCTTGCTGAGGGGAAAGGAGACAAGATCATTATGGTTAGTTAGACAATAGGTACTTATTGTGCTGATTCTAAATGACTACAGTGGTCTCTGTAGAAGGAAATCTGATTGTGATCATTATTGTTGAGAGATGATGTACCTTGTTGTAAAATGAATGTGTATACCAGCATTACAGGTAAACAATCTTTGGATGACAACACTTTACTGGATGACAAGCTGCATACTGGACCCTATTCATATTCTACTTGAGGCTAAATTGATTTTATTTATGTATTATATTAAGTTAAAATAAGTGTTCATTCAGTATTGTTGTAATTGTCATTATTACAAATAAACGTAAAAAAAATCGGCCGATTAATCGGTATCTACTTTTTTGGTCCTCAAATAAATCGGTATGGGTATCAGCGTTGAAAAATCATAATCGGTCGACCTCTATCCTAGACCTTAATG
Source organism: Oncorhynchus masou masou (assembly GCF_036934945.1). Classification (NCBI taxonomy): domain Eukaryota; kingdom Metazoa; phylum Chordata; class Actinopteri; order Salmoniformes; family Salmonidae; genus Oncorhynchus; species Oncorhynchus masou. Next base: position 44,322,321 of record NC_088221.1, on the reverse strand, counting down.
CTGCTTCTGATACCATCAATCACCACATTCTTTTGGATAGATTGGAAACCCAAATTGGTCTACACGGACAAGTTCTGGCCTGGTTTAGATCTTCTGTCGGAAAGATATCAGTTTTTCTCTGTGAAAGGTTTGTCCTCTGACAAATCAACTGTAAATGTCGGTGTTCCTCAGGGTTCCGTTTTCGGACCACTATTGTTTTCACTATATATTTTACCTATTGCGGATGTCATTAGAAAACATAATGTTAACTTTCACTGCTATGCGGATGACACACAGCTGTACATTTCGATGAAACATGGTGAAGCTCCAAAATTGCCCTCGCTAGAAGCCTGTGATTCAGACATAAGGAAGTGGATAGCTGCAAACTTTTTACTTTTAAACTGGGTCAAAACAGAGATGCTTGTTCTAGGTCCCAGGAAACAAAGAGATCTTCTGTTGAATCTAACAATTAATCTTGATGGTTGTACAGTCGTCTCAAATAAAACTGTGAAGGACCTCGGCGTTACTCTCTGGAGACCTTTTTTGACGAACATATCAGGACTGTTTCAAGGACAGCTTTTTTCCATCTACGTAACATTGCAAAAATCAGAAACTTTCTGTCCAAAAATGATGCAGAACAATTCATCCATGCTTTTGTTATTTCTAGGTTAGACTACTGCTCTACTTTCCGGCTACCCGGATAAAACACTAAATAAACTTCAGTTAGTACCAAATAAGGCTGCTAGAATCCTGACTAGAACAACAAAAAAAGTATCATACTACTCCAGTGCTAGCCTCCCTACACTGGCTTCCTATTAAGGCAAGGGCTGATTTCAAGGTTTTACTGCTACCGACAAAGCCTTACATGGGCTTGCTCCTACCCATCTTTCCGATTTGGTCCTGCCGTACAAACCTACACAAACGCTACGGTCACAAGACGCAGGACTCCTAATTGTCCCTAGAATTTCTAAGCAAACAGCTGGAGGCAGGGCTTTCTCCTATAGAGCTCCATTTTTATGGAATGGTCTGCCTACCCATGTGAGAGATGCAGAATCAGTCTCAACCTTTAAGTCTTTACTGAAGACTCCTCTCTTCAGTGGGTCATGTGATTGAGTGTAGTCTGGCCCAGGAGTGTGAAGGTGAACAGAAAGGCTCTTGCTGTCTCTGCCTGGCCGGTTCCCCTCTCTCCACTGGGATTCTCTGCCTCTAATCCTATTACAGGGGCTGAGTCACTGGCTTACTGGTGCTCTTCCATGCCGTCCCTAGGAGGGGTACTTCACTTGAGTGGGTTGAGTCACTGACGTGTTCTTCCTGTCTGGGTTGGCGCTCCCCCTTGGGTTGTCCCGTGGTGGAGATCTTTGTGGGCTATACTCGGCCTTGTCTCAGGATCGTAAGTTGGTGGTTGAAGATATCCCTCCAGTGGTGTGGGGGCTGTGCTTTGGCAAAGTAGGTGGGGTTATATCCTGCCTGTTTGGCCCTGTCCGGGGGTATAATCGGATGGGGCCACTGTGTCTCCTGACCCCTCCTGTCTCAGCCTCCAGTATTTATGCTTCACTAGTTTATGTGTTGGGGGCTAGGGTCAGTCTGTTATATCTGGATTACTTCTCCTGTTCTATCCAGTGTCCTGTGTAAATTTAAGTTCTCTCTCTCTCTCTCTCTCTCTCTCTCTCTCTCTCTCTCTCTCTCTCTCTCTCTCTCTCTCTCTCTCTCTCTCTCTCTCTCTCTCTCTCTCTCTCTCTCTCTCTCTCTCTCTCTCTCTCTCTCTCTCTCTCTCTCTCTCTCTCTCTCTCTCTCTCTCTCTCTCTCTCTCTCTCTCTCTCTCTCTCTCTCTCTCTCTCTCCCTCTCTCTCTCTCTCTCTCTCTCTCTCTCTCCTCTCTCTCTCTCTCTCTCTCTCTCTCTCTCTCTCTCTCCCTCCCTCCCTCCTCCCTCCCTCCCTCCCTGCTGTTTTCAACTCACTAGAGACAGCTGGAGCGGTAGAGATACTCTTAATGATCGGCTATGAAAATCCAACTGACATTTACTCCTGAGGTGCTGACTTGTTACACCCTCGACAGCTACTGTGATTATTATTTGACCATGCTGGTCATTTATGAACATTTGAACATCTTGGCCATGTTCTGTTATAATCTCCACCCGGCACAGCCAGAAGAGGACTGGCCACCTCTCATAGCCTGGTTCCTCTCTAGGTTTGTTCCTAGGTTTTGGCCTTTCTAGGAAGTTTTTCCTAGCCACCGTGCTTCTACACCTGCATTGCTTGCTGTTTGGGGTTTTAGGCTGGGTTTCTGTACAGCACTTTGAGATATCAGCTGATGTAAGAAGGGCTATATAAATACATTTGATTCGATGACAACACAACAGCAACAAAGACTGGACACATCATAACTTTAGACAGCTTAGCCACAATATGGGTCTGTGACCTAATGCTATTATAGCTCAATTTCATAAGCTTGTAATGCTTGTAACGCCTGGCAAGAGTGACATCCACTGAAATAAAAAGCCTGAATCATGTAACAATGGAAGAATTTCCTAACACTGAAAGAAGCAAAGGGGAACAGGAAGTTTTTAAAACCGACAGACTCCAGTCACCCAAGTCATAGACTGTTCTTTCTGCGACCCCACGGCAAGCGGTACCGGAGCGCCAAGTCTAGGTTCAAAAGACTCCTTAACAGCTTCTACCCCCAAGCCTGAAGACTGCTGAACAATTAACCAAATGGCCACCTGGAATATTTACATTGACCCCCCCACTCTCAATTTTGCATTGTTGGTTAAGGGCTTGTAAGTAAGCATTTCACGGTTGAATTTGGCACATGTGACTAATAAAATTTGATTTGAACCCAGGCTGAATCACTTCAGTCACCCTGGCTAGCAGGCCCTGCATGAGCATGGCTTCCTCTGAGTTGGGTTTATGACACACGCTAATAAAAACATGAATAGTTTCGAAACCCAGTGAGCAATAGTGGTGCACCGCTTACAGTACTGAAACTCCAGCTTGAACGCAGGAAAGACGAGGCGACTCGTAAACATGACTAATAAACACAGTGAAGCACACTGTTTACTAGGTGAATCATTATACACTGCTCAAAAAAATAAAGGGAACACTTAAACAACACAATGTAACTCCAAGTCAATCACATTTCTGTGAAATCATACTGTCCACTTAGGAAGCAACACTGATTGACAATACATTTCACATGCTGTTGTGCAAATGGAATAGACAACAGGTGGATATTATAGGCATTTAGCAAGACACCCCCAAAAAGGAGTGGTTCTGCAGATGGGGACCACAGACCACTTCTCAGTTCCTATGCTTCCTGGCTGATGTTTTGGTCACTTTTGAATGCTGGCGGTGCTTTCACTCTAGTTGTAGCATGAGACGGAGTCTACAACCCACACAAGTGGCTCGGGTAGTGCAGTTCATCCAGGATGGCACATCAATGCGAGATGTGGCAAGAAGGTTTGCTGTGTCTGTCAGCGTAGTGTCCAGAGCATGGAGGCGCTACCAGGAGACAGGCCAGTAGATCAAGAGACGTGGAGGAGGCCGTAGGAGGGCAACAACCCAGCAGCAGGACCGCTACCTCCGCCTTTGTGCAAGGAGGAGCACTGCCAGAGCCCTGCAAAATGACCTCCAGCAGGCCACAAATGTGCATGTGTCTGCTGAAACGGTCAGAAATAGACTCCATGAGGGTGGTATAAGGGCCCGACGTCCACAGGTGGGGTTGTGCTTATAGCCCAAAACCGTACAGTACGTTTGGCATTTGCCAGAGAACACCAAGATTGGCAAATTCACCACAAGCGCCCTGTGCTCTTCACAGATGAAAGCAGGTTCACACTGAGCACATGTGACAGACGTGACAGTCTGGAGACGCCGTGGAGAACGTGTGGGGTGGCATGGTGTGTCATGGTGTGGGGTGGCATTTCTTTGGGGGGCCGCACAGCCCTCCATGTGCTCGCCAGAGGTAGCCTGACTGCCATTAGGTACCGAGATGAGATCCTCAGACCCCTTATGAGACCATATGCTGGTGCGGTTGGCCCTGGGTTCCTCCTAATACAAGACAATGCTAGACCTCATGTGGCTGGAGTGTGTCAGCAGTTCGGCAGGGTAGCCTAGTGGTTAGAGTGTTGGATTAGTAACCGAAAGTTTGCAAGTTCGAATCCCCGAGCTGAAAAGGTACAAATCTGTCTTTCTGCCCCTGAACAGGCAGCTAAACCACTGTTCCTAGGCCGTCATTGAAAATAAGAATTTGTTCTTAACTGTCTTGCCTAGTAAAATAAAAAGAGGAAGGCATTGATGCTATGGACTGGCCCGCCCGTTCCCCAGACCTGAATCCAATTGAGCACATCTGGGACATCATGTCTCGCTCCATCCACCAATGCCACGTTGCACTACAGACTGTCCAGGAGTTGGTGGATGCTTTAATCCAGGTCTGGGAGGAGATCCCTCAGGAGACCATCTGCCACCTCATCAGGAGCATGCCCAGGCATTGTAGGGAGGTCATACAGGCAAGTGGAGGCCACACACACTACGGAGCCTCATTTTGACTTGTTTTAAGGACATTACATCAAAGTTGGATCAGCCTGTAGTGTGGTTTTCCACTTTAATTTTGAGTGTGACTCCAAATCCAGACCTCCATGGGTTGATAAATTTGATTTTCATTGATCATTTTTGTGTGATTTTGTTGTCAGCACATTCAACTATGTAAAGAAAAACGTATTTAATAAGAATATTTCATTCATTCAGATCTAGGATGTGTTATTTTAGTGTTCCCTTTATTTTTTTGAGCAGTGTACATTATTAGCCAAAGGAGATAGGAATCAGTGGAGGCAGTCGCATCATCCGAGGCCAAAGGGATTTCCTGCTTTGAGGAGCAAAGCTCTACAGTCCGGCTGCTGGCATATACTGTACATCACTCCTCTCTACAGTTTCTCCAAGACTAAACTTTCTGCAATACAAAAAGCCTGTTGATGAAAAAAATATGTAAATAAAATGGACATCTGTTAATGTCAACAAATAATGTCTGTAAACGTTCACATCTATAGAATAAACACAATGCTCCTTTGTAAATGTTCACTGTCAAAGCGAGTACTTTCAGGCACAACGGAGGCTATCAGAGGTCTTTGTTTTGCTCCCTGTGGTATTTCACTTCACAGGCAACTTAGTGATAATGTCTTGGGACAAACTCTTGTTGAAGGCCAAAGTCAAGTTTATGAGTCTCTTGCAGACACATGCCATTAACTGCAAATCAGACACACGTGCTCAGGCTTAAGCCAAGCTTGCTGGGACTGTAGTCCGGAGGCTCTAACTCCCCTCGCACCCGCTGGAGCAAGAACAGAACCCTCATTGCTCATTTCTGAACTAAAGTGCACGACTTCAATACACCATTTCACTTTTTCAAATGTGGGTTAAGGGTTGGGGGACTGGCAGCTGCTATTTATCTCAAGGGCATTGTTTAAATGGCATCTGTTCCAAAGTTTGAAGTTTAATAGCAACATGCACAGGATACAACAGCTGTAAAACGGTATAGTGAAAATGTTAACCTTGAGAGCTCTTTCCCTACACTGCAGTGATAGTAATAACTATAAAATAATAATAGAAAAGATAATTATAATAAAAAACACACAACAAGTACCCTATAAGCTGAAGAAACACAAGAATACAAGTATATACAGGTCCGTGTCAGTACCTTTTTCAATGTGCAGGGGTACTGGAGTGGTTGAGGTGTGTTTATACATAAAAATATGAGTAATGGTGACCGGTAGCAGGATAAATATTAGCTACTAATGGTAATGGCAAACAACAATCAATTAATGTAATGCTTTGAGTGTAATGAGTGTAATGCTATTAATACATCTAATCATCAATCAGTATAACAGCAGCGTAGATGTGAGGTGGTGTAAGTGTGTGTGGTCAGTAATGAGTGTATGAGTGAGGGTGTATGTGAGTGTGTGCATGAGAAATTTGTGTTTGCGTGTGAGTAAGAGTGAAAGATAAAGTGTGTGTGTGTGTGTGTGTGTGTGTGTGTGTGTGTGTGTGTGTGTGTGTGTAGAGAATCGTGGATGGGCAGAGTCCATATGGACAGTTTGTAGGAGAGGGAGAGCAGTACCTGTTAGCTATTTAACAATCTTATGGCCATGGGACAGAAGCTGTTTAGGAGTCTGTTGGTCTGAGCCTTGATGAATGGTTCTGGCTCCCGGACGGGAGCATGGAGAACAGTCCATGTCTTGGGTAGCTGGAGTCTTTGGACATTTTTCGGGCCTTTATCAAAAGCCGCCTGGGATGTACGTCCTGGTTTGCTGTGAGCTGTTCCCCAGTGATGCGCTGGGGCATCCGCACCACCCTGTGAAGGGCCTTCCGGTCGAGGTCGGTGCAGTTGCCATACCAGACGGTGATACAACCAGTCAGTATGCTCTCGATGGTGCAACTGTAAAAGTTCCTGAGGATCCATGCCAAATCATGTCAGCCTCCTGAGGGGGAAGAGTGCCGTCTTCACAACTGTGCTGGTGTGAGAGGACCAGGTTAAGTCCTCAGTTATGTGGACACCAAGTAACTTGAAGCTCCACCACGGCTCCGTCGATGTGGATGAGGGTATGGATGAGATTGTGGATGAGGGTATGGATGAGGGTATGGGTTCGTTATTTCTTTGCCAAAAGAGCACTATTTTGGTGTCCTCTGGTACATTCTGATGACTTGACTATCAGAAATACACAGCTATATGATTGAATACTTTAATGAGTTTATTGAGAAAGATGTGACTTTACATGTGACTTTACAATTTAAAAAGATATTGTTAGTTGTTTTAGATATGCCTATATGATCAGGACTTTTATCTAAGAGAACATTAAACATTTTTTAACATTTAACCTGTCTTGGGATTAGTCTTATTTACAGTTTTACAGCAAGATATGAGATGCCACAATGATGTTTGTTCTTCAAATTATGTATTTTATTCAAACAGAAAAATTACGTTAATAGCCCACATTATTAAAGTTTTGTTTTTCCAGTTTTTCCCAGATTTTGACTCTCAGAAATCACACTTTTTAAATATAAAAACAACTACATTGGATGTTCTAAGTTCACAACAATACTTAAACCACACCAGGAGGCCACTTTTGATGTCTGGGAAATTTAGATTAAGGGTGTAGCTATTCTTTAATTTAAGAGCACACCTAGCAAGAGCCTGTTGTTTAGCTGTGTTTATGTAGCATACGTGATGGTAGAGCTTGCAAAACAAAATATCCACTGGATTGATTCAAAATAATTATAATATCATTCTGCCAGGTAAGCATAGGCTAGTTAACATATAATTGAGAAGGTTTTTGGGAAGGGAGTGGCTCCTAATCAGTGACTGGATATTTTATGTCTGAGGCTCCATATCCGTGAGTGTGCAAATTCTCACAGTATCTTGTGAGAATTTAGGACTTCAGTCATTTTCTCATGCCGAAACCAGACAAGATACATAAAAGCCCAAAATATGATATTCACAATGTCACTAAGCACAAAATATATATAAAAAGCCACTATAATTTCAAAACATTATTTTGTCATGAGTTCAGTACCATTTGCTTGATTTTGGGAACCTACGATTATGGATTATCGTTATTACAAATATTTTTTTACAACTAACCGTCATTGTTCTATGTGGTCATTAGCTAGCTATCGTTAGCATGCCATTGTTAGCATGTTACAAACTCTGTGCTAGCTAGCTAGCCAGCATTATCTACCTAGTTAACCAGCCTCGTAAACTCTAGTACAGGGCCAAAAAATTTTCCTTCACTATTGACTTATGAAGAAAGTTCAGCAAAGTTGCTAGTCCTCACAAAGGTTTTTGGAAATGTTAGTGTTATTTCTTATGTTTCTCCTTAAGCAAGCAAAAATAAAATAAAGCTCCTGGAAATGTTCTTAATTCCAAGATAGCTGTACCCTTGTCTTAAACTCAGGGCAGTGAGAGAATAAGCTAATAAAAGCAATTTAACATTTAATTCACTCACAAGTTTAATCTGAAATTTTTAGTATTTATTATTTGAAACCCAAGAACATGTTTTTGAACAATAATCTCAGCATTAAATATGTTAACAAGATTGCCATTAGTAGCTAGATAGCTAGCTAAATTGGCTGCCTAGCGACAACCATCTTAAGAAGATATTTAAGAAGTTTGTAAGAAGAAATTGAAGAAGTCTGTAAGAAAATCATGAAATCTTAAGATATTGTTGAGGAATTGCACTTACAGTATGTTAGTGCAGCTGAAAACTGTTGAGAGGCAATACAACAGGCTTCTTTAGGTTAGTTGAGTATCTGGAGCATCAGCATTTGTGGGTTCAAGTACTGGCTCAAAATGATCAGAAACAAAGACCTTTCTTCTGAAACTTGTCAGTCTATTCTTGTTCTGAGAAATTAAGGCTATTCCATGCGAGAAATTGCAAGGAAACTGAAGATCAAGTACAACGCTGGGTACTACACCCTTCAGAGAACTGCGTAAACTGGCTATAACCAGAATAGAAAGAGGAGTGGGAGGCCCCGGTGCAGAACTGAGCAAGACGACAAGTACATTAGAGTGTCTAGTTTGAGAAACAGATGCCTCACAAGTCCTCAACTGGCAGCTTCATTAAATAGTACCCGCATATCACCAGTCTCAACGTCAACAGTGAAGAGGCGACTCCGGAATGCTGGCCTTCTAGGCAGAGTTGCAAAGAAAAAGCCATACCTTCTACTGGTCAATAAAATGAAAAGATTAAGATGGGCAAAAGAACACAGACACTGGACAGACCAATCTTGAGGTGTTGGATCACGAAGAAGAACATTCGTGAGATGCAGAAGAAATGAAATATGCTGGAGGAGTGCTTGACGCCATCTGTCAAGCATGGCAGAGGCAATGTGATGGTCTGGGGGTGCTTTGGTGGTGGTAAAGTGGGAGATTTGTACAGGGTAAAAGGAATGTTGGAGAAGGAAGGCAATCACTCCATTTTGCAACACCATGCCATACCCTATGGACGGCGCTTAATTGGAGGCAATTTCCTCCTACAACAGGACAATGACCGAAAGCACAGCTCCAAACTATGCTAGTCCTATTTAGGGGAGAAGCAGTCAGCTGGTATTCTGTCTATAATGGAGTAGCCAGCACAGTCACCGGATCTCAACCCAATTGAGCTGTTGTGGGAGCAGCTTGACCACATGGTATTTTATCGGAAAATGTTTTTTTTTTTATTTTTTATTAATTAGTATATTTCAGTTTAACCACAACATTTGTTGTATTATTTGTTCCGTCTTTTCAGGTGGATTAAAATGGAATTGCAACCAACTTTCTAAGGCTTGTTTAAAAAATGATGATATTTTAGAGATTATTACGTTTTCAAATAGCCGAAAGTGAGCCGTTGTAATCTGAAAAAAGGGACAAAGGCCATTCTTGAACATTCTTGGGTGAGACATTCTTACTTTTGTATGACTGATGCCTTTAGTGAGAGGTCTAATGCTTTCATTATATAAATAGGCAATTTTAATCAAATTATAATTATTTTGTTAATATAATTTAAAAAACAGGTCTCTAGGTGTAGGCAACACCATAAGCAAATAGGTAAACTGTGATATGACTAAAGAGTTAAATCAGGGTGATTTTTCCACAAATAGACGGGTATTTTCCTTTCCATGGTAGCAAGATCTTATCTATTTCTGCTAACTTTCTATTAAAAAAAGAGATAAGTTCTTTCTTTCAGGACATGTATACCGAATATGTCCACATCCCCGTCAGACCATTTTATTGGTAAACTACACGGTAATGTAAAAGTTGTCTTGTTTGTGATACAATATATAATATAGTACACTTTTCAACATTTGGTTTTAATCCAGAGAGGTTAGAGGAAGTATCTAGATCCTCTATGAGGCAGTAGAGGGATTCAAATTGTGGTTTTAAAAGAAAACATGAATAATCAGCGTACATCGACACATTTGTTTTTAAGCCACGGATTTCTAATCCCTTAATATTATTGTTGGATCTAATTTTAACAGCTAACATTTTGATGGTAATAATAAATAGATATGCCGATAGTGGACAACCTTGTTTTACTCATCTTGACAGTTTAAAACTTTCTGAGATGTAGCCATTATTTACTATTTTACACCTAGGGTTACGATACATAACTTTAACCCATTTTATAGAGATTCTCCAAAGTTTAAATATTCCAGGCATGTATATATAAACTCCAGTCGTACTTTAACAAAAGCCTTTTCAAAATCAGCTATTTTTACTAGGCAAGTCAGTTAAGAACAAATTTGTATTTTCAATGATGGCCTAGGAACAGTGGGTTAACTGCCTGTTCGGCCTAGGAACAGTGGGTTAACTGCCTGTTCAGGGGCAGAATGACAGATTTTGTACCTTGTCAGCTTGGGGATTTGAACTTGCAACCTTTCGGTTACTAGTCCAATGCTCTAACCACTAGGCTACCCTGCCACCCCAACCTATGAAAACCAGGCCTGGTTTCCCCAATATTTCAATGGTATTCTATTGTTTCCAGTACTTGTCTTATATTAGTTACAATATATCGTCCATGTAAAAAAAACTGTATGATTAGGATGAATAATATCTGACAAAATCTTTTTAATTCTATGCGCCAAGCATTTTGCTTGGATTTTTGCATCACAGCACTGAAGTGTAAGAGGCCTCCAATTTTTTAAATGGACTGGATCTTTATATATACACCACTTGGATCCCGTTTCAGTAATGATGACATCAGACCTTCTGGTTGCGTGTTCGATAATCTACCATTTATATAGGAGTGGTTAAAACGTGCTAATAATGGTCCTCTGAGTATATAAAAAAAAGGTTTGGTATTCCTCCACTGGTATGCCATCCAGTCCATGGGTTTTCCCGGACTTAAAGGCTTTAATTGCATCAAGAAGGTCCTCTGTAATTTGGCCTTCACATGAGTCTGTCTGTACAGATTTTAATTTGACATTATTAATAGGAAAACAAATCCATAGAATTAGCTTTAATTAGTGGAGATAGAGGACACTGAAACGAAAACATATTCTTAAAGTACTTTACTTCCTCTTTCAAAATATTGAGTGACTCCATCATTTGTGACAGGTTTCAATACATTTTTTTGGTAGCATGTCTATGTTGAAGATTGAAAAATAATTTGGTGCATTTTCCCCCATATTCCATCCAGTTCGCTTTATTTGTTATAATATATTACACTGGATCTTTCTTGAATAAGTTCCTCCCTTTCTTTTTTTCTCAAACTTATTATGTGCCTCTATTGGTACAGTTTTTATTGCTATCTATCTGTACCATTAGTCCTAGAACACTGTCCCAATTTCTTTTGTTAATATGGACTCTTGACCTAAATTGCCTTTGATTTATAGAGGAGTACTGAATGGCATGGCTGCTAAAGGCACATTTAAAAGTGTCCCATACAATAACGGGATCTGCTGTACCTATGTTTTGACGGAAAATGTCCATCAGAAATGATTCTGTCCTAGTTAAAAAACATGTATCATCCAGTAGGCGTTGATAAAATTGTGAGTATCCTCGCCCATGTGGAAATTCGGTAAGAGTAATATATATGTCAATTACGTGATGGTAAGACCGCATTCTGTCCCCTATCAACACTTTTTAAACTTTTGGTGACAGAGAGAATTACTTTCTTATGTCATCAAGATGACTAGCTTGATTAAGCCTCCGCCATGTATATCTCACTAGGTCAGGGTATTTAAGTCTCTATATATCCACTATTTCCAATATATCCATGACATTCATGATTTCCTTAAGTGCCTGAGGGTGATAGTTTGTAGTGCGATTTCCTTTACGGTCCATCGCTCACTTTGTGACTGACAGGCAGGCGCCTCTCCTATCAATGGGATTGCTAGCAGATGCAGGTCGGTCATTCTAGCGGGAAATGTGCTCGACGGACTAGTGAATTTCTAGTTCACGATATTCACGTTGAACTAGATAAAAACTATGATAAGGGGAACCTGATAAGGTTTCAATTCATTTCAATAGAAGAGACCAATTTTATCCCAGAGACCCAACCCAATGTACTGGTAGACTTTAGCTTAGTGAACATTAGGGGCTAACCGCTGTTGGTCAAGTTCAACAACCACAGAAACCACACCATTTCTCCCAGAGCTGTTTCTTCCATACTTTGTGACTTTCCCATTACAGGTTTTCCCAATTGCTGATGATAATAGGCATTGTTTTTTTCCTCTTCCCTATTGAATTGCCTGCAGGGAATTCAGCCATAACTCAATTCCCGGCATTAGACCCAAGCAATAACTTCCCAGAAATAGAGCAAGACTGACCTCACTTTAAAAAAATGCCTGCGGAGACAAAAGCCAGTATTCAGACCCATTTTTTCCATCTTTGGTTGCATCACAGGGCTTCATGCACGGACATCAGGGTAGTCATTGTTAGAGTTAGAACAAACTAGGTTTACCTGACCTCTCATCTCTCCCTCTTCCTCTCAGGGTCTGGCTGAACCCAAAGACCCTTCACTCTGATTCAAAGGGAATTAAGTTCCACTGAGTACGTTGCAATGCCATTGGCATGCTTTTGTCTGCTCAAAGTGGCTGGGGATCATGAAATGAAAAGAGTATTTTCAACAGGCTGAGAATACATCCAAAAATGTGTAGGCTACACCCACAACTACAATTATATCGAAAGACATTGAAACCATGGACTTATTCAGCCACATAGTGGACTGGACACACTCAAACTGCAACAGTGGCTACTGAAACACCGTACTGAAGGATCGCCTACTACACTACAGAAAGTTAGCTTGGTACACTACTGAAGGATAGACATTACCGAAATACTTTTTTAAATTTAACTTGGCAAGTCAGTTAAGAACAAATTCCTATTTACAATGACAGCTAAACCCGGACGACACTGGGCCCATTGTGCACTGCTCTAGGGATTCCAAATCACAGCCGGATGTGATACAGCCTGGATTTGAACCAGGGACTGTAGTGACACCTCTTGCACTAAGGATCTTGGTACACTACAGAAAGACTGAAGGATATCTTGGTACACTACAGAAAGACTGAAGGATATCTTGGTACACTACAGAAAGACTGAAGGATATCTTGGTACACTACAGAAAGACTGAAGGATATCTTGGTACACTACAGAAAGACTAAAGGATATCTTGGTACACTACAGAAAGACTGAAGGATATCTTGGTACACTACAGAAAGACTGAAGGATATCTTGGTACACTACAGAAAGACTGAAGGATATCTTGGTACACTACTGAAAGACTGAAGGATATCTTGGTACACTACTGAAAGACTGAAGGATATCTTGGTACACTACAGAAAGACTGAAGGATATCTTGGTACACTACAGAAAGACTGAAGGATAGGCTGCACACACAAACCGAGAGCTCCTTCATTTCACAATATCCTCTCTCCATCGTCTCTTTTTCTCTGTGTGTCCTGAGGTGAACTCTGAACATTCCTTCCACCTCAGCTCTCTTAGTCACGGCTGAAAATGGATTGATCTACTTCCTCTGCTCCGGCTCCACACCACCACCCATGCCATATGTACACCCCACTTCAAGGTCTCTTGCAGCCAGCCTGAAGGGCATCTCTCGTGGGCAAGGAAACCCCCAGGGGGCTGCAGCCTGATCAGCTGAATCCCACCACTGGACAGAATGACGGCTGCTGCCTGTCTGAAAGAGAAAGACTGGCTATGAAGGCTGGTATCACCATGGTATCACCATCCATGTTACTCTGTTTAATAAAATGGTTTCTTGTCTCAAACTAAATCCCATTCCCCAGATTAGGCTGGGCAACCTAAGAGACCATGTAGATTTCTAAATATTTTTTTTAGTTAAAAGTACATTTTATTTTACCACATAAACAACAGTAGCACACTCGGGTACATTATTCCTTTACAAGTTTGTTCGAATCTGTCTTTGGTCTGACAACAACTTAGGGTACTGTTAGAATAAACTGATCCGAGTGCACTTCTATTGTAGCCAGAGTTCAGCTGAGAACACTGACTTGTTGAGGCTGTTGTGGAGGCCTCCCTGTAGAACACTGACTTGTTGAGACTGTTGTGGGGGCCTCCCTGTAGAACACTGACTTGTTGAGGCTGTTGTGGAGGCCTCCCTGTAGAACACTGACTTGTTGAGGCTGTTGTGGAGGCCTCCCTGTAGAACACTGACTTGTTGAGGCTGTTGGGGAGGCCTCCCTGTAGAACACTGACTTATTGAGGCTGTTGTGTGGGCCTCCCTGTAGAACACTGACTTGTTGAGACTGTTGTGGGGGCCTCCCTGTAGAACACTGACTTGTTGAGGCTGTTGTGTGGGCCTCCCTGTAGAACACTGACTTGTTGAGGCTGTTGTGGAGGCCTCCCTGTAGAACACTGACTTGTTGAGGCTGTTGTGGAGGCCTCCCTGTAGAACACTGACTTGTTGAGGCTGTTGGGGAGGCCTCCCTGGAGATGAGACAACTATAGAACATTGAGCCACTATGTTGTTGTGTAGTATAGTTTGTTTTGGCTTTGTGCCACGCCTCCATTAGCTACACTGTTTTGTTCTTCTATCCTCATGGGGACCTAAAATGTATTTCCATTTCAAATCATATTTTCCCTAACCAATAAACTTAACCCTAACCCTAAACCTAAACTGTAACCAAAAAACTAAACCTAACCACTAAACCCTTACCCTAATTCTAACCCCAATTGTAACCCTAAACCTAACCCCTAAGCTTAAAATAACCTTTGTACTCAAGGGTACGTGGGAAATGTCCCCAAAAGGGAGACGTTTCCTTGTTTTACTATCCTTGTAGGGACGTCTGGGAATTTTAGGTCCCCATAAGGATAGAAGAACCAACACACACACTTCTCCTATTGTTAGCTAGTAGAGACATACTAATCCCCCTACCTCACTGTTGGCCAAAAATAATGTTGACACCAGCAGAACTGGTAAGCACTCTCATAGTGAGCATTTTATCGCTTTCTGAAATAAATTAACAACTTGAGTTGCACATTTTGGGGAATATTCAGAGGTGGAAACTTTCCATGGGAATTAACGGGAATATATGGGAATTAACGGAAATATGTACAAATTAATATGGCCACCATTTAAATGTAGATGTTTTTTGCATTGGATAAATTTACCATATCATATGGAGACAGAAACATAAACCTTTACCTTATCATAAGTAGACATAATTGCAAATGATTAAATCCTTCCAATAAAAATAATATTTTTTAGTTACGAAATTAACTTTAATTAAATGAATTGACTCTTCACATGGGATGATCTCACTGAACAACAAAAGAAAGGGAACATTGAATGATCCCCATTGATCAATCGCATCTCCCAAAAAGGTTTTCAACATAGATCTGTAAAATTATAGTCGAGAACCTAAAGCTTTGGTTGTCTTCCTCTCAGGCTTCCATGTCTTCTCCCTGGACCTCCTCAATATCCACCTCTTGAACATCAGACTCTGAGGCCTCATCGTCACTGTCACTTTCCAACCTTGTTGAGGATGTCTCGTTGACAGGCTCAAAAAGACTCAAATTTGTCCAGATGACCACCAATTTTTCAACCCTTGTATTGGTCAGCATGTTGCGTGCTTTGGAGTGTATGTTCCCAAACAAGGACCAGTTGCGCTCTGAGGTGGCTGATGTTGGTGGGATTTGGAGGATGAAGGCAACAGGGGAAGCACCTCAGATCCACAAAGTCCCTTGGCTGATGAGATATGTTGGCACGACTGCCATATTGCATCTCCATCCCAAAGCCCTTGCTTGGAAGTGTACTTCGCCAGACTGCCAAGAACCTTGTCCTCATCCTGGCCAAGGTGACGAGACACGGTAGTGATGACACCATAGGCCTTGTTGATCTCTGCACCAGACAGGATGATCTTGCCAGCATACTTGGGGTCCAACACGCTGTGGCGTGTATGGGCTTCAGGCAGAAGTTTTCACGCTTTTTAATGTATTTCAGAACTGCAGTTTCTTCCGCTTGGAGCAACAGTGAAGTGGGCAGGGAAGTACGGATTTCTTACATCTGCAAGCAGATTCTGAACATCAGACAGGATGGCCTCTCTCAATCCGTAAAATTGCTATTTCTATAGGTTTCAGGATTTTCAGGCTGCTTACCACTCTCTCCGAAAATACATCATCCAGGAGAATCCTCTTGATGGGGCTGTCCATATTGGCAGACTGTGATATGGCCATTTCTTGGAGAGACTCCTTCCCCTCCAAGAGACTGTCAAACATGACAACACCACCCCAACGGGTGTTGCTGGGCAGCTTCAATGTGGTGCTTTTATTATTCTCACTTTGCTTGGTGAGGTAGATTGCTGCTATAACTTGATGACCCTTCACATACCTAACCATTTCCTTGGCTCTCTTGTAGAGTGTATCCATTATTTTCAGTGCCATGATGCCCTTGAGGAGCAGATTAAATGCATGAGCAGCACAGCCAATGGGTGTGATGTGAGGGTAGGACTCCTCCACTTTAGACCAAGCAGCCTTCATGTTTGCAGCATTGTCTGTCACCAGTGAAAATACCTTCTGTGGTCATTGATGACTGCCTTCAGCTCATCTGCAATATAGAGACCAGTGTGGCTGTGCTCTCGTAGAATACTGGTTGAGGGGTGGAGATTATGTAGTTAATTATTCCTTAACCACGAAAATTCGACCACCCAGCAGAGATGATTGCAATACAGTCTGCTTTCTCTATGATTTGCTTGAGCTTCACTTGAACTCTGTTGCTTCCAGAAAATGAGTAGGTGAAGCATGTCTGGTTGGAGGGGTGTATGCTGGGCGAAGAACATTCAGAAATCTCTTCCAATACACATTGTGAGCATCAGAGGTGAAATCAGTCAACCTCTAATACAGGGACTTTTGTCAGAGGTTGCTTGTTGTGAGCGCTGAGGGAACTTTATGCACTTGGACAGATGATTCTGCATCTGTTGCATTCTTCACATATGATTTGGCACAGCATTTGCAAATGTACATAGCTTTTCCCTCAAAATTAGCTGCAGTGAAATGTAGACACACATCAGATAGTGACGGTGGTATTTGCCTGTAAAGATTAGAAAAAAATGTGTAAAAGAAACCCAAATATAATTCCATGTACAGATAAATATTTAAGCAGTTAACTTCTTCGATATAGGGGGCGCTCTTTTAATTTTTGGATAAAAAAAACTTTCCCGTTTTAAACAAAATATTTTGTCACGAAAAGATGCTCGACTATGCATATAATTGACAGCTTTGGAAAGAAAACACTCTGACGTTTCCAAAACTGCAAAGATATTATCTGTGAGTGTCACAGAACTTATGCTACAGGCAAAACCAAGATGAAATTTCAAACAGGAAATGGCCCAGATTCTGAAGGCGCTGTGTTCCAATGTCTCCTTATATGGCTGTGAATGCGCCAGGAATGAGCCTACACTTAGTCGTTTCCCCAAGGTGACTGCAGCATTGTGACGTATTTGTAGGCATATCATTGGAAGATTGACCATAAGAGACTACATTTACCAGGTGTCCGCTTGGTGTCTTCCGTCGAAATTATTGCGCAATCTCCAGCTGCGTCCATTTTTCCATTCGGTTCAGAGGAGAAAGGCAACTGCCACGAATGATTTATCATTGAATAGATATGTGAAAAACACCTTGAGGATTGATTCTAAACAACGTTTGCCATGTTTCTGACGATATTATGGAGTTAATTTGGAAAAAAGTTTGGCGTTGCAATGACTGAATTTTCTTTCTTTTTTTCTTAGCCAAACGTGATGAACAAAACGGAGCGATTTCTCCTACACAAATAATCTTTTTGGAAAAACTGAACATTTGCTATCTAACTGGGAGTCTCCTCATTGAAAACATCCGAAGTTCTTCAAAGGTAAATGATTTTATTTGAATTCTTTTCTTGTTTATGTAAAAATGTTGCCTGCTGAATGCGAGGCTAATGTTATGCTAGCTATCAATACCTCTTACACAAATGCTTGTGTAGTGATGGTTGAAAAGCATATTTTGAAAATCTGAGATGACAGTGTTGTTAACAAAAGGCTAAGCTTGTGAGTGAATATATTTCTTTCATTTCATTTGAGATTTTCATGAATAGTTAACGTTGTGTTATGCTAATGAGCTTGAGGCTATGATTACGCTCCTGGATACGGGATTGCTCGACGCTAGAGGTTAAACAACTGTAAGATAAAGATGTTTAAAAATTAAACATGTATGGAAACAGGTGAATTAACACTCCTCAGTTAGCAGGCTCAAGCAAGCTAAAACCCACATGGTGGCAAAAACTAACAAGCAGAAATTGTTAAGTTAAAAATTATTTAAATACACTTTGCTGTAGGGTACTATTTACAAGTTAAGAGCAATTGGAGACCACGGAATGAGAGTTGTATGGCATTGAAATTTGCCTGGAGGGTTGTTAACACAGTGTCCAAAGGAGGGCCAGAAGTATACAGAATGGTGTCGTCTGCGTAGAGGTGGATCAGAGACTCACCAGCAGCAAGAGCGACATCATTGATGTATACAGAGAAGAGAGTCGGTCCAAGAATTGAACCCTGTGGCACCCTCATAGAGACTGCCAGAGGTCCGAACAGCAGACCCTCCGATTTGACACACTGAACTCTATCAGAGCAGTAGTTGGTGAACCAGCTCGAGGCAATCTTTTGAGAAACCAAGGCTGTCGAGTCTGCCGATGAGGATGTGGTGATCGACAGAGTCGAAAGCCTTGGCCAGATCAATGAATACAGCTGCACAGTAATGTTTCTTATCAATGGCAGTTAAAATATCGTTTAGGACATTGAGCGTGGCTGAGGTGCACCCATGACCAGCTCTGAAAACAAATTGCATAGCAGAGAGGGGATGGTGAGATTCGAAATGGTCAGTAATCTGTTTGTTGACCTTTGACGATCTTCGGGTGTTTGCACTCACGAGACTCCCAGTTACACAATAAATGTTCCTTTTGTTCCATAAAGATTATTTTCATATCCAAAATACCTCCATTTGTTTGGCGCGTTATGTTCAGAAATCCACAGGCTCGAGCGGTCACGGCATCACAAACAAAAATTCCAAATAGTATCCGTAATGTCCACAGAAACATGTCAAAGTTTTTTACAATCTATCCTCAGGTTGTTTTTAAAATATATAATCGATAATATATCAACCGGGACAGTCACTTTTTCAATAGGAGAGGGAGAGACAATGGCTGACCCACTCCGTTGCTCAAGCAAAACTCTGCGAACACCCAGCTATCCACTGACGCAATGTTATCTTTCTCGCTCATTTTTCTAAATAAAAGCCTGAAAATATGTCTAAAGCCTGTTGACACCTTGAGGAAGCCATAGGAAAAGGAATCTGGTTGATATCCCTTTAAATGGAGACAAGGCATCCAATGGAAACTGAGAGCTTTCAGGAAAAACAGGTTTTCGCCTGCAATATCAGTTCTGTTATACCCACAGACAATATTTTTACAGTTTTGGAAACCTTAGAGTGTTTTCTATCCTAATATATACATATTCTAGTTTCTGGGCCTGAGAAATAGGCCGTTTCAAATGGGTACGTTTTTTAGACAAAAACAAAAATCCTGCCCCCTACACTCAAGAAGTTAATAAAAAAAATCATGTATGTCATAAAATATATTCACCCCACCCAATATTGTAATCAAAACTTACCAGGAAGCATGTAGTCATTGGCTCAGACAGTGTAGTAGTGTGGGCTCAATAGCATCTCATTAGTGTGCAAGGTCTTTAGAATCCACTGTGCAGTCATAGCCAAAGGTTTTGAGAATGACACAAATGTACATTTTCATAACGTTTGCTGCTTCAGTGTCTTTAGATATTTTTGCCAGATGTCACTATGGAATACTGATGTATAATTCATAAACATTTCATAAGTGTCAAAGGCTTTTATTGACAATTACATTAACTTCTTATGGCTGGGGGCAGTATTGAGTAGCTTGGATGAATAAGGTGCCCAGAGTAAACTACCTGCTACTCAGGCCCAGTTGCGAATATATGCATAGTATTAGTATATTTGGATTGGAAACACTCTGAAGTTTCTAAAACTGTTTGAATGATGTCTGTGAGGGTAACAGAACACAAATGGCAGGCAACAACCTGAGAAAGAATCCAACCAGGAAGTGGGAAATCTGAGGTTTGTAGTTTTTCAAGTCATTGCCTATCGAATATCAGTCAGGATGTGTCTATGGGGTCATATTGCACTTCCTAAGGCTTCCACTAAATGTCAACAGTCTTTAGAACGTTGTTTGATGCTTCTACTGTGAAGGAGGGGGGAATGAGAGCTGAATGAGTCAGGGCTCTGCCAGAGTGGCATGAGCTGATCACGCGTGCTCACGTGAGAGTTAGCTTGCGTTCCATTGCATTTCTACAGACAAAGGAATTCTCCGGTTGGAACATTATTGAAGATTTATGTTAAAAACATCCTAAAGGTTGATTCTATACTTCGTTTGACATGTTTCTACGAACTGTAATATGACTTTTCGTCTGAACTTTCGCCTGGACTTGCACGCGCCTCGTGAGCTTGGATTGTGTACTAAACGCACAAACAAAAAGGAGGTATTTGGACATAAATTATGGACTTTATCGAACAAATCAAACATTTATTGTGGAACTGGGATTCCTGGGAGTGCATTCTGATAAAGATCATCAAAGGTAAGTGAATATTTATAATGCTATTTCTGACTTCTGTTGACTCCACAGCATGGCGGATATCTGTATGGCTTGTTTTGTTGTCTGAGCGCTGTACTCAGATTATTGCGTGGTGTGCTTTTTCGGTAAAGCTTTTTTGAAATCTGCATTGCATTAAGGAGAAGTTTATCTAAAGTTCCATGCATAACACTTGTATTTTCAGCAACATTTATGATGAGTATTTCTGTAAATTGATGTGGCTCTCTGCAAAATCACTGGATGTTTTGGAAGCAAAACATTACTGAACGTAACGCGCCAATGTACAATGAGATTTTTGGATATAAATATGAACATTATCGAACAAAACATACATGTATTGTGTAACATGAAGTCCTATGAGTGTCATCTGATGAAGATTATCAAAGGTTAGTGATTAATTTTCTCTCTATTTCTGCTTTTTGTGACTCCTCTCTTTGGCTGGAAAAATAGCTGTGTTTTTCTGTGACTAGGGTGCAGACCTAACATAATCGTTTGGTGTGCTTTTGTTGTGAAGCCTTTTTGAAATCGGACACTGTGGTGGGATTAACAACAAGTTTATCTTTAAAATTGTGTAAAATACTTCTAAGTTTGAGGAATTTTAATTATGAGATTGTTGTTTTGAATTTGGTGCCCTGCACTTTCACTGGCTGTTGTCATATCGATCCCGTTAGCGAAGCCATAAGAAGTTTAAGTTGATGCAAAGAGTCAATATTTGCAGTGTTGACCCTTCCTTTTCAAGACCTCTGCAATCCACCCTGGCATACTGTCAATTAACTTCTGGGCCACATCCTGACTGATGGCAGCCCATTCTTGCATAATCAATGCTTGGAGTTAGTCAGAATTTGTGGGGTTTTGTTTGTCCACTCGCTTCTTGAGGATTGACCACAAGTTCTCAATGGGATTAAGGTCTGGAGAGTTTCCTGGCCGTGGACCCAAAATATTGATGTTTTGTTCCCCGAGCCACTTAGTTATCACTTTTGCCTTATGGCAAGGTGCTCCATCATGCTGGAACAGGCATTGTTCGTCACCAAACTGTTCCTGGATGGTTGGAAGAACTTTCTCTTGGAGGATGTGTTGGTACCATTCTTCATTCGTGGCTTGTTCTTAGGTAAAATTGTGAGTGAGCCCACTCCCTTGGCTGAGAAGCAACCCCACACATGAATGGTCTCAGGATGCTTTACTGTTGGCATGACACAGGACTGATGGTAGCGCTCACCATGTCTTCTCCGGAGAAGCTTTTTTCCGGATGCCCCAAACAATCGGAAAGGGGATTCATCAGAGAAAAATACTTTACCCCGGTCCTCAGCAGTCCAATGCCTGTACATTTTGCCGAATATCAGTCCGTCCCTGATGTTTTTCCTGGAGAGAAGTGGCGTCTTTGCTGCCATCCTCCAAACGCCTCACTGTGCGTGCAGATGCACTCACACCTGCCTGCTGCCATTCCTGAGCAAGCTCTGTACTGTTGGTGCCCTGATCCCGCAGCTGAATCAACTTTAAGAGACAGTCCTGGTGCTTGCTGCACTTTCTTGGACGCCCTGAAGCCTTCTTCACAACAATTGAACTGCTCTCCTTGAAGTTCTTGATGATCCGATACATGGTTGATTGAGGTGCAATCTTACTGGCAGCAATATCCTTGCCTGTGAAGCCCTTTCTGTGCAAAGCAATGATGACGGCACATGTTTCCTTGCAGGTAACCATGGTTGACAGAAGAAGAACAATGATTCCAAGCACCACCCTCCTTTTGAAGCTTCCAGTCTGTTATTCAAACTCACTCAGCATGACAGAGTGATCTCCAGCCTTGTCCTCGTCAACACTCACACCTGTGTTAACGAGAGAATCACTGACAAGATGTTAGCTGGTCCTTTTGTGGCAGGGCTGAAATGCAGTGGTAATGTTTTTGGGGGATTCAGTTCATTTGCCTGGCAAAGAGGGACTTTGCAATTAATTGAAATTCATCTGATCACTCTTCATAATATTGCATCATACAAACTGAGGCAGCAGAATTTATGAAAATGTATATTTGTGTCATTCTCAAAACTTTTGGCCACGACTGTACATGTGATGTAAGAATACACTGTGCATGCAGACGATTGCAATTCCATTGAATTGGGGATAGTTTAACCAAAATATTCCACAATACCTAGAATTAATTGCCTTGTGTATCCCAAAAAAGGTTCACTGTTATAAGCTAACTTTTTTTGATGAATTTAAGCAAAATTCCCCAAATTCCAGGGCTTAACTTCCCATTACAATTTCCGGAAGAATTCTTGAAAATTACTGGAAAGTTTCCGACCTTGTGCAACCCTATTAACAACTATAACACCATATACATAATTGCAATTGCCCAAACTTTCAAATGCAATAATATCTCAGAGAAGCTCAGAGGAGAAGCACGGCTCCTGCTAGAGCATCACCTCCATCTACGTCCTCTCCCTAGCGCTTTATCAGCTCTGGTTAATAAAGCAGATTAAAAATTGACTTTCTGGTGCTTCTTTCGCTCTCATCAGGTCTGGATCCGATCAGGTCTATACAGAACGGGACTAGTTGTCCTCTGGTCCGTTTGAGACGGGTCTCTATATTATGCATATCAGGTCCGGATGGGAAAAGGCCGCGGTCCATTTCAGAACGTGAATGCCTCTACTTTCCATGCTTACTAAATGTTTTCACTTTTGGTGACTTGACATACATTGCATACTCTATGAATATGAACATAACGCATTATGCATTACCTTTATTGGAGGGTGATTCTTATATTGCCAGCAGTAAGAGTTTAGTTAAATTTCAATTTACTGCCCTAAACTTGCAAGGCCCTAGACAGCGCCAAAAACAACTAATCAGAGTTTAACAGGTTAAATCTTAACCATCTGTAACTCTCTCACACTCATGTACAAACAAACACAAACACACATACATACATACTACTTAAGCATGGACGCACCCACCAACACACACCTTCCCACACTCTTTCCCACAAGGACTTTAATGACCCTTAGGAAATAATTAAGCCATATTTTCACACAGTTGGCTCTGGGAGTAATCCCAACAAGATGTAGAAAAGTCTCAGATCTGTTAAACACTTTAC
This sequence comes from Oncorhynchus masou masou, assembly GCF_036934945.1. Classification (NCBI taxonomy): domain Eukaryota; kingdom Metazoa; phylum Chordata; class Actinopteri; order Salmoniformes; family Salmonidae; genus Oncorhynchus; species Oncorhynchus masou. Next base: position 44,298,609 of record NC_088221.1, on the reverse strand, counting down.
ATCAGCTACTGTGTCAGTTGTCCGTGTACTGTTCAATTGTATATTTTATAGGCCTAACAGAAAAAAAATGTAATTTATATGGAAAGAATAGTTACAGGTAATAACAAGAAAATATCAGATACCTTTACTGTAATCCACATATTTGGTCTTACATGATTAGGCCTATAACCACTTGTAAAATGCTTTAACTTACCGCACACACATGGCCAGAAACTTCTGAAGACATAGGCCTACCTGGGCTTGCAGAGCAAGGGGAACCACTACTTCAAGATCTCAGAGCAAGTGACATCACCGATTGAAACGCCACTAGCGTGCACCACCGCTAACTAGCTAGCCATTTCACATCGGCTACATAAGCATGGACTTATTTCTATTACAGCATATTGGATGACTGCCATTCATATTCCACTCACCCAGCTTAATGTAACATCGATAGGTTTAGGTAACTACATGATACTCAAATTTTCCCTATTCCCATCATGAGGTTGCTAGAACCTAGCCGATGAATGAACGTTTAAAATGTAGGTGCACAGATCAAGAGTTATTTGAGGTGACAGACATTGACACATTCAATACAGCCCTGCACACTCTTGCCTTCATCTAGCTGATCTAGGGTGTAATCATTAGTCCAACAGTTGCAAATGAGAGATTCTATTGGATAAATTTAAGTATGTTTATCCCCGATTCGTTCCGTTTGCTTCATTTAAGAAACATTTTTCAAAAAGAATCGGCGGAATGATTGCACCCCTGATCAAACACAAACACAGTTCACTTTCATATCAGCCACATACAAACAGCATGATCCCTTTGATTCTTTGTATAATTAATTCTCGCATTTACGCGCTCACCTCCTCTCACCCTTTCCCTTCAGTTCACAACACATCAGCTGTTTGTGACCAGGCGAAAAAAACAATCCAAGCCAAACCTTCAAATCATAACCGCTAACAGCTACATCATTGTCACCATATTAACGTCATTGTCAACATAACTACTAGAACTAACATGTTGGTAAACCCGCTACAATCATGCAGTACAGTGTACAGTCAGCAGCAAGCAGTTCAGCAGTTACACCGGTGGGCCTGGCGCAATAAACTACTAAACTCAAAAGCTTACATTGACTTGGAAGAGTTCCAGAATTGGATAGCTATAGCCAGCTAGCTAACATAGCATTCCTCTCTGTTTGAGCTGGGTGTTTGAGTAGGCTAAATTAGCTAGCTGCATTCGCTAGCTAAGTAAGTGAAAGTGATAGTATTTTTTTCTAAAAAATATATAAATACTACAAAATCTCTCGCTTGCTTCTTCTCCATTTTTGAAGAAATTAATTTGTTCAAAACTGTTTAACTATTGTCTTTCTCTCTTTTTGAGTCAACTCCTCACCACATTTTATACACTGCATTGCTAGTTAGCTGTAGCTTGCGCTTTCAGTACTAGATTAATTCTCTGATCCTTTGATTGGGTGGACAACATGTCAGTTCATGCTGCAAGAGCTCTGATAGGTTGGAGGACATCCTCCGGTAGCTGTCATAATTACTGTGTAAGTCTATGGAAGGGGGTGAGAACCATGAGCCTCCTAGGTTTTGTATTGAAGTCAATGTACCCAGAGGAGGACGGAAACTAGATGTCCTCCGGCTACACCATGGTGCTACCCTACAGAATGCTGTTGAGGCTACTGTAGACCTTCATTGCAAAACAGTGTGTTTTAATAAATTATTTGGTGATGTGAATATATTTAGCATAGTTTTATCTAAAAAAGGATCACTTTTTTCACAATTTATTTGTATGAAATTCACTGAGGATGGTCCTCCCCTTCCTCCTCGGAGAAGCCTCCACTGTTTCATTTGCAGGGACAACATAAGAGACATGCAAGCGCACAAACTGTACACACACACACAGCTGTAACATTCCATCAACTCTAGGTTGTTGCTTGACAAATCCTACACGTAGTGTAAAGAAAACGTATTTAGAATTAGAATGCATAAAAATAACTACATTAATATTGTTATAAACCGACGTGAACCTGGTAATATCAGGGTTTTTTTATTTAGAAAAGTATATATTATAGTAAGCAAATACTTATTATGGTCTTATTAATTATAAATGCATGTGACACATTCAATACGTTGTTGGAATCCTTAAAATGTTTGTGGAAAAAAAACGTAAAAGTAATAGCATAGATTACAACAAACCCAAAACCTTTGCACAACTTGAATTTCCTATGAAGGAAAACGTTTTCATCAGCCATGCTATTAGTAATTCTTACTTAGTCGTGAAAAACATATTTTGTAATGCAGTTTCTTTTGTAACTAGGTTGTGCAATAAAGTGAAAAAAAGTAGGAAAAGATGCAGAAGTGTGTTTTCATAATGAGAACCGTATCAGATTACAATAACATACCTCATGCCAGCAATCCCCCGCGCGCCCCGCCCTCCTGTAAGCATCGCGTGAGAGTGCAGCAGACTCTCAAACTTGATTGTGATTAATACAAGAGTACTTACTATTCCATGCCAGACATAAACTATGCACGAAGAGAGATTCTTAAGGTGACCGGGACAAAGACAAACGGGAGACACGAGAACTTCTGGTCAGGCACAAATGTACAGCTACACAACACATCAATACTGCACACATGCTCTTACGAGCGGTGCATGCGTACAATGAGACTTTGTCCTCTGCAGAAAGAAACCCAGTTACCCCAGAAGAAAGCAGGAAAAGTAAACTAGCAATAAATCAAAACCAATAACAATTTATGAAGAAAATAATCAAACAACACGAAGTGAATGATTGGTTTTAGATGCCTTACGTAAAGGATCAAAAAGGCTAGGCTTATGTATAGGCTAGGCTTACGTATAGCCAAGAACGCTCAACTCCATGATACGCGATGGAACTCGATATGCAGCACATTATCAAATCAAGCGCCATTCTGTATCCAGCTCATGCTAGACTTAAATCGAACTTTCCAAAACATTTATTGTCAGGTCAAACAGGTTTAAATTACATTCTTACGTTTTTTGAACGGGCTTCTTCCGCTTCTTGACAGCATAGACTCCAGTGTTACTCAACATGTTGACGCTTCTGCTGTATTAGTTGGTACAAAATGTTCAAAAACACGAACACAATAACATCCACTGTCTTCCTCAGAGACCGTTCTCAAATTAACAAGGGAAGTTAATATCCAGACATGCGTGAATCCCTTCAAATAGAGCGGTCTCTCCTTAACGCAGATCCCCCGCGACGTTAACTTGACAGACCCAAGCGGTCAAAGTCACTGGCAAAGTCGACCGTAATAGACGTGCGGCGTAAATCCAGAAATGCTTGGGGGATGATGAAGCAAGTTTCGGAAAGTTCCCCCGATCAACAGAGTAAATAATATGTGCGTGTTCACAGCAAATTTCCCTTCCTGATCTTTTTGTTCATGAGAAGTCTCTCTAGAGACCCTCAAACAAACAACAAAATTGTTATTCTAAAGGGGTAGATTTTACTGTATACAACCCAACGCTCAGAACAGTTTCTGAACTGCTGTCTTGCAGCAGGTAAAATGTGCCTATCGTTCCTGGCATGGGGCGTTTTCAGGAAATCCGATAACCTATGAGCTGTTTTTTTAACCCTATCAGACCCGAGTCCCAGCGTTTCATACATCTGATTTTCATTTGTCTGCATCTCCAGCAGCCTTTGTAATTAGCATCACAATTAAGTGTTTTACAATTTTATTTTCAGGACAACCAGAGCTACAAGTAGAACACCAAACTATTTGTCATAAACATTTGCATTCAAATGTCAATTTAAAAAAAGTCCAGAAAATAAACAACAAACAAATTATATGAATGCAAGTACAGAAATTGTACAGAAATTGTTTGCTCGTGTTTGCTTGTGGGGAACAAAACTAGTCAGTGACAACCTTGTGGAGTTTGGGGTTTGTGACAACAACAGTATGTGAGTTTATTACAGTATTATAGACACTATGTAAATGTTTAAAAACATTTTTATTTTACCAGGTAAGTTGGTTTTGGTTGGTAAATGTTTTTCCTAACAACTCTTTTGTAGCGTGTGAGCATCATAGAGCAAAACATGATAGCTTTTAGTAATTTGTAGCTCAAAGCATTCTGACACTAGACAATTTTGGTTTAAGACCTGGCCCGGGCCCCTTTGGGTCTGCCCTTATTTCAAAAACGCTGCTGCTCTAGCTCAGCCCCTGTTAACCACACAGACTAATGGTCAGTACCAACAGATGCAAAAGAAACCCAGAAGTCTGTAGCTCAACCACACAATGTTTAATATGCCTGTCCTCCAATGCTTGTCTTCTAAGCCATTTCAGTAGGAGTTACTGTATCCAGGAAGTGATAATAGTTAGTGTATCCAGGAGTTGGTGTATCAAGGTGCTCCAGCAGCATAATCATGGGTGACATGTCTGGCTAGGGGGAACCACAGCTTAGCTAGTAGAGTTCGTGCAGATGTTTTTGGTGGATCTGTGCCTGTATTTGTGAAATACAACTATTAATAGTTTAATAGTATAGTATAAACATTAATAACATAATAATAGCAATAACAGTAATAATATACCTACTGAATCACGATACATTCATTTCTGACTAGTGGGGTATTGATGGTGGGCTGAGGAATGCAACAGGATCAGCTTCAGGTTGGTGCAAGCCTGACGTACAGGCTGGAGAGTGAGAAAGATTGATAAAAAGTTCAACTTAGCCCATTCAAAATCCTAATGGATGTCTATATGTTGACTAGAAGACCCTGTTACACTTCCTCATAGTGTGCCCGTAATTCGGACAGTGAACGCCATTCACCTCCTGCTCTATCAGTAAAATTAGGCTACTATTGCCTTGCACAAACAAAAGACCAACAGACATTGCTCACGATCTCATAGATACACTCGTGATCTACCACACAGGGTCATGATTGAGAGGTAATTGAGTGGGGCTCTACCTGCCTGTATAGAGTATCTTCCATGTCTGTCAATAGGAGAGGATACAATCTGCCCTAGGGACATGTAAATTGTTTCCCTAACAACTAAACCAATGGTGATGGGAGAGGAAAAAAATAGGGCGAGAATCTGTGGTTGTGCCAAACGTCACGATGTTCCTACAGTCACCTGCTTTTCAGGACTGGCTTCTCCTTTACCAGTGCAAGCCCATTACCTGTTACCTGGATTCAAACGACTGTATTAAACACAACCGTGAGAGTTGTAGACGACTGAGTGTTTTTGTCAAATTGTATTTTTCCAACATTTAATCTTTTGTCAAACTCCAGGCCAAGCATCTCTCTCTCTCTCGGCTCTGCACTGTGGCCAGTCTTCTCCTTGTATGAGCTGAAAGTTTAGAGGGACGGCCAGGTCTTGGTAGATTTGCAGTGGTCTGATACTCCTTCCATTTCAATATTATCGCTTGCACAGTGCTCCTTGGGATGTTTAAAGCTTGGGAAATCTTTTTGTATCCAAATCCGGCTTTAAACTTCTTCACAACAGTATCTCGGACCTGCCTGGTGTATTCCTTGTTCTTCATGATGCTCTCTGCGCTTTTAACGGACCTCTGAGACTATCACAGTGCAGGTGCATTTATACGGAGACTTGATTACACAGAGGTCCGTTAAAAGCACAGAGAGCATCATGAAGAACAAGAATACACCAGGCAGGTCCGAGATACTGTTGTGAAGAAGTTTAAAGCCGGATTTGATACAAAAAGATTTCCCAAGCTTTAAACATCCCAGGTGGACCTGGCCCCTCTAAAACTTTCAGCTCATACAAGGAGAAGACTGATCAGAGATGCAGCTAAGAGGCCTATGATCACTCTGGATTGTATACAACAATTAGTCATTTAGGTCAACAGACTAATGTGGATTGTGATCAGAGATTTATCATCATTAGTCATTTAGGTCAACATTGGATCATTCAGAGATCCTCACTGAACTTCTGGAGAGAGTTTGCTGCACTGAAAGTAAAGGGGCTGAATAATCTTGCACGCCCAATTTTTCAGTTTTTGATTTGTTAAAAAAGTTTGAAATATCCAATAAATGTCGTTCCACTTCATGATTGTGTCCCACTTGTTGTTGATTCTTCACAAAAAAATACAGTTTTATATCTTTATGTTTGAAGCCTGAAATGTGGCAAAAGGTTGCAAAGTTCAAGGGGGCCGAATACTTTCGCAAGGCACTGTATATATTATCCATATTATTTTAAGCACAGCAATGTTAAGTGCTGTATCTTGTAGTCAACAATGGGATGCTACTTTATGAGGTTAATTTAAGTATGACTTGGAAGTTGTTTTTTCACAGGGGCGCAGGCTTCAACCACATGCATCACATCCAGGGCTGATAAACTTGTTCTTCCAATTGCATACTGGTTTGAGTCTCATGAAGGCCTACAACTGGAATTGAATAGTAAATGAAATGAAGGAATGCACAAGATTGCATTATGCATAAATGTACAGTACTGTGCTGCTGATGGAGAAATCTTTACTCCAGCCTCTGTGCAATGCAGACTCGTATGGAACCCTAGTCTATACACACTGGGGGAAGCAGGAGAGAAAACATGATGCTAGCTATTCCTGTGTCACGGTTGTCATATGGAGGAGACCAAGGGTCAGCGTGCTAAACCTACATACTTCTTTAATTAAATAAATAACACTGAACAAGCTATACAAAACAACAAACCATGACACTAATATGGCTAATGCAGACAGGCAACTAAACATAGAATAAGAACCCACAAAATACCCAAGGAATATGGCTACCTAAATATGGTCCCCAATTAGAGACAACGATAAACAGCTGCCTCTGATTGAGAACCAATCTAGGCAAACATAGACATATAAACCCCTAGACATACAAATAAACCTAGACAATACAAAAACAAAACAAACCACCCTCGTCACACCCTGACCTAACCAACATAAAAAAGAAAACTAAGATAACTAAGGTCAAGGTGACATCCTGTGGGAAGACAGTAGCATGTGAAGGCTGCACATGCATTATGATAACACCTCAACTTGTGACTCAGTCTCATTATAGACTGTAAAACTGCTACTCCATTACCATCAGGTCATATAATGTGTCCAGGGAGTGTCATGGTTTCTGCCCATTTGGACTGCAACGGACGAGCTGTAAATGGTGATGTTATTAGCTAAATATGGCAATCGCTTCTGTGTGTTCTGAGTTGGGGAGAAACCACAATGTCTGTCATGCAGGGAAGAGAGGACCATAATTGTTGTCCCATTTTTTGTGGTCTTTTCCCCGCCCCTCGGTGTTCATGTCTTCCTCTGCTCTCTGGAGAAGAAACAGATTGTGGGGTCAACTACCAGCTCTACCTTCTCCTCTTGCATGACATCTTTGATTTAGAACAAAAAATGTTCTATACTGAAAAATGATCAAATATACTATGTCTGTTTCATTAAACAGAAGCAAATGTACTGTATCCTTTCCTTTTGTCACGCCCTGGTCAAAATGTATTATGTTTATCTTCATTTATTGGGTCAGGCCAGGGTGTGACATGGGTTTATTGTGGTGTGTTTCGTCTTGGGGTTTTGTGGGGTGTATAGCATAGTCTGTGGCTGCCTGAGGCAGTTCTCAATCAGTCAGGTGATTATCGTTGTCTCTGATTGGGAACCATATTTAGGCAGCCATATTCTTTGAGTGTTTCGTGGGTGATTGTTCCTGTCTCTGTGTTTAGTTTCACTGGATCGGCTGTATAGTGGTTTCATGTTTCCGTCTGTTGTTTTTGTACATTTCAGTATTTTCATGTCAAGTCATTTTCCATCATTAAACATGAGTAACCACCACGCTGCATTTTGGTCCGCTCCTCCTTCAACAGAAGAACGTCGTTACACCTATTATAGGTCAGCAATATAAATAGTATGAAATGAAAGCATGCAGATTGGTTACACAGATCAGATAAAAACAGCTATGTAATATTTGGCAAATTAATATAAATGGCTTCCATGAAGTATCTATTTTCAGTGAAGTACCGGGTTGAACGCTAAAACCTACATTTGTTGCCATGGATATCCAGTTGTTTAATGATAAACAAAGCAGGCAAATTGCCTCCCTATTGGCACTGTAAAATCCACTGAGCTGCAGAAAAGTGAAATAAAACCTGCCATAAACTAGAGGAAATTCGTCAGAGATGCATTGCCAAATGCCACAACTGGCCTCACAGGGTTCGAGCCGTGATACCTGAATATTGCGTATTGTTGTTTTACTGCGCTGTACTTTATTCACTAATTACCCTGGTTCCTGTAGATAAGTGTGTGTGTGTGTGTGTGTCTCAAGATGCATGTGTGTGTGGAAGAATGGGGTGTGGTTGTGTGACTTTGGGTGCACTTACATGTGTCTATGTGGGGTTGTGGGTATTGATGAGCTTGGTGGATGGGCGTTTCTATGCTCTGTGTGTGTCTTACATGTATGTGCATGTGCAGCCTATCTTTAAACGGAAGCACAAATTGCACACTAGAAGTTTAGAAGATCGCCCCTTTTGCATTGGCCTCAGCAACTGTCAGCCAGCATCTATGTTACTTTACTTTCAGCCCATTCACAACTTTCTGTGAACTATCTTTCATAAAGCGAGGCCTAAACAAATATTAGTCTTCAATCTCTGTAAGATGTTATGAGATGCCTACTATGTAATACGTGATGAGGTATGTAATCTCTGTAATACGTGATGAGGTTTGCAATCTCTGTAATACGTAATGAGGTATGCAATCTCTGTAATACGTGATGAGGTTTGCAATCTCTGCAATACGTGATGAGGTTTGCAATCTCTGTAATACGTGATGAGGTATGCAATCTCTGTAATACGTGATGAGGTATGCAATCTCTGTAATACGTGATGAGGTTTGCAATCTCTGTAATATGTGATGAGGTAAGCAATCTCTGTAAACGTGATTAGGTGTCTCTTGGTTACTGGAGGGTCCTTTACTTTAGTTTTTCTCAACCAAGTCTTGGCAAGTAGTCACATGTGTTGACATTTTTTCTCTTTGTGCATTCTTTTTCCAGAAATTAAGTGAGAAATATTAGCTTGAAGTCGGAGGAATGAAATATAGAAGATTGAGGCTGACAGTAGGCCATGTTCAACATTCGTGGTCTCCAGGACAACAGGGGAAACAGCCGCCAAGTCATGACCTTGAGCTGACAGAAAGGAGGTGTAATGGACCAGGGAACTACAGGTGTTACTCCAAAGCAATAAGAGAGCTTTTGTATCCAAGGCTACAATTACTTATATCAAATGTTTATTTGTCACATGCACCAAATACAACAGGTGTCGAGTAGACCTTACAGTGAAATGCTTACTTTACAAGCCCTTAACCAACAATGCTTTAAGAATTTAAAAAAATATATATATATAAAAAAAGTTAAGTTAAAAATAGATAAGTACATTTTTTTCTTCTCCCTGGCAGATATGTTCTGTCCAGGATACAGTACGGTGACAGTAAACATACAATGGATTAGAAACGAATCTGGACCCCTTGACTTTTTCCACATTTTGATTTACGTTACACCCTTATTCTAAAATGGATTAAATCAATGTTTTTCCTCTTCAATCAACACACAATAGCCCATAATGACAACAAGAAAACAGTTTTTTTGACATTTTTGCAAATGTATTAAACATTTTTACATAAGTATTCAGACCCTTTGCTATTAGACTCAAAATTGAGCTCAGGTGCATTCTGTTTCCATTGATCATCCTTGAGTTGTTTCTACCTGTGGTAAATTCAATTGATTGGACATGATATGGAAAAGCACACACCTGCCTATATTAGATCCCACAGTTGACAGTGCATGTCAGAGCAAAAACCAAGCCATGAGGTCAAAGGAATTGTTTGTAGAGCTCCGAGACAGGATTGTGTCGAGGCACAGATCTGGGGAAAAGTACCAAAACATTTCTGCAGCATTGGAGGTCCCCAAGAACAAACTGGCCTCCACCATTCTTAAATGGGAGAAGTTTGAACCACCAAGACTCTTTATAGAGCTGTCCGCCCGGGAAAACTGAGCAATCGAGGGAGAAGGGCTTTGGTCAGGGAGGTGACCAAGAACCGATGATCACTCTGGCAGAGCTCCAGAGTTCCTCTGTGGAGATGGAAGAAACTTCCAGAAGGACAACCATCTCTGCAGCACTCTACCAATCACGCCTTTATGGTAGAGTGGCCAGACTGAAGCCCCTCCTCAGTAAAAGTCACATGACAGCCTGCTTGGAGTTTGCCAAAAGGCACCTAAAGAAACAAGATTCTCTGGTCTGATGAAACTAAGATTGAACTCTTTGGCCTGAATGCCAATTATCGCATCTGGAGGAAACCTGGCACCATCCCTAAGGTGAAGCATGGCAGCATCATGCTGTGGGGATGTTTTTCAGTGGCATGGACTGGGAGACTAGTCAGGATCGAGGGAAAATAAACGGAGAAAAGTACAGAGATCCTTGATGAAAACCTGCTCCAGAGCGCTCAGGACTTAAGACTTGGGTGAAGGTTCACCTTCCAACAGGACAACGACCCTAAGCACACAGCCAAGACAAAAAAACAAGCAGGAGTGGCTTCGGGGCAAGTCTCTGAATGTCCTTGAGTGGTCCAGCCAGAGCCCGGACTTTAACTCAATCGAACATCTCTGGAGAGAGCTGAAAATAGCTGTACAGCGACACTCCCCATCCAATCTGACGTAGCTTGAGAAGATCTGCAGAGAAGAATGGGAGAAACTCCCCAAATACAGGTGTGCCAAGCTTGCAGCCTCATACCCAAAAAGACTTGTGGCTGTAATCGCTGCCAAAGGTGCTACAACAAAGTAATGAGTAAAGGGTCTGAATACTTATGTAAATGTGATATTTCCTTCTTTTTATACATTTGCAAAGAAATTCTGTGTAGATTGATGAGGGTAAAACACAATTTAATCCATTTTATAATAAGTCTGTAAAGTAACAGTATTTTGAGAAAAAAATCAAGGGGGTTGAATATTTTCAGAATGCACTGTATATAGCCTACCGCAGCCTAATGTATCCAGTACAGTAGGTATTTTAAGCTACCGTGGCAGCATATTAGCCTACAGGGTCAGTTGGAACCATCTACTGGATTAAGAGTAGACCCTGTGTTGAAATCAACTCTTCGAGGAGCAGGAGAACAAACAGTATTACAATGTAGATGGATATACTTAAAGTAACTGTCCACAGTGTCCATAGCTGCGGCAAGTAGGGGCGCTGTGGGTGCTGTAGCCCCCCTGGAAAAAAAAAAAATGTAATCACAAAAGTAAGCATTGAGCCTTTGCCAGTCCTGTATTAGCAGATCAATAAAGCAGTCTGTATGTCAGGCAACAACAAAAAAAAGAGTCTATGACAGTGTCCTGTGAACATCGGACTATTTAAAGTTAATATTCTGTTAAAGCTGCAATATGTAACTTCTTGGGCGACTCAACCAAATTCATATAGAATTTATTATTAGTGTTACAGATCTGTCAGTCTCATTGAAATCAAGTCTAAGAAGTGTCTGACCTGTTCTATGTGAGCTATTTCTATTCTTCCTGTTATTCATTTCAGTGTTTGCGTCTTCTCTACTTTCAGTTTTGTACACCAGCTCCAAACAGCTGAAAATACAATATTTTTGGTTATGGAAAATACACTGCTCAAATAAATAAAGGGAACACTAAAATAACACATCCTAGATCTGAATGAAAGAAATATTCTTATTAAATACTTTTTTCTTTACATAGTTGAATGTGCTGACAACAAAATTACACAAAAATTATCAATGGAAATCACATTTATCAACCCATGGAGGTCTGGATTTGGAGTCACACTCTAAATTAAAGTGGAAAACCACACTACAGGCTTATCCAACTTTGATGTAATGTCCTTAAAGCAAGTCAAAATGAGGCTCAGTAGTGTGTGTGTGGCCTCCACGTGCCTGTATGACCTCCATACAACGCCTGGGCATGCTCCTGATGAGATGGCGGATGGTCTCCTGAGGGATCTCCTCCCAGACCTGGACTAAAGCATCCGCCAACTCCTGGACAGTCTGTAGTGCAACGTGGCGTTGGTGGATGGAGCGAGACATGATGTCCCAGATGTGCTCAATTGGATTCAGGTCTGGGGAACGGGCGGGCCAGTCCATAGCATCAATGCCTTCCTCTTGCAGGAACTGCTGACACACTCCAGCCACATGAGGTCGAGCATTGTCTTGCATTAGGAGGAACCCAGGGCCAATCGCACCAGCATATTGTCTCACAAGGGGTCTGAGGATCTCATCTCGGTACCTAATGGCAGTCAGGCTACCTCTGGCGAGCACATGGAGGGTTGTGCGGCCCCCCAAAGAAATGCCACCCCACACCATGACTGACCCACCACCAAACCGGTCATGCTGGAGGATGTTGCAGGCAGCAGAACGTTCTCCACGGCGTCTCCAGACTGTCACGTCTGTCACATGTGCTCAGTGTGAACCTGCTTTCATCTGTGAAGAGCACAGGGCGCCAGTGGCGAATTTGCCAATCTTGGTGTTCTCTGGAAAATGCCAAACGTCCTGCACGGTGTTGGGCTATAAGCACAACCCCCACCTGTGGACTTCGGGCCCTCATACCACCCTCATGGAGTCTGTTTCTGACCGTTTGAGCAGACACATGCACATTTGTGGCCACAGTGCTCCTCCTTGCACAAAGGCGGAGGTAGCGGTCCTGCTGCTGGGTTGTTGCCCTCCTACAGCCTCCTCCATGTCTCCTAATGTACTGGCCTGTCTCCTGGTAGCGCCTCCAAGCTCTGGACACCTTCTTGCCACAGCTCGTATTGATGTGCCATCCTGGATGATCTGCACTACCTGAGCCACTTGTGTGGGTTGTAGACTCCGTCTCATGCTACCACTAGAGTGAAAACACCGCCAGCATTCAAAAGTGACCAAAACATCAGCCAGGAAGCATAGGAACTGAGAAGTGGTCTGTGGTTATCACCTGCAGAACCACTCCTTTATTGGGGGTGTCTTGCTAATTGCCTATAATTTCCACCTGTTGTCTATTCCATTTGCACAACAGCATGTGAAATTTATTGTCAATCAGTGTTGCTTCCTAAATGGACAGTTTGATTTCACAGAAGTGTGATTGACTTGGAGTTACATTGTGTTGTTTTAGTGTTCCCTTTATTTTTTTGAGCAGTGTATATTTCACAGCAGTTTAGATGGTACAATGATTCTCTACAAAAGCGAACTATTCGAATTTTTGCCACCAGAAAATGTTTGGAGCGATTTCGGATAGTGCAGTTTCAACTCATACCAAAATAATGTTGTTGACTCATCCTATACTGGTATTTGTGGTCAAAACACTTTAAAAAACCCCGCCACCTGTGGAATGAGTTTTACACCCTTGGGTTGTTTCGAGCAATCCTCAAGCTCTTAACATAACTTCTCCGGTCAGAAGATACTGTAATTAAACAGCAGGGAGCAGGTCTCGAACCATCGACCTTCTAGCCCGAAGTCCAGCGCACTATCAACTGTACCGCAAAAGCATGCTCAAGCGGCCGACTCGATATCCGCGATAATAAACCCAGGGTCATTACAATACTATCGTAGATAGGCGCGAAAGTAGTTAGCGTCTATGGATGGTGTATCTTGATCACATCTGCTGAAATGTAAATTGTGTTCGTTTGAAGTACTGTTGTACTTATAGACCAACAGCAGTGGTGTAAAGTACTTAAGTAAAAACATTTTAAAGTACTACTTAAAACCTCTTTGGGATAGAGGGCAGCATTTTCACTTTTGGATAAATAGCGTGCCCAATTTCAACTTCCTGCTACTCATGCCAAGAATATATGCATATTATTAGTAGATTTTGATAGAAAACACTCTGAAGTTTCTAAAACTGTTTGAATAATGTCTGTGAGTATAACAGAACTTATGTAGCAGGTAAAACCCAGAGGACTAACCATTCAGATTTTCTTATTTTTTATGTCACTGTCTATTCAATGAGTTTTCATTGGGAAACTAGATTTCTAAGGCACTTGTTTGCAGTTCCTTTTCGCTTCCACTGGATGTCACCAGTCTTGGTTGAGGTTATTCCTTTGTGTAATGAAGAAGTACGGCCATCTTGAATTTGTGTCAGTTGAAGTGTACTTTTCGAGAAGGCCCCTGATTGGAAAAGTAGCGTGAGGTTGTTGTCTTCCTGTATTGAACACAGATTGTTTTGGCAAAGTTTACAGGTAACTTTTGAGACATTTTGTAGTGACGTTGCACAAATTGGAAGACATTTTGGATATATATCGACGGAAATAATCGAACAAAAGGACCATTTGTGATATTTATGGGATATATTGGAGTGCCAACAAAAGAAGCTCATCAAAGGTAAGGCTACTCTCTCTTTGTTTACTGTTGTGCTATCATCAGATAATAGCTATTTTATGCTTTCGCCGAAAAGCCTTTTTGAAATCTGACATGGTGGCTGGATTCACAACGAGTGTAGCTTTAATTTGGTATCTTACATGTGTGATTTAATGACTGTTTGAATTTTATAGTATTTTATTTTAATTTGGCGCCCCTGCATTTTCAATGGAAGGGGGGACATTTGCGTCCCGCCTATCCCAGAGAGGTTTAAGTAGTTTTGGGGGGTATCTGTACGTCACTATTTATATTTTGGACAACTTTTCCTTTTACTTCACTACATTCCTAAAGAAAATAATGTACTTTTTTACTCTATGCATTTTCCCTGACTGACTGAATTACTTGATACATTTGTAATGCTTAGCAGGACAGGAAAATGTTCCAATTCATGCACTTATCAAGCGAACGTCCCTGGTCATCCTTACTGCCTCTGATCTGGCGGACTAACAAAACACAAATTACTTCCTTTGTAAATTATGCCTGAGCATTGGTGTGCCCCTGGCTTTCCGTAATTAAAAATATATAATATAAAGAATTTTAAATGATTTGTACTTTTACTTTTGATACTTAAGTATATTCTAACAATTACATTTACTTTTGAGACTTAAGTATATTTAAAACCAAATACTTTCAGACTTTTACTCAAGTAGTATTGTACTGGGTGACATTCACTTTTACTTGAGCCATTTTCTATTAAGGAATTTTTACTTTTACTCAAGTATGACAATGGCTACTTTTTCCACCGCTGACCAACAGCATAACCTTGGTGTGTGCATAGTTGAAGTTAGAAAAAAGCTCTTAGCACTTAGCAGACATTTCACTTGTCTATTCGCCGTAGTATTCAACTTACGATGTCGGAAAACATGTCAGCAGAGGTGGAGCGATCAGAAAGATCAGATGGCAAGCTTGTGAAGATGGAGATTGACTACAGTTCAACTGTAGATACACGTCTACCGGAGTGTGCCAAAATGGCAAAAGAAGGTAGGCTGCAGGAGGCCGTTGAAAGCCTCTTGTCGCTGGAGATGCAAACAAGAACGGCTTCTGACATGGTGTCAACCTCCAGAATCCTGTTGGCCGTTGTGCAGATGTGCTATGAAGCGAAAGACATGGATGCCCTGAATCAAAACGTCATGCTGCTCTCTAAAAGGAGGAGTCAGCTCAAAGGGGCTGTTGCTAAGATGGTGCAATAATGTTACAAGTATGTAGATAACGTGACCGACCTGACCGTTAAGCTGAGACTCATTGACACACTACGCACAGTGACCGCTGGAAAGATCTATGTGGAGATTGAGCGAGCCAGGCTGACAAAAACATTGGCAAACATCAAGGAGCAGCATGGCAAAGTCAAAGAGGCCGCAGCCATCCTCCAAGAGCTGCAGGTGGAGACATACGGCTCCGTGGAGAAGAAAGAGAAGGTGGAGTTCATCCTGGAGCGAATGAGACTGTGCATCGCTGTCAAGGACTACATCCGCTCCCAGATCATCAGCAAGAAGATCAACACCAAGTTCTTTACAGAGGATGGCACCGAGGAGTCTAAGCTGAAGTATTACAATCTGATGATCCAAGTAGACCAGCACGAGGGATCCACCTTGTCCATCTGCAAACACTACTGTGCCATCTATGATACCCCCTGCATTCTGGAGGATAGCTCCAAATGGCAACAGGCCCTGAAAAGTGTTGTTCTGTATGTGATACTGGCTCTCTACGACAACGAGCAGTCAGACCTGGTGCACAGAATCAACGAAGACAAGAAATTGGAAGAAATACCCAAATACAAGGACCTCCTGAAGCAGTTCACCACCATGGAGCTAATGCGTTGGGCCTCCCTGGTGGAGGATTATGGGGAGGAGCTGAGGGAGGGCTCCCCCGAAAGCCCGGCCACCGACGTATTCAACTGCTCAGAGGAGGACGAGAAGAGGTGGAAGGACCTCAAGAATAGAGTGGTGGAGCCCAATATAAGAATTATGGCCAAATATTACACAATAATCACAATGAAGAGGATGGCTGGCCTCCTGGACCTCTCCATTGACGAGTCTGAGGAGTTCCTCTCCAACCTGGTGGTGAACAAGACCATCTGCGCCAAGGTGGACAGGCTAGCCGGCATCATCAACTACCAGAGGCCAAAGGACCCCAACGACCTCCTCAACGACTGGTCCCACAAACTGAACTCCCTCATGTCCCTGGTCAACAAAACCACACATCTCATCGCCAAAGAGGAGATGATACACAAGCTGCAGTGATGAGGACCGAGTGCATGGTTTTCATAAAAAAATTAAATGTTCTTCTGAATTTATATTGATGAATGAACCGTTATTCCAATGTCAACTACTCCAATTTTTGGAATAACAAATACCACATCCCTTTCTGTTTCTTACGGTCAGCAAAGTTGAAGCATTTACAATAAACAAGTCTTACGGCCATATGTTGTTACTATCTCTTGTCCCACTGATGTAATGCAAATTACATTGTTTAGAGTGGTCTCCCAAGTTAATCTACTACAATCTGGGCATGTACTTTGTTCTAGAACCTAGACCACAGAGGGGCATACACTGTTAATGTTTTCTCTCCTGTTCCAACTCTCTTTTTCATGTAACCGTCATAAGGGATTTAGTGTTAGAGCATTTGCGTGCAACTTGCTGTATTAAAACATTTACTGTAAAAAAAGTTTAAGTTAGAAAAGAGACAGTAGCTTCTTCTTCTTTGGTATCATGGTGTTTGCACGTTTTGTTTGTGCATGCCACCACCTACTGGTAGTGTGTTCGATCACGTTACATTTGTGATACAAAAATAAGAAATTGCACCAACCAACCAACCCTACACCTATATAACAAACACTATTTCATCAAAAGAAAAACATCTCAAAAACGTCTTATAACACTTCTGCGGAAAGATATCATACACCCATACTTCTCAGCTGCCACCTACGTTCATTAAAAACCCAATACAGACTACACCATTCCACTACTTTGATCCTATCTGCTTCTGCACCATGCCAACGGCCGGGGAGGACGGGATACCACCTATTAACACACCCTGTAACTCTTCTAAACGAGACAGTAGGTAGATCATATTGAACATTTGAAATTCCTCTTTTTCTTTCAGGCAATTCAATTGCACACTATTGATGACGTCAATATTAAGCGACTACGGGCAACAACAAAAAACTCCCGACGCGTTATTGTCGCTCCTCGAAGGACTATCAAATAGAGCGATTTGGGAGACGATTTGTGGTTCTGGTGGAAAATAACCATGGCGGTACGGGTGCTCCAGTTGGTCCTCCCCTCGGGGATAGCCGTGTTCAAAATAGGGACAACTATTCGGACGGTAAGGTTGTAAAACGAATTGCCAAAATGCTCTCTCGCGCAACGAAGGGCATCAAGTTCACAAGCTTTGGTACAAGGACACCAGAACAACAATCCTAATGCTAACAGATTTTTGCAGTGTTTTGCGTCTGTCAGCAACTATTCTGCAATAATGTATTGTAAATAATTAACAGCTAGCTTCATTTAACTCAAACAAGATGTCTAGCTAGCTAAATTAATTAGCTAATGTTTACTAGATGAGCTCAGAAGGTTGCCTGGTGGACCAGCCATTACTGGTTGATCTTAGTCAGGACAGGACAGAAGCATGACATTCACATGCTCATTCTATTGACACTGAGTACATTTCAATATTTGATTTGTGAACTACTGTTAATTGATAAACATATTCTGTATTTTAGGCTGGTATTCACACAAGCTCAGTAAGGAACCTGCGGTACGGTTGGTGGGCATATGCACTGGGCGAGAGGACAACTCCAAGGTTCAAGGAGAACAGCAAGATAATCTCCATTGATGGCAACCTGGCCTCAGGAAAGGGGGCACTGGCCCAGAATCTGGCTGAAAAGCTGGGTAATGATCAGGCTGTTGTCAATGCAGTTATTGATGTCGAAACTACATGTTTATTAGGCTTTATAAGTTGTTAGGTTAGAAGTTGATAACGCCAATCATCTGCATTTTTATGACTCATTTGAAGCGCATATCAATGTGGCGTAGTTTTGGTATTCTCTGGTAGTACCAACATTTTTCTATTTTTAATCCCTTTCCTACCTGCTGGGACAAAACAGAAGGGCACAATGACCCCCCCCCGCCCCCATTGTAGATTGACAACATTAACACGTTGCCTGATGTCTGTAGGGATGCTGTACATGCCCGAGCCTGACACGCACTACTTGGACAAGATGACAGCGGAGAAGGCACCTCTGCCAACCGCCTTTAATGGTAACTGCAGCCTGGAGAAGTTCTACGGAGACCCCAAGGCTGCTGACGGGAACTCCTACCGGCTGCAGGCATGGATGTACCTCATGAGGCTCCTGCAGTGGTCAGACGCCATGGAACACCTGCTCACCACAGGTATGGCTGGTTGGCTAAGGAATGCGCTCACATATCACACAAAAAAATTACAGCAAGATTGTGTTAGGCTATTGGGGAAAAACAACAGACATTTAGCTCTTGACCTTAAGTGTTTCTGTAGTTAAATGAATGCCTAGTGCTATTCTAAATGTCTGTTTGCATTTAGATCTTAAACAAACATTATTCTATTCATGTTCTTGCCATGAACTTTCTCTCGCTCCAGGCCAAGGTGTGGTCTTAGAACGCTCCCCCTACAGTGACATGGTGTTTGTGGAGGCCATGTTCAAACAGGGTTACATCAGAAAGCAGTGTAAGTACTGAAATCCCTATAACAAGGGTGGAACAGATCTGAATAGTCTTTTTGAATTGTTATGAATCGGATCTGGTTTAACACCAACTTGACAATGCCATGATATTGAAAGGTCATTAGTGTTTTCAATAAATAAACGGGGTGAAGAAGCTTTTTGCTGTATGTCACCATAAATAACATGGGGGCAATTTACATTGCTGAGGTCGATGTATCTTGTATGTTCTGTAATGCAGGTGTTGACCACTACAATGAAATCAAAGGTATCAGCATCTGTGAGTTCCTTCCCCCCCACTTGGTCATCTATGTGGACATGCCAGCAGAAGAAGTGCAGAAGAAGCTGAAGGCATCAGGCAAGGTAGTGAGAAAAAATATCAGCCATACTAACCTCTTCTTGACATATAGTCTGTCTGTGAAAGACCATCCGTTATGTAGAACCTGTGGAATGTGACTGTTTATTTAACCAATTTTGAGACCTGTCCAAAAAGTATTGTAAATTGTGTGAATCACTGGCACTGCTACAAGTTTTTCATATATTGATTTACACTTCAGTCCAATCAGAGACCCACAACTTTGGAAAACTGATCTAAAGTATGACTCAAATCAGGCGAGTTGAAAATAGCCTAGGTTTTAAGTACTGATGACTTGTCGTTAACACTACTCTAAGACTCCATATGTAACTTGATTTGCACCAGATTCCTCCAACCCTCCGTGATTATCTTTAAAGAGGGGATTATTGCTAGGGCCTCAATGCTAATAACTACCAGGCTTTGTGAGGCTCGACCGCCTGCCCGCCCGCCTGCCTGCCTGCCAAGTGTGAGAGGTGCTAAATAGGCAGCGCAGGCTGGAAAGCCACAACTCATTTCTGTAATTGTGACTGATTACCAGAGGCATTTGGCAAATTACAAATTCAAATTAAGAACATCATTCTCTGTTTGTGACAGGCTGAGCATAGTCTTTTTCTGTTTCTGAAATAGATCACAACTGCTGTAGAGACTTTGAGACAAGCTTAAAATGCTTTTAGTTTAAAGCCCCAACAACATCACATGTTCAGGCTAGCAGTCGACCAATTATGATTTTTCAATACCGATGCCGATTTCTTGGAGGACCAAAAAAAGCTGATGCCGATTTTTTTTAAATATATATTTATAATAACAATTGCAACAATACTGAATGAACAATGAACCCTTTTATTTTAACTTAATATAGTACATACAATCTATTTAGTCTTAAATAAATAATGAAACATGTTCATGTTTGGTTTAAATAATGCAAAAACACAGTGTTGGAGAAGAAAGTAAAAGTGCAGTATGTGCCATGTACAAAGCCAACGTTTAAGTTCCTTGCTCAGAACATGAGAACATATGAAAGCTGGTGGTTCAATATTCCCAGTTCTTCAATATTCCCACGTTTACTTTGTAGTTATTATAGGAATTATGACATGTCGACCATTTCTCTTTTTTCTCCATTTGTATTTAATTTACCTTTGACTATTGGATGTTCTTATAGGCACTTAGTTGATAGGCTTGAAGTCATAAACAGCGCTGTGCTTCAAGCATTGCTAAAAGCTGCTCGCAAACACAGTAAAGTGCTGTTTGAATGAATGCTTACGAGCCTGCTGTTACCTACCACCGCTCAGACTGCTCTATCAAATATCAAATCATAGACTTTATTATAATAAACAAACAGAAATACGAGCCTTTGGTCATTAATATGGTAAAATCCGGTAACTATTATTTCAAAAACAAAATGTTTATTCTTTCAGTGAAATATGGAACCATTACGTATTTTGGTGAACTGGTGACAACCCTAAGTCTAAATATTGCTGTTACATTTCACAACCTTCAATGCTATCTCATAATTATGTACAATTCTGGCAAATTAATTCCGGTCTTTGTTAGGAAGAAACACAGTTCGCAACAAGCCAGGTGGCACTAACTGTTGCATATACCCTGACTCTGCTCGCACTGAACGCAAGAGAAGTGACACAATTTCCCTAGTTAATATTGCCTGCTAACATGCATTTATTTGAACTAAATATGAAGGTTAAATAATATATACTTCTGTGTATTGATTTTAAGAAAGGCATGGATGTTTATGGTTCGGTACATTTGTGCAACGAATGTGCTTTTTTCGCGAATGTGCTTTTGTTAAATCATCACCCGATTGGCGAAGTTGAAGTAGGCTGTGATTAGATGATAAATTAACAGGCACCGCATTGATTATATGCAATGCAGGACAAGCTAGTTAACCTAGTTATATCATCAACCATGTGTAGTTAACTAGTGATTA
Source organism: Oncorhynchus masou masou (assembly GCF_036934945.1). Taxonomy (NCBI): domain Eukaryota; kingdom Metazoa; phylum Chordata; class Actinopteri; order Salmoniformes; family Salmonidae; genus Oncorhynchus; species Oncorhynchus masou. The sequence continues at coordinate 44,277,285 of NC_088221.1, read as the reverse complement.
TGTGAAGATAAGTTTAAAGCTAGCTAGATACTTACCTTGGCACCTTGCAGCCACAAGGTCTTTTTGACGCTGCACTCGTGTAAGAGGTGGTCAGCCTGCCACACAGTCTCCTCATGGAGTGCAATATAATCGGCCATAATCGTCGTCCAAAAAGGCAGATTACAGATTTTGTTATAAAATCGGCCATAATTAATCGACCATGACGATTAATCGGTTGACCCCTAGTTCAGCCATCAGTTTTAAAGCTGTTAAAAAAGCAAATGTATGCTGCGTATGAACTTATGCTATTCAATGTTTCGGATGCATGTTAAATAACCTAATGTCTTGTTCAGGCTATATGCCCAAAAGCTGCACTGTGTTTTAGGGTTTAAGCTTAATAGTGGTCAATACAGGAATGAAATCAAACTGAAGCCTGGATAAGAATACGAGGGTTGTCCTTGGCATAGATCTGTATCCGTTCCCACTGAACCATTTGATAGCGTGTGCCAAGAGTATTCTCAAGTTAGGCCTCATTACCTTTCTGCTCTACAAATCAGATCATTGAAGGTGAGAATGTGTTTCAACAGCCGTTCCAAACCGTTCTTCGGCTTGTTGACCACTTTGGGTGTTCCACTTGTTAACTTCAATCCATTTAAGGCACTTGCACTAAGCCAGTGAATTGTGTTAAATGTGGTGTAGTTATTTAAACTTTTCAAATAGCCTATTTACTAATGTGTGTTGTTCCTGTCTTTATTCATCTATCCTGTCTTACCCTCAGGATGTGCCCCTACCCTATCTGAAGAGCAATGAGGATGTGTGTTGTTCCTGTCTTTATTCATCTATCCTGTCTTACCCTCAGGATGTGCCCCTACCCTATCTGAAGAGCATTGAGGACGTGTGTTGTTCCTGTCTTTATTCATCTATCCTGTCTTACCCTCAGGATGTGCCCCTACCCTATCTGAAGACGTGTGTTGTTCCTGTCTTTATTCATCATTGATGTGCCCCTACCCTATCTGAAGAGCAATGAGGATGTGTGTTGTTCCTGTCTTTATTCATCTATCCTGTCTTACCCTCAGGATGTGCCCCTACCCTATCTGAAGAGCATTGAGGACGCATACAAGAAGACCTACCTTCCCAAAATAAGGTTGGTGGACTACAAAGCTGTCTATTGAAGGGAATACTATGCTCGATACCTCTGCGATGACCCCATGGATGGCTCATCATGCTGTTTGACGTTTAACCTTTTTTTGAGATAGTTTTTCTGTATTTCAGTGAGAATGCAGAATTGCTTGCTTATGATGCAACGCAGGCACAAGACATCGAGAGGGTAAGAAAATGTGTGACTAGAGGCCAGGGATCGCCATCTTTCCCTTGTCAAGATGACTTGATGTGTATCTATACTGAACAGAAATATCTGAATGCAACAATTTCAACGAGTTTACTGAGTTACAGCTCATGTAAGGAAATCAGGCAATTTAAATAAATTCATTAGGCCCTAATCTATGGATTTCACATTACTGGGCAGGGACGCAGCCATGGGTGGACCTGAAAAGGCATAGTCCCACCCACTGGGGAGCCATGCCCACCCACTGGGGAGCCATGCCTCACCCACTGGGGTGGAGGTCCTGGGCTGGCGTGGTTACACGTGGTCTACGGTTGAGGGCAGTTGGATCATGCCGTGTAATGATCATCATATCGATCCCGTTAGCGGGATCTAAGCCATAAGATTAATCAGCTCCTTAATATGCCATACCTGTCAGGTGGATGGATTATCTTGGCAAAGGCTAAATGCTCACTAACGGGGATGTAAAACAAATTTGTGCACAAAATTTGAGAGAAATAAGCTTTTTGTGTGTATGGAACATTTATGGGATCTCTTATTTCAGCTCATGAAACATGGAACCAACACTTTACATGTTGCTTTTATATTTTAGTTCAGTAATAGATACATGGGCTCTGATACGATACAGGAACGATACGTTTTAGTTTGAAAAGATTTGGTTTGATTTTAGAGGAATTAATCGATACAATTCGATGCACGAACATTTGTTGCATTGACACATTCATTTTTCCATTCTGAGTTCAAATCTGCTTCTGATTGAGCTCATGAGCTGGGGCTTCTCTGAGCTGGATCTGTGTATGGTGTGTGTAGTCACCTGAGCCATAAGGGACACTGGGCATCTAACACTATCAGTTAGGGGGGGCGACAATGTTTTGCTTTTTGTCCTCTACTACTTATGCTCTGAAATCACCATCTTGCAGGACAGGCACTCAGATGCAAGCAATTAGTTCATGATTTAGTGACGTCATTCCTTACAAAGCTGTCCCACAGCTTCACCACAATATTGCATCGGCACCGAAGTATGGCAATAATATTGTATCGTTGAGGACCCTGGCAATTCCCAGCCTTATTACATTGGTTGTCACTCAAAGAATAAAGCCTAATATTGCGCAAGCCATTTTGCCTACATTTGAATGCTGAAGGTGACCTGCAGATGTGCCAGATCAGGAATAGGCTTACCTCTCATTGGTCAGTGCACACGAAGCTGCGTACAGATTGACTATGATACAAATATTGCCTGGGGTTGTTCGGCATGGAAAATGACTTGTAGATCAATGGCTGCCAAAATAATTACATGCTTAGTTTAACACTGAAGGAGAGGACACCGTTGTCACAAAATATGAGGAAATTTCCGAAGGTAGAGAGAAGGTAATTTGAGCATTTAAAAATATTTTTTGCGATGCATAACATTTGAATCGATTTTTCTGAACAATGCATGCTATATTTGGATCAGTTTGCGTTTACACAGACTGATGCACTCATATCTTAAACCTATAAAATGGGACCGACATGAATCGTTGCATCCCTATTGGAGATATGAGAACACAAACATACTGTTTATTTTATTTTATAGGCCTATCCAATCCCTCACAAAATCCTATTGTCAAAATAGACTTAAACAAAAATAATGTATCTCATATACAGATTGCAGAAGACATTGAGGACTTGAAGTTCGAGAAAGGACCTTGGGTAGAACAGGATGACGTCACATTACACTACATGAGAATGCTGTAAGTAGATCCACTTCATTTGTTCCCTAGATGTGTAGCCCTGAAACTAAGTGTTGTCGCTACATTCCTGTCACATTTAGAACATGGGTAGGCCTATATAGTATATTTTGGAGCTCTATAGGCCTTCTCATCAGCCTGCTGTTTTCCTGCCTCTCTCTCCCCAGGGTGGAAGACAAGATGAGGGTGGCAGACCTGACCCTTGTACCCAACTTCCTCCCTGAGGTCACCATCGGCGCTCACGAGTATGACGCAGGCTACTATGCCTTCAAATCGGTAAGGGAGAAAAGCACTCTACTTATCTTATGATATACGATGACCTGATATAACCAGACCACTTCTCTCATTTTTTTTAACCTTTATTTAATTCAGCTAGTCCGTTAAGAACACATTCTTATTAATAATGAGGTCCTACCTGGGAACAGTGGGTTAACTGCCTTGTTCAGGCGCAGAACGACAGAATTTTACGTGGATTCGATCCAGCAACATTTTGGTTACTGACCCAACGCTCTAACCACTAGGCTACCTTCCGCCCCTCTTATGACCTTGTGGTGCTAGATCACCTGATATATCTACACTACGAGAGAAGTGGAGAATAATGAGATTGGACCTTAACCGTGCTGGATAATGAGATTGGGCCTTAACCGTGCTGGATAATGAGGTTGGACCTTAACCGTGCTGGATAATGAGGTTGGACCTTAACCGTGCTGGATAATGAGGTTTGGGCCTTAACGTGCTGGATAATGAGGTTTGGGCCTTAGCCGTGCTGGATAATGAGGTTTGGGCCTTAGCCGTGCTGGATAATGAGGTTTGGGCCTTAGCCGTGCTGGATAATGAGGTTTGGGCCTTAGCCGTGCTGGATAATGAGGTTTGGGCCTTAGCCGTGCTGGATAATGAGGTTTGGGCCTTAGCCGTGCTGGATAATGAGGTTTGGGCCTTAGCCGTGCTGGATAATGAGGTTTGGGCCTTAGCCGTGCTGGATAATGAGGTTTGGGCCTTAGCCGTGCTGGATAATGAGGTTTGGGCCTTAGCCGTGCTGGATAATGAGGTTTGGGCCTTAACCGTGCTGGATAATGAGGTTTGGGCCTTAACCGTGCTGGATAATGAGGTTTGGGCCTTAACCGTGCTGGATAATGAGGTTTGGGCCTTAACCGTGCTGGATAATGAGGTTGGGCCTTAACCGTGCTGGATAATGAGGTTTGGGCCTTAACCGTGCTGGATAATGAGGTTTGGGTCTTAACCGTGCTGGATAATGCGATTGGGTCTTAACCGTGCTGGATAATGAGGTTTGGGCCTTAACCGTGCTGGATAATGAGGTTTGGGTCTTAACCGTGCTGGATAATGAGGTTTGGGTCTTAACCGTGCTGGATAATGAGGTTTGGGCCTTAACCGTGCTGGATAATGAGGTTTGGGCCTTAGCCGTGCTGGATAATGAGGTTTGGGCCTTAACCGTGCTGGATAATGAGGTTTGGGCCTTAGGTTTGGGCCTTAACCGCCGTGCTGGATAATGAGGTTTGGGTCTTAGCCGTGCTGGATAATGAGGTTTGGGCCTTAGCCGTGCTGGATAATGAGGTTTGGGTCTTAGCCGTGCTGGATAATGCGATTGGGTCTTAACCGTGCTGGATAATGAGGTTTGGGTCTTAACCGTGCTGGATAATGAGGTTTGGGCCTTAGCCGTGCTGGATAATGAGGTTTGGGTCTTAGCCGTGCTGGATAATGCGATTGGGCCTTAACCGTGCTGGATAATGAGGTTTGGGTCTTAACCGTGTTGGATAATGAGGTTTGGGCCTTAACCGTGCTGGATAATGAGGTTTGGGTCTTAACCGTGCTGGATAATGAGGTTTGGGTCTTAACCGTGCTGGATAATGAGGTTTGGGCCTTAACCGTGCTGGATAATGAGGTTTGGGTCTTAACCGTGCTGGATAATGAGGTTTGGGTCTTAACCGTGTTGGATAATGAGGTTTGGGCCTTAACCGTGCTGGATAATGAGGTTTGGGTCTTAACCGTGCTGGATAATGAGGTTTGGGTCTTAACCGTGTTGGATAATGAGGTTTGGGTCTTAACCGTGTTGGATAATGAGGTTTGGGCCTTAACCGTGCTGGATAATGAGGTTTGGGTCTTAACCGTGTTGGATAATGAGCTTTGGGTCTTAACCGTGCTGGATAATGAGGTTTGGGCCTTAACCGTGTTGGATAATGAGCTTTGGGCCTTAACACTACTCCTTGTCACCCTTTTTATTTTAGTTTTTTTTTTGTGTAGTATTTTCCTTCTCCCTCTCTTCTGGCTTGTGTCCGTCCACAATGTTTTTTCCTCCATCATAAACTGAAATGTATAGAATGATAGAGATGCCAGATGTGGAATATTCTCATGTATCTAATAGTCATTGGTATCATTGTTGCAGGAAAACATTCTGTTCTGACCTTTAAAGTTTATTGACTGGAGATGAGTTGTCTGGCTGCTGCTGTAAAGTAGGGGTATATAATGTGCTACAGGGTCTTTTGGGCTGACGTTTTGTATGGTGTGCATTATCATACTAGAACAAGTGGGAGGATAAGCATGGGGTAATATGAACTATGGCGAGCTTAGGTTGTCTATATTTTCTCCTCCGTACTTATGTTATGTTGACAAAGTTCACTTCTGCTGAAGTGCAGGGTAGGATTCTGCAATAGAGCATGTACTGTGTTTGACAAAACTAGGAATTGATAGGGGCTTGTCTGGGGATTCATTTAGGTTTCGGCAGGTAAAAAAGTTGAACCGCAGATGCCAAGAACCCAAAGTAAACAAAATAAAACTTGAATGCCTCTCCAATATTGATATTTGCAATCAAACACAACTTCTCCAATCTTCAATTGTATTTGAAGCTGTAAATAAATGTCTTTTTTTTAGCTTCTTTGGCCGTCTGATAACAGTACTGGATAAGAGAAGCCATGTAGGACTCTGTTAACACTAGACACTTTTTTTATTTATTTTTATTTTTTACTCGTACTCACAAGACTAATGGTGTAGCGTGGCCCGGGTGACAGAGAGCGGCGTGGCTGTATCACATTAGCAGTAACTAATGCAGTAACTTATCACATTAGCAGTAACTGATGGAGTAACTAATGCAGTAACTTATCACATTAGCAGTAACTGATGGAGTAACTAATGCAGTAACTTATCACATTAGCAGTAATTGATGCAGTAACTAATGCAGTAACTTATCACATTAGCAGTAATTGATGCAGTAACCAATGCAGTAACTTATCACATTAGCAGTAATTCCTACCGTGCTGTTATCCAAGTCTCTGGGGTGATGAATTGCAATGCGACACAACACTTTGTTTTACCATTAGTCTTTACTATCATCCCATGTCCAAGGGATAGATGAGTCTTGAGTGGCTAGTTCTTCAAAGCTTAAGGGAATAAGTAGGCCCGGCTCCTTAAATCATAGAACTCTTAAACATGCCCAAGTGTCCTGTGGAATCTCACTTGTCTCTTCTTACCCAAACAATTCCCACAACTGATTTTGGACTTATGATTATTGAAACCCCTTGCTTTGGCTTAGTTTTAATGATTTGTTTTGTAAAGTGTATGCTATGACTTTCCCCCTTCTTCAGAGGGTTTCAGAACATGTCAACTATGACCCAATTGATTTAATTCCATGCTCAGTATTAAAGGGATACTTTGGGATTTTGGCAATGAGGCCCTTTATCTGCTTTCCCAGAGTTAGATGAACTCATGGACACCATTTTTATGTATTTGCCTGTGGTTTGAAGGACATTGCTAACTAGCGTTAACTAATGCTAACTAGCGTTAACTAATGCTAGTTAGCGTTGGCTCGCGAAACTACCTCTAACTTCCTTCATACTGAACATGGAGACAAAAAAATGGTATCCACAAGTTTATCTGACTCTGGGGAAGTGGATAAAGGGCCTCATTGCCAAAATCCTGAAGTATCCATTTTAAGTTGTTTAATTTTAGCCAACCTGTCTGTTTCTTGCGATATATTTTGCCAACTATTCCAGGTAATACAGCCCAGTGTTAGGATGCCTAATAGGCTATTTCCCCTGTCACTTCTCTCCATATAATTCAATTCACAAACGTTTCTTTTCTCTCCAAAAGCTCCTGGGAAAGAAGTATGCTGACGGTTATAACGCAGATATCGGCGATAAGAACATCTGGCTGAAGTGATTGTGGGCCTGACTACTCTGGAGCGGATTGGTGTAGATGAATGTTTCCTTCCTCATTCCCTCCCTCACGCACCTGCTCACTCCTCGCTATGGGCAGAGAAGTCTAAATATGGGCTCATCCATTTCATCCGATCAGCAACGTTCTCTTCTGTCTATGTATCAATGAGAAATTGTACGCAATTAAAAACTTTAAAAAAAAAAAATTGAAACTTTTTAAAATGGCAATGTTTCTTCATGTTTATAATATGCATCTAGCTTTTTCAAGAACGATAATAGCAATTAGGATGAGCTGAAATATCTCAAGTCATATTACCGACTTTTATTCAAGAAACTTTCAAGTTTGCTGTCCCAGTTTAAGCGACTTGCATCATTATAATGTGTCCTTTTAGTCTTTTCTGTAGCAGATGCTTCAGTGACTGACTCAGTGCCAATTGAGGTGTTACAACCCCATGGGGGCTCTGGAAGCAGGTAGCCAATTCGGTAGGACTTCACAGTGTGCCTGTTGTACCGAACGTGTCTGTTGCAATGAAGTGGCTCACAAACCAATTGGCTTCCAGCTGTTCTATAGCTGCATATCAGACACAATGCATTTATAAATAACGTGTATAAAATGTGCCTCGGCAGTTATGATATATGCATTAAGGACAACATACTTTTGCTTGCATTTCATGAATGGGAAGGATTGTGTTTCATACAGATGAAGGTTCAGGTGCTTCTTATTTCAGTCTCGTGGTATTGTTAGGTTCTTAGAGTAAAAACTCAGATAATAAGTAAAGCTCAAACCAAGTTTATTCACACACTGGGTTATACAGCTGCATATGACAAAGACATGGTTCCACCAGCGCATATATATATACACAGTGTATTACAGCTGTAATCGCAGCAAAAGGTGGCGCTACAAAGTATTAACTTAATGGGGCTGAATAATTTTGCACGCCCAATTTTTCAGTTTTTGATTTGTTAAAAAAGTTTGAAATATCCAATAAATGTCGTTCCACTTAATAATTGTGCCCCACTTGTTGTTGATTCTTCACAAAAAAATACAGTTTTATATCTTTATGTTTGAAGCCTGAAATGTGGCAAAAGGTCGCAAAGTTCAAGGGGGCCGAATACTTTTGCAAGGCACTGTGTATATATATATATAATATACCCCAATTTTGGGGAAGTATCCTCCTTTCCTCTAAACATGACATCTTTATTGCTCGGCAGAACTTTAGTGATATCTCTTCTTCCTCACTTTATCTGACCTCAGCCCCAAATTCCTCACTTCTCCCAATAGGATCCCTGATGTCTACCGATAACATATTCTGACAGTATAAATGTTCCACATTCCCCTCTCTCCTTCGGTGACATGAATAGGGATACTTAATATTTTCAAGTTTAGAACTCGGAACCCATCCGTGTGGATCAGATAAAGGGATTATCCAGAGGGCTTGACATGGTCAAATTGACTCAGCCAAAAACATATATAAATTCAGATTTATTATTGAACCAGAACATAAATTGTTATTTCTGGTTGTTTATCAAAGTTAGCTGGCTAAATAATTGATCCTGAGATATAGTATACCCCCTTGTTGTTCAGGTAAAAAAAAAAAAACACAAGAACAATTCCTCTCTCTTTTCACAGATTGACTTTAAGAGCCTGATTGCTATTAATTTACCACCAGCTGACTCTTCAGCATTTACTCCCCCCTATCTCTCTCTCTCTCACACACACACACCCAGCAGTATTTACACACCTACACCACTGTAGCTCAGTGCAGACAGACGACAGGGTGCTGTTACTCTCTGACAGAGAGGAGCAGAGCCGTAGGCTGGGGCAATTTGACGCTGTCCTCTACCAAAGTGTTAATTGAAAAGACAACATTAAGAACGTTAAAGGAGCCCTTGTCGACCTCACCTTAAAAGTGTCATTGTGATCTGTTAGTGAAGCTCTGCTGCTCTTTCCTGTGCAAATGGTTCTAGCAGGTGAAACCTTTCAATGAACAAATGCCTCCCTCCCCTGAGTCCATTTTTACATGGGCCACTTTGAAATCAATCAACAGTAGGCTAGTGATTTTCACAGCTCATGAGAGAAGCAAGAGTTTGGTAATTGCCATTATAAAACGAGTCTCATGACTTGTTATAGGATGTCACGGTCACAGTTGAAATCCATTTTACAGAACTCTCTTATGGCGGCTCAGATGGATCATTTTACACAGCGAGACACCAACCATGTGCAAGAATTGGAAAACACATTCAAAAGGGCAACTGGAGGACGAAGAGTAAGCTGCATCATGACGATAAAAAATAAGTTAAACTTCTAGAAGGTTATGGCCTACTTCTTCAGTACATTTTATCTGTGGCTATAAACCATTCAGCTGAAAATATATTTAATTAAGTCCAACTCTGAAAACTGAGTAGCACAGTTCATGTGGTAGTTCAGTTTGATCGTTTCGCCATATGATGCCATCTTTGGCCAGTCTGGACTCTGGAGTCAGTTTTTGGTCCCACTGGCTCGGTTGTCTAAGCCTGAACACACTGACCAAATCTGTAGAAATCGCTCTGGCTCTGCGAGAGAAGCAGTGAAAATGTCTCTTTATTTTCTCAGCTGGAGGAGCTAGCGTCTCGTAGTAACTCATCAACACCTGATTGCCAGTACTGATACATTACTGTGAGACAAGGGGAAGTTTCCAATTACGCACATCCTGCTGATAGATCCCAACGGCATTCTTGGGTCTTGGACTTCATATGATACTTTCTCCCAATTGAATTAGTGTAATCGACAGTTTGAATCAAAGAAACCAACGTTTCTTGGTCCAATGCTAAAATGCTCTCTGGTTTCAATGGTTTCTATTTCAATGTTTTCTTATGTCAGTAATTTCTTTGGATTTGTGAAACATGGAACTGCATTTTTTAAGTTTTTCTCATCTTTTCAATTTCTTTGTCAGTTGACTGCGAGGGAGATTTAGGATTATGAAGCACAAACCAGATTAGGTGCCGTGGCCTCAGTCGAGATGGTTTGTAGTTGCACTGTAAGAGAGAAGGCTCAGTTTCAAAAGGGGGCACTGTTGTGCCACTGCAACAGTCCCTTTTCTGTCTTTGATATGCATACTGTGGTGTGTCATTTTTAGTCTCCGTGCTTTTGTCCTGGGTGCAGTTGATGTCAAGAAGCTTCTATTATGACATCAGCATTTTAAGAATATACATTTTTAATGTCCTCAGAGGGACTTATCCAGCAGTTGTTGTTGGAAGTTCTTTAGTCTTTGATTTGAGAGAATATTCAGGATGCTAATATATAATATAAATACTTATATGTCTGCTGCCAGTATAATAGGCTATAATAGCAGAGGTATATGATATTATCAGAATCTATAAATTGTAATTAATGTAATAAACAATGCAATTAATTGAAAAGTAATACAACATTGATTTAATTAACATCTGTCCAGAGCACTTAAATGAACAATATTTTCCATGATCATCCATCAATGCTCTTTAAAAAACAAAATCATGCCAATAAATCAATATTGCTCACGTGTTGTAGTTTAAGGATAAATACTACTTTCTTGGGATCCACCAACGTGGTTCTTCTGAATGGACTAAAATCTGTTAGTTGTGTAAGTCAGAATGAGTCACTCATAATGATTGGACAAGCTTTACATCTTAGCTGATACCAAACATTCCAAACAGATTTGTGCTCCCCCTCATTTAAAACAGCAGTCACATTGACAGTCAACCTCAAGGAAGTTTATATTCGCCTGAGACCCCATATTCCTTCACTTACAATTTGGATCCAACAGACTCTATAATATGTCTACAGTGCATTCGGAAAGTATTCAAACCCCTAGACTTTTACAAATGTTGTTACATTACAGCCTTTTTCTAAAATTGATTCAATTGTTTGTATTCCTCATCAATCTACACACAATACCCCCATAATGACAAAGCAAAAACAGTACTTTGTTGAAGCACCTTTGGCCGTGATTACAGCCTCAATTCTTTTTGGGTATGACGCTACAAGCATGGCACACCTGTATTCTTCTCTGCAAATCCTCTCAAGCTCTGTCAGGTTGGATGTAGAGCATTGCTGCACAGCTATTTTCAGGTGTTTCCAGAGATGTTCGATCGGGTTCAAGTCCGGGCTCTGGCTGGGCCACACAAGGACATGCAGAGACTTGTCCCAAAGCCATTCCTGCATTGTCTTGGCTGTGTGCTTAGCATCTTTCTGTACTTTGCTTTGTTCATCTTTCCCTCAATCCTAAATAGGCTCCCAGTTCCTGCCTTTGAAAAACATCCCCACAGCATGACGCTGCCACCACCATGCTTTACTGTGCCAGGTTGGTGCCAGGTTTCCTCCAGACGTGACACTTGGCATTCAGGCAAAAAAGTTAAATCTTACTTTCATCAGACCAGAGAATCTTGTTTCTCATTGCTTGAGAGTCCTTTAGGTGCCTTTTGGCAAACTCCAAGCGGGCTGTCATGCGCCTTTTACTGAGGAGTGGCTTCAGCCTGGCCACTCTACCATAAAGGCCTGATTGGTGGAGTGGAAGGGAACTGAGCGATTGAGCAATCACCCCCAGGACAAGGGGAAGGGAACTGAGCGATCAACTCTAGGAGAGGGAGAAGGGAACTGAGAGATCACCTCTAGGTGAGGGAGAAGGGAACTGAGCGATCACCTCTAGGAGAGGGAGAAGGGAACTGAGCGATCACCTCTAGGAGAGGGAGAAGGGAACCGAGTGATCACCCCCAGGACAAGGGGAAGGGAACCGAGTGATCACCCCCAGGACAAGGGGAAGGGAACTGAGCGATCATCTCTAGGAAGGGATTCCGAAGGCAGAGGACAAGGTAGATGCAAGCCACCAGGGGTTGGAGAACATAATGAGCAGGTCAAAGCATCTGACACAGCAGAGTAGCAGGGTGTCAGAAGAACAGTCTAGCAGTGTGTCAGAGGAGCAGGGTAGCAGGGTGTCAGATGAACAGGGTAGAAGGGTGACAGAGGAACACTGTAGCAGGGTGTCAGAGGAACAGGGTGGCAGGGTGTCAGAGGAACAGGGTAGCAGTGCAGTAGGGTGTCAGATGAACAGGTCAGCAGGGTAGCAGTGTGTCAGAAGAATAGTGTAGCAGGTTGTCAAAGGATCAGTACCTCTTAAATGTGAATGAGATGGACAGCTGCCACCGCGGGGGTAAGGGACATGGGAGTCTCAATGACAAGTCAATCATGAAACCTACACATTTCAAATGACATGCTCCCTCCCCCTTTTACAGCCCCTCCTGCACTGATTGAAAGGGAAACTTCATCATTCAGGCTGGTTCAACTATATAAAGACTTGAAGAGAAGATTTACTCCACGCGTGTGGGTAGCACACGTTGGCATGCATGCACAGATCATCTTCTGAGAAGAGCTATTGTATATTCAGAGCCAGTTATTATTAGTAGGAACAGTGTAGCAGGGTGTCAGAGGAATAGTGTAGCAGGATAGCACGGTGTCAGATGAACAATGTAGCATGGTAGCACGGTAGCAGGGTGTAAGAGGAACAGTGTAGCAGGGTAGCACGGTAGCAGGGTGTCAGAGGAACAGTGTAGCAGGGTAGCACGGTAGCAGGGTGTCAGAGGAACAGTGTAGCAGGGTAGCACGATAGCAGGTTGTCAGAGGAACAGTGCAGCAGGGTAGCACGGTAGCAGGGTGTCAGAGGAACAGGGTAGCAGGGTAGCACGGTAGCAGGGTGTCAGGGGAACAGTGTACCAGGGTAGCACGGTAGCAGGGTGTCAGAGGAATAGTGTAGCAGGGTAGCACGTTAGCAGGGTGTCAAAGGAACAGTGTAGCAGGGTAGCACGGTAGCAGGGTGTCAGAGGAACAGTGTAGCAGGGTAGCACGGTAGCAGGGTGTCAGAGGAACAGTGTAGCAGGGTAGCACGATAGCAGGTTGTCCGAGGAACAGAGCAGCAGGGTAGCACGGTAGCAGGGTGTCAGAGGAACAGTGTAGCAGGGTAGCATGGTAGTATGGTGTCAGAGGAACAGTGTCGCAGGGTAGCACATTAGCAGCGTGTCAGAGAAACAGTGTAGCTTGGTAGCAGGGTGTCAGAGGAACAGTGTAGCATGGTAGCAGGGTGTCGGAGGAACAGTGTAGCAGGGTAGCACGATAGCAGGGTGTCAGAATAACAGTGTAGCAGGGCAGCACAATAGCACGGTGTCAGAGGAACAGTGTAGCATGGTAGCAGGTGTCAGAGGAACAGTATAGCAGGGTAGCATGGTAGTATGGTGTCAGAGGAACAGTGTAGCAGGGTAGCACAATAGCAGCGTGTCAGAGAAACAGTGTAGCATGGTAGCAGGGTGTCGGAGGAACAGTGTAGCAGGGTAGCACGATAGCAGGGTGTCAGAGTAACAGTGTAGCAGGGTAGCACAATAGCACGGTGTCAGAGGAACAGTGTAGCACGGTAGCAGGGTGTCAGAGGAACAGTATAGCAGGGTAGCATGGTAGTATGGTGTCAGAGGAACAGTGTAGCAGGGTAGCACAATAGCAGCGTGTCAGAGAAACAGTGTAGCATGGTAACAGGGTGTCAGAGGAACAGTGTAGCAGGGTAGAACGGGAGCAGGGTGTCAGAGGAACAGTGTAGCAGGGTAGCACGATAGCAGGTTGTCCGAGGAACAGCGCAGCAGGGTAGCACGGTAGCAGGGTGTTAGAGGAAGAGTGTAGGGGGGTAGTATGATAGCAGGGTGTCAGAGGAACAGTATAGCAGGGTAGCATGGTAGTATGGTGTCAGAGGAACAGTGTCGCAGGGTAGCACAATAGCAGCGTGTCAGAGAAACAGTTTAGCATGGTAGCAGGGTGTCAGAGGAACAGTGTAGCATGGTAGCAGGGTGTTGGAGGAACAGTGTAGCAGGGTAGCAAGATAGCAGGGTGTCAGAGTAACAGTGTAGCAGGGCAGCACAATAGCACGGTGTCAGAGTAACAGTGTAGCACGGTAGCAGGGTGTCAGAGGAACAGTATAGCAGGGTAGCATGGTAGTATGGTGTCAGAGGAACAGTGTAGCATGGTAGCACAATAGCAGCGTGTCAGAGAAACAGTGTAGCATGGTAGCAGGGTGTCAGAGGAACAGTGTAGCAGGGTGTCGGAGGAACAGTGTAGCAGGGTAGCACGATAGCAGGGTGTCAGAGTAACAGTGTAGCAGGGTAGCACAATAGCACGGTGTCAGAGGAACAGTGTAGCAGCCAAAGAACCCTTTAGGAACCCTTTTTTCTAAGAGTGTAACAGCGGCAGGTAACATACAGTCTCCACAGCTTCTATCCACTGAGCCTGGGGGATTTGCCTGGCTACCGAGTGTAGCAGTGTAGAAAGGTATCATGGTGTCAGAAGAACATTGTAGCAGTGTAGCAGGGTGTCAGAGAAGCAGTGTAACAGGGTAGCAGTGTAGCAGGGTGTCAGAGGAGCAGTGTAACATGGTAGCAGTGTAGCAGGGTGACAGAGGAGCAGTGTAACAGGGTAGCAGTGTAGCAGGGTGTCAGAAGAGCAGTGTAACAGGGTAGCAGTGTAGCAGGGTGTCAGAAGAGGAGTGTAACAGGGTGTCAAAGGATCAGTACCTCTTAAATGTGAATGAGATGGATAGCTGCCACCGCGGGGCAAAGTCAATCATGAAACCTACACATTTCAAATGACATGCTCCCTCCCCCTTTTACAGCCCCTCCTGCACTGATTGATAGGGAAACTTCATCATTCAGGCTGGTTCTACTATATAAAGACTTGAAGAGAAGATTTACTCCACGCTTGTGGGTAGCACACATTGGCATGCATGCACAGATCATCTTCTGAGAAGAGCTATTGTATATTCAGAGCCTGTTATTATTAGTAGCTTTTTCTTTGAAATATGAGCAAAACATATTTGCCCATGAAGCAAAACAGGCTTAGTTATTCAATATTATTTACAAATCTCACTGTAGAGACAGTTCTATTTTATTGTTCCCTGTGTTTCACTTGTTTCACACATAATTTCATCACATTGTATGTTTCTCCAGGGTATGGCAATGCTGACATACTTAATGTTTAATCGTGCTTGAAATGTTCATGTACCAAAGGCTTCTCTCAGTCATTCACTGAAATTTTTATTTTGTTTTGATTTGACTTGGATTTGAATTTCATGGAATGTGATTGAAAGGTGGCCATTTTAACGCCTATCTGCTCAATGTAAAAGAACATACAAATAACAACGTATTTGTCTCCAACCTGATTCTTTACTTGTTTCAGACCTACACTCTTAGGAAATCAGTTGCTATCTAGAACCTAAAAGGGTTATATGGCTGTCAATAGTAGAACTCTTTGAAGAACCCTTCTTGGTTCCAGGTAGAACCCTTTTGGTTACAAGTAGGGGGCAGCAGGGTAGCCTAGTGGTTAGAGCATTGGACTAGTAATCATAACGTTTCAAGTTCAAATCCCTGAGCTGACAAAGTGTAAATTCTTTCGTTCTGCCCCTAAACAGGCCGTTATCCCACTGTTCCTAGGCTGTCATTGAAAATAAGAGTTTGTTCTGAACTGACTTGCCTAGTTAAATAAAGGTACAATTAAAAAGAACTGCTTTGGGATCCATGTAGAACACTTTCCACAGAGGGAAGGAAGAACCCTTCAGGAACACTTTTTTCTAAGAGTGTAAATGTATTATTTTGTCTTCCTTCCTTATTTTGTCTTCCTGTCCTTGTCACAGCAGCAGGTACCATACCGTCTGCACAACGTCTATCCACTGAGCCTGCGGGATTTGCCTGGCTACCCAGACTCCTTGCTCTGGCCAAATGCTACGCCACGCCCACGGACGTTAGTTTCTTCTCCACAAAGACTCTGGATCTGAGTACCTCCCTGAACACACTTGGGGCCGTCTGATTGCTCCAGAAACCGATGGATTGGGCCACTGCCAGAACACACGGGTAAAGCGACGGTTTGAAAACTCTGATTGGTTAGATACAGTCCAATCGCTGATGACTTGTTTTGTACAACACCTCTTGTCACCACAAACACCTTCAACGATGGAAGTCTCAGACTAAAGTATGTACCGAAGACAAAGCATTGGAATCATTTAGTGTGACTCCAGGCTACCGCGGGATAGGATTTTTCCAGACACTTGAAAAGTGCCTCTGTCCTTTTCTCAGCATCTCTTGTTTTTTTTTCATTTAATCTAATTCATGTTCAATGACTTTCTTGCTGTGGAAATGTGAATGACAAACACGTTAGCCTAAAGGCGAGATGAGTACATGTTCTTCTCAATTCAATGTCAGACAATGACAGGGTAGCTACGTCTTAACACCAGTGTTGTACTGTGTCTAGCTACGTCTTAACATCAGTGTTGTACTGTGCCTAGCTACGTCTTAACACCAGTGTTGTACTGTGTCTAGCTACGTCTTAACACCAGTGTTGTACTGTGCCTAGCTACGTCTTAACACCAGTGTTGTACTGTGCCGTGCTCCGTCTTAACACCAGTGTTGTACTGTGTCTAGCTACATCTTAACACCAGGGTTGTACTGTGCCTAGCTACGTCTTAACACCAGTGTTGTACTGTGCCGAGCTCCGTCTTAACACCAGTGTTGTACTGTGTCTAGCTACATCTTAACACCAGTGTTGTACTGTGTCTAGCTACGTCTTAACACCAGTGTTGTACTGTGTCTAGCTACGTCTTAACACCAGTGTTGTACTGTGTCTAGCTACGTCTTAACACCAGTGTTGTACTGTGTCTAGCTACGTCTTAACACCAGTGTTGTACTGTGTCTAGCTACGTCTTAACACCAGTGTTGTACTGTGCCTAGCTACGTCTTAACACCAGTGTGGTACTGTGTCTATATCACAGTGTAGAGGGGTGCTGCAAGCCTCGGGATGCCTCTCGTTTTTTAACTGTTCATCTTCTAACTCTAACGCCCACTCTCTCTGAGGAAGGAGTCTGCTATGATTTAGCTTCATCACCCTGTGTATGTTTTACTGCCAACTTTAGCAGAAAGCATATCAATCATTTAGGTTGCCAAATTGCACCCAGTAGAAATTTGTGCAGAAATGCATACACTATCTCAGTCAATGAAGAGCAATTTCTTCAGTCTGTGAAAAATATTCAGTCCCATCCTCACCAGCTGCGCTGTAATCTCAGTTGAAAGCTACATTTAGAAAAGGGAGAGTGGCTTTCAAAAACTTATTTGACTTCACAAGATAAATAGAGTGTTTGCCCCTGAATGTTTTGGCAAAGGAGCCGTCTTGACATCCTGTGAGTGGTGAACTCCATTGATGTATGTGTGACTCTTTGAGGCCATATTTTGAAATGCAATCATGTCCAACACCACGTAATTTTCCACTTGAGATCGCGTTTATTTACCCGTTTGTCTCTCATTTCCCTCCAATACTCTTTATTTGCAGTGTGAAAAGGATTTCCTTGGTTAATGTTATTGGACTAAGAAAATGAAGTGTGTAATGTACACTGTTGTCCCCGGTTATCTCTGTGTTTGTTGTAAACATAGGCCTGCTTTGCATGGTGGAAACGGTGTTGAAAGACGATATTAAAAATGGCTTTTCCCATTACATCACTAACACGCAGTCCCTTTTCCCATGACATCACTAACACGCAGTCCCTTTTCCCATGACATCACTAACACGCAGTCCCTTTTCCCATGACATCACTAACACGCAGTCCCTTTTCCCATGACATCACTAACACGCAATCCCTTTTCCCATGACATCACTAACACGCAATTATTTTTCCTTCCCATGACATCACTAACACGCAATCCCTTTTCCCATGACATCACTAACACCCAATCCCTTTTCCTTCCCATGACATCACTAACACGCAATCACTTTTCCTTCCCATGACATCACTAACACGCAATCCCTTTTCCCATGACATCACTAACACGCAATCCCTTTTCCCATTACATCACTAACACGCAATCCCTTTTCCCATGACATCACTAACACGCAATCCCTTTTCCTAGAGAGACAATATCAGTTATCAGTCTCTTCCTAACTGTTGGGTTATTCTCCCAGGCCATGTAGCAATGGCTCAGGATGTTATCCACAATAACAGGTTGCTTTGCCACTTGGCGGGAAATACATGCATGTGACTCAACAACTCATTGCCGTGGAAAAGGAGCAAAGCTAAGCCAATGGCAATGAGACAGAGCAGGCTGCCAGTGTTAGCATCTGTCCAGTCCTCTGCCTTGGGATGCTTACATAACTTATCACTTTTACCTCCTCTGTTTATAGAGCTAGAGATACTCAGAGCCAATGCAGATTTTATTAAGGCGCTCGCTCAAGGGTGTAAAATCGGCATCGCCTCAAAACATGGTTTGTAACTTCCTCCTGGCCATAACAACAACTCAAAGTTGCCACCCAAGAATACATTATTTTCCAGAGAATATACACTGACATTTGCAATAAAGGGCCTGGATTTGTTGGATAAACTGACAGAACAAGCTTTAAATATAGTTTATTCAGAATTCCATATGTAACACACATCGAGGGGGAAACTGTGAGGTGAAAATAATTCACTTGCAATCCAGTTAATTTGTTCCCCGGCCAAAATTAAGCCGGCAGCTTTCATAAATTACCATTTTATTAAGATTCAGAAGCAAAACATTTAAATATTCACGTGTTGTCTGGCACTCTAGACTCATGTCTGATTAGATTTTAATTACATGACTTTGTCTTAAACAAACGAGGAGCGGCAGCATAAAGGCCTATTTGTCTTAGCTGGTAATGAGTGCACCTGAAAGGTACCTCTGCTGAAAGGAGCATATCCTTCATGAGCAGGAACAGAAAACTCCCTTTGGCTCCTCTCTGCTTCCTGTTGTTTACCTTCCATGGAATGTAAATGAAACCCAGGCTCTCCAAAACCCAGACCCAGAGGACAACATTTCACACTTAGTCACAGAGTGTCAGAACCTATTCTCCCTCTCTCACCTCACCTCCTCTCTCCTCCCAGTTTTCTGTCCCTGTTACTTCAATGTCATTACTTTTCACAGCTCTATTCAATAGCTCTATTCAACAGCTCTATTCAACAGATCATATTCAACAGCTCTATTCAACAGGTCATATTCAACAGCTCTATTCAACAGCTCATATTCAACAGCTCTATTCAACAGTTCTATTCAACAGCTCTATTCAATAGCTCATATTCAACAGCTCATATTCAACAGCTCATATTCAACAGCTCATATTCAACAGCTCATATTCAACAGCTCTATTCAACAGCTCATATTCAACAGCTCTATTCAACAGCTCTATTCAGCAGCTTATATTCAACAGCTCTATTCAACAGCTCTACTGAACAGCTCATACTCAACAGCTCTATTCAACAGCTCATATTCAACAGCTCATATTCAACAGCTCTATTCAACAGCTCATATTCAACAGCTCTATTCAACAGCTCATATTCAACAGCTCTATTCAACAGCTCTATTCAGCAGCTCATATTCAACAGCTCTATTCAACAGCTCTATTCAACAGCTCTATTCAACAGCTCATATTCAACACCTTGCTCAGATGGAGTGATCAAGATCAATTGTTGTTCTTTTCTTGTGAGTTCTTGGCGTGTTCATTTTTGTAACTGTGTGCATGTGTATTTCTATAATTTTTTTATTTAACATTTATTTATCCAGGTGAGTCAATTAACTATGCACCTATGTGTGCACAGTGCACATGTGCATGTCTGTAGATGTATGAGGGGCTACTCTATGCAATCTCATCACTATGCGGTTGGATGCAGAACCTTTGCTTTCCCTCTTGGCACGCTTGACACCAGCTTTAATGTGTAAATGGTTTTACAAGGCCGAAGAACACCTCTCCTGCTTTGATACATTTGCTCTCTTCCAGGGGAGAGACACCATGATAACAAGTACTAGGTGACTGAGAAATGATGATTTCCCCCCAGTCTATGAGGCTTCCATCTGCCATGTTCCGCTACTCCTGTAACATGCCCCATAATCCCATTCCAGAGGTGCTGTAGAGGAAAGCCTGGTGTTTCTAAATTGTAAAACATGCAAATTGAACCATGTCCAATGAGTGTAGGTTCTTCTGTCATCTCTTGAGTCTTGCATTCAAACCGACTCCATAGCAACACATGCATATCAAATCCATTTATTTTGTCACATTTGCCGAATACAACAGACCTTACAGTGAAATGCTTACTAACAAGCCCTTAATCAACAATGATTTAAGAAGTTTTAAGAAAAAAAAGTGTTAAGTAAAAAGTAGATAAGTAAAAAATTGAAAATAAATGTAACAAATAATTAAACAGCAGCAGTAAAATAACAGTAGTGAGGCTATATTACAGGGGGTACCGGTATAGAATCAATGTGCGGGGGGCACCGGTTAGTCGAGGTAATATGTACAGTGAGGAGAACAAGTATTTGATACACTGCCGATTTTACAGGTTTTCCTACTTACAAAGCATGTAGAGGTCTGTAATTTTTATCATAGTTACACATCAACTGTGAGAGACAACACATTGTATGATTTTTATGTAATTAATTAGCATTTTATTGCATGACATAAGTATTTGATCACCTACCAACCAGTAAGAATTCCATCTCTCACAGACCTGTTAGTTTTTCTTTAAGAAGCCCTCCTGTTCTCCACTCATTACCTGTATTAACTGCACCTGTTTGAACTTGTTACCTGTATAAAAGACACCTGTCCACACACTCAATCAAACAGACTCTAACCTCTCCACAATGGCTAAGACCAGAGAGCTGTGTAAGGACATCAGGACTAAAAATTGTAGACCTGCACAAGGCTGGGATGGGCTACAGGACAATAGGCAAGCAGCTTGATGAGAAGGCAACAACTGTTGGTGCAATTATTATAAGATCTCACCTCGTGAGGCATCAATGATCATGAGGAAGGTGAGGGATCAGCCCAGAATTACACAGCAGGACCTGGTCAAAGACCTGAAGAGAGCTGGGACCACAGTCTCAAAGAAAACCATTAGTAACACACTACACCGTCATGGATTCAAATCCGGCAGCGCACGCAAGGTCCCCCTGCTCAAGCCAGCGCATGTCCAGGCCCGTCTGAAGTTTGCCAATGAGCATCTGGATGATCCAGAAGAGGAATGGGAGAAGGTCATGTGGTCTGATGAGACAAAAATTTAGCTTTTTGGTCTAAACTCGCCGTGTTTGGAGGAAGAAGAAGGATGAGTACAACCCCAAGAACACCATCCCAAACGTGAAGCATGGAGGTGGAAACATCATTCTTTGGGGATGCTTTTCTGCAAAGGGGACAGGACGACTGCACCATATTAAGTTCTGCTTTTGCAATAAAATGCAAATGAATCACTTAAAAATCATACAACGTGATTTTCTGGATTTTTGTTTTAGATTCGGTCTCTCACAGTTGAAGTGTACCTATGATATAAATTGTAGACCTCTACATGCTTTGTAAGTAGGGAAACCTGCAAAATCGGCAGTGTATCAAATACTTGTTCTCCCCACTGTACATGGCACTTCCTTATATTAACATATTGTGGTAAACCTTGGGGTGTTGGGTTGAGCGTGCAGAGATTGACACAGAGACAGGGAGGCTTTTAGTCTGCAAAAACAACTTTACTAAGACAGAAAATCAACATAACAAAGAAAATCACTTAGGTTTGGCTCGGTCCTTCTCTACTGTGGCTTGGTCTCGTCTCGCCACATTCTCTCCCGCGGTGCTCCTTTTATTTGGCCTCCACGGCTGGTTGGCACTTTCCTCCAATTACCTCCACTTAGAGCTGTTCATGTCGGGGTGTCCAGCTCCCGTATTTCCAGCAGAGGGAGCCAACATCGCCTCACATACCTCCCCTCTATTACCATCCCCCGGGGTAGACTACCTGGGATACCACCCCCCCCCTAGCCCTGACTGGGAGGGAGGCATGCTAAGGGCTAGGTTTGCATCCCTCCAGGATAGGGCGTCCGCATTGCCGTGCTGGGCCTCTGACCTGTTGATGACAGAGAAAGAGAATTGCTGTAAGGAAAGGAACCAGCGGGTGACACGGTAATTTGTGTCCTTACCTCTTGCCATCCAAACAAGGGGGCATGGTCAGTGATCAGGGTAAACTTCCTCCCGACGATACTTGAGGATGTCCAGTGCCCACTTCACGGCGAGGCACTCCTTCTCGACAATCGAGTATTTATTCTCCCTCGGGAGGAATTTCCTGCTCACATACATGATGGGGTGCTCCTCGCCTTCCT
The DNA here is from genome assembly GCF_036934945.1 of Oncorhynchus masou masou. NCBI lineage: Eukaryota > Metazoa > Chordata > Actinopteri > Salmoniformes > Salmonidae > Oncorhynchus > Oncorhynchus masou. The sequence goes on along the minus strand of NC_088221.1, from coordinate 44,254,900 downwards.
GCTCTTGGGACAAAACGGCCCCTACCCCTGTGTCAGACGTGTCTGTCTGGACCAGGAGGTTTTTTGAGAAGTCCGGGGTGACGAGTCCTGGGTGGGAACATAGCGCATCCTTCAGGGCCTGGAACGCTGCCTCTGTGTCCTCTGTCCATCGCACCGTCTGGGGTAGTCATGCCTTTGTTAAGTCTGTAAGGGGAGAAGCTATTGCGGCAAAGTTAGGTACAAATCTACTATAGTACCCTGCTAACTCCAGGAAGGACTTCACCTGCCTCTTGGTTCTGGGGAATGGCCATCCCCTAATGGCAGCAATTTCTTGGGGTTTCACATTTCCCTCCCCGATCTGATAGCCCGGGTACTCCACCTCGGTGCAGCCCAGGTGCACTTGTGGGGGTTCGCGGTCAGACCTACATCCCTTAGCGCATTCACCACTGCCTGTAACCTACAAAGATGTGACTCCCAACTGTCACTGTGCACAATTATGTCATCCAGATAAGCAGCGGTGTACTCACTGTGCGGCCGCAGGACGCGGTCCACTTCCCTCTAATTACCTCCATTTAGAGCTGTCCATGTCGGGGTGCCCAGCTCCCATACTCCCAGCAGAGGGAGCCAACGTCGCCTCACGTAACTCCCCTCTATTACCATCCCCCGGGGTATACCCCTGGCATACCACAATATGTATACTGTACATGCAATCTAAACTCAGCAAAAATAGAAACATCCCTTTTTCAGGACCCTGTCCTTCAAAGATAATTTATAAAAATCCCAAAAAACTTCACAGATCTTCATTGTAAAGGGTTTAAACACTGTTCCCCATGGTTGTTCAATGAACCATAAACAATTAATGAACATGCACCTGTGGAACGGGTGTTAAGACACTAACAGCTTACAGATGGCGGTGTCGTGTCTTTGGCTATGCCGGATTAAGTGATAAGACATGCTATTCTATAAAATAATTTCTCCGTAATTAATATCACCTGATTGAGCTAATCATGTAAATTGAATTAACTACAGAGTCGGGGCACCACGAAATAATATTTATAGAGTTGTTATCTTCCGAATAAACTCTTAAAGACCTAGTAATATTTTACATCAATAGCAGTCAATATTAATCGTCACCTTAATTCAGTCTCATCTGAAAGTTGTAAATTTTTGGTTATCTTCACAAACCCTGGCTAACAAGTGGAATCAGCAATACAACATTGGGTTTAATTATTTATTTACTAAATACCTAACTAATAACACAGAATTACACATACACATAATTAATCATAACTTGTTTACAAATGACGTCATAAAGGAAAACGTCCCTAGCGGGAGGAACAGATATGACAGCTGGTTACACAAAAGAAAAGGGGCTGGTCTTGAGTGAAAGAGCGGGAAGGCTGTGGGACACAGGGAGAAGCTGTCATGTCTTGTTATGTCTGTTCCTGTCCTTTCTCTTCATTCTCTCTCTCTGCTGGTCTTTTTAGGTTACCTTCTCTGTCTCTCATCCTTCAGCTGTTCTACATTTCCCCTAACTAGCTCATTCTCTCTTTCCCCACCTGTTCTCTCTTCCCCCTCTGATTAGGTCTCTATTTCTTTCTCTGTTCCTGCTACTTTCAGTGTCTGATTCTTGTTTGTGTTTTTTGATGCCAGAAGCAAGCTGTCGTCTCGTTTGCTTCCACCTTGTCCTGTCCTGTCGGAGTCTGCCTGGCAGGAGCATCCTGCACTATACTAACGTTCTTTTGTTCCGCTGACAACGTTGGAAGAGGATTTATGCCATTCCTGTATTTTCATTAAAGAACTCTGTTTTCTGTTAAAACCGCTTTTGGGTCTTCACTCAAGTTCATAACAGAAGAATCAGACCAAGAATGGACCCAGCGGCTCCGGACCCTTTTCACTCCGCTGTCGAGATCCAGGGAGCGATGCTAGGCAGACACGAGGAGGAATTGTCTGCTGCTCAACATGCCGTTGAGACCCTGGCCGTCCAAGTCTCCGACCTCACAAGACAGGTTCACCAACTCCTCCTCGATCCACCGCCCACTTCCAGGGTTTCCGAGTCTCCGGAGCCCAGGATCAACAACCCGCCGTGTTACTCTGGGGAGCCCACTGAGTGCCGCTCATTCCTCACTCAGTGTGATGTGGTGTTCTCTCTCCAGCCCAACACTTACTCCAGGAGCGCGGCCCGCATCGCCTACGTCATTTCTCTCCTTACCGGACGGGCGCGTGAGTGGGGCACGGCAGTCTGGGAGGCGAGGGCTGAGTGTATTAACCAGTATCAGGACTTTAAGGAGGAGATGATACGGGTTTTTGACCGTTCTGTTTTTGGCGAGGAGGCTTCCAGGGCCCTGTCTTCCCTATGTCAGGGGAATAGATCCATAACGGATTATTCTATTGAGTTTCGCACTCTCGCCGCCTCTAGTGACTGGAACGAGCCGGCTTTGCTCGCTCGTTTTCTGGAGGGTCTCCACGTCGAGGTTAAGGATGAGATCCTCTCCCGGGAGGTTCCTTCCAGTCTGGACTCCTTAATAGCTCTCGCTATTCGCATAGAGCGACGGTTTGATCTTCGTCGCCGAGCTCGTGGAAAGGAGCTCACGTTCTCCGTTGCTCCCCTCTCCACATCACTGCCACCTGCCGCATCACTGCCACCCTCCTCCGCCGGCTCGGATGCTGAGCCTATGCAGCTGGGGGGTATTCGCATCTCGGCCAAGGAGAGGGAACGGAGAATCACCAATCGCCTCTGTCTCTACTGCGGCTCCGCTGGTCATTTTGTCACCTCATGTCCAGTAAAAGCCAGAGCTCATCAGTAAGAGGAGGGCTACTGGTGAGCGCAACTACTCAGGCCTCTCCTTCTGGATCACGCACTACCTTTCCGGTCCATCTCCGCTGGCCCGGTTCATCTGCTTCCTGCAGTGCCTTGATAGACTCTGGGGCGGAGGGCTGTTTTATGGACGAGACCTGGGCTCGGGAACATGACATTCCTCTCAGACAGTTAGGGAGCCCAGGGCCTTGTTCGCTTTAGATGGTAGTTCTCTCCCCAAGATTCAGCGTGAGACGCTGCCTTTAACCCTCACTGTCTCTGGTAATCATAGCGAAACCATTTCTTTTTTAATTTTTCGTTCACCTTTTACACCTGTTGTTTTGGGTCATCCCTGGCTAGTGCGCCATAACCCTTCTATTAATTGGTCTAGTAATACTATCCTATCCTGGAATGTTTCTTGTCATGTAACCTGTTTAATGTCTGCTATCCCTCCTGTTTCCTCTGTCTCTTCTTCACAGGAGGAGCCTGGCGATTTGACAGGGGTGCCGGAGGAGTATCACGATCTGCGCACGGTGTTCAGTCGTTCCAAGGCCACTTCTCTCCCTCCACACCGGTCGTATGACTGTAGTATTGATCTCCTTCCGGGAACTACTCCCCCCCGGGGTAGATTATACTCTCTGTCGGCTCCCGAACGTAAGGCTCTCGAGGATTATTTGTCGGTTTCGCTCGACGCCGGTACCATAGTCTCCTCCTCCTCCCCCGCCGGAGCTGAGTTTTTTTTTTGTTCAGAAGAAGGATGGGTCCCTGCGCCCATGCGTGGATTATCGAGGGCTGAATGACATAACAGTTAAGAATCGTTATCCGCTTCCTCTTATGTCTTCAGCCTTCGAGATCCTGCAGGGAGCCAGGTTTTTCACCAAATTGGACCTCCGTAACGCCTACCATCTCGTGCGCATCAGGGAAGGGGACGAGTGGAAGACGGCGTTTAACACTCCGTTAGGGCACTTTGAATACCGGGTTCTTCCTTTCGGCCTCGTTAACGCTCCAGCTGTCTTTCAGGCACTAGTTAACGACGTCCTGAGAGACATGCTGAACATTTTTGTTTTCGTTTACATGGACGATATCCTGATTTTTTCACCGTCTCTCTCGATTCATGTTCAGCACGTGCGACGCGTCCTCCAGCGCCTTTTGGAGAACTGTCTTTATGTGAAGGCTGAGAAGTGCACTTTTCATGCCGCCTCTGTCCCTTTTCTCGGTTCCGTTATTTCCGCTGAGGGCATTAAGATGGATCCCGCTAAGGTCCAGGCTGTCATTGATTGGCCCGTTCCTAAGTCACGCGTCGAGCTGCAGCGCTTTCTGGGCTTCGCTAATTTCTACCGTCGTTTCATCCGTAATTTCGGTCAGGTGGCAGCTCCTCTCACAGCCCTTACTTCTGTTAAGACATGCTTTAAGTGGTCCGTTCCGCCCAGGGAGCTTTTGATCTTCTTAAGAATCGTTTTACATCCGCACCTATTCTTGTTACACCTGACATCTCTAGACAGTTTGTTGTTGAGGTTGACGCGTCAGAGGTGGGCGTGGGAGCCATTCTTTCTCAGCGCTCTCTCTCTGACGGCAAGGTCCATCCTTGTGCGTTTTTCTCTCATCGCTTATCGCCGTCAGAACGTAACTATGATGTTGGTAATCGCGAACTGCTCGCCATCCGCTTAGCCCTAGGCGAATGGCGACAGTGGTTGGAGGGGGCAACCGTTCCTTTTGTCGTTTGGACTGACCATAGGAACCTTGAGTACATCCGTTCAGCCAAACGACTTAATGCGCATCAGGCTCGTTGGGCTCTGTTTTTCGCTCGTTTCGAGTTTGTTATTTCTTATCGTCCGGGCTCAAAAACACCAAACCTGATGCTTTATCTCGTCTCTTCAGTTCTTCTGAGGTCTCCACCGACCCCGATGGGATTCTCCCTGAGGGGCGTGTTGTCGGGTTGACTGTCTGGGGAATTGAGAGGCAGGTAAAGCAAGCACTCGCTCACACTCCGTCGCCGCGAGCTTGTCCTAGGAACCTTCTGTTCGTTCCCGTTCCTACTCGTCCGGCCGTTCTTCAGTGGGCCCACTCTGCCAAGTTAGCCGGCCACCCCGGCGTTCGGGGTACGCTCGCTTCCATTCGCCAGCGTTTCTGGTGGCCCACTCGGGAACGTGACGCGCGTCGATTTGTCGCCGCTTGTTCGGTCTGCGCGCAGACTAAATCTGGGAACTCTCCTCCTGCCGGCCGTCTCAGACCGCTTCCCATTCCCTCTCGACCGTGGTCTCACATCGCTTTAGATTTTATCACCGGACTGCCTTCATCAGCGGGGAAGACAGTTATTCTTACGGTTGTCGATAGATTCTCTAAGGCGGCTCATTTCATTCCTCTCGATAAGCTCCCTTCTGCTAAGGAGACGGCTCAGATCATTATCGAGAATGTTTTCCGAATTCATGGCCTTCCGTCTGACGTCGTTTCCGACAGAGGCCCGCAGTTCACGTCTCAATTTTGGAGGGAGTTTTGCCGTTTGATTGGGGCTTCCGTCAGTCTCTCGTCCGGCTTTCATCCCCAGTCTAACGGTCAAGCCGAACGGGCCAATCAGACTGTTGGTCGCATTTTACGCAGTCTTTCTTTTCGTAACCCTGCGTCTTGGTCAGAACAGCTCCCCTGGGCAGAGTACGCCCACAACTCGCTTCCCTCGTCTGCTACCGGTCTATCCCCTTTTCAGTGTAGCCTCGGGTACCAGCCTCCGCTGTTCTCATCTCAGCTCGCCGAGTCCTGCGTCCCCTCCGCTCAGGCTTTTGTCCAGCGTTGCGAGCGCACCTGGAAGGGGGTCAGGTCGGCACTTTGCCGTAATAGGGCGCAGACTGTGAGGGCCGCTAATAAGCGTAGGACCAAGAGTCCTAGATATTGTTGCGGTCAGAGAGTATGGCTCTCCACTCAGAACCTTCCCCTTAAGACAGCTTCTCGCAAGTTGGCCCCGCGGTTCATTGGTCCGTTCCGTATTTCCCAGGTCATTAATCCTGTCGCAGTGCGACTTCTTCTCCCGTGCTATCTTCGTCGCGTTCACCCGGTCTTCCATGTCTCCTGTGTTAAGCCCGTTCTTCGCGCCCCGTCGTCCCTCCCCCCCCCCATCCTTGTCGAGGGCGCACCCATCTACAGGGTTCGTAAGATTTTGGACATGCGCCCTCGGGGCCGTGGTCATCAGTACCTAGTGGATTGGGAGGGGTACGGTCCTGAGGAGAGGAGTTGGGTTCCCTCTCGGGACGTGCTGGACCGTTCGCTGATCGATGATTTCCTCCGTTGCCGCCAGGTTTCCTCCTCGAGTGCGCCAGGAGGCGCTCGGTGAGTGGGGGGGGTACTGTCATGTCTTGTTATGTCTGTTCCTGTCCTTTCTCTTCATTCTCTCTCTCTGCTGGTCTTTTTAGGTTACCTTCTCTGTCTCTCATCCTTCAGCTGTTCTACATTTTCCCCTAACTAGCTCATTCTCTCTTTCCCCACCTGTTCTCTCTTCCCCCTCTGATTAGGTCTCTATTTCTTTCTCTGTTCCTGCTACTTTCAGTGTCTGATTCTTGTTTGTGTTTTTTGATGCCAGAAGCAAGCTGTCGTCTCGTTTGCTTCCACCTTGTCCTGTCCTGTCGGAGTCTGCCTGGCAGGAGCATCCTGCACTATACTAACGTTCTTTTGTTCCGCTGACAACGTTGGAAGAGGATTTATGCCATTCCTGTATTTTCATTAAAGAACTCTGTTTTCTGTTAAAACCGCTTTTGGGTCTTCACTCAAGTTCATAACAGAAGCTGTGCTGTTGTAAATACAGTATCTTATGCATTCTAAATTACCGCCCATTTGGAAAAGGAAAATGCAATAAATATTTACTCTGAGCTGCGCTTCGGTAGGTTGGTTGTAGATGGAAGGCCCTCTGTCTGTTCCTTCCCAACCTGCGTTTGCAGCTGCTGTTGCTAACTCAATGGCTAGGAGGTATGACTTCTGTAGTGAATAAGAGTTCAAAGTTCATACCATTCGCAACCAATACTCATGCTGATGTTGGCTTCGTTCTGTAGTTATTATCTGAACCATTCTGACATCGGACCGTCGTCCTCACATCCTCGTAACAGATGGTTATATTGTCGTCAAGGCTTTATATAGGAAGGGAGAAAATGGGTGTGTTTCATAGTTTACAACCTATGTCTCTTCACGTGGGCGGGCCACTGAGTCGGGCCTAATGAAAACCCAAATCTCACATTTTAGAAGCTAAAATCACATTTCATCCCATCACGAATAATTTCATATTCAAACATTTAAATTGAACAACAATTCCATGTGAATCCGATAACTCTGATGTGTAGACTTTCCACTGTAGAGTTTATGTCATCTTATCATTGATGAGAATGTCTCAGATGACAACCGAACTGACATCATATTCATTAAGTACCACCGCATATGTTCAATTGGTCGGATTACCAGAATATAGTTCATTTCCCCCCACCTTCTGATGTTCCCAGAATCTCTATGTTAACCAAGATGTTTGCAAATGTAACATCAGTAGGGTAGAAAGAGGAAAAAGGGGGGAAGAGGTATTTACGACTGTCATAAACCTACCCCCAGGCCAACGTCATGACTGTGGGCAATTAAGGTCACTATTATGAAAACTTAGGACACTAAAGAGGCCTTTCTACTGACCCTGAAAAACACCAAAAGAAAGATGCACAGGGTCCCTGCTCATCTGCGTGAATGTGTCTTAGGCATGCTGCAAGGAGGCATGAGGACTGCAGATGTGGCCAGGGCAATAAATTGCAATGTCTGTACTGTGAGACACCGAAGACAGCGCTACAGGACGGACAGCTGATCGTCCTCGCAGTGGCAGACCACGTGTAACAACACCTGCACAGGATTGGTACATCTGAACACCACACCTGCGGGACAGGTACAGGAACGCACAATCCCTCTATCAGTGCTCAGACTGTCCGCAATAGGCTGAGAGAGGCTAGACTGAGGGCTTGTCGGCCTGTTGTAAGGCAGGTCCTCAAAAGACATCACCGGCAACAATGTCGCCTATGGGCACAAACCCACCGTCGCTGGAATAGACAAAAAGTGCTCTTCACTGACGAGTCGCGGTTTTGTCTCACCAGGGGTGATGGTCGGATTCATGTTTATTGTCGAAGGAATGAGCGTTACACAGAGGCCTGTACTCTGGAGCAGGATCGATTTGGAGTTCGAGGGTCCGTCATGGTCTGGGGCAGTGTGTCACAGCATCATCGGACTGAGCTTGTTATCATTGCAGGCAATCTCAATGCTGTGTGTTACAGGGAAGACTTCCTCCTCCCTCAAGTGGCAAATCTGGTGCATTCCATGAGGTGGAGATGCACTGCAGTACTTAATGCAGCTGGTGGCCACACCAGATACTGACTTTTACTTTTGATTTTGACCTCCCCTTTGTTCAGGGACACATTACTCAATTTCTGTTAGTCACATGTCTGTGGAACTTGTTCAGTTTATGTCTCAGTTGTTGAATCTTGTTATGTTCATACAAACATTTACACATGTTAAGTTTGCTGAAAATAAACTCAGTTGACTGAGAGAGGACGTTTCTTTTTTTTCTGAGTTTACATGAAATGGCAAACATCCGATGCAGTGATAGTATTCCACATGCGGGTGTCCCAAATGTGCACAGACGTCAGTTCAAAGTCTAGTTTGGATTTATATTTTTGCTGAGTTGTCAACTAATGTGAATTCATCGTGAAATCAACAAAAAAATTCACCATGTCAATGGATTTAGGTTAAAAGGGGTTTGAAAAAAAGACGAAATTCCCTTACGTTGATGACCTTTTTCAATTCCAATCGCTGATTCAACATCATCGCATTGACATTTTTGGTTGAAATGACGTGGAAACAATGTTGATTCAATTAGTTTTTGCCCAGTGGGTAGCTATGGTTATGCTAAAAATGTAGAATATCTCATGTTTTTCTCCAGCATCAGATTTGTTGAGTCATTATTCTTCTTATGAGGGGGCATCTCACACACCATCTCCCTATATGCCTATGGGAAGGACAGTGTAATGATCCCCGATAATGATCTCTGTAAAATCAGGAAGCTGGGTTTTGCCCATGCAAGCAGCATGTGGTCCCTTATGGACCTGTCTAAGCTGGAGGACTGGCCTTACTAATTCATTTTGGCTAATAGCCCCAGAGTTGGGCTCCTCCCTCCCTCCCTCCCTCCCTCCCTCCCTCCCTCCCTCCCTCCCTCCCTCCCTCCCTCCCTCCCTCCCTCCCTCCCTCCCTCCCTCCCTCCCTCCCTCCCTCCCTCCCTCCCTCCCTCCCTCCCTCCCTCCCTCCCTCTTTCTTTTACCACTGTTCCATCCGCCAATTAGAGCCCAGTGATGAATGTTAATGAGGCGAGGTGTTTGAAAAGGGACTCTCAGACATGGCCAATTGTCCGGGGGCCCTGAGGTCTGACATTACAGGACTCATAAGGTCTGCAGGCTTTATCCTATCCGCTTTCTGAGAGTCCTATGGTTCTGTCCTCTTTATTACCTGGTTTTCATTTTTATAGATAACTATTAGATTCACTGAGTGTGATTAAAAGGATTCTCAAAGGATTTTGAAAAGCTATGTAGGTGACCTTGTGTTGATGTTGATTGTGAGACCTTAATTGTCTATTTAATCAATAAGGCCCGGGGGGGGGGGGGGTATATGGCCAATATACCACGACTAAGGGCTGTTCCAATGCACGACGCAACGCGGAGCGTCTATTGGCAATATATCACAAACACCGGAGGTGCCTTATTGTCAACTGGTTACCAACGTAAGTACAGCAGTAAAAATACATGTTTTGTCATACCCGTGGTATATGGTCTGATATTCCACAGCTGTCAGCCAATCAGCATTCAGGGCTCATACCATCCAGTTTACAATCTACTGTACATGACGGTTACTTCTGGTTCATGTGTGTATTATGACTCTCAACCTCTAGTGGTGAGGGGTGGAAACTGCAGTGCTATATTACCCCAAGGCAGAAAAGTCGATTTTGACCCACTCAGCATGGTAGCTGAGTTGTCCATTCCCACCTCAAGGCTAACAACTTAATGGTGCTCACCAGGGGCAACACCTGGAGGGGAAACCCACTGTTGTTGTTGCTGTGAACATACCAATGTTTTCACTTCCAAAGCAATTAACCTTGTGAAAAATATATGCTCCCTGCTGAGCTTTTCATTCTAAGGTCAGTTGCCTAACGATGTTTTTTAGTGAGTTCTTCATTGGTATCCGACTGTATTTGAGCACCATCTCCTCTATGAAAGAATGTACAGAAAATGAGTTCAGTTCGAGCACAATACATGTCAATGACCCGCTGTAATATATTAATGAACCATATTCAGATCTATTAATAATATTCCACTCGTATTAACATCGTAATCAAGTCACTTAGTCACCAGGCACCAACCATCAAACACTCTCGGTGCACTGTAACGTCAGCAGACAACTGCGCCATTCTTTTGTCAGTAGCCTGTTTGCTGTGTAACGTGATCCATTGGGAGAGAGAAGACAGAAATAGCTGCTGTACAGGATTATCTCATTAACAAGGACAATATTGTGCCATTAATATAATTTCAGGTCCTCACAGCTCCCTATTCCCCAACTGAAAGCTGCTGCTGAAATGGGCCCTGGTTGTGAAATAACCGGACCAGACAAATTAGGATAAATAAGCGCTTTCTTCTGATAATTGTGCCTTCAGGGGATTGATGGTTTGTAGATAATTGCCCCTCTGAAACACGGGGAGTCTGTGTGGGGCTGAATCAGGGCCTGAGTCAGCACTCAGACACTCAAGGCTGTGGGAGTCACTTCTACTGTTCTGGTTCTAGAACTACAGTACGTCTTAATTCCTTATTCTATAGTTCCATACATTATGCAGTTATGGCTCTTTATACATCTAATTACATGTTACCCAATTCTGTGAACCGTCTTACCATACAACCTACTTGGAAATGTCATCAAACAGGTCCACAGTCGTCAATTAAATATATCTGACTTTGACACTATGAAAAGCCATAGTTGTCTAGGCCTAAAGAGGCTTAAAGAGAATCATCTTTGTGTCATGTTTACTTATGAAAATATTTTGAATGAGCTTGAGAGCTGAAGCCCCCCCCCCCCCCAAAAAAAATATGCAAACGTAAAAGTTTTTGCATTGCCTACACACCTCCCATTGCAAAAGTAATATTTCATTCAGCATGCAGAGGAAATCCTGTACAAGAAAGGATTCCCCATCCTGCGTAATTCTACATGTAGTACATCATTTACATCCTATGGTTCTGAATGAAGATAATGATTTCACATGCCTTTGAACTTCTTATGATAACTCCTCATGCTTTGACTCCTTTAACTTTAATGCTGGGACACAAGGTACGGCTACACAAAAGGCTTGAGTAATAAGGCCATTGCCTCTAAGAGGACAAATTGTCGTCCTTTGTAGCGAATGTGATCCATTGTAATGAAATGAAGGCGAGTGGAACAGACACTGGTCACAGAGTCTTGAATCCAGAGCAGTAATGAAGACATCCTTTCAGATACAACAATGTGGCATCTCATTGCCTTTGAAGGTGGCCTGGGGAAGTAGATGTCATTTCAGAATAATTTCCTCTCCAATATGTCCCTGGTATAGATAGAAGAAGAAAAAGCCATGTAAGCAGTTTACAAAATGTTCTCTCTCTACCTCCCTCTCTTAATGAGTGAACACTGGGTTCAATGGTGTGTGGACAGACTGCAGAATCCTTTATTATTTTGGCTGACGCTCAAAATACTATGACAATGGATACAGGGGGGTGAGAGGGTTAGGGTTAGACTATAAAGATGGATACAGGGGGGTGAGAGGGTTAGGGTTAGACTATAAAGATGGATACAGGGGGGTGAGAGGGTTAGGGTTAGACTATGACAATGGATACAGGGGGTGAGAGGGTTAGACTATGACAATGGATACAGGGGGTGAGAGGGTTAGACTATGACAATGGATACAGGGGGTGAGAGGGTTAGGGTTAGACTATGACAATGGATACAGGGGGGTGAGAGGGTTAGTGTTAGACTATGACAATGGATACAGGGGGTGAGAGGGTTAGACTATGACAATGGATACAGGGGGGTGAGAGGGATAGGGTTAGATTATGACAATGGATACAGGGGGGTGAGAGGGTTAGGGTTAGACTATAAAGATGGATACAGGGGGGTGAGAGGGTTAGGGTTAGACTATAAAGATGGATACAGGGGGGTGAGAGGGTTAGGGTTAGACTATGACAATGGATACATAATGTTAACTTTCACTGCTATGCGGATGATACACAGCTGTACATTTCAATGAAACATGGTGAAGCCCCAAAATTGCCCTCGCTAGAAGCATGTGTTTCAGACATAAGGAAGTGGATGGCAGCAAACTTTCTACTTTTAAACTCGGATAAAACAGAGATGCTTGTTCTAGGTCCCAAGAAACAAAGAGATCTTCTGTTGAATCTGACAATTAATCTTAATGGTTGTACAGTCATCTCAAATAAAACTGTGAAGGACCAGGGGACCCTGATCTCTCTTTTGAAGAACATATCAAGACCATTTCAAGGACAGCTTTTTTCCATCTACGTAACACAAAAATCAGAAACTTTCTGTCCAAAAATGATGCAGAAAAATTAATCCATGCTTTTGTCACTTCTAGGTTAGACTACTGCAATGTACCCGGATAAAGCACTAAATAAACTTCAGTTAGTGGGTTAGAATCCTGATAGAACCAAAAAAATCATATTACTCCAGTGCTAGCCTCCCTACACTGGCTTCCTGTCAAAGCAAGGGCTGATTTCAAGGTTTTACTGCTAACCTACAAAGCACAAAGCATTGCATGGGGACCTATCTCTCTGATTTGGTCCATGTGACCTACCTACACGTACGCTACGGTCACAAGACGCAGGCCTCCTAATTGTTAGAATTTCTAAGCAAACAGCTGGAGGCACTATAGAGCTCCATTTTTATGGAACGGTCTGCCTACCCATGTCAGAGGGTCTCAACCTTTAAGTCTTTACTGAAGACTCATCTCTTCAGTGGGTCATATGATTGAGTGTAGTCTGGCCCAGGAGTGGGAAGGTGAACGGAAAGGGAGCAACGAACCACCCTTGCTGTCTCTGCCTGGGTTCCACTGGGATTCTCTGCCTCTAACCCTATTACAGGGGCTGAGTCACAATGCCGTCCCTGGATCACCTGAGTGGGTTGATTCACTGATGTGGTCATCCTGTCTGGGTTGGCGCCCCCCCTTGGGTTGTGCCGTGGCGGAGATCTTTGCGGGCTATACTCAGCTTTGTCTCAGGATGGTAAGTTGGTGGTTGAAGATATCCCTCCAGTGGTGTGGGGGCTGTGCTTTGGCAAAGTGGGTGGGGTTATATCCTTCCTGTTTGGCCCTGTCCGGGGGTGTCGGGTGGGGCCACAGTGTCTCCTGACCCCTCCTGTCTCAGCCTCCAGTATTTATGCTGCAGTAGTTTATGTGTCGGGGGGCTGGGGTCAGTTTGTTATATCTGGAGTACTTCTCCTGTCCAATTCGGTGTCCTGTGTGAATCTAAGTGTGCGTTCTCTAATTCTCTCCTTCTCTCTCTCGGAGGACCTGAGCCCTAGGACCATGCCCCAGGACTACCTGACATGATGACTCCTTGGTCCCCAGTCCACCTGGCCGTGCTGCTGCTCCAGTTTCAACTGAGGGTCGACCATGCTGGTCATTTATGAACATTTGAACATCTTGGCCATGTTCTGTTATAATACCCGGCACAGCCAGAAGAGGACTGGCCACCCCACATAGCCTGGTTCCTCTCTAGGAGGTTTTGGCTTTTCTAGGGAGTTTTTCCTAGCCACCGTGTTACCTGCATTGCTTGCTGTTTGGGGTTTTAGGCTGGGTTTCTGTACAGCACTTTGAGATATCAGCTGATGTACGAAGGGCTATATAAATAAATTTGATTTGATTTGATTTGATACAGGGGGGCGAGAGGGTTAGACTGTGACAATGGATACAGGGAGCGAGAGGGTTAGGGTTAGACTATGAAGATGGATACAGGTGGTGAGAGGGTTAGGGTTAGACTATGACAATGGATACAGGGGGGTGAGAGGGTTAGGGTTAGACTATGACAATGGATACAGGGGGTGAGAGGGTTAGGGTTAGACTATGACAATGGATACAGGGGGGTGAGAGGGTTAGGGTTAGACTATGACAATGGATACAGGGGGTGAGAGGGTTAGGGTTAGACTATGACAATGGATACAGGGGGTGAGAGGGTTAGACTATGACAATGGATACAGGGGGTGAGAGGGTTAGGGTTAGACTATGACAATGGATACAGGGGGTGAGAGGGTTAGGGTTAGACTATGACAATGGATACAGGGGGGTGAGAGGGTTAGACTATGACAATGGATACATGGGGGTGAGAGGGTTAGGGTTAGACTATGACAATGGATACAGGGGGGTGAGAGGGTTAGACTATGACAATGGATACAGGGGGGTGAGAGGGTTAGACTATGACAATGGATACAGGGGGTGAGAGGGTTAGTGTTAGACTATGACAATGGATACAGGGGGTGAGAGGGTTAGGGTTAGACTATGACAATGGATACAGGGGGTGAGAGGGTTAGGGTTAGACTATGACAATGGATACAGGGGGGTGAGAGGGTTAGGGTTAGACTATTACAATGGATACAGGGGGTGAGAGGGTTAGACTATATGACAATGGATACAGGGGGTGAGAGGGTTAGGGTTAGACTATGACAATGGATACAGGGGGGTGAGAGGGTTAGACTATGACAATGGATACAGGGGGTGAGAGGGTTAGACTATGACAATGGATACAGGGGGTGAGAGGGTTAGTGTTAGACTATGACAATGGATACAGGGGGCGAGAGGGTTAGACTATGATAATGGATACAGGGGGTGAGAGGGTTAGTGTTAGACTATGACAATGGATACAGGGGGGTGAGAGGGTTAGTGTTAGACTATGACAATGGATACAGGGGGTGAGAAGGTTAGACTATGACAATGGATACAGGGTGGTGAGAGGGTTAGTGTTAGACTATGACAATGGATACAGGGGGGTGAGAGGGTTAGGGTTAGACTATGACAATGGATACAGGGGGTGAGAGGGTTAGTGTTAGACTATGACAATGGATACAGGGGGTGAGAGGGTTAGACTATGACAATGGATACAGGGGGGTGAGAGGGTTAGGGTTAGACTATGACAATGGATACAGGGGGGTGAGAGGGTTAGGGTTAGACTATGACAATGCATACAGGGGGTGAGAGGGTTAGACTATGACAATGGATACAGGGGGTGAGAGGGTTAGGGTTAGACTATGACAATGGATACAGGGGGTGAGAGGGTTAGACTATGACAATGGATACAGGGGGTGAGAGGGTTAGACTATGACAATGGATACAGGGTGGTGAGAGGGTTAGTGTTAGACTATGACAATGGATACAGGGGGTGAGAGGGTTAGGGTTTGACTATGACAATGGATACAGGGGGTGAGAGGGTTAGACTATGACAATGGATACAGGGGGGTGAGAGGGTTAGACTATGACAATGGATACAGGGGGTGAGAGGGTTAGACTATGATAATGGATACAGGGGGTGAGAGGGTTAGGGTTAGACTATGACAATGGATACAGGGGGTGAGAGGGTTAGACTATGACAATGGATACAGGGGGTGAGAGGGTTAGGGTTAGACTATGACAATGGATACAGGGGGGTGAGAGGGTTAGACTATGACAATGGATACAGGGGGTGAGAGGGTTTGTGTTAGACTATGACAATGGATACAGGGGGTGAGAGGGTTAGACTATGACAATGGATACAGGGGGTGAGAGGGTTTGTGTTAGACTATGACAATGGATACAGGGGGGTGAGAGGGTTAGGGTTAGACTATGACAATGGATACATGGTGGTGAGAGGGTTAGGGTTAGACTATGACAATGGATACAGGGGGTGAGAGGGTTAGACTATGATAATGGATACAGGGGGGTGAGAGGGTTAGGGTTAGACTATGAAGATGGATACAGGGGGGTGAGAGGGTTAGACTATGACAATGGATACAGGGGGTGAGAGGGTTAGGGTTAGACTATGAAGATGGATACAGGGGGGTGAGAGCGTTAGGGTTAGACTATGACAATGGATACAGGGGGTGAGAGGGTTAGACTATGACAATGGATACAGGGGGTGAGAGGGTTAGGGTTAGACTATGAAGATGGATACAGGGGGGTGAGAGCGTTAGGGTTAGACTATGACAATGGATACAGGGGGTGAGAGGGTTAGGGTTAGACTATGACAATGGATACAGGGTGGTGAGAGGGTTAGACTATGACAATGGATACAGGGGGTGAGAGGGTTAGGGTTAGACTATGAAGATGGATACAGGTGGTGAGAGGGTTAGGGTTAGACTATGACAATGGATACAGGGGGGTGAGAGGTTTAGGGTTAGACTATGAAGATGGATACAGGGGGGTGAGAGCGTTAGGGTTAGACTATGACAATGGATACAGGGGGTGAGAGGGTTAGGGTTAGACTATGACAATGGATACAGGGTGGTGAGAGGGTTAGACTATATAATGGATACAGGGGGTGAGATGGTTAGGGTTAGACTACGAAGATGGATACAGGTGGTGAGAGGGTTAGGGTTAGACTATGAAGATAGAAACAGGGGGTGAGAGGGCTTCCTCTTCACATTGAAATAACTAACAGTGGCTGTTTATCAATGAAGGTTGATAACGTCCAGTTAAGAGGATATTTATAAATGTGACTAGGCTTTACATCGTTTGATTCACAGACCGTACGAGCACTTTGCAAGATGACGTACAGTAATAACTAAGCACAGTACTGTAGATTTCAGAGCACATTTTGGATGGGAACTTGGATTGATTTACAGGTAGTGAGAGACAATACTTAATACTAATGACTAGATCTGACATTTGTCATATATTTCTAACTACTTGAGCTTTCCTTGATTTAGTTTGCCTAATTACAATGGGAACGAAAGACTAGTCTCAAAGATGCAATTGGGATAGAATTAAAATAGCCTTAACAATAACAAATAATAACAATACAGAATCATAATGTGTACCAGTAAGTAATATGACGGTCATTAATTTAAGCATTGATTATACACTCTCTGTGTGCTCTATTGATGTCTGATCTGAGTTTGATTGGTTATACCTAGGAATTGCTATAGGTGTGTATGGGGTTTCCCAGCTCACTCATTACAAGTGATTTCTCCTGTGTGATTTATTTATATATTTCCCCCTTTCAGGTATGAATGCGATTTCAAAGGTTTTTTGTTCATGTCAAATTGTTACAGATGTTACTGTGTGTTATTTTTAGTCAGCAGCAGTCAAAACAGTATATGTGTTATTGTATGGTTAGTCCACCTCGAAATGAGCCGTTTCGCTAGCTAGATTGCTAGAAGGCTCACTTGCACGAGGTGACTTGGTGATCAGAGCGTGCCCGAGAGACACCTCGCGCACAGCTCCTGTGTGTGTGGGTGAATGGGCATGATGGCAATCTTTCGGGAAATGTGAACGTTGTTCTAATCTAAAGCACCAAATACGAATTAACACAAGGTTATACATATTTTTTTGATATTAGGATGAGTTTACATACTGATAGGATTTAATACATACCGTCGCTAATACATATAGGAACAGTATATATAAATAGGTGATTAATGGTGATAATAAATAGTGGGAAACGTGATGCATTTAAAAAGGTTAGAAGGTTTGTCAATAGTGTCAATTCAAACAGGGATAATAAAGGATTCTTTGAGCCATTGTAATGTATTGTAGTGACCTGGCTAAATGAACACATTTCCAGACAGAGGGTTGCTTTTACCAGTTCCTGGTTTATTAACCCAAACAACGGGGACCCATCTCTTGTTAAGACCAGATGTAAAGAGGGAGAACAATGGTTAACTATGGTGTTAAACTTGCGGTGCTCCACCCCCCTTCTTGTCCACCCACCGCTCCACCAACCACAGGTTGGCCTGCCACAGGAACATTCCAGGCATTCCCGTGGTTGGCAGATAGCAGTTTGACTGGCATGTCGGACCCTGAAAACGCTGGGTACTGGTAAGTACAACACAACAGAGGAACAGCATAACTCATAACACACAGCTGTCTGTGCTGGTCGCTGCAGTATAAATGAGACAATACTGGTTTATTGAACAATTGTAACAGCTATGTGATTTGAGAGTATATATTTTGTGCATTTGTGAAACATTTCGGGGGTTTAACACAATCCCCAAACAAAACCAAACAATTATAATCAAACACATCCTCCTCTGTTGATCCTCAAGTCAGTCATTCCCCTCTGGCAGAGTGCTAATCTCCATGTCTAAGAATACCTTCAGTAGTCCTGGCATACCATATAACAGAAGTGATGTACGGCCCGCCCCCTCCTGTGATGTCACAGAGGCAGCAGGGGAGAGAGGACAGCTCTCCAAAAAATGACCCCTCAATCTCTTGCAAGTGAAGTAATCACTTCTAAAACTGGTAGGCCAATTTTTTTTTTTTATTGATGATGCACACAAACTTCAAAAGAAAATGTTGATGGAAATTCAAAGCACAAAAAAAAACTTTGCATCAAATGTGGCTGTATGTACCTACTGTATGTGTACAAAGTAAAACTCAATACTCAAATTGTACCTAATTGTTTAACTTCTCCTATAAATTGACTACCAGTTATTTAAAATGTAATATAAATTGTCATTTTCTACAGACATGGGCAATGTGCTCCCGAGTGGCGCAGCGGTCTAAGGTACTGCATCTCAATCTTAGAGGCGTCACTACAGACCCTGGTTCGGTACGGTGCTGTTTCACAACCGGACGTGATTGGGTGTCCCATGGGGTGGCTCACAATTGTTCCAGTGTGGTCCGGGTTAGGCGAGGGTAAAATAAGAATTTGTTCTTAATTAACTTACCTGCCTAGTTAAATAAAGATTTTAAAAAATATGTCCATAGAGATGTAGAATAATCATCAAAGTCGCAATTTTATTTTATTTTTTAAATTTTTATAGCAACTCCTGGTGCCAGTTGTCCAGTGCACAGCAGCCGTTTCACAGTGCTTACCACACATCAGCTATGAAAATGGATTGAGTGGTAACTATTTACTTCTGATTCACAAACTATCTGTAAACTAACACATTCCCAGTCTTATATCCACTGATAACGAACATCTTCCTGGTCACCCGAGACATGTCATTACAGTGTAAACTATCTAAATGAGTATAATTCTCCCTTTGATGAGATCTCAATATTCTCCTGAGTTTTATATATAACGGCTGCTTCAGTGTAGTGACGTTGTGCCACTCTTGCTTAATTCATTCTCTGAACAACAACAAAGCACATGAATCTGCTCGACCAGCTCTTCCTCCCCATGTCCTTTTTGATGCAAAGTTAAGTAAGTTATAACGATTGCCCCCCCCCCCCCCCCACTTAAGCTTTGTGAAATTTTATGTTACACTTCGTTAAAAAGTCTTATTGGGTTTATATTATTCATAATTGAGTTTATATTATTCATAGTTATCTGCTAACACTACATTTATATTAGATAACTAATTATAATTTTTTGATACACAGCAATTTCCTGGGTGCTGCAACAATGAATTCTCAATGTCACAGTAGCCCTTTGCAGATATGAATCTATGAGTAGCCTAATTACATTTTAGATTTTAGTCACTTGGCAGACGCTCTTATCCAGAGCAATTTACAGTTAGTGCATGTATCTTAAGATAGCTATAGTGCTGTGAAAAATGGGTCCCATTATGACTGATGAAAACCAAACACTGCATTCCACAGTAAGAACCTCATACCAACGCTGAAGCATGGTGGTGGTTGTGTGATGGTTTGGGGATGCTTTGCTGCCTCAGGACCTGGATGACTTGCCTTTATCAATAGAAGGAACCATGAATTCTGCTCTGTATCAGAGAATTCTACAGGAGAATGTCAGGCCATCCGTCTGTGAGCTGAAGCTGAAGTGCAGCTGGGTCATGCAGCAAGACAATGATCCAAAACACACAATCAAGTCTACATGAAAATGGTTAAAAAACTACAGGGAGAGTACATCAACATTGCCTTTGAACGAAGGCGCATAAACCCCTGGGTGATCAAGGTAAATCAATGTCAAATCCCAAACACAAGCTTTGGACAAAAGAGATTAGCTTGAACTTTTGTCTACTTTGACTCACACACAAAGCAGTCATTACACATCAATAACTATTTTGCTGGTGGGGCAATGTTCTCATGAAAAATAGCTTAAATTCTCCCAGTTGAATCTTGACTTTGATATGACAATCCCCAGCACACCATGTCACCACACGACGACACAAAGAACAAATCAAACAGCACGCTAAGCCTTCATCACAAAGGAGAACACTGAAATGCATTTTCTTTTTCACCCCCCTTATCTTGCTCACTCTTAGAGAAGGGGATGTTTTAGAGTTTTGTGTTATTCTAAAATGAACTTCAAGAAAGCAATTTGTCTTTGGCAAGAGTTTGCTGTGCGTCACCAAAGTCCAAGGGAGATTCAAAATACACAGTCTCAAAAGGCAAGGCTGGGGAGGGGGGAGCGTTCATCAATCTGTGTAGTTTGTGTAAATCCCAAAGATGAATACTTCTGGGACTTGTATTGGGGCTTCACAGCTAAATTAAATGTCCTTGCTTCACATGTGATGGTGCAGAACAACCCAGGGACTCTCATAAAAATACAGCTGCTTCTCTCTCTCTCTCTCTGTCTTATTGGCTCTGGTCCCTGCTTGCTGAGGAGTTTCAAGCCACACATTTTCAAAGTGTGAAGTTAGTGGCGGCCTGAGAAGTGAACTGACAAGAAGTGTCCTACGGCCATGTCTGTCAGACCACACTGTGAGTTATTGACAGTGATTCTCTTTTCCCCGGAGAGGAGAGATCAATCGAGGCAAACGTCTGGGTCATAACTCTTGTCGAATCAAACTGACCTTATTGTGTCTCTCCACATGGGTGACTTCAGAACTGGTTTTTATGGGGGCAAGGCCGGCTCTAGCCTTTTGGGGGCCCTAAGCGAGATTTGGTTTTTATGGGGGCAAGCCCGGCTCTAGCCTTTTGGGGGCCCTAAGCGAGATTTGGTCCAAGTGGGCCTCCCTGTGCATTTTAAAGTACATTTCCTGTAGTTCTACACATTTAGCCATTGTCACCTATGCCTGGAGCCGGCCCTGATGGGGGGATAAACCAGGCTGAAGTATGGCCATCAGATTTGCCACCAATGCTTCTCATAGGACACATCACTGCGCTCTATACTCCTCTGTTAACTGGTCATCTCTGTATACCAGTCACAAGACGCACTGGTTGATGCTTATTTATAAAACCCTCTTAGGTCTCACCCCCCCCCCCTATATATACCTATCCTCATCATCCTCCACATACAACACCCGTTCTGCCAGTCACATTGTCACGTGTGCTCCCTCTCCGGCCTCTAGATCACTAGGCTGCTCGTCATGGCGCACACCTGTCACCATCGTTACGCGCACCTGAAATTTGTGGAGTGGTTGAAAAATGACTTTTAATGACTCCAACATAAGTGTATGTAAACTTCCGACTTCAACTGTAAGTGCCAAATAAAGTTACAGGGTTGACCGTAACAGGGTTGACCTTGTAACAAGGGGAATGGAAGCTTGTTGTGTGCAGCAGGGAGTAGCAGGGTTGACGTGTGCAAGTTTTCCACCACAAAACACGAGCAAATGGCAAAACAATAGAACCAGCTCACCTGCTTTTACACTATGATTTGACTATGTTCAATGTTTTTTTTTGTTTTGTTGAAATATTAAACAATGTGTAGTTTCACCACATTAAAAAAGGAGTTCAGTTCACTTAAAGTTCACTTATTTGACCTTAAAATGAGTTACATACGTAAATGAATCACTAATCACATGAAATAAATCATAATCTTCAGACAGAGCAACATGATAACTAGAGCTTTACAATGATGTTGAAACTGGGAGACATTTTGGGGTGAAGTGGGTTAAAATGTTTCTAAAAGTCTTTGGTCTATATTAAAGGGCACTTCATTTAATATAACATGCTTTTATTGATTTGGATATCAATATTGGTGTACGATTTCTACTATCAAAGGAATATAAAAGGCACTCATTTTGTGGAACAGTATGTCATTTTTCGAAAACATTTTTGAAAACTTGGAAATAGTATGTTTGCCTCGGAATGCCTTTTTATTTGCTTTTAGTTTAATTTACCTCGAAGGAAATGAATAAAATATTTGAGCTCCAAAATAATTTTGTCAACATTAATATTTCACCAGTTAAGAAAACATTTGTGGGAATAAACTCCTCCCGCATGAATCCGGTTATCCCGCAGAGCAAAAGTAATATTTTATTTTTTACTGCTGCTGAGGCTAGCTGGGAACTTTCTGCTCTATTTGTCAATGTCAGTGGTCTCCTGTCAGTTAAGAATGGAACAAATAAATGAAATGGAGGGTCGGATGGAGAGCTCTCTGTTTGAAAGCATTTATTACTGTATGCAATACACTTACAGTGAAAGTCAATGGAATGGCCTATTGCAAAGAGGGCGAAAAGCAAACAGATGAAGCACAATTCTGGGATAAATCTACAGTTATCTAAGAGCTTTTGCTACAGTTCCTTCGGAAAGTATTCAGACCTCTTGACTTTTTCCACATTTTGTTACGTTACAGCCTTATTCTAAAATGTATTACATCGTTTTTCTCCCTCGTCAACCTACAAACAGTACCCCATAATAACAAAGCAAAAACAGGTTTTTAGAAATGTTTGCTAATTTATAAAATAAAAATGAAATACTAGATTTACATAAGTATTCAGACCCTTTACTCAGTACTTTGTTGAAGCACATTTGGCAGTGATTACAGCTTTGAGTCTTCTTGGGTATGACGCTAAAAGCTTGGCACACCTGTATATGGGGAGTTTCTCCTATTCTTCTCTGCAGATCCTATCAAGCTCTGTCGGGTTGAATGGGGAGCGTTGCTGCACAGCTATTTTTAGGTCTCTCCAGAGATGTTCGTTCAGGTTTAAATCCGGGCTCTGGCTGGGCCACTCAAGGATATTCAGAGACTTGTCCCTAAGCCATTCCTTCGTTGTATTGGCTATGTGCTTAGGGTTGTTGATTACCTGGTGGAAGGTGAATCTTCGCCCCCAGTCTGAGGTCCTGAACGCTCTAGAGCAGGTTTTCATCAAGAATCTCTCTGTACTTTGCTCCGTTCATCTTTGCCTCGATCCTGACTCATCATCCAGTTGCTGCCGCTGAGAAACATCCCCACAGCATGATTCTGTCACCACCATGCTTCACTATAGGGATGGTGCCAGGTTTCCTCCAGACGTGACGCTTGGCATTCAGGCCAAAGAGTTCAATCTTTGTTTCATCAGACCAGAGAATCTTGTTTCTCATGGTCTGAGAGTCTTTAGGTGCCTTTTGGCAAACTCCAAGCGGCTGTCATGTGCCTTTTACTGAGGAGTGGCTCCTGGAAGGTTCTCCCATCTCCACAAACTAACTCTAGAGCTCTGTCAGAATGACCATTAGGTTCTTGGTCACCTCCCTGACCAAGGCCCTTCTCCCCCGATTTCTCAGTTTGGCCGGGTGTCCAGCTCGAGGAAGAGTCCTGGTGGTTTGAAAGTGACAATGGCTATTTAAGTGACAATGGCTATTTAAGTGACAATGGCTATTTAAGAATGAAGGAGGCCACTTTGTTGTTGGGGACCTTCAATGCTGCAGAAATGTTTTGGTACCCTTCCTGAGATCTGTGCCTCGGCACAATCCTGTCTCTGAGCTCTACGGACAATTCCTTTGACCTCATGGTATGGTTTTTGCTCTGACATGTCAACTGTGGGACCTTATTGACAGGTGTGCGCCTTTCCAAATCATGTCCAATCATTTGAATTTACCACAGGTGGACTCCAATCAAGTTGTAGAAACATCTCAAGGATGATCAATGGAAACAGGATGCACCTGAGCTCAATTTCGCGTCTCATAGCAAGCGTCTGACTACTTATGTAAATAATGTATTTCTGTCTTAAACATTTAATATATTTGTAAACATTACTAAAAAGCTTTTTTCGCCTTGTCATTATGGGATATTGTGTGTAGATTGTTGAGGATTTTCTCTTTTTGTATTACAATTTAGAATATGGTAATGGTAATGTAAGAGTATGTGGCAAGTGGACTTGGGGACTGTAAAGAGACCTCTTGTGGCATGTCTTGTGGGGCATGCGTGGGTGTCCGAGCTGTGCACCAGCAGTTCAAACAGACAGCTCGATGCATTCGACATGTCAATACCTCTCATAAATACAAGTAGTGATGAAGTCAATCTCCCCTCCACTTGAGTCAGGAGAGGTTATTGTCCATATTATTAATATTAGCTCTCTGTGTAGTCCAAGGGCCAGCCGTGCTGCCTTGTTGTGAGCCAATTGCAATTCTGTGGCACCTGACCACATGACTGAACAGTAGTCCAGGTGCAACAGAACTAGGGCCTGTAGGACCTGCCTTGTTGACAGTGCTGTCTAGAAGGTAGAAACTAGGGCCTGTAGGACCTGCCTTGTTGACAGTGCTGTCTAGAAGGAAGAGGGCCTGCCTTGTTGACAGTGCTGTCTAGAAGGTAGAAACTAGGGCCTGTAGGACCTGCCTTGTTGACAGTGTGTCTAGAAGGAAGTAGGGCCTGTAGGACCTGCCTTGTTGACAGTGCTGTCTAGAAGGTAGAAACTAGGGCCTGTAGGACCTGCCTTGTTGACAGTGTCTAGAAGGTGTCTGTAGGACCTGCCTTGTTGACAGTGATGTCAAGAAGGTAGAAACTAGGGCCTGTAGGACCTGCCTTGTTGACAGTGCTGTCAAGAAGGTAGAAACTAGGGCCTGTAGGACCTGCCTTGTTGACAGTGCTGTCAAGAAGGTAGAAACTAGGGCCTGTAGGACCTGCCTTGTTGACAGTGCTGTCTAGAAGGTAGAAACTAGGGCCTGTAGGACCTACCTTGTTGACAGTGCTGTCTAGAAGGCAGAGGAGCACCTTAACATGGACATAGTTCTCCCCATCTTAGCTACTGTTGTATCAATATATTTTAACCATGACAGTTTACAATCCAGGGTTACTCCAAGCAGTTTAGTCACCTCAGCTTGCTCAATTTCCACATTATTTATTACAATATTTAGATGAGGTTTAGGTTTTAGTGAATGAATTGTCCCAAATACAATGCTTTATGTTTTAGAAATATTTGGTACTAACTCATTCCTTGCCTTCTATTCTGAATCTAACTGATACTCTTTGTTAAGTGTTGCAGTAATTTCATTTGCTGTAGTAGCTGACTTGTATAGTGTTAAGCAATTTCATACATGTGTCAAGTGCATTGTCTGTTTGCTCCTTATTACACACCACGGACCAACAGATATTCTATACATCAATAACATAGGCATCACTACAAAACTTTGTGTATGACCTCTTATACGCTATATTAGGCCCAGCCGTAGAAACGTTGGTTTTCCTAGATATGGCTACAGTATTGTGATCACTACATCCGATGGATCTGGATACAACTTTCAAGCAAATGTCTGCAGCATTAGTAAAGATGTGATCAATACATGTTGATGATTTCATTCCTGTGTTGTTTGTAACTACCCTGGTAGGTTGACTGATAACCTGAATCAGGTTGCAGGCACTGGTTACAGTTTGAAGCTTTTTCTTTAGTGGGCAGCTTGATGAAAGACAGTCAATTTTTAAAACACACAGAAAATATATGTTTGTTGATATCACATACATTATCATTTCACACATGTTATCCAGATACTGACTGTTACCACTTGGTGGTCTAAAGCAGCTTCCCACCAGCTTCCCAGCAGAATGGTCTTTAGGAGAGGCAGATGAACCTGTAGCCAAATTACTTCAACAGAATTTAACATGAGATTCTCTCTAATCTTTACAGGAATGGGGTTCTGAATATAAACAGCAACACCTCCACCATTAGCATTTCTATATTTTCTGTAAATGTTCTAACCGTGTATGGCTACCAGTGTATCATCAAAGGTTTTATCTAATTGAGTTTCAGAGATAGTCAGAATATGAATGTCATCTGTTACTAGCAAATTATTGATTTCACAAACATTGTTTCTTAAGCTAAATATGTTAACGTGGGGCTAATTTGAGCACTTTTCTTCTGGGGCACTTACTTGCTTTCATTGCGTTACTGGGAAGCTTAGCAGCAGTAGATGTGCTCATGTTCTTTATGTTAGTGCAGGGTGAGCTGCTCACAGTGGACTTCCTCCTAGGGCACACTGGCTTAGTGCTAACACTATAAATCTGGTTCATAGGTACATGATTACTGCATACAACAGCTGTAGGATCAGCTGAGGCATTCAGGGCAGTTAAATGGACATAAATTAGGTTGTTTGTATTGTGTCTACCGACGCCCCTGGTCTAATGTACATTTGCTGAAGCATTATGACAACTCTGCGTCACAATGGTAGGGATTAGCTGAGCTGGGATTGAGTCATTGATAAGTCATTGTCTCAACACAGCGTTATAGTGCTGTGAAAAGATTCAGGAACCTGCGTTACAATGGTAGGGATTAGCTGAGCTGGGATTGAGTCATTGATAAGTCATTGTCTC
The DNA here is from genome assembly GCF_036934945.1 of Oncorhynchus masou masou. Lineage (NCBI taxonomy): Eukaryota > Metazoa > Chordata > Actinopteri > Salmoniformes > Salmonidae > Oncorhynchus > Oncorhynchus masou. The sequence continues at coordinate 44,228,503 of NC_088221.1, read as the reverse complement.
AACGCAGCGTTATAGTGCTGTGAAAAGATACAGGATCCCAAATGATTTGGGTGGATCCCATCCTCCTTATAAAACCTGTTTTATTTCCAAAATGTATCAACATTTTCCACAAATTTCCATCCATTGAGCTGCAATAATCATGTAGCCAGTTGTGAAGAGAAAGAATCCTGCTAAAGCGTTCAATGCCACGATTCAGAGATGGCAGAGGGACAGATATGATGGGTCTTTTGTTAGTGTCTAGCAGAGAGCCAATCAACTCTTTAAAATCCAACTTTTCAGAACTGCCCTTCATAATGTCATTTCAACCCACATGGACTACGCTAGAATCGATTTCCATGTCCTGGCGTAGAACATTCGGGAGCAACTTAGTAATGTAATTTACTCGAGCTCCGGGATAAGACATTATGGTCACATTTCTTACCATGGAGATGCCCAGAATCACGGCTGGCGAGAAGGACAAGAAAATACGGCCATTCCCACGCGTCTCAGTATTCAGAAAACCCTTTACGGATGGGCGAGAGGCAAGGCTATGCCATAGCAAAGCCATGCATCGTCTTACTACAACTCTTTTCATTTTGTATCTTGTGTTAGGAAATTACTAGAGAGAATTTCCTTATCTTCAGCAGAGATTGAAAACATTTCGGTCGCAGGTGTCCTACACTCCACTTAACGTGTGATCTAAAAAAAAGTGGCCGCGCCCTGTGGAGAGTGGATAACTATATTGTCATGCGTGTGTGTCGTTTACATGTTTGCAGAGAGTTAATCATACCTGTATTAGCACTAGTTATCAAAGATAAATGTGCAGAGGAGCCATCTAGCTTTTTGGTCTCTAACAAGCCTGCTGTTTGAAGCAAGACAACTCATTTCTTTTCAAACTTGGCAATTACGGAGACAAAGAAAAGTTCTGCAGAGTTTTCACATTAATCATAGCCAACAGAGAATAGGGGGGTTGGGAAATTAAAATGAGTTTTGGAGCTTGGGGGTGTATTTCCATTTCCACCACAATAGAATTAATTGACAAAAAAAATAATTTCCTTAGTGTTCTCATTTTTGTTTAGTATCGTCCTGCCAGAAAGTCACAAACAATATCTAATGATTGGAGATGTTCTTTCACTGAGTCAGGGCAGCTATATCTATAAATGAGATGTACTTTAATATTGTATTTTTTTGGCAAGGCAATTTAAAAAAGCATCATTACAATGTCCAAGAAATAATCCAACAAATAGTTCCACAAACAGGGTTACAGCACTTATCCATCCTCAGACATTTGTACAGGACTCTTCAGCTCTGACATACTCATCATTGAGTTGTACATCAATCCCCCCCAAAATTATAGTCTGTAATGTCCATTCAAAACATTTTATGGACACAAACCACACAATACTTGAAGAATCAATAATGCAGTAAAAAGCATTTTTTAGTTAGTTAGTAATGTTGAGGTGTAAATTATTAGGCCCAAATCAGGATGGGGAGACCACAATATGTTTGGTTTTCTGTGGCTATCCAAAGAGCATGTCAATTTATACCTGGAATTGACCTAAATCAGTGGACAGGTTGCTAGTGAGAAAATGCAATTAGGAACTGGTCTGATCCCTGGTACTCCCTGTCTAGGACAGAGCATCACTTTGGCCTTCATAACTAACTCCATCAGGGTAGGTCTTCCTGCAATTTCATAGTGCCATCAGAAAGTATTCAGACTCCTTGACTTTTTCCACATTTTGTTGTGTTACAGCCTGAGTTTAAAATTGATTAAATTGAGATTGTTTTGTCACTGGCCTACACACAATACCCTATATTGCCAAAGTTGAATGATGTTTTTTTCAAAATGTTTACTAATTAATAAAAAATGAAAAGCTGATATGTCTTGAGTCAATAAGTATTTGTTATGGTAAGCCGAAATAAGTGCCGAAGTAAACATTTGCTCAGTAACAAGTCACATAATGCGCTGCAAGGACTGACTCTGTGTGCAATAATTTTGTTTAAGATGATTTTTGAATGACTGCCCCATCTCTGTACCCCACACATATAATTATGTCTAAGGTCCCTCAGTCAAGAAGTGTATTTCAAACACAAATGAAATCACAAAGAGCCGGAAGGTTTTCCAATGCATCGCAAAGAAGGACATCTGTTGGTAGATGGGTAAAAGAGAAAGAAGCTTTGAGCATGGTGAGTGTTAGAACGGACAGCTTCAGTCAGCTGATTCTAGCCATCCTTTATGGTTAGTTCGAGTTGCTTCACCCAGATACTTACAGTATCACCACCTCTCGTTCAGCTCATCAGCAGCCTTGGTCTATGACATCAGCACGCTGTGTGGTCATAAACATGCTTTCCTGCTGAACTTTTCCTCCTGTGGATTGAATTCCTGAACCACATAGTTAATGTCAGTTCTCACTGGACATGATTCTCAGTAATCTGAACCGTGAGTGGTCAGATGTGTGTGTCACGTGTGAATGTGGACATCTTCTTCCAGTAAACTCCCCTTAACCTGGACATCCTCCTTATCCGTGTTCTGACCGGACATTCTGTAGTGGTTGCTACCGACCTTAAGCCAGCACCTAAGGCTTCAAATTATATTCATGGTCCTTCGATTCCCTACCACCCTAACACAATTTTTCAGTGAGGTTATTAATTACGCTTTGGATTGTGTATCAATACACCAAGTCACCACAAAGATACTGGTGTCCTTTGTAACTCTGTTGCCTGAGTGGAAGGAAATCGCTCAGGGATTTCAACATGAGGCCAATGGTGACTTAAAACAACCTCAGAGGTTATTGGCTGTGATAGGAGAAAACGCACGATGGAAGTTGGAACATCCTAATTGACAACGTGAAAAGAAGGAAGCCTGTACAGAATAAAATTATTCCTAAACATGCATCCTGTTGGCAACCGGACACTAAAGTAACAGTGCAAGGCAATTCAATTTTTGCCCTGAATACAACGTGTTATGTTTGGGGAAAATCCAATCCAATACATTACGGAGTACTCCTCTCCATATTTTCAAGCATAGTGGTGGCTGCATCATGATATGGGTATGATATTAATCATTAAGGACAGGGGAGTTTGTCAGAGTAAAAAAATCAAAACAAAATCAAATCAAATCAAAATGTATTTGTCACATACACATGGTTGGCAGATGTTAATGCGAGTGTAGCGAAATGCTTGTGCTTCTAGTTCCGATAATGCAGTAATATCCAGCGAGTAATCTAACCTAACAATTTCACAACAATTACTGTATACGCACACAAGTGTAAAGGAATGAATAAGAATATGTACATAAAAATATAGTGATGGTATAGAACGGCATATGCAGATGCAGTAGATGGTATAGAGTACAGTATATACATATGAGATGAGTAATGTAATCAAATCAAATCAAATTTTATTTGTCACATACACATGGTTAGCAGATGTTAATGCGAGTGTAGCGAAATGCTTGTGCTTCTAGTTCCGACAATGCAGGAATAACCAACAAGTAATCTAACTAACAATTCCTAAACTACTGTCTTATACACAGTGTAAGGGGATAAAAAATGAGTGATGGTACAGAGCAGCATAGGCAAGATACAGTAGATGGTATCGAGTACAGTATATACATATGAGATGAGTATGTAAACAAAGTGGCATAGTTAAAGTGGCTAGTGATACATGTATTACATAAGGATGCAGTCGATGATATAGAGTACAGTATATACGTATGCATATGAGATGAATAATGTAGGGTAAGTAACATTATATAAGGTAGCATTGTTTAAAGTGGCTAGTGATATATTTACATCATTTCCCATCAATTCCCATTATTAAAGTGGCTGGAGTTGAGTCAGTGTCAGTGTGTTGGCAGCAGCCACTCAATGTTAGTGGTGGCTGTTTAACAGTCTGATGGCCTTGAGATAGAAGCTGTTTTTCAGTCTCTCGGTCCCAGCTTTGATGCACCTGTACTGACCTCGCCTTCTGGATGATAGCGGGGTGAACAGGCAGTGGCTCGGGTGGTTGATGTCCTTGATGATCTTTATGGCCTTCCTGTAACATCGGGTGGTGTAGGTGTCCTGGAGGGCAGGTAGTTTGCCCCCTGTGATGCGTTGTGCAGACCTCACTACCCTCTGGAGAGCCTTACAGTTATGGGCAGAGCAGTTGCCGTACCAGGCGGTGATACAGCCCGACAGGATGATCTCAATTGTGCATCTGTAAAAGTCTGTGAGTGTTTTTGGTGACAAGCCAAATTTCTTCAGCCTCCTGAGGTTGAAGAGGCGCTGCTGCACCTTCTTCACCACGCTATCTGTGTGGTTGGACCATTTCAGTTTGTCCGTGATGTGTACGCCGAGGAATTTTAAACTTTCTAACCTCTCCACTACTGTCCCATTGATGTGGATAGGGGGCTGCTCCATCTGCTGTTTCCTGAAATCCACGATCATCTCCTTTGTTTTGTTGACGTTGAGTGTGAGGTTATTTTCCTGACACCACACTCCGAGGGCCCTCACCTCCTCCCTGTAGGCCGTCGCGTCATTGTTGGTAATCAAGCCTTCCACTGTAGCGTCGTCTGCAAATTTGATGATTGAGTTGGAGGCGTGCATGGCCACTGAGTCGTGGGTGAACATGGAGTACAGGAGAGTGCTGAGAACGCACCCTTGTGTGGCCCCAGTGTTGAGGATCAGTGGGGTGGAGCTGTTGTTACCTACCCTCAACACCTGGGGGCGGCCCGTCAGGAAGTCCAGGACCCAGTTGCACAGGGCGGGGTCGAGACCCAGGGTCTCGAGCTTGATGACGAGTTTGGAGGGTACTATGGTTTTAAATGCTGAGCTGTAGTCAATAAACAGCATTCCCACATAGGTATTCCTCTTGTCCAGATGGGTTAGGGCAGTGTGCAGTGTGATTGCGATTGCGTAATCTGTGTAATCTGATCTATTGGGGCGGTAAGCTACAATAAATGCATCCTCAGGATATGTGGTTTCCAATTTACATAGAGCCAAAGGAAGTTCGTTCAGGGCCATCGATGTGTCTGTTTGGGGGGATATATGTAGCTGTGATTATAATTGAAGAGAATTCTCTTGGTAGATAATGCGGTCGGCATTTGATTGTGAGGAATTCTAAGTCAGGTGAACAGAAGAACTTGAGTTCCTGAATGTTGTTATGATCACACCACGTCTCGCTAATCATAAGGCTTACACACCTGCTCTTCTTCTTTCCAGAAAGATGCTTGTTTCTGTCTGCGCTTTGCATGAAGAAACCAGCTGGTTGTACCGACTCCAATAGCGTGTCTCGAGTGAGCCATGTTTCCGTGAAACAAAGAACGTTACAGTCTCTGATGTCTCTCTGGAAGAATACCCTTGCATGGATTTCATCAACCTTGTTGTCAAGAGACTGGACATTGGCGAGTAGTATGCTAGGGAGCAGTGCACGATGTTCCCATCTAAGGAGCCTAACCAGAAGACAGCTCTGTCTGCCCCTTCTAAGGAGTCATTGTTTTGGGTCACTGGCTGGGATCCGATCCATTGTCCCGGGTGGTGGGCAAAACAGAGGATCCGCTTCGGGAAAGTCGTATTCCTGGTCGTAATGTTATTGAGTTGATGTTGCTCTTATATCCAATAGTTCCTCCCGACTGTATGTTATAAAACCTAAGATTACCTGTGGTAACAATGTAAGAAATAACACAAAAAAACTAAATACTGCATAGTTTTCTAGGAACGCGATGCGAGGCGGCCATCTCTGTCGGCGCCGGAAGTGTCAATGGAATGGAGCTAAGCACAGGCAAAATCCTAGAGGAAAACACGGTTCCATCTGCTTTCCACCAGAGACTGGTAGATGAATTCACCTTTCAGCAGGATAAGAACCTAAAATACAAGGCATAATCTACACTGGAGTTGCTTACCAACAACCCAGTCTAATGAAGTTCTGTATTATGTAATTCTGTATTATTTTTCATGTTTTGTGTTGAACCCCAGGAAGAGTAGCTGCTGCTTTTGCAACAGCTAATGGGGATCCTAATAAAATACCAAATGTTTCTGAGTGGCCAAGTTACAGTTTTTAGTTAAATATGCTTGAAAATCTGGCAGGACCTAAAAAAATGGTTGTCTAGCAATGATCAACACCCAATTTGACAGAGCTTGAAGAATTTAGAAAGGAATAATGGGCAAATGTTGCACCATTCAGGTGTGGAAAGCTCTTAGAGACTTACCCAGAAAGACTCACAGCTGTAATCGCTGCCAAAGGTACTTCTACAAAGTATTGACTCAGGGGTGTGAATACTTATGTAAATTAGATATTTATGTATTTAACTTTCAATAATTGTGCAACATTTTCTAAAAATATGTTTTTACTTCATCATTATGGGGTACTGTGTGTAGATTGGTCAGAAAAAGACAGATTGAATCCATTTTGAATTCAGCCTGTAACACAACAAAATGTGAAATAAGTCAAGGGGTATAAATACGCTCTGAAGGCACTGTAGCTGGTTTAGCGCTCTCGTTATCTCTTTGTGTATGTAATTAACTAGTTATTAACCAATAATAAATGCGTTCCCTTGAAATTGGTAATTCACAAATTGACATTCACATTCCAAACAAAGTTATTCAAAAGTAATTCAGGGAGCAACGAGTCATATTCAGTATTTTTGTAAGGGCACATTGGTGATTCAATTTGTACAGTCAGAGTTGCTTCCTTAGACATCGTTTGTTCTATGTTTTCCTCTGTCAGTGCACTTGAGAGCAGAGGAAGAATTTGAGCTTGCTGACAAATTTGACAATTTGTTGAGAAGTTTCTTCATTCCAGAATATCTTTTGTTACAGTAAGTCAATACAGTTTGTTTTGTGAGCTTGCAGAGAACTTCTGTGTCAGTTCACTTCCTTGACTTTCTAAATAGCCACTTTCGCTGTTTGTGAATTCCAATTCTGTATTCCAGGAATGCTTTTTCCACAGAAGGCATAGCTATGGTTTCTTAGATCCTCATGAGATGCTTTTTTTCTGACAGTTCCCCAAAGGAAGATGTTCCGCATGACAAATTAAGAGTTTCTTTCAAAAACGAAATATATCCATTTTCAGAAATGTTGGAAAATGAGCATTTACTGTTAAAATAAATGATGGAAGAGATTGGTGTTTTTTCACAACTCAATATTAGGAAGGTGTTGCTAATGTTTGGTATACTTAGTGTTCTGTTTCAAATGTATCACTTCATTATTTCATTTCAGAGAAACAAATCATGTATATTTTTACACAGTCAAATGTAACAAATAGCATTTTTTTTAAAATAAAGAACTATACAAATGATACATTTGAAACAATATTTATAGTCTATTCACACACCTGTGCATCAGTCTAATTAACATAAGAAAATCAAAATCAGTCAGCTAGATTTCGGCTGCGTCTCAATCCACTGTATCTATCTATCTGTCGGCCTTTCGCATCTGCACTGGAAAGTGGCAGAGCTACGGCGCTGTTTGTCAGACCAGGACACGTCCCAAAAATCGCTCTTCTCATGAAAACGTTTGTAGTGTCCGAAGGTTTGGCCTACTAACTAATATAACCAAATAGAAATATGTAAAGATGAGACTCTCACGAACACGATGATGTTCTCCTCTATGACCCACATGGGACTCATCTGAAGTTGGTACCGCCAATATGCCAACTTCTGTCTGTAGCGTCCAAACCATTTTGGCTACAAACTATGGACACAAGTGCCATGGGACTCGTCTGAAGGTCACCAGGTACTGGTTAAAAAAATAATGGAAGTATGGAGGTAGTTTTGTGCCAACATACAAATAAAAGGGGTAAATACGTGTCCAAAAAACTAAAATATTTCCCGAGCTTTCTTATATCTCCTAGATTCAGGACAGACTCTTCAAAACCTTATTCCTTAAAAAATAAATTATGACTGTCTTTTTTGCAATTGATGATGATGTTATTTAATGAGTCTCCATGGGCTGTAGTAGTAAAGATCAAATTCAATACTGTATCATATATTTTTTTAACATATTTTTGGGGGGATACCTACAGGGATCCTAAAAATGTAAATCCAATAGATAAATGATCCATGGTATGACATCTTAAAACAATTCCATATGTTTACATTTGACATTTAAGTAATTTAGCAGAGTCTCTTATGCAGAGCAACTTACAGTAAGTGCATTAACCTCAAGATAGCTAGGTGACACAACCACATATCACAGTCAAATAAACAGGATATGAACATTCCATTGTAGCTAAACAATTGATAGCATTTAGCAAAAAGAAACACAGTTTTATACACATCTAAAATCAATGAATAAAAAGTCTGAGAACAGTAATATTTTACACACATGTATAAGCAATCATTTCTGATGAAAAAACACAAATGTGAAAAATTGGTGGATATAACATTTTGGAAATCAACTCTTCAAATTTAGCCTCCTAATAGCAAAGTCAATGTTTTGTATCTATCTGTTTGGTGATATGGCAATATATATTAAAGAGGAAAACTGGTAGGGGGGAAGAATACTGAATTAATATTATTGTTATTAAGATGCATCTTTGGTAAATTGTTGTCTATTCAGTCACTGATCAGAGTCTCATCAAGTGCCAGTCTCATCAGGAAAAAAGACCTTTAGCCAGTCTCATCAGGAAAAGAGACATTTAGCCAGTCTCATCAGGAAAATAGGCTTTTAGCTGTATAAGCATATCATCTTTAACTGAAAGGGCACTATTCACTTAAGTACAGCAAGGTCATTTTCATCCAGTCTCCAGACTTTCTATTCTCCAACCCCAAAATACCTAGGGTCCATAGCCTAAAGTCCCATGTAAACAGCAGGGGACGCCACTGCTCAGATAAAGTACTCCTTCTTGCTCTCGTCCATGGCATCCTGCAGAGACGGGTCGCTCCGGAGCGCCGCATCCGCTGTTTCGGCAAACTCAGTGCCCTTGGCCTCGTTGGTGTGGTAGGTGCCCTTGTGCCGGTACATATAGCGAATTACTACAACCGCCAGGCATACCAACACCAGGACCACAGCAGCAATGACAGCTGCAAATAGAGATGGGAATGTTAAAGCAAGGACTTTTGCCTCACAATGACAATGGCAAAATGCAATGGGGATGGTTTTGACAATAGCCCACGATTCTGCACAGGTAGGACTTTGACCTTGAAGTGTCATTGATCTTTGAAATGGCAAGGTCATTGGAATGTATGTGGATCAGAAGAAGACTGCTCCTTGATTAGTTGGTAAATATCAACCCAAAAGGGATATACATCTCTGAAATACACATCAAGCTCCAACCTGCCAACAGAGTACAGTGCAAAACAAAAGTTTGTTATGTAGTGTTCAGAGATTACAGGCCTAACCAGGGTGTACAGGCCTAACCAGAGTGTACAGGCCTAACCAGAGTTACAGGCCTAACCAGGGTGTACAGGCCTAACCAGAGTGTACAGGCCTAACCAGGGTGTACAGGCCTAACCAGAGTGTACAGGCCTAACCAGAGTGTACAGGCCTAACCAGGGTGTACAGGCCTAACCAGAGTGTACAGGCCTAACCAGGGTGTACAGCCTAACCAGAGTGTACAGGCCTAACCAGAGTGTACAGGCCTAACCAGGGTGTACAGGCCTAACCAGGTGTACAGGCCTAACCAGAGTGTAACAGGCCTAACCAGGGTGTACAGGCCTAACCAGAGTGTACAGGCCTAACCAGAGTGTACAGGCCTAACCAGGGTGTACAGGCCTAACCAGAGTGTACAGGCCTAACCAGAGTGTACAGGCCTAACCAGGGTGTACAGGCCTAACCAGAGTGTACAGGCCTAACCAGGTGTACAGGCCTAACCAGGGTGTACAGGCCTAACCAGAGTGTACAGGCCTAACCAGGGTGTACAGGCCTAACCAGGGTGTACAGGCCTAACCAGAGTGTACAGGCCTAACCAGGGTGTACAGGCCTAACCAGGTGTACAGGCCTAACCAGAGTGTACAGGCCTAACCAGAGTGTACAGGCCTAACCAGAGTGTACAGGCCTAACCAGAGTGTACAGGCCTAACCAGGGTGTACAGGCCTAACCAGAGTGTACAGGCCTAACCAGAGTGTACAGGCCTAACCAGGGTGTACAGGCCTAACCAGAGTGTACAGGCCTAACCAGAGTGTACAGGCCTAACCAGAGTGTACAGGCCTAACCAGAGTGTACAGGCCTAACCAGAGTGTACAGGCCTAACCAGGGTGTACAGGCCTAACCAGAGTGTACAGGCCTAACCAACTGTTTCTCTGTTATTTTCAAATAAGAATTGTTCAATCAAAGTTCAACGTGATGGTTTGCCAACAGTGAATATTAGCAGTACTCTGATAGGAGAGACAGTTTGTCCTACAGTGAACCGGTAAGTTTGGAAGAACTGCCTGAGGCAGAAAACCACAACTTGTGAAGATGTTTTGTGACTTAATTGTCTATTTTGTGGAATGCCAGTCTCTTGGTAATAAAAAGGCAGTTTCAGGCTAGATTCTAATTTGAACACATTACTGGCAGAAGAAGGACAGTGTCTTTTTAAATGCATATTTCGTGGTCTGTTACAGCTGTTGGCAGACAACGGCAATATTTTGTGCCATAAAAATAACAGTAGCATTACATTTTAAATTTGGCCCGTTGGTTGACTGACTTCAAAAAATGGCTTTATATGTTCCGAAACATTTAGCAGACTGCTTGCTCTCTGAAAGAAAGAGAAAAGAGATGTCTTTGTGTTGCATGCATCACCATCATTAAATTTCGGGGGATGTCTGCCTCCAGCATCAAATCTATCAGCAACATCGATGTGGATGAGGTTTGCAGAGGGAGGCAAGACATGGAAGGCCTTTGAATGTTCTGAACATGAGAGGAGCTCTATTATAACTCACCGCCTAGTATGGCATCCAAGTATCCATCGTCCACATCGTAATCTAAGAAGGCAAAAATAAAGGGTGTTTTCAGATCATGTGCTAATATACTTTAGGTTACATACATAAGTTACATACAGTACAGTGTGTAGTTATTTATGCCATGTATCTTGAACCACATTCATATTTATTTTCCCCAGACTTTTCTTAACATGTGACTCTTTCAGGAGAGTTGTTATAGACAGCTGTCTCCCTGGTGTGTGTGCATAGAGGTTTTTGTATCTGTCACCAGGGGACAGACAAAACTCTCATTGGAGAAAGTGATTAAAGGTCATCATGAATTATAGCGCATGCAACATCTGCCCGCCTTGACTTGACTTTCTCTGAAGGACAGTGAAAGAGTCAGTCAGCCAGAGACGAAACTATGTCATCTATAAAAACACAACGTGAGATCCAAAATGGAGATCGATCCTCGCAAGCTTGAGAGAGCGCTATAGCTAAAGAAATATATATTTTCTTCATTACATCCCGAAGTGCGCAATAAAAGGCAGCCTCATTAATGCCTAATCACCCAAAACATCTAGGTGTCCGCCCACTCATTAGATCCTCATCATGATGCAATGTGGACATATTCTCAGCAAATAAAGGGGAATTACAGAACCTGTTCATTTGGGACGAAGGGAGAGAAATTAAACAACAGACCCAGTGTGTACTGTACTTACAGCCTAAGCGAAGCAGCAATGCATGCTGGGAAAGGGACAACTCTAAACATGACCATGGGTGTGGCTCTTTCAGAATCTAAATCACAATATTTTTCTTCAATTCAGTAAAAAACGAAGAGCTTTAGGACTATGGACATTGACAAATGCTTGCCTGTTCCAGGTGGCCTCGATATGCATGCATGAATCCCAGAACCGTCATTAACTCTTGATTGGCTATTTTAGATGCAGACTCACAGGCCCTCTCTGCTCCCTGGACTGCATAACATTATTCAGAATGCGAAAACTCAAAACACATAATCGAAAAATGAACCCACCACCAGTAGTTATGAAGGCTGCTACTACTGTACACTCAGACCTGTGAATGTACTGGAATAGCAGGCAGGACTTGGTTGTGGAATGCAGAGTAAGAGTAAGAAGACAATATTACTTTCACTCCAGAAACATTTAATCAACGTTTAATCAACGTTTAGTCTCCTCACTGTCTTACTTTTGTAGTAATAGTTGCTGAAACAATATTTTTTACATAATTACACAACAGGTATAACTGATATACTTCTTACAAAATGTAGGTAGGCAATGTTACTCAATATTTCGTTACAAAACTGCACTCTTTCAACGTACCCAGAAGGACTGTAACAACTGTTATCGCTGCCAAAGGTGATTCTAACATGTATTGATTCAAGGGTGTGAATACTTACAGTACCAGTCAAAAGTTTGGACACACCTACTCATTCAAGGGTTTTTCTTTATTTCTACTATTTTCTACATTGTAGAATAATAGTGAAGACATCAAAACTATGAAATAACACATATGGCATCATGTAGTAACCAAAAAAGTGTTGAATTATTCCAAATATATTTGGGATTCTTCAAAGTAGCCCCCTTTGCCTTGATAACAGCTTTGCACACTCTTGGCATTCTCTCAACCAGATTCATGAGGTATTCACCTGGAATGCATTTCAATAAACACGTGTGCCTCGTTAAAAGTTAATTTGTGGAATTTCTTTCTTTCTTTTTGTGAGCCAATCAGTTGTGCTGTGGCAAGGTAAGGGTGCTATACAGAATGTAGCCCTATTTGGAACAAAGACCAAGTCAATATTATGGCAAGAAAAGCTCAAATAAGCAATGAGAAACGACAGTCCATCATGAAGGTCAGTCAATCTGGAAAATTCCAAGACCTTTGAAAGTTTCTTAAAGTGCAGATGCAAAAACCATCAAGTGCTATAATGAAACTGGATCTCATGAGGACACCCACAGGAAAGGAAGACCCAGAGTTATCTCTGCTGCAGAAGATAAGTTCACTAGAGTTAACTGCACCTCAGATTGCAGCCCAAATAAATGCTTCACATTGTTCAAGTAAGAGACACATGTCAACATCAACTGTTCAGAGGAGACTGCGTGAATCAGGCCTTCATGGTCAACACCAATTAGAAGAAGAGACTTTCTTGGGCCAAGAAACACAAGCAATGGACATTAGACCGGTGGAAATCTGTGCTTTGATCTGATGAGTCCAAATATGAGATTTTTGGTTCCAACTACCGTGTCTTTATCAAAGTTGCCCATCCATGGTAACTATCCAGTGTTTCCAGATTTTTATGAAATATGACTTAATTACAATATGAGTGAAGGAAATTTCCTTCCAAATGTGTATTTACTAAGTATGTTAAAAAGCTGCTTTTCTGTGTTGGAATGGTGTAGGCATACCCCAACAACAGAATGGTGTAGGCATACCCCAACAACAGAATGGTGTAGGCATACCCCAACAACAGAATGGTGTAGGCATACCCCAACAACAGAATGGTGTAGGCATACCCCAACAACAGAATGGTGTAGGCATACCCCAACAACAGAATGGTGTAGGCATACCCCAACAACAGAATGGTGTAGGCATACCCCAACAACAGAATGGTGTAGGCATACCCCAACAACAGAATGGTGTAGGCATACCCCAACAACAGAATGGTGTGGGTGTATACTGGTAATAACAAAAATAACAATATTCACGCGAGTAGGCTGCTAATTGGCCAGGTCATCCTCCTTTACTGATGAAATAGCAAGCATTTTTTAAATGGTCTCTTTGAGATACAATTTTGAGGTGGGGTTTTTGAAGTGTTTATTGCTCAAATTTGTGCTTTGGCAACAACATCTTTAGTTAACAGAATATTAATTTTTAAAAGTGAGATTTTCACTGGACAGTTACTTCAAGTTGCTACTAAGATGCTTGGTGAAATTCAGAGGCAAGCAGGCAACCTATCCTATCCTATTTTAAAAGCAAAAATATATCCATCTATAATTCAGGGTAAGTGAATGGGTTAACGGGTTAACTCTCCATATGTGAGTAAGACCTTTAAACAGGTTAATATTCGAAAGGCCATGGGGTCAGACTGAATATCAGGATGACCAGCTGGCAAGTGTCATTTTCAAACTCTCCCCGACCCGGTCTATAATACCTACGTGTTTCAAGCAGAACACCATAGTCCCCGTACCTAGAAACGCCAAGGTAACCTGTCTAAGTGATTATCGCCCCGTAGCACTCACATCTACAGCCATGAAATGCTTTGAAAGGCTGATCATGGCTCACATCAACACCGCCATCCCAGACACTCTGGACCTACTACAATTCGCATACCGCCTCCTCAGATGACGTAATCTCTATTGTATTCCACACTGCCCTCACCCACTTGGATAAAATGAATACATATGTAAGAATGTTCATTGATTACAGCTCAATATTCAACACCATAGTCCCCTCCAAGCTCATCACCGCGCTCAGGACCCTGTGACTAAAAACCCCCCTCAGCAATTGGATCCTGGAATTCCTGGAATCCCTGATGGGCTGCCCCCCAGGCAGTGAGGGTAGGTAACAACACATCCGCCATGCTGCCCATCAACATTGGGGCCCGTCAGGGGTGCATGCTTAGTGCGCTCCAGTACTCCATGTTTACCCACGACTGCGTGGCCACACATGACCATGACACCATCATCAAGTGCTGACGAAACGATGGTGGTTGGACTGATCCTAGGGATTAACACCGGGATTGTCCTGGGATCACATTTCCTGAAAATATTAAATGACAAGACCCAGGAAATTACATAGCCCGAGCCCAGGCCTAGTCCAACATTACAGAAATGAAATGAGCCTGAACACGAAAAAAAGCCACATTTCTAGAAAACAATAGGCTATAGGTATTTAAACTGGTGCCACCTCAGCTGGCAGCGGAGTGAGGAGATGAGGAAAAAGCTCAGAGAGAGGAAAACTCACTTTAGTTATGATCAACTGAATCATTAAGATATTGAATAACGGGGGGGGGGGGGGCTTTACTTTCGAAGGACTCATGATTCAACCTTTGCCTCTCCCGAGCCCGTTGGGGAGTTGCAGCGATGAGACAAGATCGTAATTGAAATTGGGGTAAAATATAAAAATAAAATAAAATATTGGAATAAAGTAGGCTAATGCAATTGAAGTCATATGTATAACATTTTTGCTTATACTGACACTTACTGTCATATAAAGCCACTATACTAATTTAAAGTTGTGTGTGGTCACCTAGATGATAATTTCTGTACCATTTTGATTGAGACAGCGCCATCTCACTGCTTTCGGACAACTATGTGTGTGTGGCGGGGGGGGGGGGGGGGTTGAGAAATCAATAAATTGATAAATCAATCATTGTCAGATTTTTGTTTTCACTGATTCTCCGTTTTGATATTTGGTAACAGTTAGGCTGAGGAAATGTTAGATAAATTGAGTTGAGTGCTAATGATCATCTTTATTCTAGTTTGCTTATATATTAGCGGATCAGAACATTGTGTTAGCATGTTATACAAGTGGACTTTTCTCTTCAGCCTGTCCTACTCCCTACTAAAACCCTGTGTCTGATAATACATCAATGTTATTTTATTTCACTTAATCTCTTTGTATATTTGGTTAATTAAACTTTGGCTGGACAAGTGGAAGTGATAGCTAATTTATTTGTTTGCTCATCTATCACTGATCAGAAACATTTAGCATGCTATAATGTAGTCTATAATGTAGTCTATATCACTGATCAGAAACATTTAGCATGCTATAATGTAGTCTATAATGTAGTCTATATCACTGATCAGAAACATTTAGCGTGCTATAATGTAGTCTATATCACTGATCAGAAACATTTAGCATGCTATAATGTAGTCTATAATGTAGTCTATATCACTGATCAGAAATATTTAGCATGCTATAATGTAGTCTATATCACTGATCAGAAATATTTAGCATGCTATAATGTAGTCTATATCACTGATCAGAAATATTTAGCATGCTATAATGTAGTCTATATCACTGATCAGAAACATTTAGCATGCTATAATGCTATAATAATGTAGTCTATATCAGTCATTTATATCATCACTGATCAGAAACATTTAGCATGCTATAATGTAGTCTATATCACTGATCAGAAACATTTAGCATGCTATAATGTAGTCTATATCACTGATCAGAAATATTTAGCATGCTATAATGTAGCCTGAATCAAGTGTATTTTGTATCTATTGAGTCACGTGGTAGCCTTACTGTATATAGCCTTATATAGAGCCTGGGCTATTTTCCTATTGTCCCAATCCCACTAAAACTCCAAATACTAACTCCTGTGTTGCACGAAAAAGTCCTAACTTTATTCTGTAATCCATACGTTGCGTACTATGCCTGTCAAAATACCACTGTAACATGTCCACCTCCTCATATTGCTGCCCATAACATGAGAGCTTCGGTAGAGAATGTGTGATCATAAAACTGTATGAGACTAGATGTGCATATAACAGAGTTGGTCCCTGATACTTTGATATTTTTGAACTATTTCCACTTTTCATCTTCCCGTTATCTGTATAATCATCAACTTGATTTTGCCAAGTGGGAGATATTCTGTCATTCGTTGGAGGTTATCTAGCAAGCATAGCAACTTTTGTCAGTTGACTTTTGTTTGACTGCCATTAGAAGGTTTGAATGAATCGGCAACGCTATCGCCTACACAGTGTGTGCTCTGTGTGTCCTGCGTGTCGAGATAGCCTAGGCCTACAGCTGAAAATGTGCTGAATTATTTGAGTAACATGATAACGCTCGGAATGAATGGCCTGTTTCGCAATTCACAACATTGTCATTGGCGATCAAATGTACTCTTATTACTAAATATTACTTTCACTTTATCAAACTTTACATAGTGTCGCAGCCGGCAATGTGGTGTAGCAACAATCTTATTTGGGGAGAAGCCTGGCATAGTACCCATATCTTGGTTTTAAACGCTTTAAATGACTCTGTGCACACACACGGAGTCTATCCACACGCCTACACATACATAACATGCACACACATGCATAATGCCGCCACACACACACTTTCACACTCACCACATGCGCTGATGCTACGGCTCCAATGTGGAAGGCACATTTCAGTTGATTGTATTCAGTTGTACAGTGTATTTGGAAATTATTCAGACCTCTTGTCTTTTTCCACATTTTGTTACATTACAGTCTTATTCTAAAATTGATTAAATAAATGTTTTCAAACCACATACAATACGACATAATGATTTACTCTCTGTATATAGCCGTATTATCAACTGGTACTTCCTGTATATAGCCAGGTTATTACCTATTACTTCCTGTATATAGCCAGGTTATTACCTATTACTTCCTGTATATAGCCAGGTTATTACCAATTACTTCCTGTATATAGCCATGTTATTACCTATTACTTCCTGTATATAGCCAGGTTATTACCTATTACTTCCTGTATATAGCCATGTTATTACCTATTACTTCCTGTATATAGCCATGTTATTACCTGGTACTTCCTGCATATAGCCATGTTATTACCTATTACTTCCTGTATATAGCCATGTTATTACCTGGTACTTCCTGTATATAGCCGTATTATTAACTGGTACTTCCTGTATAGAGCCATGTTATTACCTATTACTTCCTGTATATAGCCATGTCATTACCTGGTACTTCCTGTATATAGCCATGTTATTACCTGGTACCTTCTGTATATAGCAATTTTATTACCTATTAAACCCTGTATATAGCCATGTTATTACCTGGTACTTCCTGTATATAGCAATTTTATTACCTGTTAAACCCTGTATATAGCCATGTTATTACCTGGTACTTCCTGTATATAGCCATGTTATTACCTGGTACTTCCTGTATATAGCCATGTTATTACCTATTGCTTACTGTATTCCTGTATATAGCCATGTTATTCCTGTATATAGCCATGTTATTCCCTGGTACTTCCTGCATATAGCCATGTTATTACCTATTACTTCCTGTATATAGCCATGTTATTACCTGGTACTTCCTGCATATAGCCATGTTATTACCTATTACTTCCTGTATATAGCCATGTTATTACCTATTACTTCCTGCATATAGCCATGTTATTACCTATTACTTCCTGTATATAGCCATGTTATTACCTGGTACTTCCTGCATATAGCCATGTTATTACCTGGTACTTCTTGCATATAGCCATGTTATTACCTATTACTTCCTGTATATAGCCATGTTATTACCTATTACTTCCTGTATATAGCCATGTTATTACCTGGTACTTCCTGCATATAGCCATGTTATTACCTATTACTTCCTGTATATAGCCATGTTATTACCTATTACTTCCTGTATATAGCCATGTTATTACCTGGTACTTCCTGCATATAGCCATGTTATTACCTATTACTTCCTGTATATAGCCATGTTATTACCTGGTACTTCCTGTATATAGCCATGTTATTACCTGGTACTTCCTGTATATAGCCAGGTTATTACCTATTACTTTGTGTATATAGCCATGTTATTACCTGGTACTTCCTGTATATAGCCATGTTATTACCTGGTACCTTCTGTATATAGCAATTTTATTACCTATTAAACCCTGTATATAGCCATGTTATTACCTGGTACTTCCTGTATATAGCAATTTTATTACCTGTTAAACCCTGTATATAGCCATGTTATTACCTGTTACTTCATGTATATAGCCATGTTATTACCTGGTACTTCCTGTATATTGCCATGTTATTACCTATTACTTCCTGTATATAGCCATGTTATTACCTGGTACTTCCTGCATATAGCCATGTTATTACCTATTACTTCCTGTATATAGCCATGTTATTACCTGGTACTTCCTGCATATAGCCATGTTATTACCTATTACTTCCTGTATATAGCCATGTTATTACCTATTACTTCCTGTATATAGCCATGTTATTACCTGGTACTTCCTGCATATAGCCATGTTATTACCTATTACTTCCTGTATATAGCCATGTTATTACCTGGTACCTTCTGTATATAGCAATTTTATTACCTATTAAACCCTGTATATAGCCATGTTATTACCTGGTATGTCCTGTATATAGCAATTTTATTACCTGTTAAACCCTGTATATAGCCATGTTATTACCTGGTACTTCCTGTATATAGCCATGTTATTACCTGGTACTTCCTGTATATAGCCATGTTATTACCTATTACTTCCTGTATATAGCCATGTTATTACCTGGTACTTCCTGCATATAGCCATGTTATTACCTATTACTTCCTGTATATAGCCATGTTATTACCTGGTACTTCCTGCATATAGCCATGTTATTACCTATTACTTCCTGTATATAGCCATGTTATTACCTATTACTTCCATGTTATTACCTATTATATAGCCATGTTATTACCTATTACCTATTACTTCCTGTATATGCCATATAGCCATGTTATTACCTATTACTTCCTGTATATAGCCATGTTATTACCTGGTACTTCCTGCATATAGCCATGGTATTACCTGGCACTCCCAGTGTATGTCCATGTTATTACCTGGTACTTTCCGTTTATAGCAATTTTATTACCTGGTAATCCCTGTATATAGCCATGTTATTACCTGGTACTTCCTGTATATAGCCATGTTGCTTTTGACTCATAATTGTTATTTGTTATTCACTGTGTATTTCACTATTTCTATCTTTAACTCTGCGTTGTTGGTACTGGACCCGCGACCCACTGTTAGTCTACAGCTGTTATTTACCAAGCATGTGACAAATTACATTTGACTTTATTTTATTTGTAGATCTGGGAGCCGAGGAGAGAGTTCAAATCCCTGATAAATTTGCCAAATTTGCCCGGAGTTGTCTCCTCATTAGCCTCAGATCCAAGATCAGCTCGCCGCCGCAACATGGAGAGCGGCACCGCCTGATGGAGACAGCTGAGCCACACCCAAGGGCAGATTTCTCTTCCCATCACCAGTACCCAAAGGGGCTGACAGGCAGGCCAAGGCATGTTGGAGGGTGTTGGAGGGTGGTGGTGGGTATCGGGTGCCACAGAGCATGAGAGCACCATCATTCATCCCCTCCTCCTTCTTTCACTTCTTTCACACATTTCGCCAACACATCCGCAGAAGACCTTGCCCTGGGAGCGAGATACACTGCTTTCATCGCATTCCCAGAAGTGGCGTTAATCTTGCCGAAAGCCGACTGTGAAGCAGAGCTGGTAAGTGTCTCCCTGTAGGAAGGAAGAGGGAACTGGAAGCCAAATTAATTCCACCCTGCAGGTCTATGGCTGACACCGGGCTGATATGGTATTCCCAGGAAATAAATAAAGCCTGGCTGCAATCTAGCTCCAGTGGCCCTTCGTCCCTAAATGGTGGTCCAATTTCAAGTTGAAGTTTTCAAGTTTTATTCTTCACATGTGCAAGTACAGTGAAATGCTTAACTTGCAAGCCCTTCCCAATAGCGCCTTTATAAAAACAACAACAAGAAAAAAGATGGTAAGCTGTATACAGGGTCAGACCCAGTACCAATTTAGTGGCCATTGTAAAGAAAAGTAAATCATATTCATTTAAATGTTAGATACTGTGAGAAGCAAGATGGAAGCCTATCACACTGCATGGACCAATCTTAATGAAAATTATATTGCGTAGTGCCGTTGGTTCTCTAATGTAGTTTCTAGTATGGGAGTATGGCAGTGGGACAGTCCATTTCCTGGTTCCCTATCTGGGTCAGCTGGCACAGGGCATGTCATTAATATACTATTGCATATTATTGTGATAAGTCATGAGAAGTAACCATGACAATAACAACACTTGGTTTTCTGGCAGCAGTCAACGAGGCCATCAGTGCTGTGGCAACACAATAATGTTTAGAAATCAAATCAACAGTCGTCACGTTGTAGGTAAGTTTGTACTTGTTGGGTTTGAGATGTTCATTTCGTTAGATTATTGGCCCCAATAAAGTGTCAGAAGGAGTTTGGGAATAATCTTCATCTCAGTCTGAGAAGTAGGGCCTATCAAACAACATGAGTTTGGGAGACTAACGTCAGAAGCGTTAAACATGCAGGCGATGGATATGAATTCTGCTAAAACTGCAAGGGAAATATAAAAAAATACCAACTCTTCAGTACTTATTTCGAATTTCAAGGATGGACAGACAGCGGTCAAAGACAGATTTCATAGTTTCACCGTGTCTCGGTGGATTAAAAATAAATAATTGAAAGGGCGTTTCTTTCTACCGTATTTCCCAACCTGTTGTTGTCTGGTGGATGTGACGGACTCCTGCTTTCCTTCAGCAAACAGCTGAGCCGTGGCCCGCTGCCTGTGCCTAACTTAGGTTGAAAACATCCACTAAATGCAGGGCCAAACACCACTCTCTCTCTCCCCCCATCTCTCTCGGCTCTTCCTCTTTGGGTGACGTTCCACAGAGATGGAAGCTCGTCTTGTATTATTTAACACACGGAGGGCAGCTGTCTAAAAATAAAAATACTAAGTGTTCTTTAAAATGAAATGCACACCTTTGGAGGTGTGGAGCAGGTTGAGAGGCTTTACCTTCGTTAAACATAATCGTATTGCAGTTCCTCTGGTGCTAAGAGTTATTTCTTTATGTATTTATTTATTTTACTGTCTACTTCATTTTCAGAATATGTAAATACTGCATGTCGAGAAAGCCTACTGCATGTTCAATATACAGCATTTGTGCTCGTGGATGTGCGAAGCACAAACCATTATTAACACCGCAATTCTTAGTTATATATTACACAAGTAACCATGAACAATGATAACCACTCACACCAAAATACTCCTCTGGTATTGAGACTGCAAGTCTTCCATAAAAACAATGAACTTCCTCCCAGCGTCAGGGTCGCAGAGAGCATCAAGATAATGCTCCCGAGGAAAATCTTAAATGTTAAAATTTGCCTGCCAAAGGAAAATCATCCACGCAGATGAGTTTTAATATGCAAATGTCGCATCGTCTCTCCCCCTCAGAGTCCTTTCCTGAGCTCCAAAACATATTTGACTTTTGAAAAACTTGAATCTATAATTAATGTACATGTGATCTGAACGCTGCTTCTCCTGCACCCTGCAGATACTAAAAAAAAATCACTTTGACTTGCTCATTAATTTTCCTTGTAACATCACGTGACACATTTCTTATTTATCCCCTGCAGTAAGAACACGGTCAGAGTAAGACTGGTATGGTACCGTACAACTCAAATAATATCGTAATAGACTATTCAATGACTAGGTAACAAATTGCTGAGTGAAAAACGTAATTTAATTTCATCACCAGAGTCAGCAGTTCAAAGCTCCTTTTGAAGAACTGAAAGGCTGAGCTTACTGCTTCCATTCCATTAAGTCCAACAGTGGAACTTCTGTAGAGGCTAAATAAAGGGTAGAATGGACAGGCATGTATGAGTGTGTACAATGGACTGCAAATCCAGTCTCACTCCATTTTCTTGGTTATATCAACTTTGTTGTCAGAGAAAACAATCGTAGCCCCATTAATCAAAATGACTACTTTGTTTGAGCTGACCAAAGCATCCTTTTCTCTGTCACGTCTGAGACACATCCCCCACCCACCCTCAAATATTCTATTCATGCACAGACCTCCATGTCACCTTGTGATAAGGATATGGAGGAAATGAAGGGTAGGGGTGGGAGGGAGGCATCTTATCAGCTCTAAAACCATGTGCACGTGCAATTTTAAAGGGGATTCATATGAGAGGTTTGATATGCCTCTGTGAGTTCATTAGCGAAATACAGATCCCTAAAGGGAATCACCATTTCACGTTTTCTTTATACCGTCAATTAACAATGTGCATGCTAGTTACTCTGCTTTAGGACATGCCCCTGACAGCACTGACAGTGGACAGTATCTTCACTGATGAACTGTACATGTTCAGTATTACCAGAAAGCATTGTGTTGATGCAAAACACAGTTGAAGCTGCATGGCAGGCATTTAGGCTAGATATAGTCTTGCGTTGCTATAGCTCCAAAATCACCTCCCAAGCCTGGTTCTCGACGAGGCTAAGCTAGATATTGGTGTTCTAGTGCGTTCTGTATCAGTGATGCAGGTTGATCATATTTTTATTTAACTAGGCAAGTCAGTTAAGAACAAATTCATATTTACAATGACGGCCTACCCCAGCCAAACCCAGCCAAACCCAGACAATGCTGAGACAATTGTGGTCCGCCCTGTGGGACTCCCAATCACGGCCGGATGTGATATAGCACTGGATTTGAACAAGGGACTGTAGTGACGCCTCTTGCACTGAGTTGCAGTGCCTTAGACCACTGTGTCACTCGGGTCTTGGTAATAGAGGTTAATGACCGCCTGAGGGACGAAGCAGCAGAACGACTTCACATTTGAATAAAGTTATCTCTCTGAAAACGGCCTGCCAGGCATAACTAAGCAACGCATTCTAATGAGTTTCTTTCTTCTGCTGCTTTAGACTGAGTTGATTGGGAGGAGCAACAGTGCAATCTCTTTTCAATAGCAGTAGATTCTTTGATGAAACGCAAGCAATGCCAGTGTAAAGGACGTCACGCTGCTTGCTTAGTGAGTACCACTTCCTCCTGATTCGGGAAGCTTGAACCCAGGAAGCTTCTTAACACCAGCTGATGTCATGGGAAAAGAAAGCTATTCACTGGCGCAAGTGGGGACACTTCAGGCTGAGAGGTACCTTTCACTCATCCCCATGTGTTACACCAGTGCAATCTAGCAATATGGGAACATCGTTAATGAACTTGCAATGAGGTCTTTACAAACTACCGCAAAGCAATTATCAGAATAGTTCTGTCTAAATGGGCAGAGAGAGAGGGAGGTAGTTTAAAGAAAACAGCTTCAAGGTTTCAACACAGAGTGTACAAAACAACTCATCTTCTTTTACTCAATCTATTTTGCAGATACATGAGGGAATTTTCTATATGTGGGATCAAAACAGCCAGCTGTTATGAGTGAATTAGGGTCCACTGAACAAACACAATTATCAGTAACCTTAGTCTAGAAACAGTAGATAATGCACTGTCTGTGTATAAATTGGGATGTCGTCTGAGGTCTTGTAATTGTGCCAAGGTTACTAAGTGAAGCTAATTTGTCGAGTGAAATGATGTATACAGAGGAAGGCCAGGCCTCATTGTAGCCTTGAGGGGAGTGGAGTAAAAGCCGAATTTATCATCCAGTTAGTGGGTGAAGTGTTGAGTTGGAGTTTATTGCTTGTCAGACTCCTTTTTGTGTTAAACTGCACAGACTTCACAAACCTGTATTTTCACTTTTTATTATCAGGCCTCCGATCAACCTGGGGCGAAAAGCACATTTCTTCTGGCGTGATTGTAAGAGAGATCCTATCAGAAAATGTGTCCTTGAGGGAGCGCTTCTTGGGACCTGAGGTTGGGACCTGACCATGTTATGTGTTGTTCTGTAGCAAGTTAACTATGCTCGATGTTGGTTTCTGGAAACCTACCCATGTGCCACGATCATCCAAAATGCCCATTTTCCTTCCACGGCTATTTCCCTACTCATTGCTACCATGACAACCCTTATCCGTTCTCAGACAGAGGATCAAATGCTGATCAGAATCAGAATTCTCAATGAAAACATTTCAATCACAGCTCTGTAAGGAAGCAAGTGAGCGAGTAGGCCAACAGCTGACAGTGTGAGGGAAAGACAGCTGACAGTGTGAGGGAAAGACAGCTGACAGTGTGAGGGATAGGAAGCTGACAGTGTGAGGGAAAGACAGCTGACAGTGTGAGGGATAGACAGCTGACAGTGTGAGGGAAAGAAAGCTGACAGTGTGAGGGAAAGAAGCTGACAGTGTGAGGGAAAGGAAGCTGACAGTGTGAGGGATAGAAAGCTGACAGTGTGAGGGAAAGACAGCTGACAGTGTGAGGGATAGAAAGCTGACAGTGTGAGGGATAGAAAGCTGACAGTGTGAGGGAAAGAAAGCTGACAGTGTGAGGGATAGAAAGCTGACAGTGTGAGGGATAGAAAGCTGACAGTGTGAGGGAAAGGAAGCTGACAGTGTGAGATAGCTGACAGTGTGAGGAAAGAAGCTGACAGTGTGAGCTGACAGTGTGAGGGAAAGCTGACAGTGTGAGGGGGAAAGACAGCTGACAGTGTGAGGGAAAGCTGACAGCTGACAGTGTGAGGGAAAGACAGCTGACAGTGCTGAGGGAAAGACAGCTGACAGTGTGTGACAGGGAGCTGAAGAGCTGACAGCTGACAGTGTGAGGGATAGAAGGCTGACAGTGTGAGGGAAAGAAAGCTGACAGTGTGAGGGAAAGGAAGCTGACAGTGTGAGGGAAAGAAGCTGACTGACAGTGTGACAGTGGATAGAAAGCTGACAGTGTGAGGGAAGACAGCTGACAGTGTGAGGGATAGCTGAAGCTGACAGTGTGAGGGATAGAAAGCTGACAGTGTGAGGGAGTGTGAGAAAGCTGACAGCTGTGAGGGATAGAAAGCTGACAGTGTGAGGGAGGGATGAGGGAAAGCTGACAGTGTGAGGGAAAGGAAGCTGACAGTGTGAGGGATAGAAAGCTGACAGTGTGAGGGATAGAAAGCTGACAGTGTGAGGGAAAGACAGCTGACAGTGTGAGGGAAAGACAGCTGACAGTGTGAGGGAAAGACAGCTGACAGTGTGAGGGAAAGACAGCTGACAGTGTGAGGGAAAGACAGCTGACAGTGTGAGGGATAGAAAGCTGACAGTGTGAGGGATAGAAGGCTGACAGTGTGAGGGAAAGACAGCTGACAGTGTGAGGGAAAGCTGACAGTGTGAGGAATAAAGCTGACAGCTGACAGTGTGAGGGAAAGACAGCTGACAGTGTGAGGGATAGAAAGCTGACAGTGTGAGGGAAAGACAGCTGACAGTGTGAGGGAAAGACAGCTGACAGTGTGAGGGATAGAAAGCTGACAGTGTGAGGAATAGAAAGCTGACAGTGTGAGGAATAGAAAGCTGACAGTGTGAGGGAAAGAAGGCTGACAGTGTGAGGAATAGAAAGCTGACAGTGTGAGGGAAAGAAAGCTGACAGTGTGAGGGATAGGAAGCTGAAAGTGTGAGGTATAGAAATCTGACAGTGTGAGGGATAGAAAGCTGACAGTGTGAGGAATAGAAAGCTGACAGTGTGAGGGATAGAAAGCTGACAGTGTGAGGGATAGAAAGCTGACAGTGTGAGGGATAGAAAGCTGACAGTGTGAGGGATAGAAAGCTGACAGTGTGAGGGATAGAAAGCTGACAGTGTGAGGGATAGAAAGCTGACAGTGTGAGGGATAGAAAGCTGACAGTGTGAGGAATAGAAAGCTGACAGTGTGAGGGATAGAAAGCTGACAGTGTGAGGGATAGAAGGCTGACAGTGTGAGGGATAGAAAGTGGAAGAAATGAAGAGGAATATAGGAAGAAGAGGACAAAGAGATAAGCTTGTAAGTACATACAAAGACAGGGAGAGGAAGAGTGCAAGGTAGAGAGGAAATAGAGGGGTGGGGCTTCCGTGCTGAGGCTAAAAGGAATTGGAAGAACCGCTTGTTTGTCATCCAGTGGGCTATACTGTGCCCCTCCACTCCCCTCCACACACTCCCCAGAACCATTACACTGAACCGTTACACTGTGTCTCAAATATTTGGCATTACTCTCCCTTTTCACTTATCTTGCTTCTACCCCACATCCTCTCTGTGCTTTCCTTTGTCTGTATCCAGCTGTGTTCAGGCTTTCCTCTCGCTATCTCTCTCCCACTCTCTTAGACTCCCTAGGCTCCATCTGCTAGTTCTGTTGCAAGATCAAAGTTCTCCTCCTACAATGATCGATGACAATGTTATCGTCGGACTGCCATGGAATACTCTAAAAGTAATTAACGCTGTTGAGGAAACCTCTAGATTGGCATCTGATCATTTACGATGCCACCAAGAGGACGGCTCTCAATAAAACACTGGATCCAACATCACAGCACTGACTAAGATAAAACAAATGATGTTTCTTCCCATTGTAGCTTCACTTCTCTGGGGTGTGCCCCAGATCCCCTCTCTGAGACCACCAGGAGCCATCTAACCTATCCAGTAACCTTACACTATAGGTAAAAACCTCATGGGCAGCACAGTGGTAACTTCATATAGTTGTGAGAAGGATAATAACAAAATGGATAATTTCATGATAATTATATCCTGTATATTCCAAACATTGTAATATATCTAAAATTGTAATATATATTCCTTGTTGTCAGAAAATGCCTTGTCAAAAATCATGTGTAATTAAAAATAATAACAGTCATAATAGTCAGTGGCCTGAGTGACCAGTTAAATATTGATATATAACACTGTGGACTCACATACTTCCTGAGTCAATGGGTGAAACAGGGTTGTCCCCTTGCCCATCTTGTTTGATGACAACGTCCAATATCACACGTCAAAACAACAAATTAAGTCGTTGTAAGAAAAAAAAAGAAACAAGAGGAACTTGTTTACCAAGCACAAGGCCAGTTTAAAAAAGTGTTTACCAAGCACAAGGCCAGTTTAAAATAGTGTTTACCAAGCACAAGGCCAGTTTAAAAGTGTTATCCAAGCACAAGGCCAGTTTAAAATAGTGTTTACCAAGCACAAGGCCAGTTTAAAAGTGTTATCCAAGCACAAGGCCAGTTTAAAATAGTGTTTACCAAGCACAAGGCCAGTTTAAAAGTGTTTACCAAGCACAAGGCCAGTTTAAAAGTGTTTACCAAGCACAAGGCCAGTTTAAAAGTGTTATCCAAGCACAAGGCCAGTTTAAAATAGTGTTTACCAAGCACAAGGCCAGTTTAAAATAGTGTTTACCAAGCACAAGGCCAGTTTAAAAGTGTTTACCAAGCACAAGGCCAGTTTAAAAGTGTTATCCAAGCACAAGGCCAGTTTAAAATAGTGTTTACCAAGCACAAGGCCAGTTTAAAAGTGTTTACCAAGCACAAGGCCAGTTTAAAAGTGTTATCCAAGCACAAGGCCAGTTTAAAAGTGTTATCCAAGCACAAGGCCAGTTTAAAAGTGTTATCCAAGCACAAGGCCAGTTTAAAAGTGTTATCCAAGCACAAGGCCAGTTTAAAAGTGTTATCCAAGCACAAGGCCAGTTTAAAAGTGTTTACCAAGCACAAGGACAGTTTAACATAGTGTTTACCAAGCACAAGGCCAGTTTAAAATAGTGTTTACCAAGCACAAGGCCAGTTTAAAATAGTGTTTACCAAGCACAAGGCCAGTTTAAAAGTGTTTACCAAGCACAAGGCCAGTTTAAAAGTGTTATCCAAGCACAAGGCCAGTTTAAAAGTGTTATCCAAGCACAAGGCCAGTTTAAAAGTGTTTACCAAGCACAAGGCCAGTTTAAAATAGTGTTTGCCAAGCACAAGGCCAGTTTAAAAGTGTTATCCAAGCACAAGGCCAGTTTAAAAGTGTTTACCAAGCACAAGGCCAGTTTAAAATAGTGTTTACCAAGCACAAGGCCAGTTTAAAAGTATTATCCAAGCACAAGGCCAGTTTAAAAGTGTTTACCAAGCACAAGGCCAGTTTAAAATAGTGTTTACCAAGCACAAGGCCAGTTTAAAAGTGTTTACCAAGCACAAGGCCAGTTTAAAAGTGTTTACCAAGCACAAGGCCAGTTTAAAATAGTGTTTACCAAGCACAAGGCCAGTTTAAAAGTGTTTACCAAGCACAAGGCCAGTTTAAAATAGTGTTTACCAAGCACAAAGCCAGTTTAAAAGTGTTATCCAAGCACAAGGCCAGTTTAAAATAGTGTTTGCCAAGCACAAGGCCAGTTTACAAGTGTTATCCAAGCACAAGGCCAGTTTAAAAGTGTTATCCAAGCACAAGGCCAGTTTAAAAGTGTTATCCAAGCACAAGGCCAGTTTAAAAGTTTTATCCAAGCACAAGGCCAGTTTAAAAGTGTTATCCAAGCACAAGGCCAGTTTAAAAAAGTGTTTACCAAGAATACGGTCAGTTTAAAATAGTAGTTACCAAGCACAATGTCTGTTTGAAGTGTTTACCAAGCACAATGTTTGTTTGAAGTGTTTACCAAGCACAATGTCTGTTTGAAGTGTTTACCAAGCACAAGGCCAGTTTAAAAGTGTTATCCAAGCACAAGGCCAGTTTAAAATAGTGTTTACCAAGCACAAGGCCAGTTTAAAATAGTGTTTACCAAGCACAAGGCCAGTTTAAAATATTGGTTACCATAGTGTTCAAATAGCATTCAAATAGTATCAAGCACAATGTTAGTTTACAAGTGCATGAAGGATTTTTTTTTTATCTTTTAGAGAGGTAGAAATAGAGGAAATGTATTGTTAATTACTGCGAGATTTGACATGTGGAAGATTGTGAATGACCCATTGGTCACCAGGTTACATATTTAGTTTTTAGCGACTGAGATAGAATATTGTGTTTCAGGGAGATCATATTGGAAAATGAAGCTAGAAGGGAAGCGATGGCTGGATAGCCCACGGGCCTACGGCCAAAACAGTTTGATGACCTAGGATCTAATGAAGGTTTGGGATGATATTGTGTTGGACACATGCAGTAGTAGCAGCATTGTTCTCCTGTTCCCTCATCCTTTCCCTTTCTCCTTTGCTTTGTTACAACATGGAATAAGAAATAGTGACAGAATAGATGTAGAAAGTCACACAACTTTAGAGAAAAAGGTGGTGCCCTAAATACGTGCCAATCATCAACATCAAACAAATAGACACCCCAATAAACATGATTTAGCCAGGCAGACCAGATTACAATCCCACTATGTTCTGAAATCCTTACTTGACTTAACTGACCAAAGTGAACAAATCCCCATGCCAACAGCTTTGCCCAGCCCCCACAATTGTTAACTGAAATTTAGTCTATTCATACCCAATTTAACACATGTCCCTCGGCTGAGACACTTATTCGCCTTAAATCAGACACTGTCACCTGGAGACATTGCCTCAGATATTTTCTAAAAGATTGATATTTGACAAATTAAATCACTCCAGATCCTTTCAATTACCTCAGTGCTCTCCTGCAGGTTCAATAGCAGTGCCACACTACATCATTATGAAATCACACAGAGGGGAAATACATGTAGGCAATGGGTTACTGGCAGCAGTAAGGAAGAACTCTCCCCCTGTGAATTATAGGAACGCAAGTAGTTGCATTATGTTTAGAGACAGAGTGGTTTATGAACAATAACAAGGATCGGTTTTATTTTGGAGAACAGCCACTGGCTGCAACATGCACTGTACAATCTAAAATAGGCAAATATACACAATAATGAAACGTCAGGGTTCATGAACTTTGAACATTTACATTGTTTGAGACCATGGCGACCCAAAACGTTATGTAAACCTGTCTGTCATTAAATACTCTATCCTGTTGAGTTGTTCCAGTCTCTGAACTGTTGTTAATGAAAGCTGAACAATGTGTGTTTCATTGACTTCTTCTCAAGAGGGGGATATTTGCCAATTTCTTTTGCAATATTGCTTTAGTGCCTTGTTGCAAACTGGATGCATGTTTGGAATATTTTGTATTCTGAACAGGCTTCCTTCTTTAATCTCTGTCAATTTTGGTTAGTATTGTGGAGTAACTACAATGTTGTAGATCCATCCTCAGTTTTCTCCTATCACAGCCATTAAACTCTGTAACTGTTTTGAAGTCACAATTGGCCTCATGGTAAAATCCCTGAGCAGTTTCCTTCCTCTCCGACAACTGAGTTAGGAAGGATTCCTGTGTCTTTGTAGTGACTGGGTGTATTGATACACCATCTAAAGTGTCATTAATAACTTCACCATGCTCAAACGGATATCCAATGTCTGCTTTTTGATTTGCCCTTCTTTGTGAGGCATTAGAAAATCTCTCTGGTCTTTGTGGTTGAATCTGTGTTTGAAATTCACTGCTCGACTGAAGGACCTTAGAGATAATTGTATGTGTGGGGTAAAGAGATGAGGTAGTCATTCAAAGTAATTTTAAACACTATTACTACACACAGAGTAAGAGGCCATGCAACTTAATAGCCATACCCTTATCCTACTCCTCCTCTGTTCCACTGGTGATGTAGAGGTTAACCCAGGCCCTGCAGCCCCTAACTCAACTCCCATTCCTCCAGGTGCTCTCATTTATTGACTTCTGTAACTGTAAAAGCCTTGGTTTTATGCATGTTAACATTAGAAGACTCTTCCCTAAGTTTATTTTATTCATTGCTTTAGCACACTCCGCCAACCCTGATGTCCTAGCCGCGTCTGAATCCTGGCTTAGGAAGGCCACCAAAAATCCTGATATTTCCATCCCCAACTCTAACATTTTCCGACAAGATAGAACTGCCAGAGGAAGACATATGGTGTCCAGGGCACCGCTGGGAGCTGACAGGGGTCTATAACAAGCGGCAATGGTGAGAGACTTGTTTCTGGAAAGGTGGATGACAGAACTCTGCAATAGTTCTCTTACGTGTTTAAGTTGCAATCTACGTGCGTAAGTTGCAATCTATTGCAGAGTTCTGTCACACTATCCAGGTCTGTGCCAAAACAATTCAAGCTTCTACTTCTAAAAATCCACCTTTCCAGAAACAAGTCTCTCACCATTGCCACTTGTTATAGACCCCTGTCAGCTCCCAGCTGCTGTCTTCAACCAGGATCTCAGCCTCTGTGCGTAATTTGTCTGTGGTCAAATGCCTCATCGCTGTGAAACGCTCCCTAAAACACTTCAGCGAGCAGGTCTTTCTAATCGACCTGGCCTGGGTATCCTGGAAGGATATTTATTTTACCTTTATTTAACTAGGCAAGTCAGTTCAGAACAAATTCTTATTTTCAATGACGGCCTAGGAACAATGGGTTAACTGCCTGTTCAGGGGCAGAACGACAGATTTGTACCTTGTCAGCTCGAGGGTTTGAACTTGCAACCTTCCAGTTACTAGTCCAACGCTCTAACCACTAGGCTACCCTGCCGTCCCTAAGACTGACCTCATCCCATCAGTAGAGGATGCCTGGTTGCTCTTTAAAAGTGCTTTCCTCACCATCTTAAATAAGCATGCCCCATTCAAAAAATGTAGAACTAAGAACAGATATAGCCCTTAGTTCACCCCAGACTTGATTGCCCTGGAACAGCAAAAAAATCATCCTGTGGCATTCTGCATTAGCATTGAATAGCCCCCGTGATATGCAACTTTTCAGGAAGGTCAGGAACCAATATACTCAGTCAGTTAGGAAAGCAAAGGCTAGCTTTTTCAAACAGAAATTTGCATCCTGTAGCACTAATTCCAAAATGTTTTGGGACACTGTGAAGTCCATGGAGAATAAGAATAAGAGCACCTCCTCCCAGCTGCCCACTGCACTGCAGATAGGAAACCACTGATAAATTCAACGATAATCGATAAATTCAATAAGCATCTTTCTACGGCTGGCCATGATTTCCACCTGGCTACTCCTACCCTGGCCAACAGCACCCCATGCAGCAACTTTCCCAAGCCCCCTCCCCCGCTTCTCCTTCACCCAAATCCAGACAGCTGATGATCTGAAAGAACTGCAAAATCTGGATCCCTACAAATCAGCTGGCTAGACAATCTGGACCCTCTCTTCCTAAAACTATCTGCCACATATGTCTCGTGTCTGAGCCGTTGTCTCTATACTGATGCTTAGCTTGTTTGATTGCCTTGCGGAGGGAATAGCTACACTGTTTGTATTCGGTCATGTTTCCGGTCGCCTTGCCATGATTAAAAGCAGTGGTTTGTGCTTTCAGTTTTGTGCGAATGCTGCAATCCAAGGCTTCTGGTTGGGGAAGGATTTATTGGTCACCGTGGGTACCACATCACCGATGCACTTGCTAATAAACTCGCTCACCGAATCAGCGTAAACATCAATGTTATTGTCCGATGTTATCCGGAACATATCCCAGTTCGCGTGATCGAAGCAATCTTGAAGCATCGAATCAGATTAGTCGGACTAGCATTGAACAGACCTGAGCATGGTTGTTTCCTGTTTAAGTTTCTGTCTATAGGCTGGGAGTAACAAAATGGAGTCGTGGTCAGATTTGCTGAAAGGAGGGCGAGGGAGGGCTTTGTATGCATGGCGGAAATTACAGTAGCAATGATCCATGGTGTTGCCAGCCCGGGTCGTGCATTCGATATGCTGATAAAATTAAGGGAGCCTTGTTTTCAGATTAGCCTTCTTTAAATCTCCAGCAACAAAAAATGCAGCTTCAGGTGGTTTACAGTTTCTTTCAGGGCCGTCAAGGTATCTGCTTGGGGGGGGTATACACATCTGTGATTATAATCGAAGAGAATTCTCTTGGTAGATAATGCGTTTTGCATTTGATCGTAGTGAATTCTAGGTCAGGTGAACAAAAGGACTTGAGTTCCTGTATGTTGTTATTTATATATTATGTACGACTCGTTAATCATAAGGCTTATACCCCCACCCTTCTTCTTACCAGAACGATGTTTGTTTCTGGAGGCGTGAAGCATGAAGTAACCGGGTGGCTGTACCGACTCTGAAAACGTATCCCGAGTGAGCCATGTTTCGTGGAACAAAGAATGTTACAATCTCTGATGTCTCTCTGGAAGGCTACCCTTGCTCGAGTTTCATGTACCTTGTTGTCAAGAGACTGGACATTGGCAAGTATACTCGGGATAGAGTTCAGTGTGTCAAATTGGAAGGCCTGTTGTCTGGACCCCTGGCAGTCTCTATGGGGGTGCCACAGGGTTGAATTCTCGGGCCGACTCTTTTCTCTGTATATACTCTGTATATATTCTTATTATATTTCTCTGATCCACCTCTACGCAGACAACACCCTTCTGTATACTTCTGGCCCTTCTTTGGACACTGTGCTAACAAACCTCCAAACGAGCTTCAATGCCATAAAATAATCCTTCCGTGACCTCCAACTGCTTTTAAATGCAAGTAAAACTAAGCGCATGCTCTTCAAACGATTGCTGCCCGCACCCTCTCGCCCGACTAGCATCACTACTCTGGACAGTTCTGACTTAGAATATGTGGACAACTACAAATACCTAGGTGTCTGGTTAGACTGTAAACTCTCCTTCCAGACTCACATTAAGCATCTCCAATCCAAAAATAAATCTAGAATTGGCTTCCAATTTCGCAAACAAAGCCTACTTCATTCATGCTGCCAAACATACCCTCGTAAAACTGACTATCCTACCGATCCTTGACTTTGGCGATGTCATTTACAAAATAGCCTCAATCACTCTACTCAGCAAACTGGATGTAGTCTATTACAGTGCCATCAGTTTTGTCACAAAAGCCCCATAAACTACCCACCACTGTGACCTGTTTGCTCTCATTGGCTGGTCCTCACTTCATAATCGTTGCCAAACACACTGGCTCCAGGTCATCTATAAGTCTATGCTAGGGAAAGCCCCGCCTTATCTCAGCTCACTGGTCACCATAGCAACACCCACCTGTAGCACGTGGTCCAGAAGGTATATTTCACTGGTCACCCGCAAACCCAACATTTCCGTTGGCCGCCTGTCCTTCCAGTTCTCTGCTGCCAAGGACTGGAATGAATTGCAAAAATCACTGAAGCTGGAGTCTTATATCTCCCTCTCTAACTTTAAGCATCAGCTGTCAGATCAGCTTACCGATCACTGTACCTGTAAACAGCCAATCGTAAATAACACACTAGACTACCTCATCCCCATATTGTTACTTATCCTCTTGCTCTTTTGCACCCCAGTATCTCTACTTGCACATCATCTTCTGCACATCTATCACTCCAGTGTTAATGCTAAATTGTAATTAGTTCACCTCCATGGCCTATGTATTGCCTTACCTCCCTACTCTTCTTCATTTGCACACAATGTACATAGATTTTTCTATTGTGTTATTGACTGTACGTTTGTTTATGTGTAACTCTGTGTAACTCTGTATTGCTGTTTGTGTCACACTGCTTTGCTTTATCTTGGCCAGGTTGCAGTTGTAAATTATGTTCTCAACTGGTCTACCTGGTCAAATAAATTTTGATAATTTTTTAAAATAAAAAATAAAATAATGTGACTTGTTAATTAAGAAAATATTTACTCCTGAACTTATTTAGGCTTGCCATAACAATGTGGTTGAATACTTATTGAATCAAGACATTTCAGCTTTTAAGTTAGTAATTCATTTGTAACGTTTTGAAAAAGATTATTCCACTTTGACATTATGGGGTATTGTGTGTTGGCCAGTGACCAAAAATCTAAATGTAATCCATTTGAAATCCATTTAAATTCAGGCTGTAACACAACAAAATGTGGAAAAAGTCGAGGCGTGTGAATCCTTTCTGAAGGCGCTGGACGTCCACACCCTTTCCTGTGTCTTTCTCCTCTTGCTTCCTGGTTTGCAGAGAACTCATCCCTCTCTTTACTGGATGCCTAGGAGGGTCATATCTGTCTGGAATATAAAATGGAGACTCTATCGCTTCCCACCATATGGCAACTGTAGAACACTGCTTTCCCTTTTCCCGTTTCCTGTTCTTCCTTGCCTTGTCGTGTAAAGGCAGCAGTTGTACCATTGCGGACCAGGTAAAGGTCTGTGCCAGTTTTTTAATGGCTATGAAGTCTTATGACAGGATCAGATGACTTGCTTCAGGCATGGTTGAAGCTGATTAAGGACAGATGGTGCCTTGTCCCGTGCTCCACGTTGCCTTAATGCCTATGGGGATGTGTAAAGAGGTTTGTTCTCTGCTGGGCTAACTATTGTAGACACAAACAGACAGACCAGTGAATCAGGGAGAAAGACTGAGACAGATAAATAGATAAACAGAACTGTCTAGACCGTGGCAGATAGGTTCAGTGCCTGGCAAAGGCTTTTGCTTTTTCAGAGAAAAGCCTTGAAAGTTTGCTGCCATGGTTTAGACCAATTTAACTGTTTCTCTGCAACCATGGAGAACCCTTTTCATTTCATTAATTGAAATATTAATATATATATATATACAGTGCCTAGCAAAAGTATTCGGCCCCCTTGAACTTTGCGAATTTTTGCCACATTTCAGGCTTCAAACATAAAGATATAAAACTGTCTTTTTTTGTGAAGAATCAACAACAAGTGGGACACGATCATGAAGTGGAACGACATTTATTGGATATTTCAAACTTTTTTAACAAATCAAAAACTGAAAAATTGGGCGTGCAAAATTATTCAGCCCCTTTACTTTCAGTGCAGCAAACTCTCTCCAGAAGTTCAGTGAGGATCTCTGAATGATCCAATGTTGACCTAAATGACTAATGATGATAAATACAATCCACCTGTGTGTAATCAAGTCTCCGTATAAATGCACCTGCACTGTGATAGTCTCAGAGGTCCGTTAAAAGCTCAGAGAGCATCATGAAGAACAAGGAACACACCAGGCAGGTCCGAGATACTGTTGTGAAGAAGTTTAAAGCCGGATTTGGATACAAAAGGTTTTCCCAAGCTTTAAACATCCCAAGGAGCACTGTGCAAGCGATAATATTGAAATGGAAGGAGTATCAGACCACTGCAAATCTACCAAGACCTGGCCGTCCCTCTAAACTTTCAGCTCATACAAGGAGAAGACTGATCAGAGATGCATCCAAGAGGTCCATGATCACTCTGGATGAACTGGAGAGATCTACAGCTGAGGTGGGAGACTCTGTCCATAGGACAACAATCAATCGTGTATTGCACAAATCTGGCCTTTATGGAAGAGTGGCAAGAAGAAAGCCATTTCTTAAAGATATACATAAAAAGTGTCGTTTAAAGTTTGCCACAAGCCACCTGGGAGACACACCAAACATGTGGAAGAAGGTGCTCTGGTCAGATGAAACCAAAATTGAACTTTTTGGCAACAATGCAAAATGTTATGTTTGGCGTAAAAGCAACACAGCTCATCACCCTGAACACACCATACCCACTGTCAAACATGGTGGTGGCAGCATCATGGTTTTTGCCTGCTTGTCTTCAGCAGGGACAGGGAAGATGGTTAAAATTGATGGGAAGATGGATGGAGCCAAATACAGGACCATTCTGGAAGAAAACCTGATGGAGTCTGCAAAAGACCTGAGACTGGTACGGAGATTTGTCTTCCAACAAGACAATGATCCAAAACATAAAGCAAAATCTACAATGGAATGGTTCAAAAATAAACATATCCAGGTGTTAGAATGGCCAAGTCAAAGTCCAGACCTGAATCCAATCGAGAATCTGTGGAAAGAACAGAAAACTGCTGTTCACAAATGCTCTCCATCCAACCTCACTGAGCTCGAGCTGTTTTGCAAGGAGGAATGGGAAAAAAGTTCAGTCTCTCGATGTGCAAAACTGATAGAGACATACCCCAAGCGACTTACAGCTGTAATCGCAGCAAAAGGTGGCGCTACAAAGTATTAACTTAAGGGGGCCCAATTTTTCAGTTTTTGATTTGTTAAAAAAGTTTGAAATATCCAATAAATGTCGTTCCACTTCATGATTGTGTCCCACTTGTTGTTGATTCTTCACAAATAAATACAGTTTTATATCTTTATGTTTGAAGCCTGAAATGTGGCAAAAGGTCGCAAAGTTCAAGGGGGCCAAATACTTTCGCAAGGCACTGTATATATGTGTATTTGTAACTAAAATCTGAACCAACTTTTAGTTATAACTAATAACATTTAGTTTGTGTTTAGATAGTGATGTGTGCGACACTTTGCACTCGGATTTACACAGCATGGGAGTGTTATACACCTCAGAGTTGTCTCTCTTTACCATGCCTGTAATCAATTAAACACCTCTCCTGTCTCCAGAAACTGGCAGACGGACACTCCAAGGGAATTGGAACCGTAGTGGACAGCTACCCTCCAGGACCAGCATCCAATCTCCCTGCCAGGCCCCTGATTGGCTCTCCCTGGTGTGATGCTAGTAGCAGCGTGAGGCAGAGAGGGAGAGTGTGAGGTAGTTGGGGCTGCTGGGGGCAGCACATCTGTCCTGTTATCTCAGGAGCATTGAGCTGATGGGATTGGGGGGATGGGGGAGGAGACTCTGGGGGGGCTAAGATAAACAGACACTACAGAGATGCCTCTCTGGGATTGTTGTTGGGTTTCTCCCGTCTCGCGACACTGGGTTAGAAGTCCCCCATCTCTCCTCAATTCCCTTTTGGACAAATACCTCCAACCCCTGAGGTTCCAAAGCCAACATCCTGCTCCAAGAAGATAGGAAGGGTTATTTACTGTTTACTTTTACTTTTACTACTTTTACTCCAGTTATATTCATTTATTATGTTATTGATTTCTCCAACTACCCCATACATCCAAGCCTCAATCTACAGCTAAATAAAGGAAACTCCAAAATACAGTAATGTGTCTTAATAGGGTGTTGGGCCATCACAAGCCATCAGAACAGCTTCAATGAACCTTGCCATAGATTCTACAAATGTCTGGAACTCTATCGGAGGGATGTGACACCATTGTGTATCCGAAATTTACTCACGTTTCCTTTATTTTGGCAGTTACCTACAGTTGAAGTCGGACGTTTACATACACCTCAGCCAAATACATTTAAACTCAGTTCAATTCCTAACATTTAGGTCAGTTAGGATCACAACTTTATTTTAAGAATGTGAAATGTCAGAATAATAGTAGAGAGAATGATTTATTTCAGCATCACATTCCCAGTGGGTCAGAAGTTTACATACACTCAATTAGTATTTTGTAGTATTGCCTTTAAAATGGTTTAACTTGGGTCAAACGTTTCGGGTAACCTTCCACAAGCTTCCCAAAATAGGTTGGGTGAATTTTGGCCTATTCCTCCTTACAG
Organism: Oncorhynchus masou masou; assembly: GCF_036934945.1. NCBI lineage: Eukaryota > Metazoa > Chordata > Actinopteri > Salmoniformes > Salmonidae > Oncorhynchus > Oncorhynchus masou. Next base: position 44,189,972 of record NC_088221.1, on the reverse strand, counting down.
AGCTTGTGTAACTGAGTCAGTTGTATAGGCCTCCTTGCTCGCACACGCTTTTTCAGTTCTGCCTACACATTTTCTATAGGATTGAGGTCAGGGCTTGTGATGGCCACTCCAAAACCTTGACTTTGTTGTCCTTAAGCCATTTTGCCACAACTTTGGAAGTATGCTTGGGATCACTGTCCATTTGGAAGACTCATTTGCAACCAAGCTGCATGGTCCCATGGTGTATATACTTGCATAATATTGTTTGTACAGATGAGTGCGGTACCTTCAGAAGTTTGGAAATTGCTCCCAAGGATGAACCAGACTTGTGAAGGTCTACAATTCTGTTTCCTGAGGTCTTGGCTGATTTCTTTAGATTTTCCCATGATGTCAAGCAAAGAGGCACTGAGTTTGAAGGTAGGCCTTGAAATACATCCACAGGTACACCTCCAATTGACTCAAAGGATGTCAATTATCAGAAGCTTCTAAAGCCATGACATCCTTTTCTGGAAATTTCCAAGCTGGTTAAAGGCACAGTCAACTTAGTGTATGTCAACTTCTGACCCACTGGAATTGTGATATATTGAATTATAAGTGAAATCATCTGTCTGTAAACAATTGTTGGAAAAATAACTTGTGTCATGCACAAAGTAGACATACTACATTCCGTGTTAAATGTTATCATTTATTTACATATTAGGGTACCTGAGGATTGATTAGTAACAATATTTGACTTGTTTAAAAAAAGTTTATTGGTAACTTTTGGGATTCCTTTGTCTGTATGTTGAACGAGTGGAACGGGTGGATTACTGAATCAAACTTGCCAACTAAACTAACTTTTTGGGGACTTAAAGAAGGACTTTATCGAACAAAACAACCATTTGTTGTATAGCTGGGACCCTTGGGATTGCAAACAGAGGAAGATCTTCAAAGGTAAGTGATTTATTTTATTGCTATTTCTGATTTTTGTGACGCATCTGCTGGTTTGGAAAATGTTTTTAATGCTGGTGTATGCGGTCCTCAGATAATCGCTTTCACCTTCAAGCCTTTTTGAAATCTGACAAAGTGGTTTGATTAACACGAAGTTCAGCTTCTAAACGATGTAAGACATTTGTATTTTCACGAATGTTTAATATTACGATTTTTGTATTTTGAATTTTGCACTCTGTAATTTCACCGAATGTTGTCGAGCTGGGGCACTAGCGGCACGCCTAGCCCAAAGAGGTTTTAACAAGACATTTGTGGAGTGGTTGAAACAAGAGTTTTAATAACTCCAACCTCAGTGTATGTAACCTTCCGACTCCAACTATATATCTCTGCAGCACTCTCGTGGCGGTGGAAAAAGTACCAAATTGTGATACCTGAGTAAAAATATTGATACCTTAAATAGAAAGTTAAAAAACTACTTGAGTAAAAGTCTAAAAGTATTTGGTTTTAAATATACTCAATTATCAAAAGTAAATATAATTGTTAAAATATACTCAAAAGCAAAAAAGCAAAAGTAAAAGTATAAATCACTTAAAACTCCTTAAATGAAGCAACGTAGACAGCACGATTTTGTTTTAAAAATGTACGGATAGCCAGGGGCACACCCCAACACTCAGACATCATTTACAAATAATGCATTTGAGTTTAGTGAGTCAGCCAGATCAGAGGCAGTAGGGTTGACCACGTGTTCTCTTCAAAAGTACGTAAACTGGGAATTTTTCCTGTCTTGCTAAGTATTCAAAATGTACGGAGTACTTTTGGGTGTCAGAGAAATGTGTAAAAAGTAGATTATTTTCTCTTGGAATGTAGTGAAGTAAAAGTAAAAGTTGTCAAAAATATAATAAGTCAATTAAAGTACAGATACCACCTTAAGTGACACCACACTGCTTTCTCTCAGCCTTGTCTGCACTGTTCCCCTCTGTTACTCTCTGATTCTCTATCTTTGTCTGCCTAATTCTCTCACTCTCTCTCTCTCTTCCCCTCTCCTCTCCCTCACTCTTTCTCCATCTCGCTCTCTCATCTCCTTTCTCACTCTCTCTCTCCTTCTTTTCACCTGTCTTCTTTCTTTTGAAAGTAGAGTATTTGTATTTATTTGTGAAGAGTGAGAGAAACGAGAGCGGTGTGAAGCGTGAGAGAAACGAGAGCGGTGTGAAGAGTGAGGGAAACGAGAGCGGTGTGAAGAGTGAGGGAAACGAGAGCGGTGTGAAGGGTGAGAGAAACGAGAGCGGTGTGAAGAGTGAGTGAAACGAGCGCGGTGTGAAGAGTGAGAGAAACGAGAGCGGTGTGAAGAGTGAGAGAAACGAGAGCGGTGTGAAGAGTGAGAGAAACGAGAGCGGTGTGAAGAGTGAGAGAAACGAGAGCGGTGTGAAAAGTGAGAGAAACGAGAGCGGTGTGAAGAGTGAGAGAAACGAGAGCGGTGTGAAGAGTGAGAGAAACGAGAGCGGTGTGAAGAGTGAGAGAAAAGAGAGCGGTGTGAAGAGTGAGAGAAAAGAGAGCGGTGTGAAGAGTGAGAGAATCAAGAGGGGTGTGAAGAGTGAGAGAAACAAGAGCGGTGTGAAGAGTGAGAGAAAAGAGAGTGAAAGGAGGCCTACCCTCGCTAGCGCCACGGCTGAACGCACTGCTCCAGCAGCCCAAACAATTCAAGGTCCGCTCTGCTGTCATCTCTCAGCTCCTTTGAGACACATGCTTTCATGCTAAAAATGGAGTCTCCATTTTTCTGTGTCCTTTCCTTACTCTGTCTGAGATGCTACATAAAGGTCTCTGAACTACAACAGAGGTTAGTGTGCGGGGGTTAGTGTGCGGGGGTTAGTGTGCGGGGGTTAGTGTGCGGGGGTTAGTGTTCGGGGGTATAGCGCTATCTCCATGTCTGGGGAAAATGATGGCTGCTCTTTTATTGGCCTCCAAACCAACTGTGCTTTTTCACATTGTTTAACTTATTTTGTACATAATGTTGCTGCTACGGGGACAGCTTGATTACCAGGACGTGTACTCAGAGCACAGACCAACTGGTAAGTATATTCACTGACATTTTCAACCTCACCCTGACCGAGTCAGTAATGCCTACAGGTTTCAATTAGACCACCATAGTCCCTGTGCCAAAGAAAACAAAGGTAACTTTCCTAAATCACTACCACCCCGAAGGACTCATGTTGCTAGCCATGAAGGGCTTTGAAAGTCTGTTCATGGCTCATACCAAAACCATCCCGGAAACCCTAGACCCACACCCATTTGCACACCTTCACAGATGATGCACTCCACACTGCCCTTTTCCACCTGGACAAAGGGAACACCTATGTGAGAATGCTTGTCATTGACTACAGCTCAGCATTTAACACAAAAATCATCACTAAGCTAAGGATCCTTGGACTAAACACCTCCCTCTGCAAATGGATCCTGGACTTCCTGATGGACCACCCCAGGTGGTAAGTGTAGGTAACAACACATCTGCCACGCTGATCCTGAACAAGGGCACCCTCGGGTGCGTGCTTAGTCCCCTCCTGTAAAGCACAAGCACAACTCCAACACCCTCTTTAAGTTTGTTAATGACACAACAGTGGTAGGCCTGATCACAGACAACTATGAGACAGCCTATAGGGAGGAGGTCAGAGACCTGGCAGTGTGGTTCCAGGACAACAACCTATCTCTCAACATGAGCAAGACAAAGGAGATGATCGTAGACTACAGGAGAAGGAGGGCCAAACAGGCCCCCATTAACATCGACTGGGCTGTATTGGAGTGGGTCAAGAGTTTCAAGTTCCTTGGTGTCCACATCAACAACAAACTATCATGGTCCAAACACACCAAGACAGTTGTGAAGAGGGCACAACAACACCTTTTCCCCCTCAGGAGACTGAAAAGATTTGTCATGGGTCCCCAGATCCTCAAAAAGTTCCACAGCTGCACCATCGAGAGCATCCTGACCGGTTGCATCATGGCCTGGCATGGCAACTGCTCGGCGTCTGACCGTAAGGCACGACAGAGGGTAGTGAGTACAGCCCAGTACATCACTGGGTCCAAGCTTCCTGCCATCCAGGACCTGTATACTAGGCGGTGTCAGAGGAAGACCCAGAAATGTGTCAAAGACTCCAGTCACCCAAGTCATAGACTGTTCTCTCTGCTACTGCACGCCAAGCAGAACTGGATCGCCAGACAAGTTTAGGTCCAAAAGGCTCCTTGACAGCTTCTACCCCCAAGCCACAAGACTGCTGAACAATTAATCAAAGGGCCGCCCGGACTATTTACTCTGACATGAATATTCGCTTTACTATGCATAGTCACTTTACCCCTACCTACATGTACAAATTACATTCTTTAACCTGTACACCCGCACATTGACTCTGTACCGGTACCCCCTGTATATAGCCCCCACATTGACTCTGTACCGGTACCCCCTGTATATAGCCTCTGTAACGGTAACCACTGTATATAGCCTCCACATTGACTCTGTACCGGTACCCCCTGTATATAGCCTCCACATTGACTCTGTACCAGTACCCCCTGTATATAGCCTCCACATTGACTCTGTACCGGTACCCCCTGTATATAGCCTCCACATTGACTCTGTACCGGTACCCCCTGTATATAGCCTCCACATTGACTCTGTACCGGTACCCCCTGTATATAGCCTCCACATTGACTCTGTACCGGTACCCCTGTATATAGCCTCCACATTGACCCTGTACCGGTACCCCCTGTATATAGCCTCCACATTGACTCTGTACCGGTACCCCCTGTATATAGCCTCTGTAACGGTAACCACTGTATATAGCCTCCACATTGACTCTGTACCGGTACCCCCTGTATATAGCCTCCACATTGACTCTGTACCGGTACCCCCTGTATATAGCCTCCACATTGACTCTGTACCGGTAACCCCTGTATATAGCCTCCACATTGACTCTGTACCGGTAACCACCTGTATATAGCCTCCACATTGACTCTGTACCGGTACCCCCTGTATATAGCCTCCACATTGACTCTGTACCGGTACCCCCTGTATATAGCCTCCACATTGACCCTGTACCGGTACCCCCTGTATATAGCCTCCACATTGACTCTGTACCAGTACCCCCTGTATATAGCCTCTGTACCGGTAACCACTGTATATAGCCTCCACATTGACTCTGTACCGGTACCCCCTGTATATAGCCTCCACATTGACTCTGTACCGGTACCACCTGTATATAGCCTCCACATTGACTCTGTACCGGTACCCCCTGAATATAGCCTCCACATTGACTCTGTACCGGTACCCCCTGTATATAGCCTCCACATTGACCCTGTACCGGTACGCCCTTTATATAGCCTCCACATTGACTCTGTACCTCAAACCCCTGTATATAGCCTCCACATTGACCCTGTGGTTACCCCCTGTATATAGCCTCCACATTGACTCTGTGTATTTACCCCCTGTATATAGCCTCCACATTGACTCTGTTCCGGTAACCCCTGTATATAGCCTCCACATTGACTCTGTACCGGTACCCCCTGAATATAGCCTCCACATTGACTCTGTACCGGTAACCCCTGTATATAGCCTCCACATTGACTCTGTACCGGTACCCCCTGAATATAGCCTCCACATTGACTCTGTACCGGTAACCCCTGATTATAGCCTCTATTACTTTACTGTGTTACTTTTTTACTTTTTATTTTTCACTAGTTTATTTAGTTTAAAAAAAAAACTAAAATTCTTGAATTCTTGAACTGCATTGTTGGTTAAGGGATTGTAAGTAAGCATTTCACAGTAAGGTCTACACCTGATGTATTTGGGGCATGTGACAAACAACATTTTATTTGATTTAATGTTTCCATGTCTGTTCTTTGTTGCAAAAAGTTAGCATGGTACAGTACCTACGTGCACCAATAACACACATAGAGGGCCTCTTTTCTATAGTAGGCTATTGAGGACTGAGAGCCACCGGACCAGCTGACTGACAGCCACCGGACCAGCTGACCGACAGCCACCGGACCAGCTGACCGACAGCCACCGGACCAGCTGACCGACAGCCACCGGACCAGCTGACCGACAGCCACCGGACCAGCTGACCGACAGCCACCGGACCAGCTGACCGACAGCCACCGGACCAGCTGACCGACAGCCACCGGACCAGCTGACCGACAGCCACCGGACCAGCTGACCGACAGCCACCGGACCAGCTGACCGACAGCCACCGGACCAGCTGACCGACAGCCACCGGACCAGCTGACCGACAGCCACCGGACCAGCTGACCGACAGCCACCGGACCAGCTGACCGACAGCCACCGGACCAGCTGACCGACAGCCACCGGACCAGCTGACCGACAGCCACCGGACCAGCTGACTGACAGCCACCAAACCAGCTGACTAACAGCCAGCAGAGCTGTTTCTGCAAACAAAAACCATCAGTTACCGGCTGCTTCACAGACACTGCTTTTGTACAAGTTCTACCAGCTGGTTGCAAAACAGATCATTATTCTTCAACACCTATTCAATGTGTCCTGGCCCACAATTGGTGCTTGTTGAGCAAATGGATTGTTAACAGTCCTGCATTCATATAGACGATCAAATGTACATACACCTTAGTGTGTGGTTAAATCAACCTCGTATTCAGGGTTGTGTGTGCAGTCAGGGAGTTATAAACTCAAAGCCTTACGTAAAGAACAAACAACAGAATGCCTCACTCTGCTAGTTGTTTATTTGACCTCAGCAACAAGATGTCCCCTACAAGGTCATATTTCAGTCGTACGGTGAAGGATACATCACATCACTACACAAGGACGACTCCAATGCAATGTTATGACTGCCACACACATCTACTTAATTTGAGGTTCACAAACATTGCCCTGTGCTATAGGTAGGGAATGATTCAACCTGTATGCATGGTGGCATGTAATTGTCAATTGACATTAAAATTTGCCCCATAGCACTTTAGCAACATCAGCAGCCAAGCTTGATGGCACATTTTATGCTCGCTTAATCATGATCATTTCATCAGAGGGAGTTACTGGAGCACATCCTCACTCAAAAGTGACAAGTCCGTCTCTAAAGTTGGGTCTTTTCCCCATGGATTCTGAAATAATCGGACCTCTTTTGCTTCAACTTCCTGTCAGTAGTTACTGCACTGACTTCCTGTCAGTAGTTACTGCACTGACTTCCTGTCAGTAGTTACTGCACTGACTTCCTGACAGTAGTTACTGCACTGACTTCCTGTCAGTAGTTACTGCACTGACTTCCTGTCAGTAGTTACTGCACTGACTTCCTGTCAGTAGTTACTGCACTGACTTCCTGTCAGTAGTTACTGCACAATATCAAATTAAATCTTAAAGCCCTCAAATATTATTTTACATAATTTTTTTTTTTTGGGGGGGGATGTGTGTGCTGAGTAAAATTAATCTGTTACGAGGAGAAATAATAAGTTGTGCACAGGTAAATCATGTAATGTAGCAGAAGACCATTATATTTGCTGCTGTCGCTCCTCTGTTACCAAAATGAAGTTTAAAAAAATGCATCAACAGAAAATAGGAACAGTCAAGTCCTGAAAGACCGGTTTATAAATTCTAAATGCGCTTGCTTCCCTCTCTCCTTGGCCTATAGCTGCCTCTGTCATTGTGTAGCCTACAGGTGTACTGTGTGATAAGACTTGCTATTACATTATTACCTTAAATGTTTGAGAGTACGATGTATGGAGAGAAAACGGGATCTAAGCACTGGCTGGAGAGACACTAAAGCCAATGTCACGACTTCTACCGAAGTCGTTGCCTCTCCTTGTTCGGGTGGTGCTCGGCGTTCGAGGTCACCGGTCTTCTAGCCATCATTGATCTATTTTTCATTTTCCATTGGTTTTGTCTTGTCTTCCCACACACCTGTTTTCAATCCCATTCATTACCTGTTGTGTATTTAACCCTCTGTTTCCCCTCATGTCTTTGTCAGAGATTGTTTTTTATTGTCAGTGTAGTTTTATGTTGTATAGGTGTGCGTCGGGTCCTCGTACCCTTGTTTATGTACATTTTAGTGTGATGGAGCATACTATGTGGACTTTATTAAAAGACTCCATTTTACACTCCGTTTGACTCTCCTGCGCCTGACTTCCCTGCCACCTATACACATATGCCTGACAGCCAATGGCGGACGTGGTAGTGTTCTCCACATTCCAATCACAGCCTCCCTTTGTGGTTCCACCATTTATCCTGAAACCCACAGAGATGGATATACACAGTAACTGGCTATTACATTTTCAGCCAGGGATGCCAAGGTACAAGCCTTTGCTTCTCATATCTAGTCAGATTAACTGTTTGTTTGTCATTGCATCACTAATGAGAGTGTACATTTTTTCCCATGATGCGATTGCGCCTTGTTAAATCAGAGATAAAAGTCCCATCAAACAGCAGTGTTAAAGTGCCTGGTTGTGAGAGCTGTTTTTAGTTGCCTCTCTGGCAATGGGTCCCTTGCTGTCAGGCCAGGGCCCGGGGATCTGAGAAGGTCTATATTCACACCTGTCATATCGCCTGGCTGCTCCCTCTCCCCGACACCCGAGGAGACAACAGCAGCATGCACAAGGGACAGCATAGCTGGAGTCTCCCCTGACTTTGAAAAGTGAAAGCATTTCTAACAGACAAGCATCTACCTCCTTTTCCCCCATATTTGTGTGCCTCAGGTATTTGTCTATACATAGCCATACACCTCCAGCATCTATTTGGTCTGATAGCAGGTGGCAACCTGTCTGTCAAAGCATATTCAATGATTAATTCAGTTTAACAATTGTATCAATCTTTTTCCTGCTCTGTCAATGTTTGGCCACTTTACAAGGCAGCTCTTGACAGGAAACACATGGGTGGAGTAAAACAAAATGAACAAAAAAAACCCTGTCAAACCAACTGAACAAAACGTAGTAAAATAAAACAGCTGCTTGCTGTCGTTCATTTTCTTTTTCTTTTTTTTTCTTGATTGCAACACTCCTGACCTCCCAGTTATACGAGCAGCACTCAACATGCCTCTTGGACCACCACGTGCTGGATACATGTTATGCTTCAGGAGTTCTCTCTCTCAGGGGTCAACAAGGTCATTGGTCATGTGCTTTACAATGTGGAGTATGGGGGGTTGTCAGGAGTTACAGTACTCCAAACTCTTCTCCTTTCTGTCTTACAGTGCAGCAGCAGAGGATGAGGCAGCAGTCAGTCATTGAGGAATGTCACTCATGCTTAGGGGTTATTCTGATCTGCGAGACCCAGGCCACCAGGCAGCTCAGACAGGTAAAGAGTGGTGTGGTGTGTGGTGGTTCAACGATACCAGACCTGACCGTGGAAGAATACTCACTGGTTGGCATGAGTTGTGTCATGGCTTCTGGTTTCGCTTGGTCCGGGGTCTCGTTAAAGGCCACAGCCGTGGAGTTCTCCATGTCGAGCAGAGCGGGTGTCAGGCAGGACGTCAGGAGAGGGGGATTGAGCGGGACAGCTGACAGGGAGAGGAAGAGAAGGAGAAAGAGAGAGATGGAATGTGGAGGGTAAAGGGGGATCTTGAAGGAGGAGTGTGAGGGGTGTTACTCGGTTCTCTGTATCAAATCTCTATAAGAATGGAAGTCAGAGGAAATAGTATATTAATCTCTCAATCCCTCTTAGCCTGTTTGGTATAGGTGAAATAAACTTCTAATGAACATATATACACACACACACCATGGACTGTTGCGCTGTTGCACTCACTAGATCATGCTGTTCTGTCCCAGACTTAGGGATATGAATAACAGATCACACCTCTCATTTCTAAATAGATAATATCTAAGAAGTTTTGCAAGTATCTCACTCCAAACTGTCAATCAAATCACAGTGGGTCGTGGCTCACCAAGAATCTGAGGCTACCTATCCTATTCCATTCCCTTGGACGTAGTCCATAATCCCTCCTCCCTCCCTCTGCTTCCCTGTATCTGCAGCCTGCTGCTGACCCAACACCTTTCTAACAAACAGAGGAAGTGCAGCTTGGCGGAAGCATGGAGCCCTGCCTTATCACAGTCAAACAGTCAGATATACAGTTGACTCTTGAGAGCTGAATAACTCTCCACTTACCCCCCTCATCCCGGTCTGTCCTGTCTGTTGTCTCTCGTGTCTGTCCTGTCTGCCGTCACTCCGGTCTGTTCTGTCTGCCGTCTCCCCTGTCTGTCCTGTCTGCCGTCTCTCCTGTCTGTCCTGTCTGCTGTCTCCCCTGTCTGTCCTGTATGTCGTCTCTCCTGTCTGTCCTGTCTGCCGTCTCCCCTGTCTCCCCTGTCTGCCGTCTCCCCCGTCTGTCCTGTCTGCCGTCTCCCCTGTCTGTCGTCTCTCCTGTCTCCCCTGTCTGCCGTCTCTCCTGTAGGTCTTGTCTGTCGTCTCCCCTGTCTGCCGTCTCCTCTGTCTGTCCTGTCTGCCGTCTCCCCTGTCTGTCTGCTGTCTGTCCTGTCTGCCGTCTCCCCTGTCTGTCTGCTGTCTGTCCTGTCTGCCGTCTCTCCTGTCAGTCCTGTCTGCCGTCTCCCCATTCTGTACTGTCTGCCCTTCTCCCTGTCTGTCCTGTCTGCCATCTACTCTCTGTCTGCTGGCTGTCCTGTCTACCGTCTCCCCGGTCTGTCCTGTCTGCTGTCTGTCCTGTCTGTCCTGTCTGCCGTCTCCTGTCTGTACTGTCTGCCGTCTCCCCTGTCTGTCCTGTCTGCCATCTCCTGTCTGTCTGCTGTCTGTCCTGTCTGCCATCTCCCGGTCTGTCTTGTCTGCCGACTCCTGTCTGTCTGCTGTCTCCCCTGTCTGTAATGCCTGTTTGCTCTGTCCTGTCTGCCATCTGTCCTGTCTGTCAAGTCTGCCGTCTCCCCTGTCTGTCGTGTCTGCCATCTCCCATCTCCACTGTCTGTCTGCTGTCGGTCCTGTCTACCATCTCCCTTGTCTGTCCTGCCTGCAGTCTGTCCTGTCTACCATCTACCCTGTCTGTCCTGCCTGCTGTTTGTCCTGTCTACCGTCTCCCCTGTCTGTCCTGCCTGCGGCTGTCCTGTCTGCTGTTTCCCCTGTCTTTCCTGTCTGCCATCTGTCCTGTCTGTCCTGTCTGCCGTCTCCCCTGTCTCCCCTGTCTGCCGTCTCCCCTGTCTGTCCTGTCTGCCGTCTCCCCTGTCTGTCCCGTCTGCCGTCTCCCCTATCTGTCCTGTCTGCCGTCTCCCCTGTCTCCCCTGTCTGCCATCTCCCTTGTCTGTCCTGTCTGCCGTCTCCCCTGTCTGTCCTGTCTGCTGTCTCCCCGGTCTGCCGTCTCCCCTGTCTGTCCTGTCTGCCGTCTCCCCTGTCTGCCGTCTGTCCTGTCTGCCGTCTCCCCTGTCTGCCGTCTCTCCTGTCTGTCCTGTCTGCTGTCTCCCCTGTCTGCCGTCTCCACTGTCTGTCCTGTCTGCCGTCTCCCCTGTCTGTCCTGTCTGTCGTCTCCCCTGTCTGTCGTCTCCCCTGTCTGTCCTGTCTGCCGTCTCTCCTGTAGGTCTTGTCTGCCGTCTCCCCTGTCTGTCCTGTCTGCCGTCTCCCCTGTCTGTCCTGTCTGCCGTCTCCCCTGTCTGTCTGCTGTCTGTCCTGTCTGCCGTCTCTCCTGTCTGTCCTGTCTGCCGTCTCCCCTGTCTGTCTGCTGTCTGCCATCTCTCCTGTCAGTCCTGTCTGCCGTCTCCCCTGTCTGTCCTGTCTGCCGTCTCCCCTGTCTGTCCTGTCTGCCGTCTCCCCTGTCTGTCCTGTCTGCTGTCTCCCCTGTCCGTCCTGTCTGCCGTCTCCCCTGTCTGTCTGCTGTCTGTCCTGTCTGCCGTCTCTCCTGTCAGTCCTGTCTGCCATCTCCTGTCTGTCTGCTGTCTGACCTGTCTGCCGTCTCCCCGGTCTGTCCTGTCTACCGTCTCCCTGGTCTGTCCTGTCTGCAGTCTCCCCTGTCTGCCGTCTCCCCATTCTGTACTGTCTGCCGTCTCCCCTGTCTGTCCTGTCTGCCATCTCCTGTCTGTCTGCTGTCTGACCTGTCTGCCGTCTCCCCGGTCTGTCCTGTCTACCGTCTCCCCGGTCTGTCCTGTCTGCAGTCTCCCCTGTCTGCCGTCTCCCCTGTCTCCCCTGTCTGCCGTCTCCCCTGTCTGTCCTGTCTGCCGTCTCTCCTGTCTGTCTGCTTTCTGTCCTGTCTGCCGTCTCTCCTGTCAGTCCTGTCTGCCGTCTCCCCTGTCTGTACTGTCTGCCGTCTCCCCTGTCTGTCCTGTCTGCCATCTCCTGTCTGTCTGCTGTCTGTCCTGTCTGCCGTCTCCCCGGTCTGTCCTGTCTACCGTCTCCCCGGTCTGTCCTGTCTGCTGTCTCCCCTGTCTGCCATCTCCCCTGTCTGTCCTGTCTGCCGTCTCACCTGTCTGTCCTGTCTGCCGTCTCTCCTGTCTGTCTTGTCTGTCCTGTCTACTGCTCTTCGTATGTTACTCAGTCAGCCTCCCTTATGTCACAATAGACGATCTTCTGTGTGATCAAGCTTCCTCTGTTCAAAGGAATAATGAATGTGTCTCAGGGTCTAATATTTTGGCCTTTGTGCTTTGAAAGTAAGAGCGGATGCGACTACAGAACATTAGGTTCAGCACTCACGGCAGGTGTGATGCTCTGACATCACCATGGTTACACAGAAAATGTCAGTAACAGTAATCAACTTGATTGGGACCGAATGTCCTGGATCATTTTATCTCAGAACTTGGTGTCTTGGAGAGTCTTGCAGTACTCAACCAATGTTAGTAAACAATCAACATATTTTGACTCCAGGGTCTCTTGTAGGAGCCAAGCATTAATTCTGAACTTAATTTACCACAGAAGTAATTTGAACAACGTTTTCAGTGTCTGGTGTCTAACGGCTGACTGGGTGCCACTACGAGGACCAGATGTCAAACCCAGCTGCACTGTCACATGAGCTGAAAGGGCAGTTTGACTTTCGTTTTCATAAAAACGCAGACTACTGCATCATAGATGCATAGACCTATGTAGGTTATTGTACATACCACTGTCTGCCTCCATTATAACTTAACAGAAGTGTCTTATGTGAGGAGACACAGGCACACTTTGACCAATGTTGAGGTGAGAAAAGAGTCTTGTGGATGTCACAAACCTCCAAATGGAAATGGCAGCTTGTGTGAGTAAACAACCAATCAACAAGTTGCCTCGTCATTTCCTCCTTCAATAATAGCTATGATGTCACCGTATAGTATATCTCTGCCTTCACCGGCTCTTTTATTATGACAACATTATTATGTCATCAGTCAAGAGCTGTCTTAGACCGTTCTCACTCGGCCCCTGTCCAAATGATCCTCTAACAGCATTAAGACAATGCTGAGAAGAAAGAACAAACATACTTTAGTAGTAGTTTTCACAAAGGACCTTAAAAGGAGCATGCACTCACCAAATTTCCAGAGCTGCAGAGCACCACGTTTCCAAGAATTCCTGCCTACCTCTCTAACTCCACTCTCCAAGAAGAAACTGTTATTCAGAACAGAGCAACCGAATATTTAAAGTCAGTCAGTCCTCCCTCTTCACCAATCTTTCACCTTATACCGTTCACTCAAATACTGTCTGTAGACAACACTCCTTTTTTTAAATCTCGCCCTGAAAACCGGGTGTGCTGTGCAGCACGTGAACTGTACTTTTTCCCCCCAGTGCTTGTAAACTCAATCCCCTAACTAATGATCTCTTCTGCTCAACCAATGGACCGAGAGGCCCCTCCCAGCAACAAGCAAATGATTCCCAAGTTTCATTTAGGCCAGGGTAGGCTAGAGGGAGGAGACAGGAAGAGGGAGGAGAAGAAGGGGTAGGGCATTGACTATCCAAAATGTAGTCTGTGAAGGACTGCCGTTGACTGTTAAGGCTGTGGACCGAGCAGAAACACATTCATCATGGGAGTTATGTAGTCCAAAACCCTGGGATCGATTCGGGGGCAAGGTTTGCTCAAACTGACATGAAGGAGCAATAACAAAGGATCACTCCACTATTGTTTTAGTAAACAGCTGAGGGATATGACTGGAACATTTGAACCTCTCTCAAATTCATTAAACAGAGCTATGGATCCAAGGACTGACAATACATGATATCAAAATTATAGTTTTAACCATTTCTTTACAATACAATTTTTGACAAACAAAGAAAAGCAAGCTCATATTTGGGTTCCGATGTGGTACAACTGTTGAACAAAGCTCTTGAGGCATTCGTAAGTTGTATTTATCAAGAATCAATGGGTCAATAATTAATTTAAGTCCAAAAATGGATGTACCAATAGCAGATTGCCCCTTTAACAGAGAGGATTTTGAGCCTATAGGGAATTAAATCCAAGGCTCTAGAGTTACAGTTGCGTGGAATGAGGGAGAGCGATGAGAGAACGGGACAGGAATTTGAACAGCTGCACAATACTTAGGGAGTGTTCATCCAAACGTCATCTCCAGTTGCACTACACAGGACATGTAGCAAGAACAGTGCAAACCATATCTGCCTCTGTTATCATTTTGGAAAAGATTCTAAAGAATTCTTGAGGTGTTCCAAGACTCACGATGGCAACATGGCAATTTAAACATGCTATTCACTCAGTGTAACAATCGTTGAAAAGTGTATTCGTGTAACACATAACACGTTAGCTCCAACTTGAAGCCAGAATCCTTTTTAATGGCCATGCTTGGCTCATTATGCGCGGTCAACTTTCACCTCAGCAAGACTCGATTGTGAACATAACCAATCCATGACTGAATGACAAAGAGGTGGGAGATATGTATCTGATCTCCATGTGTCAGTTCATTCTCATTATTCCTGACTTCTGCAGAGATCCTCTGCCAAGCTTGAAGCTAATCTCGTCCTTCTCTATTCATGTTCCACGTTCCGCAGACTACATAGAACCTAGGTGTCTTTCATCTCTGCACAAGGACCCAGCTATACGATTCTGAGATTACTGAATTATGCATAGAAAATTGGCATGATTACACAACAATACCCTCAACACAGCAAAACATGTTCTGAAAGGATGACGTCATCTTTTCATGATCAAAGTAGGAAGGTAGGCTACTGACTGTCAATGAGGCAATAGACTGAATATATACTTTTAGATTGAGCCAACAATGCTATACCCATGAATGCATCAATGATGGCTTTGTTACATCTACTCAATAAACACTAACTGACAATTCACGTTTAATCCTGTTTTGTTAAACCACCATTTCAAACATTTATTTTATTGTCCTTTGCTTATATTTAGAAAATATTTCCTCCGGCGCATTCATCTGGTTAGTGGCAAAGAGAAACGTTGAGGTATGAAAAAAGGCAGGTGTTTGGTGTTGTTTGGTTCAGGTGCCCTGAACATGTGGAATCTGTGTCTGTGAATCTAGTAGCACTACCACTAGTAGATGGGGTGTAGATGGGGTGTAGATGGGGTGTAGATGGGGTGTAGATGGGGTGTAGATGGGGTGTAGATGGGGACAACTTCAATAGGTTTCCTTTTTCATGCCACATTTTGTTTAAATCTTGTGCTGCTCAAATCTTGAGCCTAAGATAATAAGATATATGTATGTTAACATTGTTTTAACATGTTTGTACTAAAATAAGAATTGACAATGCACCAGCTCCACATCTTTTTCAGGGGATGTCTGAACTCATTGTCTCGGTTTACAGTTGACACACATCTTTATTCCTCCCTGTCTGACTTTCTAGGGTGTTTGTTTTCTGAGAGCGATAATATTGCTTATTCAACAGCATTTTGACATATACATGCAGTGGGATTGCTCATCATCTGGCCATATATCTAAGATGTCTTGCACTCTATAAAATACTTCTCTCTGGCTCTACTTTCACACCGACACACACGATTTGACTAAACCCTTCTGGCAAAGTCTTAAATCATTTGGGTTGGCAGGGTAGCCTAGTGGTTAGAGCGTTGGACTAGTAACCGGAAGGTTGCAAGTCCAAATCCCTGAGCTGACAAGGTAAAAATCTGTCGTTCTGCCCCTGAACAGGCAGTTAACCCACTGTTCCTAGGCTGTCATTGAAAATAAGAATTTGTTCTGAACTGACTTGCCTAGTTAAATAAAGGTAAAAAAAAAGTCATCATGACCCAATCTTCCTATCTAGGTTTGCTCAAGTGCCTCTTGATTGCCACAACACAACTTCACTTGTTGTCAACTTCACCTCTGCCTTGCTTAAGCATTGTTGTCAACTTCACCTCTGTGTTCCTGAATTGTCGTCAACCCAACCTGGTAAATGGTAAACTATTTTTTATTTTATTTTTTATTTTATTTGATCAGGTAGACCTAAGTTGACTGAGAATACATTATCATTTGCAGCAACAACTTGGGAAATAGTTTCAGGAAAAAAGACAATTGGAAACTGCATGTAATTGTATTACCTGTAATACATTTAATGTTTAGTTTTTAATTAAATAAAGACCATCAAGGAAACACAATGGAAAAAAAATAAATAATTGGTAACTAACAGAGAAGGAAAGATCACCCCCTGTCTTTAAATCACATCCTGTACCTTTGAAAAACTGTTTTATTTTCTCTGTAGCTGAGGAATAGTATCTAAGAAACAAGCCTCAGACTCACCAATAGACAGGAAAATATCTAATACTATGGGGTTCACAACCTGCTTATATACAAAATAATAGTAATAAACAGAGATACAGGCCAAATGTAATTTATCCTGAAATAAGTGAATCGAGGCTGTTTAGAGATTAAAAAGTGAGTTATATTGTACACATCACCCATTGAGCGGAGAGTGTTGCGGGGGTCCTCGACACATTGATGGACTGCAATTTAAATAAAGCTTGGCTAGCTGGAACTGAATAGCTTTTTAATTGCAGCCATTTTCTTTAAAAAATGGGGGTGACTGGTGACTGTCAGGGACTACAGATGCCAGGCAAACAGTTTTTATACCCGTCTTGGTGGCACCAGATGTTTGCCTGCCATTTTAGCTATTACATTAATTACCTAGAAAACTCATTGTTTCACTGCATGCATTGAGTTACTGAAGTGGTGATACTAAACATGAGCATAAAAGCTCATTTATTTGCATCACCTACCCTTAATGAATTTACACAGTCACAGAGCATGGCATCCCAAGTGATAAGAATAACACATATCAGTCATATCATATGCAGTGATGAAGTGTCTGCATACTGTAGGTTCCTGTAGTAGTCTGATATTTACAGTAGCTAACACCATATAACCCCACAACCCTGATATATACCTAACCCAATATAATAGCCTGATATATACCAAACCCCATATAATAGCCTGATATATACCAAACCCCATATAATAGCCTGATATATACCTAACCCAATATAATAGCCTGATATATACCAAACCCAATGTAATAGCCTGATATATACCTAACCCAATATAATAGCCTGATATATACCAAACCCCATATAATAGCCTGATATATACCTAACCCAATATAATAGCCTGATATATACCAAACCCCATATAATAGCCTGATATATACCAAACCCAATATAATAGCCTGATATATACCTAACCCAATATAATAGCCTGATATATACCAAACCCCATATAATAGCCTGATATATACCAAACCCCATATAATAGCCTGATATATACCTAACCCCATATAATAGCCTGATATATACCTAACCCAATATAATAGCCTGATATATACCAAACCCCATATAATAGCCTGATATATACCAAACCCCATATAATAGCCTGATATATACCTAACCCAATATAATAGCCTGATATATACCAAACCCCATATAATAGCCTGATATATACCAAACCCCATATAATAGCCTGATATATACCTAACCCCATATAATAGCCTGATATATACCAAACCCCATATAATAGCCTGATATATACCTAACCCAATATAATAGCCTGATATATACCAAACCCCATATAATAGCCTGATATATACCAAACCCAATATAATAGCCTGATATATACCTAACCCCATATAATAGCCTGCTATATACCTGACCCAATATAATAGCATGATATATACAAAACCCCATAAAATAGCCTGATATATACCTAACCCCATATAATAGCCTGATATATACCTAACCCCATATAATAGCCTGATATATACCTAACCCCATATAATAGCCTGATATATACCTGACCCAATATAATAGCCTGATATATACCAAACCCAATGTAATAGCCTGATATATACCTAACCCCATATAATAGCCTGATATATACCAAACCCAATGTAATAGCCTGATATATACCTGACCCAATGTAATAGCCTGATATAATAGCCTGATATATACCAAACCCAATGTAATAGCCTGATATAATAGCCTGATATATACCAAACCCCATATAATAGCCTGATATATACAGTGCCTTGCGAAAGTATTCGGCCCCCTTGAACTTTGCGACCTTTTGCCACATTTCAGGCTTCAAACATAAAGATGTAAAACTGTATTTTTTTGTGAAGAATCAACAACAAGTGGGACACAATCATGAAGTGGAACGACATTTATTGGATATTTCAAACTTTTTTAACAAATCAAAAACTGAAAAATTGGGCGTGCAAAATTATCATAATCATATAGAGTTAAATTGTATTTTTTTTTATTATTCAAGATCATTCTCTGGTTACTGTATCTTCATCTCTCGTGAAGGTGTTGCTGCCTTGTGCAGTAAAACCCAGATCTCTGTTCCATTAGTGAGATGGGCTAGTTGTCGTTTAAGTGAAAATGCCCAAGAAGCCGGTGTTCGGAGGATGTTTTCAGGCCAATATGTCCTCCAAACACCGGCTTTGTGGGCATTATCACTTTTATTCAACGGGTTACCAACATATTCAAATAATGATTGACATATTTTCATTAAAACGTTATTTTGATTAATTTATTCATACTATTTCATCCTTGCACAAGATATAGTCCTGAAACAAATCTACGTTTGCTACCCAAGCCGGCTGGATGTTTGTTCTATTGATTCAGTTGAAAGAGACCTATGGACGCGACCCAGTCGTTTGTTCTAAATGTTCCACTGCCATACTGGCTGGCAACATTCTTATCCCTTGCTTGCTATTTAGCCAACTACGGCTAACTTACAGACACGTCAGACAGAATAACAAAAGTAGCTGCATTTGTTTAAGCTGTTTTCTAGTGACATTAATTTGGATACATCCATAATAATGAGCTAATGAGGCACGATTTCACCTGGATTAGAACATTTATTCTCTCGTCAGGACACTGTTGTTCAGAGGAGCTAGCCAACAACACAGCTAACACAATCACTTCAAACTGAAGCTGGAAAGACTGCAAACTAGCTGCACTTCATTTTGTTGCACATCTATTTTGTTATATATATATCCATAAAAATGATGCCAGCTGATTCATGATTTTGACTGTAAGAGAAACGCTGCCTGCCTCTCTCTCTCTTGTCCCGACTCCTGACCCCTACATGTTCATTACTAGACAGTTGGAGATTTCAATATTGAAACAATGGTGCAAATGTCGGAGAGACAGACAGCAAGGTTTATACAAATCTCCGCTGTTGAGAACTAAATGTTAACCCAAAAGAAACGTGAGATAATGTCTATATGCTTTTTATAGTGGAGATCAAGTTTATAACTTCCCTGCCTGGGCTGATGAGACAGTGGATTGCTCAGTCAGATGGAACAGAGTAAATAGGCATTTTTACGTCATATATTTAGCCGGTAGTAACTTGTGGAATAGACACCGGCTGGAATGCACTTTTAACCAATCAGCATTCAGGATTAGACCCACCTGTTGTATAAAATTAGTGAAAACACTGCTCCATTTACACAGACAGGCCAGTCCAGGAAGACTTCTGATGATTGGTTCTGGAGACACACACGCACAAACACATACACACACGATTCGGGAGTAAATTGAGAAAACTATGATTCAACGGTGTTATTGCGTATGAAAGTGTAATCGCTGCGAATATATTTCTCATCTCTGTTCCCATGGTGATGCTGACTAAACATGGAGAATAGTTTTGTCAGTATTCTTCAAAGGATACATTTTCTGAACTGCATAACAACCCTGTAACATCACATCACATCATAGCATCTCGCTAATGAACATGCTTGTTTTAACATACAGTACTCACAAGTTTAAAACTCCCCCCATGTACTTACATCCGCTTCAACGTACTAATTTCTTCTATCTTCATTTTGGGGATTGAATCTGTTATTCTCTTAATTACTTCACGCCATCCCTCTCTCAATTCCCTCTGTCCATGTGCAATTGAACAAAGTGTATCCTGTGCCTAATTCAACTTTGTACAGTATGTCCTTATTTATTCTAAATTTTAAAACATATTTAATAAGTGTCTAATTGAATCAAAATACAAACTCAAAGGACACAGCTCTAATGTTTTTTTTAATTTTTTTATTTAACTAGGCAAGCCAGTTAAGAACAAATTCTTATTTTACAATGATGCCTACCGGTGAACAGTGGGTTAACTTGGCTTGTTCAGGGGCAGAACGACATATTTTTACCATGTCAGCTCGGGAATTCGATCCAGCAACCTTTCGGTTACTGGCCCAACACTCTAACCACAGGCTACCTGCCGCCCTGATGGGGTTCAGCTCTAATGGGGTTCAGCTCTAATGGGTTTCAGCTCTAACGGGGTTCAGCTCTAATGGGGTTCACCTCTAATGAGTTTCAGCTCTAATGGGGTTCAGCTCTAATGGGGTTCAGCTCTAACGGGGTTCAGCTCTAATGGGGTTCACCTCTAATGAGTTTCAGCTCTAATGGGGTTCAGCTCTAATGGGATTCACCTCTAATGGGGTTCAGCTCTAATGGGTTTCAGCTCTAATGGGTTTCAGCTCTAATGGGATTCACCTCTATTGGGGTTCAGCTCTAATGGGTTTCAGCTCTAATGGGTTTCAGCTCTAATGGGTTTCACCTCTAACGGGGTTAGGCTCTAATGGGGTTCACCTCTAATGGGTTTCAGCTCTAATGGGGTTACCATCTTTAGTGGTAAAAAAATCATTTTTAGCAAGAAAATAACTTCAAGGAGTTTGTCTGAAGGTGCCCTCTGATGTCACCCCCCACCCAACACTTGTCCCATGTCATGAGGTGAAAAGAAGGACTGGACTGCTACTTTAAACAGTGGATCACATTTATTTTAAACAGAGATTTATTTCACTAGAGGAAGACATCATCACATGCAGAGTTCTGTGTTAAGTTTTCATTATTCTTTTTTTGTGAGAAACTTGAGATAATGGCAGGATGAGATGTGTGATAGGTGACACAGACAGTATACCCAGTGGGGATTCTCAGTGTTGGCATTTGGGGCTTGACAGTACTAGTGTCTCGTCAGGTGCCGGAGGCCGATACCAGATAGAGAAATGAGAAAGGGAAAGCACAGTAGGATGGAATAGAACCGACGTCAAACTTGAAACCATAGAAATACAATTCTATTTCTATACCTGAAGCAGTGGGAGGTGGAAAATTACAGGCATCATTTCTCTGAGTACAGCCCCTTCTGTTTCAAAGTTAAATCTGTTTGAAATGAGAGTAGTTAGCAACGTTTTCCTGATGTCACGTTGACTATATAATTGAGTTTCAGCAGTCTCCTGCAAAATGAAATTACACATTCCATATAGTAAGATTTACAAATATACAATTTGAATAGAAAAAACATGACCATTTAAAACACCATTCCCTGGGGTGTGTACCGGCGACCATCTTTGAAGTACAATTCAGAAAATTCAGAATAATTATTCAAAATCTTAATTTCTCCCCCCTCTTATTGTTATTGAGGTGACATGATTAACTCTTACTAATCAACTCTAGATGAACAACACACATATATAAAGAGAGATGTTACAGTCCACTTTGCAGGGAAGGACCCATTTCCACCAATAACTAGTTATCTCCTACCCCCACCGCCCAACCCTAGCAGTTCATATACTGTATTCTAGGATCCTGCTTCTACCAGTCACAGGCAATCAGTCAGTTACTTGACCTGTTATATCTTGTGGCCTGTTGAAACCTGTGATTCCTACTTTACTCGTAACATGACTGACCTTTAACCTCGTTGAAAAATATTCTCCAACTTTGTCTCACTCGTCAATGTCCTTGATTCGTGGACGGGAGGAGGGGGAAATAGTTTACTACATGTCTACTATAGACCTGTTAGGGTTATCATATAGTTTACTATATGTCTACTATAGACCTGTTAGGGTTATCATATAGTTTACTATATGTCTACTATAGACGTGTTAGGGTTATCATATAGTTTACTATATGTCTACTATAGACCTGTTAGGGTTATCATATAGTTTATATATATGTCTACTATAGACCTGTTAGGGTCATCATATAGTTTACTATAGGTCTACTATAGACCTGTTAGGGTTATTATATAGTTTACTACATGTCTACTATAGACCTGTTAGGGTTATCATATAGTTTATATATATGTCTACTATAGACGTGTTAGGGTTATCATATAGTTTACTATATGTCTACTATAGACCTGTTAGGGTTATCATATAGTTTACTATATGTCTACTATAGACCTGTTAGGGTTATCATATAGTTTACTATATGTCTACTATAGACCTGTTAGGGTTATCATATAGTTTACTATAGGTCTACTATAGACCTGTTAGGGTTATCATATAGTTTACTATATGTCTACTATAGACCTGTTAGGGTTATCATATAGTTTACTATAGGTCTACTATAGACCTGTTAGGGTTATCATATAGTTTACTACATGTCTACTATAGACCTGTTAGGGTTATCATATAGTTTACTATATGTCTACTATAGACCTGTTAGGGTTATCATCGTTATCATTTGACCCCATGTCCCCGCAGGATGCCTTTTTGTCTCCTGGTAGCGCGTCATTGTAAATAAGAATTTGTTCTTAACTGACTTGCCTTGTTAGATAAAGGTTAAATAAAACATGTAGTGGCTCTCCATTTGCCTTCAGCATGCATTGCTTAATGTCTAAAGAATCCATATGTTCCACTGAAGTATGAGCAATCGGACACATTTACAATTATGGTCTAAAATTTGACTCACATTTTCCTGGTCTCGGTCTTGACTCGGTCTCAACCCCACCCCCCCGATCTCGGTATTGACAAGGTCTCGACCCCCCCTCCTGGTCTCGTATTGACCCAGTCTCGGGGGGGCCCTCCTCCCCCTCCGAACTTGGTCTTGAATTGGCCTCGCTTTAGGTGGTCTCACACACAACACTAGTCAGCCATGCCAAACTGCACCAGTACCCAATTATCAGTTTCATTGGGTCTATTTTGCTGGTGGTTAAACCTTATCAGAGCCACAATCTGTTCTGTGCTTTGTGCTTAATTGGAGAGCTATTCTTGATTAAAGATTGTGCACGATTCGCTCAGAGTAGGCTGAGGCTTCCTGGGAGCAGTCATGCAGGAGTGTGAGAATATGTTGTGGTTGAGTCACGATCACCATAATACTGATGGCCATTTATATGAAAACAAATAACACTCATTATGTTGTCTCTTTTTGACTACACTAAAGAAATGGATGTTTAGCGAAATAATGGATGTAAGAAATAACAGGTAAAAACAATAATTTTTAATCTGAGAATAGAGTATAATGAAAAAGTATTATACCCATGTACCACACACACACACACACACACACACACACACACACACACACACACACACACACACACACACACACACACACACACACACACACACACACACACACACACACACACACACACACACACACACACACACACACACAGATATATGGCTATTTCCTCCTACACGCCACTTTCAACTTTCTACTTTCCATATCATCTTCATTTAGTTCTATGAAACAAAAACTGCTTTCAGGCGGCAGTGGAGTAGTGCCACAGTACCCAAACCAACCAATAAGAGGAGCTCTGGCACTTACTTATCTGACCACAGAGAAGACTGTTGTTCATCAGTGTGATGGTTTTCATCACTTTCACACTCCTCCTTTAGTTGGATCTTTGAAAGGCCTCTAATTACGGAAATTCTTGGCATCATCTTGCACAATATGTCCCTCAGAATAATCTCCTTTGCCATTCACTTAATGCAGTATGAATGTCTTTCTCATTAGAAGTATTGACAGTGCCTTCTATGGTCTCCCTCCCTCAGATCTGTGTTGCTGCCACGCTTATTCTCTAACCAGATGCCAACCCTCTCTTATTCTTTATTTTTTCTCCATCCTCCTCTTCTGCTCCACCCACTCTCTCTTTTCTCGCTAGTGCCCCTGCTTTCTCTCCCTCCCCTGCCCACCTCTCCTTCCCCCTCTCTCTCCCTCCCCTGTCCGCCTCTCCTTCCTTCCCTCTCTCTCTCCCTCCCCTGCCCACCTCTCCTTCCCTCTCTCCCTCCCTCCTCCTTGCTCCGTGTCCTGCTCATGGCTCAGATCAGCATGAACGAGAGTGAGTGAGCCAGTGGATGCGGGCGGGAGTCAGAGGCTAATGCCAGACGACTGGAAATCTATGACGCTTGGTTTGGCCCAGGGGGTGGGTGACAGCAGCCAATACAGTGTGTGTCTCAGATATCGTCTGGTGGAAGAAGAGAAACATGGCTAACTAAAGCAAAGATCATGGGGAGAGAGAGAGTGTGTGTGTGTGTCAGTGGGTGTCGCAGTCGGTCAACCATATAACCACCAACACATCCCATAGGGCTTTTGTCAACCAGTGGCCACCCTCTTGTGAGAGAATCTGTGTGAAGAAGAAGAAGAAAAAGGAGGAGGAAAAGGAGAAGAATAAAAAGGAGTAGGAGGAGAAGAAGGAGGAGGAGGAGGAAAAGGAAGAAGAATAAAAAGGAGAAGGAGGAGAAGAAGGAGGAGGAAAAGGAGAAGGAGGAGACGAAGGAGGAGGACGAAAAGGAGAAGAATAAAAAAGAGAAGGAGGAGAAGAAGGAGGAGGAGGAGGAAAAGGAGAAGAATAAAAAGGAGTAGGAGGAGAAGAAGGAGGAGGAGGAAAAGGAGAAGAATAAAAAAGAGAAGGAGGAGAAGAAGAAAAATGAGTAGGAGGAGGAGGAAAGGAGGAGAAGAAGAAGAAGGAGTAGGAGGAGGAAAATGAGAAGAAGAAGAAAAAGGAATAGGAGGAGGAGGAGGAGGAGAAGAAGAGGAGGTACAGTGCCAGTCAAAAGTTTGGACACGCCTACTTATTCAAGGGTTTTTATTTACTTCTACTATTGTCTACATTGTAGAATAATAGTGAAGACATACAAACTATGAAATAACACATATGTAATCATGTAATATCCAAAATGTTTTTGGTTCTTTGTGAGACACAGAGTAGGTGAAAGGATGATCTCTGCATGTGTGGTTCCCTTCGTGAAGTGTGATCAAATTAAATCAAATTAATTTATAAAGCCCTTCTTACATCAGCTTATATCTCAAAGTGCTGTACAGAAACCCAGCCTAAAACCCCAAACAGCAAGCAATGCAGGTGTCGAAGCACGTGGCTAGGAAAAACTCCATAGAAAGGCCAGAACCTAGGAAGAAACCTAGAGAGGAACCAGGCTATGAGGTTATGGTGTGGGAGTGTTTTTCTGGTGGCACTGTCTGTGATTTATTTAGAATATAAGGCAGATGAAACCAGCATGGCTAGCACAGCATTCTGCAGCGATACGCCATCCCATCTGGTTTGCGCTTAGTGGGATTATCATTTGTTTTTCAACTGGACAATGACCTCAAGGCTATGTAAGGGCTATTTGACCAAGGAGGAGAGTGATGGAGTGCTGCATCAGATTACCTGGCTTCCACAATCACCTGACCTCAACCCAATTGAGATGGTTTGGGATGAGTTGGACCGCAGAGTGAAGGAAAATCAGCCAACATGTGCTCAGCATATGAGGGAACTACTTCAAGACTGTAGGAAAAACATTCCAGGTGAAGCTAGTTGAGAGAATGCCAAAAGTCTGCAAAGCTGTCATCAAGGCAAAGGGTAGCTACTTTGAAGAATCTCAAATAGAAAATATATTTTGATTTGTTTAACACTTTTTTGATTACCACATGATTCCAAATGTGTTCTTTTATAGTTTTGATGTCTTCACTATTATTCTACAATGTAGAATCTAATAAAAATAAAGAAAAACCCTTGAATGAGTAGGTGTGTCCAAACTTCTGACTGGTACTGTAGAAGAAGAAGAAGCTGGTGACATCCTGAGGGAAACGGCATTGAAGTGTTTTGCCTCATTAGACAGGAACCAGTGTGAGTATATATGTGGTTCCTGTACCTGCTGTGTGTCTGTCTGTGTGTCTGTCTGTGTGTCTGTGTGTGTGTGTGTCTGTCTGTGTGTCTGTCTGTGTGTCTGTCTGTCTGTACGTGTGTTTACATTTTGCCTGTTTGTGCTGTTCTATGTGAGTAGAGCGTACACCATGGGTTTCTCTCTTTAATCCATCATCCTTCCTCAGGACCATTTTTATCAGGGTTTACATTTTGAGAGGCTACAATAAAGCTGAGATGAACTCCTGGATGTGCATACCACACATCTCCATGTGTGTGTGTTTGAGAGCCATTCTGGTCTATCATCCTGTGTCTGCGCGGTCATTGATTTTACATCCCCCTGTGGATTTTGGGACCGTGCGTTTAATCAGCTGAGAAGAGAAGAAAGCATAGATATGGTAATAAATCTGCAGCAGCTCAGTAAGCCATGTCTGAGCCTCGCCAATCGTGGTTAAATCAATTACCCTGTGTGTTTGCTCTTCCCAGCATGCTTTTGTCACACGTCTCTGACCTTGTAGAAACATCCTCTGAGCGGGCTTGAGCTAAACAAGGAACAGCACTAATCACTGAAATGAAATGTCCCCCCGATCGGCAGGGAAACATCAATCGACGACGGAAGAACTTGTGCTGGCAGATAAAAAATGCTGTGACCGAGGTAAACTGTGGTTGCGATATCCATAACTGGGACAAAACAACTACCTCTGCAGAATCTTCATGCACAGGCTGCAAATCTATTTGTGGATAAGAAATGCACAGGTTATTCTCCCAATTTATTTCAGCAGTTCTGAAGCCTCTCCATGCCTGAATCTGATTGTTTTGCATCACAATAGCCATTAATAACATCATAGTGCCTCTCATTGAAGAGGGAAATGACTGTGGGTGTTAGGGTTAGGTTGCTGCCGCGAGAGTGAAACCTTTCATAAATGATGCACGGCATCCTGGGTAGCTGGTTAACCTGCGGTTGAAACCCTGACTTCAGCGTTTAGTCACTGACTCAGAACATCTCTCATGAATGATGGACTGAATGGATAAATCAAACCAATCAGTTCCTTTGTGATCGCTGTGCACCAAGCTAACCCCCCACCCCAAAGTGCCAACTTATAGTGTGATTGGAATCAGATTTTCAACAGGTGATTTCACCATGAAATACAGGCAGTAGAAAAGTTAGAATGGTTGACAGAATGAAGGGTTGGAAGTTTGGAAAGTTGGAAGGCCTGGAAGCATTGAAGGCGTGAAGAGTTGAAGTTTTGAAAGTTTGAAGGGTTGGAAGGGTTGAAGGATTGGAAGGGTTGAAGGGTTAGTAGGCTTGAAAGGTGTGAAGGGTTGAAAGGTGTGAAGGGTTGGAGGAGTTGGAAGGATGGAGAGATTGGAAGGTTTAGAAGGGTTAAAGAATGAAGGGTTGGAAGGGTTGAAAGGTTGGAAGGGTTGAAGGCGTGCTGAGTTGGAAGGGTTGAAGGTTTGAAGAGTAGGATGAGTTGGAAGGGTTGGAAGGGTTGAAGGATTGGAAGGGTTGGAAGGGTTGACAGTTTTGAAAGTTTGAAAGGTTGTAGGCATTGTAAGGCTTGAAGAGTTGGAAGGTTTGAAGGGTTTTAAGGTGTGAAGAGTTGGAAAGGTTGAAAGATTTGAAGGGTGGGAAGGTTTGAAGGCTTGAAGGATTGGAGGGTTGGAATGGTTGGAGGGTTGGAAGGGTTGCACAAATTAAAGACATGAATAGTTGGAAGGGTTGAAGGTTTGAAGAGTTGGAAGGGTTGAAGCTCTGAAGGGTTGGAAGGGTTGAAGCTCTGAAGGGTTGGAAGGGTTGAAGGCTTAACCTCTCTTGGGTAAGGGGCAGTATTTTGACATTCGGAAGAAAAGAGTGCCCAAAGTAAACTGCCTGTTACTCAGGCCCAGCAGCTAGGATATGCATATAATTAGTAGATGTAGTAGATTTGGCTAGAACACACTATACAGTTTCTAAAATGGTTAAAAGTATGTCTGTGAGTATAACAGATCTGATATGGCAGGCAAAACCTTGAGGACAAAGCCCCCCCGAACGTTTTTTTCTCCAATGGCTATCATTTTAATTATAAGGTCAAGTCCTCCCAGATTGCAGTTCCTAGGGCTTCCACTAGATGTCAACAGTCTTTAGAAAGAGTTTCAAGCTGGTGTTTGGAAAAATGAGACAGACATTTTTGTTTTTCTAGGTGGCTACCATTTTGGCTGTAGTGTTTCCAAGCGCGTGGAAGAGAGCGCGTTCTTTGGTATTTTTCGCCAGTAAAGACAATAACGATACTCCGTCTTAAATTTGATTGTTTATTTATGTATAAGGGTACCTAATGTTTGATTATAAACATTGTTTGACTTGTTTGGAAAAGTTTATTAGTAACGTTTGGGATTCATTTTGTATGCATTTTGATGGAGGGAAACTGGGTGGATTATTGACTGAAGCATGCCAGCTAAACTGAGTTTTTATGGATATAAAGAAGGACATTATCAAACAAAAGGACCATTTGTGATGTAACTGGGACCTTTTGGAGTGCCAACAGAAGGTCATCAAAGTTAAGGCATTTATGATATTGCTATTTCTCACTTTCGTGTCGCACCTGCCTGGTTGAAATATGTTTTTCATGATTTTGTATGCGGGGCGCTGTCCTCAGATAATCGCATGGTTTGCTTTCGCCGTAAAGCCTTTTTGAAATCTGACACAGGGCCTGGATTAACAAGAAGGTAAGCTTTATTTTGATGTATTACACTTTAGATTTTTTATGAAAGTTAAATATTTATAATAGTGGAGTTTGAATTTCGCGCTCTGCAATTTCACCGGATGTTGGCCAGGTGGGACACTACCGTCCCACCTGCCCATAAGAAGTTAAAGGGTTTGAAGAGTTGAAAGCTTGAAGGTTTGAAGAGTTGGAAGGGTTAATGCCTTGAAGGGTTGGATGGGTTGGAAGGGTTGAAGGAATGATGGGTTGAAGGGTTGGAAGGTTTGGAAGGGTTGTAAAGGGGTGAAGCGTTGGAACAGTTGAAAGGATGGAATGGTTTGAAGGTTTGGAAAAGTTGAAAGATTGGAAGGTTGAAGGGTTGGAAGAGTTGAAGATATGAAGAGATTGAATGTTTGAAGAGTTTGAAGGGTTGGATGGGTGAAAGGGTTGGAAGGTTGGAAGGCTTAAAGGGTTGGAAGAGTTGAAGGAGTGAAGAGTTGAACGGTTTGAAGGGTTTGAAGGTTTTGAAGGTTTGGAAGGTCTGAAGGTTTGAACGGTTGGAATTTTTGGAAGTGTTGGAAGGGTTGAAATAGTTGAAAGGTTGGAAGGTGTGAAGGATAGAATAGTTGGGAGGGATGGAAGGGTTGGAAGGGTTGAAGGGTTGAAAGGTTGGAAGGGTTGAAGGGTTGGAAGAGTTGAAAGCTGTGAAGAGTAGGAAGAGTTGGAAGAGTTGAAGGTTGGAAGGCTTGGAAGGAATAAAGATTTGAAAGGGTAGAATGGTTGGAAGGGTTGGAAGGTTTAAAGGTGTGAAGAGTAGGAAGGATTTAAGGAGTGAAGAGTAGGAAGAGTTGGAAGAGTTGAAGTTTGGCAGGGTTGGAAGGGTTAGAAGGATTGGAAGAGTTGGAAAGGTTGGAAGGGTTGGAAGGCTTGAGGGCCTGAAGGGCTGGAAGGTGTGAATAGTTGGAACAGTTGAAGGTTTTGAAGAGCTGGAAGAGTTGAGGGTTGAACATTTTAAGGGTTGGAAGGATGAAAGGCATGAAGAGTTGGAACGTTACATTTTGAACGGTTGAAAGGGTTGAAGGGTTGGAAGGGTTGGAAGGGTTGGAATGGTTAGAAGGTTTGAAAGGCTTGAAAGGTTGGAATGGTTGGAAGGGTTGACTTGTTGGAAATGTGAATGATGGAAGAATTGGAAAGTTTGGAAGGCTTGGGGGGCTGGAAGGGTTGAAGGTTTGGAAGGGTTGGAATGGTTGGAAAGGTTGTAGGATGGAAGGGTTGGAATGGGTGAATGCTGGAAGGATGTATAGGGTGGAAGGTGTGAAGTGTTGGAAAAGTGTTAAGGATGGAAGTATCGGAAGGATTGGAAGGGTTGGAAGGGTTGGATTTGTTGAAGACTTGGAAGGGTTGAAGGGTTGGAAGGTTTGGAAGCTTGGAAGGGTAGGACGAGATGAGGGTTTAACGGTTGGAAGGGTTGAAGGGTTGGAGGGTTGGAAAGGAAGAATGCTTGATGGGTTGAAGAGCTGGAAGGGTTGAATGTTTGAAGGGTTGAAAGGTTTGAAGGCTTGGAGGGGTTGGAAGGGTTGGAAGGGTTGCAGGGTTGATGGACTTAAGGGTTGGAAGAGTTGAAAGGTGTGAAGGCTTGAAAGGTTGGAAGGGATGAAGGATTGAAGGTCTTAAGAGTTGGAAAGCTTGAAGGAGTGAAAGGTTGGAAGAGTTGAAGAGTTGGAAGGTGTGAAAGGTTGGAAAGGTTGAAGGATGGAAATGGTGGAAGGATTGAAGGGTGTAAGTGTTGGAACAGTTGTAAGGGTTAAAGGGATGGAAGAGTTAAATGGTTGGAAGCGTTGATAGGGTAGGAAGGCTTGGAAAGGTTGAAGGTTTGAAGGAATGGAATGTTTGGAAGGGTTGAAGGTTTGGAAGGTTTGGAAGGTTTGGAAGGGTTGGAAGGTGTGAAGGACTTAAGGGTTGGAATAGTTGAAAGGCTTGATGGATTGAAAGGTTGGAAGAGTTGATGGATGGACATTTTGGAAGGGTTGAAGGATGTAAGGGTTGGAACAGTTGGAAGAGTTAAAGGGATGGAAGGGTAGGAAGGCTTGGAAAGATTGAAGGTTTGAAGGGTTGGAAGGATTGAAGAGTTGGAAGGTGTGAAGCATGGAATAGTTGGAGGGGTTGAAGGATTGGAAGGGTTAAATGAATGAAAGGTTGGAGGGGTTGGAAGATTTGGTTGAAGGGTTTAAAGGTTTGAATTGTTGGAAAGCTTGGAGGATTTGAAAGGTTGGAAGGGTTGAAGGGTTGGAAGGTGTGAAAGGTTGGAGGGTTGAAGGATGGAAATGTTGGAAGGTTTGAAGGTTGTAAGGGATAGGAAGGCTTGGAAAGTTTGAATGTTTGAAGGGTTGGAAGGATTGGAATGTTTGGTAGGGTTGAAGGTTTGGATGGGTTGAGGGCGTGAAGGGTTGGAAGGTGTG
Source organism: Oncorhynchus masou masou (assembly GCF_036934945.1). Taxonomy (NCBI): domain Eukaryota; kingdom Metazoa; phylum Chordata; class Actinopteri; order Salmoniformes; family Salmonidae; genus Oncorhynchus; species Oncorhynchus masou. The sequence continues at coordinate 44,158,708 of NC_088221.1, read as the reverse complement.
AACAGTTGGAAGGGTTGAAGATTTGAAGAGTTGGAAGAGTTGAGGGTTAAACGTTTTAAGGGTTAGAATGTTTGAAGGCATGAGGGGTTGGAAGGGTTGGAGGAGTTGAAGGTGTGAAGAGTTGGAAGGCTTGAAGGTTTGAAGGTTTGAAGGTTTGGTAGTGTTGGAAGGGTTGGAGGGCTGGAAGGGTTGAACGGTTGGAATGGTTGGAAGATTTGACGGGTTGTAAAAAGTGAATGATGGACGAATTGGAAGGATTGGAAGGTTTGAAAGGCTTGAATGATAGGATGGGTTGGAAGGGTTGAAGATTTGAATAGTTGGAAGAGTTGAGGGTAAAATGTTTTAAGGGTTGGAAGGTTTGAAGGCATGAGGGGTTTGAAGGGTTGGAAGAGTTGAATGTGTGAAGAGTTGGAAGGCTTGAAGGTTTGAATAGTTTGAAGGTTTGGTAGTGTTGGAAGCGTTGGAATGGTTGGAATGGTTGAAGGTATGAAGAGTTGGAAGCCTTGAAGGTTTGAATGGTTTGAATGTTTGAAGGTTTGGTAGTGTTGGAAGGGTTGGAATGGTTGGAATGGTTGAAGGGTTGGACGGTTTGAACGGTTGGAAAATTTGAAGTGTTGGAAAAAGCGAATGATGGACGAATTGGAAGGATTGGAAGGTTTGAAAGGCTTGAAGGATAGGATGGGTTGGAAGGGTTGAAGGTTTGGAAGGGTTGTAATGGTTGGAAGGGTTGTAGGATAAACGGGTTGTAATGGTTGAAGAAAGGAAGGATTAATAGGTTGGAAGGTGTGAAGGGTTGGAAGTGGTGGACTGGTTGGAAGGGTTGAAGGGTTGGAAAGTGTGAAGGGTTGGAAGAATTGGAAGGATTGGAAGGGTTGGAAGGAATGAAGTGTTTAAGTGTCGAAGGTTGGAAGGGTTGGATGGGTTGAAGTGATGGAAGGGTTGGAAGGTTTGAAGGATGGAAGAGTTGAAAGTGTTGGAAGTGTTGGAAGAATTTAAGGTTGTAACAATTTGAAGGGTTGGAAGTTTTGAAGGTTTGAAAGATACGAAGGTTGAAGGGTTGGAAGGGTTGGAAGTGTTGAAGGGATCCCCCACTTCCAAGAAAATGTATAACATTTAAGCATATTTATTGCAGTTCTACACAATTTAAAAAACAAAAAAATGCATTTTTGAGAACGGTATAAACAAGCAACATTGACTCCAGCCATTATCACCTTGTTGCTTTAGCTTAGTTCACCTCAGTCAATAGGGGACTTAACACTACAAACACGTCATACAATAATTAGCTATACCATCTACTAAAGCCATCTCTACCTCTGCAAAGTTGAGCTGTTACCTTCAGCTGTGTTGGTGCGCTCTCCATAAAGGGAGTCAGCCATACAAACAGCCTTCCCTCTCACTCCCAGGTGTCCGCATGGTCCTAAAGTAAGCCTCTATCACCGCTAAACTGCATTGACATTTAATTGGGAATGGAATGATTTTAGTAGCCTATTTTCAATGGTTGTTGTTGAGCTTGGGCATGGTGACTGCCAAACCCTGCCATACCCAATTAACGCCACTGAGTCCTACATAAAGTTAGCAAGGAGGAGCTGACTGACTGTGTGTCATTGATTTATAAGCCCATGGGACCTAAAACCTCCTGGTCTCTTCCATCTCCCTCCACGTGAGGCATTCTGCTCATCGATCCATAAGCCAATCAGAGAATCTCCCTGGAGAGACATCTTCCTCCCTCTAATGATTTCAGAAGCACAATCACGGTGGTCTTATCATGAACTCTCCTTGTGTCGTAGGAAGAGATGTTTCCTTCTTAGGACTATAAAGCTGAGACAATACAGGTTCTTGTTAAAAACAACATCCAATGCATGCATTCCTGATTACAATTTCTGCTTCAGAGAGCACTAATGAAAAAGTGCATAGATGAAATAGCTCCATGTCGTTGTCATCGAGTAACATGCAAACACCTAGAAAAATTCATTTTCTAGATCTGCAGTGAGACCAAAAGCCAGAAAGCAGACAGTGTGAAATGTGATTCCTCCTGCCGACCTGCATAAAATTGGACGATTTTGTTTCTTATTTTTTCAAAGCCTGTCTTTTTTATTCTTCTGTTATTTTGCCAAGTTTCACTTAGCAGCGTTGATAATAAGTAGGTACCCAAATGAATGGCTCCCGACATCATAAACAGAAATCAATACTGTTACTTCAATGAGCTTTTTGGCCTGTTGGTGTATAAGCAATTCACTCTATGAAAGTTGGCAGTGAGTGGCAAATACTTGCTTGTCGATACCCTAATTAACATCAAACAAAAACAGATACTCTTTAAAGATGTTTTACTGTATTTTCAAATCTCTGTTAAGTTATTGTCTCACTAATGCCTTTAAATAGTGTATAATACCTAGAAAGACTACAGTAATTTTGTGTCTTAGTTTATATTAGTAACAGTTTGAAAACTCCATCAGCAGTCCCAGAGAAGGAGCGCGTAGAATTCTTATGTGGCCCAAGAAAGATTTACATTTCTATATTTTATACACCCAATAAAAGACACATAACTGGAGTTTTGTGTTATTACAAACCAGTTCTGCTTCGTAAGCAATTGTGAGATTATGCCCCATTACCCAAGGTAGTAGGTTCCCTTTACGGTCCTGGTGTTGTTACCGTGTGGGCTGGTGGTAACTAGAGAGGAAAATGAGAAGTGAGTATCCCTCACATCGTTGTACTGTACATTGTACTGTGTTATGAAGGTTAGGATCCTTGTACTGTAAGTGAGTTCTCATGACTCTCAGTGGGCTGGCTATTGCTATTACATCCAATTTTGTAAGGAAGTTGAATGGTGATCTACAACAGAGGGAGGACCTGTGTTATTGGAGGTGAGTCAATAATGCCACAGCACTTCCATAACTACACATAATGAAGCCTGCGTATATTTTTCTAAATATGGTGTTGACATTTCTATATATATATATATATTTTTAGAGTGCTGAAAAAGGACATGGCACGGTACAGTACCGGGTGAATATCTGACAGAAGACTATAATGAATAATTGATTTTCACTTCAGTGTGGTTCACCAATGTACCTGTGCTGCATGTTTGATATGACACCTGCGTGTGGTACAGTCGAAGTGTGAGACTTTTGAAGGTTATGCTATGAATATCGTCATAGAGATGTAGAATCTTCATTTGAGCCAGTTTGACACCGCAGGATAATAATCCTGCAATTGATAATGTGAATTGTTATGTAGATTTTACACACTGAACTCAAATATAAACAAAACATGTCAAGTGTTGGTCCCATGTTTCATGAGTTGCAATAAAAAAGACAAAAAGCTTATTTCCTCATATGCACAAAAAGCTCTTGTTTACATCCCTGTTAGTGAGCATTTCTCGTTTGCCAAGATAATCTATCCACCTGCCAGGAGTGGCATTTCAAGAATCTGATTGAACAGCATGATCATTACACAGGTGCACATTGTGCTGTGGGATAATAAAAGGCCACTCTAAAATGTGAGTTTTGTCACATAACACAAGGCCACATATGTCTGAAGTTTTGAAGGAGCGTGAAATTGGCATGCTATTCAAATCAAATCAAATCAAATGTACAGAAACCCAGCCTAAAACCCCAAACAGCAAGCAATGCAGGTGTAGAAGCACGGTGGCTAGAAAAAACTCCCTAGAAATGCCAAAACCTAGGAAGAAACCTAGAGAGGAACCAGGCTATGTGGGATGGCCAGTCCTCTTCTGGCTGTGCCGGGTGGAGATTATAACAGAACATGGCCAAGATGTTCAAATGTTCATAAATGACCATCATGGTCCAATAATAATAAGGCAGAACAGTTGAAACTGGAGCAGCAGCACGGCCAGGTGGACTGGGGACAGCAAGGAGTCATCATGTCAGGTAGTCCTGAGGCATGGTCCTAGGGCTCAGGTCCTCCGAGAGAGAGAAAGAAAGAAAGAGAGAATTAGAGAGAGCACACTTAAGTTCACACAGGATACCGAATAGGACAGGAGAAGTACACCAGATATAACAAACTGACCCTAGCCCCCGACACATAAACTACTGCAGCATAAATACTGGAGGCTGAGACAGGTGGGGTCAGGAGACACTGTGGCCCCATCCGAGGACACCCCCGGACAGGGCCAAACAGGAAGGATATAACCCCAGGAATGTCCACCAGAGCTGTTACCAGAGAATGCAATGTTACTTTCTCTACCATAACCCGCCTTCAACGTTGTTTTAGAGAATTTGGCAGTACGTCCAACTGGCCTCACAACAGGAGACCATGTGTAACTTGTAAGGGTTTTCCTCCTCCTCTTCGTCTGAGGAGGAGAAGCGAGAAGGATCGGAGGACCAATGTGCAGTGTGGTAAGTGTTCATGGTTGTTTATTTTTTTTTAAACGGAACACTATGAATACAAAAACAATAAACGTGAAACGAACGAAAACCGAAACAGTACCGTGTGGTGAAAAACACAGACACGGAAACAAAACAAACACCCACAAACAAACAGTGAAACCCAGGCTACCAAAGTATGATTCTTAATCAGAGACAACTAACGACACCTGCCTCTGATTGAGAACCATACTAGGCCGAAACATAGAAATCCCAAAATCATAGAAAAAAAAACAGACTGCCCACTCACGCCCTGACCATACTAAATAAAGACAAAGGAAGTAAAGGTCAGAACGTGACATAACTACCCCAGGACCTCCACATCCGGCTAATTCACCTGCAGGATCATCTTAGACCAGCCACCTGGACAGCTGATGAAACTGTGAGTTCATACAACCAAAGAATTTCTGCACAAACTGTCCAAAACCGTCTCAGGGAAGCTGATCTGCGTGCTAATTGTCCTCACCAGGGATCATATATATATATATATATATACTATATAAACTTCACCTGTGACAAATGCTGTGAACTAAATGCTGCCACGAACTAAATGCTGCCACGAACTAAATGCTGCCAAGAAGTGGATCATTACTTTACTTGAGGAAATAAAACTTCTGGAAGAGTGTTTAAATTTGATTAATTAAGGACCCCTGAAGTTTAACCTCATTTGTTGATGTCTCTTTAAAAGGGGCGACTGTAATGGAACTTTCATTGATCTTGAGCATTTCCCTACCTTACGGCCAAAAGTCGACTGCTATCAGCTCTACCCCTGGCAGGTGTGAATGGAGTGTGATTGGACCCAGGAGGAGGAAGAGATCCACACACCAGCGGTCCGTTTTTTTTCTCAGCTTCGTGACATTAAACTCTAATCGTTTTGAGCCACTGTCCCTGCTGTCTTCCTCAGGGTGTACGGACACCGGGTACGCAAATGTTGTAGCTTCTACACTGACGACCACCTGCACTATGGGCCCTCGTGTTCAGGGTGCTGTGTGGCTGGCGACTCATCCCCTGGAAATCAGGATCTACGTGGCCTTCTCCCCAACTGATTTCTGCGGCTTCTTTTGGTGATTGGAGATTCGGTAGTGACCAGCGCTCATCATTGGAAGCTCAATGGTAAGGAATATCTCCTTGCCAGATATTAGAACCCTATGATATCCGGGTGCAACAGTAAAGGATATCACTACGCTACTTCCTGAAGCCATAAGCCCAAAATTCAAAGACTGATACTGTTACAGTACATGTGGGATTCACTGACACTAAGTATGCGAGCTCTGAACTTCTTAGAAGTGACTTCATGGAACTAATTGCAAAACGGAAATACCTAAACAAGTGTCCCATTATATCAGGTCCCATACCCACGACGAGACGTGGATAAGGTAGATTCAGTAGGATGCTTTTGCTTCAGGTCTTGCGGAAGAGCTATTGTAACTCTAACTTTTCACTTCAGTGTGGTGTATCATTGTACTTGTGCTGCATGTTTGAGATGACACCTGAGTGTGACATTTTCAAAGGGCTATTTTGGGTATGCTATGAATATCATCATACAGATGTAGAATTTGAACCAGTTTGCTACGGCAGGATAATAATCATGCAACAACAGGACATGTTAATTAGTATGTGGATTATACACTGAACTAAAATATAAAGTACATGTATTTTGGTGTGTTTGAAAGTGACCTTAGTGATCATTGTCCCCTAGCCTGTATTAGAGATACTAGACAACATAATTCTGTTCCCCTTATTATTAGAAAGAGACATTTTAATACGTTTCCCCCAAGTGTTTATGCTTGACGTATACTTTTCTGAACAGTTTATACCCTGAATTAGCTCTTGAGCGTTTCTCATCTATTTTTAAATCACTGGCAGATAAACATGCTCCTTTTAAACACTTTAGACTAAAAAACAGATTAGATCCCTGGTTTTCTACAGAACTTTCAGATGTCTTTAGAACAATAAATCATGCCTGGACCAAAGCTTAACTAACAGATGTTGTTATGGACTGGCAGCTTTTCCGACAACTGAGAAATAAATGCACGTCCTTAGTTTAAAAATAAGCTAAATAAAGCTACTTCCTAAATTCTATGGCTGACTGTGCTGATGATCCATCTACATCAAGTAAACAGTTAAGGTGCTAAAGCGTGGAAATTCATCTCATTCTTTACCCAAGCAATTTATACTGAGCTCTGACATCATTATTGAAAAAAATTAGATAGGTCATGCTTTTAATCAACATTTTACGTCCAACAGGTTTTTTTGTTTGAAATAAATCTTGGTTTAATAGACCCGGGTCAGCCAGTAAACTTCTCGTCCCTCTCCCAGCCACAAGTCAACTTGATAGAGGACCAGACAAGCCCTAGTGAATCATTGTTCTCTCTGGAGCAACTGTCTTCTTCTGATGTATTGGAACACCTACTTATGATTGATGCTCCCTCAATGTGAGCAAGACAAAGGAGTTGATCGTGGACTAAATGAAAAGGCGGGCTGAACAGGCCCCCATTAACATCAAAAGGGCTGTATTGGAGCAGGTCGAGCGTTTCAAGTTCCTTGGTGCCAACATCACCAATGTACTATCTTGGTCCAAACACCCCAAGACAGTCGTCAAGAGGGCACATCAAAACCTTTCCCCTCTCAGCAGACTGAAAAGATTTGGCATGGGTCCCCAGATACTCAAAAGATACTCAAAGTGCTACAGCTGCACCCTTGAGAGCATCCTGACAGGTTGCATCACCGCCTGGTATGGCAACTGTTCGGCATCTGACTGGAAGACGCTTCACAGGGTATTGCGTACCGCCCAGTACATCACTGGGGCCAAGCTTCCTGCAATCCAGGACCTATATACGAGGCAGTGTCAGAGGAAAGCCATTAAAATTGTCAGAGACTCCAGTCACACAAGTCATAGACTGTTTTCTCTGCTACCACACGGCAAGCGGTACCGGAGTGCAAAGTCTAGGACCAAAAGGCTCCTAAACAGCTTCTGCCCCCAAGCCATAAGACTGCTGAACAATTAATCAAATGGACACAGGACTATTTACAGTTGAAGTGGGAAGTTTACATACACTTAGGTTGGTGTCATTAAAACTCATTTTTCAACCACTCCACAATTTCTTGTTAACAAACTATACTTTTGGCAAGTCGGTTAGGACATCTACTTTGTGCATGACAAGTTATTTTTCCAACAATTGTTTAAAAACAGATTATTTCACTTATAATTCACTGTATCCCAATTCCAGTGGGTCAGAAGTTAACATACACTAAGTTGACTGTGCCTTTAAACAACTTCCAGAAAATTGTCATGGCTTTAGAAGCTTCTGATAAGCTAATTGACATAATTTGAGTCAATTGGAGGTGTACCCAATTGAAGGCCTACCCTTAAAACTTGACATGGGAAAAACAAAAGAATTAATGTAGACCTCCACATGTCTGGTTCATCCTTGTGTGCAATTTCCAGACACCTGAAGTTACCACGTTAATCTGTACAAACAATAGTACGCAAGTATAAATACCATGGGACCATGCAGCCGTCATACCACTCAGGAAGGAGACATGTTCTGTCTCCTAGAGATTAACGCGAAAAGTGCAAATCAATCCCAGAACAACAGCAAAGGACCCTTTTAAGATGCTGGAGGAAACAGGTACAAAAGTATCTATATCCACAGTAAAACGAGTCCTATATCGACATAACCTGAAAGGCCGCTCAGCAAGGAAGAAGCCACTGCTCAAAAACCTCCATAAAATAGCCAGACTACAGTTTGCAACTGCACATGGGGACAAAGATTGCACCTTTTGGAGAAATGTCCTCTGGTCTGATTAAACAAAAATAAAACTATTTGGCCATAATGACCATCATTATGTTTGGAGGAAAAAGGGGGATGCTTGCAAGCCGAAGAACACCATCCCAACCCTGAAGCACGGTTTGTTTGGCAGGTAGCCTAGTGGTTATAGCTTTGGACTCGTAACCAAAAGGTTGCAAGTTCAAATCCCTGAGCTGACAAGTTAAAAATCTGTCATTCTGCCCCTGAACAAGGCATTTTACCCACTGTTCCAAGGCTGTAATTGAAAATAAGAATTTGTTTAATTAAGGTAAAAATAAAAATGATCTACCTTTTCCTACCAGGACCTTATCATGTGGAATAATCTCCAAGTAACATTTCATTTGGATATGTTGTTTTCTCTGAGTCAGTTTAGGAGAAAGGGATTTTGATATTGATAAATGTGTTTGATTGTTTGTGTACATAATATTTGCTATTCATTTAATTTTGTGTTTTACATTGTGTATAATTTTATTTACTGTATTGTTCCCAGGACACATTTGCAAATGAGACCTTGGTCTCAGTGTATTTTTCCCTGATTACATTAAGTTTATTAAATTAAATGACATTTCATTTGACTCATTTTCTTATATGAACTGTAACTCAGTAATATGATATGATAAATGCATCCTGCATTTATATTTTTCAGTTTAATTAATGAACATTTTTTAACTTAAAAATGTCAGAAGCCTTTTTAACCCTTTAAACATTCATTAGTTATGCTTTATCTTCCAGATCAGATCAGGCTGGAAACTCTGCTCAAATATCTAGATCTCCGGAGACAATAATAGATGTAATGTGGTCTTTGGTGACAGATCTGGGTGACAGAGCTTCGACACTAGGCATAGGTTCGTCCATGGCTCTAAGAATTCAAGGTATGAAAAAGCACATCACTCCTTTTAAGCGAATTAGACTTTGCAGCTTGGGGCCACAGTAATAGCATTGCCCACAGACCCAGGTACATAGCATGTGGCCTTTCGTGAGTGACCTGAAGACTCGAGAGCCTTGGAGAGCAGACTCCAACCTGATTGTCAGAAGGTAGTCTCTTTCACTGGCCCCGGCCCACTGCAATCTAATTTCATGGTTGTTTCACCATGCAACCTCTTCTAAACATGGTGTTCATCTGATATATACAGTGAGCTCAAAGTATTGAGATAGTGACACATTTGTTGTTGTTTTGGCTCTGTACTACAGCACTTTGGATTTAAATGACGAATTGCAGACAGTCAGCTTTAATTTGAGGGAACCATTTAGAAATGACAGCACTTTGGATTTTAATGACGAATTGCAGACAGTCAGCTTTAATTTGAGGGAGCCATTTAGAAATGACAGAACTTTTTGTGCACAATCCCTCCCATTTTAGGGAAACAAAAGTATTGGGACAAATTCACTTGAATTTTTACCTTTATTTAACTAGGCAAGTCAGTTAAGAACAAAATCTTATTTTCTTATATTCATAACACGCAATGACTACATCAAGCTTGTGACTCTACACATTTTTTGGATGCATTTGCTGTTTGTTCTACATTAATGTGGATGTTACCATGATTACGGATAATCTTGAATGAATCGTGAATAATGATGAGCGAGAAAGTTAGACACACAAATATCATATCCCCTCCAAAATGCTAACCTTTGTGTATCTGTAACTTTCTCACTCATCATTATTCATGATTTATTCAGGATTATTCGTAATCATGTCGCATCCACATTAATGTTCAAGGTAGCATGGTAGCATCCACATTAATGTTCAAGGTAGCATGGTAGCATCCACATTAATGTTCAAGGTAGCATGGTAGCATCCACATTAATGTTCAAGATAGCATGGTAGCATCCACATTAATGTTCAAGGTTGCATGGTAGCATCCACATTAATGTTCAAGGTAGCATGGTAGCATCCACATTAATGTTCAAGGTAGCATGGTAGCATCCACATTAATGTTCAAGGTAGCATGGTAGCATCCACATTAATGTTCAAGTGTTTAGAAACATATGCCCTTCTTATTTACAATAAAAGTGACTCCAAAATGACACAATACAGTACATTATTTACCATTCATATCTATTGGGCACAAAATAATCTGAAACACCACCAAACAAACAGCAAATGCATCCAACAAGTTTGTAGAGTCAGAAGCTTTATTGAATCATTGTGTGCTAGGAATATGGGAACAAATACTTAACTTTTGACTACTTCAATACACAATATAATGAATTTGTCCCAATAGTTTTGGTCCGGTAAAATGGGGGGACTATGTACAAAAAGGTGCTGTAAAAACGCTTCACACGATATGGACGAAAATGCCAAGAAATTATTCAATGTATCATTTCAAATCCAAAGTGCTGGAATAAAGAGCCAAATCAACATCAAATGCGTCACTGTCCCAATATGTTTGAAACTAACTTTTCTCTATGGAGTTGTTGATTCTATTTGGAATGTTTCCAATGTCGTTATGTAGTTTATATGACAGAACAATTCAGCTTTTGTATTTTGGATTGTTTGGCACAAACGTGTCACATTCAGCCGGACTATTTAGGTAAAATGATCTAGCTGTTCTGAATATTTGCACAGATTCACCAACAAAATTACAGTTTTTGTTAGATCATTATTTATAGAGACGATAATGACATGACAAGTTGTGATGAACAATTATATACTGAAGGCTAGATTGGGGAAGTATTGATATACAATAATGTCACTTTATACTAGAAGTGAAACTAGAGGTCGTGTGAAAGACAGATCACAACACCAGAATACTCCGTCTTTTCTCTATACCACACTGCGATGACCAAACTCTCTTCAAGTGCACCCATGCTACCAGAGAAATAAAAGCATCACAGGCAGGCCGATCAATAGCCAATGATTGCTACAAGATATTTCATTCATCCATCCAGTTAAGTGACGATAAAAAAAGCTGAAGTCTGGACACAGATATTTTTATTCCATCACAGAGCCTTATAAATTGACCCTGAAGAATATCCCATTGCTTTGGTGAGCAAACCACCCAGAATGTCAGTTTAGCTAAATTGATTCAGCGTGGAGTTCTCTGTAACCCCCTCCCTGCCCAACATATGAAAAGACGTTGGTGAGCATGGGGAAAAATAGTTTCTGCACATGTGCAATCATGGTTTTCACAAGCCTGCGTTTCCATTCTATACCTGGGTTTGCTCAGTCCAATTATTATGGTTGGAGGCCCTTGTTATGAGCTATATAATTATTGATGTTTTCAGAAATGGACAGTGAGCTGTGGTCTTCCATGTAATGTTCCCATAACGAAAGCAATCATCCCAATTAGGTGCCTTTGGAGTAGTGTAACAGTTTTATTTCCCCTAATTTTAACATTGTGTCCTGAAGAGCACATGTTAATGAGTTAATGAAAAACACCTTGTCCATCTCAAAATGTTAAATAAAAAACATGACTATAGTAAGTGCCTAATATGTGCCAAATAAAGTAATAGGGTGTCACGCCCTGACCTTAGTTATCTTTGTTTTCTTTATTATGTTGGTTAGGTCAGGGTGTGACGAGGGTGGTATGTGTTTTTCCTTGTCTAGGGTTTTTTGTATATCTATGGGGTTTTGGTATTGTCTTGGTAAATGTAGGTCTATGGTGGCCTGAATTGGTTCCCAATCAGAGATAGCTGTTTATCGTTGTCTCTGATTTGGGATCCTATTTAGGTTGCCATTTCCATTTTGGTGTTGTGGGTTATTGTCTATGTGTAGTTGCCTGTCAGCACTCGTGTCTTATAGCGTCACGGTCGTGTATTCTTATCACGCTGCGCCTTGGTCTCCTCGTTATGATGAACGTGACAGGATAACCCACCATAACAGGACCAAGCAGCGTGAAAAGGGGGAGCAGACGTTATGGACTTGGGAAGAGATTTTGGACGGAAAAGGATCCTGGACATGGAAGGAAGTACTAGATGGAGCAGGACCCTGGACGCAGCCTGGGGAGTATCGCCGTTCTAAGGAGGAGAAATCCCGTGAATAGAGGAACGGCGACGATATGAGGGTACACGGCACGGAAGCCCGAGAGGCAGCCTCAAGAAATATTTTGGGTTTGGCACATGAGGAGATTGGCTGAGTCAGGTAGGAAACCTGAGCCAACTCCTCGTGCTCACCATGGGGAGCGTGTTATGCAGAGATGCGCACGGTGTCTCCAGTGGGCATCCAGCCAGGACGTATTGAGCCAGGTCTACGTTCTGGATCTCCAATGCGTCTCCACGGTCCAGTGTAATCTGTGCCTCTTCCCCGCACTCGCCCTGAGGTGCGTGTACCCAACCCGGTACCACCAGTTCCGGCACCACGCACCAGGCCTCCAGTTCACCCTGTTCCTCCTCCCCGCACTCACCCTGAGGTGCGTGTCCCCAGCAAGGCACCAAGCACCCGGCCTACAGTGCGCCTCCAGGGTCCAGTACGCCCTGTTCCTCCTCCCCACACTCACCCTGAGGTGCGAGTCCCCAGCCCGGCACCACGCACCTGGCCTACAGTGCACCTCGGCAGTCCAGAGCGTCCGGCGACAGTACCCAGTCCAGAGCGTCCGGCGACAGTACCCAGTCCAGAGCGTCTGGCGACAGTACCCAGTCCAGAGCGTCCGGCGACAGTACCCAGTCCAGACCATCTGGTGATTATCCACGCAGCGAGGGTCCCCAGCCCAGGGCCTACGGAGAGTATCCGCAGTCCAGAGCATCCGACGATGATCAGCGGGTCGGTGCTACAAGAGCGGAGTCAGTGTAAAGGGGGGCGGCATCCAGAACCAGGGCAGCCACGGAGGTTAGATGCCCACCCAGACCCTCCTGTTTAGGTTTGAGGCCGGGAGTCCACACCTTTGGGGGAGGTACTGACACGCCCAGATCTTAGGTATCTTTGTTTTCGTAATTATTTTGGTTAGGTCAGGGTGTGACGAGGGTGGTATGTCAGTTTGCCTTGTCTTTTTTTTTGTATATCCATGGGGTTTTTGTATGTCTCGGTATATTTAGGTCTATGGTGGCCTGTATTGGTTCCCAATCAGAGACAGCTGTTTTTCGTTTTCTCTGATTGGGGATCCTATTTGGGTTGCCATTTTGGTTTTGTGGGTTATTGTCTGTGTAGTTGCCTGTCAGCTTCACTTTAGTTTTGTTTGTTTAGTGTTCTTGGTGTAATAAAATAATGTATTAATAATGTATTATGTACTTGGTCTCCTCGTTATGACAAACGTGAAACAGGGTTGATGACTTCCTCTGAAATCAGCCATAAATCCTCATGTGATGGGTAATGGAAGCCTGTATGCAAAAGGGAGGGGCGCTTGAATACAAGCTTCACTAAATTGTTAACATTTGTAATCTGTCTATGGGTAACAGGGTTTACGGGTTATGCTCAAATTCTCACCACATAACATTAGCAAATGACCAAACATACTAGAAGCGGCTTACCTGCTATATGATATGATTGGACGATATCTTCAATGTTCCTTTTGAAAAACATATTTAAAAAGGAGTTTCCCCATATTATTTCCCATAATGAGAGTTCAGCTCGTGTGACAGGGTTGACTTTAAACTGAGGGACAGGTTGTTGTTTTTTTACCTTAAAATTAATCACTAATAACAAATTATAATCTTCACAAGTGACTTTGTCAAAGTAACAACATAACCAGGTTGCTGGTGAAAAATGTAGAGACATTTTGCAGTTAAGTGGGTAAACATTTTCCTAGAAGTCAGAGGGACAAGCAAACATTTAATCTATTCATATTAAAAATATCTGATTCATTGAATTTTCCATGTGGTCTATATCAAAGGGTCTATATTAAAGGCACACATTTTATGGAACAACCCAGATGTGTTAAGAATACTCTAAATACTATAACATTGAGTTGAATAGGACGATATGTTGTGTATGAATCACAATGGACGGCCTCTAACGCTGGCCTACTACACAAGACTGGAGAATAACTCATTAAAGGCAGGAATTTGTGATTGTCAGATTGACATCGGGGCATTTTCTCCCTGACAATGGTACTTGGTCCCTGTTCTTTAGAGGTGTTGTGTCCTAGCCTTGCGCATTGGACTATAAGAATGAACACTAGAGTGGCTATTTCAGGAAACACATAAAGTTATCTTCTCTATAATGGCCAAACTTGTTTTGGAGAGAGCTCACACCAGTGTTGTGCCTCACATAACTATTAAATCAATCGAAATACTAAAACAAACCTGTGGGAAATGATGTAGTCCTTTCTGCTCAGTCCTTCAGTGTCATCCATTGATCCCTCCCCCTTTGGAGGTTGTCAGACAGAGAAGAGAAGTATGAGGGAACAAAGAGACAGAGAGAAAGAGGATGAGGGAACTAAACGAATCGGCATAAGCAAACAACCGAACCCTTTACACTTCTCCCTGAAGGTGTGAAGACACATTTACGTATAGAACTTTTCTTCCTCTGGCCTCGGCGGGTTTGCATCTACAGTGAGACGGCACCGGAGCTCAAAGTGGTGAGGAGGACATGATGTTGTCCCATTTGATGATTCAACTGACTCTTCGGAATACATGTATAAAAACGTTTAGGTCTGAAATCTGTTAATAGCTTGTGTTTTTTCCCCTCTGGGAAGCGTCTTCACATTGTTGTTTTGTTGTTAAAGCTCAGCCAGGAATGTTGACTGCTTTTAGATTTCCAACCTGAGACCTCGCTCAGTCAAGGAAGTTTTCCACTACAACTCAGGAGATAAGGGTTGTATAAACACAATTCCAAAGAGGAAGTAAATAAATCTCAGCGCTATGCTGTGACTAAAAATGCTCACCTACCCAATCATAGTTTTTGCTGTAGTATATTTGGAAATCAAAAGAAAGGTTGATCCAGGTAAAGCATACCATCTTCTTAACACCTGAACACCACATTTAGTCTCTGAATCACATGGTTCATGTCTGAGCAAGATCTCGTCACTGAAAATCCCTGAGCGAGAACATTTTATATTTAGTTGTAACACTTTACAATGAGATATCAGATTTGCAATAGACCTCATCACATTGTTCCCACAAGTGAGAACAACGTGTGATATAATACAATCTAATGCCTACTCGACATCTGCCAATTGTGGCACACTGAATAAATATGTGAAATTCTCTGCAGGTACATATGGCATAGTTTTGTTGTTATTTCACTCTCTCACATCAGTCTTTATGAATAATTTGGTGCGTATTTATCACTAATTAGAACTACAGTTGGTAACAGATCATCACTAAATAGTTGGGCATGCTCATAAACTTTTAGCTCTGTTGATAACACTACATCCGTCTTCCGAAAACCAACTAAACAGTTAATAGACAGGAACGCTTCATACTCACACTGTTTATATACCAATACAACAAAAAATAATGACTTCATTTCAGCATTTGAAAAGAAATTACAACAGAATCTGACACTCAGACAGTAGATAGAAAAATCTATGGAGATGTGTTAACCTACTGTACACTTTTGGAAAACCTTCACCGCATGAATACCTATACAAGGGTATTCAATTTCAAATGGCTAGAAAACAGGTAGGCTTACATAGTTTCCCTCCTCATCTTCCGACTGAGGACACATTGGTTGAATCAACATTGCTTCCACAACATTTAAATTAAATGACTTTGTTTGAACATGGAATGGAATGGATGATTGTAGGTTACAGGAAAAGGAGGACCATGCACGTCCCCATTCTCATCTACAGGGCTGTAGTGGAGCAGGTTGAGAGCTTCAAGTTCCTTGGCGTCCACATCACCAACAAACTAACATGGTCCAAGCACACCAAGACAGTCATGAAGAGGGTATGACAAAACCTATTCCCTCTCAGGAGACTGAAAAGATTTGTCATGGGTCCTCAGATCCTACATCTACACCATCCTGACAGGTTGCATCACTGGCTGGTACGGTAACTGCTCAGCCTCTGACCGGAAGGCACTGCAGTAGGTAATGCGTACATCTCAATACACCACCGGAGCCAAGCTTCCTGCCATCCAGGACCTCTATTGTGTTTTAATTTTTAACCAGGAAAGTCAGTTAAGAACAAATTCTTATTTACAATGATGGCCTAACCCGGACAACACTGTGCCAATTGTGCACCGCCCTATGGGATTCACAATCACAGCCAGATGTGATACAGCCTGGATTTGAACCAGGAAGTATACTGACAACTCTTGCACTGAGATGCAGTGCCAGAGACCGCTGCGGCACTCAGGAGCCCTCTATACCAGGTGGTGTCAGAGGAAGGCCCTAAAAATGGTCAAAGACTTCAGCCAACCTAGACAGACTGTTCTCTCTGCTACCCACACGGCAAGCGGTACCGCAGCGCCAAGTCCAGGTCCAAGAGGCTTCTACACAGCTTCTACCCCCAAGCCATAAGACTCCTGAACATCTAATCAAATGTCTACCCAGACTATTAGCATTGTCCCCCCCCCTCTTTTTTACGCTGCTGTTACTCTCTGTTATTATCTATGCATAGTCACTTGAATTACTCTACCTACATGTACATATTACCTCAATTACCTTGACTAACCGGTGCCCCCGCACATTGACTTTGTACTGGTACCCCTTGTATATAGCCTCGCTATTGTTATTTTACTGCTACTCTTTAATTATTTGTTATTTATTACTTATTATAGGTATTTTCCTTAAAACTGCGTTGTAGCTTAAGGTCTTGTAAGTAAGCATTTCACTGTAAGTGTTCGGCGCATGTGACAAATATAATTTGATTGGATTAGATTTTGAATTGATGTCTGTGCCCAGTGGTTTATTGTGAGTAATGAGAACTGGTCTGGGAACAGTTTATCTCAGGGATCACCCTGCACAGCACCCATTATATTTTTTCCTTTGATTTGCTTTTAGAGTGAATATTACCTACAATATTAGGTGCAATGTTAGCTACAGAATAAGCTACAATATTACCTACATACCAACGCTACTGAATTCCCTTTTAATTATTTTGCTGAGTTTCACCACGAGAAAGGAGAAAAATAAAATAGGTGGAAAAACAACTTTCTCTGCTGGGATTTCTATAACAATAATTTTCTGAGAGTCAGAAACAGTGAGGAGTGGGCACCGCCCTATGGGATTCCCAATCACGGCCAGATGTGATACAGCCTGGATTTGAACCAGGAACTATATTGACACCTGTGGGATATGGCAGGAGATAGTAAAGGGTCTCCCAAAGTGAGCACTCTATCTCATGAAGAAAGTCCCCTTTTTAAAAAAAAGGTTGTCTAACTTCAGTACCAGTCAAAAGTTTGGACACAGCTACTCATTCAAGGTTTTTATTTTAATTTTAATATTTTCTACATTGTAGAATAATAGTGAAGATAGCATGAAATTACACATATGGAATCATGAGGTAACCAAAAAAGTGTTAAACAAATATATTTTATATTTAAGATTCTTCAAACTTGCCACCCTTTGCCTTGTTGACAGCTTTGCACACTCTTGGCATTCTCTTAACCAGCTTCTTGAGGTAGTCAGCTGGAATTAATTTCAATTAACAGGTGTGCCCTGATAAAAGATAATTTGTGGAATTTCTTTCCTTCCTAATCTTTGGTCTCTTTGTTGCCTCTGATTAATACCCTCCTTGCCTGGTCTGTAAGTTTTGGCGGGTGGCCCTCTCTTGGCAGGTTTGTTGTAGTGCAATATACTTTCCATTTTTTAATAATGGTTTTAAGGGAAGTCAGGAACCATGACATGCAGTCAGTCAGGAAAGCAAAGGCCAGTTTTTTCAAGCAGAAGTTTGTATCCTGTAGCTCTAACTCCCAAAAGTTCTGGGACACTGTAAAGTCCATGGAGAACAAGAGCACCTCCTCCCAGCTGCCAACTGCACTGAGGCTAGGTAACACGGTCACCGCTGATAAATCCATGATAATCGAAAACTTCAACAAGCCTTTCTCAACGGCTGGCCATGCCCTCCTCCTGGCTACTCCAACCTCGGCCAACAGCTCCGCCCCCCCGCAGCTACTTGCACAAGCCTCCCCAGCTTCTCCTTTACCCAAATCCAGATAGCAGATGTTCTGAAAGAGCTGCAAAACCTGGACCCATACAAATCAGCTGAGCTTGACAATCTGGACCTCTATTTCTGAAACTATCCGCCTCCATTGTCACAACCCCTATTACCAGCGTGTTCAACCTATTTTCATATCTTCTGAGATCCCCAAGGATTGGAAAGCTGTCGCAGTCATCCCCCTCTTCAAAGGGGGAGACACCCTGGACCCAAACTGTTATAGACCTATATCCATCCTGCCCTGCCTATCTCAGGTCTTCGAAAGCCAAGTCAACAAACAGATCACTGACCATCTCGAATCCCACCGTACGTTCTCCGCTGTGCAATCTGGTTTCCAAGCCGGTCACGGGTGCACCTCAACCACGCACAAGGTACTGAGCGATATCATAACCGCCATCGATAAAAGACAGTACTGTGCAGCCATCTTCATCGACCTGGCCAAGGCTTTCGACTCTGTCAATCATCATATTCTTATCGTCAGACTCAGTAGCCTCAGTGTTTCTAATGACTGCCTTGCCTGGTTCACCAACTACTTTGCAGACAGAGTTCAGTGTGTCAAATCGGAGGGCATGTTGTCCGGTCCTCTGGCAGTCTGTATGGGGGTGCCACAGGGTTCAATTCTCAGGCCGACTCTTTTCTCTGTATATATCAATGATGTTGCTTTTGCTGCGGGCGATTCCGTGATCCACCTCTACACAGACGTCACCATTCTGTATACTTCTGGATCTTCCTTGGACACTGCTAACTAACCTCCAAACGAGCTTCAATGCCATACAACACTCTTTCCGTGGCCTCCAACTGCTCTTAAACGCTAGTAAAACCAAATGCATGCTTTTCAACCATTCGCTGCCTGCACCCGCACACCCGACTAGCATCACCACCCTGGATGGTTCCGACCTAGAATATGTGGACATCTATAAGTACCTAGGTGTCTGGCTAGATAGTAAAATCTCCTTCCAGACTCATATCAAACATCTCCAATCTAAAATCAAATCTAGTCGGCTTTCTATTCCGCAACAGAGCCTCCTTCACTCACCCCAAAAAACTTACCCTAGTAAAACTGACTATCCTACCAATCCTCGACTCCGGCAATGTCATCTACAAAATAGCTTCCAATACTCTACTCAGAAAACTAGATGCAGTTTATCACAGTGCCATCCGTTTTGTTACTAAAGCACCTTATACCACCCACCACTGTGACCTGTATGCTCTAGTCGGCTGGCCCTCGCTATATATTCGTCGTCAGACACACTGGCTCCAGGTCATCTACAAGTACATGCTAGGTAAAGCTCCGCCTTATCTCAGTTCACTGGTCACGATGGCAACACCCACTCGTAGCACGCGCTCCAGCAGGTGTATCTCACTGATTATCCCTAAAGCCAACACCTCATTTGGCCGCCTTTCCTTCCAGTTCTCTGCTGCCTGTGACTGGAACGAATTGCAAAAATTGCTGAAGTTCTAGACTTTCATCTGCCTCACCGACTCTGTGTTGCTGTCTGTTCACACTGCTATGCTTTATCTTGGCCAGGTCGCAGTTGTAAATGAGAACTTGTTCTCAACTATCCTACCTGGTTAAATAAAGGCGAAATAAAAAACATATATATAAAAAATAATGATGCTCAGTTTCTGTTTTTTTTATACCCCAAACATAATCTGTACTTCTCCATAACTTCGGCCCTGACCTGTTTGGAGCGCTCCTTGGTCTTCATGGTGCCGCTTGCTTGGTGGAGCCCCTTTCTAAGTGTTGTTGCAGACTCTGGGGCCTTTCAGAACAGGTGTATATACAGTGCCTTGAGAAAGTATTCGGCCCCCTTGAACTTTGCGACCTTTTGCCACATTTCAGGCTTCAAACATAAAGATATAAAACTGTATTTTTTTGTGAAGAATCAACAACACGTGGGACACAATCATGAAGTGGAACGACATTTGTTGGATATTTCAAACTTTTCTAACAAATCAAAAACTGAAAAATTGGGCGTGCAGAATTATTCAGCCCCTTTACTTTCAGTGCAGCAAACTCTCTCCAGAAGTTCAGTGAGGATCTCTGAATGATCCAATGTTGACCTAAATGACTAATGATGATAAATACAATCCACCTGTGTGTAATCAAGTCTCCGTATAAATGCACCTGCACTGTGATAGTCTCAGAGGTCCGTTAAAAGCGCAGAGAGCATCATGAAGAACAAGGAACACACCAGGCAGGTCCGAGATACTGTTGTGAAGAAGTTTAAAGCCGGATTTGGATACAAAACGATTTCCCAAGCTTTAAACATCCCAAGGAGCACTGTGCAAGCGATAATATTGAAATGAAAGGAGTATCAGACCACTGCAAATCTACCAAGACCTGGCCGTCCCTCTAAACTTTCAGCTCATACAAGGAGAAGACTGATCAGAGATGCAGCCAAGAGGCCCATGATCACTCTGGATGAACTGCAGAGATCTACAGCTGAGGTGGGAGACTCTGTCCATAGGACAACAATCAGTCGTATATTGCACAAATCTGGCCTTTATGGAAGAGTGGCAAGAAGAAAGCCATTTCTTAAAGATATCCATAAAAAGTGTAATTTAAAGTTTGCCACAAGCCACCTGGGAGACACACCAAACATGTGGAAGAAGGTGCTCTGGACAGATGAAAACAAAATGTAACTTTTTGGCAACAATGCAAAACATTATGTTTGGCGTAAAAGCAACACAGCTCATAACCCTGAACACACCATCCCCACTGTCAAACATGGTGGTGGTAGCATCATGGTTTGGGCCTGCTTTTCTTCAGCAGGGACAGGGAAGATGGTTAAAATTGATGGGAAGATGGATGGAGCCAAATACAGGACCATTCTGGAAGAAAACCTGATGGAGTGTGCAAAAGACCTGAGACTGGGACGGAGATTTGTCTTCCAACAAGACAATGATCCAAAACATAAAGCAAAATCTACAATGGAATGGTTCAAAAATAAACATATCCAGGTGTTAGAATGGCCAAGTCAAAGTCCAGACCTGAATCCAATCGAGAATCTGTGGAAAGAACAGAAAACTGCTGTTCACAAATACTCTCCATCCAACCTCACTGAGCTCGAGCTGTTTTGCAAGGAGGAATGGGAAAAAATTTCAGTCTCTCGATGTGCAAAACTGATAGAGACATACCCCAAGCGACTTACAGCTGTAATCGCAGCAAAGGGTGGCGCTACAAAGTATTAACTTAAGGGGGCTGAATAATTTTGCACGCCCAATTTGTCAGTTTTTGATTTGTTAAAAAAGTTTGAAATATCCAATAAATGTCGTTCCACTTCATGATTGTGTCCCACTTGTTGTTGATTCTTCACAAAAAAATACAGTTTTATATATGTATGTTTGAAGACTGAAATGTGGCAAAAGGTCGCAAAGTTCAAGGGGGCCGAATACATTCGCAAGGCACTGTATACTGAGATCATGTGACAGATCATGTGACACTTAGATTGCACACAGGTAGACTTTACTTAACTAATTATGTGACTTCTGAAGGCAATTGGTTGCACCAGACTTTATTTAGAGGCTTCATAGCGAAGGGGGTGAGTACATATGCATGCACCAATTTTCAATTTTTATTAAACAAGTTATTATTTTAATTTCACTTCACCAATTTGGACTATTTTGTGTATGTCCATTACATGAAATTAAAATACAAATCTATTTAAATTACAGGTTGTAATACAACAAAATAGGAAAAACACCAAGGGGGATGAACCTTTTGCAAGGCGCTGTACTAAATCCTGCAATTATGAACCATTGTGCAGATTGAGACAGGTCGGCTGACAGTACTTTGTGATGTTTAGGTCATTAAGATGAAAAGACCATTTTGGTGAGAATACTGGTATAAATATATTATTCTCTTTGGTTGTCGTTGCTCACGCTGCCAGCTGTAGGGATACTTTACATGTTTAATTCAGCCACAGGCTTTCATTCGTGTTCTGGTTTAATTGGATAATTCATTCAGACTAATTCAGTTAGTAATTACTGTTGTGCCTCACTTCCTCCTACCAATGTGTGAGGAACACCACTGATTCACTCTCAGTTGTTTGGAAGGAGCTGTATGTCTCTGTCCGTAGACATATGGGAAGATGGATTGTGTGCACTTTTTGTTAGAAACATTTTTCCTAAGTGACATTCAAGAAGTAATTGCACAGTTGAACACATGGTGAAACATGATTGTTATAACCAACGATACACCCCAAACTATGGTTGACATGCCTTCTCCAGGAAGATCGGCATTTAAAACCAACTTTAATTTAACAATTCCCCACATGACCACCACTTTACCTGGTCTGATAATATGGAGACACCAATAGAAGCCATATTGAGAGTCAATTCTTGACACGTGTCTTTGGATTCTTTTGTTCCTCAACTAGCACATGGAAAGCAGTATTTAAAGACACAGGGCGATAAGGAAACGCTATGTAGGTGTTTCTGATTTGTTGTTTTGGATTCTACTGGGTAAGCTAATGTTTCTCTTGTATTTTGTTGGAAATCGGGGACATCCTCCGACACACCACATGTGCGTATGAGCTCGCTGTAGAGGGGGTCATGGTTGATAAAGCTGGTAACTGCGACATCCATTTCAAATTCCTGACTGACTCTGGGTTGTGAGAGATTAAAAGAGTGATGGATTGTCACTCAGACTTTCAGTATATGATCTCACTGGGGGCCAGGCTCAGAGGAGACGGAACAGAACAACATGCTTGCTTTGATGTATGCAATGTGGCTGAAAAAGTTTGTTGTTGTTTTGCTGTGGAATATAATCTGATCCCATGCGTGGTGATACATTTTTAAAAATGTATTTAAAAAAAATATGTATGGAGAGATGTAAGATGCAAAACGATAGAATGATTGTCATTCTTTATGTAAGACCTATGGTCGACTAAATTCATCAGAATGCTCTTTAAGCTTGACTTTCAGAGAGAACCCTTGATTTTCTGTCCTATCTGATGTAATTCTCCTGTCTTATCTGGTGTAATTATCCTGTGCCACCTGGTGTAATTATCCTGTGCTATCTGGTGTAATTATCCTGTGCCACCTGGTGTAATTATCCTGTGCCATCTGGTGTAATTATCCTGTGCCATCTGGTGTAATTATCCTGTGCTATCTGGTGTAATTATCCTGTGCCACCTGGTGTAATTATCCTGTGCTATCTGGTGTAATTATCCTGTGCCACCTGGTGTAATTATCCTGTGCTATCTGGTGTAATTATCCTGTGCCACCTGGTGTAATTATCCTGTGCCACCTGGTGTAATTATCCTGTGCTATCTGGTGTAATTATCCTGTGCTACTGGTGTAATTATCCTGTGCCACCTGGTGTAATTATCCTGTGCTATCTGATGTAATTCTCCTGTCTTATCTGGTGTAATTATCCTGTGCCACCTGGTGTAATTATCCTGTGCTATCTGGTGTAATTATCCTGTGCCACCTGGTGTAATTATCCTGTGCTATCTGGTGTAATTATCCTGTGCCACCTGGTGTAATTATCCTGTGCTATCTGGTGTAATTATCCTGTGCTATCTGGTGTAATTATCCTGTGCCACATGGTGTAATTATCCTGTGCCACCTGGTGTAATTATCCTGTGCCACCTGGTGTAATTATCCTGTGCTATCTGGTGTAATTATCCTGTGCCACCTGGTGTAATTATCCTGTGCTATCTGGTGTAATTATCCTGTGCCACCTGGTGTAATTATCCTGTGCTATCTGGTGTAATTATCCTGTGCCACCTGGTGTAATTATCCTGTGCTATCTGGTGTAATTATCCTGTGCCACATGGTGTAATTATCCTGTGCCACCTGGTGTAATTATCCTGTTCTATCTGGTGTAATTATCCTGTGGTGAAATACTCCTGTCCTGTCTGGAGTAAATCTCTTGTCCTATATGGTGTTATTCTGGTGTCAATCAATCAATCCATCAATCAAATGTATTTATAAAGCCCTTTTTATATCAGCCGATGTGTGTGAGTGATGATCTATTATTTAATAGTCTAATGTTACTATCGCTCTCTCTCTCTCTCTCTCTTATCAATTAATCAATCACATTGATTTACATCAGCAGATGTCACAAAGTGCTATACAGAAACCCAGCCTAAAACCCCAAACAGCAAGCAATGCAGATGTAGAAGCACGATGGCTAGGAAAAACTACCTAGAAAGGCAGGATCCTAATGTCATGACTGTCCTGACCAGGTCAGGTTACAGGAGACCACAACCCTACAGATTATCTCTCAACCCCAACAGAGGAGGAGAGATCTAGGGGTCTGAAGGAGTGGGGGGTTTTATGACCTCTCACGCCCCTGGTAAACCTCAGGCCACAGACAAATTCCTTTGTCCTGTTACTATGGAGAACCAGCATCAGAGCATTTAACATGAAATAAAGGGACTTTGGAACAATGGTTTCCGTCAGCCACAATGGTGGTCATGACGATAGATGGAGTATGAAAATGTATGTCATTTTTGTTTTGTTATTAAAGGTTAATAGATGGCGTTATTACGAAAACATTGTAATGTGAAGAGTTTTCCTAGTATATGTTTGATGTTTATACATTGTACGTTGTATGGAAATTATCCAAATCAAAGAGAATGTTTTGGGGAAGATGAAATGTTAAGTTAGTTGTCTAAAATTGGATTTGAATAAAATCTAGACCTTGCCTCATTAACTTGGTACGCCCAGAGAACTGTCCTAAAGGCGGTTACGCCCACTTCTGACCCAAGCTGCAGCAAGGTCTAAAAAGTCAACAAACCCAGAATGCAACGCAAGTTTGAAGACAAATAAATCCTTTTCTACCCAAGCTACGGATTAGTAGCTGTGTCTAAGCGGGTGAATTCAAGTCGAATCACCTAGCCTCCATCTCTCAGCGAATCGTGGTATCTAAAGGGTTTCATACCTATGCTGTGAGCTCTGAGCTACAGAGCTGTCTGTTCTCAGAAGACCCCATTTGAGAGCAATGGGTGAGGGAACAGACTCCTAAGCCAAAAAGGACACTAACATTGGGAGGACGCTCAGAGAGGTGCGCCGGAGTAGTGCGCCATCGAACAGCTGAAGGCCTACGCAGAGAATCCTTGGAGATCATCCCCACGTAATTACATCATTATATTCTGACCCTTAAGAGCGGCAGTTTGGGGCAAGGCTAGGGTTAGAATAGCATAGCTGACAAATTCACCCAAATGTATATTTCTCGTGTACTTTCTTTTTTCGCTCTCTTTTGAAATCCCCATTGTGGGTAACACGCTCCATAGTGTGTTGGCCCGTTATACTAAGTTCTAATCAATAGCCTATAATGTGTTTTGTCTATGTGTATCTTTTATCATAATTTTAGCTTTTTAGTAAATAAATATTGAACTAAGATTGGTGTGGTATGAATTCATTGGTGAGACCCGGGTCCGTGCAGATTCACGGGCTATACGACGTTCAGAACGAGATTGGTAGAGGCAACTGGTTAATTAGCGGCTGTTGTAAAATCGATATTCCAATATTCTTTGAGTTAATTTGGGAAATAGAAACTCAATAAAAATGAGTTTTCCCATGGTGCCCCAGGTTAATGAGTTAATAGTTGCTTGATTCAGTTCATCACGCAATTAGAAACTTTAATCATTCGATGAACAACAGTCGTCACATTAACTAATACAACGTCACGACACTAAGAAGAAACCTAGAGAGGAACCAGGCTCTGAGGGGTGGCCAGTCCTCTTCTGGCTGTGCTGGGTGGAGATTATAACAGAACATGGCCAAGATGTTCAGACGTTCAAAGATAACCAGCAGGGTCAAATAATAATAATCACAGTGGTTGTAGACGGTGCAACAGGTCAGCATCTCAGGAGTAAATATTTGTTGCTTTTCATAGCCAATCATTCAGAGTTAGAGACAGCAAGTGCAGTAGAGAAAGAGAGAGAGAGTCAAAAACAGCAGGTCCGGGACAAGGTAGCACTTCCGGTGAACAGGCCAGGGTTCCATAGCCGCAGGCAGAAAAGTTGAAATTGGAGCAGCAGCATGACCAGGTGGACTGGAGACATCAAGGTGTCATCAGGCCAGGTAGTCCTGAGGCATCGTCCTAGGACTCAGGTCCTCCGAGAGAATAGAGAAAGAGAGAAAGAGAGAGAATTAGAGGAAGCATACCTACATTCACACAGGACACTGGATAATACAGGAGTAATACTCCAGATATAGCAGACTGAGCCTTGCCCCCCGACACATAAACTTACTACCCTGAGACAAGGCAGCGTATAGCCCACGAAGATCTCATCTACGACACGAACCTGAGGGGGCGCCAACCCGGATAGGATGATCACGTCAGTGACTCAACCCACTCAAGTTACGCACCCCTTCTAGGGACAGTATGGAAGAGCACCATTGAGCTGGTGACTCAGCCCCTGTAATAGGGTTAGAGGTAGAAAATCCCAGTGGATAAAGGGGAACCGGCCAGGCAGAGACAGCAAGTGTGGTTTGTTGTTCCAGTGCCTTTCCGTTCACCTTCACATACCTGGGCCAGACTACAGTCAATCAGTGGACCTATTGAAGAGATGAGTCTTCAATAAAGACTTAAAGGTTGAGACCGAGTCTGCATCTCTCACATGGGTAGGCAGAACATTCCATAAAAATGGAGCTCTGTAGGAGAAAGCCCTGCATCCAGCTGTTTGCTTAGAAATTCTAGGGACAATAAGGAGGCCTGCGTCATGTGACCGTAGCGTATGTGTAGGTATAAACGGTAGGACCAAATCGGAAAGATTGGAAGGAGCAAGCCCATGATGCTTTGTAAGTTAGCCCTATAATTAACATGAAGCCAGTGTAGAGAGGCTAGAACTGGAGTAATATGATTAAATTGTTTGGTTCTTGTCAAGATTCTAGCAGCCATGTTCAGCACTAACTGAGGTTTATTTTAGTGCTTTATCAGGGTAGCCAGAAAGTAGAGCATTGCAGTAGTCTCATCTAGAAGTAACAAAAAAATGGATTCATTTTTCTGCATCATTTTTGGACAGTACGTTTCTGATGTTAGCAATGTTACGTAGATGGAAAAAGCTGGCCTTTGTCACCATCCACTTCCTGAAACACCGTCTTCTAGCGAGGGCAATTTTGGGACTTCACCATGTTTCATCAAAATGTACAGCTGTGTATTGTCTGCATAGCAGTGGAAGTTAAAATTATGTTTCCGAATGATTTACTAAGGTGTAAAATATATAGTGAAAACAATAGTGGTCCTAAAACAGAATCTTGAGGAACACCGGAATTTACAGTTGATTTGTCAGAGGACAAACGTTCCACAGAGACACACTGATATTTTTCAGACAGTTTAGATCTAAACCATGCAGGAACATGTCCGTGTAGACCAATTTGGGTTTCCAATCTCTCCAAAAGAATGTGATGATTGATTGTATCAAAAGGAGCACTGAGGTCTAAGAGCACAAGGACAGATGCAGAGCCTTGGTCTGATGCCATTAAAAGGTAATTTACCACCTTCATGAGTGCAGTATCAGTGCTACGATGGGGTCTAAAACCAGACTGAAGCATTTCATATACATTGTTTGATTTCAGGAAGGCAGTGAGTTGCTGTGCAACAGCTTTTTCTCAAATATTTCAGAGGAATGGAAGATTCGATACAAGCCAATAGTTTTCCAAATAGTTTCTGGGTCAAGGTTTGGCTTTTTCAAGAGAGGCTTTATTACTGTCACTTTTAGTGAGTTTGGTACACATCCGGTGGATAGGGAGCCGTTTATTAAGCTTAGCATAGGATGGCCAAGCACAGGAAGCAGCTCTTTCAGTAGTTTAGGTGGAATAGGGTCCAGTATGCAACTTGAAGGTTTAGAGGCTATGACTATTTTCATCAATGTGTCAAGAGATATAGTATTAAAAATGTTCCTAGGTCCTGGCAGTGTTGTGTAGACTCAGGACAAATGAGCTTTGGAGAATTACGCAGATTTAATAGAGGAGTCCGTAATTTGCTTTCTAATGATCATGATCTTTTCGTCAAAGAAGTTCATGAATTTATCACTGCTGAAGAGAAAGCCATCGTCTCTTAGGGAATTCTATTTTTTAGTTTTTAGAGTTGCGACAGTATGAAAAATACATTTTGGTTTGTTCTTATTCTCCTCAATTAAGTTGGAAAAAAGGATGATCGAGCAGCAGTGAGAGCTCTTCGATACAGTTGAAGTCGGAAGTTTACATACACCTTAGCCAAATACATTTAAACTCAGTTTTTCACAGTTATGATCACCACTTTATTTTAAGAATGTGAAATGTAAGAATAATGGTAGAGATAATTATTTATTTCATCAAATTCCTAGTTATTCAGAAGTTTACATACATTCAATCTTTGTTTGTTAGCATTGCCTTTGGGTCAAATGTTTCGGGTAGCCTTCCACAAGCTTCCCAAAATAAGTTGGGTGAATTTTGGCCCATTCCTTCTGACAGAGCTAGTGTAACTAAGTCAGGTTTGTAGGCCTCTGTCACGCCCTGGCCTTAGTATTTTGTGTTTTCTTTATTATTTTGGTCAGGCCAGGGTGTGACATGGGTATTTATGTGGTGTGTTTTGTCTAGGGTTTTTTTGTAGTTTATGGGATTGTGGTTTAGTGAAGTAGTCTAGGTAAGTCTATGGTTGCCTGGAGTGGTTCTCAATCAGAGGCAGGTGTTTATCATTGTCTCTGATTGGGAACCATATTTAGGCAGCCATGTTCTTTGAGTGTTTCGTGGGTGATTGTTCCTGTCTCTGTGTTTGTTGCACCAGATAGGGCTGTTTCGGTTTTTCACAGTTTTGTATTGTCATCTTTTCTTTAAAGATGTTTATGAATAACCATGCTGTATTTTGGTCCTCCTCTCTTTCGACGCAAGAAAACCGTAACAGCCTCCTTGCTTGCACATTCTTTTTTCAGTTCTGCCAACACATTTTATATGGGATTGAGGTCAGGGCTTGTGATGGCTACTCCAATACCTTGACTTTGTTGTCCTTAAGCCATTTTACCACAACTTTGGAAGTATGCTTGGGGCCATTGTCCATTTGGAAGACCCATTTGCGACCAAGCTTTAACTTCCTGACTGAATTCTTGAGATGTTGCTTCAATATATCCACATAAATTTCCTCCCTCATGAAGCCATCTATTTTGTGAAGTGCACCAGTCCCTCCTGCAGCAAAGCATCCCCACAACATGATGCTGCCACCCCGTGCTTCACAGTTGGGATGGTGTTCTTCGGCTTGCAAGCTTCCCCCCTTTTCATCCAAAAATAATGGTCATTATGACCGAACAGTTCTATTTTTGTTTCATCAGACCAGAGTACATTTCTCCAAAAAATATAATCTTTGTCCCCATGTGCAATTGCAAACCGTAGTATGGCTTTTTATGGCAGTTTTGGAGCAGTGGCTGCTTCCTTGTCAGCGACCTTTCAGGTTATGTTGATATAGGACTCGTTTTTACTATGGATAGAGATACTTTTGTACCTGTTTCCTCCAGCAGCTTCACAAGGTCCTTTGCTGTTCTGGGATTGATTTGCACTTTCCGCACCAAAGTTTGTTCATCTCTAGGAGAAAGAATGTGTCTCCTTCCTGAGCGGTATGACTGCTGCATGGTCCCATGGTGTTTATACGTGCATACTATTGTTTGTACAGATGAATGTGGTACTTTCAGGCGTTTGAGAATTGCTCCCAAGGATGAACCAAATGAGGTCTCCGATTTATTTTCTGAGGTCTTGGCTGATTTATTTTGATTTTCCCATGATGTCAAGCGAAGAGGCACTGAGTTTGAATGTAGGCCTTGAATTACATCCGTAGGTACACCTCCAATTGACTCAAATTATGTCAATTGGCCTATCAGAATCTTCTAAAGTCATGAAATAATTTTCTCGTATTTTCCAAGCTGTTTAAAGGTACAGTCCACTTAGTGTATGTAAACTTCTGTCCCACTGGAATTGTGAATTATAAGTTAAATAATCTGTCTGTGAACAATTGTTGGAAAAAGTAATTGCACAATGTTGATGTCCTAACCGACTTGCCAAACTATATTTTGTTAACAAGAAATTTGTGGAGTGGTTGTAAAACATGTTTGAATGACTCCAACCTAAGTTTTTGTAAACTTCCGACTTCAACTGTATTGTACTGTCTTTCCAGTTTGGTGTAGGGCCATTTCTGTTCAAATTTCTGGAAGCTTGCTTAGGGCTCTGGTATTTTCTGTATACCAGGGAGCTGGTTTCTTATGTCACATTTGTTTTTGTTTTTAGGGATTCGGCTGCATCTAGGGTATTACACAAGGTTAAATTTAGTTCCTCAATTAGGTGGTTAACTGATTTTTGTACTCTGACGTCCTTGGAAGGAAGTCTGGAAGGGCATCTCTGAATTTTTGAGTTGTCTGAGAATTTATAGCACAGCTTTTAATGATCCTTGGTTGGGGTCTGAGAAGATTATTTGTTGTGATTGCACACGTAATAAAATGCTGGTCCGATAGTCCAGGATTATGAGGAGAAACATTAAGGTCCACAATAGTTATTCCATGGGACAAAACTAGGTCCAGAGTATGACTGTGGCAGTTAGTAAGTCCGGAGACATGTTGGACAAAACCCACTGATTCGGATTATGGCTCCGAAATGCTTTTGGAGTGGGTCTGTTGACTTTTCCATGTGAATATTAAAGTCACCAAAAATGAGAATATTATCTGCCATGACTACAAGGTCTGATAGGACTTCAGGAAACTCAGTGAGAAACGCTGCATACGACCCATGAGGACAGTAACTATAAAAAGTGATTGAGTAGGCTGCATAGATTTCATGACTAGATGCTCAAAAGACGAAAATGCAGTAATTATGTTTGTAAATTGAAATTTGCTATCGTAAATGTTAGCAACACCTCCGCCTTTGCGGGATGCATAGAGGATATGGTCTCTAGTGTAACCAGGAGGAGAGGCTTCATTGAACACAGTATATTCATCAGGCTTATGCCATGTTTCAGTCAGGCCAATCACATCAAGATCATGATAAGTAATTAGTTAATTGACTACAACTGCCTAGGAAGTGAGGGATCTAACAGTACCCATATTTTGAGATGTGAGATATGACAATCTCTTTCAATAATGACAGGAATGGAGTATGACTTTATTCCAGTGAGATTGCGAAGGCAAACACTGCCATGTTTGGGTTTTCCCTACCTAGACCGAGGCACAGACACGGTCTCAATGGGGATAGCTGAGCTGACTACACTGACTGTGCTAGTGGCAGACTCCAGCTGGCAGGCTGGCTAACAGTGTCCTGTGTGATTCTCCCATCTCTCTCTCTTCTCTTCTCTCTCTCTCTTTTCTCTACTCTCTCTCCCCCCTCCCAGAGGACCTGAGTCCTAGGACCATTCCTCAGGACTAACTGGCCTGATGACTCCTGGCTCTCCCCATCCCTAGTCCACCTGGTCGTTCTGCTGACCCAGTTTCTGCTGTTTCGCCTGTGGCTATGGAACCCTTACCTGTTCACCAGACATGCTACCTTGGCGTGCTCCTGCTCCAGTTTCAATTGTTCTGCCTAAGGCTATGGAACCTTGACCTGTTCACTGGACGTACTACCTTGCCCTGGACCTGCTGTTTTTCGACCCCCTCTCTCCATTTCTCTCTCTCTCTTTCTCCCTCCCCCTATCTCTCTCTTTCCTCTCTACCGCACCTGCTGTCTTGACCTCTGAATGCTCGACTATTAGAAGTCAACTGACATTTACTTCTGAGGTGCGGACCTGTTGCACCCTCTACAACCACTGTGATTATTATTTGACCTTGCTGGTCATCTATGAACATTTTAGGAATGATCTAGCCTTTATTTTCCAAGATGGCGTAGCAGTCAGACATGTGTCTTGTCTAGTCCCGTCCTGTCCCGTGTAAATATAGTTTTTACTTGTTTTTTTCCGTAAATATTTCTTATTTATTTTAATATCACTTTCCATCTACGGACTGAATATACTCTCCTGCAACCTGCCTCACCCAATGTGGTACGGATCTGCTATTTTGTTATACTTAAGAACCAGAACCCCCATCAAAAGCTAGCCAGCTAACTAGCGACTAGCTAGTAGTCAGTTAGCCATTGCTATGCCCATCTGCTAGGCCCATCAGCCACTTCTTGGGCTTCAATACCTATTTTGCTGATTGGCCTGGACCCCCGCCCACCCATCACGACTGGACTACCGACGTGATTCGCCTAAGGTGGTTTCTAAACTGGCTCCTCCGTCGCGACGTCCCCTGAATGCCCATCCGCTAGCCTGCTAGCCGCAGCCCGCTAGCTGTCTAGAGCACATCAGACTGTTAGCTGAAGAGGCCCATTGGACAAATTATTTTGCCACTATACCTATTTTTCCAATTGGCCTGGTTTATCAAATGTATCTTTGATGATCCGTCTGCCGATGTGACAGCACGAGGGGGCCACAACATACTTTCTTCCGTCGCAACATCTCTCAATGCCCTTCTGCTAGCTTGCTAGCCCCAGCCCGCTAGCTGCCTGAAGCCACTCACTGGACTCCTATGATCACTCGGCAACACATGCCTCTGACTAACGTCAATATGCCTTGTCCATTGCTGTTTTGGTTAGTAATTATTGCTGTAGAGCCTCTAGCCCTGCTCAATACACCTCAATACACCTTAGTTAACACTTTAGATCCACCTGCCACACATGCGGTGACATCACCTGGTTTAAATGATATTTCTAGAGACAATATCTCTTTCATCGTCACTCTATGTACAGGTTTACCCCCACTGTATTCACATCCTAAATCAAATCATCTCAAAATGTTTTATATAGCCCTTCTTACATCCGTTGATATATCAAAGTGTTGTACAGAAACCCAGCCTAAAACCCCAAACAGCAAGCGATGCAGGTGTAGAAGCACGGTGGCTAGGAAAAACTCCCTAGAAAGGCCAAAACCTAGGGAGAAACCTAGAGAGGAACCAGGCTATGAGGGGTGGCCAGCACTCTTCTGTCTGTGCCGGGTGGAGATTATAACAGCACATGGCCAAGATGTTCAAATGTTCATAAATGACCAGCATGGTCAACTTATAATAATAACTGTAGTTGTCAAGGGTGCAACAGGTCAGAACCTCAGGAGTAAATGTCAGTTGGCTGTTCATAGCCGATCATTGAGAGTATCTCTACCACTCCTGCTGTCTCTAGAGAGATGAAAACTGCAGGTCTGGGACAGGTAGCACGTCCGGTGAACAGGTCAGGGTTCCATAGCCGCAGGCAGAACAGTTGAAATTGGAACAGCAGCACGGCCAGGTGGACTGGGGACAGCAAGGAGTCATCATGTCAGGTAGTCCTGAGGCATGGTCCTAGGGCTCAGGTCCACCGAGAGAGAGAAATAAAGAAAGAGAGAATTAGAGAGAGCGTACTTAAATTCACACAGGACACCGGATAAGACAGGAGAAATATTCCAGATATAACAGACTGACCCTAGCTCCCCCTGACCCTAGCTCCCCAAAAAAATACAGATATAGCCCTTGGTTCACTCCAGACCTGACTGCCCTCGACCAGCACAAAAACATCTTGTGGCGGACTGCAACAGCATCGAATAGTCCCTGCGATTTGCAACAGTTCAGGGAAGTCAGGAACCAATACACGCAGTCAGTCAGGAAAGCAAAGGCCAGCTTCTTCAGGCAGAAATTTGCATCCTGTAGCTCTAACTCTAAAAAGTTCTGGGATACTGTGAAGTCCATGGAGAACAAGAGCACCTCCTCCCAGCTGCCCACTGCACTGAGGCTAGGTAACACGGTCACCACCGATAAATCCATGATTATCGAAAACTTCAACAAGCATTTCTCAACGGCGGCCATGCCCTCCTCCTGGCTACTCCAACCTCGGCCAACAGCTCCACCCCCCCGCAGCTACTCGCCCAAGCCTTTCCAGGTTCTCCTTTACCCAAATCCAGATAGCAGATGTTCTGAAAGAGCTGCAAAACATGGACCCGTACAAATCAGCTGGGCTTGACAACCTGGACCCTCTATTTCTGAAACTATCTGCCGCCATTGTTGCAACCTCTATTACCAGCGTGTTCAACCTCTTTCATATCTTCTGAGATCCCGCAGTCATCCCCCTCTTCAAAGGGGGAGACACCCTGGACCCAAACTGTTACAGACCTATATCCATCCTGCCCTGCCTATCTAAGGTCTTCGAAAGCCAAGTCAACAAACAGGTCACTGACTATCTCGAATCCCATCGTACCTTCTCCGCTGTGCAATCTGGTTTCCGAGCAGGTCACGGGTGCACCTCAGCCACGCTCAAGGTACTAAACGATATCATAACCACCATCGATAAAAGACAGTACTGTGCAGCCGTCTTCATCGACCTTACCAAGGCTTTCGACTCTGTCAATCACCATATTCTTATCGGCAGACTCACTAGCCTCGGTTTTTCTGATGACTGCCTTGCCTGATTCACTAACTACTTTGCAGACAGAGTTCAGTGTGTCAAATCGGAGGGCATGCTGTCCGGTCCTCTGGCAGTCTCTATGGGGGTGCCACAGGGTTCAATTCTCGGGCCGACTCTTTTCTCTGTATATATCAATGATGTTGCTCTTGCTGCGGGCGATTCCGTGACCCATCTCTACGCAGACAACACCATTCTGTATACTTCCGGCCCGTTCTTGGACACTGTGCTATCTAACCACCAAACGAGCTTCAATGCCATTCAACACTCCTTCCATGGCCTCCAACCGCTCTTAAATGCTAGTAAAACCAAATGCATGCTTTTCAACCATTCGCTGCCTGCACCCGCACGCCCGACTAGCATCACCACCCTGGATGGTTCCGACCTAGAATATGTGGACATCTATAAGTACCTAGGTGTCTGGCTAGACTGTAAACTCTCCTTCCAGACTCATATCAAACATCTCCAATCTAAAATCAAATCTAGTCAGCTTTCTATTCCGCAACAAAGCCTCCTTCACTCACGTCGCCAAACTTACCCTAGTAAAACTGACTATCCTACCGATCCTCGACTTTGGCGATGTCATCTACAAAATAGCTTCCAACACTCTACTCAACAAACTGGATGCAGTTTATCACAGTGCCATCCGTTTTGTTACTAAGCACCTTTTACCATCCACCACTGCGACCTGTATGCTCGAGTTGGCTGGCCCTCGCTACATATTCGTCGCCAGACCCACTGGCTCCAGGTTATCTACAAGTCCATGCTAGGTAAAGCTCCGCCTTATCTCAGTTCACTGGTCACGATGGCAACACTCACCCGTAGCACGCGCTCCAGCAGGTGTATCTCACTGATCATCCCTAAAGCCAACACCTCATTTGGCCGCCTTTTGTTCCAGTTCTCTGTGACTGGAACGAATTGCAAAAATCGCCAATTTCAAACATCTGCTATCTGAGCAGCTAACCGACCGCTGCAGCTGTCCATAGTCTATCAGTAAATAGCCCACCCAATTTTACCTACCTCATCCCCATACTGTTTTTATTTATTTACTTTTCTGCTCTTTTGCACACCAATATCTCTACCTGTACATGACCATCTGATCATTTATCACTCCAGTGTTAATCTGCAAAATTGTAATTATTCGCCTACCTCCTCATGCCTTTTGCACACAATGTATATAGACTCTCTTTTTTCTACTGTGTTATTGACTTGTTAATTGTTTACTCCATGTGTAACTCTGTGTTGTCTGTTCATGCTGCTATGCTTTATCTTGGCCAGGTCACAGTTGCAAATGAGAACTTGTTCTCAACTAGCCTACCTGGTTAAATAAAGGTGAAATAAAAAAATTAAAAATAAAATAAAATACCTTTGTCCTACCATACCTTTGTATGTACATTGTCTTGAATCCATTCTTCTATGCCCAGAAATTTGCTCTTTTTACTCTCTGTTGTGAAAGTACTAGATGACCAGTTATTTTAGCCTGCAGCCGTACCCTTATCCTACTTCTACTCTGTTCCTCTGGTGATGTGGAGGTTCATCCAGGTCCTGCAGTGCCTAGCTCCACTCCCATTCCCCAGGCAATTTCATTTGTTGACTTCTGTAACCGTAAAAGCCTTGGTTTCATGCATGTTAATAACATTAGAAGCCTCCTCCCTAAGTTTGTTTTATTCACTGCCCTAGCACACTATGAAACTATTTCTAAAGACAGTTGGCATCTAGTGGAAGCCCTAGGAACTGCAATCTGGGAGGACTTGGCCTTATAATAAAAGTGACAGCCATTGACAATAGAGGTAGGCTGAAATAAAAACAATAGAATGGTTTGTCCTCAGGGTTTTGCCTGCCATATCAGTTCTGTTACACTCACAGACATTATTTTAACAGTTTTGGAAACTGTAGAGATTCTATCCGAATCTACCATTATTTTAACAGTTTTGGAAACTGTAGAGATTCTATCCGAATCTACCAATTACATGCATATCCTAGCTTCTGGGCCTTAGTAACAGGCAGTTTACTTTGGGCACACTTCTCATCTGGACGTGAAAATACTGCCTCCTACCCAAGAGAGGTTAACTAACCTCCAAACAAGCATCAATGCAATGCAATTCTCCTTCTGTGGCCTCCAACTGCTCTTAAATGCAAGCAAAACTAAATGCAATGGTCTTCAACCGATCACTTCCCACACTTACCCACCCGTCCAGCATCACTACTCTGGACGGTTCAGACTTAGAATATGTGGACAACTACAAATACCCAGGTGTCTGGTTAGACTGTAAACTCTCCTTCCAGACTCACATTAAGCATCTCCAATCCAAAATGTAAAGCTAGAATCGGCTTCCTATTTCGCAACAAAGCATCCTTCACTCATGCTGCCAAACATACCCTCGTAAAACTGACTTTCCTACTGATCCTTGACTTCGGCGATGTCATTTACAAAATAGCCTCCAACACTCTACTCAGCAAATTGGATGCAGTCTATCACAGTGCCATCGATTTTGTCACCAAAGCCTCATATACTACCCACCACTGCGACCTGTATGCTCTAGTTGGCTGGCCCTCGTTTCATATCTGTCGCCAAACCCACTGGCTCCAGGTCATCTATAAGTTGTTGCTAGGTAAAGTCCCGCCTTATCTCAGCTCACTGGTCACCATAGCAGCACCCACCCACAGCACGCGCTCCAGAGTGTATATTTCACTGGTCACCCCCAAAGCCAACTCCTCCTTCGGCCGCCTTTCCTTCCAGTTATCTGCTGCCAATGACTGGAACGAACTGCAAAAATCACTGAAGCTGGTGACACATATCTCCCTCACTAGCTTTAAGCATCAGCTGTCAGAGCAGCTCACAGATCACTGCACATGTACATAGCCAATCCAACTAAATCCAAGTAAATAGCCCATCCGACTACCTCATCACCATATTGTTATTTATTTAATTTATTTTGCTCCTTTGCACCCCAATACCATTACTTGCACACTCATCTTCTGCACATTTATCACCCCAGTATTTAATTTTCCATACTGTAATAATTTCACCACTATGGCCTATTTATTGCTTTATCCCCTTACCCTTGCTCATATACACACACTGTATATAGACTTTCTCTATTGTATTATTGACTGTGTTTGTTTATTCCATGTGTAACTGTGTTGTTTGTGTCACACTGCTTTGCTTTATCTTGGCCAGGTCGCAGTTGTAAATGAGAACTGGTTCTCAACTAGCCTACCTGGTTAAATAAAGGTGAAAGAAAAATGTCTATGTACTCTGATAGAGGATTGGCCAGCCCTCAGAGCCGGGTTCCTCTCTAGGTTTCTTTCTAGGTTCCTTTGTAGGGAGCTTTTTAAGCCACTGTGCTCCTGCATTGCTTGCTGTTTGGGGTTTTAGGCTTCTGTATGAAGGGCTTTATAAATCAATTAGATTGAAATTTGATTGATTCTTACACAAATATCACACAAAGTATTTAACTTTTTTCTTCATCCCATACATTTTCTGGTAATCTGCCCTTCTCCATCTCTCCTTTTGTTTAAAAGTGCATAAACTCATAAGTAAGACTTTATTTTGTGACTGTCATTCCTTTCCTTTATCAATAGATTGGTATTAAACCTTGTGCGTCCTACATCGCAGGGTCAAACGCCTTTTCAACAGATTCAAAGAAGACACATTCACAGAGACTTTTCTTGCTTGACATCAGTGTTCAGAGACTAAGCCACGAAGGAATATGCCATGCAGTTCAGTTTGATGAAATGAACAAAGGGAGAGAGCGAGAGCTTTCACTAAACTAAATCACACTTTTCCTCCATGCTTTGCCAAGGAGTTCAATGTGAGGGAAAAACACTCGATGCAAACCACATGTACACAAGGACTTTATTTACTGTCAAAAATAAACATTATTTTATGTGTTTACTATTTCTGTGACATAAAAGTCTTGGAATTACACACTTGCAAGCCAGTGGCTGTATATTGTGCACAGTATTAATAAGTGATCTACTAACAGCTGAACGAGCCTCTCAGAGGCATTGATCTAAATATTGGATGACCACTGACTGAATAATTAGAGTGCATTCAGTGCTTGTTTTTAACTTGGTAGAAATATGTTGCAAAAACAATGCATCTACTGCTTCAATTCCCTGGGCTAAACTTTATAAAGTCTCAGAGATAGAAAGACAAGTTATATTCTTGGAGATAAACTCACAACCCAATAATTTTCAAAATCTTGCCATAGGACCAATTTTCCATTTTGGTTTGAAATCCTCCCACAGATCTGCCTAAGCCCGAGGTAATGGGTTCTGGAAGTACAGACAAAATAAATGTGTTCTGCACAGCATATTGAACAGCCGTTTTGCTTCTAGTAATGGATGACAAATACTTGTCACTTTCCCATTGAATATTCCACATCCTTGCAATAACAATTTTCTAATTCAGGAAAAATCTATTCCTCTGGCTGTTCTGTTCTAGAGTACAAGGTGCAAACAGGGGGACTATGCATCATGTAATTGATCCATTCTTCACCCCCTCCCTCTGAATAATTCTGTTACTGAGCCCAGAGGATGTTCTGATTGATGTACACCCAAATTACAAGGACGGTTTCATTCGATTTGCTAGCTTTTGTCTGACATGCTATTTATGTGCAATGCTCTTTGAAATAGATATGCAGCTCAACAAGAAAGGTCAGAATTGTTTGCTGTGGCTGGAATAGGAGCGTGGCTCGACTGACCTGAGGGCATCCATGTTCATCCACGCCATGTCTACTGAGGTCGAGTTGAGGCCTGAGATGAGTCCATACCATATCTAGTGAGGTTGAGATGAGTCCATACCATATCTAGTGAGGTCGAGGTGAGGCCTGAAGTGAGTCCAAACAATGTCTAGTGAGGTCGAGATGAGGCCTTAGACGAGTCCATACCATATCTAGTGAGGTCGAGATGAGGCCTGAAGTGAGTCCAAACCATGTCTCGTGAGGTCGAGATGAGGCCTGAGATGAGTCCATGCCATATCTAGTGAGGTAGAGTTGAGGCCATGTCTAGTGAGTTCGAGTTGAGGCCATGTTTAGTGAGGTCGAGTTGAGGCCATGTCTAGTGAGGTCGAGTTGAGGCAATGTCTAGTGAGGTCGAGTTGAGGCCATGTTTAGTGAGGTCGAGTTGAGCCCTACAGATGAGCCATATCTGAACCAAGTCAGCCAACATCTTAATTAGGGTAGAAGAATGCTCTTCAGAGAAACGTCTTGTCTTGTTTTCATAGACAGACAGAGCATTTCTGAAATTGTTTCATAATCCAACCTGCAGTGTTATTGCTCAAGAGCAGAGCTGTTCAAAGTGCATCCCATGGGCCAAAGTTTGCCCATGACAACCTTTGTTTGAGAAAAGTGAATTGGACTTAGAACATTTTTTAAGCGGGAGTAAAATAAATGTATTCTCTGAAAGATCACGAGACGTAGGACGATCATCACCTTTGCTACACATCTCATTCATAATGAAATCACTTCTTCCTTGAACAACAAACTATTTCACAATGTTGAGAATTCTCTGTTATGGCATGCTTCTTTCCCATGATTTCATAGACATATGTCCAGTGCTAACTGTCCTCAGGTGTCCTGGTTACCATTGAGCCCTGTGATTGTATTGTTTATTTGGTGAAAGTGCACCCAAAGGGTAATAAATAATTCATTGGTGCCACCAGATCAGCGTTGAATGCTCTGCCTCCTCCCCTAATATCCTGAGAAAATTACCCACTGTGTTTTCCTCTCCTTCATAGCCAACAACATGCACTTAGTTATATAGATCAAGGCATTCTTCAGTGGAGACGAGATTAATCATCACAATCAGTGACAGATATTTTGTGAAGAACAAATGATGTGCTTGTAGTTGGACCCTGAGTGCAGAGATAAAAATAGACGCATGTATTTTGCTATTTATGACAGGCTTTGGTTTTATCATGGAGAGGACACTCCATATTGCATGAACTAAAATGATAAATTAATACCAGACGTTAATCCTTCCCTAATCTACAGGTATGCAAAGGATTAGTTCACTGTCTGAAAACACAGTTGGGTTGCAATGGGTGTGGCAAATCATTTAGAATAGAGACTTGTGCGGGATACCCCTGGCTTTGGTAGAAAAGCAGCCAGATGGAATACAGATACTTAAAATGACAAGGAATGCAACACTATGACAGGCTGAATGACAGGCACAATGACAGGTTGAATGACAGGCACAATGACAGGCTGAATGACAGGCTGAATGACAGGCACAATGACAGAATGAATGTCCAGCTGAATGACAGACTGAATGACAAGCTGAATGACAGGTTGAATGACAGGCACAATGACAGGTTGAATGACAGGCACAATGACAGGCTTAATGACAGGCTGAATGACAGGATGAATGACAGGCACAATAACAGGCTGAATGACAGGCCGAATGACATGCTGAATGACAGTCACAATGACAGGCTGGACGACAGGCTGAATGTCAGGCTTAATGTCAGGCTTAATGACAGGCTTAATGACAGGCTGACATGCTCTTGCAGATGTTGGATCAGATTGTTTACATTGTGATCTGGTTGTGAGTGGTACCGAGACAGGTGTAGCGATTGAATATGCAAATCCTGTGTGTGAAAGATGCTGAGAAATCTCTCTCTAATAATGAAGTGGATGATGTGGATGTCATTCAGCTCACTCCAACAATATGGCAGCTCAATCGTCCTTTATCTCACTACCCATGTTTTTGACGTGCCACCTGGGATCAGGGGTGGCCCTTGCCGTATAACAACTGCTAGTGCAAAATCTTATAGTATCTTTAATATTTTCAAACCCTATGAATATGCGAAATGTGGTAACATATTATATTAGCCAATACAGGATTTGGGCATGCTTATTAGACATGATCATATATAACATCCAGGAAATGTGAACATTGATCATTTTATAATATTCTGAATTCCCTCCATAGCAAAAGGTGCATTTTTTAAATGTATTTTTATTTCACCTTTATTTAACCAGGTAGGCTAGTTGAGAACAAGTTCTCATTTACAACTGCGACCTGGCCAAGATAAAGCGTAGCAATTTGACACATACAACAACACAGAGTTGCACATGGAATAAACAAAACATACAGTCAATAATACAGTTAAACAAAAGAAAACAAAAAGTCTATATACAGTGAGTGCAAATGAGGTAAGTTATGGAAATAAATAGGCCATGGTGGCGAAGTAATTACAATATAGCAATTAAACACTGGAATGGCAGATCGGCAGAGGATGAATGTGCAGGTAGAGATACTGGGGTGCAAAGGAGCAAAATAAATAAATAAATACCAGTATGGGGATGAGGTAGGTAGATAGATGGGCTGTTTACAGATGGGCTATGTACAGGTGCAGTGATCTGTAAGCTGCTCTGACAGCTGGTGCTTAAAGCTAGTGAGCGAGATGTGAGTCTCCAGCTTCAGAGATTTTTGCAATTCGTTCCAGTCATGGGCAGCAGAGAACTGGAAGGAAAGATGACCAAAGGAGGAATTGGCTTTGGGGGTGACCAGTGAGATATACATGTTGGAGCGCGTGCTACGAGTGGGTGCTGCTATGGTGACCAGTGAGCTGAGATAAGGTGGGGCTTTACATAGCAGAGACTTGTAGATAACC
This sequence comes from Oncorhynchus masou masou, assembly GCF_036934945.1. Taxonomy (NCBI): domain Eukaryota; kingdom Metazoa; phylum Chordata; class Actinopteri; order Salmoniformes; family Salmonidae; genus Oncorhynchus; species Oncorhynchus masou. The sequence continues at coordinate 44,116,542 of NC_088221.1, read as the reverse complement.
TGTAGCCAGTGGGCTTGGCGACGAGTATGAAGCGAGGGCCAGCCAACGAGAGCGTACAGGTCGCAATGGTAGGTAGTGTATGGGGCTTTGGTGAAAAAACGGATGGCACTGTGATAGACTGCATCCAGTTTGTTGAGTAGAGTGTTGGAGGCTATTTTATAGATGACATCACCAAAGTCGAGGATCGGTAGGATCATCAGTTTTACGAGGGTATGTTTGGCAGCATGGGTGAAGGATGCTTTGTTGCGATATAGGAAGCCGATTCTAGATTTCATTTTGGATTGGAGATGCTTAATGTGAGTCTGGAAGGAGAGTTTACAGTCTAACCAGACACCCAGGTATTTGTAGTTGTCCACGTATTCTAAGTCAGAGCCATCCAGAGTAGTGATGCTGGACAGGCGGGCAGGTGCGTGCAGTGATCGATTGAATAGCATGCATTTAGTTTTATTTATGTTTAAGAGCAGTTGGAGGCCACGGAAGGAGAGTTGTATGGCATTGAAGCTCATCTGGAGGTTAGTTAACACAGTGTCCAAAGAGGGGCCAGAAGTATACAGAATGGTGTCGTCTGCGTAGAGGTGGATCGGAGAATCACTAGCAGCAAGAGCAACATCATTGATGTATACAGAAAAGAGAGTCGGCCGGGAATTGAACCCTGTGGCACACCCATAGAGACTGCCAGAGGACCGGACAACAGTCCCTCCAATTTGACACACTGAACTCTATCAGAGAAGTAGTTGGTAAACAAGGCCAGGCAATCATTTGAGAAACCAAGGTTGTCGAGTCTGCCAATAAGAATATTGTGATTGACAGAATCGAAAGGTTGATGAATACGGCTGCACAGTAATGTCTCTTATTGATGGCGGTTATGATGTCTTTTAGAACCTTGAGCGTGGCTGAGATGCACCCATGACCAGCTCTGAAACCAGATTGCAGAGCGGAGAAGGTATGGTGAGATTCGAAATGGTCAGTAATCTGTTTGTTAACTTGGCTTCGAAGACCTTAGAAAGACAGGGCAGGATAGATATAGGTCTGTAGCAGTTTGGGTCTAGAGTGTCACCCCCTTTGAAGAGGGGGATGACCGCGGCAGCTTTCCAATCTTTGGGAATCTCAGACGATACGAAAGAGGTTGAACAGCCTTGTAATAGGGGTTGCAACAATTTCGGCAGACATTTTTAGAAAGAGAGGGTCCAGATTGTCTAGCCCGGCTGATTTGTAGGGGTCCAGATTTTGCAGCTCTTTCAGAACATCAGCTATCTGGATTTGGGTAAAGGAGAAATGGTGGGGGCTTTGGCGGGTTGCTGTGGAGGGTGCCGGGCAGTTGACCGGGGTAGGGGTAGCCAAGTGGAAAGCATGGCCAGCCATAAAGAAATGCTTATTGAAATTCTCAATTATAGTGGATTTATCGGTGGTGACACCTCAGAGCAGTGGGCAGCTGGGATGAGGTGCTCTTATTCTCCATGGACTTTACAGTGTCCCAGAATTTTTTTGTTAGTACTACAGGATGCAAATTTCTGTTTGAAAAAGCCTTGCCTTCGCTTTTCTAACTGCCTGTGATTTGATGCTATTCGATGCTAATGCAGAATGCCACAGGATGTTTTTGTGCTGGTCAAGGGCAGACAGGTCTGGAGTGAACCAAGGACTATATCTATTCCTAGTTCTAAATGTTTTGAGAGGGGCATGCTTATTTAAGATGGTGAGGAAGGCACTTTTAAAGAATAGTCAGGTATCATCTACTGACGGGATGAGGTCAATGTCATTCCAGGATACCCCGGCCAGGTCGAATAGAAAGGCCTGGTCGCAGAAAGGTTTCAGGGAGCGTTTGACAGTGATGAGGGGAGGTCGTTTGGTAAGCAAGCAGTTAGCAGGCCGGGGCCAGAAACTAGCAGTTAGTAGACAGGGGCAAGCTAGCAGTTAGCAGGGGCTAGCAGTTAGCAGACCGGGTTAGCAAGCAAGCAGTTGGCAAGGGCTAGCAGTTAGCAGACCGGGCAGGCAAGCTAGAGGTTAGCAGACCGGGTTAGCAAGCAAAAAATCAAATGTATTTATATAGCCTTTCGTACATCAGCTGATATCTCAAAGTGCTGTACAGAAACTCAGCCTAAAACCCCAAACAGCAAGCAATGCAGGTGTAGAAGCACGGAGAGATCAGGGTCCAGAGTAACGCCGAGGTCCTTCACAGTTTTATTTGAGACAACTGTACAACTACTAAGATTAATTGTCAGATTCAACAGAAGATCTCTTTGTTTCTTGGGTCCTATAACAAGCATCTCTGTTTTGTCCGAGTTTAAAAGTACAACGTTTGCAGCCATCCACTTCCTTATGTCTGAAACACATGCTTCTAGCGAGGGCAATTTTGGGCCACACCATGTTTCATTGAAATGTACAGCTGTGTCACCCGCATAGCAGTGAAAGTTAACGTTATGTTTTTGAATGACATCCACAAGAGGTAAAATATATAGTGAAAACAATAGTGGTCCTAAAACGGAGCCTTGAGAAACACAGAGGACAAACCATTCACAGAGACAAACTGATATCTTTCCGACAGATAAGATCTAAACCAGTTCAGAACTTTTCCATGTAGACCAATTTGGGTTTCCAATCTCTCCAAAAGTATTTGGTGATCGATGGTATCAAAAGTAGCACTAAGGTCTAGGAGCACGAGGACAGATGCAGAGCCTCGGTCTGATGCCATTAAAAGGTCATTTACCACCTTCACAAGCGCAGTCTCAGTGCTATGATGGGGTCTAAAACCAGACTGAAGCATTTTGTATACATTGTTTGTCTTCAGGAAGGCAGTGAGTTGCTGCGCAACAGCCTTTTTTTAAATCTTTGAGAGGAATGGAAGATTCGATATAGGCCAATATTTTTTTTATATTTTCTGGGTCAAGGTTGTTTTTTTTTCAAGAGAGGCTTTATTACTGGTACACATCCGGTGGATAGAGAGCCGTTTATTATGTTCAACATAGGAGGGCCAAGCACAGGAAGCAGCTCTTTCAGTAGTTTAGTTGGAATAGGGTCAAGTATGCAGCTTGAAGGTTTAGAGGCCATGATTATTTTCAACATTGTGTCAAGAGATATAGTGCTAAAACACTTGAGTGTCTCTCTTTATCCTAGGGCCTGGCAGAGTTGTGCAGACTCAGGGCAACTGATCTTTGAAGGAATATGCAGATTTAAAGAGGAGTCTGTAATTTGCTTTCTAATAATCATGATCTTTTCCTCAAGGTGTCTGGTAACATGACTGAATACAAACAATGCAGCTATTCCCTCCGTAAGGCTATCAAACAAGCTAAGCGTCAGTACAGAGACAAAGTAGAATCCCAATACAACGGCTCAGACACAAGAGGCATGTGGCAGGGTCTACAGTCAATCACGGACTACAGGAAGAAATCCAGCCCAGTCATGGACCAGGATGTCTTGCTCCCAGGCAGACTAAATAACTTTTTTGCCCGCTTTGAGGACAATACAGTGCCACTGACACTGCCTGCAACGGAAAAATGCGGTCTCTCCTTCACTGCAGCCGAGGTGAGTAAAACATTTAAACGTGTTAACCCTCGCAAGGCTGCAGGCCCAGACGGCATCCCCAGCCGCGCCCTCAGAGCATGCGCAGACCAGCTGGCTGGTGTGTTTACGGACATATTCAATCAATCCCTATACCAGTCTGCTGTTCCCACATGCTTCAAGAGGGCCACCATCGTTCCTGTTCCCAAGAAAGCTAAGGTAACTGAGCTAAACGACTACCGCCCCGCAGCACTCACTTCCGTCATCATGAAGTGCTTTGAGAGACAAGTCAAGGACCATATCACCTCCACCCTACCTGACACCCTAGACCCACTCCAATTTGCTTACCGCTCAAATAGGTCCACAGACGATGCAATCACAACCACACTGCACACTGCCCTAACCCATCTGGACAAGAGGAATACCTATGTGAGAATGCTGTTCATCGACTACAGCTCGGCATTCAACACCATAGTACCCTCCAAGCTCGTCATCAAGCTCAAGACCCTGGGTCTCGACCCCGCCCTGTGCAACTGGGTTACTGGACTTCCTGACGGGCCGCCCCCAGGTGGTGAGGGTAGGTAACAACATCTCCTCCCCGCTGATCCTCAACACTGGGGCCCCACAAGGGTGCGTTCTGAGCCCTCTCCTGTACTCCCTGTTCACCCACGACTGCGTGGCCACGCACGCCTCCAACTCAATCATCAAGTTTGCGGACGACACAACAGTGGTAGGCTTGATTACCAACAACGACGAGACGGCCTACAGGGAGGAGGTGAGGGCACCTCAGAGTGTGGTGTCAGGAAAATAACCTCACACTCAACGTCAACAAAACTAAGGAGATGATTGTGGACTTCAGGAAACAGCAGAGGGAACACCCCCCTATCCACATCGATGGAACAGTAGTGGAGAGAGTAGCAAGTTTTAAGTTCCTCGGCATACACATCACAGACAAACTGAATTGGTCCACTCACACAGACAGCATCGTGAAGAAGGCGCAGCAGTGCCTCTTCAACCTCAGGAGGCTGAAGAAATTCGGCTTGTCACCAAAAGCACTCACAAACTTCTACAGATGCACAATCGAGAGCATCCTGGCGGGCTGTATCACCGCCTGGTACGGCAACTGCTCCGCCCTCAACCGTAAGGCTCTCCAGAGGGTAGTGAGGTCTGCACAACGCATCATCGGGGCAAACTACCTGCCCTCCAGGACACCTACACCACCCGATGTTACAGGAAGGCCATAAATATCATCAAGGACATCTACCACCCGAGCCACTGCCTGTTCACCCCGCTATCATCCAGAAGGCGAGGTCAGTACAGGTGCATCAAAGCTGGGACCGAGAGACTGAAAAACAGCTTCTATCTCAAGGCCATCAGACTGTTAAACAGCCACCACTAACATTGAGTGGCTGCTGCCTACACACTGACACTGACTCAACTCCAGCCACTTTAATAATGGGAATTGATGGGAAATGATGTAAATATATCACTAGCCACTTTAAACAATGCTACCTCATATAATGTTACTTACCCTACATTATTCATCTCATATGCATACGTATATACTGTACTCTATATCATCGACTGCATCCTTATGTAATACATGTATCACTAGCCACTTTAACTATGCCACTTTGTTTACATACTCACCTCACATGTATATACTGTACTCGATACCATCTACTGTATCTTGCCTATGCTGCTCTGTACCATCACTCATTCATATATCCTTATGTACATATTCTTTATCCCCTTACACTGTGTATAAGACAGTAGATTAGGAATTGTTAGTTAGATTACTTGTTGGTTATTACTGCATTGTCAGAACTAGAAGCACAAGCATTTCGCTACACTCGCATTAACATCTGCTAACCATGTGTATGTGACAAATAAAATTTGATTTGATTTGATTTGAAGAAGTTCATGAATTTATTACTGCTGAAGTGAAAGCCATCCTCTCTTGGGGAATGCTGCTTTTTAGTTAGCTTTGCGACAGTATCAAAAAGGAATTTCGGATTGTTGTTATTTTCCTCAATTAAGTTGGAAAATAGGATGATCGAGCAGCAGTAAGGGCTCTTCGATACTGCACGGTACTGTCTTTCCAAGCGAGTTGGAAGGCTTCCAGTTTGGTGTGGCGCCATTTTCGTTCCAATTTTCTGGAAGCTTGCTTCAGAGCTCTGTTATTTTCTGTATACAAGTGAGCTAGTTTCTTATGAGAAATGTTTGTAGTTTTTAGGGGTGCGACTGCATCTAGGGTATTGCGCAAGGTTAAATTGAGTTCCTCAGTTAGGTGGCTAACTGATTGTTGTCCTCTGGCGTCCTTGGGTTGACAGAGGGAGTCTGGAAGGACATCAAGGAATCTTTGTGAATTTATAGCACGACCTTTGATGTTCCTTGGTTGGGGTCTGAGCAGATTATTTGTTGCAATTGCAAACGTAATAAAATGGTGGTTCGACAAAACTAGGTCCAGACTATGACTGTGACAGTGAGTAGGTCCAGAGACATGTTGGACAAAACCCACTGAGTCGATGATGGCTCCGAAAGCCTTTTGGAGTGGGTCTGTGGACATTTCAATGTAAATATTAAAGTCACCAAAGATTAGAATATTATCTGCTATGACTACAAGGTTCGATAGGAATTCAGGGAACTCAATGAGGAACGCTGTATATGGCCCAGGAGGCCTGTAAACAGTAGCTATAAAAAGTGATTGAGTCGGCTGCATAGATTTCATGACTCGAAGTTCAATAGATGAAAACGTCATTCTTTTTTTTGTAAATTGAAATTTGCTATCGTTAGCAACACCTTCGCCTTTGCGGGATGCACAGGGGATATGGTCACTAGTGTGCCAGGAGGTGAGGCCTCATTTAACACAGTAAATTCATCAGGCTTAAGCCATGTTTCAGTGAGGCCAATCACATCAAAATTCTGATCAATGATTAGTTAATTGACTATAATTGCCTTTGAAGTAAGGAATCTAACATTAAGTAGCCCTATTTTGAGATGTGAGATCATGATCTCTTTCAGTAATGACAGGAATGGAGGAGGTCTTTATCCTAGTGAGATTGCTAAGGCGAACACCGCCATGTTTAGTTTTGCCAGTGGCGTGCAGTGGGCCTAGGGCCTGGGCCTTCAGTGAGGTCCTACACAGACCGAATTAATCCACCTCTTATTACCATCAGTATGATGCCATGGCTCTGGACACTATACATTTAGACAGAAACTCAGTATAACCAGGCATTGTGTCGCACCCAAAGCAGTTTCACCGTGATGATAAAGACACACAACTATTCACTGAAAATAAAAGAAAGAAAACATATCATTTGCAACATAGGCTATTTGCCATTTTATTTTGTTAATATATAGGCTATTTAATATTAATGAAATAAAATGCGAAACATACATACACATTTAATAAAAAATAAAATGCATTGTATGCCTACTCACCAAAGACTGATTATTTGAACACAAAATCCATCCTCCTTTCTTTCCTCAAGACGACTTCAATGACTCTGTTGTACAGTCTATCTGTGCGTTTTAGTTCCACCAATAAGTCCTTTTCTATCGACATGCAGGCTAATGCTGAAAGCCGAGTCTGTCCAGTAGCATTTCTGGAATACGATTTGATTCGCTTTAAGGCCGAGAATGACCGTGAGACAGAAGCCGTGGACACAGGGATAGTCACTGTCACACATGACAATGTGTAAAGTTGCCCCATGTCCTCATTCAGATTTTTCTGAACTTGAGACGCGCGCTGGGTCATCGTAGATTTGACTGAACCCGCGCCTCTCTCGCTCAATTGTAATAATAGGCATTCCCAGCAGTGCAGTTTGCAGTGCTTCTCGGAGCCTGTGAGCCATTGATAGCGCTCGTAGTTGCAACTTTGAAAGTGGCGAACGAACCCCTTTCCCGCCTATGACAGGCTTTGTAGCGTCGGCGTCGGGCGACCTCTCCTTACAATGTCTAACTTTTCTTGAAAAGTTTGTCTTGAGAATGGCGTTATAATTATATCCTCGACCAAATCGATATCTTCTCCTCCTTCCGCCATTGTGGGTTGAAAAAACAACTTAGTAGTATGCAAATTAATTTGTTTATCAACTTCAGTTTCCTAGTTCTGAGGTTCTGCATAGACCTGCCCATAGGACATGCCTCTCAATATTGGTAATCCAATCAAAAGACGAGCACGCACTACGCCTGCTAGCTGGCTCCTGTGTAACACTGGAGCCAGCCAGCAGGCATACAATAGTCAACTCTAAAGCTGATTGGTTGACACTAAATTTAAATTTCCATTCACTTTATGCTACAAGCGCCCATACTGTTGATTCTGAAGGCCTGAGGGCAGATTTTAGACCCCTGGCAACACATGATGGCTGAATATGATTGGATAAAAGATCTAACATAAAGACCAGCCCTCCAAATCTCAACCTGGGGCTGGAAGCAGTGCAACCAAGAGGAAAGCTATGAAATTAAGAGTATAACTCTTACTCTGGGGAATCAATTAATACATATTTGTGGGAAAATATATTTAAAAATTATTTTATTCTGATGATGCTTAGGCCAGCAGAGAAGGCCTTGCTGGCCCTGACGGCCCACCACTGAGTTTTGCCCAACCTCGGTCGAGGCACAGACACGGTCTCAATGGGGATAGCTGAGCTGACTCCACTGACTGTGCTAGTGGCAGACTCCACTATGCTGGCAGGCTGGCTAATAGCCTGCTACCTGGCCTGCACCCTATTTCATTGTGGCGCTAGAGGAGTTAGAGCCCTGTCTATGTTGGTAGATAAGATGAGAGCACCCCTCCAGCTAGGATGGAGTCCGTCACTCCTCAGCAGGTCAGGCTTGGTTCTGTTTGTGGGTGAGTCCCAGAAAGAGGGCCAATTATCTACAAATTCTATCTTTTGAGAGGGGTAGAAAAACATTTTCAACCAGCGATTGAGTTGTGAGACTCTGCTGTAGACCTCATCACTCCCCCTAACTGGGAGGGGGCCAGAGACAATTACTCGATGCCGACACATCTTGCTAGCTGATTTACACGCTGAAGCTATGTTGCGCTTGGTGATCTCTGACTGTTTCATCCTAACATCATTGGTGCCGACATGGATAACAATATCTCTATACTCTCTACACTCGCCAGTTTTAGCTTTAGCCAGCACCATCTTCAGATTAGCCTTAACGTCGGTAGTCCTGCCCACTGGTAAACAGTGTATGACCGCTGGATGATTCGTTTTAAGTCTAATACTGCGGGTAATGGAGTCGCCAATTTGTCAGAGCTAATGGTGGGAAGCTTCGGCGTCTCAGACCCAGTAACGGGAGGAGAACAGACAAGAGAAGGCTCGGCCTCTGATTCCGACTCGTTGCTTAATGGGGAAAACCGGTTGAAAGTTTCTGCGGCTGAATGAGCGACACTGGTTGATCATTGCTACAGCATTTCTTTCCAGAAACTCGTGAGAAAGTTGTCCGGCTGCGGGACCGTGCAGCACAGACGCTGTTTCATCTTTCCTACACTGACATGACCCTGCCTAACGATTGCGTCTGAAGCTGGGCCTGTAGCACAGCTATCCTCGCCGCAAGGCGATCGTTCTCCTGTATAGTATGAGTACAGCGACTGCAATTAGAAGGCATCATGTTAATGTTACTACTTAGCTTCGGCTGTTGGAGGTCCTGACGAACCATGTCCAGATAAAGCGTCCGGAGTGAAAAAGTTGAATGATAAAAAAAACAAGGTGAGGGAAAAAACAAAAATAGAAACGGTAATTAAAAAAGTAAAAAACGTAAAGCTGTCAGGTAGCAAAGTAAGCAGATAGCAGGGGCTAGAAAGTTAGCCTTTGCGGGGACATCGCGATGGGGGTAAGTCTGTTTTTGCCTCTTCGTGCGGTGACGTCGATAGACCAGTCGTGGAATTAGTAGGGTTCCAAGTAGTTCTAGGTAGCTAGCAAGCCTAGCTGGTTAGCATAATGGACCTTCAGATGGGCCTGTTGGGAGTCTTCGGCAGATTATGTAGGTATTCCAGTCGTAGGGGATCTGCGGGGTTCCATGCCCCATACCGGCTGTAGAAGGGGTCCGGATATTGTAGCCCAGGAGTATACTTCGGTGGTAGCCCAGGAGTATACTTCGGTGGTAGCACAGGAGCCCTGGCTTTGTGCTTGCTCTGGGATGGAAACACTAGCCAGGAGTAGTCATCCGGGATTGCGGTTAGCTAGTTGTGAAGATCCAGATGAAAATGTTCAGTTTGCGGTAGGAATCCGAGGATAAAAATAACAGGTCCATTATGCTCTGGTTAGAGTCACGTTGTTCGAACTGACAAGAGCTTTCTGAGCTGAAGGTTAGCTGATGACCGCTGGCAATGGTTCGCTGACTGATAGCTGGTAGTTAGCTGGCTAGCTTCAGTTGAGGGATTCCAGATCCGAAGTAAATATAAATACTTTAGGAAAAAAAAGTAGATCCACGCCACGTTGGGTGAGGCGGGTTGCAGGAGAGTATCTAGATGTTGAGGTTTAGCAAAATACTTTAAAGGATATGCGACGAAAAATATGTAAAACTATATATACATGGGACACGACAGGACAAAGACGTCTGACTGCTACTCCATCTTGGCGTAGCATCATTAAAGATGGTGAATATGAATCTAAAAACCAGGCAACATCTTTTGCTGCCATGGAGACGAGAAAGCAGGCCAAATAGCTGTTATCAAGGGACAGTGAGTGAAGACATCAGAAGATCACATTAGAATTATAAGGCTCTTTGACTAAATGGCAGTCCACAGTCTGTCATGTAATGAGACATCTATTACTGTGCCTCTGAGGGATTCATTTCCAGTCATCTTCCTAACATCAAATAATCTGTTTTACTGATGATTTACGCTGTACATTCCAAAGTCTAAAACTGAATAAAAAAGCAAAGCCAAGATTGTAACTGCGGTCCTTCGTTACTTAAAATATGTATTTATTTTGATTTTTCATAGCTGTCAACTTATTTAGACATAGACAATGAGAATAAATCAGGATTTTCATCATAGACAGTCTCTTTTCTCCTGGATGTTATCTCCATCAGCAGCCCACTAATAAAATATTTTGACCATAGGATTTACTCAATATAGTTTCTACATCACCTTTACCCACAAAAGTAATGTGGACATACACTACCATTCAAAAGTTTGGGGTCACTTAGAAATGTCCTTGTTTTTTAAAGAAGAAAAAAAAGTCCATTAAAATAACATAAAATGTATCAGAAATACAGTGGAGGCATTGTTAATGTTGTAAATGACAATTGTAGCTGGAAACAGCTGGGGCAGCAGGGTAGCCTAGTGGTTAGAGTGGTGGACTAGTAACTGGAAGGTTGCAAGTTCAAATCCCCAAGCTGACAAGATACAAATCTGTCATTCTGCCCCTGAACAGGCAGTTCCTAATGCTGTCATTTAAAATAAGAATTTGTTCATAACTGACTTGCCAAGTTAAATAAAACTTTAAAATGGAATATCTACATAGGCGAACAGAGGCCTATTATCAGCAACCATCACTCCTGTGTTCCAATGGCATGTTGTGTTAGCTAATTCAAGTTTATACTTTTAAAAGGCTAGTTGACCTAACCCTAAAAGACTAACCCTTTTGCAATTATGTTAGCACAGCGGAAAACTGTTGACCTGATTAAAGAAGCAACAAAACTTGCCTTCTTTAGACTAGTTGAGTATCTGTAGCATCAGCATTTGTGGGTTCGTTTACAGGCTCAAAATGGCCAGAAACAAAGAACTTTCTTCTGAACCTCGTCAGTCTGTTCTTGTTCTGAGAAATGAAGGCTATTCCATTCGAGAAATTGCCAAGAAACTGAAGAAGTTGTGCAACGCTGTGTACTAATCCCTTCACAGAAGAGCTCAAACTGGCTCTAACCAGAATAGAAAGAGGAGTGGGAGACCCTGGTGCACAACTGAGCAAAAGGACAAGTACATTAGAGTGTCTAGTTTGAGAAACAGATGCCTCACAAGTCCTCAACTGGCAGCTTCATTAAATAGTACCCACAAAACACCAGTCTCAACGTCAGCAGTGAAGAAGCGACTCCGGGATGCTGTTCTTTTAGGCAGAGTTCCTCTGTCCAGTGTCTGTGTTCTTTTGCCCATCATAATCTTTCTTTTTATTGGCAAATCTGAGATATGGCTTTTTCTTTGCAACTCTGCCTAGAAGACCCACATCCCCCGAGTCGCCTCTTCACTGTTGACATTGAGTCTCTTGTTTTGCGGGTAACTATTTAATGAAGCTGCCAGTTGAGGACTTGTGAAGCGTCTGGTTCCTTGCACCTTGTTGTGTGCTGTCAGTAACAGTTAGTTCTGAGTTGCTGCCTAGTCATAAATAAGAATCCCCGGACACCTAACATGGATATTGTACAGAAGGGCATTACTAGTTTGAAGGTCACTAGTATCCACACTTCTGCACTGAATATAGAATCCACAACAATACGTTTGCTGTTTGGTTTCAGAGTATAAATAAGGGTAACTTTTAGATGGTTAGATGTGTAACTGGAAGGTTCATAATGAGAGGGCTAATAGGTCCGCTTTCAAAATAAGAAAGCAATAACTATGGTTTGTGGGAATCAGGACCCCACAGAGACGATTGACGGATGCCAACTTGTCCACTGTGACTGGGCAGGCTGCCCAAACTTGTGCCTGTCCGCAGAAGGGCTCCCTTGCCATTTTAATTATGTGGAAATAAGCTCTTTACAGGTAATTACAACAACAATTATGCTGTTGAATGGTTCATTATGCCTCCTACCAGAAGTCTATTAAGAGCAGATTATAGGGAGGTAGAAATAAATCCCAATGAGTTTGGACCCACTATGGAGGCCCGGAACAGGACTGATCATAACAATCACTGGGTGATTCATGTGTACTGTGTAGACGCAAGGTCACCCCCCGCCCCCTAAAACGATGCACTCACTACTGTAAGTTACTCTGAAAAAGAGTGTCTGCTAAAATGTAAAAGTAGTATTCTGTTACTTGGAGTGAATTTATTTTCACTTGTACAAGGTTACAGTTCATTCTGCATCTTACTCATATGTATGGGCCTGTAATCATGATTCCTGCCAAATAAATGAATGAATAAATCTCAAATGTATATTATTTGGTTGACGTATTATACTCACTCAACGCTATATACAATTCTTAATACAGGCTATTAATATTGATGCAGCTTACTTCTAAATGAAAATATTACATCTGGCAAGTAGCCTAGTGGTTAGACTGTTGGGCCAGTAACTGAAAAGTTGCTGCATCAAATCCCAGAACTGACAAGGTAAAAATCTGTTGTTCTGCCCCTGAATAAGGCAGATAAGTCACTGTTCCATGTTAGGCTGTTGTTATTAATACGAAATCATTATTAATTGACTTGCCTAGTTAAAAAAGGTACAAAAAAATGTGTTGTAAAGAGCAGGCATTTTTAAGCCCTCGGATCCATACAACATTTTCAGTGACCTACAGTATATGGAAGAGCTACAAATGTAAATCTCCAGAATAATTTTGAAATGGGCTCGAGGGCCTTTCAAATTGGTTCAAACCTTGTGGAAATGCAATGATGGAAAACATGTTTTCTGTAACATTTGTAACATCACGTGATCTTCAAGCAAAGGCTCCTCAGAATATTGACTTGTATTTTATATTATACTTGATTAATAAGTACATATAAATATTTATTGATTTAATATTGGTGGGGTGGCAGGTAGCCTAGCTTTTAAGAGCGTTGGTCCAGTAACTGAAAGGTTGTTGGTTTTAGTCAACTAGGTGAAAAATCTGTCTGTGCCAAAGTCTGTGCCAATGATCAAGGCACTTCACCCTGCTCCTGTAAATCGGTCTGGATTAAAGGGTCTGCTAAAGGAGTAAAATGTACATTTAATTTGGAGTATATATACTGGACCAACATTATTCATATTCAAGAATGTCACATGCTTTGCTGAAATGACAGTGCATGTAGGACAAGCCTGTGGATATGCCTTCAGGGGAATCTCAGTAATGTATCAACCAGTGCAGAGTCTATGTGTGGCTGAAATTACAATAGATATACCATGGTAAATATTTGTCCCAGTTTCTCCACCACATCCTCCAAGTTGTGCCAAAGCACACACATTGGTTTTGCTAAGTCATTATGACCTTCAGTATAGATAGATTGGATTGTATAAGTGCAATGTACTGTTTTAGTTATCTTGAGATGTTCCAACGGGAGCCAGGCCAAAAGGACAAGCTAGCAGTGTCTTGCACTTTGGCACTGACTTTGATATCTGGAATGAATTTGAATGACCCATTTCTTGCTCCCTCATCGCGAAATATCAGTAATTTGAAAAAATATGATCTTTGCTTAGTGTTTGCTAAATTTGTGGGTCAGGGTGAAGCTAGATTAATCACATTGTTTTAAAGGCATACTGTAACAATGAGATAATCACATACTTGCAGTAAACAACAGACCAGAGGGCAGGAAATTTAACAGGAATATAGTGACCCAGACTTTGCAATATTCAATCGCCCCCTTCTCGTGTCTCCACCTACACTCATTTCATATTGGAAGCACGTTTGTATTTGAAGCTTGAGGGCACTTCTATTGGAAGTGATTTCCTTTGAATGGAACAGTCTGGATGGTAAACAGAGTCCAGAGATATTTCTGATATATTTTGTAACTTTTTTGGGGTGATGTGTGTATTGTTATTGTATTCCTCTGTTTTACTGCACTGTTGGAGCGAGAAACATAACATCTGCAAAGCTGCATACCTGACCAATACACTTTTATTGGATTTGACACTTTTAACATATTTTTTAAAATTGATTTAACCTTTATTTAACTAGGAAAGTCCGTTAAGAACAAATCCTTTTTACAACGACAGCCTACTGAAAGGCAAAAGGCCTCCTGTGGGGATGGGGGCTGGGATTCAAAATACAAAATAAATCAAATATAAATATAGGACAAAACACACACCATGACAAGAGACAACACAACACTACACTACATAAAGAGAGACCTAAGGCAACAACATAGCCAGGCAGAAGCACATGACAACACAGCATGGTAGCTACACAACAGAACAACATGGTACTGTAGGAACATGGCTATGGTAGCAATGGTAGCAGCACAAAACATGGTACAGACATTCTTGGGCACAGACAACAGCACAAAGGGAAAGAAGGTAGAAACAACAATACATCGCACAAAGCAGCCACAGCTGTCAATAAGAGTGTCCATGATTGAGTCTTTGAATGAAGAGATTGTGATAAAACTGTCCAGTTTGAGTGTTTGTTGCAGCTCGTTCCAGTCGCTAGCTGCAGCGAACTGAAAAGAGGAGCGACCCAGGGATGTGTGTGCTTTTGGGACATTTAACAGAATGTGTCTGGCAGAATGGGTGTTGTATGTGGAGGGTGAGGGCTGCAGTAGATATCTCAGATAGGGGGGAGTGTGTACTAAGAGGGTTTTATAAATAAGCATAAGCATTGGGGGCAAATCTGATGGCCAAATGGTAAAGAACATCTAGCCGCTTGAGAGCACCCTTAACTGCCAAGCTATAAATTACATCTCCGCAATCTAGCATGGGTAGGATGGTCATCTGAATCAGGGTTAGTTTAGCAGCTGGGGTGTAAGAGGAGCGATTACGATAGAGGAAACCAAGTCTAGATATAACTTTAGCCTGCAGCTTTGATATGTGCTGAGAGAAGGACAGTCTACCGTCTAGCCATACTCCCAAGTACTTGTATGAGGTGACTACCTCAAACTCTAAACCCTCAGAGGTAGTAATCACACCTGTTGGGAGAGGGGCATTCTTCTTACCAAACCACATAACCTTTGTTTTGGAGGTGTTCAGAACAAGGTTAAGGGCAGAGAAAGCTTGTTGGACACTAAGCATTGCATCTTCTCAGACCAGAATCCCTAGTGAACCCAGTACAGCAGTGGGTTCAAGGCAGAAGTTAGACTTGTCACTGTAATTCCAGGCTCATTGCAGTACATGCTCAGATTTATTGGTTATATTAGCCAGTAAGACCGAAAAAGTGTCTGATATCTCCTGAACCGAATTAAGACATTTGGAAACATTAGCAGTGCATTATTAAGATATTTTCACACATAGACACACATTAGAAAGCTGGATGCTTACTTGTTTGGTCCCTTGCATGCATTACATAAAGGACAATTGTACTCTGAGGAATATCACAAATCTGAAATGATCGAATTACTGCTGACTCATTTAACACATTTCACATCACTAACAAACAAAAACACAGGCATTTGCTAGTCTCAGGAAGGACATTTCACAGCAGAATGCTTCATTTAGCTGCCTGCGACTTGCTCCCAAGCATCAGAGCCTATTTTTTTCATTCTCAATTTCATATTTTCATTTATTGATTTGGGGGAACACACTCATAAGGGAAAAATTCATGTAAGAAGCAAAACCTAAAAAAACAGAGAAGTGGAGTTACTGTATGCTTCCTTAAAGGGGAATTTACCAGTTTAACGTTAGGTCTTTTTAACTATGTAACAAATCAAATCAAAGTTTATATGTCACGTGCGCCAAATACAAAAGGTTCTCAACCTTACAGTGACATGCTTACTTACAGGCTCTAACTAATAGTGCAGAGAAAAAAAAGTATGTGTGTGTAGGTAAGTAAAGAAATAAAACAACAGTAAAAAGACATTTGAAAATAAGAGTAGCGAGGCTCTATACAGACACGGGTTAGTCAGGCTTATTGACGTCGTATGTACATGTGGGTAGGGTTAAAGTGACTATGAATATATGATGAACAGAGAGTAGCAGTAGCGTAAAAAGAGGGGTTGGCGGGTGGTGGGACACAATGCAGATAGCCCGGTTAGCCAATGTGCGGGAGCACTGGTTGGTCGGGCCAATTGAGGTAGTATGTACATGAATGTATAGTTAAAGTTACTATGCATATAAGATAAACAGAGAGTAGCAGCAGCGTAACAGAGGGGTTGGGGAGGCACACAATGCAAATAGTCCAGGTAACCATTTGGTTTCCTGTTCAGGAGTCGTATGGCTTGGTTGGTAAAAACTGTTGAAAAGCCTTTTTGTACTAGACTTGGCACTCCGGTACCGCTTGCCATGCGGTAGTAGAGAGAACAGTCTATGACTCGGGTGGTTGGGGGTCTTTGACAATTTACCGGGCCTTCCTCTGACACCGCCTGGTGTAGACGTCCTGGATGACAGGCAGCTTTGCCCCAGTGATGTACTGGGCCGTACGCACAACCCTCTGAAATGCCTTGCGGTCGGAGGCTGAGCAATTGCCGTACCAGGCAGTGATGCAACCGGTCAGAATGCTCTCGATGATGCAGCTGTAGAATCTTTTGTGGATCTCAGGACCCAAGCCAAATCTTTTAGGTTCCTGAGGGGGAATAGGCTTTGTCGTGCCCTCTTCACGACTGTCTTGGTGTGTTTTGACCATTCTTGTTTGTTGGTGATGTGGACACCAAGGAACTTGAAACTCTCAACCTGCTCCACTACAGCCCTGTCGGTGAGAATGGGGACGTGCTCGGTGCTCCTTTCCCTGTAGTCCACAATCATCTCCTCAGTGTTGGTTACGTTGAGGGATAGGTTGTTATTCTGGCACCACCCGGCCAGGTCATTGTCGGTGATCAGGCCTACTACTGTTGTGTCATCAGCAAACTTAATGATGGTGTTGGAGTCGTGCCTGGCCATGCAGTCATGGGTGAACCGGAGGGGACTGAGCACGCACCCCTGGGGATCTACAGTGTTGAAGATCAGCGTGGCAGATTTGTTGCTACCTACCCTCACCACATGGGGGCGGCCTGTCAGGAAGTCCAGGATCCAGTTGCAGAGGGAGGTGTTTAGTCCCAGGTTGCTGAGTTTAGTGATGAGCTTTGAGGGTAATATGGTGTTGAACGCTGAGCTGTAGTCAATGAATAGCATTCTCACATTGGTGTTTCTTTTGTCCAGGTGGGAGAGGGCAGTGTGGAGTGCAATAGAGATTGCATCATCTGTGGATCGGTTTGGGCGGTATGCAATTAGGAGTGGGTCTAGGGTTTCTGGGATAATGGTGTTGATGTGAGCCATTTACCAGCCTTTCAAAGCCCTTCATGGCTACGGACGTGAGTGCCATGGGTATCTAGTCTTGTGTTCTTGGGCACAAGGACTATGGTGGTCTGCTTGAAGCATGTTGGTATTACAGACTCAATCAGGGACATGTTGAAAATGTCAGTGAAGACACCTGCCAGTTGGTCAGCACATGCCCGGAGCACACATCCTGGTAAACCATCTGGCCCCGCAGCCTCTTATTCACATCGGCTATGGAGAGCGTGATCAGTCATTGTGTGGATGAAGTCCTCAATGCACTTATTGATAAAGCCAGTGACTGAAGTGGTGTATTCCTCAATGTCATCAGAAGAATCCCGGAACATTTTCCAGTCTGTGATAGCAAAGCAGTCCTGTAGTTTAGCATCTGCTTCATCTGACCATTTTTTTATAGACCGAGTCACTGGTGCTTCCTGCTTTAATTTTTGCTTGTAAGCAGGAATGAGGAGGATAGAGTTGTGGTCGGATTTACCAAATTGAGGGCGAGGGAGAGCTCTGTACGCATCTCTGTGTTTGAAGAACTGGTGATCTAGAATTTTTTTCTCTCTGGTTGTACATTTAACATGTTGATAGAGATTTGGTAGAACTGATTTAAGTTTCCCTGCATTAAAGTCTCCGGCCAGTAGGAGCGCCGCCTCTGGGTGAGTGGTTTCTTGTTTGCTTATTTCCTTACACAGCTGGCTGAGTGCGTTCTTAGTGCCGGCATCTGTCTGTGGTGGTAAATAAACAGCCCATCTAAAGTATAGCTGAGAACTCTCTAGGCAAGTAGTGTGGCCTGAAATTTATCATAATATACTTTACTTCAGGCGGGCAAAATCTAGAGACTTCCTTAGATTTCGTGCACCAGCTTTTGTTTATAAATATGCACAGATCGCTTCCCTGGTCTTACCAGAGTGTGCTGTTCTATCCTGCTGGTGAAGCATGTATCCTTCTAGCTGAATATCCATGTCGTCATTCAGCCACAAACATGGGATATTACAGTTTTTGATGTCCCGTTGGTAGGATATTCGTGATCGTACCTCGTCTAGTTTATTGTCCAATGATTGCACGTTGGCGAGTAATATTGACGGTAACGGCAGCTTTCCTAGTTGTCTTCTGCGGGTCCGGAGGAGGCATCCTGCATCGCTTCCTTTTGCGAATAATTGTGATGTCTGCCCTGTGGGGTGTTTGGAGATTGTCATGTGAGTCCTGCTTGCTGCTGCTGTTGTTGTTGTTGAAAACTCTTTGTGTAATCCGAGGTGAGTGATCGCTATCCTGATATCTAGAAGCTCTTTTCTGCTGTAAGATACGGTTGCAGAAACATGTACAAAATAATGTACAAATATCATGAAAAAACACACATAATAGCACAATTGGTTAGGAGACCGTAAAACATCTCCTCCGGCGCCATTTCCCTTAGTGGTGGTGCCATTTTCACACCTCCAGATGGTGGAATTCCCCTTTAATAAGGTCTCAATCGGATCATGCAATCCCATTTTATTAGTAATGCATACCTGAAGTGATTTTCAGACTCAGCTATAAGCAAGGCTTAAATTGGGGCGATTGGAATGTGGCTTGAATAGCTAACTGTAAATAAAAACGATAAAGGAAAAGCAACCAATGCCAGGGACAGTTTCATCACTCCCAATGCCAGTAACCCACTTGCCCTTGCATATCACAAATCCAGGCTCCAAACAATATCTTGTAATTTACATAATTGGCCCTTGAACATAATTATATTGTTGAACCCTCTTTTCTTGATAACCCTACTTGTGATGTACGATGGTCAACATTATTTCAGGGTTGTTGAATGACAGGGAAAGGACCCTTTCAGGGTAATGGGAGTGTCACGACTTCCACCGAAGGTGTCTCCCCTGCCTGTTCGGGCTACGCTCGGCGGTCGTCATCACCGGTCTACTAGCTGCCACCGATCCCTTTTTCCTTGTCTGTTTGTTCTGTCTGTATTGATTTCACCTATTCCTTGTTTGAGATTTGTTTTAGGAGCTATTTAAGCTGGTTAGGCCCGCTTTTGTGCGGGCTTGTTTTCTGTTTGTGTTCGCCTGTTGTGTTGGCGTTGACCACTTACCCGTTTACAGAAATAAAGTCGGTTTTCTATGAATCCTCTGTGCCTGACTCCGCACCCACCACTCCTGCTGTGTGACAGGGAGACATAAAGAGAGGAATGACATAGTGGTGACTTTTTGCTGTTTGTGCATATTGAGGAGTAAAATATTGCCTTTCTGGAAAGTCTTCTGGGAGTTTTTTGTAGACTAGGACATCAAGTGTTGTGTCGCACATCAATTCTGCCATTATTCTGTATAGGAAAAGAAGAGGATATACTGTATGTTTGATGGTGGATGTGTCTCTCTGACTCATGAGGGATTACTATTACATCTGGTACATGAAATAAAGGCACACTTCATATCTGACTTAATAATAGTATTACAACATTTTCTCTCTTATTTAAAGAAAGTTGCACAGTGGATTCGGTTTTTTGTACGCGTTGCAAGACTATGTGTGCATGGAACCTAAGATAGTGAAAATAATAACATATCAAGCTTTTGACAATATATTTATTGACTATATTTGATTTATTTACTGTTCATGGCACATCAAACAAATCAATATTGGTCTTGTTGTAGGAAGGGAGGTAGGTAGGTACATGTTTAACAAGGATCCACACATTTTCATGTTTCTGAAGTGCCAAAAGATAATCAAATAAAGAGAAAATGGACCCATGCATGTAAATGACCTTACTTGCTTCACATTTACAAAGACATCCACACTGTCTCCACATATCAATGTTTAAGATACTGTACATTGTCCATAATCATATTTAACTAACATACAGGCAGAAATAACATAGATCTATCACCAGCTGGCCACAACAAACCTATATCAAAATGCTTTCCAGAGGTTATTTTGTATAACATTGGATATGCATCAATATACAGTTGAAGTCGGAAGTTTACATACACCTTAGCCAAGTACATTTAAACTCATTTTTTCACAATAACTGACATTTAGTGCTAGTAAAAATTCCGCCTTAGGTCAGTTAGGATCACCACTTTATTTTAAGAATGTGAAATGTCGAATAATAGAAGAGAGAATGATTTCTGATTTTACTTATTTCATCACATTCCCAGTGGGTCAGAAGTTAACACTCAACTAGTATTTGGTAGCATTGCCTTTAAATTGTTTAACTTCAAATGTTTCGGGAAGCCTTCCACAAGCTTCCCACAATAAGTTGGGTGAATTTTGGCCCATTCCTCCTGACAGAGCTGGTGTAACTGAGTCAGGTTTCTAGGCCTCCTTGCTCGCACACAATTTTTCAAATCTGCCCACAAATTTTCTATAGGATTGAGGTCAGGGCTTTGTGATGACCACTCCAATACCTTGACTTTGTTGTCCTTAAGCCATTTTGCCATAACTTTGGAAATATGCTTGGGGTCATTGTCCATTTGGAAGACTCATATGCGACCAAGCTTTAATGTCTTGAGATGTTGCTTCAATATATCCACATCATTTTCCTCCCTCATGAAGCCATCTATTTTCAGAGATGCACCTGTCCCTCCCCACAACATGATGTTGCCACTCTCGTGCTTCACGGTTGGGATGGTGTTCTTCGGCTGTCGAGCATGCCCCTTTTCGCGTCTCCTTCCTGAGCTGTATGATGGCTGCGTGGTCACATGGTGTTTATACTCTCGTACTATTGTTTGTACAGTCAAGCAAAATAGGCACTGACTTTGAAGGTAGGCCTTGAAATACATCCACAGGAACACCTCCAATTGACTCAAATTATATCGATTAGCCTATGAGAAGCTTCTAAAGCCATGATATAATTTTCTGGAATTTTCCAAGCTGTTTAAATGTACAATCAACTTAGCGTATGTAAACTTCTGACCCACTGGAATTGTGATACACTGAATTACAAGTGAAATCATCTGTCTGTAAACAATTGTTGTAGAAAATGACTTCTGTCATGCACAAAAGTAGATGTCCTAACCGACTTGGCAAAACTATAGTTTGTTCACGAGAAATTTGTGGAGAGTGTTTTAATGACTTCAACCTAAGTTTATGTAAACTTCAGACTTCAACTGTACATGTACTAGTGTATTTTAATTAAGCTGTAATTACTTTTTCATTTCAAACTTCTTGTAGTTACTTTTTGTACTTCAAGCTCATTAACTGATGTTGGATTCAACCTTAGTGATTTAGGACAGATCTAACCTTTTTCAAAAGATCAATTGCTTTCCCCCTGAACAGAGGTTAGTCAAACTCCAGATTGACGGTGGTACCAATCGAAAAGTGAAGTAATCACATCATAGCACATCTTTATTATATGTATTGTTTTTGGAGTCAAGCAGGTCTATGATGAGGTTGGAAGCAACAATCCAGAGGTAAAAAACTGTCTGAACAAAACCCCTCATCTGGAACTGCTCTCCTCCTACACTGTATGTCGGGCTCCCCAGGAGCCTGCCATCAGCACAATGATGCTTAGCAACATGGATGTATTGAAATGAGTCACAGATGGGAGCCCACATGTCAACAGTGTCATTGTCACTAGAGTGTTGGAAATTAAACTCAATCACAGGATGTAAGTATTTACACATTTAGCGCTTACATTTCTGTACTGGTCCCCCATGGGCATCGATCCCACAAGCCTGGTGTCACAAGCTGCTTTTCCAACTGAGCCACACAGGACCTAGGTATTCAATTATACAAAGTTCCGGGTCAGCAATCAAGGCACAATCTAGAACTGTTTTTCTCAACCAGATGAGGTTTGGGACGATCTGGTTTGGCACGATCTTTGAGTAGTAGGAGATGCTGATCCATACGCATGAGGACCTGCTTCACAATGTTGAGTACATGAAAGATCAAAGTTGACTTGTGTTTGGTGGCAAAACGCTGTCCTAAATGGACCAGAAAGTTGCCATTTGAAGGAGGTAATTGAATGCCAAACATTTGTACCCTTGCACAAGCCTCTCTCTTGTTTCTGTAGCGTGAGGCAGCTTGATGTACATGTACTCCCCCTGGACAAGCCACTAGTCTATGGCAGGGCCTTACCCCCAATCTACAGTACCAGTCAAAGGTTTGGACACACCTACTCATTCAATGGTCATTCTTAATTTGTACTATTTTCTTGTAGAATAATAGTGAACACAAAACCATGAAATAACACATGGAATCAATGAGTTCATGTAACCAAAAAAAATGTGTTATACAAATCAAAATATGTTTTATATTTGGAATTCTTCAAAGTAGCCACCTTTTACCTTGATGGCAGCTTTGCACACTGTTGGCATTTTCTCAACCAGCTTCATGATGTTGTCACCTGGAATGCATTTCAGGTGTAACTTGTTAAATGTGTAATTTCTTTCTTTATGCATTTGGGCCAATCAGTTGTGTTGTTACAAGATAGGGGAGGTATACAGAAGATAGCCCTATTTTGTAAAAGACCAAGTCCAATTGATGGCAAGAACAGCTCAAATAAGCAAAGGGAAATTACAGCCCGTCTTTACTTTAAGACATGAAGGTCAGTCCATCTGGAAAATTGCAACAACTTTGAAAGTCTCAAGTGCAGTCACAAAAACAATCAAGGGCTATGATGAAACTGGCACTCATGAGGACCGCCACAGGAAAGGAAGACCCAGAGTTACATTCTTTAGAGTTAACTGCACCTCAAATAAATGCTTCAGGCCTTCATGGTCAAATTGCTGCAAAGAAACCACTACTCAAGGGCACCAATAAGACTTGCTTGGGCCAAGAAATATGTGCAATGGACATCAGACCGGTGCAAATCTAGAAGTCCAAATTTGAGATTTGTTTCCAACCGCTGTGTTTTGTGAGATGCAGAGCAGGTGAACAGATTAATTTGGCATGTCTGGTTCCCACCGTGAAGCATGGAGGAGCTTTGCTAGTGACACTGATTTATTTAGGCGGCACACTTAACCAGCATGCTACAGCACAGCGCTCTGCAGCGATAGTCCAACTAAGCGCAAACCAGATGGGATGGCGTGTCTGTTTAACAGGACTGTTAAGCACGCCTCTTGGAGGGGGGAACGCAACACCCAGCTACACTCAACTCCCTGTGGAGTGAAAGAGGTATGGGACTGCAGGTGCGGGTAAGGATGACAAGGGCAGAGAATTTTACCATTAACAGGGAATTTATTCCTTCTCATGGTAATTTGGGGGAAATGGGGCTGGACGGAACCAAAGCAAAGAAAGTAAAAGTTAATCAACTCTCCTACCCACAACTTACCTAACTAGCACCAACCGGCACACTAACCAAAATACAAGGTATGTACCGCCTAGGTCTTAGCTAGTGTGCATAGATAAGACTACATACTATGGGTATATGTATGCCTGCGGCCTCTTGCCTAAGCACTCCCAAAGTGCCTTCCCTTTCCCCCCTGGGAACAAAAACAGAATAATTACAACCATAAGTAAACAATTTCAATAATCAAAAACAATCCTTTTGACATACATCTGCAGAATCGGCTACAAAATATTTGACAAAACCTGTTTCTGAGCACCAACCAACATAGGACATCCAAGAAGCTCTCTCTGAGCAACAACCAATACAGGACATACCAATAAGCTCTCTGAGCACCAACCAACACAGGACATCCAAGAAGCTCCCTGAGCAACAACCAATACAGGACATAACAATAAGCATTCTTAGCAACAACCAATACAGAACATAGCCAGAAGCCCGCTTTCAGCAACAAACAATACTGGGGCATACCCAGACATGCTCTCTGCACACCAACCAACACAGGACATACCAATCAGCTCTCTCTGAGTAAAGGAACACTGGCTTTTATACAGCTGGAAAAGGAGTCTGTATTTGCAGACAGCTGTATCCCCTGACGAGAGGGCGGGGTCAGCTCCAATCTGCAACGACGCTGACCAATCAGCTGCTTGGGAAGCCATTTCCTGAAATCCATACATACAAACCCACAACAACACAGAAACTCGGGAACGTAACAGGACAATGACCCAACTCACCTCCTGCTGTGTAAGGGCAATATGACCAAGAAGGAGAGTGATGGAGTGCTACATCAGATGACCAGGCTTCCATAATCACCCGACCTCAACCCAATTGAAAATGTTTGCGATGAATTGGACTGCAAAGAGAAGGAAAAGCAGCCAACAAGTGCTCAGCATATGTGGTAACTCCTTCAAGACTGATGGAAAAGCGTTCCTCATGAAGCTGGTTGAGAGAATGCCAAGTGTACAAAGCTGTCATCTGGGCCAAAGGTGGCTACTTTGAAGAATCTAAAATATATTTGGATTTGTTTAACACTTTTCTGGTTACTACTTGATTCCATATGTGTTATTTCATAGTTTTGATGTGTTCACTATGATTCTACAATGTAGAAAATAGTACAAATAAATAAAACCCTTGATATCCTTAATACTGAGTGCACATCAGGTACCCTTTTGAGTATTTGGTATGACTCCGCTAGGGATTGAACTCACAACATTCTAATCTTAGGGATGACGCTCTAGCCATAAGGCCATTGAGGTGGGAAAAAGGAAAAGATAAGAGTTAAATGTGCTCGTTTATACCTCGTGATCACAATACAGACAAATAGCAAAGAACGTGATCAGAATTATGTGAACGAATAAAACCAACCCCATTATTATTGTATGTACTAAACCCACCACAAATCTCTCTTGTCTCTGAAAGTTGAGTATTTCACACATTTCTCCAATTTTTCAATTTCAGTATAGTTGGCTTTGAAGTTTGGTTTTGCTCAGTTAATGCTGGTACCAGAGGATGGGTAAATAACACTCAACAACATTAGGACCAAAACAAACACTGACCTATAGGTATATTTAGACCAGGATTCAATCCCTAACTGCAATGCACGGACAGCACTTTGCGTTTGCGTAAATGTTGCGGTTATTGGCTACAAGAGTAAATTACCTTTAAAAGTCAACTGCATTGTGATGACAGTGCATTGTGATTTGTTTGAATCTCAGCCTTAGCCTCCACCAAAACCAGGTTTCTATAATGTTTGCTAGCTAGTATAGATGTTATGTAAACACACTGTGTTATTTACATTTTGCTTTCCCCAGAAGATGTTGTCTTACGTGCTTGTTTGTTCTGTTGATTTGTCTTCAACAGACCATATCTAGCATGCAGGGTCCATGCAAATCATGTGCTGTGGAAACAACAACAACTTTTGCTTTGCCTAATGGATATTATGCATGACAATAGTAGGCGTTGATTGAAGCTCAATGTTAAATTAAAATCTCCCTACCATCATGTCTAAGCCCATATGACACCAATGTTGTTGAAAAATCGCAAATCATATTGGAGGTACACAACACACTCCTTGCCTCTCATCATGAGTCGCCCCGGACGTTACTGAGAACCACAAACCGGATTTTAACAGGGTCATTAGCACTAGTAAAAAAATACTATTTCTTGCCCAGCTCAATTTCTAGGTGTCGGATAAGAATGAGACTGCAGAGTCCATAAAGTGACCATTAAACTTGCCACCTGTCGGACTGTATAAGTTTGTAGAAGCAATAGTTTTGATTACATTTATAATTTATCGCTCTCACTTGCTCATTTTTGTCCATTAAATAAGAACCAACGATGTGCTACTTTTTTGTAGCATTTCTGACAATGCTAACATCTTTCTTAGCCGAAGCTCAGAGTTCTAACACCGGGTCCAGCAACTTGTTTTTTTGTCACAGCTGCTTTTACCAGGCTGCCAGTCAAAAGAAGTGTATGCGAAAAAAACATTGGCTACTGTAGATAGCTAATTGCTGAAGTTAACATTCCCTAAGTGATCAATTCCTGTAGTCACTACCTGTTGAACACGGAATGAGGGAGAGCTCAGTTTGTTGTTTAGTACATTTTTAAAGTGTCTGAAAAAGTGTTCTATTGAAAAAGTATGGTTAATATGGTTAATAGCTCGCTACCTTTTGAGTTTGGATCCCGCGATGCAGTTGGCATTGGTTGATGGGACCGCCGCTATCTGTCCAGGGATCCTGCCGACCAATTGTGTGATGAGCTGCTTGGCATAGCAGCTAACCTCGCTGCCACTGTTAGCAGCCTATCAAGCTAGCAGGGGTTCCTTGAGGGTTGGAACGCAGCCCACAACGCGGCCTTTTGGCTGTCTAGATACCAGCTGTTTCCATCTTCCCTGCAACTTGCCCAGTCTTGAACTGCGAGGAGTAACAGTGTATCCTACGTTGCTACCATGACAGGCCAAAGCCGGAGGGAGTACCATTGAGGACAGCGGTGTCTAACTGTCATAGGTGAAGGATCTTTTACCTGAAAAAAATAGTTCTACAAGCAGTTGTTACAACAACAAGACAATAGCTTCAAATGTTGTGTCCAAATACTGGTGGAGTCAACTAATAAAATAATGGACAGTTTGCAGTTCTGCCAGGGTCAGCTCAATGAGTTTAACCTTTTATAACTAGGGGGTGCTATTTTAATTTTTGGATGAAAAACGTTCCCGTTTTAAACAAGATATTTTGTCACGAAAAGATGCTCGACTATGCATATAATTGACAGCTTTGGAAAGAAAACACTCTGACGTTTCCAAAACTGCAAAGATATTGTCTGTGAGTGCCACAGAACTGATGTGACAGAAAAAAAAGATAAAAATCCAATCAGGAAGTGCCGCATTTTTTGAAACCGCCTCATTGCAATGACTCCTTATATGGCTGTGGAGGAGCTAGGAGTCAGCTTACGTTTTCCACGTTTTCCTCAAGGTGTCTGCAGCATTGTGACGTTTTGTAGGCATATCATTGGAAGATTGACCATAAGAGACTACATCTACCAGGTGGTCGCTTGGTGTCCTCTGTCGCAATTATTGCGAAATCTTCAGCTGCAGTATTTTTCCGTTTGACTCTGATGAGAAACCATCAACAACTTGAGGATTGATTCTAAACAACGTTTGCCATGTTTCTGTCGATATTATGGAGCTAATTTGGAAAAAAGTTTGCCGTTGTAGTGACTGCATCTTCGTTTTTTTCTTAGCAAAACGTGATGAACAAAACTGAGCTATTTCTCTTACACAAATAATATATTTGGGAAAAATGAACATTTGCTATCTAACTGAGAGTCTCGTCATTGAAAACATCCGAAGTTCTTCAAAGGTAAATTATTTTATTTGAATGCTTTTATTGTTTATGTGAAAATTATGCCTGCTTAATGCTATGCTAGGCTATCAATACTCTTACACAAATGCTTGTGTAGCTTTGGTTGAAAAGCATATTTTGAAAATCTGAGATGACAGTGGTGTTAACAAAAGCCTAAGCTTGTGTTTCAGTATATTTATTTCATTTAATTTGCAATTTTCATGAATAGGAAACGTTGCGTTATGGTAATGAGCTTGAGGCTATGATTATGCTCCTGGATACGAGTTTGGAGTCGCAAGAAGTTAAACAGGAAAATGGCAAAATGACAGCAATCCATCAGTCATTGAGAGAGGACATCAGTTCTGCAAGTGAATCTATGATAACAATGACAGAGAAATCAGATTATCTCGAGGGACAATCAATGCGGAACAACATTGTTGTGGTCGGAAATGCAGAATCTCCACATGATATCTAGACAGAGTCTGAGGACAAAGTTAGGGAAATGTTCTCGGAGAAACTAAAGATGAACCACAGGACTGGAAAACTCACCACCGGCCCAGGTGACAGGCCCATGTCGATAGTGATCCAGTTATTGAGGTTCAAGGACAAGGTAACTGTTCTAGAAAGAGCCAAGAACTGGAGAGGGACGTACAGTACATCTTCCTAAATGAGGACTATCCTGAAGCTGTGTGCCAGAATAGAAAATAACTTATCCCGGCCATGAAAGCTGCCGGAGCGTGTGGGGACATTGCTTATATCTGCTATGACAGGCTCATTGTCCACTCTCCCTCCGAAAAACCTGGAAGGGATGAGAGAGCCAAGCCTATGGGTTCAACCAATGATGAGCTATACGGAGCCCTCTGCATTATTATAACATTTGAGAGGCCCACAGTGATGTGGTATGGAGCTCAATTTGATGCCTCCCATCACATTTTTGGATTAAGCATGAATTGGATCTAACACACAACAAATTGACTGCTGAATGTGTTTGTTTTTTCTCTTGCTTTGTTTGTTCTTTTCCATATTATGTCTATCTCTGATAAGCTACCCAGGAAAGGGCTGAAAATAGCCCATGTTAATATATGTAGCCTTAGAAATAAAGTTCATGAAATCAATAACTTGCTAACATCAGACACCATTCATATATTAACCATTACTAAGACTCACTTATATTATTCCTTTGATGACACAGCAGTATAAATACAAGGATATAACATCTTTGGAAGTGATAGGAATGCTTATGGGGGAGGTATTGCTATATCCTGTCTAGGACTGGGGTTCCGCTAGCCAGTGAAAGTTCAGGGCACCAAAGATAAAATTCTCATTAACTTCTTGACGCACCCATCCCTTTAGCGGGATTATGTTCATCAACACCCGCTGAATTGCAGCGCGCCAAATTCAAATTAAATGACTAAAAATTAAAAAATAAAATCACAAGTGCAATATAGCAAAACACAGCTTAGCTTGTTGTTAATCCACCTGGCGTGTCAGATTTCAATACAGCTTTTCGACGAAAGCATAACAAGCATTTCTGTAAGAACATCTCTCTCAGTAGACAAAATATTACAAACACTAGCAGCCAAGTAAATTGGTCACGAAAGTCAGAAAAGCAATAGATTAAATCGCTTGCCTTTGATGATCTTTGGATGTTTGCACTCACGAGACTCCCAGTTACACAATAAATGCTCCTTTTGTTCGATAAGGATTATTTTTATATCCAAAATACCTCCATTTGTTTGGCACGTTATGTTCAGAAATCCACAGGCTCGAGTGGTCACGACATCGCAAATAGTATCCGTAATGTCCACAGAAACACGTAAAAATGTTTTTTTTATAATCAATCCTCAGGTTGTTTTTAAAATATATAATCGATAATATATCAACTGGGACTGTTGCTTTTTCAATAGGAGAGGGAGAGACAATGGCTGCCCCACTCTGTTGCGCAAGCAAAACTCTGCGAACGCCCAGCTATCCACTGATGTGATGTTGTCGTTCTCGCTCATTTTTCATAATAATAGCCTGTAACTATGTCTAAAGACTGTTGACACCTCGAGGAATCTGGTTGATATCCCTTTAAATGGAGGCAAGGAATCCAATGGAACAGAGAGCTTTCAGGAAAAACAGCCCTTCCTGGTTTGATTTTCCTCAGGTTTTTGCCTGCAATATCAGTTATTTTATACTCACAGACAATATTTTGACAGTTTTGTAAACTTTAGAGTGTTTTCTATCCTAATCTGACAATTATATGCATATTCTAGTGTCTGGGCCTGAGAAATAGGCAGTTTCAAATGGATACGTATTTTTAGCCAAAAACAAAAATCCTGCCCCCTAGACTCAAGAAGTTCATCCAGCCACAGTTTGATTTCAAAATGGATTTACATCGAAAGCACCACAAACAATTATGTTTTCACCACCAAGCCACAGAAAAGCACAGCCATTTTTTCCAGCCAAAGAGAGGAGTCACAAAAAGCAGAAATAGAGATAAAATGAATCACTAACCTTTGATGATCTTCATCAGATGACACTCATAGGACTTCATGTTACACAATACATGTATCTTTTGTTTGATAAAGTTCATATTGATATAAAAAAATCTGAGGTTACATTGGCGCGTTACCTTCAGTAGTTCTAAAACATACGGTGATATTGCAGAGAGCCACACCAATTTACAGAAATACTCATAATCAACATTGATAAAGATATGACTATTATACACAGAACTTTTGATAAACTTCTCCTCAATGCAACCGCTGTATCAGATTTTTTTTTTTACTTTACGGAGGATGCAAATCATGCAATAATCTGAGTACAGCCTTTAGACAACAAAGTAGACAGAAAGATACCCGCCATATTGGGTAGTCAACATTACTCAGAAATAGCATTTTAAATATTCACTTACCTTTTGATGATCTTCATCAGAATGCACTCACAGGAATCCCAGTTCCACCATAAATGTTTGATTTGTTCGATAATGTCAATCAGTTATGTCCAAATTTCTTCTTTTGTTAGGGCGTTTGGTAAACAAATCCAAAAGCGTGTTCAGGTCGCGCCGAACATCGAACGGAAACTTCAAAAAATGCCGTTACAGTCCGTAGAAACAAACTAAGTATGGAATCGATCTTTAGGATGTTTTTAACATAAAACGTCATTAATGTTCCAACCGGACAATTCCTTTGTCTGTACAAATGAAGTGGAAAGTAACTGCCTTTCACGTGATCGCAACCAGACCGAGCCTGTGGCACTCTGCCAGACCACTCACTCAAAGAGCCCTTATGAGCCCCTCCTTTAGAATAGAATCCTCATAACAGGTTCTAAATACAGTTGACATCTAGTGGAAGCCTTGGGAAGT
Organism: Oncorhynchus masou masou; assembly: GCF_036934945.1. Lineage (NCBI taxonomy): Eukaryota > Metazoa > Chordata > Actinopteri > Salmoniformes > Salmonidae > Oncorhynchus > Oncorhynchus masou. The sequence continues at coordinate 44,085,551 of NC_088221.1, read as the reverse complement.
GAAACATAACTAACATCACCCTGTATTTTCAATGTGGGCTGAGTTGAAAAACTACAAACCTCAGATTTCCCACTCCCTGGTTAGTTTTTTTCTTAGGTTTTTGTCCGCCACATGAGTTCTGTTCTACTCACAGACATCATTCCAACAGTTTTAGAAACTTCAGAGTGTTTTCCATCCAAATGTACTAATTATATGCATATTCTAGCTTTTACGGCTGAGTAGCCGGCTGAGTAGCAGGCAGCTTAATTTGGACACGTTTTTCATACAAGCTACCCAATACTGCCCCCTACCCCAAAGAAGATTATATAATGCTGTTGTGTCTTTGGCTATGCCGGATTAAGTGATATGACATGCTATTCTATAAAATCCTTTCTCTATAATTAATATTACCTGATTAAGCTAATCATGTAAACATAATTAATTAGAAAGTCGGGGCACCACAAAAGAGTATTTATAGAACTCTTGTCTTCCAAATAAACTCTGAAAGACCTAGTAATATTTTTTACATCAATTGCAGTCAATATTAATCATCACCTTATTTCAGTCTCATCTGAACATTGTAGAATTATTGGTTATCTTTACGAACCCTGGCTAACAAGTTTAATCAGCAATACAAAATTAGGTTTAATTATTTATTTACTAAATACAGAACTAATCACACAGAATTACATATACACAGAATGAATCATACCTTGATTACAAGTTATGTCATAAAGGAAAACGTCCCTAGTGGATGGAATAGATATGACAGCTGGTTACACAAAGAAAATGGGCTTGGGTTTGAGTGAAAGAGCAGAAAGACTGAGGAACAAAGTGAGAAGCTCTGCTATCGTAAATACAGTATCTTATGCATTCTAAATTACAGTCCATTTGGAAAAGGAAAATGCAATAAATATTTACTCTGAGCTGCGCTTCGGTAGGTTGGTTGTAGATGCTGGCCATGTTGGCCAACAGTGATCTTCCTGTCCCCGGAAGAATGTCACTGGTGGTAAATTGGATACGTAATAGTATCGTCGTAGTCTGTTAGACTGGCTAAGTCGCCCACGTTTACAGCTGCTGTTGCTAACTCAACTGCTAGGATGTCTCACTTCTTTAGTAAATAAGTGTTCAAAGTTTATACCATTCACAACCAAAGCTCAAGCTGAGGTTGGCTTAGTTCTGTAGTTGACATGTTAGTCCCTTTCAACGTATGGACAGTCATCCTATCGTCCTCGGAACAGGAGGTTACATTTTCGTCAAGGGCTTATATAGTGGAGGGAGAGAAGGGTGTGTTTCATAGTTTATAACCCATGTCTCTTCACAGGGGCGGGCCACTGATTGAGCAGAGCTCTAATCTTATGAAACTCAATTCTCTCATTTGGAAGCTAAAATTACATTTAATCTTTTCACAAATAGTTTAATTTGAATTGCATTTAAATTACACAACAATTCCATGTGAATCTGATACCTATAATGTGTAGACTTTTACAGATACAGTTTATATCGTCCTGTCACCAGTCATAATGTCTCAGATGACATCCGAACTGACATCATATTCATTAAGTACCAACGCATATTTTGGGGGGGTCGTAAACCTTACCCACAGGCCAACGTCATGACAGTGCTCAGAGAAGATCTCACTCATGTCAAGTGTTATTGAAGTGCTGTGGTTTCAGGTTCATCTGCCTCATATAAAGCCAATTATTTTGGGCTGTTGCTATAGGCCACCAAGTGCTAACAGTCAGTATCTAAATAATGTGTGTAAAATGCTTGATGATCTCTGATGTAAACTGAGATGTCTACTTTTTTGGGGACCTGAATATTGACTGGTTTTCATCAAGCTGTCCGCTCAAGAGGAAGCTTCTTACTCGAACCAGTGCCTGTAATCTGGTTCAGGTAATTAATCAATATACCAGGATGTTTACAAACAGTAAAGGAATAAGATCACCACGTGTATTGATCACATTCTTACTAATACTATATAACTTCTTTCTGAAGCTATATCCATACCCATTGGATGCAGTGATCACAATATAGTGGCTATATCCAGGAAAGCCAAAGTTCCAAAAGCTGGGCCCAAAATAGTGTATACAAAAGATTTTGCTGTGGCTCTTATGTGGATGATGTTAAAAATATTTGTTTATTCTAATGTTATTAATAAGGACCATCCAGACGCTGCACTTAATTAATTTATGAAATTGCTTCTTCCAATTATTGAAACACATATACTTGTTAAGAAACTGAGTGTTAGAGCTGTTAACGTTACATGGATTGAGGAGGATTTGAAAAACTGTATGGTTGAAAGAGATCGGACCAAAGGATTGGCTAATAATTATGGCTGCACATCTGACTGGCTGACTTACTACAAATTGAGAAATGATGTGACTAAACTGAACAAAACAAAGAAGAAACTGTATTATGAAGCCAAGATCAATTATATAAAGATTGATGTATTTATTTTTAAACTCCATCTTTCATTGAATCAGATTATTTATTCATCACAAAACCATTTGATGTTGCCAATTATTTGAGTGATTCATTAATTGACAAAGTAAGAACTTGAATAGGAGTGTCATCGTATTTGTGCATAACAAAATAAATAAGAAAAGAAAAGCATTGTAAGTTTCAATTTAAGTAAAGTTAGTATGGGAGAAGGGGAAAAATGATTGCTATTGACCCATAGTGGCAAACCTCCTGGAATTGACAACTTGGAAAGCTACTGAGGATGACTCTATAGCCACTCCTATCTGTCATATCTATAATCTGAGCCTAGAGGAAAGTCTTTGTACTCAGGCCTGGCAAAGTGGTAAAGTGTCCTTTACTGGTTCCAACAGTAGACCTGTCAGCTTGTTGCCAGCTGTTAGCAAACTGTTGAAAAAAATGGTGTTTGACCAAATACGATGCTATTTCTCTGTAAACAAATGAACTTCTCTTGGGTAGGGGGCAGCATTGGGATTTTTGGATGAAAAGCGTGCCCAAATTAAACTGCCTGCTACTCAGCCATACAACCTAGAATATGCATATATAGTATATTTGGATATAATACACTCCGAAGTTTCTAAAACTGTTTGAATGATGTCTGTGAGTATAACAGAACTCATATGGCAGGCAAAAACCAGAGAAAAAATCCAACCAGGAAGTGGGAAATCTGAAATTGTAGTTTTTCAACTCTTGGTCTATCGAATACACAGTGTCTATGGGATCATATTGCACTTCCTATGGCTTCCACTAGACGTCAACAGTCTTTAGAACCATGTTTGGTGCTTCTACTGTGAAGTGGGGGCGAATGAGAGGGGAGTGAGTCAGAGGTCTACCAGAGAGCCATGAGCTCAGTCTCGCGCGTTCACATGATAGTTATCTTGCATTCCATTGCTATTCGACAGACAAAGGAATTCTCCGGTTGGAACATTATTGAAGATTTATGTTAAAAACATCCTAAAGATTGATTCTATACTTCGTTTGACATTTTTTCTACGGACTGTAACGGAACTTTTTGACTTTTCCTCTGCTCCTAGTGATCGCGCATCATGAATTTGGAATCCTGGCCTGAACGCGCTAACAAAAAGGAGGTAATGGACATAAATTATGGACATTATCGAATAAAACAAACATTTATTGTGGAACTGAGATTCCTGGGAGTGCATTCTGATGAAGATCATCAAAGGTAAGTGAATATTTCTGACTTCTGTTGACAACACAGCATGGCGGATATCTGTTTGGGTTGTTTTGGTCTCTGAGCACTGTACTCAGATTATAGCATGGTGTGCTTTTTCGGTAAAGTTTTTTTTAAATCTGACACAGTGGTTGCATTAAGGAGAAGTGGATCTAAAATTCAAAGCATAACAGTTGTATCTTTTAGCAATGTTTATTATGAGTATTTCTGTACATTTGTATTTTTTGTGAAGTTATTCTTCGTGGAGAAGAAGGACAAGACCCTGCATCCATGCATTGACTACCAGGCACTCAATGACATCACTGTGAAGAACCGTTATCTGCAACCACTCATTTCCTCGGCCTTCGAGCCGCTCCAGGGGGCCTCGATCTTCTTCAAGCTGGATCTACGAAATTCCTACCACCTGTGCAAATACGAGAAGGGGACGAGTGGAAAACTGCCTTCAACACAGCTAGAGGCTACTGCGAATATATGGTCATTCCCTTTGACCTCACCAATGCCCCTGCCGTATTCCAGGCTCTGGTGAATGACGTTTTCCGCGACATGCCTTAACTGGTTCGTCTTCTTCTACCTTGATGATTTCCTCATCTTCTCCCGTTCCCCCCATGAACATGTGCTCCATGTCCATTAGGTTCTCTCACACCTTCTGGAGAACCAGTTGTTCATTAATGCAGGAAAGCACAAGTTCCATTGCTTCACCATTCCCTTTTTGATCTACATCATCTCTGCTGGGAGTGTCCAGATGGATCCTGAGAAGGTGAAAGCGGTGGTGGATTGGCCTCAGACTGCGTCCAGGGTGCATCTGCAATGCTTCCTGGGGTACTCCAACTTTATCGCCGCTTTCCCGGGGTTACAGCACCCTGGCCTCCCCCCTCGGAGGCCGATGCTTTGGATGTCAGAGTGGGGGCTGTCCTGTCCCAACGTTCTGCTCTGGCCCTTAAGCTGCATCCTTGTGCATTCTTCTCCCACCGCCTCAATGCCACTGAGAGGAATTACGATGTGGGAATCGGGAGCTTGTCACGGTGAAGATGGCAAATGGAGGAATGTAGGCACTGGCTCGAAGGGATGTAACATCTGTTCATTGTGTAGACTGACCACAAAAACCTGGTGCATCTCCACACTGCCAAGCGCCTCAACTCCAGGCAGGCGAGATGGACCCTGCTGTTTACCCGGTTCAACTTTTCCCTCTCCTACCGACTGGGTTTCAAGAACATCAAGCCGGATGCCCTGTCTCGGTGCTATAACCCCAAGGCTACCACCCCAGAGCCTGAGACAATCTTTCCTACCTCATGCCTATCGACTGCACTCAGGTGGGGTATCGGAAAACAGGTCTGGAAGGTGCAGCGGTCCCTGCTGAACCCTGGGGGGGGAGCGGATAATCATGCCTGACACTGTCCGCTCCGCAGTCCTGGACTGGGCCCATTCCTCCAGGCTTGCCTGCTACCCAGGCTTCCGGCGGACACTGGCCTTTGTGGCATTTTGTGGCCTACCATGGTTCCGGACGCCGCCGCTTTTGTCGTCACCTGCACTGTCTGTGCACGGCCCCTAAACAAGCTCCAGCTGGCCTCCTCCAACCTCTGCTCGTCCCTCATTTCTCCTGGTCTCACATCTCTTTGTTACGGGTCTCCCCCTGTCTGATGGTAACACCACCATCCTGACCATGGTGTATCACTTTTCCAGGGCCACCCACTTTATTCCTATCCTCTAGTTACCCTCTGCCAAGGAGACGGCCCAGCTCATGGTGCAGCACATCTTCCGGATCCATGGACTGCCTGTGGACATGGTCTCCGAACACATCCCTCAATACTCATCCCGGTTCTGGAAGGCACTCTCAGATGGTATGGATTTCCACCCGCAAACTCTCCTCGCGGTTTATCAACCCGTTCCCCATCTCCAAGATCATTATCCCCTCTGCAGTTTGTCTTCTTTTGCCCAGTGCCCTTTGCATCCCACCGTTTATGTGTCCAGAGTCATACCCATGTCTCACAGCCTGCCTGCCTGACCACTCTGCCTGCTCCTGACCCGGAGCCTGCCTGCCAACCTGTACCTTTGCTCCCCACTGGATTTTTGACCTCTGCTTACCCTGACCCTGAGCATGCTTGGCGTCCAGTACCATTGCCTCACCTCTGGTTTACTGACCCGTTCATGCCTTAACATGTCTATTGCCTGCCACTATTGGATCATTAAACTATTGGGTCTTATCTTCATCCCTGATACAGACAGTCATTGAGGCATTCAGTTACTGTTCGATTAAACGTTAGAATAGGCAAAATACGTGACCTAAGTGACTTTGAGCAAGACAACAAGAGCTGACCTTGACACAGAAGGTAGCTAATGTTAGGGTTTTCTCTAGGCTTTACCGAGAACGGTGCGACAAACCAAAAACATCCAGTCAGCGGCAGTCCTGTGGGTGAAAACTGCTCATTGATGAGAGGTCAGAAGAGAATGGCAAAAATCGTGCATGCTAACAGGAAGGCCACAAACAGGCAAACAATGGCGCAGTACAACAGTGGTGTGCAGATGGTCATTTCGGAACGCACAACTTGTCGGTCCTTGTCACAGACGGGCTATTGCAGCCTACAACCACACCGGGTTCCAATCCTATCAGCTAAAAAGTGGAAAAACATTGCCTGGTCTGACATATCCAGATTCCTGTTGCGTCATGGTGATGGCAGAGTCAGGATTTGGTGCAAGCAGCGTAAGTCCATGGCCCCATCCTACCCGGTGTCAATGGTACTGGCTGGTGGCAGGGCTGTAATGGTTTGGGGAATGTTTGCTGGCACACATTAGGTCCCTTGATAATAATTGGGCAATGTTTCCTTTCACTTAAGAATTCAGGCTGTTCTGGAGGCAAAGGGGGGTCTGACTCGGTACCAGATGGGTGTACCTAATGAACTGATTATATAAATGTATTGGATGCATAACTCTGCAATTCTTCTGAAAACAAGCTGTAAAAGGCACAAGAAAGACGCGGCTCCAGTGTAATTGGAGATATCTTTGTTTAGTCTCTATGGCTGAGGTACACAACCTTCAAAAGTTAATGATTTAAAAACGTTTCATTTTATTTTGCTTTCATTGGGATTTGAGTCACAATAAATTGAACTATTCACTTTCTGAAAACTGCAGACAATTACCTTTGACTATGCATGGTAAATTCTACACATAGATTAATAGTTAGTTCAAAACAGATTTTAGCTATGAAAGGGAAACAGCCAGCAGACCAGGGTTTAAACCAGCAACCCTTGCAGTTATGCCATCACTCCACCTGTGTCATTAAGGCCCAGACATTTAGGCAAAAGCCAAATGTAAGGTTACAATAACAATGCCAATGACAGACTTTTGGCTCACTCCGACTGGCATGTGGAAATGTTGTATAATACACATCTAAAGGGTAACTACATAGTGTGGTCAAAAACTTAGTAACTTAATAATAGTGACGATCTGGTTACCTATAAATACAAACATAGTTATCTTTTTGGGTTATTACATATTTATTAACTTATTCAAGTTATATTCCAAACTAACTAAAATGCACTATGTAAATATCTTGCAAGCTTCATAGCAAGCTGCTCTTGGTGAAGTAATTCAATTTCAAGCTAAATTAAAAAATATATAATAATTAGAAGTTGAAAAGGAACAGAATTGAATGATATAAATGGTTATTTATTTATTTGTTTTCAAAATGGTTCAGAACTTCATTTTGCTGGTCGGAACAGTTGAACAGAACAAACATATTTGGTCCTGTTTCTAACAATTGGAAAATAATTTCAGTTCCTGATATTGAACAAACCAAACTAACGGCCTTATATTATACATTATATAACATTCTAATTAAACCAAACCAAACTGAATACATTACATTATAACCAAACCAAACTGAATACATTACATGATAACCAAACCAAACTGAATACATTACATTATAACCAAACCAAACTGAATACATTACATTATAACCAAACCAAACAGAATACATTACATTATAACCAAACCAAACTGAATACATTACATTATACATTATATAACATTCTAATTAAACCAAACCAAACCAAACTGAATACATTACATTATACATTATATAACATTATAACCAAACCAAACAGAAGATATTACATTATACATTATATAACATTATAACCAAACCAAACTGAATACATTACATTATAACCAAACCAAACTGAAAACATTACATTATAACCAAACCAAACTGAAAACCTTACATTATACATCATTTAACATTATAACCAAACCAAACAGAAGACATTACATTATAATCAAACCAAACTGAAGACGTTACATTATAATCAAACCAAACTGAAGACGTTACATACCTTACTGATCTCAACAGATTATCATTATTGTTAACAGAAAGTCTACACATGCATACAAGAGCAAAAAAGTACTCATATTAAATTCAACTAATTTAACTGTATTGTTTACACAACAATATGTTCTATATCGTCAATGTATCAAATTGATTATCAAAGGTTTTGCACATTAAATGCAACGTATTGACTTAGGCATCAATATCCGTGATCCATATATTTTTGCAAAAGGTTCACAATTTGATGCCAGTGATCTGATACCAACCTCCAAAGAAGTATAGCCACAAACTTGTTTTGTTTGTTGAATAAAAACGAATTGAGACACATAACAGATAACTAATAGCAGTGCATGTAAACACAAGGACTGTATAAAATGTCAAAATAATGCAACAACACATTTCTCATTCACTTAGCTGAAGAAATCCAAGTGCCCGTGAGGCTTTCTCAAAGAGAGCAGTAAACCTTTGTCTGAATACAGATTGAGAGAACCCAAGACATAGAGAGTTACAGAGGCCAACGACAGAGGAAACTGTGCATGCTATTAACCCATCTTTATCTAGTTGTTGGTAGAAGTCCAATTCAAATAGGAAGACGACTATTACTGTCCACATACAGCTGAGTAGGCAGAGAGCAGCCTGTAGCATGGCTGTTACAGTGACCATCATCTGGCTTTGAAGCTGGGGCTGGGAGAAAGGACTGCTACTCTTCTCCATCCTCTTCATGTGCCTTCGCAGGTAGATGTAGGTGCTGCCGGAGGAAAATATGATTGACGCAAGAAGTCGGGTGAAATATAAACTTTGTGCTGTCAAAGACACAATATACAGATCAGTCCATTCACCATCACCTGGGGTTACAGTTGTATTGGGGTGGAGGGAGTTGTTGGTGAACCAGTTGTTAACTACCATCCCATATTCCATGTAAGTGCTTGACGCACACAGAAGTAAAGTTCCATCTAAGACAAGACCGGAATAAATGACTCTATCAATGTGTTTTTTCATCCAGATGAAAATTGCATGACGCTGTGGGACAATCATGAGGTGGTAAAACATACTAATCCAAGCAGTACAGGAGAAGATGGCGCAGTAGCTAAAGTACCCAATAGAGTTTATGATAAAGAAAACCTCAGTGGTGCGATTATAAACTAAATATAACCAGATCGAAAGCAGATTTTCAATTTGGTGGACTGAGTTGCTTAAAACCACCAAGCCCAGCAGGATCCTCAGAGGCAGATGTCGAGTAACACCACTCTCTCTCCGTGGAAGCATCAGGCAAATTATAAAAAATAGATTCAAAATGGTGGCTGCAGTAGCAACAATTCCGCAAAAAATGGCAAACTCTTTGCCGTCCATCGCTAACCCTTTTAATTAGTGACACAGCAGTCCTGATCGTAAGGCACCTGTCTGTACTCTTTTCTTCCACTACAGTGACTCGTGATGACCAATGTCATACCACACTGGACTTTATTGAGAAAAACGACTGGCTTGTTGGGTCCTCTGAAATGGACCATACCCAGTATGCATAATACATCATGCAAACCACAGAGTGAGTCAGAGAGAACGCTGCACTTTGGAGAAAAAAACACACATTGTTCCACAGCTGCAAGAATAGGCTTGTAGGAAATATAAATATTGTAAACATTTACTAGGTGAAAGAGAGTTAGCACCAACTTCACAAATGGTATTTAGTTCACAATAATGTCATTGCATTTATCTACATAATTTTAAATAAACTGATTCACTTCATGTTGCCTGAAGAGAAGACAGTTTGAGAGAAGGCACAGGGAGAGAGAACAGAGAGATCACAGTGGCCTGTATGTGTCCACAGGGATCCACGTCACCATAGAAGTCCTTTCTCTAGACACATATTACAGTGATCTGGAGTGTCTGCATCATGCATGTCACAGTGAACCTCATCTGGCTTTGCAGAGCTGTAGCTGGGGCTGCTGCTGATCACCGCAATCTTTTTGTATGTGCCTTCACAGGTACACGAAGATCCTGCCCCAGGACAATATCATGGTGCCGAAACCCAGGAATAGAGTTCATTCCTTGGGGAATGATGGTGGTGAAATAGAGTATGCATATCCAGTCAGGCACACGGGGACAAGTTACCACAAGTTGTTGCATTAAAGTTGCTGCATCCTTGACTACAAGGATTTTCAAGAACCCTCGGGAGAAGTACAAGGAAGAAGTATTGTTGTGTGATAGATGGTGCTTCACTGTGGTCTAGATATAAGGGGGAATCTCAAAGGCTGGTGTAGTGTCTTCCCCAAGTCACCTTTTTGGACACATCAGAAATAACTAAATACAATCAAAATTATGTTCTACACGGTGGTGGTAAAATAAATGTGTCCCCAAAATATCCGCAAACACACTATAATCCATATTTGAAAACATTCCCTTTAACTGTACATTCACGCTTGAAAACATTCCCTTAATCCCTTTAACTGGACATTCACACTTGAAAACATTCCCTTTAACTGGACATTCACACTTGAAAACATTCCCTTTAACTGGACATTCACACTTGAAAACATTCCCTTTAACTGGACATTCACGCTTGAAAACATTCCCTTTAACTAGACATTCACGCTTGAAAACATTCCCTTTAACTGGACATTCACACTTGAAAACATTCCCTTTAACTGGACATTCACACTTGAAAACATTCCCTATATCTGAACACTCACACTTGAAAACATTCCCTTTAACTGGACACTCACACTTGAAAACTTCCCTTTAACTGGACACTCACACTTGAAAACAAATCTTTCAACCCTATCTTGTGCAGCTCAAATGAATCTGGAGCACTCCATTTTGCATGGACATTAAAACGTTGTTTTCTCAGGTGGTTTTCTGCCTCATTTATGTTTTGTGATAAAAAGATAATCTGCTACCTAGCAACATGCAAAGTGGTTAAGGTGAAAGTAAACTTCCTTTACCTTACCTGGTCACGCCACTAATGCCGCTGTGCATTTCATGGAGACGTCATGTTATCTTGATTGATAGAACCAGGTTACAATAGAAACAAGGGAATAAAACTGGGTCCTACATTACAGTACAGCTAAGATGCAATTCATTAAATAAAAATGTAATGTATTATTCTTATGGATGAATAAGAATATCTCCCTGTGTTGTAATATTTGACTAACCTGGGCCCCGGTTTCCCAATAGCGATGGTATTTAGTTTTAGGAGTGTTTGTTGAGGCATGTGACGATACTGATAGGATCGAATCTCCATTCAAATTTTAACCCCTTACATTGGTGGAAATAGGCCTACAGTTGAAGTCAGACGTTTACGTACACTTAGGTTGGAGTCATTAAAACTTGTTTTTCAACCACTCCAAACATTTATTGTTAACAAACTATAGTTTTGGTAAGTCGGTTAGGACATCTACTTTGTGCATGAGTAAAACATTTAAACGTGTTAACCCTCGCAAGGCTGCAGGCCCAGACGGCACCCCCAGCCGGGTCCTCAGAACATGCGCAGACCAGCTTGCTGGTGTGTTTACGGACATATTCAATCAATCCTTATCCCAGTCTGCTGTTCCCACATGCTTCAAGAGGGCCACCGTTGTTCCTGTTCCCAAGAAAGCTAAGGTAACTGAGCTAAACGACTACTGTCCCGTAGCACTCACTTCCGACATCATGAAGTGCTTTGAGAGACGAGTCAAGGACCATATCACCTCCACCCTACCTGACACCCTAGACCCACTCCAATTTGCTTACTGCCCCAATAGGTCCACAGACGACGCAATCGCAACCACACTGCAGACTGCCCTAACCCATCTGGACAAGAGGGTCTATGTGAGAATGCTGTTCATCGACTACAGCTCAGCATTTAACACCATAGTACCCTCCAAACTCATCATCGAGACCCTGGGTCTCGACCCCGCCCTGTGCAACTGGGTACTGGACTTCCTGATGGGCCGCCCTTAGGTGGTGAGGGTAGGTTACAACATCTCCACCCCGCTGATCCTCAACACTGGGGCCCCACAAGGATGCGTTCTCAGCCCTCTCCTGTACTCCCTGTTCACCCACGACTCAGTGACCATGCACGCCTCCAACTCAATCATCAAGTTTGCAGACGATACTACAGTGGAAGGCTTGATTACCAACAACGACGAGACGGCCTACAGGGAGGAGGTGAGGGCCCTCGGAGTGTGGTGTTAGGAAAATAACCTCACACTCAACATCAACAAATCAAAGGAGATGATCGTGGACTTCAGGAAACAGCAGAGGGAGCACCCCACACCCCACATTTAGCTCTCCTAGCTTTGCCATTGAAGAACTGAAGCAAGCTCACTCGACCTGGCCCGGGTGTCCTGGAAAGATATGGACCTCGTTCCGTCAGTAGAGGATGCCTGGTTATTCTTTAAAAGTGCTTTCCTCACCATTAAAAAAATTATGAACTGAGAACAGATAAAGCCCTTGGTTCACCCCAGACTTGACTGCCCCTTTCTGTGGCTGGCCATGCATTCCACCTGGCTACCCCTTCCCCGGTCAACAGCTCTGCACCCCCCATAGCAACTTGCCCAGGGCTCCCCCATTTCTCCTTCACCCAAATTCAGATAGCTGATGTTCTGAAAGAGCTGCAAAATCTGGACCCCTACAAATCAGCTGGGCTAGACAATCTGGACCCTCTCTGTCTAACATTATCTGCCACAATTTTTGCAACCCCTATCATCTGAGATCCCTAAAGATTGGAAAGCTGCCGTGGTCATCCCCCTCTTCAAAGGGGGAGATACTCTAGACCCAAACTGTTACAGACCTATATCAATCCTACCCTGCCTTTCTAAAGTCTTCGGAAGCCAAGTTAACAAACAGATCACCGACCATTTCAAATCCCACCGTACCTTCTCCGCTATGCAATCTGGTTTTAGAGCTGGTCATGGACGCACCTCAGCCACGGTCAAGGTCCTAAACAACATCATAACCGTCATCGATAAAAGACAATACTGTGCTGCCGTCTTCATAAACCTGGCCAAGGCTTTCGACTCTGTCAATCACCACATTCTTATCGGAAGACTCAACAGCCTTGGTTTCTCAAATGACTGCCTCGCCTGGTTTACCAACTACTTCTCAGATAGAGTTCAGTGTGTCAAATCGTCAGTCTGTGGGGGTGCCACAGGGTTCCATTCTCGGGCCGACTCTTTTTTATGTATACATCAATGATGTTGCTCTTGCTGCGGGCGATTCCCTGATCCACCTCTAAGCAGACGACACCATTCTGTATACTTCTGGCCCTTCCTTGGACACTGTGCTATCTAACCTCCAATCGAGCTTCAATGCCATACAACACTACTTCCGTGGCCTCCAACTGCTTTTAAACGCTAGTAAAACCAAATGCATGCTTTTCAACCGTTCGCTGCCTGCACCCGCACGCCTGACTAGCATCACCACCCTGGATGGTTCCGACCTAGAATATGTGGACATCTATAAGTACCTAGGTGTCTGGCTAGACTGTAAACTCTCCTTCCAGACTCATATCAAACATCTCCAATCTAAAATCAAATCTAGAGTCGGCTTTCTATTCCGCAACAAAGCCTCCTTCACTCACGCCGCCAAACTTACCCTAGTAAAACTGACTATCCTACCGATCCTCGACTTTTGCGATGTCATCTACAAAATAGCTTCCAATACTCTACTCAGCCAACTGGATGCAGTTTATCACAGTGCCATCCGTTTTGTTACTAAATCACCTTATACCACCCACCACTGCAACCTGTATGCTCTAGTCGGCTGGCCCTCGCTACATATTCTTCGCCAGACCCACTGGCTCCAGGTCATCTACAAGTCCATGCTAGGTAAAGCTCCACCTTATCTCAGTTCACTGGTCACGATAGCAACACCCACCCGTAGCACGCGCTCAAGCAGATGTATCTCTGATCATTCCGAAAGCCAACACCTCATTTGGCCGCTTTCCTTCCTGTTCTCTGCTGCCTGTGATTGGAACGAAGTTCGCTGAAGTTGGAGACTTTTATTTCCCTCACCAACTTTAAACATCTGCTATCTGAGCAGCTAACCAATCGCTGCAGCTGTACATAGTCCATCGGTAAATAGCCCACACAATTTACCTACCTCATCCCCATACTGTTTTTATTTATTTACTTTTCTGCTCTTTTGCACACCAGTATCTCTACCTGTACATGACCATCTGATCATTTATCACTCCAGTGTTAATCTGCAAAATTGTAATTATTTGCCTACCTCCTCATGCCTTTTGCACACAATGTATATAGACTCTTTTTTTCTTTTTTCTACTGTTGTTGACTTGTTTATTGTTTACTCCATGTGTAACTCTGTGTTGTTGTCTGTTCACACTGCTATGCTCTATCTTGGCCAGGTTGCAGTTGTAAATTAGAACTTGTTCTCAACTAGTCTACCTGGTTAAATAAAGGTGTTCTCAACTAGTCTACCTGGTTAAATAAAGGTGAAATAAAAAATAAAAATAAAATAAAAATCTGAAAAACCCTTTAACTGGAGCAGGATATGGAAAAATATTACCTTGGCGTCTCGTAATCCGAATCATCAAGCTCTACATTTTAAGTTTAGTGGGGCAGCAGCTAGCCTAGTGGTTAGAGCGTTGGAATAGTAAACAGAAAGTTGCACGATTGAATCCCTGAGCTGACAATGTAAAAATCTGTCGTTCTACCCCTGAACAAGGCAGTTAACCTACTGTTCCTAGGCCATCATTGAAAATAAGAATTTGTTCTTAACTGACTTCCCAAGCTAAATAAAGGTTTTAAAAAAATGTTCACAGACTGTATATAACACCAAGGAAACATTTTACGATAAAATTGGCCCCAACTCCTAACTGGCGACTGTGTCCCCTAAATCAAGTAAGCACATGTCTTCCTATGATGTGAGTGTCCTGCAGTTGCATATTTCTGGGACAGAGTTACAAAATTCATTTTGAAGTGCATGAATGTAGATATTCACATGTTGGATGGATGGATGGAGGGATGGGTGGGTTTGGATGGATGGATGGATGGATGGGTGGGTGGGTTTTGATGGATGGATGGGTGGGGTTGGATGGATGGATGGATGGATGGATGGATGGGGATGGGTGGGGTTGGATAGGTGGATGGATGGATGGATGGATGGGTGGGTGGGTTTGGATGGATGGGGTTGGATGGATGGATGGGTGGGGTTGGATGGATGGGTGGGGTTGGATGGATGGATGGATGGGGTTGGATGGATGGATGGGTGGGGTTGGATGGATGGATGGTTGGGGTTGGGAGGTTGGCTCTCTAATTTTAGTTTTTTTTCCTTTACATACTAAATGTAAACTATTTAATACAATCATAATGATCAATACTTAGTATTTTTGTTCTTTTTTTATAAATGTTTTATTTTCTTTTGGAGTGGCAGCCTACAGGTAAATACGATATTAACTGAGTAGCAAATGATGTGTCGATTGTACCTTTAACCCCCCACACCCCCAACAAAGAAATCACAGAAAAATATATAAATGTGGTCACAAAAAAAAGAGACACAATAAAATGTTCCACAACTACAGTTCTGACATCGAAGAAATTTAATGTTCTGGCTTTGTGATTGAATTAGGTCAGATTCCATTTTGTACCCTAATTACCTTAACAACGTTTGGAGGAAGACGGGACGTAGTTTCACACCACGTAATGAATGTTTCTACTTCATCAGAATCCACAGCACCACCCATCCTTGGTCTGTACATGCTTATACACACATGTACCAACAAATGCAAACACACATACCGTATTCAAAGCCCCAAAAATGTATGTGAACGGAAGAAAGAGAATGGTTGTGATAGAGGTTATGTAGCACGAAACATCTGGAAAATATTAATTATTTTTCAAAAAGAATGTTTGGTTTTATTAAACATAATATACCTGTACAATTATAGCCATACAAAATTGGCCCTCAAAGTAATCACAATATCAACAAGTACAAATAGGAGTCTCAGAGGTTAATTATAACTTGCTTTCAAGGACACTTTAATTTGAAAGAAAAATGTTTTCAGGCAATACCTCAGCCATTCTCTGTTTTTATTGTTTCTAAACTGTCAAACCGGGTTATTGTGCACTGATGATACTTTCCCTCTTCATTTTAGGTGGAAAATAAAACTAAGCTGAGCATCCACATCCATCATCCAATACTAGTAAACACTAATCACCTTATAATGTAGATCTAACATAGGGATACTGTTGACAATCAGTACAAAAGCAATGAATTACAAACTTCAAATAAGAAATAAGATATAAAATGATCACCAATGCATGACCAGGATCAAAGGTGTGCCAGAACAAATGGCTGCTTGAGGAAACAATCCAAACGAAACAATGAAACGTACAAAGAAAAGACAAAGAGCTTATGAGAAGATGAGGAACAACTAAAGCTTTGTATATGGCAGCTCTTTGAAGACTCTTCTAACCCTTGGCCGGCAGCCACTTGAGTGGGATGTGATGGGTTGGTTCTCTTGCTAGGGGACAGCTAGCAGATGTTCCAGTCAGCTGGGTTCTTTTTACATTATCTTCCTTGCAGCAATACAAAGCAGCCTAGCCTACGGCATAGAAACCTCAAGAACATTGGGCAGAAAGAACAATGATTTTCAATCGAACTTTCCAAAGAAAAATGTAGGAAACCGGTCCAGGCACCTGTCTCTTGTATTGATGTAATTTTTAAATGGCTTTATTTAGGGTTTTAATGAAATTTAAATATATAACTTTTTGTATTTAATCTTAATTAATCACTGCATTATCAAAATCAGTAAAACAATACTTCTCTTACTCCAATGTGTTATTTAATATTATGTTATCTAAGAAGGCCTTTGCATTGAGCCTTTTCAACCATTCCCAGAGCACTGCACCGCGTTACTGTAATTACCATCAAAATGGTGGCTGAATAGTCCCCCTGCCCTCTGAAGGCAAGCCACTCTGTATTGACCATCTGTATTACATCAATGGCACAGATGTGAAAGCTGTTGAACTTCTCGTCCTTTTCTTAAGTATTTGAAATGGAGTAAGTGCATCTGTGTGTAGTTTCTGTGCGTCGGGAGATTTCCTCCACACACGACAGTGGGATAGTTTAATCTTGGCAATCTACATCATTCTGGCTTTTTCCCATAACATTGCCCCCCTTTCCCATAACATTGCCCCCCTTTCCCATAACATTGCCCACTTTTCCCATAACATTGCCCACTTTTCCCATAACATTGACCACTCTTCCCATAACATTGACCACTCTTCCCATAACATTGACCAGTCTTCCCATAACATTGACCAGTCTTCCCATAACATTGACCACTCTTCCCATAACATTGACCACTCTTCCCATAACATTGCCCACTCTTCCACAACATTGACCACTCTTCCCATAACATTGCCCACTCTTCCCATAACATTGCTCACTCTTCCCATAACATTGACCACTCTTCCCATAACATTGACCACTCTTCCCATAACATTGACCACTCTTCCCATAACATTGACCACTCTTCCCATAACATTGACCACTCTTCCACAACATTGACCACTCTTCCCATAACATTGCTCACTCTTCCCATAACATTGACCACTCTTCCCATAACATTGACCACTCTTCCCATAACATTGACCACTTTTACCATAACATTGCCCACTCTTCCCATAACATTACCCACTCTTCCCATAACATTGACCACTCGTCCCATAACATTGCCCACTTTTCCCATAACATTGAATATTCTAATCTTTCCAGGCTTTTTGTATTTCTGTCATTGGATAAATCCATTGCACCATATCCATATGCTTCAATCTCTCATGGCACTGTTTTCCTGTCCCATCACCACCATTTGTGAGCCGGCCGGTCAACATATTTGCAGCTACAAGTTCCGTCCTACGGAGTATCTACACAGAAACGGGAAGAAATTCCCCATCAGGATATTCCCACAGTTCCCTAAAGGAGAAGGAATTCTTAATTTCTACCCCAGAGGAGGGAGGAAAAAGGCTGCCTCCTCCTGTGCAGACAGCTAGACAAAACAGAAGAGAGGTAAGCAGCGATGGCTAGAAGGCTTGGCTGGACACTGTGGTCAGATATAGTACTCCCTGTTGTCCCTGAGGGTGGAGCTATGACTGTCATGGAGGTGGCACTCTGTCCGGTAGGCTGGTTCTGCCTGGTAGGCTGCTCCTCTCCGGCAGGCTATTTCCAGGTTGGTTTGGTGCTCCTTCTCCTTGATGCTGGTGTCTCTCCGGGCCTGCCGGTGCTGGTACAGGAAAAGGGTCATCACCACCACTACACACAGAGTGATGAAGACTACTGCTGACACCACACCTGCGGGGGAGCAAGGGCAGCCATTTTAGTTATAACATCTGAGGGGGGCTGGGGTCATGACTCATATCATGGTACGTCTCAATTTATTAGAAATAAGTTATCCTGGACTTAAAAATGCACTATGCAGAAATCGCTGCGCCATTACCTGGTTGCTAAAATTCGAATAGTTTGCTTAATAGTCCCATTCCCCCCTATTTTTCTACATGTATATAGCTAGTTGTGTGTCCAGCACTTTTGAACTGTATATGTGACAAAACAAGCAATTACAGTGTATCATCATTGTACCATCTACACTGCTGTGAAACATATTTTCCATAACCAAAAATAATTGTATTTTCAGCTGTTTGAAGCTGGTGTACAAAACTGGAAGTAAAAGATGCAAAAACGTTACGAAAGAATGGGAAGCATAGAAATAGTTCACATAGAACATATCTACCACCTCTTAGACTTGCTTTCAATGAGAATGACAGATCTATAAACACACATTTCTGTGTGAATTTGGTTGGGTCGCCCAAAAAGTTACATATTGCAGCTTTAACAATTTATTTTATTTTACCAGGCAAGTCAGTTAAGAACAAATTCTTATTTAGAATGACTGCCTAGTGGGTTAACTGCCTGTTCAGGGGTAGAATGACAGATTTGTACCTTACCAGCTCGGGGGTTTGAACTTGTAACCTTTTGGTTACTAGTCCAATGCTCTAACCACTAGGCTACCCTGCCACCCCAAACAATGAGGAACCCCATTCACAAAAAAACTTCAGAGGGACATCCATTGTGAGGTAAGAGAGAGAGAGGAAGAGAGAGAGAGGAAGAGAGAGAGAGAGGAAGAGAGAGAGAGAGGAAGAGAGAGAGAGGAAGAGAGAGAGGAAGAGAGAGAGAGGAAGAAAGACAGTGAAACAAAGTGACATCTGGGACTAGATTCATATTAACACCGAAACAATAAATTAAGATAAAATAGAGAAACAAACCTCCTATGACTGCCGAGTCATGCAGGCTGACATTATCTTTGTTTGTTTTCGCAGCTTGATCTGGCAGGGAAGAAAGAAAGGCCCATTCATTATCTTTCAGTAATGAGTGAATGAGCTGTGCAGCAAAATGGATGTTCCTCAACAGGGTGTATGTGGCAGAAGATAACTTATTTGTTTAACTGCGTAAACAATGAAAAACAAAAGTTCCATCAGGCTGGCAGGCTTCAGCTCATTGTCGACTCATTCCTGATTCATCTGAAATGTAATAATGATGCTTTACGCAGGAGGCGAGACTGGGAACATCCACAATCGATTCCACACAGCTCCAAATGGCTTCCGCTGTGAAAGCTGAACAGCTGTGGCAGAGTAAAGGAACTCATTTACTTGCTTTATCCAGTTAGCTGAGTGGAGACTGTGTTTTACAACAGCAGCACTTACCTGAGAGTGGGTGTGAGGTTGTTGAGTCAGCGGGAGCCCCACAGTTAGACTCCACCAGGTGACCCCGTACACTGACCAATGAGCTGCCACGGTTCAGTAGCGCTGCCTTCAGTGGAGCCATGTGATTGAACTGGACGGAGGACAGGCAGCCAATGAAGCCCTTAGATCCTGCCTGCATCACTTCCTCATCAAAATTCTCACCTCCTGTTATACAGAATTAACATTGAAGCATTATAGCAGCAGTCTCCCACTAAAAACAAAAAATTACAAAACATACTTCATGATGTACAAATGAGTCATTGGGGAAGATATGTATGCAGAGCATTTTTAATAGATCTTCATTAGAGCGGGAAAGAGAGGCAGAGGAGGTGAGAGAGTTTGCTTTCTGTCTAGGTTATTGTTTAAGACATTTCTGTGCTTTCAAACAGCACCATTTTAGGTCCCATCAATTAATCTTTATTCAGCCTTTATTAGGTTCACCATTATTTCCATCCAGAATTAAATATACATGTTTCTATGGCAACAGCAGTGAGGGATATAAAAAATAATCATCTTTCAGCAATGATGGTCAAAATCTTTAAATCTGCGATTCCAAAAGCTGTTCTGAGACGGGGTATGAACGGGAAATTGTTATGAGCATTTGAACATTAAGTCAAAAACAGAACATGTGAAAAACCTAAACTTCTTCAGTATCATAGTATGGTTCCACTAAATGGTCCTCCACCTTCCATTATTCAAAATAGCTCCCTGCATGGCAGTAGAATTTCATTGGAAGGCTTACCGATGACTATGCCCAAAGTCAAGGATCTGATTAAGATCAACTCTGCATCAGATGACAGGGTGTACTTCCTGTGGATGTCCTGGTCGATCTGAGGGAAAGTGAAAAATAATCAAATAATAGGGAGGATTACAGGAATTACAAATCCATTTTACATTTCAATACATTATGGATTGAGTATGACATTCTTTCATCTAAATGGCTGTCGTTTACTGTAGTACCAATGCACTCTCATAGCGGTATACATTTGTTAAATGTTTTTATTTAAACTTTATTTGTCAGGGAGACCGAGACCATGTCTATTTTACAGATGAGCCCTTAAATGACATAGATGACAGAAAATACACACATCAAAATGTAAATACAAAAATGCAAGCAGAAAGAAAAACACGGTCATAAAGAACAAACACTTTCATCAGTAATAAGGTCCTCAATCAGCTTTCTGAATGGACCTAGAGGCACCAGAACATCACATTCATCAGTAATAAGGTCCTCAATCAGCTTTCTGAATGGACCTAGAGGCACCAGAACAAACACTTTCATCAGTAATAAGGTCCTCAATCAGCTTTCTGAATTGACCTAGAGGCACCAGAACATCACATTCATCAGTAATAAGGTCCTCAATCAGCTTTCTGAATGGACCTAGAGGCACCAGAACATCACATTCATCAGTAATAAGGTCCTCAATCAGCTTTCTGAATGGACCTAGAGGCACCAGAACAAACACTTTCATCAGTAATAAGGTCCTCAATCAGCTTTCTGAATTGACCTAGAGGCACCAGAACATCACATTCATCAGTAATAAGGTCCTCAATCAGCTTTCTGAATGGACCTAGAGGCAGCAGAACATCACATTCATCAGTAATAAGGTCCTCAATCAGCTTTCTGAATGGACCTAGAGGCACCAGAACATCACATTCGTCAGTAATAAGGTCCTCAATCAGCTTTCTGAATTGACCTAGAGGCAGCACAACATCACATTCATCAGTAATAAGGTCCTCAATCAGCTTTCTGAATTGACCTAGAGGCAGCAGAACATCACATTCATCAGTATTAAGGTCCTCAATCAGCTTTCTGAATTGACCTAGAGGCAGCAGAACATCACATTTAAGAACATGTTGAAGATTGTTCCACAAATAAGCTGCAAAAAAACCTAAAAGCTGGATTTACCTGTCTCAGTAGAGACCAAAGGAATATCCAGCGTGAACCATCCCTGAGATGGTAACTTGTATGTCTAAAGTTTAGTAAATATGTTACAGTAGGTACAGTTTTTGTAAAAGAGATTTTTAAATGAAAACATAGCAATGTATCAACCTACGTGACATCAAAGAGGGCCAGCCAAATTTCTGGTAGAGAATGCAGTGATGAGTAATAAAACTTTTGCCCATAATAAAGCACAGTGCGCTATGATAAACGGCTTCTCAATACTTTAATGAAGTGGCAGATGACGTCGCCATAGATGATGTCGCCATGTTGACTGAATAATCTGCTTTCTACTATTTAGCGAGAGGCAGGACCTATTTCCATAGAAGCCCAATTTAATTCTCAGCTTCCTAACTCATCAATATGCATTATAAAATTCAATTTGTATCAGTAGATACACAATGAGTTCTATTTGTCAAGTCATTTTTAGACAATTTACATGCAGCCTGGTCTAAGCCAATTGAGGAAAGCTTGTGAGTGATCAACAGTATCGAAAGCATTTGACAGGTCCATGAAGAAGTGCAGCACTGTCACGCCTTGGTCTTAGTATTTTGTGTTTTAGTTAATTAGTTTAGTTGGTCAGGCCAGGGTGTGACATGGGTTTATGTTATTAAGTTGTCGTATTGGGGTTTTTGTAGGCATTGGGATTGTGGTTGATTAGGGGTGTGTTTAGTATAGGCTTGGCTGCCTGAGGCGGTTCTCAATCAGAGTCAGGTGATTCTCGTTGTCTCTGATTGGGAACCGTATTTAGGTAGCCTGGGTTTCACTGTGTATTTCGTGGGTGATTGTTCCTGTCTCTGTGTAGTTTCACCAGATAGGCTGTAATTAGGTTTCACGTTCCGTTTTTGTTGTTATTTATTTATATCAGTTATTTCATGTACCGCGATTCATTCATTAAAAACATGAGTAACCAACACGCTGCATTTCGGTCCGACTCTCTTTCAACAAACGAAGAACGCCGTTACAAGCACAATGTTGCCTTTTATCCATAAAGTCAACCACATCATTTATAACTAGGGATGCATAGAGATAGTGCTATGACCTGGTCTAAAGCCCGACTGATGTACAATTTAAATGCATTTCAAAGATAAGTAAGATCTTAGCTGAGAGTTAATCAAGGACTATAATATTTTAGCTAAGTTTAGAAATAGGGCAATAATGAATTAGGTCACAAAGGTCACCTTTCTGAAGGGGGAGTACATGGGCCGTCCTCTAAACCTTGGAGTACTAGATATAATTGTCAGGTAAATCATATGGGTTAATGATTGAGCAATCAGGCATGTCAGCCCCAGTTAATAATTCACAAAAAGTAAATTGTTGAAATGAAAACAAAGATTCACTAGAAGTTGATGGTTTAACCATTGAGTCAGCTAGAGGCTGGCAGATGGAAGAGCAGTCAATTGACTGTCCAGGGTCAATTAAACCACAGTTTATCTCAAATAAAAAGCCTGCCGAGATAAAATGATGTATAAAAACATACTTTATCCCATTCTTCTCTGTTAGGATGCTAGAGTCAGACAGAACTTGCTTAGGCAGGAAAGAAGATTAATGTATATGCTTCAGTGCATTTACTGTTTTCAAAAATTTAGAAGGATCCCCAGCAGAGTCAGAGATAGAGCTAAAAAAGGTGGCTTGATTTAGCTTTCTTCATCAAGATAGTACATATGTTTCTCAATTGCCTGAAAGATTGCAAGTCTACTACAGATTCAGTTTTCCTTGCTTTGGCCCAGGCCTGATTATCTCATTTGAATGAGCTCAGAGAGCGCCGAAGAAAACCAAGGGTTGGATCTTTCTTTGACTCTGAATGTTTTTAAAGGGGTGTGTTTATCTGTCAATACATACGGAGGAGACATTTTTCAGGGTCAGGAATACAGGAGATAATGGCTAATCAGAGTAGAACATGTCATTTAAAAACCCTTTAGGAGAAAACTTTTTAAAATGTCTCCTCTTAAATAAACGAGGATCAGTATTTTGCTGTTTTGTATCTCTAATACCCTCAAACTCTGGACCTCAAAGTTAGTGCCACTGCGTTTTTTTCATTGCTGCTAATCAGGGACTGGTTTAGACCTGGAACACAAGGAGGGTGCAATTACTTATCTGATAGAACAGATAACCAGCAGGATACGGACCTCAAAGGGTAATAATCGAGTACCCCTGCTCTAACACAGACTCTGGGACAAGGATCACTGAGACCATATGCAAATACTCCACTAGACAAATATTTATGGGGGTTATTAATGAGGATTGACGTGCCCATATGTAGTGATGGAATTACAGTGCACAGGATCTACACCTTTTGTAAATATATCCTTTGCTCACCTGTAGGTAGACGTCTTTTCCCTCACGGTGGATTCTGATACGGTGGAGGCGTCCGTCTGCCAGACTGGAGGGTCTGGGACTGAACACATCTGGCCTCCTGTCCACATGGAGATGGTACCAGATCTGTAGACTCCCTATAGACCACAACACAAACTGGGTGAAAACTATGCACTGAAAGATCTTAAACCTACATTAAGTTGTTGACTATTGGACTTGTTAAAGTCACGCATTGAAGTCAATGTGAGGACTGTTGAAATAGCTCCAGTTACCATTTGGGCTAAAGTATGCACCAACATGAAATCATATTTTGAAATAATTGAAACAATTGCCCTCATGGTGATTTGTAAACAATATTGCCTTGTTCTTTGAATACAGCCATTATCCATGAGCTGTGCCGATGAGATTGTCCCAAGCTGGAGGCTTGAGAATAACATTTAAATAGCTAAACTTATCTCATGAGGTGGCTCACCTCACCTCCACCTACAAACCTTTATTTTAAATTCATATCAATCAATAAAAATTAGTTTGGCATTAAGATAAGCTTATTAACAAAAATAGCATTATGACTGAAATACAATGAAGAGTGTTGGCAGTTTATTTATAAATAGACTTCTCTATTGAATCTCTTTAGACATAAATATGTATCCTGGAGCAGCCTAAACTCTTTGCCCTGTGTTGAATATGTCAATATGCACCAAATGTTCCTCCCACACACATACCACACTAGATCCGAGCGGCAGAGAGCTTTGCATTATCAAGTGAAGTTGGGTCAATATTACAATTCCAGCACGGTAGGTGAAGGGATTTATGTTGTGTTTGAGAAGCCCCTGACAGCCCGGGTGCCTGAGATTACTGTGGATGAAGTGTCCTCCTGATCCTCCCATATTTACAAAGGTGTGATTCATCCACGCGTTCCGATTGAACAAAAGAGCAAAGAAACACAGGGCGTCACTCAACACAATGCTGATGGGCTTTCTGTACAACTTGGAAGGCTGTCAGATTAGAGGTTAAGGTGCGTGATCAAGGCTTTGTTATGAATGAGGCAGAATAGGCTTAAACGCGCCATTGAACTTGGATCTGTCAAGGTTAAATTAGTTATTTTTTATTCCTGTCTGTTATTTGATGGATGGAAATATTCTAAACATGACACATTACTTGTTCCATACTTGTCAAGGGATTATATATCCATCTTTCTATGAAACGAATTGCATTCTTTGTGTTGAAAGTTGTTGTTTTCAGCTCTTTGCTGTGCGGTACAATGGGAGAGAACACTCAGCTGGGGTAAATAGTATGCAATAGTTAGCACTCTCTTCCATATAATGAGATTACATTCTGATTTTAGAGTTGCCCTCTGCCAGCTAATGGAGTCATTATAACACCCTTTACTAAAGCCTTGGTGGAGTCCCAACTTCTTCCCGTCAGAGTCCAAATACAAATCTGGAAATATGTTTGAAGCATATTGAGTTTCACTCATATTACCAAATGCAATGAGGTGTAAATGGACACCTCAGAAATTATTAAATTATTTGTAATACTGATAAATGAGTAGTAGAGGTGTCCCTACCGTTGCGTGCCAGGATGACTGCTATGTACTGCTGGCTGAAGGTGCTGACAGTGAGCAGCATGGCAGGGCTCTGTGTGGTCATGAAGATGAAAGCCATGTTCTCTCTGGCCCTGCTGTTCCCTCTGTAGACACTGGAGGCCTGGAAGCTCCTATTCTGCATCACAGAGAAAGGCTCCTGGAAGGTGTAGGTCACCGACGACTCTCTGTTAAACGACACAGACACCTCTGTAGGGACAGGGAGAGAGGATGGATCATTTGGACAGACATACTGCAATACACTGAATTCAAAAGATAAATTGTTGAGAGCAAATAATGTTAATCAAATTGTAGCTGTTTTTACACCCTTTGTCAAAGACGTGTCTCTGCTCCATGATAGTGGAGGCCTAGATTTGATCTCCTTTTCAGATGGAGCACAATCTACACTCTGAAAGCCACTGATCTCAACACCTCCACTTCAAGAGCAAAGTGAATACCCCTCAAAGCATTCTGTTATTTTCTCTTCTCCCGTTCTCCTCAAAATTAATTAATGGGAAATATATATATTACATAATTATATAGCAGTCTAAGCACAATCTCAGCGAGTTTTATTTTTTTATAACTAAGTTTCATAATAAGTCATCATGACTTAGTGGAAAGAGAATAAAGAATTGAAGGCTCTCTACCCACAAAAGAGCAGATGCTGGAAATAAAGGAGCATCTACAGAAAAGGGTTAAGATAGGTCAATATTGCTTTTTTTCTTAAGAATGATTGAAGGTAAGAATTTCCTTAACTTGCAAGTGGCTCAGGTACAAGTATATCCAGTAGTTCAGAGAAAAAAAAGCTGAGAACCATATTCAAGAATCCCACACATGCGGCAGTGGACACACACAGTTTTTTGCTCAAGAGTTGCACTTTTTGTTCTAGATTGGGAGGGCTCAAAACCTGGCAAGGAAAAAGAAGACCCAAGACTTTTCGGCAGGGGAGTGGAGAGCTGTACAGTACCGGTTGCATATGAATGTCATCATTCTACTGTATAATACATGAAGTATGACGAGGACCTTAGATACATGATTCATCTTCATTTGGAAATGTAAGCCTTTTCTTATGTCTTGATCATTGTGTCAAGTGTTTTTTTCCATTCAATAATTCATCAAACAACAATATCATGAGTGAACCCATTTACTATCATGAGTGAACCCATTTACATCTAGTTCTTGGGGGGCATATCATCACACACCTTCCTTGCAGGAGGGCCCCCCATAGGCAGACTGAGAGCAGTCACAGACGTAGCCGCTGTTCTTCTCAATGCACCTCCCGCTGTTGTGGCAGAGACTGCTGGAGCCACTGCAGTGGCCGGGGCAGCCAGCGCTCACCCCCGGGGTCATCTTAGCCCGCTCCTCCAGGTTAAAGGTCACACCGTTTATAGTCAGAGTTCTGATGCAACCCAAGAAGCCCCTCTGCCTAGCTGCTGTTCCCCCTGGAGGAGGGACGACAGGTTATAACTAGTTCATATGTTTATTACAGTGTTATAACACAATTAGTATATAACGCATCACATTCTACTGAGTACTAGCTGCTGTTCCCCCTGGAAGAACCACAGGTTATAACTAGTTCATAATGCCTATAACAATGTTATACCACATTTGTAGTCTAGTTGTGATACATAATAACTCACCGGGAGGCTAAAGAAGCCCACTGCTTTACTGCAACCCTTGATTTAAGTATGTAAGACAACTCTGGAGCTCATTAAGACTAACTATATGCAAATATGGAAGAACAGCTATTAGGATGAAGTGTTGGGCAGACCTTTGCAAACATTATAAGCAGAAGAAACAGTAAAGCGCTTGAATGACAAATCAAGATTTATGGCCAACCAAAGGTTTAATCTCAGGGAAAGCTTATAGGTAATGTCTTATAGGAAACCCATTCATGTGTGTAATGCCTTGGTACAAGCAGAAAGTGACTGTGAAATAATCATAATGAATATGATCATTCATACTGTGACCTATTGTCTATTTGAGGCTATCATAAATCCTAAAATAGCAAATGTACCAAGACAATAGTATATCTCTGGTGGAACTTGTCAGGGGAAAGGCCACTGTTAAAGTCTGCATAGTGAAATAAATTATTTCCTAAGAGGGGTTATAATTATATTACTAAGGCCAGCCATACCCACAAACAGCTGGCTATTGAGACTGAAACTAAGGCTATGAGAAAGGCAGTCCTACCCACAAACAGTTGGTTGTTTAGCGTGAGACCAAGGCTATGAGACCAGGCCAGTCCTACCCACAAAGACTGTTTGAAGGGCAGCTTTTTTCCATCTACGTAACATTGCAAAAATCAGAAACTTTCTGTCCAAAAATGATGCAGAATAATTAATCAATGCTTTTATCACTTCTAGGTTAGACTACTGCAATGCTCTACTTTCTGGCTACCCGGATAAAGCACTAAAGAAACTTCAGTTAGTGCTAAATATGGCTGCTAGAATCCTGACAAGAACCAAAAAATGTGATCATATTACTCCAGTGCTAGCCTCCCTACACTGGCTTCCTGTTAAGGTAAGGGCTGATTTCAAGGTATTACTGCTAACCTACAAAACATTACATGGACTTGCTCCTACCTATCTTTCTGATTTGGTCCTGCCGAACATACCTACACATACGCCATGGTCACAAGACGCAGGCCTCCTAATTGTCCCTAGAATTTCTAAGCAAACAGCTGGAGGCAGGGCTTTCACCTATAGAGCTCCATTTTTATGAAATGGTCTGCCTACCCATGTGAGAGACGCAGACTCGGTCTCAACCCTTAAGTCTTTACTGAAGACTCATCTCTTTAGTGGG
The DNA here is from genome assembly GCF_036934945.1 of Oncorhynchus masou masou. Classification (NCBI taxonomy): domain Eukaryota; kingdom Metazoa; phylum Chordata; class Actinopteri; order Salmoniformes; family Salmonidae; genus Oncorhynchus; species Oncorhynchus masou. The sequence goes on along the minus strand of NC_088221.1, from coordinate 44,057,195 downwards.
TCATATGATTGAGTGTAGTCTGGCCCAGGAGTGTGAAGTTGAACGGAAAGGCTCTAGAGCAACGAACCGCCCTTGCTGTCTCTGCCTGGCCGGTTCCCCTCTGTCTCTGCCTGGCCGGTTCCCCTCTCTCCACTGGGATTCTCTACCTCTAACCCTATTACAGGGGCTGAGTCACTGACTTACTGGCGCTCTTTCATGCCGTCCCTAGGAGGGGTGCGTCACTTGAGTGGGTTGAGTCACCTTGTCTCAGGATGGTAAGTTGGTGGTTGAAGATATCCCTCTAGTGGTGTGGGGGCTGTGCTTTGGCAAAGTGTGGGGTTATATCCTTCCTGTTTGGCTCTGTCCGGAGGTATCATCGGATGGGGCCACAGTGTCTCCTGACCCCTCCTGTCTCAGCCTCCAGTATTTATGCTGCAGTAGTTTGTGATGGGGGGCTAGGGTAGGTTTGTTATATCTGGAGTACTTCTCGCGTCTAATCCGGTGTCCTGTTTGAATTTAAGTATGCTCTCTCTAATTCTCTTTCTCTCTTTCTTTCTCTCTCTCGGAGGACCTGAGCCCTAGGAACATGCCTCAGGACCACCTGGCATGATGACTCCTTGCTGTCCCAAGTCCACCTGGCCATGCTGCTGCTCCAGTTTCAACTGTTCTGCATGCGGCTATGGAATCCTGACCTGTTCACCGGGCGTGCTACCTGCTGTTTGCAACTCTCTAGAGACAGCACGAATGGTAGAGATACTCTCAATGACCGGCTATGAAAAGCCAACTGACATTTGCTCCTGAGGTGCTGACTTGCTACCCCCTCGCCAACTCCTGTGATTATTATTATTTGACCATGCTAGTCATTTATGAACATTTGAACATCTTGGCCATGTTTTGTTATAATCTCCGTCCGGCACAGCCAGAAGAGGACTGGCCACCCCTCATAGCCTGGTTCTTCTCTAGGTTTCTTCCTAGGTTTTGGCCTTCTAGGCAGTTTTTCCTAGCCACCATGATTCTACACCTGCATTGCATGCTGTTTGAGTTTTAGGCTGGTTTTCTATACAGCACTTTGAGATATCAGCTGATGTACGAAGGGCTATATAAATACATTTGATTTGATTTGAACAGCTGGCTGTTGAGACTGAGACTAAGGCAGTGAGGCCACGCCTACCCACAAACAGCTTGCTGTTTAAACTGAGACTAAGGCTGTGAGGCCAGGCCAGTCCTACCCACAAACAGCTTGCTGTTTAAACTGAGACTAAGGCAGTGAGGCCAGGCCAGTCCTACCCACAAACAGCTTGCTGTTTAAACTGAGACTAAGGCAGTGAGGCCACGCCTACCCACAAACAGCTTGCTGTTTAAACTGAGACTAAGGCTGTGAGGCCAGGCCAGTCCTACCCACAAACAGCTTGCTGTTTAAACTGAGACTAAGGCAGTGAGGCCAGGCCAGTCCTACCCACAAACAGCTTGCTGTTTAAACTGAGACTAAGGCAGTGAGGCCAGGCCTACCCACAAACAGCTGGCTGTTGAGACTGAGACTAAGGCAGTGAGGCCAGGCCTACCCACAAACAGCTTGCTGTTTAAACTGAGACTAAGGCAGTGAGGCCAGGCCAGTCCTACCCACAAAAAGCTGGCTGCTGAAACTGAAACTAAGGCTGTGAGGCCAGGCCTACCCACAAACAGCTGGCTGTTTAAACTGAGACTATGAGGCCAGTCCTACCCACAAACAGCTGGCTGTTGAAACTGAGACTATGAGACCAGTCCTACCCACAAACAGCTGTCTGTTGAGAATGAGACTATGAGGCCAGTCCTACCCACAAACAGCTGGCTGTTGAGCCGGAGGCGGAGGTGTCCTTCAGATGGAGCTTCCAGGAAGCGCAGGGGCAGCTGGTCCACCTGCAGGGAGGCCTCCTTCACGCTGCGCTCCGCCCTCACATAGTGCCACTGCCTGTCATTCAGGGGTACGTGGGACTTGACGGCCAGGTCCACCAGCCCGTTTCCCACGTCAAAGGAGAACGTCACCACGGACGGAGCTGAGGCAACAGAACAGGGACACAAGCTGACAGTCAGGTCGCAGAAACCTCATCCTTCCAACATTCATTCTCTTTCTCCCTCTCTCTCTCTCATTTCAATTTAAGTTCTTTATTGGCATAGGAAACATATGTTAACATTGCCAAAGCAAGTAAACTAGATAAACAAAAGTGAAATAAACAATACAAATGTACAGTAGACATTACACTCACAAATGTTGAATAAAAACATTACAAATCACATATTATGTGCAAATAGTACAAAAGGGGAAATAAATAAACATAAATATGGGTTGTATTTACAATGATGTTTGTTCTTCACTGGTTGCCCTTTTCTTGTGGCAACAGGTCACAAATCTTGCTGCTGTGATGGCACACTGTGGTATTTCAACCAATAGAAATGGGACTTGATAGAAATTGGGTTTGTTTTCAAATTCTTTGTGGATCTGTGTAATCTGAGGGAAATATGGTCATACACGTGGCAGGAGGTTAGGAAGTGCAGCTCAGTTTCCACCTCATTTTGTGGGCAGAGTGCAAATAACCTGTCTTCTCTTGAGAGCCAGGTCTGCCTACGGCGGCCTTTCTCAATAGCAAGGCTATGCTCACTAATCAAAGCTTTGCTTAAGTTTCGGTCAGTCACAGTGGTCAGGTATTCTTCCACGGTGTACTCTCTGTTTAGGGCCAAATAGGTTTTTAGTTTGTTCACTTTCTTTGTTAATTCTTTCCAATATGTCAAGTAATTATCGTTTTGTTATCTCATGATTTGGTTGGGTCTAATTGTGTTGCTGTCTCTCTCTCCTTTTCTCTTGGCACATGGCTTATTTTCTGATCTCCATTTGATTACCTTGTTTTTAGTGGAATTATACATTTCTTTTCAAAGCTAAGTTGACGGCAAGATGATATAGCGCTGCAACTAAGTTGATAGCTTGACGATATACTGCTGTAGCTAAGTTGACAGCTTGATGATATATTGCTGTAGCTAAGTTGACAGCTTGATGATATAGTTCTGTAGCTAAGTTGATAGCTTGATGATATAGTGCTGTAGCTAAGTTGACAGCTTGATGATATAGTGCTGTAGCTAAGTTGACAGCTTGATGATATAGTGCTGTAGCTAAGTTGACAGCTTGATGATATAGTGCTGTAGCTAAGTTGACAGCTTGATAATATAGTGCTGTAGCTAAGTTGACAGCTTGATGATATAGTGCTGTAGCTAAGTTGACAGCTTGATGATATAGTGCTGTAGCTAAGTTGACAGCTTGATGATATAGTGCTGTAGCTAAGTTGACAGCTTGATGATATAGTGCTGTAGCTAAGTTGACAGCTTGATGATATAGTGCCGTAGCTAAGTTGACAGCTTGATGATATAGTGCTGTAGCTAAGTTGATAGCTTGATGATATAGTGCTGTAACTAAGTTGATAGCTTGATGATATAGTGCTTTAACTAAGTTGACAGCTTGATGATATAGTGCTGTAACTAAGTTGACAGCTTGATGATATAGTGCTGTAACTAAGTTGACAGCTTGATGATATAGTGCTGTAGCTAAGTTGACTGTAATTGTACTTGATTATACATCTTATAATTTGGATTATCAAGTGTAAGTCTGCTTGGAATGTGTGTGTGTGTGCATGTATGCGTATGAGTGTGTGTGTGGGAGTGTGTGTTTTGTGTCTGTGTGTGGCATTCTCATGCTGGTGTGAGTGTGTGTGTGTGGTCCACAGACTCACAGCTGAGCTCCACTCTGATGAAGTCCTTGAGGCCCACGTTCTCCAGGAAGACTCCTGAGGGAGCGCTGGTCTTGAAGTAGAAGGAGATGTCAGCGCTGAGCTCTGCCTGGAGGGTGGGGAAGTGCAGGTAGGATGACTCCTGGTAGAAGGACGCTGCATTCCACACAGACTCTAGAAAACAGGAAATACACGTACCTTCTAAGTTTGAACACAGTCAATAGTTACTCAGCATTTTGCCTGGAAAAACAAGGATGTTCAAAGGGACCAAATGTTACAAAATAAAACAGTTCACCTACTGTCGCCATAACAACGCAGCGGGCCGATTCTGTAGAGCGCCTCAGAGCCTGTTCTGTTGGTGTCTCCAATCACGATCTCACTCACTGGTAAGTGCTCTTTGTAAGAAAGTACTCCTGTGTCATTAGCCCTGCAATAGACAGACACGAGAGTATGCTCTCTGTGGAAGGAATCAAACAATGATGAACCCCTCCCACCACTGTCATGACCCACTTAAGCTGATACATTTGGTCTCTTCCAGAAAATCTCCCTCTGACACAAGGTAATATACTGAATACTGCTAAAATTTAGAAATATAGATGGACAAGCACAAGAAAATTTGTAGCTAAATCATATTGATGGACAGTAGACAGAGAGACATATTTGCTTAGTTACCATGAGTCTGTGTCGGCATCACAGTTGCAGAAGTAGTTCATGTCCATGCAGTTCTCCTCCAGGCTGCAGGAACACTGCTGAACACCTGGCAGGAAGCCTCCCCAGTAGGTCCGTCTCTCTCCACTCTGGTCCACCCACCAGGACAGAGGGCTGCCATCTGGACCAGTCACAGGATTACAATTAGGTCCACATGTAGAGAAACAGAATCTGCACAGTGAATGTGATTAGAGCCATGGGCATCTTTTGGTATCCCATGGCATTGTGTCAATGAGTCCTCAGTGATGTCAGTTAGACTCGCAGGGCTCATTTCCTGGAGCATCTGTAAGTGGCCCTGCTACAGTCTTCTGTCCCACAACATGACTCTGCCTGAGAGACACTACAGGCCTGCAGGAAGTATCCTCTCAGTTCTCTGCATAGATATAGGCTTCTATCAACACAACATGACTCTGCCTGAGAGACACTATGGGCCTGTAGGGAGCAGCCTCTCAGCTCTTAGACTGTACTTTTAACACAGGAGGGTGGTGGGAGGGTGGGGACCATATAATGGGATGTAATGAGTAATGTAATGACAGTAATTTGAAGTGTGGTCATGGGGGGGGGGGGGGGGTTGTGACAGTGGTGCTATTCAAGTCACACTGCCTGACTCTGACAGTGTATTTTGTGGGATAACGGATTACACAGCATCAAAGCTTGATATCCAGTATTCTTCTGCCTTTGTTCATCATGTCAAATTTACATTGATACTCAATTGAAACAAAGCTGAATAGAATAAAAATGGTTTAGGGAATAACAAATTATATGGAAATAAGATGAATTGTTTGGGAGGAAATGTCGATGTACATTTGCAAATGAACTTGATGCCTTTGCTCATGAGCTGTGCGACCGTTACCCTGTACCGGATTTTAAAAAAAAGGTTAGTTAGCAAAAATGATAATTTCCGTGACCTAGCTCAATATCTAGGCGCCAGATAAGAACGAGACTTCAGCTTCCATAAAGTGACCATTGGACTTTCCACCTTTCGGACTGAATAAGTTTGTAGGGGCAACAGTTTTGATTAAATGTACATCTTATCGCTCTCACATGCTAATTTGTGTCCATTTAGAACCAATGATGTGCTACCTTTTTGAAGCACTTCTGACAATGCTATAAACTTTTCAGCTAAATCTCAGAGTTCTAAAACCGGACCAAAGCACTTGGGTTGTGCAGCAACAGCACTAGTAGCTAGCTAACACCAGTCGGATGAGAGGCAAGCTACAAGCAAAGGAAGCTAGCTATATTTTGTTATGGAAAGTTTTTCACATGGCTGAAGTCAACTGTGTAAAATGTTGGCCTTGATACTTGTGTGTAATCAGAGCACAAACAAATAAGCAAAAACAAGATATTGAACATCCGAGGGCTGCTAATGTTAGTTATTGCTAGTCCTTGCCTGTTATTGCTTGAACCAGGGACCCTCTGCACACATCGACTGCCTCACAGCATTGCTTCCATCCCTCTCCTCGATGCTTCGAGGGTGACTGTTGTTGATGTATGCAGAGGGTCCCTGGTTCGAGCCTAGGTAGGGTGAGGAGAGGTAAGGAAGCAATGCTGTTACATTCCCAGCCAACGCACCAAATGTAATAGTTCTCCGTCCCTCTCCTCGCCCTACCTAGGCTTGAACCAGGGACACCCTGCACACATCAACAACTGACACCCTCGAAGCATCGTTACCTATCGCGCAACAAAAGCCACGGCCTTGGCAGCGCAAGGGAAACAACTACTTCAAGGTCTCAGAGTAAGTGACACGTCACCGATTGAAAGGATATTAGCGTGCACTAGCTAGCCATTTCACACCAGTTACACAATCTAATCGTAGTCGCTGAACTCATAATATACAGGATAACTATTGCCTTATAGTGAGGATTGCCATGTTGCAAGCACAGCTTCAGATGCAATTGTTAGGCAAGGGCAATTTAAGCAACGAGTCAGAGTCAGAGGACAAGCCTTCTCAGGTGTCTCCTAAAACCCGTTATGGGGTCTGAGCCGCCGAAGCCTCCCACCATTAGCTCTGACAAATTGTAAACCCTAGTCATTGGCGACTCCATTACCTGCAATATTAGACTTAAAAAAAGAATCATCCATACACTGTTTACCAGGGGGCAGGGCTACCGACGTAAAGGCTAATCTAAAGATGGTGCTGGCTAAGGCTAAAACTGGTGAGAGTATAGGGATATTGTTTAACCATGTCGGAGGAGGAGATGTTCATGGGCTATACTCAGCCTTGTCTCAGGGTAGTCAGTTGGTGGTCTGTTGATATCCCTCTAGCGGAGTGGGGGCTGTGCTTTGGCAAAGTGGGTGGGGTTATATCCTGCCTGGTTGGCCCTGTCTGGAGGTATTGTTGGACAGGACCATAGTGTCCCCTGACCCACCCCTGTCTCAGTCTCCAGTATCTATGTTGCAATAGTCTATGTGCTGGGGGGCTAGGGTCAGTCTGTTATAACTGGTGAAAATCTCCTGTCATATCTGGTGTTTTGTTTGAATTTAGGTATGCACCCTCTAATTTTCTCTCTCCCCCTCCTGGCTGTCCCCAGTCCACCTGGTTGTGCTAGTGCTCCAGTTTCAACTGTTCTGCCTGTGGCTAGAGAACCCTGACATGTTCACCAGATGTGCTACCTTGTGACGGACCTGCTGTTTTTGCTGTTTTTTCCTATTTTGTTGCCTTACAACCTGGAAGTAAAATTGATTTATGTGGGGGTTTGTATCATTTGATTTACACAACATGCCTACCACTTTGAAGACGCAAAATATGTTTTATTGTGAAACAGACAAGAAATAAGACAAAAACGGAAAACTTGAGAGTATATAACTATTCACCCCCCCAAAGTCAATACTTTGTAAAGCCACATTTTGCAGCAATTACAGCTGCAAGTCTCTTGGGGTATGTCTCTATAAGCTTGGCACATCTAGCCATTGGGATTGTTGCCCATTCTTCAAAGCAAAACTGCTCCAGCTCCTTCAAGTTGGATGGGTTCCACTGTTTGACTCGGCCCTTCCAAGACATGTTAATGTTTTCCCTTAAACCACTCGAGTGTTGATTTAGCAGTATGCTTAGGGTCATTGTCCTGCTGGAAGGTGAACCTCCGTCCCAGTCTCAAATCTCTGGAAGACTGAAAAATGTTTCCCTCAAGAATTTCCCTGTATTCAGCGCCGTCCATCATTCCTTCAATTCTTACCAGTTTCCCAGTCCCTGCTGATGAAAAACACCCCCACAGCATGATAGTGTTCTCGGGGTGATGAGAGGTGTTGGGTTTGCCTCAGACATAGCGTTTTCCTTGATGGCCACAAGCTCAGTTTTAGTCTCATCTGACCAGAGTACATTCTTCCATATGTTTGGGGAGTCTCCCACATGCCTTTTGGCGAACAACAAACATGTTTACTTATTTATTTTTTAAAGAAATTGCTTTTTTCTGGCCTCTCTTCCTTAAAGCCCAGCTCTGTGGAGTGTACGGCTTAAAGTGTTCCTATGAACAGATACTCCAATCTCCTCTGTCGACCTTTGCAACTCCTTCAGGGTTATTTTTGGTCTCTTTGTTGCCTCTCTGATGAATGTCCTCCTTGTTTGGTCTGTGAGTTTTGGTGGGTGGCACTCTCTTGGCAGGTTTGTTGTGGTGCCATATTCTTTCCATTCTTTAATAATGGATTTAATGGTACTCAGTGGGATGTTCAAAGTTTCAGATATTTTTTATAACCCAACCTTGATCTGTACTTCGCCACAACTTCGTCCCTGACCTGTTCAGAGAGCTCCTTGGTCTTCACGGTGACACTTTCCTGGCGGTGCCCCTTGCTTAGTGATGTTGCAGACTCTGGGGCCTTTCAGAACAGCCCTGGATATACTGATATCATGTGACAGATCATGTGACAGTTAAATAAAGTTCACCTGTGTTCAATCTAACTAATTATGTGACTTCTGAAGGTAATTGGTTGCACCAGATCTTATTTAGGGGCTTCATAGCAAAGGGGGAGAATAGATATTAACACACTACTTTCCAGCTGTAACGGTTTTCTGTATGCGAAGGAGAGTCGGACCAAAATGCAGCGTGTAGATTGCGATCCATGTTTAATGAAAAAACGTAAAACACGAATCAATACAAATACTACAAAACAAAAAGAACGTAACAAAAACCGAAACAGCCTATACTAGTGTAAACTAACATAGAGACAGGAACAAGGACACTAAGGACAATCACCCACGAAACACACGAAGAATATGGCTGCCTAAATATGGTTCCCAATCAGAGACAACGATAATCACCTGACTCTGATTAAGAACCGCCTCAGGCACCCATAGACTAACGCTAGACATCCCACAAAACCCCAAGACAAAAACACACCACAATAACCCATGTCACACCCTGGCCTGACCGAATAAATGAAGAATAAACATAATATATTTCAACCAGGGCGTGACACCAGCAACATTTTTTTAAATAATAATAATTAATTTCACTTCACCAATTTGGACTATTTTGTGTATGTACATTACATGAAATTCAAATAAAAACAATTTAAATTACAGGTCGTAATGCAACAAAATATGAAAAATGCCAAGGGGGCTGAATACTTTCGCAAGCCAGTGTACCAGTCAACCTGGCTTGCTTAGCAATGTAGCTAGCTAGAGTTACAGCCCTTACCTTATGCATTGATTCAGTATGCTCACTCTGTTAATGCAATTTCTCTTCTGACATCAAATCAAAATCAAATCAAATGTTATTTGTCACATGCACTGAATACAACAGGTGTAGTCGACCTTACCCATGAAAAGTTACTTATAAGCCCTTAACCAACAATGCAGTTCAAGAAAGAGTTAAGAAAATATTTACTTAATAAACTAAAGTAATTAAATCAAATGAAAAAAGTAACAGAATAAAATAAAAATAACAAGGCTATATATAGGTGCTACCAGTACCGAGTCAATGTGCGGGGGTACAGGTTAGTCAAGTTAATAATCCAAATGTGCGCTGACCGATGAATACTGTGTAAAGTTACTATTCCTGAAAACCTGAAGTTGCCATCCAAGTAAAAATTAGCCAGGGGTGGCGGGTGAACATTCTTGCATTCAACACCAACATCTTTGCTTGCGTTGACCTTTGCACATTCAAAAGAAAACACCATGCTTGCTAACCTGGTTAGCAATGTTACCGTTTTCAACACAACATTGTTTTTTCTAGCAAGCTAAATACAGTGGGGCAAAAAAGTTTTTAGTCAGCCACCAATTGTGCAAGTTCTCCCACTTAAAACAATGAGAGAGGCCTGTAATTTTCATCATAGGCACACTTCAACTGTGACAGACAAAATGAGAATTTTTTTTCCAGAAAATCACATTGTAGGATTTTTTATGAATTTATTTTCAAATTATGGTGGAAAATAAGTATTTGGTCAATAACAAAAGTTTATCTCAATACTTTGTTATATACCCTTTGTTGGCAATGACAGAGGTCAAACGTTTTCTGTAAGTCTTCACAAGGTTTTCACACACTGTTGCTGGTATTTTGGCCCAATCTTCCATGCAGATCTCCTCTAGCAGTGATGCTTTGGGGCTGTTGCTGGTCAACATGGACTTTCAACTCCCTCCAAAGATTTTCTATGGGGTTGAGATCTGGAGACTGGCTAAGCCACTCCAGGACCTTGAAATGCTTCTTACGAAGACACTCCTTCGTTGCCCGGGCGGTGTGTTTGGGATCATTGTCATGCTGAAAGACCCAGCCACGTTTCAGCTTCAATGCCCTTGCTGATGGAAGGAGGTTTTCACTCAAAATCTCATGATACATGGCCCCATTCATTCTTTCGTTTACACGGATCAGTCATCCTGGTCCCTTTGCAGAAAAACAGCCCCAAAGCATGATGTTTACACCCCCGTGCTTCACAGTAGGTATGGTGTTCTTTGGATGCAACTCAGCATTCTTTGTCCTCCAAACACGACGAGTTGAGTTCTTACCAAAAAGTTATATTTTGGTTTCATCTGACCATATGACATTCTCCCAATATTTTTCTGGATCATCCAAATGCTCTCTAGCAAACTTCAGACGGGTCTGGACATGTACTGGCTTAAGCAGGGGGACACGTCTGGCACTGCAGGATTTGAGTCCCTGGCGGCATAGCGTGTTACTGATGGTAGGTTTGTTACTTTGGTCCCAGCTCTCTGCAGGTCATTCACTAGGTCCCTCCGTGTGGTTCTGGGATTTTTGCTCACCGTTCTTGTGATCATTTTGACCCCAGGGGGTGAGATATTTCGTGGAGCCCCAGATCGAGGGAGATTATCAGTGGTCTTGTATGTCTTCCATTTCCTAATAATTGCTCCCACAGTTGATTTCTTCAAACCAAGCTGCTTACCTATTCCAGATTCAGTCTTCCCAGCCTGGTGCAGGTCTACAATTTTGTTTCTGGTGTCCTTTGACAGCTCTTTTGTCTTGGCCATAGTGGAATTTGGAGTGTGACTGTTTGAGGTTGTGGACAGGTGTCTTTTATACTGATAACAAGTTCAAACAGGTGCCATTAATACAGGTAACGAGTGGAGGATAGAGGAGTGTCTTAATGAAGAAGTTACAGGTCTGTGAGAGCCAGAAATCTTGATTGTTTGTAGGTGACCAAATACTTATTTTCCACCATAATTTGCAAATAAATTCATAAAAAATCCTACAATGTGATTTTCTGGATTTTTTCTCTCATTTTGTCTGTCATAGTTGAAGTGTACCTATGATGAAAATTACAGGCCTCTCTCATCTTTTTAATTGGGAGAACTTTTGGTGGCTGACTAAATACTTTTTTTGCCCCACTGTAAATAAACGTTCAATCAGTACTGGGTGAATGAACAACAACAAAATCTTCCTGTCATCTCCAGACTGTCCATTAAATAGAGTGTCAAGACAAATGTGTTCATGACAGGGTAAAGCATTAAAGTCAAAATCATGGGATCTGAAGGTCCTGGGGTCACCTCTCGGAGGATACATTTCAACCATTCTCTTTGACACCTCCATCCTTGTCCTGACACACACACCGGCCCGCACGTTGTGTGCTTATTTTTTTCTGTTAGGTGGCTCTTAAAAGAGCATTGTTAAGTGGACGGGGACTGTGGTGTGTGTTCTACCCTGTGTGTCTTGTTACTACGGAGATGGTGGAGACTGAAGAGACCAAGTCTCAATACTCAAGGAATACATCATTGCTCCCATCAGTCAGATGCATTCCAACCCCACGGTACATCCCAGGGACACACTGCGTAATGGTAGGGTGGCGGATTGTGTGTCCCTGAAATGCATACACCAGCTGATTGAGGGAGTGCAGGGCCCTGTCTATGCACTTGTTTATATTCTGGTCCCAATGGAGACCACCACTGTCCCAGGAAATATTCGGATGACCACGTCAAACCACTTCTAAATCCACACCTCTGCCACACCAGTGCCATCCCCTTGGTGTATCACAAGTTGTTTTCACAGAGGTGGATGACTAGGATGTCAGAGGGAGAAACAGCACAGTCCTTCTGCTGGCGCAAAACACAGAGCAATTTGTGCCACTTCATGCCTTGCTCTCCAAGCTACCTAATGTCTCAGTCAATAATGTAAGTAAATAGTTAATGGGTAGGCTATATGTAGATTATTTGTGTATTTTCCAGGAGCTTGTAAAAAGGTTTCCTGGAGCAGCAAAGACGCAACGGCATCGTTGCAAGGGAACACGACTAGCAAGGAACCCCGAGAGTCAGCCTCAAAAAATAAAAAAAAAAACACGGGGAAAAAAACCTGAGCCAACTACCCGGGGGTCAACTGGTCAGGCACCGTGTTATGTGGTGGGGAGTTTGGCTGAGCCCGGTGCGCTACCTTCAGGTTAGAAACCTCGGAGCCAACTACCAGTATGTCTCTATGGCCCAGGTGCTTACTGTGTCCGTGTGTCTGCACAGCCCAGAGTGTCCTGTGCCTGCGCCCCGCACATGCCGGGCCAAAGTCACCATCCAGCCAGGACTGGTCAGGCACGGCCAGTGTTATGCGGTGGAGACGCTGAGTACTTGTACACATCGCAATACATATTTGTTTTTGACGCGACGCCTCCAGTGATGATCCATGGCAAGAAGCCTCCAGTGATGATCCAATGCACAAAGCCTCCAGTGATGATCCATGGCACAAAGCCTCCAGTGATGATCCACCTTCCAGCTGGCAAGAAGCCCAGTAATGATCCATCGGCCTCCAGCGGACTAGAGTCCAGCCAGGTCTGGAGGACGGCCTCCAGTCTGCGTCCAGCCATGTCCTCCAGCGCATCTCCCAGGCAGTGCCAGGATGCTCGATGTTGCAGCTGTTTAACCTTTTGAGGATATCAGGACACATGCCAAATCTTTAAATTTCCTGAGGGGGAATAGGTTTTGTCGTGCCCTCTTCACCACTGTCTTGGTGCGTTTGGACCATTCTAGTTTGTTGTTGATGTGGACACCAAGGAACTTGAAGCTCTCATCCTGCTCCACTACAGCCCTGTCGATGAGAACGGGGTCGTGCTCAGTCCTCATCTTCCTGTAGTCCACAATAATCTCCTTGTTGGTTATGTTGAGGGATAGGTTGTTATTCTGGCACCACCCGGCCAGGCCTCTGACCTCCTCCCTATAGGCTGTCTCATCGTTGTCGGTGATCAGGCCTACCACTCTTGTGTCTGCAAATGTAATGATGGTGTTGGAGTCATGCCTGGCCATGCAGTCGTGGTGGGTGAACAGGGATTGCAGGAGGGGACTGAGCATGCACCCCTGGGGAGCTCCAGTGTTGAGGATCAGCATGGCAGATGTGTTGCTACCTACCCTCACCAACTGGGGGCGGCTTGTAAGGAAGTCCAGGATCCAGTTGCAGAGGGAGGTGTTTAGTCCCAGGTTCCTTAGCTTAGTGATGAGCTTTGAGGGTACTATGGTGTTGAACGCTGAATTGTAGTCAATGAATAGCATTCTCCCATAAGTGTTCCTTTTGTCCAGGTGGGAAAGGGCAGTGTGGATGGGCGGTATGCAAATTGGGTGGGTCTAGGGTTTATGGGATAATGGTGTTGATGTGAGCCATTACCAAACTTTAAAAGCATCATGGCTATGAACGTGAGTGCTACGTGTCTGTAGTCATTTAGGCAGGTTGCCTTTGTGTTCTTGGGCACAGGGACTATGGTGGTCTGCCTGAAACATGTTGGTATTACAGACTTAATCAGGGACATGTTGAAAATGTTAGTGAAGACACCTGCCAGTTGGTCAGCACATGCCCGAAGCACAAGTCCTGGTAATCCGTCTGGCCCCGCAGCCTTGTGTATGCTGACCTGTTTATAAAGGTCTTACTCACGTCGGCTACGGAGAGCGTGATCACACAGTCGTCCGGAAGAGCTAATGCTCTCATGCATGACTCAGTGTTGCTTGCCTCGAAGCGAGCATAGAAGTGATTTAGCTCGTCTGGTAGGCTCGTGTCACTGGGCAGTTCGCAGCTGTGCTTCCCTTTGTAGTCTGTAATAGTTTGCAAGCCCTGCCACATAAGACGAGCGTCAGAGCCGGTGTAGCATGATTCAATCTTAGCCCTGTATTGGTGCTTTGCCTGTTTGATGGTTTGTCGCAGGGCATAGCATGATTTCTTGTAAGCTTCAGGGTTAGAGACCCGCACCTTGAAAGTGGCAGCTCTACCCTTTAGCTCAGTGCGAATGTTGCCTGTAATCCAGTCAGAGCACTGATTATGCTTTTGGGTCCTACTGTGTCTCTGACAATGAATGGGCGACATAAACCTAAATAGAAACTGACAATTGTGCACGACTACAGTATTACTTACTAAAACTGTTGTTACATTAATGTTTTTTTATTTTGCTCTTACTGTAGTATGGTAGCCCACTCCCGACTAGTCCCGTTGTACACTGAGTGGTGCAATGGGCTAAGACACTGCATCAGCAGTGCAAGCTGTCTTGCTACATATGCTGGTTCAATACCTGGGCCGGCCTTGACTGGGAGACCCATGAGATGACTGTAGGGTTTTTCTTTCTCTCCCACTAAAAACAGAAATAATTCTAAATAACTAAATGGCTTTATTTACAAATTAGTAACAATGACTCACCCCATGTTCAAGAATGTCCTTTCCCCCACCCCCTCACTCATATTACGTTATTTGAAAAACTAAATCTCCAAAATATTTTTATTTTTTAAACAAAGCGATTATTATTATTATTATATAAAATCCCCTTGGATATTTACAGATATATTATTAACCCTGTTATTAGCAGGACAATATATATTGGTCAATGCTTCTGAGTGGCACGCAATGGGATTGCCTTGCAGTTCTCCTGCTGTATCCACTGAAAGCGAGCGAGGTTCAAGGCACAAGGGCAGGGGGCACGGGATAGGCATAGCAGAGCCGCTCACAGAAGACAGACCTAGCCCATGGGAAAGGGATGAGGCAGGGTGGAACTCCACCCTGGGTAGCACAGAGTAACACTTTAATTAAGGGGCATTGCACTAATAATGGCGCTGACTAGGGAAACGTTCCTGCTGTTCTTAGTGCCAGTCTGCACGTTTATACCAAAACAATGTAACTAATGGCATATTTATGTTTTTGTTAATAAAATAATTATAAAAATACTCTTTCAAAATGCCAATGTGTACTTAGTTATGGACCATAACGAATTACTATGGGAATAAAAATAACTGAATTAAAGAAATATCCTCCAATGTAACTATTATCTATCTAATAATTGGCGGAGAGTCACGTCATATTTTTCGATATACTGTAGGCAACATGAGTCTCACTAGTGTTGAGTAATGTGCTGAAAAGCGTAGGTCTTGTAAATGTATAGAGAATATTGAAGTTAGAAGCAATAGTCTACAACTATTTTAGCACAGTTTCACACAACTCTTTGACAAGCATGGTGAATGGTCTTGATAAATCAATGCGATTTTTGTTTTGACTGAATCTCTGTTTGGGTATTGGTTTGACTACAATTATAGTGTAGAAATGTTATGATCTTTGTGTAACCCTTATTTAACTAGGCAAGTCAGTTAAGAACAAATCCTTATTTACAAGGACAGCCTACTCCTTCCTCCCCGTCAGGGAAATGAACCCCGGTCTCCCACGTGCCTGCACAACATAGGGATTCTTTAGCTAAATAGCCAAGTACTATAGCCTACTCCCGACCATCACGTGGTACAGCGCCATATTTTCCATTCCATCTTAAAGGAAACTCAGAGGGTTTTTCATTTTTCTTGGAATAGAAACACCATAATATTAAGCAAATTAATCTCAAGCTCTAAAAGTAATTGGAAAGGTAGATACAAATGAATTGTGACATTGTGGTTACAGTAAAGGATGTAAACAAGATGCTGTGTTTTTATTTATAGTAGTGATGGACAGCTGGTGTTATTTTGAAAACAGGTTTTCAAACATTTTTAGCCCGATAAGCAGGACAATAGACTATTTATAGTCCGGCTGCTGTAGGTGTGAACATCCCCCATCTTGCAAAAAATGATATTGCGACCAAAGAAAAAAGACAAAATGGAGTTTTCATCAAACCAGTTTCTTTGTATGGTGCTACCCGTTCCAGGGTTAGGACCCCAACCACGAGAGGACTTTAAAATGAGTCGGAGCTGAGAGGATCACAAAAACTAAAGGTATTTTTTGGTTTCAGTGTATTTCTTTATTTAAAAAAAAATGTATATAGCCCATCAATGTGTAGGCATACTGTGTAACAAAATCGATAATTAAATAAAGGTTCAATAAAAATAGATTGTGTACTAGAATCGTGAATATATTTTTGCAGAGCAAAAGAGATCGTGGAGATCAGTGGACAAAGAGCTGGACAATGGGCTGCACCGAAAAAAATGCATGGTTGCCAAGAAAGTGGTTAGTTTTGCAAGATTCTTTAAAATGTGTACGCAGCATTTGTGTGTTGGAGTCACTTTTAATTCTTAATTGATCTACTGTTTCTATCATAGGTCACTGTAATCGATGGGGGCTCAGGGCGGTACCATTCTACTCATCTGATGAAGGTGCACATGGATCAGATTCAAACTTTGAAGACCGAGATCAAGTTATTGAAGGCAGACCAGCAGAAAGATAAACATTATCGGAGGGCAGAGATACAGGTGACAGCTGATGCATTGGCCCAGAGCCAGGCAGCATTGGCGGAGAATAATGTGTTGAAGAGGGCGATGAACGATCCATGCCAGGCACACCTGTGAGCTCTGGAACTCCACCTCCAACAGTCAGAGTCAACATACCTGGCGGGTTCATCATGTCGTTGGTTCACCCTGACATTTCCATTCCTCTTCTGACAACAGAACTTGACAAACTGCTCACCAGGCACATCAGGGGCCATCCGGACCGTTATGCTGTTCTGCTATAGCCTAATAAACAGTTGGCTTATATCTTCAGAATGCTGTATTATCCAAATGTAAAAGCATAAACAGTACAGTACTGTATTTCTTCATCAGCATTTTTATGCTTTTGTTAAAAAAATAATGATAAAAATACTCGTTCAAAATGCCAATGTTTATTTAGTTATGGATCCATAAAGAATTACTATGGAAATAAATATCCCTGAATTACAGAAATATTGGAACAAAGTTGTCTAATGAAGGTAAACAAATGGTTGCTTACTGGAAAATACTTTTTTCACACAGACATGGTCACGTTGTTCAGAGCCATTATGGCTATTGGCAGGAAGCTGGACAATAGACTTGCCGAGAAAGAGGGTAGGGGGATAATTCTATATTCAAATGAATTTCTTAGGTTGGCTGTGATTGGTTGCAAGGCAGCCCTTGCTGTCTCTGCCTGGCCGGTTCCCCTCTTTCCACTGGGATTCTCTGCCTCTAACCCTATTACAGTGGCTGAGTCAATGGCTTACTGGTGCTCTTTCATGCTGTCCCTAGGAGGGGTGCATCACTTGAGTGGGTTGAGTCACTGATGTGATCTTCCTGTCTGGGTTGGCGCCCCCCCCTTGGGTTGTGCCGTGGCGGAGATCTTTGTGAGCTATACTCGGTCTTGTCTCAGGATGGTAAGTTGGTGGTTGAAGATATCCCTCTAGTGGTGTGGGGGCTGTGCTTTGGTAAAGTGGGTGGGGTTATATCCTTCCTGTTTGTCCCTGTCCGGGTGTATCATCGGATGGGGCCTTAGTGTCCCCTGACCTCTCCTGTCTCAGCCTTCAGTATTTATGCTGCAGTAGTTTATGTGTCGGGGGGCTAGGGTCAGTTTGTTATATCTGGAGTACTTCTCATGTCTTATCCGGTGTCCTGTTTGAATTTAAGTATGCTCTCTCTAATTCTCTCTTTCTTTCTTTCTCTCTCTCGGAGGACCTGAGCCCTAGGACCATGCCTCAGGACTACCTGGCATGATGACTCCTTGCTGTCCCCAGTCCACCAGGCCGTGCTGCTGCTCCAGTTTCAACTGTTCTGCCTGCAGCGATGGAATCCTGACCTGTTCACCGGACGTGCTACCTGTCCCAGAACTATTATTTGACCATGCTGGTCATTTATGAACATTTGAACATCTTGGCCATGTTCTGTTATAATATCCACCTGGCACAGCCAGAAGAGGACTGGCCACCCCTCATAGCCTGGTTCCTCTCTAGGTTTCTTCCTAGGTTTTGGCCTTTCTAGGCAGTTTTTCCTAGCCAACGTGCTTCAACACCTGCATTGCTTGCTGTTTGGGGTTTTAGGCTGGGTTTCTGTACAGCACTTTGAGATATCAGCTGATGTACAAAGGGCTATATAAATGCATTTGATTTGATTTGAATTTCAGTTTAATCCACCAAAGAAGACAAAACAAATAATACAACAAAAAGTATTAGTACTATTATGTATCACATCCGACCATGATTGGGAGTCCTATATGGCAGCACACAATTGGCCCAGCGTTTCTCTCCCTCTAAAAACAGAAATAAAAAAGTTTGGGCCTTTACAAAATTTTATTTTGGCCTTTTTGGCCTACAACTGCTCACTTTAGTTTTTTTTAAATGAAATAACCTCCAAAATATCTTTATTATCAGGTTGATGGCACAGTCATATAGCCCGGCCCCTACATAAAGCTGAGTGACTGTTCTTGTCTATTAATGTTCTGTATTATGTCATGTTTCATGTTTTGTGACCCCAGGAGGAGTAGTTGCTGATTTTGGCCTCCCCTCAACATCAACAAAACGTAGGAGCTGATTGTGGACTTCAGGAAACAGCACAGGGTGCACACCCCCTTTCCCATCGACGGGGCCGCAGTGGAGAGGTTGAAAAGCTTCAAGATCCTCGGCGCACACATCACTCACAACCTCAAATGGTCCTCCCACACAGACAGTGTAGTGAAGAAGGCGCAATAGTGCCTCTGTAATCTCAGGAGGATGAGGACATTTTGCTTGGCCTCTAAGATCCTCACAAACGCACCATTGAGAGCATCCTGTCAGGCTGTATCCCCGCCTGGTACGGCAACTATACCGCCTACAACCGCAAGGTTCAATTTGATGTAGCATAAGAAAGACGTATTTCATACAGCAGGACAAAAAGAGCATCACTGTGACAATGTAAGGGGCATATTTTGTTGGCAAGTCCAATTATAGTGATCTGTGTTTTTCTTTTGACAGCTGTGGTTTCGGAAGCATTCAAGTAAACAATGAAAGCAATTATGTTTTCTTCATATCTACTGGGCCTGAAAATAGCTAACTTTTATTTTTAATGATCTTGTTCAAGCATAAAACACTTGTTTATTGTCTGCGGTGACACTGCACCTCAGAGAAATCTGACTACATACATATTTCATAAATGATGAACCTATAGTTGGGTCTCCCCAAGCGATGAGAGAACTAACTAGATGGAGTCTTCAAGTCCCCATGCGATGGCACACAAACAATGTTCAATAGAACCCATAAAGCAGGGAATATACAAACGCTATATAGACAAACAATTGGTATTAAATTGGTTGTGCTTGAGATGCCTACTTAGTGAAATGTACAAAATATCTGTCACTGAAAGTTTCCAACATGTTGCAAGTCAATACTGGAAAGGCTCACCCCACGTGTTGAAGAGGCGGGACTTCCTGCAGCTGTATACTACTTCCTGTTGACACTGCTCTGACCTGGCCACGAGGGCCATCAGTTGTTCAGGTGAGGCGCTGTAGTTAAACTTCATAATGTAGGGATTCTGTAGTGTAGAACCCTGGACCCTGACTGGATCTGTGCTGTTGTGGGTCACTACTGTCCACACCTTGTTCTCTACAACACGGAGCAGATAAAAAACAGGTTTTAGTTTAGTTTTTTTGGACACTTGGCTGTAAAAGGCACAGAGTCAGAATCTGAAAGCACAGTACTGATTATACACTGCATTTCATAAAATTGAGACATTGAGGAGTGATTTGAATATGATTATGCATGATCCTGTACCAAGCTGGGAGGGAGTTACATATTTCGACAGTCCCCTTAATTACCAGTCAGTCTCGGTGAACCTCACTAGAGTGCATTGTGATTTTACAGATATGAAGTGGTCTAATGTGGCTGCTTCCCAAATAAAGGCATAAAGGGAAAAGGAAAATGCATGTAATCCAGAATGTTCTGACCTTAAATAAAGCCCCTGAATACTATAGGATGAAGATCTACGAGATATACTGAGATTGATTATCACAATACTGTTGGATTATCATCAACGGCAATCCGATTAAATACATAATTCTGTCTGTAAACCTAGATTAGTCTGACAACAAGATCCTAAAGGCCATCAGTATAAAAATGTATGTAGGGTAGAGGGCCAGGGTGGCAGCTCACCTGTCATGTTGCAGTAGACCTGTGTGGGCCCCAGTGGACCACTGCCATCTGGATCAATGGAGAAGAGGCCTGAGGAGCTGCCAGTCAGCCGGTAGGCCTCACATGATGCCTCATAGATGGCTACAGAGGAACACAAGGAAACATCATGACTCATAGATGGCTACAGAGAAACACAGGGAAACATCATGACTCATAGATGGCTACAGAGAAACACAGGGAAACATCATGACTCATAGATGGCTACAGAGAAACACAGGGAAACATCATGACTCATAGATGGCTACAGAGAAACACAGGGAAACATCATGACTCATAGATGGCTACAGAGGAACACAAGGAAACATCATGACTCATAGATGATATGACTCTGATCATGACTCATCGCTCTGGATAAAAGCGGCTGCTTAATGATGTAAATGAAAACAATGGGGTGGAGTATCAGGCTCTGATAACGAGGTGGTGTATATTCCTATCAGAGTTTGAGGATACATATTGATAACGGGTAGTGCATATTGATTACAGGGTGGTGTATATTGATTATAGGGTGGTATATATTGATTACGGGGTGGTGCATATCGATTACAGGGCGGTGTATATTGATACGGGGTGGTGCATATTGATTACAGAGTGGTGCATACTGATTACGGGGTGGTGCATATTGATTACAGAGTGGTGCATATTGATTACGGGGTGGTGAATATTGATTACAGGGTGGTGCATATTGATTACAGGGTGGTGCATATTGATTACAGGGTGATGCATATTGATTACGGGGTGGTGCGTATTGATTACAGGGTGGTGCATATTGATTACATGGTGGTATATATTGATTACGGGGTGGTGCGTATTGATTACGGGGTGGTACATATTGATTACAGGGTGGTGCATATTGATTACAGGGTGGTGCATATTGATCACAGGGTGGTGCATGTTGATTACGGGGTGGTACATATTGATTACATGGTGGTGCATATTGATTACAGGGTGGTGCATATTGATTACGGGGTGGTGCATATTGATTACGGGGTGGTGCATATTGATTACAGGGTGGTGCATATTGATTACATGGTGGTATATATTGATTACGGAGTGGTGCACATTGATTGCGGGGCGGTACATATTGATTACAGGGTGGTGCATATTGATTACGGGGTGGTGAATATTGATTACGGGGTGGTGAATATTGATTACAGGGTGGTGCATATTGATTACGGGGTGGTGAATATTGATTACAGGGTGGTACATATTGATTACGGGGTGATGCATATTGATTACAGGGTGGTGCATATTGATTACAGGGTGGTGCATATTGATTACAGGGTGGTGCATATTGATTACAGGGTGGTGCATATTGATTACAGGGGGGTGCATATTGATTGCAGGGTGGTGAATATTGATTACAGGGTGGTGCATATTGATTACAGGGTGGTGCATATTGATTACAGGGTGGTGCATATTGATTACAGGGTGCTGCATATTGATTACAGGGGGGTGGATATTGATTACAGAGTGGTGCATATAGGTGTCAAAGAGAGAGGTTATTACCATTTCAAATGTGATGGTGGTCTAGCAATAACTACAAACAATCAATGGCTAAGCACTACAACAACATATTAGATATGGAAATCATGAGAATAAATTGTTTATTTAAATTAATCCGTGTATATTGCAGGGTCAGGGTCAATTTCATTTAAATTCAAGTCAGAAAGTATACCATAACTTGACAAGCATTGAAGAGAATTGGAATGGGAATTTAACTTCCTGAATTGACTGAAGAGCAGGTGGGGACTCACAGTTGTGGCAGGTGGCTCCAGTGTATCCTGTGCCAGAGCAGTCGCAGTAGAAATGGCTCCAGGACTGTGAACACTGCCCTCCATGTTCACAGAAGTTGGGCAGACATCTGGAGAGACAGGGAAGATCAGAAGGAGTACAAGTAGCCTAGTACCAGAGAGGCAAAGCCATGGAGACAGCGATGCTAATACAATGTGGTTGCTCCCACTCTGACCAAACTGAACTAGCTGGAGTCAATGGTTTGATGACACTACAACATAAAACACTAGGGCTGCAGGTAGTCTATTGGTTAGAGTGTTGGGCCAGTAACCCGAGCTGACAAGCTAAAAATCTGTCATCTGCCACTGAGCAAGGCAGTTAACCCACTGTTCCCCGGGTTCCCGAATAAGTGGATGTTGATTCAGAGGGATTGGGTTAAATGTGGAAGACACATTTCAGTTGAAGGCATTCAGTTGTACAATTGACTAGGTATCCCCCTTTGCCACTTGACTGACAATGACAGGTGTTGTGATATCTACTTAACAACAAAACAGCTGTAATTATTCATGACAGACTAATCTCACAGGGAGCTGTTTAAAGATCAGAGCATCTGCATACAAAACTCCTTAGTGTCTGAAGATTTTACCAAACAGAATATTGAGTTTACTGTTCCGATTTTCATAACATGTTGGTTATTTTCCTTTTTGGTTGCGTCTCAAATTCAATTGAACCAGACAAACTGATTTCAGTGGAAGGCAGGTGTTTGTGCAGGCATTAGTGTGTAAACAAAGTCACTGCATAAACATGCATGGCTAAGGTAGGTGACAGCAACCCCCTCTCCCTGTTAACAATATGCAGAAGCATTCCCAGTGAAATGTCTGATTGGCTAATGAAAGACACTTTGATTAATAGTGCCTTCATCATACCTCTCAAACTTCCAAAATTACTATCATTTTTTAAATAGTATTATTCAATTCAGCTTTAATTGTGAATCCTGTCCCAGGAGGAGCTCTGATTTAGTGGGAGTTGTGCATACAACACAGCCTTTTCAAATCCATTTACCTATTTAGCTCTACAAAGGGAGTCAACTGTTCTCCGGATAATGTTCAGGTGATGGTTTAATTATTGCTTTGTTATTTTTATTCATGCACATTGAAGAGGCTTTCGTGGACCATATAATGATGCTGCTCAACTTGCAGAACTGTTTCTCCGCAATACATCGGTCAGTGAAGTTTGTGGTAAGAGTGAATGGCGAGGAAAGCTCTTGTTCAACAAAATTAGCAATATTCTAAGCACTTTTTGTTTTACGTAATTAGTTTAGTAGGTGACAAAGAAATTAATTGCTTTTGTGTAATATATGTCACAAGCCAAAGTGATGGGTTGGGCATGTCTCCTAATGGCTATATTGAACAGTCAGAGGGACCCTTGGCCTCCTCTCCGAGGTGGCACATGAAAGCTGTGGTCTGCCAGTCAACCTTCACTGGCTGTTAGGGGACAATCAACCTAAACCTGGCACGGTCCTGGAGGATGACAGCTGCTCATGAATGTTTTAAAGCTGGAGAATTGGTGATGGAGAGAGATGGAGGCCTAGATCTGCTATGTTTTACTATTAATAAACAGAAAGAGTGTTGAGCAACAGGAAGGATCAATCACTGTTTTGAAACATTCTGAAAAGGTAAAAGGATAAAGAGAACAACTGCCAGGATGATGGAGTAATCTTGTTTGATTGTAGTGATTAGTCCATTACTGTGGAGGTTGCGCAATTATGAGTAGGTAAGCATTATTGAAAAGGTTGAAGATGGAAATGGAAGAATGTATTTGATTGTGTTGATTACTGGAACTTCACAAGCATAAACAGTGCTTAATCCTCACCACAGGATGAGAATACAAAGGCCTTCAGAAATGGGCGCTTTAACTCTGTTTAAATCTCCAGCCTCCCCAAAACACTCCATGTGGCAGATCCTGAAATAGTGACTAAACTATTTACAGTATAGGTTTGCAAGTAGACATCAGATTATTCATGTGGTGCTTGCTGTAACTAACGTATTGGGTCCTAGTTGCCACATACTGTATTTGACAGATACAGTTGAAGTCGGAAGTTTACACACACCTTAGCCAAATACATTTAAATTCAGTTTCCAAAAACCTGACATTTAATCCAACTAAAAATACCCTGTCTTAGGTCAGTTAGGATCACCACATTATTTTAAGAATGTGAAATGTCAGAATAATAGTAGAGAGAATGATTTATTTCAGCTTTTATTTCATTCACCACATTCCCAGTGGGTCAGAAGTTTACATTCACTCAATTAGTATTTGGTAGCGTTGCCTTTAAACTGTTTAACTTGGGTCAAATGTTTAAGGCAGCCATCCACAAGCTTCCAACAATAAATTGGGTGAATTTTGGCCCATTCCTCCTGACAGAGCTGGTGTAACTGAGTTAGGGTTGAAGGCCTAGTTGCTGGCACACGCTTTTTCAGTTCTGCCCAAACATTTTCTATAGGATTGAGGTCAAGGCTTTGTGATGGCCACTCCAATACCTTGACTTTGTTGTCAAGGTATTGCAACATTGTCACATCACTTCAAAATTCAAATACTGTATGCAGTAATTCACTGGTCATCCTAAAAGCCAACACTTCCCTTGGCCGCCTTTCCTTCCAGTTCTCTGCTGCCAATACCTGGAACGAATTGCAAAAATCACTGAAGCTGGAGACTTCTATCTCCCTCTCTAACTTCAAGCATCAGCTGTCAGAGCAGCTTACCGATCACTGTACCTGTACACAGCCAATCTGTAAAGAGCCCACCCAACTACCTCATCCCCATATTGTTATTTATCTTCTTGCTCTTTTGCACCCCAGTATCTCTACTTGCACATCATCATATACATCTATCACTCCAGTGTTGATGCTAAATTGTAATTATTTTGCCTCTATGGCCTGTTTATTGCCTTACCTCCCTACATTTGCACACATGGTGCAGAGATTTTTTTCTATTGTGTTATTGACTGTACGTTTGTTTGTGTGCAACTCTGTTGTAGTTTTTGTCGCACTGCTTTGCTTTATCTTGGCCAGGTCGCAGTTGTAAATAAGAACTTGTTCTCATCTGGCCTACCAGGTTAAATAAAGGTGGATTTTAATTTTAATTTAAAAAGGTGAAACCTGTCATGGATGCCACATGTGTCAAACTGCAGCTCCTTGTAGTCTCCTAGTCGTCCTTGGTGCACTAGGTTCAGGTCCATGGGCTGACTGTTGATGGAGATGAGACGCATGCACCCCTGGAACGCCAACGTGGGGTTCTCACAGAACGAGTCACTGGAGGACGAGGAGGGGCAGCCTAATGGAACACACAGCAGAGGGATGTTTACGTAACCAAACATCTGCCAAATCAGCTTCTACTGTAATAATGCAACAAAAGAGGCTTACACAAATATGTTAAGATGCTAAGAGGGTGGTGTGCTGACTGATTTACTGACTGGAGGCATACAAGTAGAAATTACGAAAATGGAAACGATTTAAACAGTACATGCACATTAATATAGTTTTTTTCATCTTCAGTGTGACAATCATGTACAGTTTTTTAATCTCCGTTATGGCTGAGAGAGAAGTTGCCCCCCCCCCAAGAAAAGAGAGCAACTTTAAACCTGTCAAGACATGCCACTATGCAAGTTGAAGCTTTTTAAAAGCAGCTTAATAAAACACCAGCTATCAGAAGATTTTAGATTCACATGTTCTGGGAAGCTAAAGTTTGTACAGTGATGTATTACGTCAATCTCTGCCTACAAGGCAATGTCAACTCCACTAAGGGACTGAAGTGATGATGACAAAGAGTGTGACTTTGTAGGTATTACAGTCCACAGATGTATCAAGTCATACCCAAGCATATTTAAAAATGTAACTTTTAGTCATACTTCCTCTTACCTCCGAAGTAGAGGTTGTCTCCTGCCTCCATGTGGTCTCCCAGCTCCATAGTTGAGGACGGCTCATTGTCCAGAGTCATGGTGACCTGGAGACCTCGGGAGCTGAGACTCGCAGAGTGCCACAGTCCATCATTCACTCTGTGACCTGTGGACACATGGGGTCAGTTATGAGATAAACAGTTTATAAAGACATGATCAATCTCTGCATATGACTGTGGTTTTACAATAGTAACTACACTGTTACAAAAGCATTTTAAGAAAACAATTTTAGAGTACATTTTTATATTTAGATTTCTAATCTTGTTTGTCTGCAACAAAGCTCTGCATTCAATCTGTTGCTGGTGTTGACTTTATGGCTATCCCTACACGCTACACACACATTTCATATCGTTTCCCCCCACACTATCAAATAAACAAAGGATCACCCACAACCCCCAGTCTGTTGTGTTTGTGGTTCCATTTTGAGAAGGAACCAATGGAAAAACCTCAGAGGTATAATCTTTGCTTTTTGATTTAATTAAACTCAGGCTTTTACAGTGAAGGGCATCCAAGCTGTGTGTCTACAATCCCCTCTGTGCTTGCCATCTGCCTGCAGTGTTAGAGTGAAGTTGCAAGCTAAGAGAATTACCATGGAACGCGATTAAATGCGCTATATTTCAAGCAGTAAATAGTTTGAAACAAACAAACAAAAAGCACACCTGGTGCAATCGTTGACTGAAAAGCCTCTGACATGCAATAGATTGGAGGACGACCTCAGCATGGTCTTTCTGATCACATCTGGATTACGTTGCAGTGATTGAGATCAGTCCAAAATGACACAAACCTAACTATGTCTGTCTGCATGGAGGGATTCTGTGTTTTTGGATTTAGTTATTTCTACAGGATTAGCGAGACAGAGCATATTTCATTTCCC
Source organism: Oncorhynchus masou masou (assembly GCF_036934945.1). Lineage (NCBI taxonomy): Eukaryota > Metazoa > Chordata > Actinopteri > Salmoniformes > Salmonidae > Oncorhynchus > Oncorhynchus masou. The sequence goes on along the minus strand of NC_088221.1, from coordinate 44,030,446 downwards.
CATGGTGGGAAATGGACAAAACCAAATGCTTCTCATTGTGTGTGAACTCAGAAGAGATAAGCACAGAGCCAGCTGAATGGATTCTCTTATAATCTTTTCTCATAATCTTTACTATCACTATCAGACTATTTATGTGGAAAACCACAAACATTCATGGTCACAAATGCCTTCTCTGCAATAATAAAATGGGTTTCTCATTGTCTGCCTGCTTCACTGGAACAAAGAGCCTTTTCTACTCTGAGTCCCCATAGACAGAACCACTGATTCCAGCATAGAGTGGGTCTGAGTCAGCTGGACTAGAGGCTGTTGGCCCTCACCGGTGGAGACCTCTTCTTTCTGCTGGGCTGACATGTGGTGGGTCAGGCGCAGCCGACTGTTGCTGATCTGCAGCTCCAGTCGCTGGGGCTCCAGGGCCAGCCGGGTGGAGAGCAGTAGCCCATCTGGGTTCCACGTTCTGAACTGGAAACGCACAGCGAAGCCCCCCGAAGCAGACAGCGTGGCCGGGAGCGACAGGAAGCTGCTGCTGGAGCTCAGGAAGGTAGTGGACACCAGCTGGGGCTCAGAGCACGAGAAGGTCACGTTGCCCTGGTGACACAAATGGAACACAGTCTTACAGTCACCTTGCCCTGATTCACATCAACTCTCAACATTTCAGGGTTAATTAAACAATTATGCCAACTCTGTAAGTGTAGTGCTGCTATTAATTACTACCAACACTCCCTCCCTTTCTAGAAAGGAGAGAGATGTAGAAAGAGACAAAAACAAGTAAAGTATTGAGAGAGATAAATAGACAGAGAGTATGAGGGGAATAATACAGAAAGAGATAGAGTGGGAGAGAGGGAGAACGAGGGAACAAGAGAGACAAAATTAACTCTACAGGGAGCAGGGTTAAATGTCACTACCAGCCCCACTGTGACTCCTAGGGACAGGAAGAACCAGTACAGAGGACATGAGTTCCTGTACACAGGAAAAGGTCAGAGCAGTGTGGGGATGAACACATCATTGATCGCGGTAACATGGAACGGCAGCAACTAAACCTTTCACAGGGACTCTTCCATCAACTCCACCAAACTTGATTTCAGAGTGATTCTGTTTCAATGGGCTGACACTGAGTCACAGGATTATTGTGTTCAGGAATCATTGATAACTTTAGTTCTATTTCAGTGTTAGTGGATTTATTGTTAGAGGAAAGGTGAGATTGATTTGTGTTTGGGGCTCTAACAGCACTGAGCCAGTAGGTTACTTAAAGTTAATATCCATTGAAGACGTCATTTAGGGTCTGCACTAGACCCTGACATATACCTTAAATAATGCAATCTACCTCTATTCTACTAATATTACTTCTATGCTGAATGGATCACTGGTTACAGCTCCTGCTCCCCCTCATCACTGAGCCCGGATCTCTTTTCCAAAACAAGAACATAGAACACTGTTTTCTCAGCTAAGAGTGGTTCTCGCCACGCACTCTGTAAATCCCTGCTTCCCTATCTGCAATCGGTTTATTACTCAACAAATGTTATGGTCCTTTGCCTCTCTAAGGTTATGTATTGTTAACCTCCTCTTCTAACAAAATGGAGCATTATCACATACATAAGTGAATATATTGGTAATGCTGTGTAAAATAAACTTGGGCCTTGGCCTATTCATTAAGTTGAAACTCTGGGGGCGCTATATCATTTTTGGATAAAAAGACGTGCCCGTTTTAAGCGCAATAGTTTGTCACAAAAAGATGCTCGACTATGCATATAATTGGTAGCTTTGGAAAGAAAACACTCTGACGTTTCCAGAACCGCAAAGATATTTTCTGTGCGTGCCCTAGAACGTGAGCTACAGGCAAAACCAAGATGAAACGGCATCCAGGAAATGAGCAGGATTTTTGAGGCTCAGTTTTCCATTGTCTCCTTATATGGCTGTGAATGCGAGAGGAGTGAGTCAGCCCTTTCTGTCGTTTCCCCAAGGTGTCTGCAGCATTGTGACGTATTTGTAGGCATATCATTGGAAGATTGACCATAAGAGACCACATTTACCAGGTGTCCTGCGCCGAAATTGGTGCGCAAAAGTCAGCTGCAAGTATTTTTCCACAGAATTCAGAGAAGAATGCAGGCTTCCACGAATGATATATCAATGAAGAGATATGTGAAAAAACACCTTGAGGATTGATTCCAAACAACGTTTGCCATGTTTCGGTCGATATTATGGAGTTAATTTGGAAAAAACTTCAGGCTATAACTGTATACAGGTTTTTTTCATAGCCAAACGTGAACAAAACGGAGCGATTTGTCCTACACAAATAATATTTTTTTGAAAAACTGCACATTTGCTATGTAACTGAGAGTCTCCTATTTGAAAACATCCGAAGCTCTTCAAAGGTAAATTATTTTATTTATTTGGTTATCTGGTTTTTGTGAAAATGTTGCGTGCTAAATGCTACTCAAAATGCTAAGCTAGCTTAGCATACTCTTACACAAATTAGTGAATTGCTATGGTTCAAAAGCATATTTTGAAAATCTGAGATGACAGTGTTGTTAAGAAAAGGCTAAGCTTGAGAGTAAGCGCATTATTTTCATTTTATTTGCGATTTTCAGAAATCGTTAACGTTGCGTTATGCTAATGAGCCTGAGGCTTTAGTCACGATCCCGGATCCGGGATGGGGAGTTTCAAGAGGTTAAAAATTAATAGTTGAAAAGCTCTTACCACGCTGTAGATCTGAGGCTTGCGTCGCTTGGCTAGGTCGATGATGTTGATCCCATTGTAGTAGAGGTTCTCAATGCAGCCATGGAAGTTCTTCCTCAGGAAGGTACCAGGCTTACCTGGCAGTGGGATGCCCCCAAAGCTGAGCTATGATGAGGACAGAGGGTGAAGTATAGACATGTTAGAACGAAAAAGAAGAAAGGTCCTTTGAGTGGTAGGTGTCACGTTGAAAAGAGAGTCTAAAGAGATATACCAAGAGCTCTATTTTCGTTAAAGGGGTGCTAGCGTCAAGCGCACGCTCGTTTGTAATTTCATCATGTAAAAACTGCCACGCTGGCATTTTCCAACCCTAACACCAGGTTCGGCAATTTACATGTCTTATATCAGCTCGCTTGCACTCAGATGACAGGGTGGAAATATTTGAAGTGTTCCCTTAAAAACATGATCCAAAGTGCTAATTTCAGGCAGTGTTGAGAGGGATATTTAAGAGCGGTAACGCAGTTGAGCCGGTTGAGGCATGGCGTGGGAGCCTGCCGAGCCAACCGAGGCTTGTGAGCCTCTCGAACCAGCTGAGGATTGCTTCGGCAGTGGCACCCGGGCCCAACGTCACCAACAAAAAAAAAAAAAACGTTGGGCCCGGTGTCTGCATTCTATAACGGTTCCGTAACCACAGATGCTGGGGACGGGAAACATGTACAGGGTGAGGATTTAATATTGAATAAACATGAAACTAAACAAGACCAGCGTCTGGACAAGAGAAACAAAACAACATCAATGCAGACACAAAAATGAAAGTGAGGAAGTGACAGATATAGGGGAGGCAATCAATGACGTGATGGAACCCAGGTGAGTTGGATGAAGCGCTGGTGTGCGTAACAATGGTGACAGGTGTGCGTAATGATGAGCAGCTTGGCGACCCTGAGCGCCAGAGAGGGGGAGCGGGTACAGACGTGACAAGCACAGCCTTCCATCCTCTCAATTAAGGCTTTTTTTTGTCTGCCCAATGCAATCGTGAAGTAGTCAATAAAGGGTTTGGCTCCTGAGGCCGCTTGGAAATAAATCTTAATCACCAAAGCAGGCCCACATTATTTCAAACATCCCGTTTTGGATGAGTGTAGTCTGCGTTGTTTTAATAGTATATGCCAACGGGGAGAAATGATGGTGTGTGTAAGTGTGATCAAGTCTATATAAAACAAGATATTGTTTCATTTTGTTTAGAATTTGATTAGAATTATTCATTGTCTTTTTAGGCCTTATCTAAAATGAATTGAATCTTGCTTATTGACAATCTTTGGTATGCCTATGCTCAGCCATAATGCAATTTACACTAGACCTAGCCGCTATATCAGCATGAACGCTATTGAAGCCTTGCAAATACTTAGAATAATGTGGACTGCAAATGGGTTTAAGTTAACCTATTTAGCAAAGATGGCATAGGTCTACATTTTGTTATTTCGTTTCTGTAAACCATTTAACAAACTATAATCGATTAACATTGGAATTGGAGTTGACTCCAAGACAATACATAAAAGATCATAAATAAAAAAGTCTCGACACACGCACAACTTGCTTATTCATCAAAACCCAGCACTTTCACGTCAACCCCAGAAAGAAAGACGAAAATCGTACACACTTCCGAAGCTACAGTGCTACTGCCAAGCGATTAGATTTACCATTGCGTTAGGTTTGTTAAAACAGAAACCCAAGTATTATTCTTAATCTTACCATGGCATAAGTTTAAAGTGTTTTTCTGACTGGGTGCTGGTGGTGTAATCTTTTCAGACCTACTGTAAAGGAATATTCTGGATGTTTGGATAGACACACCTCATAGTCCACCTCCAGGGAGTCTCCTTCCCCCTTGGTCCTGAAGTGCTGTGTGTGGGTGTCCACGGTGAGGTTGACCTGCTTGTTGAAGCGCTCGATGAGGACAGAGTGCCAGTGCTGGTCGTCCAGAAGACTGCTGAGAGTGACCGCAACACGCCCACTGCTGAACCGCAGCCTTGTGTCATCTGAAGACAGAGAACAGACAGAGAGCAAGATAATATGGTTACTTTGATATAGATCATAAAACAGTCCAGTTTATTGAGGAAAGAAGAGGTCTGAAAGAATGTGTTCACAAGACATTCCCAAAACGGAGTACTAGAACAGTCTTCCCCAGACTCAGCTGTTCACGATGTGGATCTTTATGGTTGTTAACATTGATCATTATACAGTTGCCATAGGGACCATTTGATTTGTATTGAAAGAAGAGGTTCTCTCATAGGAAGTGCAGACAAGACAGTCATTTAAGAATCCTCCTTCCCAGCTCAGCTGCTCACAATGTGGATCCTTAACAGTCTGAGTCTATCTTGTAAATGGAGCTCAGCAGCAGTGGTAACTGGAAGGATATCAGAACACAAACATCTAGTTACCCTCCCAGACTGCTCCCCAGTCTGCTTTTAAATGGTTCAAAATACTATTGTAGCTGCAGTCCGAGTCCCTTGTGTCCTATTACCAATGACCTCTAACCTCTAAACCCTGAGTTATGTGAGCCAAGTTGAGGTAGAGGGCCAACCTGCCCAGGTGTGATTAACCCACCTAGGTTGAGGTAAATTGCCAACCTGCCCCCGTGTGACTAACTTACCAAGGTTTAGGTAGAGGGCCAGCCTGCCCCCGTGTGACTAACTCACCAAGGTTTAGGTAGAGGGCCAGCCTGCCCCCGTGTGACTAACTCACCAAGGTTGAGGTAGAGGGCCAGCCTGCCCCCGTGTGACTAACTCACCAAGGTTTAGGTAGAGGGCCAGCCTGCCCCTGTGTGACTAACTTACCAAGGTTTAGGTAGAGGGCCAGCCTGCCCCCGTGTGACTAACTCACCAAGGTTTAGGTAGAGGGCCAGCGTGTGACTAACTCACCAAGGTTTAGGTAGAGGGCCAGCCTGTGTGACTAACTTACCAGGGCCAGGTTTAGGTAGAGGGCCAGCCTGCCCCCGTGTGACTAACTCACCAAGGTTTAGGTAGAGGGCCAGCCTGCCCCCGTGTGACTAACTCACCAAGGTTTAGGTAGAGGGCCAGCCTGCCCCCGTGTGACTAACTCACCAAGGTTTAGGTAGAGGGCCAGCCTGCCTCCGTGTGACTAACTCACCAAGGTTTAGGTAGAGGGCCAGCCTGCCCCCGTGTGACTAACTTACCAAGGTTTAGGTAGAGGGCCAGCCTGCCCCTGTGTGACTAACTTACCAAGGTTGAGGTAGAGGGCCAGCCTGCCCCCGTGTGACTAACTTACCAAGGTTGAGGTAGAGGGCCAGCCTGCCCCCGTGTGACTAACTTACCAAGGTTTAGGTAGAGGGCCAGCCTGCCCCCGTGTGACTAACTTACCAAGGTTGAGGTAGAGGGCCAGCCTGCCCCCGTGTGACTCACTTACCAAGGTTTAGGTAGAGGGCCAGCCTGCCCCCGTGTGACTAACATTTAACATTTTACATTTAAGTCATTTAGCAGACGCTCTTATCCAGAGCGACTTACAAATTGGTGAATTCACCTTCTGACATCCAGTGGAACAGCCACTTTACAATAGTGCATCTAAATCATTTAAGGGGGGGGTGAGAAGGATTACTTCTAACTTACCAAGGTTTAGGTAGAGGGCCAGCCTGCCCCGGTGCAGTTCCAGTGTGATGTAGTCGCCCCTCTGACCCTCTCCATGGAGCAGCACCCCCTCAGCCTGGTGGCTCTTGAAGCTCAGCGAGATCACATCCTTCACCGTGCTCATGGACTTCTGGTTAAACCGGTAGAGCAGCGAGCTTCTGCCATCAAAGTCTGCCACATACGATTCTAGTGGATTGAGAGAAGATCAAAGAATCATCGTGTTTTCGAAAATTGCCCCAACGATAGCTCTCTCTGTCACATCTGAGCTGTGAGTTTTCTGTTGCCACTAATTTTGAGGAGAATTCAAGTGGCAAGTCCCATTTCTTTCAACAGTATTATATTTTCACCACAACTTTTGATTGGAAGTAGATGTCAAACTTGCAATTTTTTTGACATTTTTTTATCACAATTCTCTGGCTCTGTCTAATAGATTCTCTAACACTGTGTCTCTGCTCAGTGCTCAGTTCATGTGGATGGGCCTGAACTGAAGACATAATGTAGTAAGTTACAGCAGCAGGGGAAACGTTGAATTCCTGTTCTTTAAAGCCTGGATACATTATGGTTTCTGATGGGATTCAGTTTGTGTAAGTAAAGCTGTCTGAGTAAATAATGCAATCTCTAACATGCACCTGCTATTCCAAGCAGAACAGAAGAAGGGTGATGTGCCTAGAGAAACAAGGGAAGCTATGAGTAGAAGACATGTTTGGGCAAGCTGTTCAAAAAAGGTTTGCTTTACATTGTATCATATACATGACTTATGCAAATAGCTTTTGGAACTATCATTTAAAGAATGTCTAACACATTCATGAACACACAAACAACTTGCTAGAATTCCCCTAGGTTTTTCAAATGGTTTACTCAATGTAATGAGACAGTATTGTGTTTCAGTGGAAGTCACCGTGGGATAAAGAAGATTAGGATTAATTTAAACTCCAAGGTTTTTACCCATATGTATATACCCAAATATGAAAAGTTAATAAATTAGCTGGTATGAGATGATTATACAGATGAAGTCGGAAGTTTACATACACTTAGGTTGGAGTCATTAATAGTTGTCTTTCAACCACTCCACAAAGGTCTTGTTGACTTCTGAAGGTAATTGGTTGCACCAGATCTTATTGAGGGCCTTCATAGCAAAGGTGATGAATACATATGCACGCACCACATTTCAGTTTTAATTTTTAATTTATTTTTTAAAGTAATTTTTTAATCATTTCACTTCACCAATGTTGACTATTTTGTGTATGTCCATTACATCTCATCCAAATAAAAATCTATTTAAATTACAGGTTGTAATGCAACAAAATAGAAAAAACGCCAAGGGGGTGAATACTTTTGCAAGGCACTGTATGTATGTATGTATGTATGTATGTATGTATGTATGTATGTATGTATGTATGTATGTATGTATGTATGTATGTATGTATGTATGTATGTATGTATGTATGTATGTATGTATGTATGTATGTGACATTTAGATAGTTATCACTATTAGTTATTTATTGTGTTGGGTGCTATCCTACTTGATATAAAAATATGTGAGATAAAAACATGGCCACGTTATCTACCGCAGGCGACACGGCGGTGATACACAAATAGGAAGAACCCTCAGGTTGGCAGGCACGTCGATACAACACTGACCTATCGACTCGTCGTGCAACCCAATCAGCCATGCAAACCGTCTTGAGAGGCAACAAATCTCCCCAATTAGCTGATTCGCTTTTCATACATCCACTCCTTTCGACACACCTACTCGCCCATACTCTGCCATCTATATTGGGCTGCAGTGACCCATACTCCGCTATCTATATTGGGCTGCAGTGACCCATACTCTGCCATCTATATTGGGCTGCAGTGACCCGTACTCTGCCATCTATATTGGGCTGCAGTGACCCATACTCCGCCATCTATATTGGGCTGCAGTGACCCGTACTCTGCCATCTATATTGGGCTGCAGTGACCCATACTCCACCATCTATATTGGGCTGCAGTGACCCATACTCCGCCATCTATATTGGGCTGCAGTGACCCATACTCCACCATCTATATTGGGCTGCAGTGACCCATACTCTGCCATCTATATTGGGCTGCAGTGACCCATACTCCACCATCTATATTGGGCTGCAGTGACCCATACTCTGCCATCTATATTGGGCTGCAGTGACCCATACTCCACCATCTATATTGGGCTGCAGTGACCCATACTCTGCCATCTATATTGGGCTGCAGTGACCCATACTCCACCATCTATATTGGGCTGCAGTGACCCATACTCCGCCATCTATATTGGGCTGCAGTGACCCATACTCCACCATCTATATTGGGCTGCAGTGACCCATACTCTGCCATCTATATTGGGCTGCAGTGACCCATACTCCACCATCTATATTGGGCTGCAGTGACCCATACTCTGCCATCTATATTGGGCTGCAGTGACCCATACTTGGATGATGAGGGCCAGCTATGCAAAAGGTATTACAAAGCAGTGCAGTGCAAGGGAGGTTTAGGTGCAAAATGACATATAAAAACTATTTTACACGTAACATTTGCATTGTAACATAATTCTACTCGCAACTAAATTCAGAAAATAGTTTTATTGATAATGACATGAATGTAGTGGAAAATAGAGAGTGAACAAATGTCAACGATGATGAAGATGCCTCTAATTGCTTGCTGGCACAGAGGCCCAACGTGATGATTCAATCATGATTTATGGCATTGTTTGAATGGCAGACCGTCCATGGGCTATCATAGGGGTCAAACACACATTATCTGTGGTAATCTCGATGAAGAGACACTCCCACAGAAGTCCTAGGGTCACTGAATCCAGGAGAGGTGTGAAGACTGATGAAACTTGAAACGACGCAATGAATGTTATTGTGTGAATTAAATTGTCATGGTTGGATTGTTTCATGAGTTGATAAAGAACTTTGAATTTTGCTATGATTCATTGTACTTACTGTAAGTGCTATGGATGTATCATTACAGTGTTATCCAGTTCGCGGAATGGCGGACAGTCGGATGGCGGATAGTTCAAAGAGGAGCAACACAGAGGTGTGCTCCTATCAAACAGTGTATCATGTAACAGACATAAAGTAGAGAATGCGTGTGAAGTGTTATGCCTTTTGTTTAAATGTTTTGGGCCATTCAAAGTGACGTTAATTAGATGATGGGGATGATGGATTTAGAATCTTCTGATAGGCTAATTGACATTTTTGAGTCAATTGGAGGTGTACATGTGGATGTATTTCAAGGCCTACATTCAAACTCAGTGCCTCTTTGCTTGACATCATGGGAAAATCTAAAGAAATCAGCAAAGACCTCATAAAAAAATTGGAGACCTCCACAAGACTAGTTCATCCTTGGGAACAATTTCCAAACTCCTGAACGTACCATGTTCATCTGTACAAACAATAGTACACAAGTATAAACACCATGGGACCATGCAGCTGTCATACCGCTCAGGAAGGAGACACATTCTGTTTCCTAGAGATGAACGTACTTTGGTGCGAAAAGTGCAAATATATCCCAGAATAACAGCAAAGGACCTTGTGAAGATGCTGGAGGAAACAGGTACAAAAGTATCTCTATCCACAGTAAAACGAGCCCTATATCGACATAACCTGAAAGGCCACTCAGCAAGGAAGAAGCCACTGCTCCAAAACCACCATAAAAAAGCCAGACAACGGTTTGCAACTGCACATGGGGACAAAGATCGTACTTTTTGGAGAAATGTCCTCTGTTCTGATTAAACAAAAATATAACTGCTTGGCCATAATGACCATCTTTATGTTTGAGGGAAAAAGGAGGAGGCTTGCAAGCCGAAGAGCACCATCCCAACCGTGAAGCAATGGGAGTGGCAGCATCATGTTGTGGGGGTGCTTTGCTGCAGGAGGGACTGGTGCACTTTACAAAATAAATGGCATCATGAGGAAGGGAAATTGTGTGGATATATTGAGGCAACATCTCAAGACATCAGTCAGGAAGTTAAAGCTCGGTCGCAAATGGGTCTTCCACATTGACAAGCATACTTCCAAAATTGTGGCAAAATGGCTTCAGGACAACAAAGTCAAGGTATTGGAGTGGCCATCACAAAGCCTTGACCTCAATCCAACAGAAAATTCGTGGGCAGAATTGAAAAAGCATGTGCGAGCAAGGAGGCCTACAAACCTGACTCAGTTACACCAGCTCTGTCAGGTGGAATGGGCCAAAATTCACACAACTTATTGTGGGAAGCTTGTGGAAGGCTACCCGAAACATTTGACCCAAGTTTAACAATTTAAAGGCAAAGCTACCAAATACTGTTTGAGTGTATGTAAACTTCTGACCCTGTCACACCCTGACCATAGTTTGCTTTGTATGTTTCTATGTTTTGTTTGGCCAGGGTGTGATCTGAGTGGGCATCCTATGTTACATGTCTAGTTTGTCTATTTCTATGTTTGGCCTGATATGGTTCTCAATCAGAGGCAGGTGTTAGTCATTGTCTCTGATTGGGAACCATAGTTAGGTAGCCTGTTTGGTGTTGGGTTTTGTGGGTGATTGTTCCTGTCTCTGTGTTAGTTTGCACCAGAATAGGTTGCTTCAGTTTTCCACGTTTGTTGTTTAGTATTATGTTCATGTTTAGTTGTCTTATTAAAAAACATGAATAGTAACCACGCTGCATTTTGGTCCTCCTCTCCTTCAACTCAAGAAAACCGCTACAGACCCACTGGGAATGTGATGAAAGAAATAAAAGCTGAAATAGATCATTCTCTCTTCCATTATTCTGACATTTCACATTCTTAAAATAAAGTGGTGATCCTAACTGACCTAAGTCAGTGCATTTTTACTAGGATTATATGTCAGGAATTGTGAAAAACTGAGTTTAAATGTATTTGGCTAAGGTGTATGTCAACTTCCGACTTCAACTGTACATAACCATGCTATCAATTACAACAGGGCACTGTCAATGATGGGGAATGCTCAGAACAGTAGTGACAACAGTTCAAGTGATTATTAGTGAAAACAATTCCGATTTGTGGACCCTTTATCAATCAGAAGTGTGAGCGTGCAGGTGAACGAAAACCAAAATGAGATAAACATGGGATAGACATGGACTTGAGTCTACAGATTTGTTTTTCTCCAGATGTTTTATACGAATAAAGACTTGCTAAATGTGGAAATTCTTAATTTTTACATGTTCCTCTGTGACTTTGAGGAAGATCCCAACATTTATTAACATTTTCACCATCATTGTAAAGTTCTTGTATTTTGTTGCTTTGACAAAGTCATTGCAGTCGATTATTATTGATTTAAAGGTAATAAAAAAAACTACAAAAAAATCACTTGCAAATTGTAAAACATTTTGTATTTGTATTTGTTATGGATCCCGATTCGCTGCAGCATCTACTCTTCCTGGGGTCCAGCAAAATTAAGGCAGTTTGCAAAATTAAGGCAGCATTCCAGGTGACTACCTCATGAAGCTGGGTGGAAGAATTCCAAGAGTGTGCAAAGCTGTCATCAAGGCAGACAGTGGCTATTTGAAGAATCTCAAATATAAAATATATTTAGATTTGTTGAACCCTTTTTTGATTACTACATGATTCCATATGTGTTATTTCATAGTTTTGATGTCTTCACTATTATTCTACAATGTAGAAAATAGTAAAATAAAGAAAAACCCTTGAAAGAGTAGGTGTGTCCAAACCTTTGACCGCTAGTGTATAGATGTATATATTTTTACAGTACTTAAATGGTGGAACGGCCCATAAGTGCAAGTTTGCCATCTATGACATGTTCAATGGTAACGTATGGCTCTTCATTTGCTTGCTATTAGAGCACCCTGGAGTTACATTTTTTACAGTTTAAGTGAAATGAGGTGCTGGTGAAGCTGCATGTATTAGCAGAGCACACATTCATCCAACATGAATACAGGGATCATGCTGTGGTACCATTCGGCATTATTGTGCTCGCTCGGGAATAATTATAACGGTCATAGTGCAGTATTTCACTGGCTGATCCAGTTAGTGCTACTTCAGAATGTGTGTGAAAGGCGCCCCAGTGAATCCCCTTTATTTATTTAGCATTACCCAGGAAGGAGCCGGCTCTTAACTGGCACGCCTGCCTGGCTGTCGCTGTCTACCTCTATTAGCTGGTACGATTGTGTTTCGCTCAGCATTTGCTTTGATCTTGTTTGAAGGAAAAGTGTCTCTTCACCTTGCAGACACTATACAGTATCTCTTTAAATAGTGTGCAAAACAGGATGGTTACAGGATGGTTACACGATGGTTACAGGATGGTTACACAATGATTACAGGATGGTTACACAATGATTCCAGGACGGTTACACAATGATTACAGGATGGTTACACAATGATTCCAGGACGGTTACACAATGATTACAGGATGGTTACACAATGATTACAGGATGGTTACACAATGATTACAGGACGGTTACACAATGATTACAGGATGGTTACACAATGATTACAGGATGGTTACACAATGATTCCAGGATGGTTACACAATGATTCCAGAATGGTTACACAATGATTACAGGATGGTTACACAATGATTACAGGATGGTTACACAATGATTACAGGATGGTTACACAATGATTCCAGGATGGTTACACAATGATCCCAGGATGGTTACACAATGATTCCATGATGGTTACACAATGATCACAGGATGGTTACACAATGATCCCAGGATGGTTACACAATGATTCCATGATGGTTACACAATGATTCCAGGATGGTTACACAATGATTCCAGGATGGTTACAGAATGATTCCAGGATGGTTACACAATGATTCCAGGATGGTTACACAATGATTACAGAATGGTTACACAATGATTACGGGATGGTTACACAATGATTCCGGGATGGTTACACAATGATTCCAGGATGGTTACACAATGATTCCAGGATGGTTACACAATCATTCCAGGATGGTTACACAATGATTCCAGGATGGTTACACAATGATTCCAGGATGGTTACACAATGATTCCAGGATGGTTACACAATGATTACGGGATGGTTACACAATTATTACGGGATGGTAACACAATGGTGACAGGATGGTTACACAATGATTACAGGATGGTTACACAATGGTTACAGGATGGTTCCACAATGGTTACAATGACATAATGCTATTTTCTAATGGAAACCACTGTCAACAAGGGGATACAATCAGCCCCATGATAGATGACATGCTTAAACAAGCCTCAATGTCATCCGTAATAAATGTTAGAGTCTGCACAGGACTGACCTCACTCTTGTTAGAACATGTTTCCTTGCAGTCCAGGAGTCCCCCCAAATTACCACATGGGGTGGAATCACAGATGGCAGAATATGATGATATTAGCTGAACGTGTTTGTGTTTTGTAAGAGCTGGGGTCACTTTAATGTAGTCACAGCCTATATGGTCTGAATGTAAGGTCTGGTGGTCTGATCACTCACTGTAGGCACAGCCGTAGACCTCCACTCTGAGTCCCACCCAGCCACTGGGGTTCCAGTCCAGGGGGACGAAGCGCAGGAAGCGGCTTCTGATAGAGTGGGACAACTTGTGGTGGACGACACCGTCAGCATTCACATTCCCCGCAAACCTCTGCCGACAAACAGAGGAGGAAAACAGGAGGGAGAGCAGAGGGAGAGAAGAGGGAGAGAACAGGTTTAATAAGATGTAACACGTTTCTCAGCGTTCATGCTGTGTCACTACATTTACCCTGTTGGGTGAGGTTTATGACTCCCCCCATCAATACCTTTCCCCTTTTCCCTCCACTAGACAGAATGGACTCTTGGAATGCCCTTTGTTAACATAGAGAGAGTATGGTACCATTAACAGTTTTGGGAAAGGTACAATATTTCAGTAATCCAACCAGTTGAAAGTGTCCATTGGTACTTAAAGAATATGATGTCAGATCAGTTGGTGTCTGGGACATTATATCTGATGATAGGACGACATAAATTGTATCTTGGAAAGTCTACACATTATAGTTCACACATCAGATTCACATGGAATTGTTGTGCAGCAGCTCTATAAACACACCCTGTGGTTCCCCAGGTTATTAACGAGTTAATTGTTGCATGGTTTAATTCAATCACGTAATCAATCAAACATTAGGTCATCAATTTGATAAAATGCCTGTCACATAATTTAATCAGTCAGAGACACGAGAATGGTAAAGGGCAAAATTACAGTACACCTACTGTAATATTAATACGACATCAAAGCAAGTACTGCGTAATACAATAATACAATACAATAAACGCTACCGTGATCAGAATGAATTAATGAAATGCATTGAGGAGAGGGGTTTGTACTTCACAGTATTTTACTGTAATTACAAGGGCTTGGTGCAAGCAGATTGGCTGCTGGGTAAAGTGTTTACACATTACAGCATATTATTTCATATTTGGTGTATTATATCACTTGCACGTCTAGAGGCCTTAACAAAGGCTTCCAAACTGGCAGTGACAATAGGGCAAAACAGACCAAAAGGACATGGCAAAATCTTGAACCATTTCAAGTTTAAGACTTGCTGCCACTCCAAACCATCCGCTATACATTTTAAATTAGTGGGGCACTATAACCACATAGGAGTTCAATTGGTACAGCCTTCTCATGGGTGCAACAAATATAGCCTCTTACAAGGCACGCCTCCAAATATGTTAATGACTCAGAAACAACAATATCATGAGCCCACTAGTGATCAAAAGTGTTTTGCAACTCCAAAGATATGGTACGATAATGTATTCTGTGGGATGGAATTAAGGTAGCATTCGATCATTTGCAGGATGCTGCAGTAAAAAAGTGTCAGAGTATTTTACTGTTGATAATAACCCAAATTACCTTATAATTACATTTTTCAGTTCATGTCCACAGAAAGTGTACCTTTAAAAATGTATGTTTAATTTAAACCTGCTCATCATGTTAATGACGTCATCGACTCCACTGTGTGTGTGCCCTAACTGAACATTCAGGAATTCACAAAGCAAACATTGAAAGCAATAACAAAGGGTCAAAAGTAACAAAACAACGAATAAGAAAGGTCCTTGATTGTTCTCTATCCATTCCATTCTGAACAACAGGTGTTGTGTTACATGGTCACTCCATAGAGACTAAGGACACTAGTGATGGGGGAAGAATCAATACAGTTACATAACGCAGTATATTTTCTGATGATATTATATTGATATTTGACTCCAAGTATTATAATGTATTTTTCTACTGTAGGTAGCGTTGCTTAGCGCTAGTCAGCTGTACCTGCGCCAAAACTCAAGTATTTTTCACCCTATAGTTTGTTCTCTATCATTTTTATATTTTTTTTAACCTCTTTTGGTATTAGTTTCATTAATCCTTTATTGATATAGTCCCAAAATGTTTTGCATGTCAGCTATCAAGTTTTTAAGATATATAACTTTGAAAATACAGAAATACAGCCAGTATGATGCATTTTTAATCAAATGATGCTGCATTTTGTTGTTTTGGGATGGAATTTTACTTTAAATAGTGAGCCAACATATTTTCAGCACATTTATTTCCTTGATTGACCAAAACTCATTTTCTCACACTCTCTCTTCTCTCTCTGCAGAAGACACATAGTGAGCAATATGTTTGGAACATCAAATCGCAATAAAATAAGTATCGTGATAATATTGTATGATGAGGTCCCTGGCAATTTAAAGTCCTTAAGGACACCCCATACAGTGAATTGATAATCACACAGATTCTGTCCTGCACATTGTGATGTACTGTGGCTTCTGTTGTACACTGTTGTTTACTTCATTAAAACACTTTGACAAAACAATATGAATAACATGGCCAAAGCTATTTAAATGTTTCATTTGCATGAAGTCATTAGCATTCTGTTTGAATTAGAATGCCCTGGAAACATATATTGTACCCTGCATGGTGCAATTTAACAATTGTTTTCCCGTTTCTGTTTTCCACAGCAGGTGTCAGCTTTCATAGTATTGGAATTTCTTCCCTCTTTTATTAGGATTTAAATAGCAGGGTTTATTTATGAATGTATCTTTTTGAAGGCTTTTCCCTGACTAATATAAAACTGCAAAATAATACTTTTTGCTATCTAATTTATTGATATTAAAAATCCCCCTCATGGCCAATAGTGGTTCATTATCTTCTCATCAACAGTATATACGCTAATGCCTCACTAGAAAGAAGATTATTTAAAATGCAGGTAATAATCAAATGAAAACAATTTATCAGTGTTATCTGCAGTTGTCATTAAATTCTTACATCAATAGGATGGGTGTGCCACACTGATCTATAATTTTCTCCCTCTAACATTTCTCTCTCTTTTCAAAATGACTTATATTGATTCAACCCAACTGTCAAGCCCAAATAAACGTGTTGAACTGGGTAAGACCTAGAGTCAGCATCTGATGACTGCAAGAATCATTGTTCAACTCCATTCAGTGAGAGAAAGTGAGTAGAAATGGAAGAAGTACTGTTTTTTCTTCTATATAATATATTAACAGTTCAAACACATGAAGAGACCTTTGGAGGTCATATAAATCACCATGATAAATGACATCTCATTCTCTCAAATGAGTCATATACAGCAAACCTAAGACCAATTTTTTTTTGTGTGTTTGGGCCTAAATTGATGAGTGCATGGTGTAACCTTGGAAACACATGTATAACAAGTGATTTAGCAGGGACAGTGACCTCAAGCTTTGCAGCATGCTTTTCAAAAGCCCCAGCAGTCATCTTGCAACTTGTCAGGAAGATTGTACTCCCATATGAGTGATCTATTTGAAAGCACAATGGAAACCAAACCCTGTCTCAGAACAGCCATTGTTATTCCAGATCGGAGAAAATGGTGACAGCGCATCCATCCAATTACTGTGCAGATGTGAACCAGAGTATCTGGAACCCTGAAGGGAGCCGAAGACCTCCCATTGGACGACAGAGCTTCATGTTATTCACTGTCTACATAAACAGCTCAACCCCACAGTGACTTCATTCATTCTATTTCTGTATCCACCCTGAACCGACGGTCTCCCTCCCTGTTCATTAGGACTCTTTACTCTTCCTCTCTCATGACGAGGTCCCTAATGTCACATACATCAGCTGAACACACACAAGCCCCTGGGTACACCGATACACGCCCCTGCTCTATGCTATGCTGCTACTGCTAAGATATATTCTCAGTATATGAGAATTCAAGATAACAACATTCTTAGACTATACACTGAGTATACAAAACATGAAGAACACCTGTTGTCCTGTAGTCCAATAGGAGGTCTTCTCCTCCATTCAGGGTTCCAGATACTCTGGTTCACATGACATAGACTGAACAGGTGAATCGAGGTGAAAGCTATGATCCCTTGTTGATGTCACTTGTTAAATCCACTTCAATCAGTGTAGATGAAGTGGGGAGACATGTTAAAGAAGGATGTTTAAGCCTTGAGAGAATTGAGATGGATTGTGTATGTGTGCCATCCAGAGGGTGAATGGGCAAGATGAAATATTTAAGTGCCTTTGTTGAACGGGGTATGGTTGTAGGTGCCAGGCATACCAGTTTGAGTGTATCAAGAACTACACTTCTGGGTTTTTCACACTTAACAGTTTCCTGTGTGTATTAAGAATGGTCCACCACCCAAAGGAATTCCACACAACTTGACACAACTGTGGGAAGTATTGGAGTCAACATGGGCCATCATCCATGTAAAACACTTTAGACACCTGTCAGGATTTGGCCAGGGTTGTTCCGGGTTTTGGTCAGTAGATGCCCCCATTGTGCTTTTTGTCCCTATGTTTTTCCCTTGATCCCCATTATTATTTGCACCTGTGTCTCGTTTTCCCTGATTGTATTTAAACCCTTTGTTTCCCTCAGTTCTGTGCTCTGTGTTTGTATGTTAGCACCCTGCCCTAGTGTTCTGTGTGCTCTTGTCGATTCCGGGTGACGTTCTTGTGGTATTCTGTTTTTTTTTGTTTTTGTTTATTTTTGGTGAGTTTCTTTTGAGGTCTTTTTGTGTTTTACCCACCACCTTTTGGATTTGCCATTTTTTGTATTTTAGGATTTTTTCTTTATTAAATACACCGTCTTAAGTACTGCTGTGTCTGCCTCATCTTCTGGGTTCTGCTGTCTATTCGTGGCTCAGTTGGTTAAGTGACTGTTTCTCACTCCGGAGACCCAGGTTCGAAACTGGGTCCTGACAGACACCCTTGCAAAAAAGATGACTTAGCTATGTGTCAAGCACAAAGAGCACCTGAGAGCCATAGTTGCTGGGCTTACAGGGGAGGCTAAGACAGCTAAGCTCTCCAAGGGGGCCTACGTCAAGCACTTTGTTATCCCACTGCACTGGATGCTCCTCTACACATCCACATTGGTAAACATCACAGACAATCTATTATTTACTCTGTTCAATGAGGAAGAAAACACAGAATAGCATCTGGGATGGAAAACTTTGACAAAATATGTTTTCCATCATTCATCACAATACAATACATTGTCCATCATGAAGATACGAATATGACAAAGGCAGACTTGTATATGCTGTATATTCTCTGATATGGGAGAAATACGAGCTAATAATCACAGACGCTGTGATCTTATGAGATCTTTGTATACATCGTTTACATACTGTAAATAAATATTTTCTGTTTGATTTACTTGAAAGGATGCTGGTATGTCTCCCATATTGATGTGTACAGAGTTAAGCTCTGGCTCTTCTCAGAACTGCCTTTGACACAATATTGATACCACAATGGAGACAATAAATTAAACACATTGATGCAGTAACCAAATATGTGCACTAGGAGCAGATGAAGCCCATGTCTGGAAGAAGAGAAACAGATGAAGCCCATGTCTGAAACAAGAGGAGAGGTTGAAATGGGGGAACAAGAGGAACGGATGAAGCCCATATCTGGAACAAGAGGAGAGGTTGAAGTCCATGTCTGGAACAAGAGGAGAGGTTGAAGCCCATGTCTGGAACAAGAGGAACGGATGAAGCCCATGTCTGAAACAAGAGGAGAGGTTGAAGTCCATGTCTGAAACAAGAGGAGAGGTTGAAGCCCATGTCTGGAACGAGAGGAAAGGATGAAGCCCATGTCTGGAACAAGAGGAGAGGTTGAACCTACTGTTTTAGCTAGCTCTCCCAATCAACACCTGCGATTACTGTATGCCTCGCTGCATGTCTCTCTCAAATGTCAATATTCCTTGTATACTGTTGTTCAGGTTAGTTATCATCACCCAGTGCCTGGGCTTACCTCCGCTGTACCCGCACCCCACCATACCCCTGTCTGCGCATTATGCCCTGAATATATTCTACCATGCCCAGAAATCTGCTCCTTTTATTCTTTGTCCCCAACGCTCTAGGCGACCAGTTTTGATAGCCTTTAGCCGCACCCTCATACTACTCCTCCTCTGTTCCGCGGGTGATGTGGAGGTAAACCCAGGCCCTGCATGTCCCCAGGCACCCTCATTTGTTGACTTCTGTGATCTAAAAAGCCTTGGTTTCATGTATGTCAACATCAGAAGCCTCCTCCCTAAGTTTGTTTTACTCACTGCTTTAGCACACTCTGCTAACCCTGATGTCCTTGCCGTGTCTGAATCCTGGATAAGGAAGGCCACCAAAAATTCTGAGATTTCCATACCCAACTATAACATTTTCCATCAAGATAGAACTGCCGAAGGGGGAGGAGTTGCAGTCTACTGCAGAGATAGTCAGCAAAGTAATGTCATACTTTCCAGGTCCATACCCAAACAGTTCGAACTACTAATTTTAAAAATTACTCTCTCCAGAAATAAGTCTCTCACTGTTGCTGCCTGCTACCGACCCCCCTCAGCTCCCAGCTGTGCCCTGGACACCATTTGTGAATTGATCGCCACCCATCTAGCGTCAGAGTTTGTTCTGTTAGGTGACCAGAACTGGGATATGCTTAACACCCCAGCAGTCCTACAATCTAAGCTAGATGCCCTCAATCTCACACAAATCATCAAGGAACCCACCAGGTACAACCCTAAATCTGTAAACAAGGGCACCCTCATAGACGTCATCCTGACCTACTGGCCCTCCAAATACACCTCCACTGTCTTCAACCAGGATCTCAGTGATCACTGCCTCATTGCCTGTATCCGCTACGGATCCGCAGTCAAACGACCACCCCTCATCACTGTCAAACGCTCCCTAAAACACTTCTGTGAGAACTAAGAACAGATATAGCCCTTGGTTCACTCCAGACCTGACTGCCCTCGACCAGCACAAAAACATCCTGTGGCGGACTGCAATAGCATCGAATAGTCCCCGCGATATGCAATTGTTCAGTGAAATCAGGAACCAATACACACAGTCAGTCAGGAAAGCTAAGACCAGCTTCTTCAGGCAGAACTTTGCATCCTGTAGCTCCAACTCCAAAACGTTCTAGGACACTGTGAAGTCCATGGAGAACAAGAGCACCTCCTCCCAGCTGCCCACTGCACTGAGACTAGGTAACACGGTCACCACCGATAAATCCATGATTATCGAAAACTTCAACAAGCATTTTTCAACGGCTGGCCATGCCTTCCGCCTGGCTACTCCGACCTCGGCCAACAGCTCCGCCCCTCTGCAGCTACTCGCCCAAGCCTCTCCAGGTATACAGAATGGTGTCGTCTGCGTAGAGGTGGATCAGGGAATCACCCGCAGTAAGAGCAACATCATTGATATATACAGAGAAAAGAGTCGGCCTGAGAATTGAACCCTGTGGCACCCCCATAGAGACTGCCAGAGGACCGGACAGCATGCCCTCCGATTTGACACACTGAACTCTGTCTGCAAAGTAGTTGGTGAACCAGGCAAGGCAGTCATCAGAAAAACCGAGGCTACTGAGTCTGCCGATAAGAATATGGTGATTGACAGAGTCGAAAGCCTTGGCAAGGTCGATGAAGACGGCTGCACAGTACTGTCTTTTATCGATGGCGGTTATGATATGGTTTAGTACCTTGAGCGTGGCTGAGGTGCACCCGTGTCCGGCTCGGAAAACAGATTGCACAGCGGAGAAGGTACGGTGGGATTCGAGATGGTCAGTGACCTGTTTGTTGACTTGGCTTTTGAAGACCTTTGATAGGCAGGGCAGGATGGATATAGGTCTGTAACAGTTTGGGTCCAGGGTGTCTCCCCCTTTGAAGAGGGGGATGACTGCGGCAGCTTTCCAATCCTTGGGGATTTCAGACGATATGAAAGAGAGGTTGAACAGGCTGGTAATAGGGGTTGCGACAATGGCTTCCAACTGCTCTTAAACGCTAGTAAAACCAAATGTATGCTTTTCAACCGTTCGCTGCCTGCACCCGCACGCCCGACTAGCATCACCACCCTGGATGGTTCCGACCTTGAATATGTGGACATCTATAAGTACCTGGGTATCTGGCTAGACTGTAAACTCTCCTTATAGACTCATATCAAACATCTCCAATCGAAAATCAAATCTAGAGTCGGCTTTCTATTCCGCAACAAAGCCTCCTTCACTCACACCGCCAAACTTACCCTAGTAAAACTGACTATCCTACCAATCCTCAACTTCGGCGGTGTCATCTACAAAATAGCTTTCAACACTCTACTCAGCAAACTGGATGCAGTCTATCACAGTGCCATCCATTTTGTCACTAAAGCACCTTATACCACCCACCATTGCGACCTGTATGCTCTAGTCGGCTGGCCCTCGCTACATATTCGTCGCCAGACCCACTGGCTCCAGGTCATCTATAAGTCCATGCTAGGTAAAGCTCCGCCTTATCTCAGTTCACTGGTCACGATGGCAACACCCACTCGTAGCACATGCTCCAGCAGGTGTAGCTCACTGATCATCCCTAAAGCCAACACCTCATTCGGCCGCCTTTCGTTCCAGTCCTCTGCTGCCTGTAACTGGAACGAATTGCAAAAATCGCTGAAGTTGGAGACTTTTATCTCCCTCACCAACTTCAAACATCTGCTATCTGAGCAGCTAACCGATCGCTGCAGCTGTACATAGTCTATTGGTA
This sequence comes from Oncorhynchus masou masou, assembly GCF_036934945.1. Lineage (NCBI taxonomy): Eukaryota > Metazoa > Chordata > Actinopteri > Salmoniformes > Salmonidae > Oncorhynchus > Oncorhynchus masou. Next base: position 44,008,159 of record NC_088221.1, on the reverse strand, counting down.
AATAGCCCACCCAATTTTACCTACCTCATCCCCATACTGCTTTATTTTATTTACTTTTCTGCTCTTTTGCACACCAATATCTCTACCTGTACATGACCATCTGATAATTTATCACTCCAGTGTTAATCTGCAATATTGTAATTATTCGCCTACCTCCTCATGCCTTTTGCACACAATGTATATAGACTCTTTTTTTCTACTGTGTTATTGACTTGTTAATTGTTTACTCCATGTGTAACTCTGTGTTGTCTGTTCACACTGCTATGCTTTATCTTGACCAGGTCGCAGTTGCAAATGAGAACTTGTTCTCAACTAGCCTACCTGGTTAAATAAAGGTGAAATAAATCAATAAAAATACAAATGTTTCTTTGTGTTGCTACCATGCTGTGTTGTTACGTGTTGATGCCATGCTATGTTGTCATCTTAGGTCTCTCTTTATGTACTGTTGTATTGCCCCTCTTTTCTTGATGTGTGTTTTGTCCTATATTTGTATTTAATGTATTTTTATTTTTAATCCCAGCCCCCATCCCTGCAGGAGTCATTTTGCCTTTTGCCTTAGGCTAACCAACGTAGCCAGGTGCACGGTGTTTCCTCCGACACATTGGTGCGGCTGGCTTCCCGGGTTGGAGGCGCGCTGTGTTAAGAAGCAGTGCGGCTTGGTTGGGTTGTGTTTCGGAGGACGCATGGCTTTCGACCTTCGTCTCTCCCGAGCCCGTACGGGAGTTGTTGCAATGAGACAAGATAGTAATTACTAACAATTGGATACCACGCATTTGGGGAGATTGGGGGGTAAAATAATAAAATGTTGACCTTGTCATAATTTGAAAACTAGTAGGTTACAAATAGATACTATTCCAGAGAGTTACCATAGTCATTTCAAGTCACTAGCTGCAGGCTGAAATAAACATTCCATCATATACGTTGCATAGAAACCCAAATACAACCATGTAGATAGATAGGTGTGTGTGTCATGTATGCTAGAATGTAGGTTTTAAAACGACAGCTGCATGTGCATTTTAGCCAACACATATGGCATATGGCATAGCATTTGCAATACAACATTCTTTAAAAGCAGTTGTACAATGTGCTCTGCAATAAAAGTTCCTAAACCAGACGGGTTCTCAAAAAGCAGATGCCCAATACCATAGTGGGCATGCATCATGTTGGATGCATTGGACTATAAAGTATGGAGAATGACAAAGAACCTGTAAGATTATACAAACATCAGTTGGGAAATTAATGTTTGAGTTTCAAATACAAAATATTCAGTGAATGTGAGTATATTGGCTACTAGGTAGACTTCCCACTCCTTGCCAGACAGTAGTGCTTGTCAAGCGGGAGCAACGCGCCCTGTGTCCTGGTGTTGTTGCCGTTCATGCCCCCCCCCCATTTAGTATTACACTGGATATACAGTGGCTTACGAAAGTATTCACCCCCTTGGCATTTTCCTATTTTGTTGCCTTACAACCTGGAATTAAAATATATTTTTCGGGGGTTTGTATCATTTGATCTACATAACATGCCTACCACTTTGAAGATGCAAAATATTTTTCATTGTGAAACAGACAAGAAATAAGACAAAAAAATGAAAACTTGAGCATGCATAACTATTCATCCCCCCTAAGTCAATACTTTGTAGAGCCACCTTTTGAAGCAATTACAGCTGCAAGTCTCTTGATGTATGTCTCTATAAGCTTAGCACATCTAGCCACTGGGATTTTAGCCCATTCTTCAAAGTAAACCTGCTCCAGCTCCTTCAAGTTGGATGGGTTCCGCTGGTGTACAGCAATCTTTAAGTCATACCACAGATTCTCAATTGGATTGAGGTCTGGGCTTTGACTAGGCCCTTCCAAGACATTTAAAAGTTTCCCCTTAAACCACTCGAGTGTTGCTTTAGCAGTACACTTAGGGTCATTGTCCTGCTGGAAGGTGAACCTCCATCTCAGTCTCAAATCTCTGGAAGACTGACACATGTTTCCCTCAAGAATTTCCCTGTATTCAGCGCCATCCATCATTCCTTCAATTCTGACCAGTTTACAGTCCCTGCCGATGAAAAACACCCCCGCAGCATGATGATGCCACCACCATGCTTCACTGTGGGATGGCGTTCTCGGGATGATGAGAGGTGGTGGGTATGCGCCAGACATAGTGTTTTACTTGATGGCCAAAAAGCTCAATTTTAGTCTCATCTGACCAGAGTACCTACTTCCATATGTTTGGGGAGTCTCCCACATTACTTTTGGCAAACACCAAACTTTTTTGCTTATTTTTTAGTTTAAGCAATTACTTTTTCCTGGCCACTCTTCCGTAAAGCCCAGCTCTGTGGAGTGTATGGCTTAAAATGGTCCAATGGACAGATACGCCATTCTCTGCTGTGGAGCTTTGTATAGTATTTGTATTTATTATGGATCCCCATCTTCCTGGGGTCCAGCAAAATTAAGGCAGTTAATACATTTTTAAAAGATTACAATACATTCACAGATTTCACAACACACTGTGTGCCCTTAGGCCCCTACTCCACCACTACCACATATCTACAGTTCTAAATCCATATGTGTGTATAGTGCGTATGTTATTGTTATTTCGTGTGTGTGTGTGTGTGTGTGTGTGTGTGTGTGTGTGTGTGTGTGTGTGTGTGTGTGTGTGTGTGTGTGTGTGTGTGTGTGCCAATGTGTTTTGTTTTGCTTCATTCCCCACTGTTCCATAAGGTGTTTTTTTAATCTGTTTTTTTTTTAAATCAAATTTTACTGCTTGCGTCAGTTACTTGATGTGGAATAGAGTTCCATGTAGTAATGGCTCTATGTAGTACTGCGTGCCTACCATAGTCTGTTCTGGACTTGGGGACTGTGAAGAGACCTCTTGTGGCATGTCTTGTGGAGTATGCATGGGTGTCCGAGCTGTGTGCCACTAGTTTAGACAGACAGCTCGGTGCATTCAACATACCTCTCATAAATAAAAGTAGTGATGAAGTTAATCTCTCCTCCACTTTCAGACAGGAGAGATTTACATGCATATTATTAATATTAGCTCTCTGTGTACATCCAATAGCCAGCCGTGCTGCCATGTTCTGAGCCAATTGCAATACAGAAATACTCATTATAAAAATTCAGAAAAGATACAACTATTGGCTTAAAGATAAACTTCTTGTGAATCCAACCACGGTGTCAGATTTCAAAAATGCTTTACTGCGAAAGCATACTTTACGATTATTTGAGAACATAGCCAAGCAGACAAATCATTACAAACAGTAACCAGCCAAGTAGAAGAGTTACACATGTCAGAATTTGAGATCAAATTAATCCCTTACCTTTGATGATCTTCATATGGTGGCACTCAGAAGACATTAATTTATTCAATAAATGTTCCTTTTGTTTGATAAAGTCTCTCTTTATATCCAAAGTCAATGGATACTGTAATGGCATTGAATAGAAAACTATAACAACAACAAAAAAATCATACTTCTTGAATGGATCTTTCTCAGGTTTTCGCCTGCCAAATCAGTTCTGTTATACTCACAGACATTATTTTAACAGTTTTGGAAACTTTAGAGTGATTTCTATCCAAACCTACTAATTACATGCATATCCTATCTTCTGGGCCTGAGTAGCTGTTTATTTTGTGCATGCTTTTCATCCAAAATTCCAAATGCTGCCCCCTACCCTAGAGAAGTTAAGAAAGCAGCACATCGCTTTATTATAGACAGACTTCTCCCCATCTTAGCTACTACTGCATCAATATGTTTTGACCATGACAGTTTACAATCTAGTGTTACTCCAAGCAGCTTAGTCATCTCAAATTTCCACATGATTTATTACAAGATTTAGTTTAGGTACCGGGTTTAGTGAGTGTTTTGTTACAAATACAATGCTTTTAGCTTTAGAAATATTTAGGGCTAACGTATTCCTGCCACCCACTCTCAAACTATTTGTTGAGTGTTGCAGTCATTTCACTCACTGTAGTAGCTGAAGTGTTTAGTGTTGAGTCATCTGCATTCATAGAAACTCTGATTTACTCAAAGTCAGTGGCATATCGTTAGTAAAAATTGAAAAAAGCAAGGGGCTTAAACAGCTACCCTGGGGAATTCCTGATTCTAACTGGATTATATTTGATAGGGTTCCATTAAAGAACACCCTCTGTGTTCTGTTAGACAAGTAACTCTTCATCCACATTATAGCAGGTGGTGTAAATCCATAACACATAAATTCTTCCAGCAGCAGATTATGATCAATAATGTCAAAAGCTGCATGGAAGTCTAACAAGACAGCCCCCACAATCATTTTATCATCAATTTCTCTCAGCCAATCATCAGTCATTTGTGTAAGTGCTGTGCTTGTTGAGTGTCCTTCCCTATAAGCTTGCTGAAATTTTGTTGTCAAAATGTTTACTTTAAAATAGCATTGTATCTGGTCAAACACAATTTTTTCCAGAAGTGCCAATGGTTGATACGTCGGCTATTTGAGCCAGTAAAGGGGGCTTTACTATTCTTGGGTAGTGGAATGACTTTAGCTTTCCTCCAGGCCTGAAGGCACACGCTCTCTAGTAGGCTTAAATTGAAGATATGGCAAATAGGAGTGGCAATATTGTCTGCTTTTATACTCAGTAATTTTCCATCTAGATTGTCAGACCCTGGCAGCTTGTCATTTTTGATAGACAACAATGATTTTTTTCACCTCTTCCACACTGACGGAATTCAAAAGTACAATTCTTGTCTTTCATAATTTGATCCGATATATTTGGATGTGTAGTGTTAGCATTTGATGCTGGCATGTCATCCCTAAGTTTGCTTATCTGAAAAAGTTATTAAAGTAGTTTGCAATATCAGTGGGCTTTGTGATGAATGAGCCATCTGATTCACTTCAATGGAGGAGTTGTCTGTGAGTGCAACAGAACTGATGTTACAGGCGAAACCCAGATAAAAACCCAACCAGGAAGTGCCCCATATTTTGAAAGCCCTGCATGCCAATGACTCCTTATATGGCTGTGAATGCGCTACGAATGAGCTTACACTTTTTACGTATTCCCCAAGGTGTCTACAGCATTGTGATGTCTTTTTACGCATTTATGTTGAAGAATAGCCGTAAGGGACCACATTGAGCAAGTGATCACATGATGGCTCCCGCAGAAAATCTTGCGTAAAGTACACAAGTAGACATTTTTCCAATCGCTTCTTATGAGTAACAAATTGTCCCGGTGGATATTTTATCGAATAGATATGTGACGTTTGCCATGTTTCTGTCGATATTATGGAGCTAATTTGGAAAAAAGTTTGTCGATTTCTCAGTCAAACGTGAAGAACAAACGGAGCTATTTCGCCTACAAAAACAATATTTTTGGAAAAAAGGAACATTTGCTATCTAACTGGGAGTCTCCTGAGTGAAAACATCCGAAGTTCTTCAAAGGTAAATGATTTAATTTGATTGCTTTTCTAATTTTCATGAAAATGTTGCCTGCTGGTAGCAGAGCCTAGCATAGCATTATGCCATGATAAACTTACACAAATGCTTGTCTAGCGTTGGCTGTAAAGCATATTTTGAAAATCTGAGATGACAGTGTGAAGGCTAAAGGCTAAGCTGTGTCTCAACATATTTCATTTGTGATTTTCATGAATAGGAAAATTTTCTAGGGATATTTATGGCCGCTGCGTTATGCTAATTAGTTTGAGGCTATGATTACACTCCCGCATGCGGGGTGGGTAGTATCAAGAAGTTAAGGTGCCCCAAAGCTTTTTACTATCATTCTTAATGTAATTTATCTTTGATTCATAGTGTAGTTTCTTTTTCTTTTTATTTAGTTTAGTCACATGATTTCTTAATTTGCAGCATATTTGCCAAACAGAAAAAAACTAACTGCCAGACTTAATTGCCATACCGTTTGCCTAATCCCTCTCAACCATACAATTTTTCAATTCCTCATCAATCCAAGGGGATTTAACAGTTTGTACAGTCATTGTCTTAATGGTTGCGTGCGTATTAGTTACTGGAATATGTACTTTCATAAATGTGTCAAGTGCAATGTCTGGTTTCTCAGCAAATGTTCTTTACATCATCAACATATGAATCACGACAACACTTCTTGTACCTCTTGTACACTATATTAGGCCCAGACTTTGGAACTTTGGTTTTCCTAGATATGGATACTATATCGTGATCACTACATCCTATGGATTTGGATACTGCATTAGTATTCCCCACATATTATTCAGATACTGACTGTTAGCACTTGGTGGTCTATAGCAGCTTCCCACAGGAATGGGCTTTAGGTGAGGCAGATGAACCTGTAGCCATATTATTTCAACAGTACCCGGCCAAAACAAAGAAATACAAAAACATAGAAAAAGGAACATAGAATGCCCACCCAAATCACACCTTGACCAAACCAAAATAGAGACATAAAAAAAAGGTAGACAATCTCTAAGCTTTACAGGACTGTGGTTCTGAATATAGGCCGCAACACCGCCACTGTTGGCATTTCTGTTTTTTTTTTTTTTTGGCCATTTCATTTTTGTGAACCAGGAAGTGGGTATGTTTCTGTGGTCGTATTGCCAGGACCGGCCAGGGGAGTGGGCGAGATACATCCCCTGGGCCGAAATGGCCCAGAACTCACTACGCGACTCCTCTACTAACGTGTCCCCCTTTCAGTGTGTGTTGGGGTACCAGCCGATCCTGGCACCATGGCATCCAAGCCAGACCGTGGCTCCTGCGGTGGAGGAATGGGTGCAGCGCTCCAAGGAGACCTGGAGGGCCGTCCAGCTAGTGGACGGCAGAAAAGGAGTGCTGACCGCCACCGCAGTGAGGCCCCCGTGTTTGAACCGGGGAAAGGGTCTGGCTCTCGACCCGAAACCTGCCCCTCCGCTTGCCCTGCCGGAAGTTGGGGCCGCAGTGTGTAGGGCCCTTCAAAGTCCTGAGGAGAATAAATGAGGTGTTTTATCAATTACAACTCCCTTCATATAACCCCTCGTTTCAAGTGGCTCTCCTCAGGCTGGTGGTAGCTGGTCCCCTGCAGGACAGTAAGGTTCCGGAGGTCCCTCCTCCCCCTCTGGACATCGAGGGGTCCCCGGCGTACACGATATGGGCCATTCTGGACTCGAGGCGCCGGGTGAGCGGCCTGCAGTACCTTGTGGACTGGGAGGGGTACGGTCTGGAGGAGAGGTGCTGGGTACCGGTGGGGAACATTTTGGATCCGTCAATGTTGAGGGATTTCCATCGCCTCCATCCGGAATGCCCTGCGCCTCGTCCTCCGGGTCGACCTCGAGGCCGTTGTCGGCTCGCCGCTCGAGCCGTGCGTTGGGGGAGGGGGGGGGGTGTACTGTCACGACTCCGACCGAAGGTGGCTCCCCTTTGGGTTGCGCTTGGCGGTCGTCGTTGCCGGCCTACTAGCTGCCACTGATTCTTTCCTCCAACCTCCTTACGTGTTTATTGTTTACACCTGTTTTGAGTTTGTTGTAAGTAGTTGGGCTTTATTAGTCAGCCGGCCTGCCCGTTTCTTTGTGCGGGATTAATTATTGTAATCTTTGTGTTTGGTGTAGACGAACGTGTTGGTTTATGTTCGCTGGACAGTTTTCGTCCCCCGTGTCTGGGGCATTTGTTTTGAGCACCCAGTGTTTCGTGGGGTGGCCGTTGTTCACCGTGTGTGCATTAAAAGAGCACTATATTGAACTATCTGTTTCCTGCGCCTGACTTCCCACTCACGACACCCAGAATGTTACAATTGTTGTCATTTTATAACAGGTAATGATCAGCAGAAATAAGGGAGTACTAACTAACTGTCATAGTTGTAGATGTGAGTTTCTCTTTTAAACAATCCCCTGGCTTTGTACACAGCAAATAGCTAACATTCGCCAGAGCAAGCGAGCTACAATCAAAAAGCCTGTGTGTGTTCTGTTATTCATCTGGGTGATGTGATCAATCCATTTATTACAGGGGGAGAAAGATCATACCTCATTTTTGGAGAAATGTCCTCTGGTCTGATGAAACAAAAATATAACTGCTTGGCCATAATGACCATCGTTATGTTTGGAGGAAAAAGGGGGAGGCTTGCAAGCCGAAGAATACCATCCCATCCGTGAAGCATGGGGGTGGCAGCATCATGTTGTGGGGGTGCTTTGCTGCAGGAGGGACTGGTGCACTTCACAAAATATATGGCATCATGAAGAAAATTATGTGGATATATTGAAGCAACATCTCAGGACATCTGTCAGGAAGTTAAAGCTTGGTCGCAAATGGGTCTTCCAAAAGGACAATGACCCCAAGCGTACTTTCAAAGTTGTGGCAAAATGGCTTTAGGACAACAAAGTCAAGGTATTTGCGTGGCTATCACAAAGCCCTTACCTCAATCCTATCATACATTTGTGGGCAGAACTGAAGAAGCGTGTGCGAGCAAGGAGGTCTACAAACCAGACTCAGTTACACCAGTTCTGTCAGGAGTGTGTTTGACCCAAGTTAATGGGAATGCTACCAAATACTAATTGAGCGTATGTAAACTTCTGACCCACTGGGAATGTGATGAAATAAATAATTCCCACTACTATTATTCTGATTTTTCAGATTCTTAAAATAAATTGGTGATCCTAACTGACCTAAAACAAGGATTTTTTTTACTTGGATTAAATGTCAGGAATTGTGAAAAACTGAGTTTAAATGTATTTGGCTAAGGTGTATGTAAACTTCCTACTTCAACTGTAGGTTTAGTATGTCATAGTGGAGACGCAAGGCTTGCAACCTATTATGGGCCTATAACTTTCACATAATAATGGAGTCAGATAGTGAATCATATGGGGGTCATAGACATTCTACATTGACCATTGGACCATGCTCTTAAGCTAACCAATTTCCACATGGTAATAGACTACATATTGAATGGCCCGTGGGCTGCTCAAGCCTGCATGTAATGGAAGACTAGAGAGCTGGAAATAAGGGATGAACAGAAGTAGAGGGAGCTTGTGTTCTGATGTATATGGTCATGTGTTCAATCAGGGGTAATGAGAGCCTGCGAGCAGCACTCTGCACTAATAGGTTTGTTAGTCTGTTTATCGTCGCACTTTAAACCAAGTATTACTTATGAATGCTTAATGAAGCCTTTCATAAGGCCTCTATGAATACTTAACAAATCTCCTATTACATAATATGTTACCTGTTAATCAAGGTTCAAAACAAATGTGTGACCTAAACTGTGAGATAAAAGATTACTTTTAAGAAGCGTAGGTTTTAACGAAGCACAACCTGTTTACATCTTTATTTCCTTCACATTTGTATGCAACGACGACAATGTTGCAGCTGTTCTGGCCTCTCAGCGTCTTTGATCCTGGATACCTGGTGACAATTACCAGCAGCATGTCAATGAATACCATTCTCCCAAAAAATATGCCCTGTCTGATTCACAGGAGAGAATAAAAGTTTCTGAAAAGTGCCGCGTGCCCGAGATCAAAAGAATCAGTGACACCTTTCATGGAGAATAAAGAGCGGGTTGAACCTCGGAAACCTTTACAGCACCATGGTTTGAATGAGAGTGACATTCACCTCTTCTTTATTAAGGGCAAAGTCTCTCGGAGAACGGAAGAACAAACCTCATGAGATTTACTGGTGGAATAAAGGTTCAATGAAAAATAAATGTTAAATGTTACGGTTATCAGCACTTTTAGAACTTTATAGTACATAATATAATTGATGTCGCATTAACCCTTTCAAACATGCCCAGTAGGCAGAATTAGCCTGTGACCTATGCTACAAGGTTAACATTTAGAAACAAAGTGAATCATTTCTAATCTCAATGTCAAATAGATTAACACAGTGCCTCCTTCTCCGTGGAAGTGGAGGATCATATCACCTCTGCCTTACCTGACACCATAGACCCACTTACATTTGCTTACTGCCCCAATAGATCCACAGACGATGAAATCGCCATCGCACTGCACTCTGCCCTATCCAAACTGGACAAGAGGAATACCTATGTAAGAATGTTGTTCATTGACTATAGCTCAGCATTCAACACCATAGTACCTTCCAAGCTCATCATCAAGCTCGAGGCCCTGGGTCTCAACCCCACCTTGTGCAACTGGGTACTGGACTTCCTGACTGGCTTCCCCCAGGTGGTGAAGGTAGGAAACAACACCTCCACTTCACTGATCCTCAACACTGAGGTCCCACTTGGATGCATTCTCAGCCCCCTCCTGTACTCACTGTTCACCCATGACTGTGTGGCCACGCATGCCTCCAACTCAATAATCAAGTTTGCAGATGAAACAACAGTTGTAGGCCTGATTACCAACAATGATGAGACAGCCTACAGGGAGGAGGTAAGGGCCCTGGGAGTGTGGTGTCAGGAAAAAAACCACTCACCTAATGTCAACAAAACAAAGAAGCTGATCGTGGACATCAGGAAACAGCAGAGGGAGCACCACCCTATCCACATCGACGGGACCGCAGTGGAGAAAGTGGAAAGCTTTCTCCACTGCGGTTCCTCAGCATACACATCACTGACAAACTGAAATGGTCCACCCACACATACAGCGTGGTGAAGAAGATGCAACAGCGCCTCTTCAACCTCAGGAGACTGAAGAAATTTGGCTTGGCACCTAAAACCCTCAAAAACTTTTACAGATGCACAATTGAGAGCATCCTGTCAGGCTGTATCACCGCCTGGTACGGCAAATTTTACAGATTTGATAACCGTCAAACAATTACAATGGAACTTTTGTTGCAGAAATGTAGTTTGTTTTTTAGAACAATTTCATTTTCAGCTGCTTTGTATGTAATGGCTGACCAAAAATACCAATCATTACCCTGATCTATTTGTTTAATAAGAGTTAGAAACATATGATGCGCTCTCCAAGTTAAAGATTTTCATTTTATTAACAAGGTTATTATTGTGAAATTATTGTGGCAATTTTCTTGGCCAAAGCAAGTTTAACCTCTTACACTTATGGTGGCGCTATTTCATTTTTGGAAGAAAAACGTTCCCGTTTTAAACAAGATATTTTGTCACAAAAAGATGCTCGACTATGCATATAATTGCTACTGTTCGAAAGAAAACACTCTGACGTGTCCAGAAATACAAATATCTTCTCTGTGCGTGCCCTTTAACGTGAGCTTCAGGCAAAACCAAGATGACTTGGCATCCAGGAAATGACAAGGATTTTTGAGGCTCTGTCTTTCATGATCTCCTTATATGGCTGTGAACGCAAGAGGAATGAGTCTGCCCTTTCTGTCGTTTCCCCAAGGTGTCTGCAGCATTGTGACGTATTTGTAGGCAGATCGTTGGAAGATTGACCATAAGAGACCACATTTACCACGTGTCCGCCCGGTGTCCTGCGCCGAAATTGGTGCGCAAAAGTCACCTGCCAGTATTTTTCCATGGGAGAAAAGAGAGAGAAGCAAGCTTCCATGAACTGCATGTCAATGAAGAGATATGTGAAAAAACACCTTGAGGATTGATTCCAAACAACGTTTGCCATGTTTCGGTCGATATTATGTAGTTAATCCGGAAAAAGTTTCACGTTGTAGGTGACTGCATTTTCGGTTCGTTTCGGTAGCCAGGCGCAATGTAGAAAACGGAACGATTTCTCCTACACACAGACGCTTTCAGGAAACACTGCGCATTTGGTATGTGGCTGGGAGTCTCCTCATTGAAAACATCAGAAGCTCTTCAAAGGTAAATGATTTTATTTATTTGGTTATCTGGCTTTTGTGAAAATGTTGCGTGCTACATGCTACACAAAATGCTATGCTAGCTTTGCATACTCTTACACAAATTAGTCAATTTCTATGGTTCAAAAGCATATTTTGAAAATCTGAGATGACAGTGTTGTTAAGAAAAGGCTAAGCTTGAGAGCAAACGCATTATTTTAATTTTATTTGCGATTTTCAGAAATCGTTAACGTTGCGTTATGCTAATGAGCCTGAGGCTTAGTCACAATCCCGGATCCGGGATGGGGAGTTTCAAGATTAATGTTCTATCCCTGTCTTTGAATGTCAATACTTTTATGAGACACAAAGTACACGCATTCCCTCCTAGCAAAGTACATCTGAGAATAGACTATGGCACTATACTCTCGAAAACTATCATTGAGATGACAACTTATGAGGCATTAAAGTGTCTAAAATACATTTCTTTGGGGAGAAGATATGCAGCGACAGTAATAATTGTGTACTGATGAACACTCTACTATGACTCCTCATATCTTTCCACTATGAGGAATCAAGGATCAACTGCCATTAAGTAACAAAAGCTAGGAGATGAAGATAGATTATCCACTGGACACAGAGGTCAGTTCAACGTCTAGTTTTGATTTACATTTGGTTGAGTTGTGAACTCAAGGTGAAATCAACAAAAAATCTCACCATGTCTTTGGATTTAGGTTCGAGTTTGGGTGAATTTTTTTTAAAACAATACATTAATTACTTTTTGCAAATCGAATCAGTTTTCCATGTTGATTCAACATAATCACAGATGTTTTTTGGTTGAAATGACATGGAAACAATGACATTGATTCAACAATTTTGTGCCCGGTGGGATGGGTGTGGAGTGATATGTGTCCATGTCAGCTCCATAAGAGCCCCAAGCTGGCTTGTCAGCACAGTTATGTCCACTACTCTGAATCTAATAGCTCCTACACCTCTCAAACAAACAACAATAGTGCAAGGTTTATGTCTGCTTGGTTACAAGTGACAGCACCTAATAGAAAGGTCACTGGAATTGCTGTGGCATCCCCTGCAACACCTCAATGACCAGAAACAGAAGTGTTGTTGGCCTATCGTTGGGCCTAGCCTATATGACTACTACATGAGCATCAGGTAGGCTCAGAATGACTGTACCGGGAAAAATAAAAGGAGTAGTCGGGCTAAACTCTTTCACCCATCTGTTTCTGAGAGTGTGAGTAATGAAAAGTTCACACCTCCAGGGTGAGACATGGCATCCATTTTGATGAGGCAATAAAGGGACTTGATAAGTAAATCAATCTTTCCTACTCCAGAGTCTGACTTTTCAATGACGCTGCATCTGTGGGGGGAAAATGGACAGAGAGCCAACTGCTCCGTATCTGAATCGTGTGTGGCCATGAATAACAGTATTATTCCACAACCTGGAATGGTGTGATAGAGGAACATGTGTTTAGGCCTGTCCAGGGGGTTGTAGTTGCCTGAAGAGTTGCAACATGCAGGATGTTTGTCCAGGGGGTTGTCATTGCCTGAAGAGTTGTATGTGCATCTGCAAAAGCAATCCTTTGTTATGATTTTAAACCACAGGAACAAAAACAAGTCTAGAAACCTTGATAACCTTTTGTCTGTCCCTCATGGCAATACTAAACAGAAGTAAAGGCTTGAAAGAGTGGATTAAAACTCCCTTTTATCCGGCAGAAGGAAGATACAGAGCTCAGATGCAGAGTCACACGTTTCTTATCCGGAAGTGGTATTTGGAAGTCCCATACATTCTTCCATATGTTCAGTCTGATTCAAATCTACTTCAGCAAACCCAAACATTTCTGTCAGCATGTGCCTCTGAGTTGACAGGTAGAAGGCAAACTAGCTAGCTACGTATATCCCCAAGGATGTCTGTCGTTACTGTCAGATATAACGCCTCTTTCAGAGCGTTGTCATGAGGAATGCCAGTTATAGAATTGAAGCTCTCGCATATAAATTAACAAGCTTGGCAAAGTCAACAGCCTGAATTTTTTTAAGGATTAAAATAGAGAACAGAGTGTTGAACGGTAAATAAATAATCAACGAGGAGACTCACCCCCACCCCGTCCTCCTGTCGGTACTGCTTCCAGGCTCGGCCAGTGTCACTGAACAGGAGCAGGTAGCCGCTGACCCAGTCTGAGCCTCCGTAGCGCCCCTGTGTGGCGACGGCCGTCACCTCCATCCTGTCCCTGAGGTCCAGCTGCAGCCAAGGCTGTCTGTCTGTCACCTGGGGAGACCAGCCTCCCGCTCCTCGGGAGACCAGAGAGAGAAAACAGCTCAGAACAAGAAGGTACAGAAAGTGACCTAGCATGTGACACAGCAGGAGTAGAACACACACACACACACACACACACACATACATACAGATGCGTAGTCCAGACAGCTAGCTCCAGTGCGAAATATTATTTTCCTTAAAACTCCAGCCGATTCAGAGAATATCAAATGTGTGCGAGAGAGTGGGACAGGTCACTGTGGCAGTGATAATGACTACAGAGGTGTGAGTCTGCCTTGTCAGACAGGAATAATAAGGCATTATTCAGCTGGGCATTTGGATTAATTAATTCAGACTCCCTAGCCGTACTCTACTATAGGTTAGAATGTTCGAAACCCTGTCTAAAAGCAAATACAATTTAATTTGATTTGATTTAATGTAGCCTTATTGGAGGTGATTTGGACAGTGCACTGTTAAAGGGTTACTGTCAATTCAACAGTAGCTTAGAGAGAGCTCAGTGTTACAAGTACAATTCTGTATTTAATATTACAGAACCCCTGCTGTAATATGAATACGGTATCAAATCAAGTATCAAATCAATCACAATATTGTAAAATGTACTGTGTTATGCTGTAAAAAACTAAATGCTGCCATAATCAGAATGAATTAATAAATGAATACATGAAATTCATTGGCGGGAAGCGGTTTGTATTTCACAGTATTTTACTGTAATTACAAGGGCTTGGTGCAAGCAGATTGGCTGCTGGGTAAAGTGTTTACACATTACAGCATATTAATTCATATTTGGTGTATTTTATCACTTGCACGTCTAGAGGCCTTAACAAAGGCTTCCAAACTGGCAGTGACAATAGGGCAAAACAGACCAAAAGGACATGGCAAAATGTTGAACCATTTCAGGTTTAAGACTTGCTGCCACTCCAAACCATCCGCTATACAATTTAAATTGAAATAACCACATTGACTGGACTTCGCTAAAGACCCGCAGATCTCTACATTACTCCCTTTTTGTTCACAAAGCCCTTCTTCATAAACATCCATCTTATCTAACTTTGCTGTTGAAATAAATATATATATATATATATTTTTTTACCTTTGTTTAACTAGGCAAGTCAGTTAAGAACAAATTCTTATTTACAATGACGGCCTAAGAACAGCGGGTTAACTGCCTGTTCAGGGGTAGAAGAACAGATTTTTAGCTTGTCAGCCAAGGGATTTGATTTTGCAAACGTTTAGTTACTGACCCAACGCTCTATCCGCTAGGCTACCTGCTGCCCCACTATGTCACGGCCTGGCCATAGAGAGGCTTTTTATTCTCTATTTTGGTTAGGCCAGGGTGTGACTAGGGTGGGCGTTCTATGTTCTTTTTTATATGTTTTTGTATTTCTTTGTTTTTGGCCGGGTGTGCTTCTCAATCAGGGACAGCTGTCTGTCGTTGTCTCTGATTGAGAACCATACTTAGGCTGCCTGTTTTCCCATTATGGATTGTGGGTAGTTGTTTTCCGTTTCAGTGTTTGTGCCATACGGGACTGTTTTGGTTTTAATTTATTCTCTTGTTCTTTTGTATATAGTGTTCAGTTAATTAAAGACAATATGAACATATACCACGCTGCGCTTTGGTCTACTCCTTCTTCCTCAGACGAAGAGGATCGTTACACACTGTATAGACATCTGAGTTGTCTAACCCGTTCACAGCTTTGAACTCTTGAGGTCCCTAGGGTCTCCACAAAGCTAAAGGTCAATCTGCTTTTGTTTTTTGGCACCATATTGCTGGAACACAATTCAAAATACATTTAATCTTGATGTTCTGGTGCCGTTCCGGCAATTTTAAAGTATTGTTTGAGGACTTATTTTTGGAGGAACGTAACTGTTTTTCAGGATGATTTGTGATGTTTTATTTATGCTACCCATGACTGTGTTTTTGTATTTTAATGTGTGTGTATGTATACAGTAGTGCCTGTATAATGTGTCTACATTGTATTATACAGGGTGAATTTGGAAAAGAGACCTAGGTCTCATGTCTTTCCTGTAAAAAAAAAATAAAAAAAAATAAGATGAAATAAATATTAGGCACTTCTGCAAAATCCCTTCTAAATTGGAAATCTAGTAACTATAAGACTCTCAAGACTGGTTGGTTCTAGAGGTTTTGCGGGTCTCCTGAGTTAGAGAAGACTGCCTTAAGTTACTGTGCCCCTCATTCCTGGAATGACCTACAGGTCACTCTAAAACTTGATTCTTAAGTCTCATAAGGTAACTATAGCACTGATAAAAAAAATGTGACCAATGAAAACTGTGTGTTTTGATTTATTGTATTTGTTTTTACTGTCCTTTTGAATGTAACAATTGATATGAAATTATAACTGTAATTTCGTAAGGATCATTGTTGTTCACATTAGAAATGTTGTTTTCAGAGAACCATTGGAAACTAAACCCTGGTCTCAATGCTTGCCGCTGGTTAAATAAAGGTTCATAAAAAAACGTATTAACAAACTAAAATGTACAATATGCTGCAGTAAATTGTTTTACTGTTGATAATACCAAAAATGTGTGTATAAATGCCAGTTTTCCGTTACAGTGTGGTATAAGGCTATCCCTTATGTATCAGTCTTGGTAGTGCGCTCGACTGATCCTTCCAGCCGGATCTGAACTAATTCAAGTTTTTCTTTCTTGTCTTTCTGGTCGTGAACCATTAATGGCTTCAATACTGTAGGTCTTCCATGGAAAAACAGAGGTAAACATGAAACCAAAACAACTAAGATTAGGCTTTGAACCAAGCCTGATATTGGTATTCAGCATTCTGTTACACGCCGTGCCGTTACTCTAAAATATGAACACAGTCTTGATAACCCTTAGCTTGCAAACCTCCCAGATAAACTAACAGAGAAACGGACACGCTAGCAGAGAATGATTAGTAGTCTGTCATTGAGATGCATATATCCTGGTATGTTTTTTCCTAAGCTTGAAATTACTTAAGAAAAAACAACTCTCCATTCAAGCTATGCATTTCCAGTATATGGGAAGCTTGTCGAAGCGTTAGGTGAGAAGTAGATCTAATGTATTTTGGTGATAGAAACCCCCCACTATTTTGTTTGTGTGTCTGTCCATTGAATTTCTAATTTAATTTCAAGATTTACTGAGGGAAACACATTGCCCAGTCCATCTCCATCATATATAGCACTGTTATGAATTCAGGTGCTAAGATTCCACAGGGGGTGGAGATATTGTAAAGTATGGTGTGTTTTTTTAAAGATGAGTTTAATCCCCACAGCTACTCAGTCGTTGAGTTGAAGAAGACAGGTTAGCTCTGGCAGAAAGGTTCATTACTCAGCTGCTGAAGGCTGGTACACACCACCATGGGAGCAGATGAGTGCAGCATATCCAACCAGAGTCTGAGCAACAGAGGAAGCATCGTTTATGGTTGTTACAGACACACGTAGGGGGGTTGGCCGTGGCTAAAAATAACCCAGGGTACAGTCAGCGTTTGATGGACAGGGTGTGAAAAATATATGTGCATATCTGCTACCCTGGAAGGTCTGTGGTTGTTATATTTTTATAAGTATGTTAAAGGCCATACAGTGAAGAGCAGTTTAGAAGGCAGGCATCAATGTTCAATTCCAGCAACTCTACGTTGTTGCCACATTGACTACGAACCAGACTGAGGAGTATGGATTACATGGGACAATTAGGTTGGCCTTTGAGTTGATCAATACTTTGACACGTTTTAATTTACACGAGTGAGAGCCACTGATGTTTAGTGATCAGACGCAGGTAGCTGACTCGAAATGAAACAGCTGGCAATTAATCTAACTGCTCACAACCATAGAATTAGATGACAAGAAATTGTTGTTTACAATCCATTGATCAAATAATTTATAGCTATACACTGATAATTTATGTTTATTAATTAAGCTACATGTGGAAATGAAATGTTAAAAAAACATACTCGGCTCGGCACGTGATGTTCATGGGAAGTAGGTATCATGAGGATCATTATTACTGATATGTCTACTCAGTGTTGAGCATGGTCTTAGTCTTTACTCACCATCTCGTCTGTTGAGCTTGGCGAAGTGTGGAGAGTTACTGATGGAGGACTGCGAGGACCTCTCAAAGGAGGCCTGAAGAAGATTTGATACCAAAGGGCCATCACAGTTATCTAAAAAGACCAAAACCAGAACACTCAGGTCAGTAAGATCATAAAGTAGTCTGAAAACTGTAGCAAATATGCTTTCCACATACATTTTAGAACATTGAAATTATCCTATTTCCTGTGATCTCCTTGCGCATGTATTATACTGTCTTCAGTGAATGATTGACGACATTCAAGTGAGGTTCACTGGCTCCAGTATCTGCCAAATGACAGTGTATTGTATGTGCAGACAAACGTGACAACCAACTCATTAAACTCTGATGGCATTAGACACAAAAGATGGGAAAAACAAATGGTTCTGAGAAGGGTTACACCTAATGCTTCATTTCAAAGTTATGCACAGGCTGATGAAATATGAGTTCTCCTAACTTTGTCTCTTTGTTTACCAAGCTTTACCGTTCTTTGTGGACTGGGAGACTTAACTAATTACATGTCTCATAAATGAGTCAAATATTTTGGCATTTGAGATGGAGCACCACAGTGAAAGTTAATTTACCCATTGTTGTTATAGTCCTTGATACAATAATGATGGGAAATACAATTATTCTCATTATAAATGATCAGTCATGTGTCATATATCATTGATTCATAGTGTATAATACATGGTTTCCAACATTCTGAAGCTAGCCCTCTTCATCTAGGAATGTGCACCACTTTGTTTACGTTTGTCTCGAGAGAATGTGGACAGTTCGACGATGAGTTATGCAGAAAGTACAGAGGCCTTCAAATGACCGACAACAAACCGCCTGGAACAGGGATCATCAAAGGCGGGCCCATTTGTTCAACAGCTGCCCATTTGTTCAAAGGCGGGCCCATTTGTTCAACGGCGGGCCCATTTGTTCAACGACGGGCCCATTTGTTCAACAGCTGCCCATTTGTTCAACAGCTGCCCATTTGTTCAACAGCTGCCCATTTGTTCAAAGGCGGGCCCATTTGTTCAACGGCGGGCCCATTTGTTCAACGACGGGCCCATTTGTTCAACAGCTGCCCATTTGTTCAACAGCTGCCCATTTGTTCAACAGCTGCACATTTGTTCAATGGCAGGCCCATTTGTTCAATTGCGGGCCCATTTGTTCAACGACGGGCCCATTTGTTCAACAGCTGCCCATTTGTTCAACAGCTGCCCATTTGTTCAACAGCTGCCCATTTGTTCAAAGGCGGGCCCATTTGTTCAATTGCGGGCCCATTTGTTCAACGACGGGCCCATTTGTTCAACAGCTGCCCATTTGTTCAACAGCTGCCCATTTGTTCAACAGCTGCACATTTGTTCAATGGCAGGCCCATTTGTTCAACAGCTGCCCATTTGTGCAACGGCGGGCCCATTTGTTCAACAGCTGCCCATTTGTTCAACAGCTGCCCATTTGTTCAACGGCGGGCCCATTTGTTCAACGGTGGCCCATTTGTTCAATGGCGGGCCCATTTGTTCAACGGCGGGCCCATTTGTTCAACGGCGGGCCCATTTGTTTAACGGCGGGCCCATTTGTTCAACGGCGGCCCATTTGTTCAATGGCGGGCCCATTTGTTCAACCGCGGGCCCATTTGTTCAACCGCGGGCCCATTTGTTCAACGGGGGGCCCATTTGTTCAACGGCGGCCCATTTGTTCTTGAGTGGATGGTCGGGGGACTGGAATGTAATGACAAATAATTTGTAGACTGCAAATTTACTGCAAGGAGCTCAAACAGATATAATCTTTGAATAAAAAATAATAATTTCAAACTTGCTTACGATCACATGTCTCTATATTATGCGTTGGAACACATTTCCAAAAATAAAATCACATGGAATTGATTTCCTGGTGTTGTTACAGTCTTTCATGTCCAGCAACTAAAATAAAATAAAAAATCATTTTTAAAAAATGTTTATTTATTTTTTGCTCAGAAAACTTGGAAAGGGGGCAAATAAAACCACGCAGGGTCCAAATTCGCACCACAGGGCACCAGTTGGGGAACCGTGGCCTAGAACTTGTTTGAAGTTATATGTCCTGGTCCAAGTGGGTACAAGCCTCTTTAATCTCTCATTGTTGGGATGAAGTCATTTTCAGTTTAGAGGAAATCATCAAGAAATCGCCTCCTTGTTCACATAAAAGATCAAAAGCACTTTTTCTTATTTTGTCTGCTTGCCCTTCCTCTAACAATAACAATTGACATTTTTTTATCTGTTTAGAACAGTGTCAAGAAAACCCAAGAGACAATCCATTAGTGTTTCCTGTTTTCAATTGTGGCTTCAAAGAGCATCAGCACCATATTTGATTATGATGCTGCCAGGTTTTTATATCACATAACGAGCACATATCACTCCTCTCTTCTCACATTCTTATGTTCCCTCTATTCTTACAGTGCATTCGGAAAGTATTCAGACCCTTTTTCCACATTTTGTTACGTTACAGCCTTATTATAAAATTGCTTAAATAAAAAATGGCACTCATCAATCTACACACAATACAACCGTAATGACGAAGCAGAATTATAATTTTTTGCAAATGGTTTGAAAATGAAAAACTGAAATACCTTATTTACATAAGTATTCAGACCCATTACTATGAGACTCGAAATTGAGCTCAGGTGAATTCTGTTTCCATCGATCATCCTTGAGATGTTTCTACAACTTCATTAGGGTCCATCTGTTGTAAATTCAATTGACTTGACATAATTTGTAAAGGCACACACCTGTCTATATAAGGCCCCACAGTTGACAGTGCATGTCAGAGCAAAAACTAAGCCATGAGTTCGAAGGATTTGTCCGTAGAGCTCCGAGACAGGATTGGGTCGAGGCACAGATCTGGGGAAGGGCACCAAATAATTTCTGCAGCAGTGAAGGTCCCCAAGAATGCAGTGGTCTCCATCATTCTTAAATGGAAGACATTTGGACCCACCACCCGGCCAAACTGAGCCATCGGGGAGAAGGGTATTGGTCAGGGAGGTGACCATGAACCCGATGGTCACTCTGACAGAGCTCCAGAGTCCCTCTATGGAGATGGGAGAACCTTTTAATCAGGCCTTCATGGTAGAGTGCCCAGACGGAAGCTGAAATGCCAAGCGTCACATCTGGAGGAAACCTGGCACCATCCCTACGGTAAAGCATGGTAGTGACAGCATCATGATGTGGGGATGTTTTTCAGTGGCAGGGACTGAGCGGCTTGTGAGGATCGAAGGAAAGATGAATGGAGAAAAGTACAGAGAGCCTTGAAGAAAACCTGCTGCAGAGCACTCAGGACCTCAGACTGGGGTGAAGGTTCACCTTCCAACAGGACAACGACCGAAAGCACACAGCCAAGACAACGCAGGAGTGGTTTCAGGACAAGCCTCAAGGCTCTCCATCCAACCTGACAGAGCTTGAGAGGATCTGCAGAGAAGAATGGGAGAAATTCCCCAAATACAGGTGTGCCAAGCTTGTGGTGTCATACCCAAGAAGACTCAAGGCCTTTATCGCTGCCAAAGGTGCTTCAACAAAATACTGATTAAAGGGTATGAATACTTATGTAAATGTGATATTTCAGTTTTTTATGTTTAATAAATTTGCAATAATTTCTAAAAATCTGGTTTTGCTTTGTCATTATGGGGTATTGTGTGTAGATTGATGAGTGGAAAAAAATAATTCAATCCATTTTAGAATAAGGCTGTAATGTAACAAAATGATGAAATAGTCAAGGGATCTGAATACTTTCCCAATCCACAGTATGTCTATCTCTTAGACCACATCTGTCCAATTCATTCCACGGAGGACCGAGTGTCTCTGGATTTTCCCTCCTCCCTTGTACTTGATTGTTGAATTAAGGTCACTAATTAATAAAATAACTCCCCTCACCTGGTTGTCATGGTCTTAATTTAAAGGAAAAAAGGAAAACCCCAACACACTAGGCCCTCCATGGAATAAGTTTGACACCTCTTAGACTTTCTCTCTTTCCCTGAGGCCAATTAGTACATTACATCATTGATTCAGTAGTACCTCATTGACCTGCTGAGACCTGCTGCTTTCCACTGCACCTTATTGCCACTCACCATAGCGATGCTGAGAACAGTTTGTTTACAGACTGGAGAGAATGCCAGCATGAGACTCAGCTCCACAGAGAAGTATGTGGTATATATCTCATTTTCATAGTCCTGTATTCTCTCTGGCTCCCTCTTCTATTTCCTTGCATTTCTCTCTTACTCCTCTCCTCTCTGAACACTTGCCCGCCCCCAGCTCAACTGTCTCTCTCTCTTTCTCATTAGAGCATATTTCCTCTCATCTTCTCTCCTCTGTGATTTGCTGGGGACATCTTTTTCCCTTGTCAGCTGGATGAGGCTTTGCCCTCAGATTGCAGTTTGGGACCTGTCACTAACCCCCTCCCCCTACCTCCTCCCCTCAGAGGAATGCAGAGGAAGACTGTGTCTACTCTATACACTCTCCAGGGGCCTGCGGTTTTAGTTGCCAAGTGGTAGCTAAGCTGATTATTCAGCTAATTAACCTTTTCACGAGTCTGCTCAAAAAGACACACATCAAAAAAGATGGCTCCAGGTTTTATGAATTGATTTCCAACAACATCATGAGACAGAAAGAGATGCGAGAGTGACAGCAGGAAGAAGATACATATGTTGAAAGCAGGTAGATAGGGACCAAGGTGGAGAGGGCGGTCCTTGAGAGTGTCAGATGCAGTGTGGAGAGGGGTCCTGCAGAGTGAAGGATGCAGGGTGGAGAGGGGTTCTGGAGAGTGAAGGATGCAGGGTGGAGAGGGGTCCTGCAGAGTGAAGGATGCAGTGTGGAGAGGGGTCCTGCAGAGTGAAGGATGCAGTGTGGAGAGGGGTCCTGCAGAGTGAAGGATGCAGTGTGGAGAGGGATCCTGGAGCATGCAGGGGGCAGGGTGGAGAGGGGTCCTGCAGAGTGAAGGATGCAGGGTGGAGAGGGGTCCTGCAGAGTGAAGGATGCATGGTGGAGAGGGGTCCTGGAGCATGCAGGGGGCAGGGTGGAGAGGGGTACTGCAGAGTGAAGGATGCAGGGTGGAGAGGGGTTCTGGAGCATGCAGGGGGCAGGGTGGAGAGGGGTCAGACAGGGTGCAGGATGCAGGATGCAGGATGGAGAGGGGTCGGGCATGGTGTGGAGGCCCCTCTGGTTAACTCTCAGTGTGATTCATTTCCGCTAAGATATGTCAGAGACAGACAGAGTAGCCTTTACATTCTGTTAAAAAACAAGAAGAAGAAAGGTTGGAAGATGTGATTCTGTGGTTCTAAGCTGTGAGGCTGTATTGGCCAGGGAATGATATGATACCCAATGAGGGCTCTAAGTACCTAAAGGAAAGGACAGCAGAGAGGCTCCAATCTGCTCAGAAACATACAGGGTATACTGTAGAATCACTGGGATATCCCCAAGCCTTAACCGCTATGGATTGGAGAACAAAACATTTAAAATTCACACATATCACAGATTTTGTGGTGTTATTTGCAGCACAATTAAAACATTTTTTATAACAATCTAAGCAAGAAGCGAAAATGAGGTAGGTGTCCCTTGCCTTCTCTGCATTGGTCACCTTCCGGTTCTCTTTGTTAAAAGACCTCAAGCAGTTTGCCTACCATGTCCTTTAGCTGCCCACACACTGTCCTTTGTGGCAGTCACATCTGCAATAAGCCTCAAGGTTGTTGTCAACCGTATTGGACTACACAGTCTTTGAAAGCAAGGAGAGCCTTGAGTGCAATCCAATTGACTCCTCTATTGATCTGCTTAATTCTTATGGCTAGGGGTTCCGCTAGCGGCACCCCTCGACAATATTCCGACAACATTCCGCTCAAAAGGCAGCGTGGGAAATTCAAAAATATTTTTGAGAATATGTAACTTTCACACATTATTAACAAGTGCAATACACCCAATGAAAGATAAACTTCTTGTTATCTACCCATCGTGTCCAATTTTAAAAAGGCTTTACAGTGAAAGCACAACATATGATTATGTTAGGTCAGAGCCAAGTCACAACAACACACACAGCCATTTTTCCAGACAAAGATAGAAGTCACAAAAAGCAGAAATATCGATAAAATTAATCACTAACCTTTGATGATCTTCATCAGATGACACTCATAGGATATCATGTTACACAATACATCTATGTTTTGTTCAATAAAGTGCATATTTATATCCAAAATTCTCAGTTTACATTAGCGCGTTAAGTACAGTAATGTTTTTGCTTCCAAAACATCCAGTGATTTTGCAGAGAGCCACATCAATTCACAGAAATACTCATAATAAACATTGATAAAAGATACAAGTGTTATTCACAGAATTAAAGATAGACTTCTCCTTAATAATGCAACTGCTGTGTCAGATTTTTATTTATTATTACGGAAAAAGCACACCATGCAATAATCTGAGTACTGCGCTCAGACGACAAAATCAGCCCAAAAAATATCCGCCATGTTGGAGTCAACATTAGTCAGAAATAGCATTATAAATATTCACTTACTTTTGATGATTTTCATCAGAATGCACTCCCAGGAATCCCAGTTCCACAATAAATGTTTGATTTGTTCGATAAAGTTCATAATTTATGTCCAAATTCCTCCTTGTTGTTAGCGCGTTCAGCCCAGTAATCCATCTTCATGAGGCACGAGCACTACGTCCAGACACAGTCCAAAAGTTCCGTTACAGACCGTAGAAACATTTCAAACGATGTATAGAATTAATCTTTAGGAGGCTTTTAACATACATCTTCAATAATGTTACAACCGGAGAATTCCTTTGTCTGTAGAAAAGCCATGGAACGAGAGCTACCACAGAGTTTGTGGCACTCTGCCAGACCACTCACTCAAAGAGCACGTATGAGCCCCTCCTTTACAATAGAAGCCTCAAACAAGTTTCTAAAGACGTTTGACATCTAGTGGAAGCCTTAGGAAGTGCAAAATGACCCCATTGACACTGTGTATTCGATAGGCCAAGCTTTGAAAAACTACAAACCTCAGATTTCCCACTTCCTGGTTGGATTTTCCTCAGGTTTTTGTCTGCCATATGAGTTCTAATATACTCACAGACATCATTCAAACAGTTTTAGAAACCCCAGAGTGTTTTCTATCCAATACTACTAATAATATGCATAAATTAGCATCTGGGAATGAGTAGGAGGCAGTTTCCATCCAAAAGTGAAAATGCTGCCCCCTATTCCAAACAGGTTTTAATATTACACAGTAAATTGTCGTATCTTGATTATATAAGCACTTTCTCTCTCCCTCTCTCTCTCCCCTTCTCTCCCCTCTCTCTCTCTCTCTCTCTCTAGCTTTCCTTCACACTCTCTCTTACTCTCTCTCTTTCTCTAGCTTTCCTTCACTCTCTCTCTTACTCTCTCTTTCTCTAGCTTTATTTCTCCCTCTATCTCTCTCATGTTTAATGTGATAATATAAGTGATCAATTGTTTCCACTTCTGAGGTATGAGGCTTAGTCATGCATAGTAATTAAATCAGGGCCACCTGCTATGTGTGTGGCATATGCCAAACTGCATTATATTTATCTGAAATGTAATTCATGCATTACCTCCCCCTTACATTGTCAAAAACATTATTGTATCTTACATGTCAATTAATCGGATTTCCATTCCATTTAAATTCACATCACATACAACTCCTTAAACACTGTTGGGTACCAGCTACCTGGCGATAGTTGCTAGTCCATTGTCTAATTTGTGTTGAGGATCTATGAGAAAACATTACATGACTGGTTTCAGTTGAGGAATAGGTATAAAGAAGATCTACAACCATCTTCTCTCTACCGTGACCTTCAGTGCAGACATTTCTATCAGACGCAATATTGTAAGGTACTTCAGGGGAGCATAAACACCTATACAACATAAAACTGGGGTACTACAGCCATAATAACAGAGGTCAATGTCATCTCCATGGCAACAGCCGTTAGCCACACAGAGGGTATAAACGGCCCAAATATCTCTTATGCACATCTCCTCTGCACCTTGACAGGTGATGTGTAGAATATTAGATGATTGAATTGGCATGTGAATATTGTATTAATGAAAAACAAAAACATTCCACAACTTGGAATACAATCGTGAGTTATGAAAGCCCCATCCATGTCAGTACGAGACAGCGAGAGAACTGCCTGTGGACTCAATAACACTGAGGGCAAGCTGCACAGCATGGCTTTGCAGGCTCTGACACGCGGTGGATCATCGGCTATCTTTAAAACGAGTGCCTATTCTGGCACTGTCAGTCAGGAACTTCTCTCTCAAGGTCTCAGCCCATTCTGAGCAGAGGGAAAACACAGGTTTTCACTGCATATTCTGAATAAAATAACTCAACTTGTCACACCCTGACCATAGTATGTATGTTTCTGTTTTGTTTGGTCAGGGTGTGATCTGAGTGGGCATTCTATGTTGGATGTCTAGTTTGTCTGTTTCTGTGTTTGGGCCTGATATGGTTCTCAATCAGAGGCAGGTGTTAGTCATTGTCTCTGATTGGGAACCATATTTAGGTAGCCTGTTTTGTGTTGGGTTTTGTGGGTGATTGTCTATGTTAGTTGCTTGTGTCAGCACAGGTCTCATTTATAGCGTCACGGTCGTTATTTGTTTTTGTATTGTTTGTAATCAGTGTTCAGTGCTTTCTTTTATTAAATATTCATCATGGACACATACCACGCCGCATTTTGGTCCTCCGATCCTTCTCGCCTCTCCTCTTCAGATGAAGAGGAGGACGCCCGTGACACAACTGAATCAGAATATTCAGTATTCTGTAGAATAACTCAACTGAATCAGTATATACAGAATTCTGAAGAATAACTAAACTGACTGAATATACTGTATTCTGTAGAAAACTAAACTGAATCAGAATATACTGTGTTCTGTAGAAAAACTCAACTGAATCAGAATATACAGTATTCTGTAGAATAACTAAACTGACCCTGAATATACTGTGTTCTGTAGAAAAACTCAACTGAATCAGAATATACAGTATTCTGTATAATGGTTCTTCTGTGTTGTGTAATAAAAAAAAGATGTTTTACTTTCAGTTCTCTGTCTTAGCATATTACTTTGCCGCACAGATGAAAAGCCGATATAGCTTATGACATTAACTACTGTAAGGTTTGACGTTTCCTGGCCTTTCTGGGGAATTTCCATGTAATTGCAAACACATTTCCGCTAAGCTCTCAGCAGCTCATGGTGGCAGCTGCCTCTGAGTCTACCAATCTCACAGGAGTCAATGGCCTTAAGAAATAAAAATAAAAAGATAATATAATATCAGTATTTACTCAAGGGAATTCTTGGTCAACCCAGGCCACTGTTGCTGCATGTCATGAAACCAAATTCCATTTTAATACAGTCAAATGTTCCCTTTTCCATTTTAATATATAGTACCAGTCAAAATATTGGACACATATACTCATTCAAGGGTTTTTCTTTATTTTTACTATTTTCTAAATTGTAGAATAATGGTGAAGACATCAAAACTATGAAACGACACACATGGAAACATTTCTTAAGCAAAACAGTGTTTATGAGATTATTTGAAGTAGCCACCCTTTGCCTTGATGACAGCTTTGGACACTTTTGGCATTCTCTCAACCAGCTTCATGAGGTAGTCACCTGGAATGCATTTCAATTAACAGATGTGCCTTGTTAAAGGTTTATTTGTGGAATTTCTTTCCTTCTTAATGCGTTTGTTCCAATCAGTTGTGTTGTGACAAGGTAGGGGTGGCATACAGAAGATCCTTGGTAAAAGACCAAGTCCATATTATGGTAAAAACAGCTGAAATAAGCAAATAAAATGACACTATCATTCATTTAAGACATGAAGGTCAGTCAATCCGGAACATTTCAAGAACTTCTAAAGGTTTTTAAGTTCAGTCTCAAAAACCATCAAACGCTATGATAAAACTGTCTGTCATGAGGACCGCCACAGGAAAGGAAGACCCAGAGTTAACTCTGCTGCAGAGGATAAGTTTATTAGAGTTACCAGCCTCAGAAAGTGCAACCCAAAGGAACAGAGTTCAAGTAACATCTCAACATCAATTCTTCCCAGGAGACTGTGAATCAGTCCTTCATGATTCAATTGCTTCAAAGAAACCACTACTAAAGGACACCAATAAGAAAATACTTGATTGGGTCAAGAAACACAAGCAATGAACATTAGACTGATGGAAATCTGTCCTTTGGTCTGATAAGTCCAACATTTAGATTTTTGGTTCCAACCGCCATGTCTTTGTGAGATGGAGAGTAGGTGAAAGGAGGATCTTCACATGTGTGGTTCCCACCGTGAAGCATGGAGGAGGTAGGTGTGATGGTGTGGCGGTGCTTTGCTGGTGACACTGTTTGTGATTTATTTAGAATTCAAGACACCCTTAACCAGCATGGCTACCGCAGTATACTAAATACTACGATACGCCACCCATCTGGTTTGCCCTTAGTGGGAATATCAGGACAATGACCAAACATACCCCCAGGCTGTGTAAGGGATATGTGACCAAGAAGGAGAGTGATGGAGTGCTGCATCAGATGACCTGGCTGATGACCAATCCCCCATGCTCAACCAAATTGAGATGTTTGGGATGAGTTGGACCACCAGCGTGAAGTAAAAGCAGCCAACAAGCAGCCAATCAGCAGCCAATCAGCATATGTGGGAACTCCTTCAAGACTGTTGGAAAAGCCTTGCAGGTGAAGCTGGTTGAGAGAATGCCAAGAGCGTGAAAAGCTGTCATCAAAGCAAAGGGTGGCTACTTTGAAGAATCTCAAATTTAAAATAAACTTTCATTTGTTTAACACTTTTTTGGTTACTACATGATTTCATATGTGTTATTTCATAGTTTTGATGTATTCACTATTATTATACAATGTAGTAAATGGTACATATAACACAAAAAACTGGAATGAGTAGTGTGTCCAAACATTTGACTGGTACTGAAGTCAAATGTTTCCTTTCACGCAGTAGTTTATCTTGTAAAGTTCCACAAAATGTCCCAGAGAGTTAAATTTGAAACAATTACTTTTCCGATTAAAAACATCTCTTGGACCCTGGGGTGTATTTTATTTCATTGCCAGAAAACATTGTTATATCTTCCTATCTGCATAGATTTAAGACAAAGGCAAACTAATGCTGTTGATGCCACACAAACCCAGGTGAAAGAAGAGAAGATACAAAGACATTATAAATAACAAACCAATCATATTTTGCTGAACTTCCATTGTTATTCAGGAGTAGCTGAATATCTCCTCCATGTATTTACAAGAGCATACAGTGGGGCAAACAAGTATTTAGTCAGCCACCAATTGTGCAAGTTCTCCCACTTAAAAAGATGAGAGAGGCCTGTAATTTTCATCATAGGTACACTTCAACTATGACAGACAAAATTAGAAGAAAAAAATCCAGAAAATCACATTGTAGGATTTTTAATGAATTAATTTGGAAATTATGGTGGAAAATAAGTATTTGGTCACCTACAAACAAGCAAGATTTCTGGCTCTCACAGACCTTCTTTAAGAGGCTCCTCTGTCCTCCACTCATTACCTGTATTAATGGCACCTGTTTGAACTTTTTTTGCCCCACTGTAAATATTTGTCTAGAATACAAATTTTCCAGTACTCAGTAGGGTACTATAACCAAATACGAGGCAACCAAGTAAAGTTACAGTCGTTTGTGGATTCATCCATAACTACATCTAACCTTTTAAATCAATGAGTGGGTAAATGAAATCCAACTATTTTCTACACCCATTAAATCCTGAGATTGATTTTCTCCACTGGTTCTACAAATCCCCCAACAGTTTTGATTAGCCTATTACCTGCGTTGTGAGGCATGAAAATCCTCTAGGGATTAATACCTGAAACAGGACCTGATGAGTCGTCCTTATAAAACTCCAATTCCCATGGCGATTAGATAACGAGATCATTGCCCAAAGATAAACAAATGATGACATTAATTGTATCATTCATTCAGATTGTGGCTTGCACGTTTACTGAATCACATATCCAAATTGAGTTGAGTTATAGGCAAAACCTGCACGAACACTTGTCATGTTCCCCTAATCCATCAGTGTGAGATTAGAGCACTTCCATCAGGCAGAAGGAGATTAAGAGACCAGTGATCTGAGCGTGTCGGCCTCATTTTCCACTTATACAGCCCTGCCCGCCAGGCCCCAATAAGAGCAGTGAGCAGGGTAGAGCTCCTTCACTGCACCACAACTCTTCTTTGTTTTTCCACAGAGCAGTGATTGCTCCTGGATCATGCTTGTGTGGCTGCTGAAGAGGATCACAGACCATAATAAAACTGGCAACATATTGATTACAATAATCACTGTAGCCTGTCCGTCAGTTACTCATTCATGGATTTCTCTTTATATAATTTTTCTTTGTGGATGCTGTCTCTATGTTGGAGCTCTCCTCCTGGAAATATCTGCAGTGTCTAATGACAATTTATTTGGTAGACAACGACATCATGTAAAAAAACAGACAGCAGCAATAAGCCTGTTTGCGCTACTTTGGCTGACTGATCTTATCTGACCTAATTTGACGACCATAAAATCGCTCACCAGAAGATGTCTCTGACGCTAAGTGATTCAATACATTTTTTAAGACCCAGATACAGTCGGGCAGTGAGATACACTTCATGGCCCAAATCATGTGGACACCTGCTCGTACGAACAGCTTATTTCAAAAATCATTAATATGGAGTGGGAACCCCATTTGCTGTAACCGCCTCCACTCTTCTGGAAAGGATTTCCACTAGATGTTGGAACATTGCTGTGGTGACTTACTTCCATTGAGTCATAAGAGCATTAGTGAGGTTGGATACTGGTTTTGGGCAATTAGGCCTGGCTCGCAGTCGGCATTCCAATTCATCCCAAAGGTGTTCGATGGGGTTGAGGTCAGGGCAATGTGCTGAAACAGGAAAGGGCATTCCCCAAACCGTTGCCACAAAGTTGGAAGCACAGAAAAATGTAGAATGTCATTGTATGCTGTAGCGTTAAGATTTCCCTTCATTGGAAATATGGAGACTAGCCCGAACCATGAAAAACAGCCCCAGGCAATTAATGCTACTCCACCAAACGTAACAGTTGGCACTATGCATTGAGGCAGGTAGCGTTCTGCTGGCATCCACCAAACCCAGATTCACCTGGGTGGCTATGGGGAGGGAGGCTGAGTGATTAATCACTTCAGAGAACACGTTTCCACCGATCCAGAGCCCAATGGCGGCGAGCTTTACACCACTCTAGCAGATGCTTGGCATTGCGCATGGTGATCTTAGGCTTGTGTGCGGCTGGGGCTGTTTGGAACTCGGTAGTGAGTATTGCAACCGAGGACAGGTGATTTTTACGAACTACACACTTTAGCACTCAGAGGTCCCATTCTGTAAGCGTGTGTGGTCAACCACTTTTCGGCTGAGCCGTTGTTGCTCCTTGACGTTTCCACTTCACAATAACAGCACTTACAGTTGACCGGGGCAGCTCTAGCAGGGTATAAATTTGATGAACTGACTTGATGGAAAGGTGGCATCCTACGACGGTGCCACACTGAAAGCCACTGAGCTCTTCGTAAGGCCATTCTACTGCCATTGTTTGTCTATGGAGATTGCATGGCTGTGTGCTTGATTTTATACACCTGTCAGCAATGGGTGTGGATGAAAGAGCCGAATCCACTAATTTGAAGTGGTGTCTGCCAATGTACATTACGAAAATCACTACAGCAAATTCCATGTGCTCTGAAGAGATTTTGATGTTGGCGTTCGCTTCTTTATTCTGTGGTATGCTGCAAGCTGCTGTGCATGTTGGCGGTTTGCTTTCTGTCCTTGCCTATCTCACTCTCTGCCCCTTCTTCTCCCTCTGCTACTCTCTAAGCAGACATGCAAAACCCTGCAGAGCATGCATCTTTACATCAATATTATGTATGGTAAGAGGATCAAGGTTTAAAGATTTAGGGTTCTTGCGTCATCAGGAATGATTAATATTTAACTTTAAATAGATTGGTACTTGCTATTGTTCTATGATTATCAAGCACTAGCAAACCAGCAGACGTGGGACAGCACGTAGGCCTACAGTTGAGCTGAATGGATTACCTCGCTAACAACTTTAGCAAGACTTTACTATTCCTATTACACAAGTGGAATAGGGAACAGTTTCTATTCCACTTGTGTAATAACAAAAAGCATTGTTCATAAAACGTTGTTACAATAGTCGGTGGTCACATAATGACATTTCCCTGCCGTCAGCAGATTAAGTCTGCTTGCTACTGTTGGGAAGAGGCTGGCTGATGGAGGAAGGCTGGCTGATGGAGTGAGACTGGCTGATGGAGGAAGGCTGGCTGATGGAGTGAGGCTGGCTGATGGAGGAAGGCTGGTTGATGGAGTGAGACTGGCTGATGGAGGAAGGCTGGTTGATGGAGTGAGGCTGGCTGATGGAGGAAGGCTGGTTGATGGAGTGAGGCTGGCTGATGGAGGAAGGCTGGTTGGTGGAGTGAGACTGGCTGATTGAGGAAGGCTGGCTGATGGAGGAAGGCTGGTTGGTGGGGTGAGACTGGCTGATGGAGGAAGGCTGGATGATGGAGTGAGACTGGCTGATGGAGGAAGGCTGGTTGGTGGAGTGAGACTGGCTGATGGAGGAAGGCTGGTTGATGGAGGAAGGCTGGTTGATGGAGGAAGGCTGGCTGATGGAGGAAGGCTGGTTGATGGAGTGAGGCTGGCTGATGGAGGAAGGCTGGTTGGTGGAGTGAGACTGGCTGATTGAGGAAGGATGGCTGATGGAGGAAGGCTGGTTGGTGGAGACTGGCTGATGGAGGAAGGCTGGATGATGGAGTGAGACTGGCTGATGGAGGAAGGCTGGTTGGTGGAGTGAGACTGGCTGATGGAGGAAGGCTGGTTGATGGAGGAAGGCTGGTTGATGGAGGAAGGCTGGCTGATGGAGGAAGGCTGGCTGATGGAGGAAGGCTGGTTGATGCAGGGAGGCTTGCTGATGGAAGAAGGATGGCTGATGGAGGGAGGGAGGTTGGCTGATGGAGGGAGGGAGGGAGGTTGGCTGGCTGATCGAGGGAGGCTGGCTGACCGAGGGAGGGAGGCTGGCTGATGGAGGAAGGATGGCTATGGGGAGGGAGCCTGGCTGATGGTGGGAAGCTGGTTGATGGAGGGAGGCTGGTTGGTGAAGGCTGGCTGATGGATGGAGGCTGGCTGATGGAGGGAGGCTGGCTGATGGAGGGAGGGAAGGCTGGTGCAGGGAGACTGATGGAGAGAGGCTGAAGCATTGTACTCTAATAGAATGTTTTAGGCAGCAGAACTTGGCTGGGCAGCACTGGGCTGTGCTTTTCTCCTCTGCATATTTGACCTGGAAAAGGAGGCTTGGTATTAATCTAAATCCAAAATTACAATCCCTTCTCTGAATAAAGGCTAATGAGGGGTTTTGCTCTACTCTATTCTGACTGTTGGATTTTAGCCAAAAGGGGAGTTGTTGAGTTGACATAATCTAAAAAGCAAACAGATTAAATGGGTTGATAGCTAAACAGGAATTTGATGGATTATTTATGACCATCTTCATATACAGTATAAGTAGCCTACTCCACCTGAGATGTGATTTTACAGTACTTGCCGCCAAGTCAAGTTTTGATGCAGTCAAACAAATCCCTGAAAACATAATTCCAAATACGGTCTGACAGCCTGAAAAGAGCTGTCTGAAGTATAATAGACATATTCCTGAGGGCAGACCATGGTTATATGAGCTCACCAGTAATGAACCAAACACAGACAGAAGGGTATAGAGACTTCAGGTCGTTTGCGAGCTGAATACTAAATAGATATACCGATCTTAATTTCAGCCAGTTTCGTACAGCAGGACAGTAATCCTGCAGCAACAGGAAATGTGAATTATTATGTGGATTATAATTAAAGGACGTTATTGTAGGGGTTGATACATTTTCCCTAAGGGAAAACCAAGTCTGATATTTCAAAGTGGAAATGACAAACTTCAGAAGCTTTTTTAAACCTCAAATACACTACAAGTTAAACATTTCCTGCAACAGGGTCAACGGTCAATGTAGATCCTACATCCATACTAAATGAGTCATTGAGATACACTAGCATATATACATTATCTTCTGGGGTTGAGTCAATAGGGCATCCTCAATCCCCTCCCCACAATTATTTATAATAACCTACATAAGATTGGTAACATACATAGAAACCAGTCATGTTTGTTTCATGACAGTTCACCAAATCATGTTCTATTGGCTGCACAGGGATATTTCAGATAGTATACAGTGGTAAACACAGGTAAAGGCCACAATGACTTACGATGATATGCCAACTACACAGTTTAAATTATATTACTGGCCTACATTCAACAAGGATAATATTACCAAGTAGTTTAAGTGGCTGAAATAAATGTTGCTTAATAAATGTTAGGTCCATTTTTTTTACCAATGTTAGCCCATTACTGTCTTTGGCCCCAGCTCCCTTATCTGTGAAACATGTCCTGGTGACTCCTGATTTTCATGTCGTCTGTCTGACACTGCCTTAAAAGAACACATCCTCAACTCTCTGTGCTCATTAGCAAGCTTCTTAGATACCACACAAACATAATTGGCCTACAATGAAACCAGACTCATTTACGTAACAAATTGCCCTATTTTCCCAGGACAGCTGAGTTTCAAATTGTCGTTGTTTTTCCTTCTCTTCTACAGCCTATATGCCAACTTGTGATTTCGACACTTAACGTTTACATCAGTTCACCCAAACTCGGCAGCCAGGTCACACAAGATTTACTGCTATATTAGAAGTTTGTCCAGGTCCCCAGACAATTTCAACAGGCGCCGTTGCAACATAACAGGCCTACTTTACTGTTAAAATGGCGTCGGAAGAAATGGCAGCAGTTTTACAGGCACCCAACCAATTGGGTTATTTTGCGTTATTTGTAACTTATTTTGGATATGTTTCTGCAACCGTATCTTACGGATTAGACATTGATTTTTTCTTCAACAAGCAGGACGCCCACGACATTCTCTGAACACCCATCAAAGCCAACATCCCAGTTATTGGCAGGAGGAAGGGATGCAGGTACAGAGGACACAGAGCGGGGTGCCTCGTAAGGATTCGCAGAAGGCGAGTGGGAAAGCTACCATTACCGTCAATATTACTCGCCAACGTGCAATCATTGGACAATAAATTAGACGAGGTACAATCACGAATATCCTACCAAAGGGACATCAAAAACTGTAATATCTTATGTTTCACGGAATCATGGTTGAATGATGTCATGGATATTCAGCTAGCAGGATATACGCTGCACCGGCAAGATAGAACAGCACACTCCGGTAAGACGGGACGGGACGGGAGGGGGGGGGGGGGGTCTGTGCATATTTGTAAACAACAGTTGGTGCACGAAATCTAAGGAAGTCTATAGATTTGGCTCGCCTGAAGTTTTTTTTATTTTATTTTTTCATTTCACCTTTATTTAACCAGGTAGGCTAGTTGAGAGCAAGTTCTTATTTACAACTGTGACCTGGACAAGATGAAGCAAATAAGTTCCAAACACACAACAACACAGAGTTACACATGGACTAAACAAACGTACTGTACAGTCAATAATACAGTAGAATAAGTCTATATACAGTGTGTGCAAATGAGTTAAGATAAGGGAGGTAAGGCAATAAATAGGCCATGGTGGCGAAGTAATTACAATATAGCAGTTAAACACTGGAGTGATAGATGTGCAGAAGATGAATGTGCATGTAGAGATACTTGGGTGCAAAGGAGCAAGATAAATTAATAAATACGGTATGGGGATGAGGTAGTTGGATGGGCTATTTACATATGGGCTATGTACAGGTGCAGTGATCTGTGAGCTGCACTGACCACTGGGACTTAAAGCTAGTGAGGGAGATATGAGTCTCAAGCTTCAGTGATTTTTGCAGTTCATTACAGTCATTGGCAACAGAGAACTGGAAGGAAAGGCGACCAAAGAAAGAATTGGCTTTAGGGTGACCAGTGAGATATACCTGCTGGAGCGCGTGCTACGAGTGGGTGCTGCTATGGTGACCAGTGAGCTGAGATAAGGCGGGGCTTTACCTAGCAGAGACTTATAGATGACCTGGAGCCAGTGTGTTTGGCGGCAAGTATGAAGCGAGGGCCAGCCAACGAGAGCGTACAGGTCGCAGTGGTGGGTAGTATATGGGGCTTTGGTGACAAAACGGATGGCACTGTGATAGACTGCATCCAGTTTGCTGAGTAGAGTGTTGGAGGCTATTTTATAAATGACATTGCTGAAGTCGAGGATCAGTAGGATGATCCGTTTTACGAGGGTATGTTTGGCAGCATGAGTGAAGGATGCTTTGTTGCAAAATAGGAAGCCGATTCTAGATTTATTTTTGGATTGGAGATGCTTAATGTGTCTGGAAGTCTGGAAGGAGAGTTTACAGTCTAACCAGACACCTAGGTATTTGTAATTGTCCACATATTCTACGACAGAACAGTCCAGAGGACGGGCGGGCAGCGATCGGTTGAATAGCATGTATTTAGTTTTATTTGTATTTAAGAGCAGTTGGAGGCCACGGAAGGAGAGTTGTATGGCATTGAAGCTTGTAGAGTATCGTTTGATAAAATTCAAACCACACTATTTGCCTAGAGAGTTTTCAGCTACACTTTTCGTAGCTATTTATTTACCACCACAGATTGATTCTGGCACGAAGACCGAACTCAGTCAGCTGTATAAGGAAATAAGCAAACAGAAAACCGCACACCCAGAAGCGGCGCTTCTAGTGACCGGAGACTTTAATGCAGGGAAACTTAAATTGTTTCTACCTATTGTTTCTACCCAACCTGCTTACAAGCAAAAATTAAAGCAGGAAGCACCAGTGACTCGGTCAACAAAAAAAAAAAAAGTGGTCAGGTGAAACAGATGCTAAACTACTGGACTGTTTTGCTATCACAGACTGGAACATGACCCGGAATTCTTTCGATGGCATTGGGGGGTACACCACATCAGTCACTGGCTTTATCAATAATTGCATCGAGGACGTCGTCCCCACAGTGACTGTACGTACATACCCCAACCAGAAGCCAGGGATTACAGGCAATATTCGCAATGAGCTAAAGGGTAGAGCTGCCGCTTTCAATGTGCGGGACTCTAAATCGGAAGCTTATAAGAAATACTTCTATGCCCTCCGACGAACCATCAAACAGGCGAAGCGTAAATACAGGGCTAAGATTGAATCATAGTACACCGGCTCCGACGCTTGTCTTATGTTTATTGTTTTTTATTTCACCTTTATTTAACCAGGTAGGCTAGTTGAGAACAAGTTCTCATTTACAACTGCGACCTGGCCAAGATAAAGCATAGCAGTGTGAACAGACAACACAGAGTTACACATGGAGTAAACAATTAACAAGTCAATAACACAGTAGAAAAAGAAGGGGAGTCTATATACAATGTGTGCAAAAGGCATGAGGAGGTAGGCGAATAATTACAATATTGCAGATTAACACTGGAGTGATAAATGATCATGTACAGGTAGAGATATTGGTGTGCAAAAGAGCAGAAAAGTAAATAAATAAAAACTGTGGGGATGAGGTAGGTGAAAATGGGTGGGCTATTTACCAATAGATTATGTACAGCTGCAGCGATCGGTTAGCTGCTCAGATAGCTGATGGTTGAAGTTGGTGAGGAGATAAAGGTCTCCAACTTCAGCGATTTTGCAATTCGTTCCAGTCACAGGCAGCAGAGTACTGGAACGAAAGGCGGCCGAATGAGGTGTTGGCTTTAGGGATGATCAGTGAGATACACCTGCTGGAGCGCGTGCTACGGATTGGTGTTGCCATCGTGACCAGTGAACTGAGATAAGGCGGAGCTTTACCTAGCATGGCCTTGTAGACGACCTGGAGCCAGTGGGTCTTGCGACGAATATGTAGCGAGGGCCAGCCGACTAGAGCATACAAGTCGCAGTGGTGGGTAGTATAAGGCTCTTTAGTGACAAAACGGATGGCACTGTGATAAACTGCATCCAGTTTGCTGAGAAGAGTGTTGGAAGCAATTTTGTAGATGACATCGCCGAAGTCGAGGATCGGTAGGATAGTCAGTTTTACTAGGGTAAGCGTGGCAGCGTGAGTGAAGGAGGCTTTGTTACGGAATAGAAAGCCGACTCTTGATTTGATTTTCGATTGGAGATGTTTGATATGGGTCTGGAAGGAGAGTTTGCAGTCTAGCCAGACACCTAGGTACTTATAGGTGTCCACATATTCAAGGTCGGAACCATCCAGTGTGGTGATGCTAGTCGGGCATGCGGGTGCAGGCAGCGATCGGTTGAAAAGCATGCATTTGGTTTTACTAGCATTTAAGAGCAGTTGGAGGCCACGGAAGGAGTGTTGTATGGCATTGAAGCTCGTTTGGAGGTTAGATAGCACAGTGTCCAATGACCGGCCGAAAGTATATAGAATGGTGTCGTCTGCGTAGAGCTGGATCAGTGAATCGCCCGCAGCAAGAGCAACATCATTGTTATATACAGAGAAAAGAGTCGGCCCAAGAATTGAACCCTGTGGCACCCCCATAGAGACTGCCAGAGGACCGGACAGCATGCCCTCCGATTTGACACACTGAACTCTGTCTGCAAAGTAATTGGTGAACCAGGCAAGGCAGTCATCCGAAAAACCGAGGCTACTGAGTCTGCCGATAAGAATATGGTGATTGACAGACTCGAAAGCCTTGGCAAGGTCGATGAAGACGGCTGCACAGTACTGTCTTTTATCGATGGCGGTTATGTTGTCGTTTAGTACCTTGAGTGTGGCTGAGGTGCACCCGTGACCGGCTCGGAAACCAGATTGCATAGCGGAGAAGATACGGTGGGATTCGAGATGGTCAGTGACCTGTTTGTTGACTTGGCTTTCGAAGACCTTAGATAGGCAAGGCAGAATGGATATAGGTCTGTAAAAGTTTGCGTCCAGGGTGTCTCCCCCTTTGAAGAGGGGGATGACTGCGGCAGCTTTCCAATCCTTGGGGATCTCAGACGATATGAAAGAGAGGTTGAACAGGCTGGTAATAGGGGTTGCGACAATGGCGGCGGATAGTTTCAGAAATAGAGGGTCCAGATTGTCAAGCCCAGCTGATTTATACGGGTCCAGGTTTTGCAGCTCTTTCAGAACATCTGCTATCTGGATTTGGGTAAAGGAGAACCTGGAGAGGCTTGGGCGAGGAGCTGCGGGGGGGCCGGAGCTGTTGGCCGAGGTTGGAGTAGCCAGGCGGAAGGCATGGCCAGCCATTGAGAAATGCTTGTTGAAGTTTTCAATAATCATGGATTTGTCGGTGGTGACAGTGTTCTCTAGCCTCAGTGCAGTGGGCAGCTGGGAGGAGGTGCTCTTGTTCTCCATGGACTTCACAGTGTCCCAGAACTTTTTGGAGTTGGAGCTACAGGATGCAAACTTCTGCCTGAAGAAGCTGGCCTTAGCTTTCCTGACTGACTGCGTGTATTGGTTCCTGACTTCCCTGAACAGTTGCATATCGCGGGGACTGTTCGATGCTATTGCAGTCCGCCACAGGATGTTTTTGTGCTGGTCGAGGGCAGTCAGGTCTGGAGTGAACCAAGGGCTGTATCTGTTCTTAGTTCTGCATTTTTTGAACGGAGCATGCTTATCTAAAATGGTGAGGAAGTTACTCTTAAAGAATGACCAGGCATCCTCAATTGACGGGATGAGGTCAATGTCCTTCCAGGGTACCCGGGCCAGGTCGATTAGAAAGGCCTGATGAGGGGTGGTCGTTTGACTGCGGCACCGTAGCGGATACAGGCAATGAGGCAGTGGTTGCTGAGATCCTGATTGAAGACAGCTGAGGTGTATTTGGAGGGCCAGTTGGTCAGGATGACGTCTATGAGGGTGCCCTTGCTTACAGAGTTAGGGTTGTACTGGTGGGTTCCTTGATGATTTGTGTGAGATTGAGGGCATCTAGCTTAGATTGTAGGACTGCCGGGGTGTTAAGCATATCCCAGTTTAGGTCACCTAACAGAACAAACTCTGAAGCTAGATGGGGGGCAATCAATTCACAAATGGTGTCCAGGGCACAGCTGGGAGCTGAGGGGGGTCGGTAGCAGGCGGCAACAGTGAGCGACTTATTTCTGGAGAGAGTAATTTTCAGAATTAGTAGTTCGAACTGTTTGGGTATGGACCTAGAAAGTATGACATTACTTTGCAGGCTCTCTCTGCAGTAGACTGCAACTCCTCCCCCTTTGGCAGTTCTATCTTGACGGAAGATGTTATAGTTGGGTATGGAAATCTCTGAATTTTTGGTGGCTTTCCTGAGCCAGGATTCAGACACGGCAAGGACATCAGGGTTAGCAGAGTGTGCTAAAGCAGTTAGTAAAACAAACTTAGGGAGAAGGCTTCTGATGTTGACATGCATGAAACCAAGGCTTTTTCGATCACAGAAGTCAACAAATGAGGGTGCCTGGGGACATGCAGGGCCTGGGTTTACCTCCACATCACCCGCGGAACAGAGAAGGAGTAGTATGAGGGTGCGGCTAAAGGCTATCAAAACTGGTCGCCTAGAGCGTTGGGGACAGAGAATAAGAGGAGCAGGTATCTGGGCATGGTAGAATATATTCAGGGCATAATGCGCAGACAGGGGTATGGTGGGGTGCGGGTACGGCGGAGGTAAGCCCAGGCACTGGGTGATGATGAGAGCGGTTTTATCTCTGGACATGCTGGTTGTAATGGGTGAGGTCACCGCATATGTGGGAGGTGGGACAAAGGAGGTATCAGGGGTATGAGGAGTGGGACAAGGGGCTCCATTGTGAACTAAAACAATGATAACTAACCTGAGCAACAGTATACAAGGCATATTGACAATTGAGAGAGACATACAGCGAGGCATACAGTAATCACAGGTGTTGAACTGGGAAAGCTAGCTAAAACAGTGGGTGAGACAACAGCTAATCAGCTAGCAAAACAACAGCAGGTAAAATGGCATTGACTAGGCAACGGGGCCGACATATAAAACAAACAAGCAGAATGGAGTACCGTGATTAATGGACAGTCCAGCGTGCATGGGGCAGGGGGACTGGACTGGCGAGTGTTATCCAGGTTAAAAAACTAACAATGACTAAATAGCTTGTAGCTAGTTAGCTGGTTAGCTTCTGGAGGTTCTTGAGTGTGTTCTAAAAATTAAAAATAATAGCGATTCCGTATCACATTCGGTGAGGCAGGTTTCCGGAAGGTATAAAAAAAAATTAAAAATCGGGAAGAGATAGAAAGTACATATGGGCCACTGCGTGTTTGGGACGCGGCAATGCAGACGGTTAGCAGGCCTGTGCTAACAAGCTAACAGATTAGCAGGCCGGGGTAAACAAGGTAGTAGTTAGCGGACCTGGGCTAAACAAGCTAGCAGTTAGCATGCCGTATTAGCAAGCAAGGAGATAGCGAGGGCTAGAGAGTTAGCCTTTGGAGGGCGTCGCGATGGTGTGAGTCTGTTTATTCCTCTTCATGCAGTGACATCGATAGACCGGTCGTGGGTCCGGGTATTGTAGCCCAGGAGTATGCTATGAGCACAGGAGCTCTGGCCGGGCTAGCTTCAAGCTACGTGGGTGGAAACGCTGGCCAGGAGTAATCAACCAGGGTTGCGGTTTAGCTCAATAGCTAGTTGTGAAGATCCAGCTGAAAGATGTTCCATTTGCGGTGGGAATCCGGGGTTAAAAAAAATAAATAGGTCCGTTATGCTCTGGTTAGCGTTGCGTTGTTCGAACTGGCGAGAGCTTTCCGAGCTAAGCGTTAGCTGATGACCGGTTAGCTGAAGACCGCTAGCATAGCAGGTGGTTAGCTGGCTAGCTTCATTTGAGGGGTTCCGGTTTCGAAGTAAATATAAATACTTTAGGAAAAGTAGCTACATTGGGTGAGGCGGGTTGCAGGAGAGTATTTGGAAGCGAGCAAAAATGTTTTTAAAGATATGCGAAGAAAAATATCTAAAACGAAAAAGAGACGATATTTACAGAGAGATGATACGACAGGACGACTTACTTACTGCTACGCCATCTTGGATGTGGCAGGGCTTGCAGACTACAAAGGGAAGCACAGCCACGCGCTGCCCAGTGACACGAGTCTACCAGACGAGCTAAATCACTTCTATGCTCGCTTCGAGGCAAGCAACACTGAGGCATGCATGAGAGCATCAGCTGTTCCGGACGACTGTGTGATCAAGCTCTCCACAGCCGACGTGAGTAAGAACTTTAAATAGGTCAACATTCACAAGGCTGCAGGGCCAGACGGATTACCAGGACGCGTGCTCCGGGCATGTGCCGACCAACTGGCAGGTGTCTTCACTGACATTTTCCACAAGTCTGTAATACCAACATGTTTCAAGCAGACCACCATAGTCCCTGTGCCCAAGAACACGAAGGCAACCTGCCTAAATGACTATAGACACGTAGCACTCATGTCAGTACCCATGAAGTGCTTTGAAAGGCTGGTAATGGCTCACATCAACACCATTATCCCAGAAACCCTAGACCCACTCCAATTTGCATACTGACCAAACAGATCCACAGATGATGCAATCTCCATTGCACTCCACGCTGCCCTTTCCCACCTGGACAAAAGGAAAACCTACATGAGAATGCTATTCATTGACTACAGCTCAGCATTCAACACCATAGTACCCTCAAACCTCATCACTAAGCTAAGGATCCTGAGACTAAACACCTCCCTCTGCATCTGGATCCTGGACTTCCTGACGGGCTGCCCACAGGTGGTGAGGGTAGGTAGCAACACATCTGCCACGCTGATACTCAATACTGGATCCCCTCAGGGGTGCATGCTCAGTCTCCTCCTGTACTCCCTGTTCACCCACAACTGCATGGCCAGGCACGACTCCAACACCATCATTAAGCTTGCAGATGACACAACAGTGGGAGGCCTGATCACGGAGAACGACGAGACAGCCTATAGGGAGGAGGTCAGAGACCTCGTTGTGCCAGAATAACAACCTATCCCTCAACGTAACCGAGACTAAGGAGATGATTGTGGACTACAGGAATAGGAGGACCGAACACGCCCCCATTATTATCAACGGGGCTGGAGAGGAGCAGGTTGAGAGCTTCAAGTTCCTTGGTGTCCACATCACCAACAAACTAGAATGGTCCAAATACACCAAGACAGTCGTGAATAGGGTTCCACAAAGCCTATTCCCCCTACCGCATGGTAAGCGGTACCGGAGTGCCAAGTCTAGGACAAAAAGGCTTCTCAACAGTACATTCATGTACATACTACCTCAATTGGCCTGACCAACCAGTGGGCCCTGCACATTGGCTTACCGGACTATGTGCATTGTGTCCCGCCACCCACCAACCGCCAACCCCTCTTTAATGCTACTGCTACTCTCTGTTCATCATATATGCATAGTCACTTTAACTATATGTACATTTACATAGTACCTCAATCAGCCCGACTAACCGGTGCCTGTATGTAGCCTCGCTACTGTATGTAGCCTCGCTACTGTATGTAGCCTCGCTACTGTAATTTTTCAGTATTCTTTACTGTTGTTTTTATTTCTTTACTTACCTATTGTTCACCTAATACCATTTTTGCCAGTAAGCCAGTAAGTAAGCATTTCACTGTAAGGTGTTACAGTTCCTGTTGTATTCGACGCACGTGACAAATAAACTTTGATTTGATTTGATTGGACTTTAAATGCACCTATAGATGTTTACCCACCCCCCAGTTGCAATATAGCAGGCCTACTCCCCCCCCTTGACAAAAACTGAATACTGAAATAAGTCTGTGAGATCATGCTGAACTCAGACCTGCCTCGGACATCCACGAGTAAAAAAAAATGTGCAATCATTTTGGCACTAATTTCAGAACCTTATGGTCATTTCTCAAAGCTCTAGACACAAAAATCACTTGTAACACAGTCTGTCCAATGTTCAAAACATTGCATTGTGCATTCATGTCTTTAAAGAAACCTTGCACTTGCAGATCTATTGGTTCAATTAACTCATTTGTCATGAAATACCATAGGAACATTAATTTAGATCACTCATACACAAGATACCGGTAGTTTCACTGTGTAGTTGTTCGTACAATCATTAAATATTGTAGTACAAAATATGTGATACATGTTTCATTATGGTACTACACATAAATGCATCACTGTAAAAGGACTCGTACAGAGAATACTACAAAAAGAGTGGAATCATTGAACAAACTCTGAAAATTATTATGAAATACAACAAAATCACAACAGGTTTCTTTGAATCAAAGCAAAAATAATTAGCTACAAAAAAGAAAAAAACTACAGTAAAACGTCAACTGCAGTGTTGGCTTACCGTAAAAAGCTAAACAAAGGTTTTATTCCTGTACTTCTATATTTCCATCAACCCTGTCCTGTGGATTTGGCCATAGGTTCTCATCCACTTCACAATGGATGTTTTCATTAGCCAAACATCTTCGGCAGTAACGGGTTGTAATTGTAGATGGGCCTGAAACCATGCTTGCACCATTGAGCATGATGGAACCTGACATTATCCCACACAATGTCATAGGTCATGCCATCAGCTGCCCTCCTGAGATTTTTACGCATTACAGTCTCTAGAGTTTACAGAGAACGGTGCGATAAACAAAACACATTCAGTGAGCGGCAGTTATGTGGGCAAAAACACCATGTTAATGAGAGAGGTCAGAGGACAATGTC
Source organism: Oncorhynchus masou masou (assembly GCF_036934945.1). Classification (NCBI taxonomy): domain Eukaryota; kingdom Metazoa; phylum Chordata; class Actinopteri; order Salmoniformes; family Salmonidae; genus Oncorhynchus; species Oncorhynchus masou. Next base: position 43,963,508 of record NC_088221.1, on the reverse strand, counting down.
CAGACTCATTCAAGCTAACAGAACCTAATAAAGTATGGTAATGTATGTCAAATCTGAAAACATGATCTGGAAAAGTGGTACATTGGACCATAGAAACAGTGTCTGATAAAGAATGATGATGAAATATTACATCCATAGATAATGTCATCCAACTGGTTCATGTTCCACGGTAATTGGTGTCAATGGATCTCGTTATCCTGAAACTTTCATGATCTAAACATGGAGTATTGTTTGTCAGTTTCCATGAAACTGCATTAAGAGTAATGCAACAGTCACTTATCATTTTGAGCAGTTGTATCAATTGATAGTTAGATCATTGTAATGAAGTGAATAGACAGTCATCTCAGATGTAATGTGTGAATTGCATTTTGAAATGGTAATACTTTGATGTTAAGTTGTGTCATTTTGAACAGTTGATTTTAGTTCAATGAACAAATGATATTAGCTTGATGTGTATTGTAGCCAAGCAATTGGAAAAAGTGTTAAGAGTTTTGAAAAATGTGCATTTTAATCATCGTTTGTGAGTTTTGTGTCGAGAGATTTGAAAAATGCCATAAGAAATTAGTGCCAAAGTGATTGTAAAAAACGGTAATAGGATGGAGGAAGGAATATCACAAAATATCAGAGAAGTTCTATTTTTACAATTCTATTGCCATAGTCACAATCCTTGCACGGTGGTAATTCCATTCAAATTGGACACTCCAGGTGATCCTGCCTCACCTCTGCTGAATGGCCCTAGTGCTGAGAAACAATCTGGATCTGTGTCGGTCCTAAGTGACCCCACACAGGTTTAATCATTAGCCCTCACTAGAAGTCAGCAACAAGGGGTTTGGGGCTGATTATAGCCCCCAATTGAAAACCCGACTGAAGGAGAGGGATTCCCATTGGAGGAGAATCATGTATCCCAGCAGCCTCAGATGGTGCGTCCGACACTATAGCCCTCTCTGTTTCCTGTAGAAATGTCACCCAGCACACTCACATTTAAATACCCTGGAATAATATCACAGGTATTATCAAATAAATGGTGCTAGTATTATGTGGTGAAATCTAAGCACACTGTACTGTATGTGAAGTATTAAGCTGTAAATCATGTATCTGAAGTATTAAGCTGTAAATCATGTATGTGTAGTATTATGTTGTGAAGTGCACATTAACCTATATATAAAAGCAGGATATGCCGGTCCATTTTCACCACCAAAGGCATTGAGGTTGGGCGATACATCCTGAATAATGGTGTGGCGGTATGGATTCACACACCGATACTGGTATGGATGTTTACAGTACTGACATTTTGATAGTGTTGAATTTTATGAAAAGTTCTACAAATTGGACTACTTCCCTGTCAGTTGAGTCCTAGTTTGGTTGAGGGTAAAACCATCAGAATGTAGAATGCCCATTTTAACCACTTAGAATTCATTTACTGGAACGAATAACAAAGTCTTTAATTCTGCTTAGATCTTTTAAAACCCACGACTGCGTGGCCATGCACGCCTCCAACTTAATCATCAAGTTTGCAGACGACACTACAGTGGTAGGTTTGATTACCAACAACGACGAGACGGCCTACAGGGAGGAGGTGAGGGCCCTCGGAGTGTGGTGTCAGGAAAATAACCTCACACTCAACGTCAACAGACAAAGGAGATGATCGTGGACTTCAGGAAACAGCAGAGGGTGCACCCCCACATCGACGGGACAGTAGTGGAGAGGGTAGAAAGTTTTAAGTTCCTCGGCGTACACATCACGGACAAACTGAATTGGTCCACCCACACAGACAGCGTGGTGAAGAAGGCACAGCAGTGCCTCTTCAACCTCAGGAGGCTGAAGAAATTTGGCTTGTCACCAAAAACACTCAAACTTTTACAGAAGCACAATCGACAGCATCCTGTTCGGGCTGTATCACCGCCTGGTACGGCAACTGCTCCGCCCACAACCGTAAGGCTCTCCAGAGGGTAGTGAGGTCTGCACAACACATCACCGGGGGCAAACTACCTGCCCTCCAGGACACCTACACCACCCGATGTCACAGGAAGGCCATAACGATCATCAAGGACAACAACCACCCGAGCCACTGCTAGTTCATCACGCCATCAACCAGAAGACGAGGTCAGTACAGGTGCACCAAAGCAGGGACCGAGAGACTGAAAAACAGCTTCTATCTCAAGGCCATCAGACTGTTAAACAGCCACCACTAACATTGTGTGGCTGCTGTCGTACATGCAATGCATGTATCACTAGCCACTTTAAACAATGCCACTTAATATAATGTTTACATACCCTACATTACACATCTCATATGTATATACTGCACTCGATACCATCTACTGCATCTTGCCTATGCCGTTCTGTACCATCACTCATTCATATATCTTTATGTACATATTCTTCATCCCTTTACACTCGTGTGTATAAGGTAGCTGTTGTGAAATTGTTAGGTTAGAGTACTCGTTGGTTTTTACTGCATTGTCAGAACTACACTACACTCGCATTAACATCTGCTAACCATGTGTATGTGACAAATACAATTTCATTTGATTTGATTGTAGAGACAGGCCTCTACAATGGATTAGTCCACTCAGACAGAACTCTACAATGGATTAGTCCACTCAGACAGAACTCTACAATGGATTAGTCCACTCAGACAGGCCTCTACAATGGATTAGTCCACTCAGACAGAACTCTGCAATGGATTAGTCCAGTCAGACAGGCCTCCACAATAGATTAGTCCACTCAGACAGAACTCTACAATGGATTAGTCCAGTCAGACAGGCCTCCACAATAGATTAGTCCACTCAGACAGACCTCTACAATGGATTAGTCCACTCAGACAGACCTCTACAATGGATTAGTCCACTTAGACAGGCCTCTACAATGGATTAGTCCACTCAGACAGGCCTCTACAATGGATTAGTCCACTCAGACAGGCCTCTACAATGGAGTAGTCCACTCAGACAGGCCTCTACAATGGATTAGTCCACTCAGACAGGCCTCTACAATGGATTAGTCCACTCAGACAGGCCTCTACAATGGATTAGTCCACTCAGACAAGCGGGAGTTAGACAGATGTCTCATGTGACATAAAATTGTCTATGTATTTGCCACAGCTCTATACAAAACAAATATTGGTTGACCAACAGCCTATCAACCAAACAAAATATAATTTGGGGTCAGCCCTACTGTCCACACATGCAAATTGCTAAAGTTGATGCAAGTGGATAATTTATTTTCAGGCCACTATATTTGTAGCGATTCATCGTTAGACGTTATCAGATGAGAAACACCAGCTTAATGAGAAAACACAACCGTGGGTGAGATGACTTAAAAGGATCTGAGCGGACCTAAAGCGTCATCTTTCACATATTGGAAAATTAAGAAAGCTTTTGAAAATTGGAAAATGAAGAAAGCTAATTTAACTGGAAACAGTTCATGTCCCCCACTACCACTATGTATATTACTCAGACTGTGGCACCTTAAAGAAGCTATTTAATAAAATGAATTGGCTGCGGACCGACTTTTCCGAAACTTTCCTCCCGACACAGTCTTTGCTCCAGAGAACAGGCTACTCTGGCGAATGTTTTGAGATCACATATAACACAACTGAATATAATAGCAGAGTATAAAGTTATTTTAAGACAAATAACAATAACTCATTTCTTATGAGATTTTAGGATGACTGTGTGAATGGTCACATTTTTATCTCACGTGGTCTCAACTCAACAGCGTGCCTCACTCGGAAAAAATATGTGCTTTGATTGAAACTAAACACAGGTAGACTATGCTACAGTTTGTTAAAACCATCTGCTCTAAAACTCACTCATTGTACATAATTCAAAACAACACTGTAGGCTACAACTAAAGAAGATCTAAATGTGTAAGAACCGATGCTGATGAGGAGAAGCAGGTACGGAGAGTGAACATTTCATTAAGAACGGACATGGAACAGGACTGGAACAGCGTCAGAACAAGGTAACACAATGACAAACGACAATTAATGCAGAAGCGGGGGACAACCTTGGGAACAGACAGATATAGGGGAGGAAATAAACACAGGTGAGTGAGTCCAGGTGAGTGTAATGAATCGCTGATGCACGTGACGAGGGGAGCAGGTGTGCGTAATGATGGTGGCAGGAGTGCGTAATGCAGGGCAGCCTGACGTCCTAGAGGTAGAGCGGGAGCAGGCGTGACATGAATGCATATCCCCATGAAAACTGATTGAGATCAAATGGTTGGTAAGCAGATGCTGCATAGATGTTTCATGGGTAAGATTTGTGAGGAATTAGATGTGATGGAGATTTTTAGAGGGTAATTCAGACCATGTTTATGGCTCAAAGTTGCTTTTACATACATTATCAGTGCATTCGGAAAGTATTCAGACCTCTTCCCTATTTCCACATTGTGTTACGTTGAAACCTTATTCAAAAATGTAATTTTTAAAAATAGATCCTCATCAATCTGAACACAGTACCCCATATTTACAAAGTGAAAACTGCTTTTTAAACTATTTGGGAAATGTATTAAAAATAAAACAAAATATAAATACCTTATTTACATAAGTATTCAGACCCTTGAGAATCAAATTTGAGATCAGGTGCATCCTGTTTCCATTGATCATCATTAAGATGTTTCTAGAAATTGATTGGAGTCCACCTGTTGATTGGACATGATTTGCAAAGGCACACACCTGTATATAAGGTTGACAGTGCATGTCAGAGTAAAAACAAGCCATGAGGTCGAAGGAATTGTCCGTAGAGCTACAAGACAGGATTGTTTCGAGGCACAGATCTGGGGAAGGTTACCAAAAACATTCCGGCAGCATTGGAAGTCCCCAAGAATACATTGGCCTCCATCATTCTTAAATGGTGAAGTTTGGAACTACCAAGACTCTTCCTAGAGCTGGCCGCCCGGCCATACTGAGCAATCGGGTAGTAGGGCCTTGGTCAGGGAGGTTTCTCTGTGGAGATGGGAGAACCTTCCAGAAGGACAACCATCTCTGCAGCACTCCACAAATAAGGCTTTTATGGTAGAGTGGCCAGACGGAAGCCAGTCCTCAGTAAAAGGCACATGACAGCCCACTTGGAGTTTGCCAAGAGGCACCCAAACAAGATTATCTGGTTTGATGAAACAAAGATTGAACTCTTTGGCCTGAATGCCAAGAGTCACGTCTGGAGGAAACCTGGCACCACAGTGAAGCATGGTGGTGGCAGAATCATGCCGTGGAGATGTTTTTCAGCGGCAGGGACTGGGACACTAGTCAGGATCAAGGGAAAGATGAATGAAGCAAAGTACATAGATCATTGTTGAAAACCTGCTCCAGAGCGCTCAGGACCTCAGACTGGGGCCAAGGTTCCATTTATAACATGACAATGACCCTAAGCACACAGCCAAGACAACACAGGAGTGGCTTCGGGACAAGTCTCTGAATATCCTTGAGTGGCCCAGCCAGAACCCAGACTTGAACCGATCTAACATCTCTGGAGAGACCTGAAAATAGCTGTGCAGCGACACTCTCCCCATCCAACCTGACTGAGCTTGAGAGGATCTGCAGAGAAGAATGGGAGAAACTCCACAAATACAGGTGTGCCAAGCTTGTAGGGTCAAACCCAAGAAGACTCGAGGCTGTAATCACTGCCAAAGGTGCTTCAACAATGTACTTAGTAAAGGGTCTGAATACTTATGTAAATGTGATATTTCAGTTTTTTATTTTTAATACATTTGCAATAATTTCTAATGTGATATTTCATATATTTTTGGGGAAGGGGATACAATTTCAAAAACCTGTTTTTGCTTTGTAGTTATGTGGTATTGTGTGTAGACTGATGAGGGGAAAAAATAATGTAATCCCTTTAAGAATATAATATATATATATATATATATATATATAATAATGCAACGTAATACAATGTGGACATAAAAGGACACTAGTTTTAACAAAAAGACTATTATAAAATAGCTCACAGCAATGAACATGTAAATGCTCTTTTGTATGTGTGGGTCATTGTGTTACACAGACAAATTGCATTTAGTCTTAACACTTCAAAACCATTAGACCCTTACCATCCAGTGTGATAAAACAGAATAACAGAACTGCAATACCACTCTGCCCTGCAGACCTATTTTAAAGAATGAACAATTTACTTGAGTGTGAGTCATACTGTATGACACAATGTATCAAACCACAATCTAAAAGCCTACAGTAAATCAAAGCGGACCAGGCACTAGCAAAAACATAACACTAATTTGATCAAGAGCTCATGGAGAGGAAGAACAACCTTTTCCCTCTACCTCTCTTTGCCTTAGTACTCAATTCACCCAGAACACCTGAGGTGCAGAATGAGGTGAGGTTCAGAATAGCCACGTTGTCATCAGTTCAAAAAGCAATGGTTTTAAACAGTGTAGCCTGAACAGTATAAGTCTGGTAGAGGAAGACATTCACAGATTACGGCTGTGTGTTTATCCAGAACAGTTGTGTTTGTAATGAATTCCTATCGAAACCCCTTCAGGATAAAGACAGCTATATTTTCCCTGTGCGAACTGTGTATCATTGCCCTGTCCTCAGTGTCTTGCCAACTCAAACATTTTAATGCCCTCTAAGTCTCACCAGGGCATATCATAATCTGTATTATCTGTGATCCTGGCAGAGGGCTAAGCATGGTGAGTCAGACTATCATGATCCTGATGATGATAACGGTTTATCCCAATGTTCTCTTCAGCATCAAGTCAACAGCTGATTATCATTTTGGAAATATAGCATATCAGCTGATAAGAATGGCCCCATCGTAATTAAACAACAACCCAACAACATCCCTCGCATACATTATAGTGACATTTTGTCCTCCTCCTAACTCCCTGATCTCTGAATGGATCTCATCTGTCTTGGAGATCTGGAGAGAGACAAGGGGCGAGTGATGGTGCTTTTTTCCAGGGCATTTCAGGCCATGTCTTTCTCTTAAAGACGCTTCAGTCGTCTCTCGATTCACCAATCACTCCCTGGTCTAAAATGATCCCCTATAGAAAAACCTGGGAATGTAGGAGTGTAGGTGTATGTGTTTTTTGCACGCCCAATTTTTCAGTTTTTGATTTGTTAAAAAAGTTTGAAAAATCCAATAAATGTCGTTCCACTTCATGATTGTGTCCCACTTGTTGTTGATTCTTCACAAAGTTTTATATACAGTTTTATATCTTTATGTTTGAAGCCTGAAATGTGGCAAAAGGTCGCAAAGTTCAAGGGGGCCGAATACTTTCGCAAGGCACTGTAACCCTGAAGGAGCTGCAAAGCTCCACAGTGGAGATTGGAGTATCTGTCCATAGGACCATTTTAAGCCATACACTCCACAGAGTTGGTCTTTACAGAAGAGTGTTCAGGAAAAAAACATTGCTTAAGAAAAAAATAAACAAACATGTTTGGTGTTTGCCAACAGGCATGTGGAAGACTTCCCAAACATATGGAAGAAGGAACTCTGATCAGATGAGACTAAAATGTAGCTTTTTGGCCATCAAGGAAAACGCTATGTCTGGCGCAAACCCACAACCTCTCATCACCCTGAGAATACCATCCCCACAGTGAAGCATGGTGGTGGCAGTATCATGATGTGGGGATGTTTTTCATTGGCAGGGACTGGGAAACTGATCAGAATTGAAGGAATGATGGATGATGCTTCAAGGAAATTCTTGAGAGAAACCTGTTTCAGTCTTCCAGAGTTTTGAGACTGGGACGGACGTTCACCTTCCAGCAGAAAAATTACACTAAGTATACTGCTAAAGCAACACTCGAGTGGTTTAAGGGGAAACATTTAAATGTCTTGGAATGGCCTAGTCAAACAGTGGAACCCATCCAACATGAAGGAGCAGGAGCAGTTTTGCCTTGAGGAATGGGCAAAAATCCCAGTGGCTAGATGTGCCACCTTATCGCTAGAAAAACTATGCACTTTTTGCCTTAAGCTGGGCATAATTCACAAGTTATAGACTAATATTGTCACAAAATGTAATTTGTCTTTACATATACTAAATAATATATGTGTGAAATTTGTTTTGATTTAGAATGGACCATAATCATGCACCTGTCTCAACATGGGCAGCGGAAAAAAATCTACGTTATCTATGTGCTTAAACCTCTTGGTGTTAGGGGGCAGTATTTTCATTTTTTGGAGAAATCCTGTTTTAAACGGGATATTATTTCAGGAAAAGATGCTAGAATATGCACATAATTGACAGCTTTGGATAGAAAACACTCTAACGTTTCCAAAACTGTAAAGATATTGTCTGTGAGTATAACAGAACTGATGTTGCAGGCGAAAGCCTGAGAAAAATCCAATCCGGAAGTGCCCCAGGTTTTGAAAGCGCTGCGTTCCAATGACTCCCTTTTCAGCTGTGAATGTACCATCAACGAGGTTACGCTTTCTACGTATTCCCCAAGGTGTCTACAGCATTGTGACGTAGTTTTACGCATTTCTGTTGAAGAATAGCCATAGGCGGCCACATTGCGTAAGTGGTCACATGGTGGCTCCGAGAGAGATTCTCGCGTAAAATACAGAGGTAGCCATTATTCCAATCGGTCCTAGTGAAAAACGAATTGTCCCGACGGATATATTATCGAATAGATATTAGAAAAACACATTGAGGATGGATTCTAAACAACGTTTGCCATGTTTCTGTCGATATTATATTTTTCAGCAGGTGACCACAATTTCCGGGCGATTTCTCAGCCAAACGTGAAGAACAAACGGAGCTATTTCGCCTACAAAAATAATCTTTTGGGAAAAAATTAACTTTGGCTGTCAACCTGAGAGTCTCGTGAGTGAAAACATCTGAAGTTCATCAAAGGTAAATAATTTAATTTGATTGCTTTTCTGATTTCCGTGACAAGGTTGCCTGCTGCTAGCAAGGCATAATGCTATGCTAAGCTATGATATAACTTACACAAATGCTTGTCTAGCGTTGGCTGTAAAGCATGTTTTGAAAATCTGAGATGACAAGGTGATTAACAAAAGGCTAAGCTGTGTTCCAATATATTTCACTTGTGATTTTCATGAATAGGAAGATTTTCTAGGAAGATTTATGTCCTTTGCGTTATGCTAATTAGTGTCAGATGATGACAACGGTCCCGTTCACAGGATGGGGTGTCACTACAGGTTAAAAAGCGAATGGAGGACGCTTTTGATTAACCTGAGCTCATGGGCTCTCATGAAGTGTTTGATGTGATTTTCGAATACATTTGCATTGATGTTAGAGTGATTAGAGGTACAATAGAGTGCTGAATACCAGGCAGTTAGCACGTTTGGTAGACTACTAATGACCATCAGCAGCATCAGAGCTTGATGAAGCCTAATAACGTGACTAAACGTTCACATGGAATTGGACTGCCATCATGACTTGTGACCGCCGGTATGGCGGCAAACGGTCACCGAGTGCTGGTGTGTATGTAGGTTTGTGTGTGTAGTAGTGGTAGGTGTATGTGTAATAGTGTAGGTGTGTGTGTGGTAGTGTAGGTGTGTGTAGGAGTGTAGGGGTGTGTGTAGGTGTGTATCTAAAAATCAAAGTCAAATAAAATAAAATTTTATTGATCACATACACATAGTTAGCATATGTTATTGCGAGTGTAGCGAAATACTTGTGCTTCTATTTCCGACCGTGCAGCAATATCTAACAAGTCATCTAACAATTCCACAACAACTACCTAATACACACAAATATACTTAAGTGAAGGAATGGAATAAGAAAATATACATGAGTATATGGATGAGCAATTACCGAGCGGCATAGGCAATATGCAATAGGTTTAAAATAAATATATATATATATATATATATATATGAGATGAGTAATGTATGTATGTATGTAAACATTATTAAAGTGTAATTATTAAAGTGGCTAGTGATCCATTTATTAAAGTGGCCAATGATTTGAGTCTGTATCAAGGCAGCAGCCTCTCTGTGTTAGTGATGGCTGTTTAACATTTTCATGGCCTTGAGATAGAAGCTATCTCTCAGTCTCTCTGTCCCAGCTTTGATGCACCTGTACTGACCTAGCCTTCTGGATGGTAGTGGGGTGAACAGGCAGTGGCTCGGTTGGTTGTTGTCTTTGATGATCTTTTTGGCTTTCCTGTGACATTGCGTGCTGTAGGTGTCCTGGAGGGCAGGTAGTTTGCCCCCGGTGATGTGTTGCGCAGACCGCACCACCCGCTGGAGAGCCTTGGGGTTGTGGGCGGTGCAGTTGCCGTACCAGGCGGTGCAGTTGCTGTACCAGACGGTGATTCAGCCCGACAGGATGCTCTCAATTGTGCACCTGTAAAAGTTTGTGAGGGTTTTAGGTAACAAGCCAAATTTCTTCATCCTCATTAGGTTGAAGACGCGCTGTTGCGCCTTCTTCACCACACTGTCTGTGCGGGTGAACCATTTCAGTTTGTCTGTCATGTGTACACAGAGGAACATAAATCCTTCCACCTTCTCCTCTGCTGTCTCGTCAATGTGGATAGGGGTGTGCTCCCTCTGCTGTTTCCTGAAGTCCATGATCATCTCCGTTGTTTTGATGACATTGAGTGAGAGGTTGTTTTCCTGACACCTCACTCCGAGTGCCCTCACTTCCTCCCTATGTAAGTGTGTGTGTAGGAGTGTAGGTGTGTTTGTAAGAGTGTAGGTGTGTGTAGTACTGTAGTTGTGTGTGTTCGTGTAGGAGTGTGTGTAGGAGTGTAGGTGTGTGTCTAATATGTGCTCTTGTATAAATCCCTTTGACTCTGCGTGGGTCGTCAAGGCACATTTTCCTATGGCATTGACAGGATCATTTCCCCATGGTACTGACAGGATCTGGAGCAGTATGCTGGAGCCAGACCCTAGGGAAGTATGTCAGAGGTTGTACTATAAGTATGAGCTTTTGTAATGAAACCCCCCTTGCTGTTCCTAGCCCAAGGCAACCTTCACAACCCTACTCTCCCTCACAGCAGGGTGACTTCATTAAAACTCCTCACATGATTGACCTCATAAAACACTTGAGGTAAAATACCTTATCACACTAATGCTCTGGTCAAAAGTCCACAATCCCCCACAGAGAGTGGGGATGTCTTAGGAATGTGAAATTAGGAGGCCCTTACTGGCCCGGCTGTAAAATTTGCCACCAAGAGGGCAATGAATTATGGATGCAAATGTATGTCTTTGATTTATGTAGATCCACTTGTCATAAGCCCTAATACATGATCTATCACAGCTCTCGACAGCTGCTTTCATAAATACAGTGAATCCCTTTACATATAATGTTTTAACCTTTTGAGTGCTTCTGTCAGAATAAAATCCTCTCCTTGTTTTAACTCTTTAGCTACACAACTATCATACAACTTTGTAATTTCCCAGGCATTTGTGGTGCATCAATCAGTACCAGTTCTAGTAGAAATAAGTTCATATGAGACGGTTGTTTACTCTCTTGCTTGTGTGGCAGTCCTAAACAAGATACTGTTGTACCACGGATTGTCCCAGGTTTGTGGCTGTCTAGATCTCTGCTGTTTGTTGTTTTCAATCTTTCCTGTGACCCACCCTGTCTGGAACTGTGAAGAGTAGCAGCGTAACCTACGTTGCTAGTTACCATGACAAAGACCAAAGCTGGTGGGAGTACCGTTGAGGACAGTGATGTCTGTCTATCACAGGTGAAGGATATTTTAAACAAACAAAGAGACCTACAAGCAGTTGTAAAAAGCAGTTGTTACAACAACACGAAAATAGTTTCAAGTGTTTTGTCCAAATACTCGTGGATTCTACTAATAAAATAATGGACAACCTATCTAGGACCTGAAGAACAGTTTGCTGTTTTCCCAGGGTCAGCTCGATGAGTTGAAACAGGAGAACGGCAAGATGACAACAATCTGTAAGTCATTGAGAGAAGACATCAGTTCTGTGCTATATAAGCATCTATCCCTTGATCATTTGTATATTTTAATATCTTAGTCACTTCATGGTCATAGATAAACAGTCAGATGATCATTTTAGAAACAATAATAACCTACCCTAACCCTAACCGCTAATCCCTAACCCCTAATCCTAACCCCTAAACCTAAACCTAATCCTAAACCTAACCCTTTTCACTAGGTTGGCCAAACAGTGTACCTTAACCCTAAATCCTAACCCTAACCCTAACCGCTAACTCTAACCCCTATCCCATAACCCCAACCTCTAACCCTAACCCTAACCCTTTCACTAGGTTGGTCAAACAGCGCACCCTAACCCTAACCCCTAACCCTAACCCCTCAACCTAACCCCTAAACCTAACCCTAACCATTTTCACTAGGTAGGCCAAACAGTATACCCTAACCCTAACTCCTAACCGCTAACCCCTAACCCATAACCCCAACCCGTAACCCTAACCCCTAACCCTATCCCTTTCACTAGGTTGGCCAAACAGTGTACGCTAACCCTAACCCCTAACCGTAAGCGCTAACTCTACTACTAACCCATAACCCCAACCCTTAACCTCTAAACCTAACCCTAATCCCTAAACCTAACCCTTAACCTCCAACCCTAAACCTAACCATAAACCCTTTCACTAGGTTAGCCAAAAAGTGTACGCTAACTCTAACCGTAAGCGCTAACTCTACCATTAACCCATAACCCCAACCCTTAAACTCTAAACCTAACCCTAATCCTTAAACATAACCCTAACCCCTAACCCTAAACCTAACCCCTAATCATAAACCTAATCCCTGACCCTAAACCTAACCCCTAACCCTAAACCTAACCCTTTTCACTGGGTTAGCCAAAGAGTGTACCCTAACCCCTAACCTAACCCTAAACCTAACCCTTACCCTTACCCTTAACCCTTAACCCTTAATCCTAAACCTAACCCTAACCCTTTTCACTAGGTTAGCCATACAGTGTGCTACAAAAGTAAGAAGAAAAGTCAGCCTTTACCTGTCGAGGAAATTGGATTACTTCACGGACATTGGGTGGAAATGTTTTCCTGTAACGGATTACAACCACCACTGAATCTTTTGGCTTCCGGCGAACATGAGGAAGAAAAGCAAATCATCGGAGCCAAAATGCATGAATGATTGGCAGATCAACAGACCGTACAGTACGTGCACATGGTCAAATGGTTCATTGTGGAAGAAGTGTTTTACTGGAAATCACTATCTATGTTATGTCTTTTAGACATTTGCTATATCTATTTATTACTTTATAAACTAAATATAGAAACGAACAGTAAACCATCTTGTGCTACTTATGAATCCTTAATTGCTAGAACAAAATGTGATTGAATGGAAATGTCACGTTTCATGCTTCAGGCCGATGCAGATAGTTGACTCAAGACCAAATCCTTTAACTACAAGATGAGAAGATCAGCAGTTATCACAACTGATGTACGAGGTCATTGAACTGTTAGGCCATGAAATTAAATTAGCCTCACACAAATGCACACCAACAGTACCCATGCATGCATGCAACCAGTCAGTAACTCACACACACACACAGAGAAAGGGTAAACAGCAAAGTGAGTGTTCTATTTTTGTCATCTGTTAGACACCCTATAACATAAAACCCCGTAATATAACACCCTATAACATAATACCCCGTAATATAATCCCCCTTTAACATAACACCCTGTAAGTATAACACCCTGTAACATAGCACCCTGTACACATAACACCCTGTAAGTACAACACCCTATAACATAACACCCCGTAATATAACACCCTGTAACATAACACCCTGTAAATATAACACCCTATAAGTTTAACACCCTGTAAGTGTAACACCCTGTAACATAACACCCTGTAATATAACACCCTGTAATATAACACCCTGTAACATAACACCCCGTAATATAACACCCTGTAAGTATAACACCCTGTAAATATAACACCCTGTAAATATAACACCCTGTAAATATAACACCCTGTAAGTATAACACCCTGTAATATACACCCTGTAATATAACACACTGTAATATAACACACCGTAATATAACACCCTGTAATATAACACCCTGTAATATACACCCTGTAATATAACACCCTGTAAGAATAACACCCTGTAAGTATAACATCCTGTCATATAGCACCACGAAGTAAAACACCCTAAAGGTATAACACCATGTCATATAACACCTCGTAAAAATAACACCCTGTAATATAACACCCTGTAATATAACACCCTGTAAGTATAACGCCCTGTAATATAACACCCTGTAATATAACACCCTGTAAGTATATCACCTTTAACATACTTTAAGTATAACACCATGTAAGTTAACCTATTGTAAGTATAACATACTGTAAGTATAACACCCTGTAAGTATAACACCCTCTAAGTATAAACCATGTCAGTATAACATACTGTAAGTATAACACCATGTACGTATAACATACTGTAAGTATAACACCATATAAGTATAAAACCATGTAAGTATAACATACTGTAAGTATAACACCATTTAAGTATTACCTACTGTAAGTATAACCTACTGTAAGTATAACACCATGTAAGTATAACCTACTGTAAGTATAACACCATATAAGTATAACATACTGTAAGTATAACACCATTTAAGTATAACATACTGTAAGTATAACCTACTGTAAGTATAACACCATGTAAGAATAACATACTATAAGTATAACCTACTGTAAGTATAACACTCTGTAAGTATAACATACTTTAAGTATAACACCATGTAAGTATAACCTACTGTAAGTATAACACTCTGTAAGTATAACATACTTTAAGTATAACACCATGTAAGTATAACCTACTGTAAGTATAACATACTGTAAGTATAACCTACTGTAAGTATAACACCATGTAAGAATAACACCCTGTAAGTATAACCTACTGTAAGTATAACATACTGTAAGTATAACAGCCTGTAAGTATAACCTACTGTAAGTATAACACACTTTAAGTATAACCTACTGTAAGCATAACACCATGTAAGTATAACATACAGTAAGTATAACATACTGTAAGTGTAACATCATTTAAGTATAACCTACTGTAAGTATGACCTGCTGTAAGTATAACACCATGTACGTATAACCTACTGTAAGTATAACACCATATAAGTATAAAACCATGTAAGTATAACATACTGTAAGTATAACACCATTTAAGTATTACCTACTGTAAGTATAACCTACTGTAAGTATAACACCATGTACGTATAACCTACTGTAAGTATAACACCATATAAGTATAACATACTGTAAGTATAACACCATTTAAGTATAACATACTGTAAGTATAACCTACTGTAAGTATAACACCATGTAAGAATAACATACTATAAGTATAACCTACTGTAAGTATAACACTCTGTAAGTATAACATACTTTATGTATAACACCATGTAAGTATAACCTACTGTAAGTATAACACTCTGTAAGTATAACATACTTTAAGTATAACACCATGTAAGCAAAACCTACTGTAAGTACAACCTACTGTAAGTATAACATACTGTAAGTATAACCTACTGTAAGTATAACACCATGTAAGAATAACACCCTGTAAGTGTAACCTACTGTAAGTATAACATACTGTAAGTATAACAGCCTGTAAGTATAACCTACTGTAAGTATAACACACTTTAAGTATAACCTACTGTAAGCATAACACCATGTAAGTATAACATACAGTAAGTATAACATACTGTAAGTGTAACATCATTTAAGTATAACCTACTGTAAGTATGACCTGCTGTAAGTATAACACCATGTACGTATAACCTACTGTAAGTATAACCTACTGTAAGTATAACACCATGTACGTATAACCTACTGTAAGTATAACACCATATAAGTATAACATACTGTAAGTATAACACCATTTAAGTATAACATACTGTAAGTATAACCTACTGTAATTATAACATACTGTAAGTATAACCTACTGTAAGTATAACACAATGTAAGAATAACACCCTGTAAGAATAACCAACTGTAAGTAAAACATACTGTAAGTATAACAGCGTGTAAGTATAACCCACTGTAAGTATAACAGACTGTAAGTATAACCTACTGTAAGTATAACCTACTGTAAGTATAACCCACTGTAAGTATAACAGACTGTAAGTATAACCTACTGTAAGTATAACCTACTGTAAGTATAACAGATTGTAAGTATAACACCATGTAAGTATAACCTACTGTAAGTAAAACACTCTGTAAGTATAACATACTTTAAGTATTACACCATGTACGTATAACCTACTGTAAGTATAATACCATATAAGTATAAAACCATGTAAGTATAACATACTGTAAGTATAACCTACTGTAAGTATAACATACTGTAAGTATAACATTCTGTAAGTATAACAGCCTGTAAGTATAACCTACTGTAAGTATAACACACTTTAAGTATAACCTACTGTAAGAATAACCTAATGTAAGTATAACATATTGTAAGTATAACCTACTTACAGAATAATATATTGTAAGCATAACACCATGTAAGAATAACACACTGCAGTTATAACCTACTGTAAGTATAACACCCTGTAAGTATAACACCATTTAAATATAACACCCTGTAAGTACAACAGCCTGTAAGTATAACATAGTGTAAGTATAACATACTTTAAGTATAACTTACTGTAAGTGTAACACACTGTAAGTATAACACCCTGTAAGTAAAACACACTGCTGTTATAACCTACTGTAAGTACAACACCCTGCAATTATAACATACTGTAAGTATAACATACTGTACGTATAACACCCTGTAAGTATAACACCCTGTAAGCATAACCTACTTTAAGTATAACACCCTGTAAGTATAGCACCCTGTAAGTATAACACCCTGTAAGTATAACCTACTGTACGTTTAACACCCTGTAAGTATAACCTACTGTAAGTATAACACCATGTAAGAATAACCTACTGTAAGTATAACATACTGCAAGTATAACCTACTGTAAGTATAACACCCTGTAAGTATAACACCCTGTAAGTATAACATACTGCAAGTATAACCTACTGTAAGTTTAACACCCTGCAAGTATAACCCACTGTAAGTATAACCTACTGTAAGAATAACCTACTGTAAGTATAATAAAATGCAAGTATAACCTACTGTAAGTTTAACACCCTGTAAGTATAACCTACTGTAAGTATAACACCATGTAAGAATAACCTACTGTAAGTATAACAGCCTGTAAGTAAAACCTACTGTATGTATAACATACTTTAAGTATAACCTACTGTAAGTATAACAGACCGTAAGTATAGCACCCTGTAAGTAAAACACACTGCAGTTATAACCTACTGTAAGTTTAACACCCTGCAAATATAACATACTGTAAGTATAACACCCTCTAAGTATAACACCCTGTAAGTATAACCTACTTTAAGTATAACATATTTAAGTATAACACCATGTAAGTATAACACCCTCTAAGTATAATACCCTGTAATTATAGCATACTTTAAGTATAACCTACTGTAAGTATAACCTATTGTAGGTATAACCTACTAACAGTATACTCCACTGTAGGTATAACACCCTGTAACTATAACACCCTGTAAGTAGAACACCCTGTAAGTATAACACCATGTAAGTAGAACACCATGTAAGTATAACACCCTGTAAGTAGAACACCCTGTAAGTATAACACCATGTAAGTAGAACACCATGTAAGTATAACACCCTGTAAGTAGAACACCCTGTAAGTATAACACCATGTAAGTATAACACCATGTAAGTATAACACCATGTAAGTATAACACCCTGTAAGTATAACACCATGTAAGTAGAACACCCTGTAAGTAGAACACCCTGTAAGTATAACACCATGTAAGTATAACACCATGTAAGTATAACACCCTGTAAGTATAACACCATGTAAGTAGAACACCCTGTAAGTAGAACACCCTGTTAGTATAACACCCTGTAAGTATAATACCTTGTAATTATAACATACTGTAAGTAGAACCTACTGTAAGTATAACACCCTGTAAGTACAACAGCCTGTAAGTATAACCTACTGTAAGTATAACCTACTGTAAATATAACATACTTTAAGTATAACCTACTGTAAGTATGACACCCTGTAAGAAGCACTGACCAAGACATGGACATTTTCATATCAGATCCATCAGTCTTTTAAGCATTCTGTGCTTAGTTGAGTTCATTCCTTTCCTTGAGTTTTGAGGTTTCAAATTTGGGGAGAAGGATGGTGAGAATGACCCATAATGATCAGAGCACTGCCTGGGAAGAGGACCGTTCAACAGAAGCTTAACTTGATAAGACTGACCCTAACAGAGGAGAGCAGCAGGCCGGTCAAACTGAGGCACTAACACTGTAGTCACCCCCCCCCCCAGGATGCCTTCCAGCACCACGGACAGCAACAGCAACACAGTTACTGTCTGACGGGAGACATTCAACTGCTGCTGATGATGCCTTCAATCCGAGCTAGCTAGTTTGTGCTGGCTAGCTGGCAACAACAGCAGCATGGTGCTAGTTAAGACTTGTAAAAGAGAGTGATGTTTATTTCGATGGACGAGGGAGAAAGTAATATTGGTCACCATCTGGATGTCGCCGTGACATGCCAATTAGCTAAAGTAACAACAGGCCGCTGCAAACTAAATGTGAATGACCAGTACAACGTTGTTGTCTCGAGGTGGTTGCCGACAAGTTGCTTCAAACCACGCAGCTCTACATTTAGTCTGTCACGTGTCGCCGGCAGTAGCTAATGTGGCCAATTTGTTCCATCCCACTTGATTATATTTTGGATAGTAGGATAGCAGCCGAAACGAGAAAAACATTTGTAATATTGGTACTCATCTGGGTGTCACCGCGATACAGTCTACTGCTCAATGGGGAGAGATTCACTGTGATATAGTCTACTGCTCAATGGGGAGAGATTCACCGTGATATAGTATACTGCTCAATGGGGAGAGATTCACCGTGATATAGTCTACTGCTCAATGGGGAGAGATTCACTGTGATACAGTCTACTGCTCAATGGGGAGAGATTCACTGTGATACAGTCTACTGCTCAATGGGGAGAGATTCACTGTGATATAGTCTACTGCTCAATGGGGAGAGATTCACCGTGATATAGTATACTGCTCAATGGGGAGAGATTCACTGTGATATAGTCTACTGCTCAATGGGGAGAGATTCACTGTGATACAGTCTACTGCTCAATGGGGAGAGATTCACTGTGATATAGTCTACTGCTCAATGGGGAGAGATTCACCGTGATATAGTATACTGCTCAATGGGGAGAGATTCACTGTGATATAGTATACTGCTCAATGGGGAGAGATTCACTGTGATACAGTCTTCTGCTCAATGGGGAGAAATTCACTGTGATATAGTCTACTGCTCAATGGGAAGAGATTCACTGTGATATAGTATACTGCTCAATGGGGAGAGATTCACTGTGATATAGTCTACTGCTCAATGGGGAGAGATTCACTGTGATACAGTCTACTGCTCAATGAGGAGAGATTCACTGTGATATAGTCTACTGCTCAATGGGGAGAGATTCACCATGATATAGTCTACTGCTCAATGGGGAGAGATTCACCGTGATATAGTCTACTGCTCAATGGGGAGAGATTCACTGTGATATAGTCTACTGCTCAATGGGGAGAGATTCACCGTGATATAGTCTACTGCTCAATGGGGAGAGATTCACTGTGATATAGTCTACTGCTCAATGGGGAGAGATTCACCGTGATATAGTCTACTGCTCAATGGGGAGAGATTCACTGTGATATAGTCTACTGCTCAATGGGGAGAGATTCACTGTGATATAGTATACTGCTCAATGGGGAGAGATTCACCGTGATATAGTCTACTGCTCAATGGGGAGAGATTCACTGTGATATAGTCTACTGCTCAATGGGGAGAGATTCACTGTGATACAGTCTACTGCTCAATGGGGAGAGATTCACTGTGATACAGTCTACTGCTCAATGGGGAGAGATTCACTGTGATACAGTCTACTGCTCAATGGGGAGAGATTCACTGTGATATAGTCTACTGCTCAATGGGGAGAGATTCACTGTGATATAGTCTACTGCTCAATGGGGAGAGATTCACTGTGATATAGTATACTGCTCAATGGGGAGAGATTCACCGTGATATAGTCTACTGCTCAATGGGGAGAGATTCACTGTGATATAGTCTACTGCTCAATGGGGAGAGATTCACTGTGATATAGTCTACTGCTCAATGGGGAGTTTCACTGTGATACAGTCTACTGCTCAATGGGGAGAGATTCACTGTGATACAGTCTACTGCTCAATGGGGAGAGATTCACTGTGATATAGTCTACTGCTCAATGGGGAGTTTCACTGTGATACAGTATTCTGCTCAATGGGGAGAGATTCACTGTGATATAGTATACTGCTCAATGGGGAGAGATTCACCGTGATACAGTCTACTGCTCAATGGGGAGAGATTCACTGTGATACAGTCTACTGCTCAATGGGGAGAGATTCACCGTGATACAGTCTACTGCTCAATGGGGAGAGATTCACTGTGATACAGTCTACTGCTCAATGGGGAGAGATTCACTGTGATATAGTCTACTGCTCAATGGGGAGAGATTCACCGTGATACAGTCTACTGCTCAATGGGGAGAGATTCACTGTGATACAGTCTACTGCTCAATGGGGAGTTTCACTGTGATACAGTCTACTGCTCAATGGGGACACAACAACACAGGGCAGTGTGCTTTGCTCCCCAGTAAGGAAAGAGAAGTAGCTAGATAGTGTAGTCAATATAAGGCCAGTAAGGAAAGGGAAGAAGCTAGATAGTGTAGTCAATATAAGGCCAGTAAGGAAAGGGAAGAAGCTAGATAGTGTAGTCAATATAAGGCCAGTAAGGAAAGGGAAGTCGCTAGATAGTGTAGTCAATATAAGGCCAGTAAGGAAAGCGAAGTAGCTAGATAGTGTAGTCAATATAAGGCCAGTAAGGAAAGGGAAGAAGCTGGATAGTGTAGTCAATATAAGGCCAGTAAGGAAAGGGAAGTAGCTAGATAGCGTAGTCAATATAAGGCCAGTAAGGAAAGGGAAGTAGCTAGATAGTGTAGTCAATATAAGGCCAGTAAGGAAAGGGAAGAAGCTAGATAGTGTAGTCAATATAAGGCCAGTAAGGAAAGGGAAGTAGCTGGATAGTGTAGCTAATCTCAGGCCAAGGTGACAGCTAAAATACATTTATTGTACTGATTCTCACCCAAAATGTACAACTATGGCATTAACGTCTCCTTTTCTTAAAAAAATAGAAATTACAATTACTCCGATAAAAATGGAATGATTCTGAACACTCACAAGTTTCAAAATCTCTTTGAAGTTTCTACTTTTTTATCTATAAGCCTTAGTTAGCTAGCTGGGAAGGGCTCATCAAGACGACTGACTGAACTAGCTAGCTAGCTGGGAAGGGCTCATCAAGACGACTGACTGAACTAGCTAGCTGGGAAGGGCTCATCAGGACGACTGACTGAACTAGCTAGCTGGGAAGGGCTCATCAAGACGACTGACTGAACTAGCTAGCTGGGAAGGGCTCATCAAGACGACTGACTGAACTAGCTAGCTGGGAAGGGCTCATCAAGACGACTGACTGAACTAGCTCGCTGGGTAGGGCTCATCAAGACGACTGACTGAACTAGCTAGCTGGGAAGGGCTCATCAAGACGACTGACTGAACTAGCTAGCTGGGAAGGGCTCATCAAGACGACTGACTGAACTAGCTAGCTGGGAAGGGCTCATCGGGACGACTTACTGAACTAGCTAGCTGGGAAGGGCTCATCAAGACGACTGACTGAACTAGCTAGCTGGGAAGGGCTCATCAAGACGACTGACTGAACTAGCTAGCTGGGAAGGGCTCATCGGGACGACTTACTGAACTAGCTAGCTGGGAAGGGCTCATCAAGACGACTGACTGAACTAGCTCGCTGGGAAGGGCTCATCAAGACGACTGACTGAACTAGCTAGCTGGGAAGGGCTCATCAAGACGACTGACTGAACTAGCTAGCTGGGAAGGGCTCATCGGGACGACTGACTGAACTAGCTAGCTGGGAAGGGCTCATCAAGACGACTGACTGAACTAGCTCGCTGGGAAGGGCTCATCAAGACGACTGACTGAACTAGCTCGCTGGGAAGGGCTCATCAAGACGACTGACTGAACTAGCTAGCTGGGAAGGGCTCATCGGGACGACTTACTGAACTAGCTAGCTGGGAAGGGCTCATCAAGACGACTGACTGAACTAGCTCGCTGGGTAGGGCTCATCAAGACGACTGACTGAACTAGCTCGCTGGGTAGGGCTCATCAAGACGACTGACTGAACTAGCTCGCTGGGAAGGGCTCATCAGGATGACTGACTGAAGCAAATCCGTTCGACTCCACTTGACTCTTGCTGCGTGACAGCCGTCATCAATTTGGGCACTAGTGGTGTCCGTACAGCTAAACAGGTGCCAGGCACTAACATTAGCAGCAAAGCCCAATACACAGCAGTTTTTTCCTTAACCTTAAACAAGGTTATATTGCATTCAATAATGCCATTTAGACAACATCTCCCTGTTTGAAACAATGTTTCAAAGAATTGCACAGAAACAGTAAAGGGATTTAGAACTCCAGTGCTACCAAATCAATATCAGAAATTGATTACTAATTTAATTGCATGTATTTATCAAGCCTGAAATAAGCTATGAATTATGCATTGATATTATTTCTACTGAACACTGAACCTTTTATGTTGACAACTCTTTGGTGACGTCTGTCATATTGTACAGCAGTATTTTCAACTCCAGTCCTCAAGTACCCCAACAGTACACATGTTTTGCTGTAGCAAGGACTTGATGATGAAGTAGAATCAGGTGTGCTTGTTCAAGGCCACAACGAAAAGATGTGCTGTCGGGGTACTTGAGGAGGAAGATTGGAAAATACTGCTGTACACTATACTGTTCAGATGAGGCTCTTTCATGTTGTACCATATGCTGTTTAGATGAGGTTCTGGCATACTGTACACTATACTGCTTAGATGAGGTTCTGGCATACTGTACACTATACTGTTTAGATGAGGTTCTGGCATACTGTACACTATACTGTTTAGATGAGGTTCTGGCATACTGTACACTATACTGTTTAGATGAGGTTCTGGCATACTATACACTATACAGTTTAGATGAGGTTCTGGCATACTGTACACGATACTGTTTAGATGAGGTTCTGGCATACTGTACACTATACTGTTTAGATGAGGTTCTGGCATACTGTACACTATACTGTTTAGATGAGGTTCTGGCATACTGTACACTATACTGTTTAGATGAGGTTCTGGCATACTGTACACTATACTGCTTAGATGAGGTTCTGGCATACTGTACACTATACTGCTTAGATGAGGTTCTGGCATACTGTATACTATACTGTTTAGATGAGGTTCTGACATACTGTACACTATACAGTTTAGATGAGGTTCTGGCATACTGTACACTATACTGTTTAGATGAGGTTCTGGCATACTATACACTATACTGCTTAGATGAGGTTCTGGCATACTATACACTATACTGCTTAGATGAGGTTCTGGCATACTGTACACTATACTGTTTAGATGAGGTTCTGGCATACTATACACTATACTGCTTAGATGAGGTTCTGGCATACTGTTCACTATACAGTTTAGATGAGGTTCTGGCATACTGTACCCTATACTGTTTAGATGAGGTTCTGGCATACTGTACACTATACAGTTTAGATGAGGTTCTGGCATACTGTACCCTATACTGTTTAGATGAGGTTCTGGCATACTGTACACTATACAGTTTAGATGAGGTTCTGGCATACTGTACACTATACTGTTTAGATGAGGTTCTGGCATACTGTACCCTATACTGTTTAGATGAGGTTCTGGCATACTGTACCCTATACTGTTTAGATGAGGTTCTGGCATACTGTTCACTATACAGTTTAGATGAGGTTCTGGCATACTGTACACTATACAGTTTAGATGAGGTTCTGGCATACTGTACCCTATACTGTTTAGATGAGGTTCTGGCATACTGTTCACTATACAGTTTAGATGAGGTTCTGGCATACTGTACACTATACTGTTTAGATGAGGTTCTGGCATACTGTACACTATACAGTTTAGATGAGGTTCTGGCATACTGTACACTATACAGTTTAGATGAGGTTCTGGCATACTGTACCCTATACTGTTTAGATGAGGTTCTGGCATACTGTACACTATACTGTTTAGATGAGGTTCTGGCATACTGTATACTATACTGTTTAGATGAGGTTCTGACATACTGTACACTATACAGTTTAGATGAGGTTCTGGCATACTGTACACTATACAGTTTAGATGAGGTTCTGGCATACTGTACACTATACTGTTTAGATGAGGTTCTGGCATACTGTATACTATACAGTTTAGATGAGGTTCTGGCATACTGTACACTATACAGTTTAGATGAGGTTCTGGCATACTGTACACTATACTGTTTAGATGAGGGAACATGTCATACTTTTCTTAGCTTTGAGAACATACAGTAGTGTTCAGAACTGTATCATTCCACTTCAAAATGATCAATTGTATCCTCTGTTCAAAGCTAATTCTGACCTCTAGTGACAGAGGAGACATTCTAACACCGATTGTAGCCTACATACAGTATTTGCATTTGACAAGCATGGTATGCTGCATGTGCTTCTCAGGCAGCATAGCCGTCCAGTCGAATTGGGTTCACATTACAGGTAGTAGGTATAGCGCACATGTATTGTGCTCTAGTGCGGTCCCTAAAATAAACCGTAGCCTACAAAAAAAAAACAGATACATTGCTGTGTTTTCGCAAGGGCTTCACAAATCCAGAGGTAGAAAAGTGCTGTTGAAAACTTAAATTCAAATGTAGGCCCACAGATCCGTTAATAGAGAACTATGTTCACTACCAATGTGAGAAAGATGGATCTATGCGACACATGTCATGTCCATTCAAAATGGCATGTTTCACAACATGTCTCCCAATAACATGAAGTGTAGGATATTCATTGATCTGAACAATCGATAAGTCGTCCGCAAATGCACGAATAATCAGTTTTAAAAACACTGCGATTGTAGAGACAACGGCACGTTATGGAAAACCGCTCTGAAGCTTGTGTGACTGAGTAGTCAGTCATACAGTATGTTGGGGGCGGACGTGGCATTATTGACATTTCTGCTGATTTAGAATTGCCAGAAAAAAACGACAATACAAACTTAGAAAACAGAACCAACTCTCTTTTTACAATATATGTTGTAGTTTTGTCAAGTTACTTACAATGACTGGCCGCCAGCGCAGTACTAAGGACGCCGAGCACGGTGAGATTGAAGGCGATGGCCAGAGATGACATTTCCACCTTGCTCGCCACAGATATCCAAGCTTCTGTATATCCTCAGTCTTTGAGTGAAAATAACTCCGATGGTGCCTCCGTGCAGTGTGGTATAATTCCGGCTGCTTCGACTTTACCTCTTAACTACAGAACCATCAAGAGGAGTATCTGCCAGCGCGCGCACAACATCCTTTCCGAGTGCGCTTACTCTGCTGCTGTTGCTGCCAATGCTCCGTCACATCGGTGCGTCTCTCTCTCTCTCTCTCTCTCTCTCTCTCTCTCTCTCTCTCCCCTTCTCTCTATCGCTCGCTCTCTAACTCTCTCTCATAAAAGCCTTTAATCAATTTGAGTTTATGTTTGCACATTCTGCACGATTTAGCAATGGTACAACAAGATTTACATATTTTGCATTAGTTATGACAGTTTTTGAAGGTTGCAAAATATTTCAGAGGGACTGGGGAGGAGTGAGGGAATGGGGAGAGAGAGAGACTGGGGAGGGGAGAGGGAGTGAGGAGGGGAAAGGGACTGCGGAGGGGCTGGGAGGGGAGAGGGACTGGGGAGGGGGCAAGGGAGTGGGGAGGAAAGAGGGAGTGGGATTGGGGAGGGGACACGGGGACTCTTCTTTACCAGAAACAACAATATCATGCACTCACTAGCGGTCAAAAGGTTTTTGGTGCTCCAAAATACGGTATGGTATTCTGTGGGGTGGAATTACAGTACTATTCGAAATTAAGCAATTTTTTCACCACCAACAACATTTTCTCACAATGCACCATCATTTACAGAATGCTAGAGTAAGACATTTCAGAGTATTTTACTGTTGCTAACACCCCAAAATACTGTAAAAAGAACAGTTTTCCTTTACAAGCTGCTAGCAGACCTGGCTCAAATGAAAACTTCATACTTCAAAACTACGTCTACCAACTTGTTTGGCTTAATATTGCAGTTTCTCTCAATATATTGTGCCAAAGGCTGTGTGTTTTAAATGTTCAGACTGCATAGACTACAGAGACGCTACAAAGAAACACAGGCATTTTTCTCTTCTCTCAGTTTATTTACTTCTACCCTCAGTGATTGCCCACAGGCAGTCACCAAATTACCACAGCGGTGAATAACATCCTGTCTTGCAGTGATTACTGTCTCTATTATCGTATCTAGAAACAGATTTCCTTTTTGGATGATAATGGAAAACATTATTGTGATCTATGGGCAAAGACTGTTTACGAAATGGTAGGTAGGGTGATATAAGCTCAGAGTCATTAATTTCAAGGTAACACATTGTGAAGAAAATACCTTCAACACAACAGGTCTTTTCACACACACACACACACACACACACACACACACACACACACACACACACACACACACACACACACACACACACACACACACACACACACACACACACACACACACACACACACACACACACACACACCTACTATACTGTAGATACACACTGTTCCCCTATGCTTCCATATTGCTGTAAATCCCTCCTCCATCCATACATCTATAAGCAGTAATATCTTCTATTATCACAGTTTAGATTTTATTGGCCACCTTTTGGACGTAGAATGAGACAGTCCTCTCAAATGTATATATATATATATATAAAAATGTTTAAATGAGAAGTAGACATTGGTACTGTATGAAGCTGAAAAAGGAAGGACATTCACATGAGCACCACAATGCCTACTCCACCCATGCTCTACCAATGGCTTCTAGCACAAGGTTTTGTCCTACTACAGTAGCGGTGTTGGTCTACTGTACTTCTAACAATGTGTTTGCAGGTTGCTTAGGATTTAAACCTTCTCACTGCGAGGCAGTTTTCCCAAGGTTTGGTGTATTTAACTGGCAATAATAGCAGCCAAGGATGTTCACTAATGTATTTGTTTGTGCTCTGATTACACACAAGTGTCCAAGTCAGCAGTTTACACAGACATATGAGAAACCTTCTGTAGCAAAATATACCTACTTATACAACACATTTTCCAAAAAGTAGTAGCATTAGTCACGTAAACACAGAAATAAACAAATGGCACATTGGATTCCTAATTTTAAAAATAAGTGGTGCTTTTCTTACCGAGGAGACAAAGTTAAATAAATTACTACCATAAACGTTACATACAAATCTGAGTAGTATATGCTCATCCAACTGTTGCACTCAAGCTGTTTAGATTTGGCTGAAAATATGTTAGCATTGTCAGAAATGCTACAAAAAGGTAGCACATCGTTTATTATCTGGCAGAAATGTGCACTTGAGAGTAATAAATTGTGAATTGAATAAAAACTGTTGCATCTACAAACTTGTTCAGTCCAAATTGATCTAGAATTTGAGTTAGGTTTGGGAAAAACATTGTCTGATGACCCTCCTGCTATGAGTTCTACACTAAAGTGATTACAGGGCCATATTTGACACCTTTCTCAGGCAAACAAAATACGGCCCCAGGTTCAACATCATTTTCACTTGACAAGTGCCCCATGAAAAATGTATACTTTCTTTCAAGTCTCCAAGGTTGGAGCGAATTGAACATTTAACGAGACAGAATAAAAAGTACTTGCATCCAAAAAGCCCTAAAATCAGCACGTGTTGGTCCGTTCTAAAATACAATAGGCAGGCTTTAGTGTTAAATCAACTCATTTCTTCTCGTTTCTCATTTCAAGAAGTTAATACGTAACTTTTATGTTTAGATTGACTTATTGATTTATTGAAAGGCTGATGAGTTGTGATTTGTTGGTTGATCATTGACTAATGGATAGAGAGAACTAGGTTTGTTGTTGCAGTGGTGTGTAGAACTAATGACAGTGACTCATTTCACTATGCCTGCAATGGTTATTAGTGAATGACTGTTCTACTGCAATAGAAATTGAACGACCTAATACTGAATATAATAACATGGTACCCTGAGTACCAGCCACATAATCAGAGAGATGGCTATGGACGTGATTTCATTTGATCTTCACAATAGTCAAACATTAATAAACCCATTCGTCATTTGTGCTCTGCTCTGGTTGGAAGCAGAGGGTGTTGTTGGAAGTGTGGAGAGGATCCATCTGCTCTCGCTTGCTGATGTCGCTGTACCCACTGGAAACAGCCACCCCCACCTGTCCTCCACCGCTCCTTTCTTAGTCACTTTATCGCCTTGCTGCAGATAACTTGAGTCTGGTATAATCCATATGCATAGCCAAGAGTAAGATATGTCCTACATGTGCTTGCCATGTTAGTGTGGTATTATTTAAAGAACAGATTGTGTTGTGTCAGGTTGTCCACTTAATAATAAAGGTGTGAGCTGTGAGATGCTAAAAAAATGCCATGCATTGACAATTATTATAGTTACATGGCAGTCTACGACATTGTATCATTTAGCAGCTTTCATTAGCAGCCTGTTTACAATGTTTGTGTCTAAATGCACCTCAATGCTACTCTTCCCTGGATTAGACCATAACGGATATTGGCCATCTAAGTGTTAACAGAGCAGGGTGCAGCATTAGGAACTCAGTACATTAGCAAAGCCGGCCATGTCCTTTGCATTCAAGGTGTTTTGTAGTACTGTTCAAACATGAGGTGCTAAATTACAAAGATGCTAGCTAGAAATGTTATATCTGCCATAAATCTAAGTCAAAGTTTCTAACTCAGGTGGAGAAAGTGCACTAAGTCACTAAATTCGCTGCATTCACCAAGGGCAAGTGTGTTCATTTACTTAGTTTGAAAATCTCATTTTACTGCGCTAGTCAATACAGAAGACAGTTGACCGTTAAAGTTTGCTCAATAACCTTAAACTTCCCAGATGCGTGGTCGAGAGTGTTGCCAAGGTGTAATGTTAAACTGTACTAATGGACTCACTTGATGAAATCTGCAGATAATGAAAATGTGAGGAAAAGATCAAGAGAAAAATGCAGATGAAACAAAATAGAAACTGCTGAAATATTATTCCTGATCAATAATTGAGCATTTCATGGATGTTCTTCTTATTTCCAGAAGTACATTATCTACAATATTCTCCATAGTGTATTGTTTTACTGAGATAGTGATACTGGAATATAGAGGAAATGCTAGCCTCAACATTTGAATTCCGGAGTAAAAATCATTGATTTATGGATGGATGGTCTCCCAAGGTACATAATGTGGCTAGTATCATGGTGGTGGTATGCGTTCAAATAAGAAATAGTGGTAATATTAGCAATAGTTTGGTGAACAATGGCATCAAGTACATTCTTGTTGAAGGGAGGATCAAGGAAGTAACAGGCATCCTAGTGCTCTTAATTTCTCAGAAAAGGCAAAGTGGAACGACATTAGTTTCCAGGTTATCAGCCAAAATCACTTAGAGACCCCATCTGTATCCTGGCCAGAGCATGTGAGCGGAGTTGCGGCGTTGGAAACTCTTCTCTCATGGCCTTTTTAACCGCTCCGCTAAAAACCACTCAGCGCAGGAAAAAACTGCAGCTCCAAATTCGCTCCATTTATTAAAATCACAATTTAACCAACACCCATCTATTTTTGTGACTAACTGGAAGTACCAAATGGTTTTTAAGTATTGACACCAAACCATATGAATTTGAATTAAAGTATTTGAATAAACATGAAAATGTGACTGTAGGAAGCCCACATCAATTCAAGTTGGGGCGGCAGGTAGCCTAGTGCGTTGGGCTTGGAACCGAAAGGTTGCAAGATCGAATGGCAGGAGATTCCCTGAACATGGCAGTTAACCCACTGTTCCTAGGCCTTCATTGAAAATAAGAATTCGTTCTTTACTGACTTTCCTAGTTAGATTAAGATAAAAAAAAATAATAGGCTACATGTATTTTTAAACAGCATTGTGTAAAAATACATTGTGTTTTGTGCGACACAATAGGCTAGCAGCGCTCAACATTTCATTTCATAAATACAATTTAAACGAAAAATGACTTATTAGTGCCTCTGAATTCATTTTTAGAAACGCGAGTTTGTCCAGTCTGTGACTTCAGGCTCATGCGATTGTGCCTAGAGAGCAGGCCAGCAGTGGAGAATATCCTCACCACACTTGCAGAGCCACTGGGGATAATGAACACCTCTGTGGCCACTCTTGGCAGGCTGCGCAGAGATGCACAGTTGTTTTTTTCTCTATTTTTTTATAGGTGGGCCTAAAGGTTTTTAGGCTAAATAACCCAATCAAAAAAGCTCCTTGAACGTGATATGCCAGGCATATTGGGCCAAAATCTAATAGATAATATAACGAAAATGAACAAAACTTTGAGAGATCAGATTTTTGGTTTATAAATACTTTGCTAAAATTACACACTTAGCTAGCCACCCACCTCTTCCTTTTTGTTAGCAAGTTCACATAGTAAATACACCATCATGCTTTCGGCATCCACGTCTTTTCAGATTCCACAATGATTTTTTTAGTTGCGGAAACTACATCACCACACTCCTTCTCTTGCTCTTGGTCCTCATCTTTGTAAATCACCTTGATTTAGCATCTGTGTGTTTTATCAGTTTCATTATTAAAATATTTATCAAACTCCATGACAGTAGCTAAAGAAAGGGGCTATAGCAGCACACAAGTAGACTACAAATGCATGCTGGGCCGGGCATGCCCCGAGCTCCTGAAGTGAGCGCTACTGGAGCGAAATTGGAGCGGGAATGGGTGACACTCCAGCCTTTGGGAATCTCGTTCCGTCCTCCATTAAAATTGGGCACGCTCTGCTCCAGCTCCGCTCTGTTCACACACTCTGATCCTGGCTTTTCCTTTTAGAGGCAGGCAGGCAGGATCCTATAGCCTATCAGCAGGTAGGATCCTATAACCTGCAGTATAAGCAGGCAGGATCCTATAACCTCTCAGTATCATATAACCTATCAGCAGAAAGAGATAATTGAAATAGACATGTGCATGAAACCGCTATGTAGACTTGTGTAAAATCATTGGCATAATCTGGTGAACACCTTCACCTGAAAATACATTTCATTCTGGGACTCATAGATCACCTAAAGATTCAACACCTCTCTATTTGTTGCATTCTCAGGTTCTCCTCTCCATCACATCACTCTTCTGTGAACACCCTCAGGTGGAGGCATGGTGTAGAATTTAATTTGGGAAACAGAGACACCCTAAAGTTCCACTCATATGGATGATGGATGAGGCTGAGATCTCAGATGCAAAGAACTCTCACATCTAGGGCTGAATGATTCTGATGACGATGCCCTTGAGCATTTCTCAATTACCACATGCCTCTCTATTGAAAAGCTCTAGCATTGGGAAAGTGTTTTTTAACGAATGCTGCCATAAGGAGCCAGCAACCCTCTGGCCACAGGGTTACTCATCTCTGTTTCTAAAATGCTCTATCAGTTGTCTGTGTTCCATTTGTTGTCATCTCTGTGTTCTGCTCCTTTGATCTCAATTACATTGTGGATGCATTGTGGCATCCACAGAACCGAAACAAATATTGAGGAGAGATCTGAGTCACAGAGTTCTTCTAATATCATATTAGCTGCCTGGCTTCAAAACTACGATACAATAACCCTTCATTTCTTGCCGTTAGATGTATTTGCAACGATATCAAGGCAATATGAGCTATCTGCTTTTGTATTACCTAGAGACGGGGGCAGATTTGTCATTTAATCATGGCTGCATTAGCCTTTTCATATTATCTCTTGTCCTCTCCCTCAGCTGAAGTAATAGTGTTACCAAGGCAATAACTGACAGGGTTCAAGGTGGGCGTGCGTTTCCATGCCGTTAGGTTTTGTCAAGCAAACCCTCCCAGCAACCCAGGCACAGAGCATAAAACTGCTAGGTGTCAGAGGAGAGTGAAGTTGGGAATGTCCTGACTTTAACGATGGTGTCGTTACGCAGCCTGATCAATTTACAATTAAATGTTGTTTTTGTCGCTGTTCAAAAACAATATTAGGTTAGCATATATATAGCCTCTTAATTGCACTGATAGTGTACATGTATAAAACACAATTGACAGGATAACAAATAAAACACATTCCTCTAGTACACTAGTTTGTTGATGGTGGGAGGATGGAGCTGACAGATCGATGTTCTGTAGTCTACATATAACACATTCTACATATAACATATTCTACATATAACACATATCATATTCTACATATAACACATTCTACATATAACACATATCATATTCTACATATAACACATTCTACATATAACATATTCTACATATAACATATTCTACATATAACATATTCTACATATAACATATAACATGTTCTACATATAACACATTCTACATATAACACATATCATATTCTACATATAACACATTCTACATATAACACATATCATATTCTACATATAACACATTCTACATATAACACATATCATATTCTACATATAACACATATCATATTCTACATATAACACATTCTACATATAACACATATCATATTCTACATATAATATATTCTACACATAAAATATGATACATATAACACATTCTACATTTAACATATTCTACATGTACCATGTAATATATTCTACATATAACATAGCATATTCTAAAAATATAACATATTAAAAATAACATAGTCTACTTATAACATAGTCTACTTATAACACATAACTTATTATACATGTAACATATAACATATTCTACGTATAAAATATTCTACATTTAACATATTCCACATTCTACATATAACATTAACTATTCTACATACAACACATTCTACATATAAAGCATTCTACACAACACATTCTACATATAACATAGAACAAACAACATATTTTATAAATACCATATCCCAGGGGCGTAACTTTGGTTTTAGAAGTGGGGGGGGCATAACTTTTTCATTTTTTTATGTTGCAGATAGATAGTTGCTTCCAATCAAAAGTTATAGAACACCTACTCATTCAAGGGTTTTTCTTGACTATGTTCTAAATTGTAGAAAACTAGTGAAGACATCAAAACTATGAAATAACACATGGAGTCATGGAAAAACACATGGAATCATGTAATAAAGAAAAAAGTGTAAAACAAATCAAAATACATTTTAGATTTGAGATTCTTCAAAGTAGCCACCCTTTGACTTGATGACAGCTTTGCACACTCTTGGCACTCTCTCAATCAACTTCACGAGGAATGCTTTTCCAACAGTCTTGAAGTAGTTCCCACATATGCTGTAACGGCTTTCTTCTACCTCCTTCTCTGACGAAGAGGTGGAATAAGGATCGTACCAAAATGCAATGTGGTTCGTTCGATACATCTTTAATATTGACGAAACACAAACAATACAAAACAACAAACGTTGAAAACCGAAACAGCCCTGACTGGTGCAACAAACACAGAGACAGGAACAATCACCCACAAACACACAGTGAAACCCAGGCTACCTAAATATGGTTCCCAATCAGAGACAACGATAATCACCTGACTCTGATTGAGAACCGCCTCAGGCAGCCACAGACCAATCTATACACCCCAAACAACCCTAAGACGAAACACACTACAAATAAACCCATGTCACACCCTGGCCTGACCCAATACATGAAAATAACATAATAAATATAGACCAGGGCGTGACATATGCTGAGAACTTGTTGGCTGCTTTTCCTTCACTTTGCGGTCTGACTCATCCCAAACCATTTTAATTTGGCTGAGGTCGGGGGATTGTGGAGGTCAGGTCATCTGATGCAGTTCTCCATCACTCTCCTTCTTGGTAAAATAGCCCTTACACAGCCTGGAGGTGTGTTTGGTAATTGTCCTGTTGAAAAACAAATTATAGTCCCACTAAGCCCAAACCAGATGGGATGGCATGTCACTGCAGAATGCTGTGGTAGCCATGCTGGTTAAGTGTGCCTTGAATTCTAAATAAATCACAGACAGTGTCACCAGCAAAGCACCCCCACACAGTAACACCTCTTCCATGCTTCACGATAGGAAATACACATGCGAGATCATCTATTCATCCACACCACGTCTCACAAAGATGTGGAACCAAAATCTCCAATTTGTACTCCAGAACAAAAGACACATTTCCACCGGTCTAATGTCCATTGCTTGTGTTTCTTGGCCTAAGCGAGTCTCTTCTTCTTAATGGTGTCCTTTAGTAGTGGTTTCTTTACAGCAATTCAACCATGAAGGACTGATTTACACAGTCTCCTCTGAAGAGTTGATGTTGAGATGTGTCTGTTACTTGAACTCTGAGAAGCATTTATTTGGGTTGCAATTTCTGAGGCTGGTAACTCTAACAAACTTATCCTCTGCAGCAGAGATAACTCTGCGTCTTCCATTCCTGTGGCGGTCCACATGAGAGCCAGTTTCATCATAGCGCTGGATGGTTTCTGAAGAAACTTTCAAAGTTCTTGAAATGTTCATTATTGACTGAACTTCTTGTCTTAAAGTAATGATGGACTGTCATTTATCTTTGCTTATTTTTAGCTTTTCTTGACATAATATGGACATGGTCTTTTAGCAAATAGGGCTATCTTCTGTATACCCCCTACCATGTCACAACTCAACTGACTGGCTCAAACACATTAAGAAGGAAATAAATTCCACAAATGATCTTTTAAGATGCCACATGTCTTAATTGAAATGGTTCTTGCTGATGTTGGCTGATGTTGGCTTAGATCTGTAGATGGTCTTTGTCCTTTCAACGTGGGACTGCCAGTCCGGACGTCCTTGGAACAGAAAGTTACATTTTCGTCAAAGGGCTTATTTAGGGAGAGAGGGCCGTGTTTCATAGTGTACCACCAATGTCTGTTCACATGGGCGGGGCTACTGAGTTGGCAGAGTTTACTCTATGACAAACCGTTCTCTCGTTAAGAAGCTAAATTACATTTAATCTTTTCACAAATAGTTTCATATTTAAATTGCACAACATTTCCATGTGAATCTGATAACTATAATGTGTAGACTTTCCAAGATACAGTTTATGTCATCCTATCATTAGTAATAATGCCTCAGATGAAAATTGATCTGGCATCATATTCTTTAAGTACCAACGCATATTTTCAGCTGGTTGGATTACCAAAATGTGGTTCCTTTCCCCACCTCTTTGATGTTATAAGACTCTCTCTATGTTAACAAAGGACTTTCCAAGAGTCACTCTGTAGAGTAGGGAGAGAGAAAGGTGGAAAGATATTTATGGGGGTCATAAATACCGAAAAACAGAGATGCTTGTTTTAGGTCCCAAGAAACAAAGAGATTTTGTGTTGAATCTGACAATTAATCTTGATGGTTGTACAGTCGTCTTAAATAAAACTGTGAAGGACCTCGGCGTTACTCTGGACCCTAATCTCTCTTTTGACGAACATACCAAGACTGTTTTAAGGACAGCTTTTTTCCATCTACGTAACATTGCAAAAATCAGAAACTTTCTTCCCAAAAATTATGCAGAAAAATTAATCCATGCTTTTGTTACTTCTAGGTTAGACCACTGCAATGCTTTACTTCCAGGCTACCCTGATAAAGCACAAAATAAACTTCAGTTAGTGCTTCATATGGCTGCTAGAATCCTGACTACAACCAAAACATTTGATCATATTACTCCAGTGCTAGCCTCCCTACACTGGCTTCCTGTTAAGGCAAGGTTTTACTGCTAACCTACAACGTATTACATGGGCTTGCTCCTACCTATCTTTCTGATTTGGTCGTGCCGTACATACCTACACGTACGCTACGGTCACAAGAATCAGGCCTCCTAATTGTCCCTAGAATTTCTAAGCACACAGCTGGAGGCAGGGCTTTCCTCTATAGAGCTAATTTTTTATGGAATGGTCTGCCTACCCATGTGAGAGACGCAAACTCGGTCTCAACCTTTAAGTCTTTACTGAAGACTCATCTCTTCAGTGGGTCATATGATTGAGTGTCGTCTGACCCAGGAGTGTGAAGGTGAACGGAAAGGCTCTGGAGCAACGAACCACCCTTGCTGTCTCTGCCTGGCCGGTTCCCCTCTCTCCACTGGGATTCTCTGCCTCTAACCCTATTACAGGGGCTGAGTCACTGGCTTACTGGTGCTCTTCTATGCCGTCTCTAGGAGGGGTGCGTCACTTGAGTGGGTTGAGTAACTGACGTGATCTTCCTGTCTGGGTTGGCGCCCCTTGTGTTGTGCCGTGGCGGAGATCTTTGTGGGCTATACTCGGCCTTGTCTCAGGATGGTAAGTTGGTGGTTGAAGATATCCCTCTAGTGGTGTGGGGGCTGTGCTTTGGAAAAGTGGGTGGGTCATATCCTTCCTGTTTGGCCCTGTCTGGGGGTATCATTGGATGGGGCCACAGTGTCTCCTGACCCCTCCTGTCTCAGCCTCCAGTATTTATGCTGCAGTAGTTTGTGTCGGGGGGCTAGGGTCAGTTCGTTATATCTGGAGTACTTCTCCTGTCTTATCTGGTGTCCTGTTTGAATTTAAGTATGCTCTCTCTAATTCTCTCTTTCTTTCTCTTGGAGGATCTGAGCCCTAGGACCATGCCTCAGGACTACCTGACATGATGACTCCATGCTTCTACACCTGCATTGCTTGCTGTTTGGAGTTTTAGGCTGGGTTTCTGTACAGCACTTTGAGATATCAGCTGATGTAAGAAGGGCTACATTTGATTTGATCATAAACCTCCCCCCATCAGACAGACGTTACTATGGAATACTGAAGTATAATTACAAACATTGCATAAGTTTTTATTTATTTAATGTTACCTTTATTTATCTAGGCAAGTCAGTTAAGAACAAAATCTGTTTTTCAATGACGGCCTAGGAACAGCAGGTTAACTGCCTGCTCAGGGGCAGAAAGACAGATTTGTACCTTGTCAGCTCAGGGGTTCGAACTTGCAACCTTGCGGTTACTAGACCAACTAGGCTACCCTGCTGCCCAAGTACAAAGGCTTTTAATGACAATTAGATTAAGTTGATGCAAAGAGTCAATATTTGCAGTGTTGACCCTTCTTTTTCAAGACCATGTGCAATCCGCCCTGGCATGGCTACCCTGCCGCCCAAGTGCAAAGGCTTTTAAGACAATTACATGAAGTTAATGCAAAGAGTCAATAGTTTTTTTCAAGACCTCTGCAATCCGCCCTGGCATGCTGTCAATTAACTTCTGGGCCAGATCCTGACTGATGGCAGCCCATTCTTGCATAATCAATACTTGGAGTTTGTCAGAATTTGTGGGTTTTTGTTTGTACATGAGCCTCTTGAGGATTGACCACAAGTTCTCAATGGGATAAAGGTCTGGGGAGTTTCCTGGCCATGGACGCAAAATATCTGTTTTGTTTCCCGATCCACTTACTTACCACTTTTGCCTTATGGCAAGGTGCTCCATCATGCTGGAAAAGGCATTGTTTGTCACCAAACTGTTCCCGGATGTTTGGGAGAAGTTGCTCTCGGAGGATGTGTTGGTACCATTCTTTATTCATGGCTGTGTTCTTAGGCAAAATTGTGAGTGAGCCCATTCCCTTGCCTGAGAAGCAACCCAACACATGAATGGTCTCAGGATGCTTTACTGTTGGCATGACACAGGACTGATGGTAGCGCTCACATTGTCTTCTCCGTACAAGCTTTTTTTCAGGATGCCCCAAAATATCGGTAACGGGATTCAACAGAGAAAATTACATAACCCCAGTCCTCAGCAGTTCAATCCCTGTACCTGTTGCAGAATATCAGTCTGTCCCTGATGTTTTTCCTGGAGAGAATTGGCTTCTTTGCTGCCCTTCTTGACACCAGGCCATCCTCCAAAAGTCTTCGCCTCACTGTGCGTGCAGATGCACTCACACCTGACTGCTGACATTCCTGAGCCTTCTCTGTTCTGGTGGTGCCCCGATCCAGCAGCTGAATCAACTTTAGGAAATGGTCCTGGCGCTTGCTGGACTTTCTTGGGCGCCCTGTAGCCTTCTTCACAACAATTGAATCGCTCTCTTTGAAGTTCTTGCTGATCCGATAAATGGTTGATTTAGGTGCAATCTTACAGGCAGCAATATCCTTGCCTGTGAAGCCCTTTTTGTGCAAAGCAATGATGACGGCACATGTTTCCTTGCAGGAAACCATGGTTGACAGAGGAAGAACAATGATTCCAAGCACCACCCTCCTTTTGAAGCTTCCAGTCTGTTATTCAAACTCCACCAGCATGACAGAGTGATCTCCAGCCTTGTCCTTGTCAACACTCACACCTATGCATGAATCACCTTGTCCTTTTGTGGCAGGGCTGAAATGCAGTGGAAATGGGGATTCTTTGGGGATTCAGTTCATTTGCATGACAAAGAGAAACTTTGCAATTAATTGCAATTCTTCTGATCACTCTTCATAACATTCCGGAGTACAGTGCCTTGCGAAAGTATTCGGCCCCCTTGAACCTTGCGACCTTTTGCCACATTTCAGGCTTCAAACATAAAGATATAAAACTGTATTTTTTTTGTGAAGAATCAACAACAAGTGGGACACAATCATGAAGTGGAACAACATTTATTGGATATTTCAAACTTTTTTAACAAATCAAAAACTGAAAAATTGGGCGTGCAAAATTATTCAGCCCCTTTACTTTCAGTGCAGCAAACTCTCTCCAGAAGTTCAGTGAGGATCTCTGAATGATCCAATGTTGACCTAAATGACTAATGATGATAAATACAATCCACCTGTGTGTAATCAAGTCTCCGTATAAATGCACCTGCACTGTGATAGTCTCAGATGTCCGTTAAAAGCTCAGAGAGCATCATGAAGAACAAGGAATACACCAGGCAGGTCCGAGATACTGTTGTGAAGAAGTTTAAAGCCGGATTTGGATACAAAACGATTTCCCAAGCTTTAAACATCCCAAGGAGCACTGTGCAAGCGATAATATTGAAATGGAAGGAGTATCAGACCACTGCAAATCTACCAAGACCTGGCCGTCCCTCTAAACTTTCAGCTCATACAAGGAGAAGACTGATCAGAGATGCAGCCAAGAGGCCCATGATCACTCTGGATGAACTGCAGAGATCTACAGCTGAGGTGGGAGACTGTCCATAGGACAACAATCAGTCGTATATTGCACAAATCTGGCCTTTATGGAAGAGTGGCAAGAAGAAAGCCATTTCTTAAAGATATCCATAAAAAGTGGTGTTTAAAGTTTGCCACAAGCTACCTGGGAGATACACCAAACATGTGGAAGAAGGTGCTCTGGTCAGATGAAACCAAAATTGAACTTTTTGGCAACAATGCAAAATGTTATGTTTGGCGTAAAAGCAACACAGCTCATCACCCTGAACACATCATCCCCACTGTCAAACATGGTGGTGGCAGCATCATGGTTTGGGCCTGCTTTTCTTCAGCAGGGACAGGGAAGATGGATAAAATTGATGGGAAGATGGATGGAGCAAAATACAGGACCATTCTGGAAGAAAACCTGACGGAGTCTGCAAAAGACCTGAGACTGGGACGGAGATTTGTCTTCCAACAAGACAATGATCCAAAACATAAAGCAAAATCTACAATGGAATGGTTTAAAAATAAATATATCCAGGTGTTAGAATGGCCAAGTCAAAGTCCAGACTTGAATCCAATCGAGAATCTGTGGAAAGAACTGAAAACTGCTGTTCACAAATGCTCTCCATCCAACCTCACTGAGCTCGAGCTGTTTTGCAAGGAGGAATGGGAAAAAAGTTCAGTCTCTCGATGTGCAGAACTGATAGAGACATACCCCAAGCGACATACAGCTGTAATCGCAGCAAAAGTGGCGCTACAAAGTATTAACTTAAGGGGGCTGAATAATTTTGCACAACCAATTTTTCAGTTTTTGATTTAAAAAAGTTTGAAATATCCAATAAATGTCGTTCCACTTGATGATTGTGTCCCACTTGTTGTTGATTCTTCACAAAAAAATACAGTTTTATACCTTCATGTTTGAAGCCTGAAATGTGGCAAAAGGTTGCGAAGTTCAAGGGGACCGAATACTTTCGCAAGGCACTGTATATGCAAATTGCCATCATACAAACTGAGGCAGCAGACTTTGTGGAAATTAATATTTGTGTCATTCTCAAAACTTTTGGACACAACTGCACATTATTCCATATGTGTTATTTCCTAGTTGTGATGTATTCACTATTATTCTATAATGTAGAAAATAGTAAAAATAAAGAAAAACCCTTGAAAGAGTAGTTCTTCTGAAACTTTTGACCGGTAGTGTACATTTTGCAGACACAGCATATTTTACAATAGTTGACTTTTGTTTGTTTTTAGTCCCAACCTTCAGCTCCACTCAACCCTTCCCATCTATCTCTGAACACTATCCAGTTTTGATTTCTATTTGCCATATATTTCTCAACTGTGCTGTGATGTTTCCCAAAAGTTCCTAACCTTTCTATTTTCATAGATTCTACATACTGTAAATTAAATATATATTTTTGCTAAGGGTATTATTATATTATTGATCGATTGACTATGACTTTATAAATCACACAGCATTGCTATTTGCAGAGGGGGACATAACTTGGCAGGGGGTCTGAGGTCCTCCCATTTTTTGGGGAATCTAAAGCACATTTCCTGCATTTCTAAATAATCTAATATGACCCATGGCTCTTGTACTCATCTCTATTTAGGGCAACAAAAAGCAGGCAAAAATGCCCACATTTAGGTAAGAGCTTGGTAAGAGATTATGAATTAGGTTTAAGGGATTGATAAGACTGAACTAGATCCATGATAATTCAGTAATCAATATTGTGTTGCACCTTTAACCAACAGCCTAACAAACGAACAACTCTTACAAATAAAGTACATCGATTACTTTTGATTGTCTTTAAGACATCCTCTAAATCAAATTTCAGCCAGACCTCTCAGCCAACCTGAGCCCCCTACACACTCAACCCACACCAGTCTAGTCAATAACTCCTCTCTCCCAACACAACTTCCTTCCCTTCTTTTTTTAATGTCTCAGGGGAAAGGTTTGGAAAACAAAAGTTGATTAAAAACACACATACACCTACACATTGACAGAAACAGTACAAACTCCATATAATTCATACCATAGGCCTAAGGGTCCATGGCCCTGCAGCGCCCCAACCCAAAACACCCAACTCAGATTTCGGATAGTAGTGAAACATGTATTATTGGTTTCAGGTGTGTTAGGCCAAGGCCAGAG
Organism: Oncorhynchus masou masou; assembly: GCF_036934945.1. Lineage (NCBI taxonomy): Eukaryota > Metazoa > Chordata > Actinopteri > Salmoniformes > Salmonidae > Oncorhynchus > Oncorhynchus masou. The sequence goes on along the minus strand of NC_088221.1, from coordinate 43,922,174 downwards.
TGACAACCAACAGCAGACACCCAGGGACCAGGACTGAGCAGACCAGCAGCTAGGGATTGCCTAAATAGGTCTCTCCCCTGACGTGGGCATGTTTTCAATACAGACTCCTTTTGTCGTACAGTGTTCCATATAAGTTATCCGGAGCTTATGAAAGTTGCACAGTATACCCAGTATAATCTTAAAACAAATCTAGTGATACTGTACATAACCTGAAATTTCTTCCATACATTGTGGGAGGATAACTTACTTTCCAAATAATGGCAATGCATTCATTAGCCACTATAAATGCTAGGTTACACAGTTTCTTCTGATAACTGTCTCCAGTGTCAACATTTCCATGTGAACAAAAACAGGGAGAAGGGAGAATCTGTAGACATGCTGAGATAAAAGAACGTAGTCTTTGCCAGAATTTAGCCAGCTTTCACAAGACCACAACATATGTAAATACAGTGCATTCGGAAATATTCAGACCCATTGACTTTTCCACATTTTGTTACATTACAGCCTTATTTTAAAATGTATTAAATAAAAAAATTATGACAAAGCGAAAACAGGTTTTTGAAATTTTTGCAAATGTATTACAAAAAAACAAACAGAAAAACGTTTCTGCAGCATTGAAGGTCCCCAAGAACAAAGTGGCCTCCATCACTTTTAAATGAAAGAAGTTTGTAACCACCAAGACTCTTCCAAAATCTAGCTGCCTGGCCAAACTGAGCAATCCGGCGAGAAGGGCCTTGGTCATAGAGATGACCAAGAACCCGATAGTCACTCTAACAGATTTCCAGAGTTACTCTGTGGAGATGAGGGAACCTTCCAGAAGGACAACCATCTCTGCAGCACTCAACCAAGCAGCCCTTTATGGTAAAGTGGCCAGACAGAAGCCACTCCTCAGTAAAAAAGCACAAGACAGCCCACTTGGAGTTTGCCAAAAGGCACCTAAAGGACTCTCAGACTATGAGAAACAAGACTCTCTGGTCTGATGAAACAAAGATTGAACTCTTTGGTCTGAATGCCAAGCGTCAAGTCTGAAGGAAACTTGACACCATGTCTTCGGTGAAGCATTGTGGTGGCAGCATCATGCTGTGGGGATGTTTTTCAACAGCAGTGACTGGGAGACTAGTCAGGATCAAGGGAAAGATGAACAGAGCAAAGTACAGAGAGAACCTTGATGAAAACCTGCTCCAGAGCGCTCAGGACCTCAAAGGCCGTAATGTACCAAAATGTGGAAAAAGTCAAGGAGTCTGAATACTTTCCGAATGCACTGTATGTCCCCTTTGGTGCTTCACACCTCCAACAGAATAATACAATTCCTGAGTGCATGATATTCAGTTTCACTGGCGTATAGTACATTCTGTGGATGGCCTTAAACTGCAGTCATTTATGTCTGAGACTATATGAACATGACTGGGCATTCTAACATATCTGTATCCATTCATCTTCATCAAGAATGTCTCCCAGGTCTTCCTCACATTTTTGTTTGACATGTTTTGTGTCATCGGGAAAAGCCTCTATCAACCCTTGATAGAGTTTGTAAATCAACTTTGGAGGTTTGTCAGACTGCATCTGGCTTGTCCAGTGTTTGCTGGACGGAGAGAATAACATGTTATATCTGCAATAATTCACCTCACCTCTGTCACAGACTGGTCTTCCCTGGCTGTCTGACCCTGCTGAGACCCGTGTCACCATCGGATCCTCCTAAAATGAGGAATGACAAATAATTAATTTGGTGTACATTTATACATTATATTATCCAAGTACAGAACCAATGGTTCAATAATTTAAATGACCATTATTCCCAGATCCCAGACTGTAGATTTAAGCTTCTGTCCTGTAGCTACTTTAGGTCTATCCATCAATTCAAGATGGAACTTTGTATCATTCACTGAATATACTGCAAAATGAACTTGAGCTCCGTAGACTGGTCTTCACTGGCTGTCTGACCCTGCTGGGCTCCCTGTCACCATCTGATCCTGCTAAAACATGATGAGCATAGTGTTGTGTACTGACTGCACTAGAGGGCTGCATTCCCTTGGGATGCCTGCAGGACCTGCTGGTCCCAACAGAGATCTTTGCAGTGTTGTCTGCATTTTTCATGCTGCAGGCAGGAGCGAGCGGTCAGACAGACGACTTTGTGATTAAAATATTTTTGTAGTCCCGCAGATTATTTTGAAGCTGTCCTCTTTTTAATATGTATGCATTTGCCTACCTATTGTATTAAAAGCACATATTTTTCATGTTATTCACACACAGAATTCGCTGCAGTAGCCTACCTCTCCTAGTTGGGTGTGAGAGTTCAAGTGCGCCAAGTACATGTAGTCTCGTTAAAATAGAGTAGGCTGCCTACATGGGCGGAGAATCACACGGCAGTTAACTTGAATATGAAATTAACTTAAATATGATTAGACTGTAGTTTACTACAGTGTCATATTGATAATGGAGGGTGCTCTACCAATGTGAGTTGAAGTGCAATCAAAACATGAAATCATGATTAAACGGAAAAGGCACAATGCGCACATATGTTAGGCTAATATGGTGACCATAGGTTAGGTTACTATGGTGACCATAGGTTAGGCTAATATGGTGAACATAGGTTAGGCCTCTATGTCGACCATAGGTTAGGTTACTATGGTGACCATATGTTAGGCTACTGTGCTGACCATAGGTTAGGCCTCTATGGTGACCATAGGTTAGGTTACTATGGTGACCATAGGTTAGGCTAACATGGTGACCATATGTTAGGCTAATATGGTGACCATATGTTAGGCTAATATGGTGACCATAGGTTAGGCTAATATGGTGACCATATGTTAGGCTACTATGGTGACCATAGGTTAGGCTAATATGGTGACCATAGGTTAGGCTAATATGGTGACCATAGGTTAGGTTACTATGGTGACCATAGGTTAGGCTAACATGGTGACCATATGTTAGGCTAATATGGTGACCATATGTTAGGCTAATATGGTGACCATATGTTAGGTTACTATGGTGACCATAGGTTAGGCTAATATGGTGACCATATGTTAGGCTAATATGGTGACCATAGGTTAGGTAACTATGGTGACCATAGGTTAGGCTAATATGGTGACCATATGTTAGGCTAATATGGTGACCATAGGTTAGGTAACTATGGTGACCATAGGTTAGGCTAATATGGTGACCATAGGTTAGGCTAATATGGTGACCATAGGTTAGGTATCTATGGTGACCATAGGTTAGGCTAATATGGTGACCATAGGTTAGGTATCTATGGTGACCATAGGTTAGGTAACTATGGTGACCATAGGTTAGGCTAATATGGTGACCATAGGTTAGGCTAATATGGTGACCATAGGTTAGGTATCTATGGTGACCATAGGTTAGGTAACTATGGTGACCATAGGTTAGGCTAATATGGTGACCATAGGTTAGGCTAATATGGTGACCATAGGTTAGGCCTCTATGGTGACCATAGGTTAGGTTACTATGGTGACCATATGTTAGGCTAATATGGTGACCATAGGTTAGGTAACTATGGTGACCATAGGCTAATATGGTGACCATAGGTTAGGCTAATATGGTGACCATAGGTTAGGCTAATATGGTGACCATAGGTTAGGCTAATATGGTGACCATATGTTAGGCTAATATGGTGACCATAGGTTAGGTAACTATGGTGACCATAGGCTAATATGGTGACCATAGGTTAGGCTAATATGGTGACCATAGGTTAGGCTAATATGGTGACCATAGGTTAGGCTAATATGGTGACCATAGGTTAGGTAACTATGGTGACCATAGGTTAGGTTACTATGGTGACCATAGGTTAGGCTAATATGGTGACCATAGGTTAGGTTACTATGGTGACCATAGGTTAGGCTAATATGGTGACCATATGTTAGGCTAATGTGGTGACCATATGTTAGGCTACTATGGTGACCATATGTTAGGCTACTATGGTGACCATAGGTTAGGCTACTATGGTGACCATAGGTTAGGCTAACATGGTGACCATAGGTTAGGCTAACATGGTGACCATAGGTTAGGTTACTATGGTGACCATAGGTTAGGCTACTATGGTGACCATAGGTTAGGCTAACATGGTGACCATAGGTTAGGCTAACATGGTGACCATAGGTTAGGTAACTATGGTGACCATATGTTAGGCTAATATGGTAACCATAGGTTAGGCTAATATGGTGACCATAGGTTAGGTAACTATGGTGACCATAGGTTAGGCTAATATGGTGACGATATGTTAGGCTAATATGGTGACCATAGGTTAGGTTACTATGGTGACCATAGGTTAGGCTACTGTGCTGACCATAGGTTAGGCCTCTATGGTGACCATAGGTTAGGTTACTATGGTGACCATAGGTTAGGCTAATATGGTGACCATAGGTTAGGCTAATATGGTGACTATAGGTGAGGTTACTATGGTGACCATAGGTTAGGCTAACATGGTGACCATAGGTTAGGCCTCTATGGTGACCATAGGTTAGGCCTCTATGGTGACCATAGGTTAGGTTACTATGGTGACCATAGGTTAGGCTAACATGGTGACCATATGTTAGGCTAATATGGTGACCATAGGTTAGGCTAATATGGTGACCATAGGTTAGGTAACTATGGTGACCATAGGTTAGGTAACTATGGTGACCATATGTTAGGCTAACATGGTGACCATATGTTAGGCTACTATGGTGACCATGTGTTAGGCTACTATGGTGAACATATAGGTTAGGTTAATATGGTGAACACATAGGTTAGGCTACTATGGTGAGACAGCGTTTCGCCATGGATTTCCCATTTTTTTTTCTCTGCCTGCAAATTGTCATGCTAAAAGGTTGGCTATATCCTATAGGACTATGCAAAACGTAGCAAGTGTCAATGTCATCATTCTTGCTGCTTCCAGTTCAGTAGCCAAACCTGCGAGACCAGGTACTCATGTGGTCTTAATTAAACAGTGTAAGCTATAGCCTATGTATACATGGGTGGCACAGGAGGATGGTGGCACCTTAATTGGGGAGGACTGGCTCGTGGTAAAGACTGGAGCAGAATGGGTTTGAAGCCATTCCATTTACTCCGTAACAGCCATTAATATGAGCCATCTTCCCCTCAGTAGCACTGATGTGAGGAGAAGTATGGGGCAGTTATCTATAGAAGGAAATGTATTTCCTAAATACAGCTATTATTAGGCTATAGTTTACTACATTGTCTAGAATTAGGACTAAATAATGATCACACATATTTCTCCATCTGAAAATCTTCACCATCCTAAAAGACAGGCTATAAAAATAGCTCAAGAGAAAGTGCAAGTCTCTCCAACTTTGATCTCTTTAAACTAGCATATTGGCTGATACAGCCCAGTAATACAATGTAAGGGCCATGTGAGAATCTCTGGTAATTTAATCTATTTCTTATATTATTTTTGTGCGTTTGATATTGCCTATAGGGAACCAAATTCCTGGGACCATGGCTGGCAAGTTCTCTGCATCACATACGCCTAAAATAACCTTGTGGGACTGCTGTTGGGTTCGGGACCAGTTCTTGCTGTAGCGTGTGGGAGGCGGGAGCGGGATAAAGAAATCGGCCCTGCACAGACCTTACTGTGCCTGTCACTTTGGGAGCTGTTAATTACTGTGTCAGTGTGAAAAGTAGGTAATTAGCTAGGGAAGGTGACAAATCAAAAACTTTACACTGACATTGCACTGAACATTTTTCAGAACACCAATCTTCATTTGTTTGGCCGATGGCAACATTGTTTGATTCATGTCTAGTATGATTCAGGTCTAGTTTGATTCAGGTCTAGTATGATTCAGGTCTAGTATGATTCAGGTCTTGTTTGATTCAGGTCTAGTTTGATTCAGGTCTCGTTTGATTCATGTTTAGTTTGATTCAGGTCTAGTATGATTCAGGTCTAGTTTGATTCAGGTCTAGTTTGATTCATGTCTAGTTTGATTCATGTTTAGTATGATTCAGGTCTAGTTTGATTCATGTCTAGTATGATTCAGGTATAGTATGATTGAGGCAAAAACAATAGCCAACTTTTGGTCAGCTCTCTCTCAAATGGTTCATCAACTGGGGAAAGCTTGGCAATTTCATTGACTTCTGAAACGTGTCAAAACAAAGGCTACAAAACATTTCCATACAATCAACCGCTGCTAGATTGTAACAATAGCCACCTCATATCGCTGTCTGACAGACTACTAGAGGCTAGAGTTGACCTTAATTGGGGAGGGGGGGAGTGTAACTTGCACCCCTTACATACTCTACACATAATATATTCTACATATAACACAACATATTCTACATGTAACTTATTCTTTATTTAACATATAATATATGCTACATGTACCATATTCTACATATAACAATATCACATTCTACATATAACATATAATCATATTCTACATATAACATATTCCATGTATAAAATATGATCATTTCTACATGTTCTAACCATATAAAATATGATCATATTCTACATATTCTCATATTCTACATATAACATATGACCATATTCTACATATTATCATATTCTACATGTAACATATTCCACATAATATATATGTATAATATATAATCATATTCTACATATAACACATTCTCATATTCTACATATAACATATTCTACATATAACATATTCCACAAATAACATATTATCATATTCTACATACAACATATTCTCATATTCTACATATAACATATTCTACATATAAAATATTCCACATATAAAATATTATCATATTCTACATATAACATATTCTACATATAAAATCTTCCACATATAACAGATTATCATATTCTACATATAACATATTCTACATATGACATATTATCATATTCTACATATAACATATAACATATTATCATATTCTACATACTGTATAACATATTCTACATATAACATATGACCATATTCTACATATTATCATATTCTACATGTAACATATTCCACATAATATATATGTATAACATATGATCATATTCTACATATGATCATATTCTACATATGACATATGATCATATTCTACATATAACATATTCTACATATAACACATATCATATTCTACATGTAACATATTCCAACCATATAACATATGATCGTATTGTACATGTAACATATTCTAACCATATAACATATTATCATATTCTACATATAACATATTATCATATTCTACATAACATATTATATTCTACATATAACATTTTCCACATGTAACATATGATCATATTCAACATATAACATATTATCATATTCTACATATAACATATCATATTCTACATATAACATATTCTACATATAACATATTCTACATATAACGATATTGTCATATTCTACATATAACATATCATATTCTACATGTAACATATTCCAACCATATAACATATTATCATATTGTACATGTAACATATTCTAACCATATAACATATTATCATATTCTACATATAACATATTCTACATATAACATATTATCATATTCTACATAACATATTATATTCTACATATAACATATTCCACATATAACATATGATCATATTCTACATATAAGATATTATCATATTCTACATATAACATATTATCATATTATCCATATAACACATTTTAACCATATAACATTATCATATTCTACATATAACATATTCTAACCATATAAGATATTATCATATTCTACATATAACATATCATATTCTACATATTATCATATTCTACATATTATCATATTCTACATATAACATATTCTAACCATATAACATATTACATATTATCATATTCTACATAACATATTATATTCTACATATAACATATTATCATATTCTACATAACATATTCTACATATAACATATTCTAAACATATAACATATTATCATATTCTACATAACATATTATATTCTACATATAACATATCATATTCTACATAACATATTATATTCTACATATAACATATAACATATGATCATATTCTACATATAACATATTCTCATATTCCACATATAACATATCATATTCTACATATAACACATTCTAACCATATAACATATTATCATATTCTACATAACATATTCTAACCACATAACATATTATCATATTCTACATATAACATATCATATTCTACATATAACATATCATATTCTAACCATATAACATGTTATCATATTCTACATATAACATATCATATTCTACATATAACATATTCTGCATATAACATATCATATTCTACATAACATATTCTAACCATATAACATATTATCATATTCTACATATAACATATCATTTTCTACATATAACATATCATATTCTACATATAACATATCATATTCTACATAACATATTCTAACCATATAACATATTATCATATTCTACATATAACATATCATATTCTACATATAACATATTCTGCATATAACATATTATCATATTCTACATATAACATATCATATTCTACATATAACATATTCTGCATATAACATATTCTGCATATAACATATCATATTCTACATATAACATATCATATTCTACATATAACATATTCTACATATAACATATCATATTCTGCATAACATATTCTAACCATATAACATATTATCATATTGTACATATAACGTATGATCCTATTCTTAAGACCTTGCTGAAGATGCTCTAGCCCCTGGGGACTTTTTTACCACCCACAACACATATTTTCTTTCCTCCACGACGCAACCTATTTTCTCACTTTTTTCCTCTCTCATTTCACTTAAAATCCTGTTTATTCTAAATCCATATAAGTTTGGAATTAACTAGAAGCCAAAATCATACAAATCCTGTTAATAAGCATGGAAGATGACTGTCATTATAAATTATGAACGTTCACAAGGATCCTTGACTTGATGAATTGATCCATAGCTCGACATCTTACCCAGCCCTACTGTGAGACTGGGCATAGCTTTAGATTTAATGAATCCTGCCAGCCTTCATAACCATCTCTACTGAAATTGATCAAAAGAAACCTCTGTCAGATGTCCTCATTGTGAACCATGCTGATATCTGTACTTTGCTGAAGGGCAGAAGTGAAGAATGAATGGGTTATCTTATTAAATACGGAGGAGGAGGTTTTATCGCTGGTTAAATGGCACGCCTCATCTCCTCTGATGTATCACCCTGAGCCCGGGGAGACTTTGTGTGTGTGTGTGTGTGTGTGTGTGTGTTTGACAATGCCCTTCACTGGCTGCGCCCGGAGCTAATGTTGAGACAACGAGAATGCTCTCCTCCATCTCCTCTTCTCACTTATGTTTAAGAGTCTGTTTGTCTTTTTTTTACAGACGGTCATTCAATCAGTCCAAGCACATTAAATCATTAGATCCTCACTGTGTTAGCTGGCTGTTCTGTTCAAAATACCTTTAGGAGATTATCAATGCTCAGTTAATTCTGAACACATGACTTACTGTAGCTGGCTTGATAGCACCCACCCGGGGCTGTTTTTCCACTGAGCAGTATAGTGTATATGTCTCAGTTGGCCCCCTGTCCTGTCTGGCTCAGTCTGTTTGAAGTCTGCAGGGCATTCCTCTCCTCTCTGGCTGTCACAGATCAGGCAGGGCCAGACAGAGACAGAGAGACACTTTATGGTATTGAAAGGTTCCGTCTCCAGCTCTGAAGCAGTCACTGGGTCACAGAAAGAGAGGGCATCCCTCTTTTATCGCTATTGTTGTACTCCGATATGGGATAGTATGCTAGGTTCATGTGAAACAAACTGTAAGGTTGGGCAATTACACCATACTGTAGGAGTAAATCCTTTAAAGTAGCACAGGTTAGCACATTTCTGTTTTCTGCTCCTTGTAATGTTTTTCTATGAATGCATTGGTGTAGAAATGATTAGTTATTTGACTGAAAATGAATCCTATCCCTAAGTAACGCTCAAGGGACAATCCTCTTCCCTCACCCACAACTACAACTGTGCCAAATGGGAGGTTCTGGTGCTCCCATAAAAACGTGTTTCTCCTCTGAATGCCATGCTGCTCCCCAAAGGGAGGCCCATCTGCAGACAAAAGTTCACTTTAAAACACAGGGGTGGGACAACAGAGCCATGATTGAGGAGCCAATAAACTCTGACATGACATCCTTTGGGTGCCAATGGGAAGAAAGCACTATTATTCAGTTTTGACATGGGGAGGCATTAACCGTGGCTGATTGGAAGCCCCCATTTGACCTGACAGGCTGTTAGTACTTCAGAGTTATCACACCAAGGATTAGAACCGGGTATGAATGTCATGGTTGATGTACTCTTGAGTGAGGGTTCCTACTAACGGCTATCTTCTGCCTGTGGGCTGAAGAGGTGGGTGAGTTTAGGTTCCATCACACAAATTAAACGTTACAAGACTCCCACATTGATGGTGCCTGTGCTTATATGCAATCTTAACAAGGACGTTGGTTTTTCAATCTGCACTAGAGAGGGGAACCGTAGTTGGTGCCGTTTAAGACGAGGGAGGACAATTTTTTTCTATTACAGCATATTGGATGACTGTCATTCATATTCCATTCACCCAGCTCAATGTAACATAGAAAGGTTCAGGGTACTACTTGATACTCAAAATTTCCCTTTCAAGAGGTTGCTACTACATAGCCTATAAATTAAAGTTTACAACGTAGGTGCACAGGTCGAGAGAAAGAGTAATCAAGGTGACAGACATTGACACATTTAATACCACCTTGGACACTCTTGCCTGCATCTAGCTGATCTAGGGTGTAATCATTAGTCCAACAGTTGCAAACAGAGTTTCTATTAGACAAATTCAGGTGTTCATCCTCGTTTCATTCAATTTGCCTCTGTTTAAAACAGGATTGTCGGAATGAATACACCCATGATCACACGCAAACACATTCCACTTTCATAGCAGCCACATACAAACGGCATGATCCCTTTGATCATTGTGTTCCTTCTAGCATAGAAACACTCTCCTCCTCTCACCTCTTCTCTACACTTGTAGACTTCGATGCACAACACAACAGCTTTCTGTGACCAGGTGAAAAAACCTTTCCAAGCTAAACTTTCATATCATAACCGCTAAGCGCTACACACGTCCTACATTGTTGTCACCATATTAATGCCATAGTCAACATAGCTACTAGATCTAACGCATTAGTAAACCCGTTACAATCATAGTGTACAGTCAGTAAGCAGTTTAGCAGTTACACCGACAGACCCCGGTGGGAATAAATAATAAAACCAAAAGCCTACCTTGACTTGGAAGAGTTCCAGTGTGATAGCCATAATCAGCTAGCTAACACCTAACATAGGGCAGGTAATCAAGTAAGTGATGGAGTCCAGGTGAGTCTGACGATGCGCATGTGAGTGTAACGATGGTGACAGGTGTGAGCCATAACGAGCAGCCTGGTGACCTAGAGGCCGGAGAAGGAGCACATGTGACAGCAGCTTGATGAGAGCTAGTCAATATTTTAATTACCCAAAAAATATATTTCTCTGTTGATATCACATACATTATCAAGCATTTCACACATATTATCCAGATACTGACTGTTAGCACAGATGAACCTGTAGCCATATTACTTCAACAGTATTTAACATTAGATTGTCTCTAATCTTTACATGAATATGGTTCTGAATATAGACCGCAACACCGCCACCATTGGCATTTCTGTCTTTTCTGTAGATGTTATAACCGTGTATTGCTACCACTGTATCATCAAAGAGGTATTATCTGAGTGAGTTTCAGAGATAGTCAGAATATGGATGTAATCTGTTACATGCAAGTTATTGACTTCATGGACCTTGTTTCTCAGGCTGCATATGTTAATATGGGCTATTTTTAGCACTTTTCTGGGTTGGTTGATTGTTTTTAATGCTTTACTGGGAAGCTTATCAGAAGAAGACTTGATGAGCTGCACAAAGTGGTCTTCCTATTAGGGCACACCGCCTCAGTGCTAACAGTGTAACTCTGGTTCATAGGCTCATGATTACTGCGTCCAATATCTGTAGGCTTGACAAAGGTATTCAGGGCTATTAGGGGGACGAAGTCAATGTTCCCAGAGGAGGACGGAAACTAGCTGTCCTTCGGCTACACCATCATGCTACACCATCATGCTACACCAACATGCTACACCATCATGCTACACCATCATGCTACACCATCATGCTACACCAACATGCTACACCATCATGCTACCGGCGGAGTGCTGCACCATCATGCTACACCATCATGCTACACCATCATGCTACACCATCATGCTACACGAACATGCTACACCATCATGCTACACCATCATGCTACACCATCATGCTACACCAACATGCTACACCATCATGCTACACCATCATGCTACACCATCATGCTACACCAACATGCTACACCATCATGCTACACCAACATGCTACACCATCATGCTACACCATCATGCTACACCAACATGCTACACCATCATGCTACACCAACATGCTACACCATCATGCTACACCAACATGCTACACCATCATGCTACACCATCATGCTACACCATCATGCTACACCAACATGCTACACCATCATGCTACACCATCATGCTACACCAACATGCTACACCATCATGCTACACCATCATGCTACACCATCATGCTACCGGCAGAGTGCTGTTGAGGCTATTTCAGACCTTCGTTGCAAAACCGTATGTTTTAATCAATTATTTTGTGACGTGAATATTTAGTATATATTTATCTAAAAGGATAACTTTTTAATGTTTTACTTTTTCTTTTCTCTGAAGTTCACTGAGAAGGATGGTCCTCCCCTTTCACCTCTCAGGAGCCTCCACTGGTTCAAACTGACTGTCAATGTCTAACACCTGCCTGCACGATCTTTCCCCATATTATTAGTCATTGCTTTAAAATGTGACACTGTTCTACAAAATCAGCTTTTGTCTAACATTGTTATGAAAGACTGGGTTGTTTTTGCCATCTCAAAGGCAGTTCCATATCCTTATGACTTTATGATGTATATCCAGGTAATGTACCATACACGATGAGAGAAAAGCCACAAGCACATGAGTTTTAATTGTCTTGGACTTAATCATTAGAGTGTGACAGAATTCAGAGTAATCTGTACACCTGCTTCTGATTGTCTGTCTGTCTCCTCTGAGCACCACTCGGCCTCTGTATCGGTGCTTCTGAATTGCTGTCTGTCTCTTCTGCGTTTCACTCAGTCTCTGTATCTGTGCTTCTGATAGGCTGTCTGTCTCAACTCAGTTCCACTCAGTCTCTGTATCTGTGCTTCCGATTGGCTGTCTGGCTCAACTCAGTTCCACTCAGCCTCGCTATCTGTGCTTCTGATAAGCTGTCTGTCTCAACTCAGTTCCACTCAGTCTCTGTATCTGTGCTTCTGATAGGCTGTCTGTCTCAACTCAGTTCCACTCAGTCTCTGTATCTGTGCTTCCGATTGGCTGTCTGGCTCAACTCAGTTCCACTCAGCCTCGCTATCTGTGCTTCTGATAAGCTGTCTGTCTCAACTCAGTTCCACTCAGCCTCTGTATCTGTGCTTCTGATTGGCTGTCTGTCTCCTCTGTATCTCTGGTGCTAGAGAGAAAACAAAGCTGACAAACTGGTGACAGGATCTGTAAGTAGCTAAAGCTCAATTACCCTACAGAGGCAATCAGTAGCTGATATGGTATGCTACTGTCTACCACAGACAGATGCCTGCTCCTGTCTACCACAGACAGATGCCAGCTCCTGTCTACCACAGCCAGATGCTTACTCCTTTCTACCACAGCCGGATGTCTATGAAGGCTGATGGATGGGAATGTTTCCCTTATATTTCAACAGTGCCTTGATTAGACATTTTAAAAATAATAGCCTTTGTTAAGTTCATGAAGTTCCTGATATATTGTAAGTGGATGCAGATGCGTCATTCTAAAACGGAGAGGTAGATTCCCTACAGAGTGGGCACCTAAACTCCAATAAGGGAGTTTTATATTTATAATAAGGGTTACATGGAGAAAACTGGACTTCTCTGAAATTAAAATGGATTGCTCTCCCTTCAGCAAAATATATTTTACCTAAACCCTCCCTGAACTCCTGAAAAAATAAAAAGTAACCCTTCCCTATACCCCCCCCCCAAATAATGAAAACAAAGTGGATAGCAGACAACATGTCAGTTCAGCCTCATTCATTGGCCTTATATATGCAGTTATAGAAACTGTTCTTCATCCTGTTAGCATTAGATGGCAACGTGGGAATGTTGATAGGGCTGCGGGCCAGAAGGTTGTGGGTTCTCAGAGTAGGGGTGGAAAAACCCCTTTACAGACTCTATGGGGGTACCACAGGGTTAATGTTGATAGGGCTGCAGGCCAGAAGGTTGTGGGTTCTCAGAGTAGGGGTGGAAAAACCCCTTTACAGACTCTATGGTGGTACCACAGGGTTAATGTTGATAGGGCTGCGGGCCAGAAGGTTGCGGGTTCTCAGAGTAGGGGTGGAAAAACCCCTTTACAGACTCTATGGGGGTACCACAGGGTTAATGTTGATAGGGCTGCGGGCCAGAAGGTTGCGGGTTCTCAGAGTAGGGGTGGAAAAACCCCTTTACAGACTCTATGGGGGTACCACAGGGTTAATGTTGATAGGGCTGCGGGCCAGAAGGTTGCGGGTTCTCAGAGTAGGGGTGGAAAAACCCCTTTACAGACTCATGCAATGCTTTTACTATACTCGTATCTGCAGGTCCAAGACAAAATAGCTTTTCATAGATATTTCATGCAATTCTACGTAATTTTACATATTAGCGTAATCTATATTTTATACCACACAAATTACCAGAATTACAGGCTAAGAATGGACAGAGAGATAGGCCTATGTGTTCATTGATAAAAGACAGTACTGTGCAGCCGTCTTCATCGACCTGGCCAAGGCTTTCAACTCTGTCAATCACCGTATTCTTATCGGCAGACTCAATAGCATTGGTTTCTCAAATGACTGCCTCGCCTGGTTCACTAACTACTTCTCAGACAGATTTCAGTGTGTCAAATTGGAGGGCCTGTTGTCCGGACCTCTGGCAGTCTCTATGGGGGTACCACAGTGTTAAATTCCTTGGCCGACTCTTTTCTCTGTATATATCAATGATGTCGCTCTTGCTGCTGGTGATTCTCTGATCCACCTCTACGCAGATGACATCATTCTGTATATGTCTGGCCCTTCCTTAATATCCCTCAATTTGAGACTTGGTTTAAACTTGACAGTCCTTCCCCGACATGGATGTAGGCTATTTTAAGAGTGCATGGTTAGTGGAGAAATTGACCGACAAATCTCTGGATATAGCAGCCTGCAGCCTAATTGAATCTGGCCGACCTCTTATTTCTTAGAAAGGAAGAAATAGGCTCCAACACAAAGCCCTCTTGTTGTTAGTAAAGTCAAATTAAAATTAAGATGGTTCAAATGAAGTATGCCTACTCGAATTGTCCTACTTTCAGCACCATGAGCTGTTCATTTCCTATTGATTGTGCTGCGACTGCTGCTTCAAGTTTCAGCACCACAATGTGAATTACTCAAATCTGGCTTATTGTGAGGTCAATAAAGTACATCATGGACAATAAACATATTGTTTTTAATAAAATCTATTATAGTAGTAGCAAGCTATCAAAGTTGATCTCCGAACCTCCTCATCTTCGCCCCCTCCTTCTCAAACTGAACAGAACATAGTCTATAAGCTAGTCCGCATGCAAGATGGTGATTTTTTTTTATTAGAAACGTTTGACACTCCTCCTGAAATGCCACTGTAGCCCTACAAAGCACAACCAATGGTTAAGCAGCACACAAAAAACGTTTTGATCAGCAAGAGCAGAGCAGGCCGGGGTTCAGGGTTAGAATATCCATTGCACAGCCTCCCGAGTGGAGCAGCGGTCTAAGGCACTGCATGACAGTGCTTGAGGCATCACTACAGCCCCGGGTTTGATCCCAGGCTGCGTCACAATCGGCCGTGACCGGGACACCCATGAGGCGGTGCACAATTGGCCCAGCGTTATTCGGGTTAGCGGAGGGTTTGACCGGCCTTGGATTTCTGTTTCCCATCGCACTCTAGAGACGCCTGCAAGTTGACTTTGGTTGCATGGTGTTCCCTCCGACACATTGGTGCTTCTGGGTTAACTGAGCAGTGTGTCAAGAAGCAGTGTGGCTTGACAGCGTTATGTTTCAAAGTACGCATAGCTCTTGACCTTCGCTTCTCCAGAGTCCGTACTTGAGTTGCAGAGATGGGACAAGACTGTGACTACCAATTGGGGAGAAAAAAGGGTTAAAAATAAAACATTTGATTATTCATTGCAGTGGGTAATACAGCCTAGTTTTATTCACAACATCCCAGCAGCTATCTTAGAAATATAACTTTGCTCTGTGCTTCTCTGAGCATTCACTTCATAGCCTATAATCTATAGGCTATGAATCATTTGATTAATACCACACTAAATAGTCTATAGGTGCACTTTATATTGTGTGAATCAGAAGATATATAGTCTAGTTGTCACATTCTGACCATCGTTCGTGTGTGTTTTCTTTGTTTTAGTGTTGGTCAGGACGTGAGCTGGGTGGGCATTCTATGTTGTGTGTCTGGTTTGTCTATTTATAAGTTTGGCCTGATATGGTTCTCAATCAGAGGCAGGTGTTAGTCATTGTCTCTGATTGTGTCAGGTTCTGACCTTTATTTCCTTTGTTTTGTCATTATTTAGTATGGTCAGGGCGTGAGTTGGGGTGGGCAGTCTATGTTTGTTTTTCTATGATTTGGGTATTTCTATGTTTCGGCCTAGTATGGTTCTCAATCAGAGGCAGGTGTCATTAGTTGTCTCTGATTGAGAATCATACTTAGGTAGCCTGGGTTGAACTGTGTGTTTGTGGGTGATTGATCCTGTCTCTGTATTTGCACCAGATAGGGCTGTTTTTGGTTTGCCACATTTATTGTTTTGTAGTGTTCGTGTTTATCTGTTTTTATTATTAAACATGAATCAATATAACCACGCTGCGTTTTGGTCCGCCTCTCCTTCACCACAAGAAAACTGTTACAGATTGGGAACCATATTTAGGTAGCCTGTTTTGTCGGTGATTGTTCCTGTCTTTGTGTTTGTTGCACCAGATAGGGCTGTTTCGGTTTTTTCACATTTCTTGTTTTGTAGATTGTTCATTGTTCATCTTTATTAAAGATGTTTACAAGTAACCATGCTGCGTTTTGGTCCACCTCTCTTTCCCCAGAAGAAAACCGTTACACTAGTAAGCAACTAATTCCTAAACACTTTGAAATTTTTACATTTCATCAATTACAAATGACATGATCCTTCCATGGATTGGTTTAAAAAATACTAAACCCTCCCCTTGCCTAAAATTGAAAAACCATGACCTTTCACTCTTTTCCTCCTGGTAACCATTCTGTGAATTTCGATGCGTCCCTAAGGCACAAAGCTGAACAAAAGTGCATATTTCTCACTGAAGAATAGGCCCTCGAAAGTTACTTATGCTTAACTTATGGTTTATATTGGTATTAGGAATGTGCAACCGACAGCACTCTAGCAATAGAAAAAGAGCATGCAGTCATATCACATGGGCCCAGTTCACGGCACCCTGTGGGGTGAGTAGCTGTGAATTCTGCCTGGATCCTCTCTGTTTCTTTGCTCTGGAGTGAGATGAGAGTCAGCGCCACTGCATGGAGCTGCCCGGAGGGGAGGGCTGCAGTCACTCTGATGGATGGGGAAAAAAACAGGGAGCATAACTGACGAGACTGGGGATCGCATTTCTCCATACGTCTTCAACAGGGTAAATATGATGAATATTTATCCATCCCACAGCACTGGCCAAGCCCTGGCCCAGCTCCACTGCCAACCCTGAATATCATGGCCTCTACAACCAGGGGGATCGCCACATATACACTTGCACTGGGACACACAGATACACATTGAGAAAGTATTGTAATTCTAAATCATTACATGCACAGAAAAAGAAACAATATCTTCTAATCAAGAGCAATTTCTTAAGCAAGAGTTTAGCTCAGATTGCCTGGGAGTGGTCTGAGTGGGGAGGGGAAAACGGTAAACTAGTTGTTATTGGCAGAGAGGTTTTGAACTCTTTCTTATTTGTTTATTAACTATTTTACCACCTGATGATGTCACCAGGCAGGCCAAAACTCCATCCCACCAAAACAGGTTGAAATTTCGGGCGGTCTCTTCAAACAGCTCTTAAACTAAAAGGGCATTACCATCATTTTCCCAGTTCCACTATACCAACCTTATAGTGTGAAAATATATATGAAACTCATGTTTTTGACTGCACTGGACTCTTCACACTCTTTTTGTACTGGTCTGACAATGCAGATCTCCGTTTGTTTTAAAAGTGAAAATATAAATGGAGATATTGGTAATTTTACCTAGGCTTGAACCAATATGAAATCTACATATTGATGTTATAACATAATCAGGATAAGTAAAACACTACAATTCTATACCATAACATAAAAATGCAAGGGAATAGTGAAATCGCAATTTACCGTATTTTATAAACCATATCACTGGTAACAAATTCCCTACATGCATTCAGTTAAAGTCTCTTTAGAGATCCAGTCAGCAAAACGTCATCAATATTTAACAATCAGTGTTGTGAAATGTTTGTTCAATGTAAAAAACAGTAATAGATTTTACGCCCTGCCACTCTGGTATGTATATTAATGTACAGCCATTTCTACTTCACCGACTGTAGCTACATTATACTGGACACTACTCTACTCTGTTTTATTTTCCATTCTGTTTGTTGACTGCTGTGTACTACTGTACTGTCTGAATCCATACTGTACATCAATCATGCAATATGTTTTATCCACATGAGCCCTCCTGTTTTCAATGGTGTGACTTCGATGATTCATATGTTTATTCAATAATGTCTCTGTAATAGAGGCCCATGTCTATGACAGCTTTCAATTGAAGATCATTCAATAGATCAGATTCTCAGGACATAACTCAATGAGGTTATTTAACTGTTTTAAAGAGCGAATAGGGAAACGGTGGAGTCTCACTGCATACACCTGTCAATCAAACCTTATACAGCCAACGCCATGACGACAGGTTCAGACAGTTACTCAATACAGCGGTCATGTGACCTGTCAAGGGATATGCCATGGGTGACAGGGTGGTAATATCAGTGTTGAGAGAGGTAGAAAGCTGGTTACAGCCTCCAAGGTGGCAAGAGAACAGAAAGCAGGTAGTCTACACGAACATACAGTAATGTGCATGTGTTGTCGGCACTGGTTGGAGCTAAAACAAGGTAATGAACTATTGTTTTTACCAACAAATACATTGAACTGAGTGAAAACACAAAAACAAAACAATAAATGGTCACTTTTTCTTCTTCCAAATTCAGACCTAAAGTGGCCCACTAGTCTTCCTCTTAGACTTGAAGTGGCCCACTAGTCTTCCTCTTAGACTTGATGTGGCCCACTAGTCTTCCTCTTAGACTTGAAGTGGCCCACTAGTCTTCCTCTTAGACTTGAAGTGGCCCACTAGTCTTCAGATGCATTGCACAGTAAGTTCTCACTGTCAAGAAGATTAGTCATAATACCCTGCTGGGTCAGATCCATTCAGTTGTCATAATACCCTGCTGGGCCAGACCCATTCAGTTGTCATAATACCCTGCAGGGCCAGATCCATTCAGTTGTCATAATACCCTGCTGGGTCAGATCCATTCAGATGTCATAATACCCTGCTGGGCCAGACCCATTCAGTTGTCATAATACCCTGCTGGGCCAGATCCATTCAGTTGTCATAATACCCTGCTGGGCCAGATCCATTCAGATGTCATAATACCCTGCTGGGTCAGATCCATTCAGATGTCATAATACCCTGCTGGGCCAGACCCATTCAGTTGTCATAATACCCTGCTGGGCCAGACCCATTCAGTTGTCATAATACCCTGCTGGGTCAGATCCATTCAGTTGTCAGAATACCCTTCTGGGTCAGATCCATTCAGATGTCATAATACCCTGCTGGGTCAGATCCATTCAGATGTCATAATACCCTGCTGGGCCAGACCCATTCAGTTGTCATAATACCCTGCTGGGCCAGACCCATTCAGTTGTCATAATACCCTTCTGGGTCAGATCCATTCAGTTGTCAGAATACCCTTCTGGGTCAGATCCATTCAGTTGTCATAATACCCTGCTGGGCCCTCTGTTGAAAATGTTGGTGGAAACTATTGATGTGTTAGAATACAGTAATTCATCTTTATATCGCAATAAACAACAACAACTCAGAAATTGTAAAATGCTATTTTTTTAAATTATAAAACACAAACCCTTGCCTCGGTGGATTATGCTGTACAGGGAAATTATTGGCTTATATCGGCCCACCAGTAATCTGTGTGCTATATACCTAATATAATTGTCAGCTGAAATATAAATGTCCCAGATATTGGTAATGGTTTTTCATATACACACTTGCACCCCCCCCCCCCCTGTGGCTGCTGTTTATGCAGTAGAGGCTGCTGGGTAAATTGATATGTTGAGTGGTAGGTTGGGTTTGTGCATATATCAGCATGCTTTGCGTGGGTAAAGGTACAGAACTGAGAATAGAGCAATCTATGTAATGATTTTCTTCCCTGTAGCTGTTCAAACAGTTGTATGTAGCAGCAATTACCCTTCATGGACATTTCCCCATGTTTTCATATTGCTTTTGATTGGAAATGCAAATGAGAACTTGTGAATTTGGCAATGAGAAAAAATACATGTCTGTGATATCTCCATTACGCACAACAAGATAACCGTACTTTCATAGTATACTTAACTGAAAGCAAAAACATGCTTGCAAATGTGTAATCATTCCAAGTCATTGAAGCTTTTGTGTCTTTCTTTTGATTTCTGTTTGAATCTGAGCAAATGCTTGTTATGGGTACCAGATAAGCCACATGGCTGGTTTTAAATGCCAGATTACATCATAAACGGCACATCAGAAATACTATAAGGGACACCAGAAACAATTCCCCAACATCAAAAATATAATTAAAAAGCATTTGGCAAAAATGTTATCTGGTGCTTTTACAGCTGATTGGATTGGTTTGATAACTATATATATTTTTAAATGTGTGGATTTTGTGATTATAGCCCTATTGACTTTAAAGGAAATCGACATCAAATGGGGGCAAACTTCTATCATCAGAGACCCAGCTGACTACAGTGTCACCAACAGGCAGTGAGAGATCTCTCTCTCCTCCTAAGCATCCTCACTCTTATCCAGACAGGCAGGCTGGCTAATTTCACTCAGGAGAGCCAATACTGCCATTCAATGAGCTAGTCTTTCTATAGTCCATTAAGGAATTACCCATCCATGCCCACAGCAGCACTTCCTGGGGGCTAATAAGGATGATATCAGCTTTATTGAACATGTAAATGTTGCCAGTGTTACACTCTTATTCTTCGGACTGACTGTTATGTGCTCCCGATTCTTGGAACAGTTTATTCCACTGGGCACATACTTAAGTTCGATTGAGGTCCTGAATATTCTCACTAATTCCTCTTTAATGGTCAAAACAAGAAAGATTAATAGGCTTATGTTATTTTATTTTGATGCAAATAGGACAGATTGGCCATTTAAAAGAGCAGTCATAACAGAACAGCTTTTCTTTAAAGTATAATCTGTGTACGCATGTTAAATAGGAAAAATGAAATATCAAAACCCTTACTATAAATGCTGTTTAAGATCTATCACTATGCAACTCAAAGACTGAGAGTATAGCATAGACTGTGCATTACTGGCAGAGGAGGTTGTTCTTCAGTGATTGACTCCCTGTGTGTTGTGTTGGGAGGGTGGAAGCTGAACATGTGCTTTGTCTGCTTGCTTCCATTAGCTTAATGTTCCATTTGTTCCTGGTAAGTGCTGAGGTGAGCGTGACTCCACGGGAAATAATGAAGCCTACAGTGAATCAGAAAGAAAGGGAGAGAGAGAGAAAGGTGGAGGGAGAGATGCAGTGTGTGTGTGAGAGAGAGAGACAAATAGATTGTAATTAAGAAACTTGAATTTGTTTGTCTTTCAGTTAAACATCCTCATTGTAGTTTTATCAGAATAACAATCTACTTCTTGGATCCCACTGGGAAAAATGTTGTTAACTAATAACCCACTCTGACATACAAATCCATCATGAAACTAGTGGATGGAGAGGGTGGGGTCAGCATCTGGCTGCCTCACAGCAACAGCTGGATCAGCGAATACTCCTGCTGCTGCATTGCCTGAGGACGTAAATCAGTTCCTAGCATACATGCAGCATACCGTACCAATGGATGCTGTAGGTAGTAACCAATTAATATCAACCACATAGAAAATGCACAGTAGGCTACGGTCAGAGTTTTTGACAGGGGTCCAGGATTTTTTAGATATGTTTCTGCTTATAATTTCCGATTTTTTTTTATAGGCTATTTGTTAGTCAACCTGTCTATAATTATATATATTTAGCTTTTCTTGTGTTATTATACACTACCGGTCAAAAGTTTTAGAAAAGTTTTACTCATTCAAGGGTTTTTCTTTATCTTTACAATTTTCTACATTGTAGAACAATAGTGAAGAAATCAAAACTATGAAATAAGACATATTGAATCATATAGTAACCAAAAAAGTTTAGACAAATCAAAATAAATTATATGTTTGAGAGTCTTCAAATAGCCACCCTTTGCCTTGATGAATGCTTTGCACACTCTTGGTATTCTCTCAACCAGCCTCATGAGGTAGCCACTGGAATGCATTTCAATTTACAGGTGTACCTTCTTAAAAGTTCATTTGTCTTTTGAGCCAATCAGTTGTGCTATGACAGGGGGGGGGGTATACAGAAGATAGCCCTATTTGCTAAATGACCAAGTCCATATTATGGCAAGAACAGCTCATATAAGCAAAAATAAATGACAGTCCATTACTACTTTAAGACATGAAGGTCAGTCAAGATGGAGCATTTCAAGAACTTTGAAAGTTTCTTCAAGTGCAGTCACAAAAACCATCAAGCCCTATGATGAAACTGGCAATCATAAGGACCGCCACAGGAATGGAAGACCCAGAGTTACCTCTGCTGCAGAGGATAAGTTATTTAGAGTTACCAGCCTCAGCAATTGCAACCCAAATAAATGCTTTGCAGAGTTCAAGTAACAGACACATCTCAACATCAACTCTTCAGAAGAGACTGTGTGAATCAGGCCTTCATGATCGAATTTCTGCAAAGAAACCACTACTAAAGGACTCCAATAAGATGAAGAGACTTGCATGGGCCAAGAAACATGAGCAATGGACATTAGACTGGTGGAATTTTGCCTTTGGTCTGGAGTCCAAATTGGAAATTTTGGTTCCAACCGCCGTGTCTTTGTGAGACGTGGTGTGGGTGAACGGATGATATCTGCATGTGTTTTTCCCAACGTAAAGCACGGAGGAAGAGGTGTTATGGTGTGGGGGTGCTTTGCTGGTGACACTGTGATTTATTTAGAATTCAATGCACACTTAACCAGCATGGCTACCACAGAATTCTACAGCAATACACCATCCCATTTGGTTTGGGCTTAGTGGGACTATCATTTGTTTTTCAACAGGACAATGACTCAAAACACCACCAGGCGGTGTAAGGGCTATTTTACCAAGAAGGAGAGTGATGGTGTGCTCATCAGATGACCTGGACTCCACAATCCTCCAAACTTAACCAAATTGAGATAGTTTGGGATGAGTTGGACTGCAGAGTGAAGGAAAAGCAGCCAACAACTGCTCAGCATATGTGGGAACTCCTTCAAGCCTGTTGGAAAAGCATTCCAGGTGAAGCTGGTTGAGAGAATGCCAAGAGTGTGCAAATATTTCATCATATTTCATCAGTAAAGGGTGGCTATTTGAAGAATCTCAAATATAAAATATATTTTGGTTTCTACATGATTCCATGTGTTATCTTACAGTTTTGATGTCTGCACTATAATTCTACAATGTAGAAAATAGTAAAAATAAAGGAAACCATTGAATGATTAGGTGTTCTAAACCTTTTGACCGGTAGTGTATGTTGCCCCAGAAGATGCTTGCTCACCTGAATAAAACGCTTGCTCACCAGAATAATGTCATAAATCGATAGAATGAATGCTTCAATCTATTTGGTCAAGTTTCTCTGTCATCTCTTCTTCTTTCACGGAGCAAAGACGTTTACGGACCGTGGAGAAAATGCAATAGGCTTAACAAAATAAAAAAGGAATCATTTTCTGTGAAAACGGCCCAACATGTTTCTGATAAGATAACAGTTCGGGTTGTATGCATATTTTATGTGGTTGATATACTATCAGCGTTTATGATGCTGATAAACATAGCACCTCTACAGACGGTATCTAACTGCACATTCACATTCTCTCAAAATGCATTTTGACTCCTGTTTTAACAAGTCAAAATGCTGCCTACTTTTGGTGCATAATTTTATTGCATGAAATGCTTAATTCAGCAAGTGTGAATATATGAGAGGTTATAACCCTACAGTCAGGTTCCAGATTCCAGTTTCCATTTAACCCTTCTGAACAATAGGTTAAAGTTCCCTTGACGTGCCATAGGCCTATTTGAAATTCCCATCTTGTGACTGTGGAATTTGTATCGCGCCTCACAATCATCACACATAACACTGCTATCATCCACTTAGACCACTTCACCAACTCTCCGTTTCGCAACATTTTGCCTCCCTGGATCGATGTTAACTTTTCAGTCTGTTCCCAAAAGCATTTGGTAAATGGTGTGTAGGCTATTGGGCCCACGTACAGTTAGGCCCTAAAGCTTAGGCTGAAGCCAGATTAAAATAATGAACTATTTTTAAAGGTATTGTTTTCTCTTTTTTCAACCTGCCACGCCACCCACCCATCCTTACAATATTTCATGACAATATTTCTAAACCCACCCACCTAGCGGATGGGCTATAACCGCTGGGACTGCAGGTTATGAGTCAGCCCAGGCATCACTAATGTGCAGTACTGCATTGGGAAATCTAGTAGTGTCTAGAAGGAAAGAACACATAAAAAAATGTAGAATGACTGGGTTGGATTGATGAGTTAAATCTCCACATGCCAGGGTTCACAACCAACAAGACTGGTCAAAAGACCAATTATTTGAAAAAATATCAGAATTGGGCTGCCTGTGTAAACGCAGCCAATGTGTGATTGCTTATTGAATATTGTCTATGTGATTGCTTATTGAAGCTGATGTTTTTATTTTTTAATTTAACCTTTATTTAACAAGGCAATCAGTTATTTGACTGTATAATGAAATGTTGTCACGAATAAGACCTTTATTGGGGAAGAAGCATCTTCAAGGCCTGTAGGTAAATGTCAATCTAAACATCAAGAAGATTTGACAAAAATATTAATTAGGTTCATTAATATTGGCTCAATGACTCATTACATATCTTTTCAGTGAGTTATTAGTGACTAACGTCTTATCCCACACTCATTTCTGTGGTATACGTGGAATGTTCTAAGGCATTGCATAGTAAAATGGTAGTTGTATAGCTGCAGAAGTGCCACTGAAGGAACAATGACACTAGACGTGAATGTTAAGTTTCACATAGAAACATTGTACCATAAATGAAGCATATTTCACCATATTATATTCATCATTGGATCAATAGGTACATGAAAAAAGCCAGGATTTAGAGACATAACTTTGACAGTTCAATGACAGCTCTGTGGGCCAAAAATACAGCCGAGAAAAAAACGGTTTTCAGGTCCTCGTGGTTGGTGGTGTGAAAACGGAGCAGGTTAATGTGGAGATAAATGAAAGGTCCCTGGGAGTGAACAGAGGAGTCTATGTATCGAGCGTCTAAAGCCAGTCTTAGAGCAAAGTTCGATTAGGTCAAGCAGAAGACCAAAGAAATCTTTGGAGGACGAAGTTCGGAGAGGATAAAAGGTTTGTAATGCCATCAGAGGCCAGACTTAGGCTAAAATGCCAGTAGAAGCCTGAAGAATTGGAACAAGAAAAGAAACACACATTCCAGTTAATTTTTTTCTTTCTTTTATTTGTATTTTTTTTACCCCCTTTTCTCCCCAATTTTGTGGTATTCAATTGTTAGTAATTACTATCTTGTCTCATCGCTACAACGCCCGTACCGCGCCGTGCCTCCTCCGAAACACAACTCAACCAAGCCACACTGCTTCTTAACACAGCGCACATCCAACCTTGCAGTTCTTAATGCATTATTTAATCCAGTTTTGTATTAATTTAATCCAGTATGATCTGATCATTCCATATCAAGCTGATTAGCGAAAGGCTAGTAAATGCACAAGAGTATTTGAAGCAAGGGTTTCTTGTGGAGTTTCATGTGGATTGGTAACAAAGTACTTCTTATCTAGTTCACCTAGTCATGAGACTTTGTAAAAAAATCTAAAATAAAAATACACAGGAAATTAAAACTACAATTCTCTTGTGGAGAGGTACAGTGGTTTATTTAATTAAACAGTGTTTAATGGCTCGTGGTTTTCAAATAATTTGAATAGCTTCACTTTAATAACCATATCTGTTGTTAATAAAAATGAGTCAAGTTCATTGCAGAAAGAGACCCCTTTGCTTTTGTTGAGGTATTGTCCAATAAGCTTAATTACTTAGATGTAATATATACAGTTGAAGTTGGAAGTTTACAAACACTTAGGTTGGAGTCATGAAAACCTGTTTTTCAACAACTCCACAAATTTCTTGTTAAACAAACGATAGTTTTGACAAGTCGGTTAGGACATATATTTTGTGCATGGCACAGGTCATTTTTCCAACAATTGTTTACAGGCAGATTATTTCACGTATAGTTCACTGTAGCACAATTCTAGTGGGTCAGAAGATTACATACACAAAGTTGACTGTGCCTGTAAACAGCTTGGAAGATTCTTGTAACGGGAGTCGTCGTCTGAAGAAGAGGAATCAGACCAAAGCGCAGCGTGGTTAGTGTTCATGACTTTTGATTTAAACTGAACACTAAACAAAAATAACAACGTGAATAACCGTCCTGTCAGGTGCAAAACACTAAACAGAAAACAACTACCCACAAAAGCCGTGTTTGAAAAGGCTACCTAAGTATGGTTCCCAATAAGAGACAACGATAGACAACTGCCCCTGATTGAGAACCATACTCGGCCAAAACAAAGAAATACAAAAACATATAAAAAAGAACATAGAAAGCCCACCCAAATCACATTCTGACCAAACCAAAATAGAGACACAAAAAGCTCAAAGCTCTCTAAGGTCAGTGCGTGACAATTCCAGAAAATTATGTAATGGCTTTAGAAGCTTCTGATAGGCTAATTGACATAATTTGTGTCATGCCCTGACCTTAGTTATCTTTGTTTTCTTTATTATGTTGGTTAGGTCAGGGTGTGACAAGGGTGATATACGTGTTTTTTTTGCCTAATCTAATGTTTTTGTATGTTTATGGGGGTTTTCCAGTCTAGGTGTTTTTATATCCATGGTTGCCTAGATTGGATCTCAATCAGAGGCAGCTGTTTTTCATTGTCTCTGACTCTGGGGAACATATTTAGGTAGCCATATGCCTTGGAAAGCTTGTGGATTACTGTCTATGGTTAGTTGCATGTCAGCACTCGTTATATATAGCGGCACGGTTTAAGTGTTCTTCGGTTTCATTATAGAAGAATGTATTCATATCACGCTGCGCACTGGTCTCCTCTTTACGGCGAACTTGACAATTTGAGTCAATTGGAGGTGTACTTGTGGGTGTATTTCAAGGCCTACCTTCAAACTCAGTGCTTCTTTGCTTGACATCATGGGGAAATCTAAAGAAATAAACCAAGGCCTCAGAACAAAAATTGTCGACCTCCACAAGTCTGGTTCATCCTTGGGAACAATATCCAAACGCCTGAAGGTACCACGTTCATCTGTACAAACAATAGTACGCAAGTATAAACACCAAGGGACCACGCAGCTGTCATACCGCTCAGGAAGGAGACCTGTTCTGTCTCCTAGAGATGAACATACTTTGGGGCGAAAAGTGCAAATCAATCCCAGAACAACAGCAAAGTACCTTATGAAGATGCTGGAGGAAACAGGTACACAAGTATCTCTATCCACAGTAAAACGAGTCCTATATCGACATAACCTGAAAGGCCGCTCAGCAAGGAAGAAGTGACTGCTCCAAAATCACCATAGAAAAGCCAGACTACGATTTGCAACAGCACATGGGGACAAAGATCATACTTTTTGGAGAAATGTCCTCTGGTTTGATGAAACAAAAATTAGAACTGTTTGGCCATAATGACCACTGTTAAATTTGGAGGAAAAAGGGGGATGCTTGCAAGCCGAAGAATGCCATCCCAACTGTGAAGCATAGGGGTGGCAGCATCATGTTGTTGGGGTGCTTTGCTGCAGGAGGGACTGGTGCACTTCACAAAATAGATTGCTTCATGAGGTTGGAAAATTATGTGGAAATATTGAAGTGACATCTCAAGACATCAGTCAGGAAGTTAAAGCTTGGTCACAAATGGGTCTTCCAAATGGACAATGACCCCAAGCATACTTCCAAAGTTGTGTTAAAATAGCTTAAGGACAACAAAGTCAAGGTATTGGAGTGGCCATCACAAAGCCCTGACATCCATCCTATAGAAAATGTGTGGGCAGAACTGAAAAAGTGTGTGCGAGCAAGGAGGCCTACAAACCTGACTCAGTTACACCAGCTCTGACAGGAGGAATGGGCCAAAATTCACCCAACTTACTGTGGGAATCTTGTGGATGGCTGCCTTAAACATTTGACCCAAGTTAAACAGTTTAAAGGCAATGCTACCAAATACTAAATGAGTGTATGTAGACTTCTGACCCACTGGCAATGTGATGAAATAAATACAAGCTGAAATAAATCATTCTCTCTATTATTCTGACATTTCACATTCTGAAAATAAAGTGGTGATCCTAACTGACCTGAAACAGGGAATTTTACTAGGATTAGATGTCAGGAATTATGAAAAACTGAGTTTAAATGTACTTGGCTAAGGTGTATGTCAACTTCCGACTTCAACTGTATATACACTACTGTTCAATGGTTTGGGGTCACTTAGAAATGTCCTTGTTTTTGATTGAAAATCACGTTTTTTGTCCATTAAAATAACATATAATTGATCAGAACTACAATGTAGACATTGTTAATGTTGTAAATTACTATTGTAGCTGGAAACAGCAGATTCTTTATGGAATATCTACATAGGCAAACAGAGGCCCATTATCAGCAACCATCGTTCCTGTGTTCCAATGGCACATTGTGTTAGCTAATACAAGTATATAATTTTAAAAGGCTAATTAATCATTAGAAAACCCTTTTGCAATTATTTTAGAACAGCTATAACTGTTGTTCTAATTAAAGAAGCAATAAAACAGGCCATCTTAAGACAAGTTGAGTATCTGGAGCATCAGCATTTGTGGGTTCGATTACAGGCTCAAAATGGCCAGAAACTAAGAACTTTCTTCTGAATCTCATTACTCTATTCTTATTCAGAGAAATGAAGGCTATTCCATGCGAGAAATTGCCAAGAAACTGAAGATCTCGTACAACACTGTGTACTACTCCCTTCACAGAACAGAGCAAACTGTCTCTAACCAGAATAGAAAGAGGAGTGGGAGGCTCCGGTGCACAATTGAGCGAGAGGACAAGTACATTAGAGTTTCTAGTTTGAGAAAGAGATACTTCACAAGTCCTCAACTGGCAGCTTAATTGAATAGTACTCGTAAAACACCAGTGTAAAGGTCAACAGCGAAGAGGCGATGCTGATGATCCTTCTAGGCAGAGTTGCAAAGAAAAAGCCATATCTCAGACTGGCCAATAAAAAGAAAAGATTAAGTTGAGCAAAAGAACACAAACACTGAACAGAGATATTCTTACCACGAATTTGTAATTTATCAGAGGGTCTAGCAGAGTGCATTGCATGGTGCCGTTGCCAGAGATGTTATAGAAAAGAGATAAATCAAATCAAATCAAATTTTATTTGTCACATACACATGGTTAGCAGATGTTAATGCGAGTGTAGCGAAATGCTTGTGCTTCTAGTTCCGACAATGCAGTAATAACCAACAAGTAATCTAACTAACAATTCCTAAACTACTGTCTTATACACAGTGTAAGGGGATAAAGAATATGTACATAAGGATATATGAATGAGTGATGGTACAGAGCAGCATAGGCAAGATACAGTAGATGGTATCGAGTACAGTATATACATATGAGATGAGTATGTAAACAAAGTGGCATAGTTAAAGTGGCTAGTGATACATGTATTACATAAGGATGCAGTCGATGATATAGAGTACAGTATATACGTATGCATATGAGATGAATAATGTAGGGTAAGTAACATTATATAAGGTAGCGTTGTTTAAAGTGGCTAGTGATATATTTACATCATTTCCCATCCATTCCCATTATTAAAGTGGCTGGAGTTGAGTCAGTGTCAGTATGTTGGCAGCAGCCACTCAATGTTAGTGGTGGCTGTTTAACAGTCTGATGGCCTTGAGAAGCTGTTTTTCAGTCTCTCGGTCCCAGCTTTGATGCACCTGTACTGACCTCGCCTTCTGGATGATAGCGGGGTGAACAGGCAGTGGCTCGGGTGGTTGATGTCCTTGATGATCTTTATGGCCTTCCTGTAACATCGGGTGGTGTAGGTGTCCTGGAGGGCAGGTAGTTTGCCCCCGGTGATGCGTTGTGCAGACCTCACAACCCTCTGGAGAGCCTTACGGTTGAGGGCGGAGCAGTTGCCGTACCAGGCGGTGATACAGCCCGCCAGGATGCTCTCGATTGTGCATCTGTAGAAGTTTGTGAGTTTGTGTGATAGTTTGTGAGTTTGTGAGATAGGAATCCAATGCATGAAGGAACGGATAACGCCCTACCCAGCAGACTGTCGACCAATCTCATTCACGTTGTCATGCTGCATCATGTGGTTGCTAAGCTAATTGTCACGCAAACAGGTCAAATAAAATTATATTGGTCACATACGCATGATTAGCAGATATTATTGTGGGTGTAACAAAATGCTTGTGCTTCTAGCTCAGACAGTGCAGTAATATCTAACAAGTAATATCTAAGAAATTACACAACATAATCGCAATACACTCAAGTTGATGATTGTATTGGAGGCGTGCATGGCCACGCAGTCATGGGTGAACAGGGAGTACAGGAGTGGGCTGAGCACACACCCTTGTGGGGCACCAGTGTTGAGGATCAGCGGAGTGGAGGTGAAGTTTCCGAACTTCAACACCTGGGGGCGCCCTGTTAGAAAGTCCAGGACCCAGTTGCACAGGGCAGGTTCAGACCCAGGATCTCAAGCTTAATGATGAGCTTGGAGGGTACTACGGTGTTGTTTGCTGAGCTGTAGTCAATAAACAGCATTCTTACATAGGTATTCCTCTTGTCTAGATGGGATAGGGCAGTGTGCAAAGTGATGGCGATTGCATCGTCTGTGGATCTATTGGGGCGGTAAAGCAAATTTAAGTGGATCTAGGGTGTCGGGTAAGGTAGAGGTGATATGATCCTTAACTAGCCTCTTAAAGCACTTCATGATGACAGAGGTGAGTGCTACCGGGAGATAGTCATTAAGTTCATTTACCTTTGCCTTCGTGGGTACAGGAAAAATGGTTGCCATCTTGAAGCATGTGGGGACAGCAGACTGAGATAGGGAATGATTTAGTGTGACTGTAAACACACAAGCCAGTTGGTTTCCCTGGAAAGATATCATTGCTCTAAGCTCATCAACTTTGTTATCCAAAGACTGAACATTGGTGAGTTAAATTTTGCAGACGACACAACAGTGGTAGGCCTCATCACCGACAACGACAAGATAGCTTATAGGGAGGAGGTCAGAGACCTGGCCGGGTGGTGCCAGAATAACAACCTATCTCTCAATGTAACCAAGACTAAGGAGATGATTGTGGACTACAAGAAAAGGAGGACCGAGCATGCCCCCATTCTCATTGACGGGGCTGTAGTGGAGCAAGTTGAGAGCTTCAAGTTCCTTGGTGTTCCATATCAACAACAAACTAGAATTGGTCCAAACACACCTAGACAGTCGTGAAGAGGGCACGACAAAGCCTATTCCCCCTCAGGAAACTAAAAAGATTTGGCTTAGGTTCTGACATCCTCAAAATGTTCTACAGCTACAACATCGAGAGCATCCTGACCGTTGGCATCACTGCTTCGTTACGAAATTTCTCGGCCTCTATACCTCAAGGCACTACAGAGGGTAGTGCGTACGGCCCAGTACATCACTGGGGCTAAACTGCCTGCCATTTAGGACCTTTACACCCTGCAGAGTCAGAGGTAGGCCCTAAAAATGGTCAAAGACCCCAGCCACCCCAGTTCTCTCTACTACCGCATGGCAAGCGGTACCGGAGTGCCAAGTCTAGGACAAAAAGACTTCTCAACAGTTTTTACCCCCAAGCCATAAGACTGCTGAACAGGTCATCAAACAGCTACCTGGACTATTTGCTTTGTGGGGCCCCCCCCAACCCCTCTTTTTACAATGCTGCTACTCTCTGTTTAACATATATGCAGAGTCACTTTAACTATACATTCATGTACGTACTACCTCAATTGGGCTGACCATCCAGTGCTCTCCATTGATTTTGTTCCAGCCATTATTGTGAGCCATCCTCCCCTCAGCAGCCTTCTGTGGTACTCAGTGACACTCACAGAACACAGCTCTGTAGAGTATTGACAAATATTGACAAATATACACAAATATTGAGTAGACCAACATAGCTGGTGTAATAAGTCAAAGCTGTGTTTTGGGGAAACTTTGGTAGAACATGGGTGGAATAGGCATTGTGGTGCTCGTGTATTTCCTGTATTTATCCCCTTCAGACCAAAGCCTACTTCTCACCTAAAATGTAGTTTTTTGTTTCTAATATTCTGTTAACATACCCAAATTATGTTGTTCACTCATCCTATATTGGTATTTGTGGACAAAGAATAATTTGGAGAAGAAAACACTTTAAAAAAAACACCTCAACCTTGTAACACAAACAGACCAAAATGATTTTTTCTCTTATAGGATTATGTCATCATCCTGAGGAGTATGAGCTGGCCAATCAGTGTTCTCGCATGAAAAATTGTAATGACCGGTATACGCCAACAACATTCTGTTGTTGGGATATTCTCACACCATTCAAACACAGAAAAGCTGTTTTTAAACATATTCAATTACAATTATTGGGAAGGATAACTATTCCACTCATATTATAATTAAATATAGGTCATAGTTCATAGAAATCTGGAAAACCACCCAGTCAGCAGGCCTGTCCACTCCTCCCTCCACAGCTTCACCACGACCAAAGAGGCAGGGCGCCATGCGAGCAGCTCCACATGGGTTAGGGCACTGCCCTTGTCATCCCTCAGCCTTGGAATCATCTGTCACAGCCTCTGAAGAACTGTAGGGATCAGTACAGAACAATACTTTTCACCCACTCTTATCCAAGTATGTCCTCGACAATTTGCTTTATAGTATATCAATGGGGAGGGGATTCAGAAATATATTATTTCAAGGTTTCTGATATATTACAGAAAAGTTCTCAAGCGATGATGAAACTGTTATGTTATGGGCACCTTTATCTCAAATGGAATGTTTTGAATAATAATTGAATATGTATTTTTCCAGAGCACAGCATTATTAGGACGTACAGTATAGATACGTACTGTAGGAGAACATAAGGTGACCTTGTGACATTAGCTAGAGCTGAAATAACTTTTTCTTATTTCAGGGAGCTCTAACAGAAAGATGGAAAGACTACCAAGCAAAATTGTATGCTTTTGTATGTGTACTGTATGTCCTGGGAGGAAAGGTGTCATTAGCACTGGTGTGTCACAACACAGACAAACTTCCTGTGTTCAAATCAAGTTGTATTGTCACATTCTTGGTAAACAACAGGTGTAGACCAACAGTTAAATGCTTTCTTCCCAGAAATGCAGACAGAGAAAAAAGAGAAATAGTAGAAAAACAGCAAAAATAATAACACATGGAATAAATACACAATGAGTGACTTCTCTCTTTAGTGTGTTCAAACTGACATGCCTCCTCTTCCGTGCAGTAGGCCTACATGCTGATGTCTTATGGACAGGCTGTCGACCTCACGCAAGGTGGGGAGAACACCACACATGGCTGGACCAGACTCTTTTCTCTGAGTCTAAAAGCTCATGTTATATAACATCTTCATTCAATTTCCGATAGAAGAGTATTATTCTCTTTCCTTTATCAAAGAAAATAACAGGAAAATTATAATGTGTTTTGGCTAAACTTGGAATATGAAGACTTGCAATGTCATTAAGCAAGTAAGGTCATCTGAAATGATGGAACAGCAGAACACTCTGCACCCAGAGGATAGAGTGTGCCACCCAGCATATCTGTCATCACTGGAAGTGCTGAGACTGTGCATGCTGCCAATAACCAGGGGACAGAGTGCACCGTCTGTACAATAACATAGTGTCAACAAACATGTACTCTCCCATTATGGGACAGTCAGAGGATGACAACAATACAACAGTGTTTTAAAAACGTGAGATAAAGTCAAGATAGCTCAACAGAGATGTATTGTATGTCTCTTAACCCTGAGGCTCCTCAGAGGAGGAGGGGGAGGACCATCCTACTCAGTGAATTTCATAAAAATAAAAATAGTGAAACATTAAAAAGGTATCCTTTTTAGATAAAACTATACTAAATATATTAATGTTAAATAATTCATAAAATACGTTTTTTTTGCAATGAAGGTCTACGGGTAACCTCAGCAGCACCCTGTAGCGTAGCACCATGTTGTAGCTGGACAGCCAGCTTCTGTCCTCCTCTGCCTTCAGATTGTTTTCATACCTCTTGTCTTAGTTTTTAGAATTTTGTTGTGTTATAGCCTGAATTCAAACTGATTCGATAGATTTTTTCTCTCACCCATCTACACACAATAAACCAATATGACGTAGTGAAAACATGTTAGAAATTTTTGCAAATGTATTGGAAATAAAATACAGAAATATCTCATTTACTTAACTATTCACACCTCTGAGTCAATACTTTGTAGAAGAACCGTAGGCAACAATTACAGCCGTGCATTTCCAGGTCCTGCCATGGATGTATAAGTAGATTTAAGTTGAAACTGTAACTTGGCCACTCAGGAACATTCACTGTCTTCTTGATGAGCAACTCCAGCGTAGATTTGGCCTTGCTGAAAGGTGAATTCATCTCCCAGTGTCTGGTGAAAAGCACACAGTGCTTGACTCCATTCCGTTTATTTTCATCCTGAAAAGCTCCCCAGTCCTTAACGATTACATGCATACCCATAACATGATACAATCACCACTACACTTGAAAATATTGGAGTGGTACCCAGTTATGTTTTGTGTTGGAGTTGCCCCAAATATAACACTTTGTATTCAGGACAAAAAGTGAATTGCTTTGCCACATTTTGTTTTGCAGTATTACTTTAGTGCCTTGTTACAAACAGGATGTACGTTTTGCAATATTTTGATCTATACAGGTGTCCTTAAAGTCACCATTGGCTTTTCCGGTATCTGAGTTAGGAAGGACAGTTGTATCTTTGTAGTGACCAGGTGTATTGATACACCATCCAATGTGTAATTAATAACTTCACCATGCTCAAAGGGATATTCAAGGTCTGCTTTTTTTTTTTTTTTTACCCATTTACCAATAGATGCCATTCTTTGTGAGGCATTGCAAAACCTCCCTGCTCTTTGTGGTTGAATCTGTGTTGTTAATTCACAGCTTGACTGAGGGACCCTACAGATAACAGTATGTGTGGGGTAGAGAGAATAGGTAGTCATTAAACAGTCACGATAAACACTATTATTGCACAGTGAGTCCATGAGACTTGTGACTTTTTTTAAGCACATTTTTACTCATGAACGTATTAAATCTTGCAATAACAAAGGGTTGAATACTTATTGACTGATGACATTTCAGCTTTTAATTTGTAATACAAATTGTAACATTTCAAAAAATATATTTCCACTTAGAATTTTTGGGGAATTGTGTGTAGGCCAGTGACAAAACAATTTAAATGTAATCAATTTAAAATTCAGGCATTAACACAACTAAATGTATAAAAAGTCAAGGGGTGTGAATAATTTCTGAAGACGCTGTATGTTCACTATGATGTTATTATGGTGAGAATATGTAGGCTGTGTGTGGCGGTTAGGTTTTGTGGTATCAAAGTTTGGCTTGGAAAGGTTTATTGGCCAAAGGTGAGAGGAGGAGGAGCTTAGATGAAAGAAGGAATTATATACACAGCCACCAATTGTGCAAGTTCCCCCACTTAAAAAGATGAGAGAGGCCTGTAATTTTCTTCATAGGTACACTTCAACAATGACAGACAAAATGAGAAAAAAAAATCCAGAAAATCACAGTGTAGGATTTTTAATGAATTTATTTGCAAATTATGGTGGAAAATAAGTATTTGGTCAATGACAAAAGTTTATCTCAATACTTTGTTATATACCCTTTGTTGGCAATGACAGAGGTCAAACATTTTCTGTAAGTCTTCACAAGGTTTTCACACACTGTTGCTGGTATTTTGACCCATTCCTCCATGCAGATCTCCTCTAGAGCAGTGATGTTTTGGGGCTGTTGCTGGGCAACACGGACTTTCAACTCCCTCCAAAGACTTTCTATGGGATTGAGATCTGGAGACTGGCTAGGCCACTCCAGGACCTTGAAATGCTTCTTACGAAGTGTGTGTGTTTGGGATCATTGTCATGCTGAAAGACCCAGCCACGTTTCATCTTCAATGCCCTTGCTGATGGAAGGAGGTTTTCACTCAAAATCTCATGATACATGGCCCCATTCATTCTTTCCTTTACACGGATCAGTCGTCCCTTTGCAGAAAAACAGCCCCAAAGCATGATGTTTCCACCCCCATGCTTCACAGTATGTATGCTGTTCTTTGGATGCAACTCAGCATTCTTTGTCCTCCAAACACGACGAGTTGAGTTTTTACCAAAAAGTTATATTTTGGTTTCATCTGACCACATGACATTCTCCCAATCTCCAATCTTGTGATCATTTTGACCCCACGGGGTGAGATCTTGCGTGGAGCCCCAGATCAAGGGAGATTATCAGTGGTCTTGTATGTCTTCCATTTCCTAATAATTGCTCCCACAGTTGATTTCTTCAAACCAAGCTGCTTACCTATTGCAGATTCAGTCTTCCCAGCCTGGTGCAGGTCTACAATTTTGTTACTGGTGTCCTTTGACAGCTTTTTGGTCTTGGCCATAGTGGAGTTTGGAGTGTGACTGTTTGAGGTTGTGGACAGGTGTCTTTTATACTGATAACAAGTTCAAACAGGTGCCATTAATACAGGTAACGAGTGGAGTACAGAGGAGCCTCTTAAAGAAGAAGTTACAGGTCTGTGAGAGCCAGAAATCTTGCTTGTTTGTAGGTGACCAAATACTTATTTTCCACCATAATTTGCAAATAAATTCATTAAAAATCCTACAATGTGATTTTCTGGATTTTTTTTCTTCTAATTTTGTATGTCATAGTTGAAGTGTACCTATGATGAAAATTACAGGCCTCTCTCATCTTTTGAAGTGGGAGAACTTGCACAATTGGTGGCTGACCAAACACTTTTTTGCCCCACTGTATGTGGCTGCTAGTTCTGTTTGCATGTGATCAGGGGTGTATTCATCCAGCAAACAGAACAAATGGGGATAAACCTACCTGAATTTGTCCAATCGAATCTGTCAATTGCAACTGTTGAACTAATGATTACAACCTAGATCAGCTAGATGCAGGCAAGAGTGTGCACGCCTGTATTGAATGTGTCACTGTCTATCACCTTGTTTTCTCAAATGTTTTTCAACCTGTGCACCGCCCTTGCAAATTTTCATACGTAGGCTAGGTTCTAGCAACCTCATGATGGGCATAGGGACAATTTGAGTATCATGTAGTTGCCTAAACCTATCGATGTTACATTAAACTGGGTGAAGGGAATATGAATGACAGTCATCCAATATGCTGTAATTAGAAATAAGGCCATGCTCATATATATATTTTTTAATTGTCCTCCTTAAACGGTACCGACTGCCACTGAACTAGACCATGTACATCTTTCTCACTGAAAACCCTAAGCAATGTAGTCTGACATGAGAATAGTCTCAATTGGCAGGCAAATGCAATGTTCTGAATATGGTCAGAGCAGTTATATATGCTACATACAAACCAGAAGTTACATTTTAATAAATGCAACACTGTGGAGTACTGTCCATTTGTTGTATGTGGATTAGCAATGTCATCCTATATGAAGTGACCAGTGCATTCAGTATTCTGACGAATTTATCTCCCAATAAAAAATTGTATCCAAGGTTTCATACCAGCACTGTCCCTGGCCTATGTAAAACCCATGGCCAAAAACAACACACATTTATACAACCCTGTTGCCAATGCATTAAATATGACTCCTATTGTCACCCCCAGGCAGTAGATGCCCTGTGGAATGCTCAAAGGCCTCTGTATAAGACAGGGGATACCAGCTAATATGTTATTGCTCACATGACACAGGTGGCCAATTTTATGTATGGTCTCATAGCCTCACTCCAATCCCCTGATGTTGCTGTGTGGTTATGGGCAATTCCATGGTAACAGAATGACACTGAGACTCCAAATGTTCTCTTAAAATGTTTGCCCCATTTTTCATTTAAGTCATTTAGCAGATGTTCTCTTCCAGAGTGACTCACAGGAGCAACAATGACTAAGTGACTTGCTTCAGGGTACATCAACAGATTTTTCAACTTGTCAGCTCAGGGATTTGAATCAGTGACTTTTCAGTTACTGGCCCAATACTTTTAACTGCCATGCTACATGCTGCCAAATTTGCAAAGTTAAACAAACCCTACAACTCAATGAACAAGGACTTCTTTTAAAGGTCCCGTGCAGTTATTCTATTTCCCATGTAAAAAATTGCCTTTGAATAACCAAAACATCACCTTTAATATTTTTAAGCTATTAAAATGGTCAGAATTTAAGAAACTGTAACTTCTCTCTCACCTCTAACTATCAGAATGCCTGAAAGAACAGTCTTGAGTGGGCGGGGAGCTTATATTCATGAGCTCACCTTGACTGACAGCTCTATAAAATGCCCTTGTGGTCGTTGCCAGGTAACAAGGGAAACAATGGGCTTTTTGTAATTGATGACAAGTTACACAATGGGTGACATGTAATTGATGACAAGGTAAACAATGGGCCTCATGTCATTCCAAGCCTAAATAGCATGCCTCAACCCATTTTCTCTGCTAAATGCTCTCATGGTCAACAGAGCTGATCATGGACTGTTGGATATCAGACAAACAGTAGTAATACACAATTTAATTTAAATTGTAGTGTAACTAATTACAGAATACAGTTCAGAGTTCGGACACACTTCTTCACCAGAATTAGTAAAGCCTGTATTGATCCGACATTTATTTGCTTTTTTAAAATAGGCCATCATAGCCAAAATATTGATCAACATGAACACTCATGAGAAATAAAGGGGAGAAATATAAGTGAGAACTTATATACAACTCCAGCTATAACTTCCTCCTTGTCAGGACCCGTAACCTGGGCAAACAGGGGTCCTGGGATGAACGGCTCGCACAGCGTCCTCACATACGATGTTTGATCAGGGGTGTTGAAGTAGAGATCCAGGAGCCAGTCTGCTTAGCCTGAAATGTTTTTGAAAATTGACATGTTTGTTAAATGGTTAGTGAATTTAATTTCCTTTCATTTACAGTTCTGAGTTATGATGCTATCAATTCATTGATGTAATGACCTACTCACTCTACAATGTGTTTTCTGGTGTTTTTGAAGTACTCTGGTTTTCTGGTGTTTTTGAAGCAATATTTGGTTGAGCACTTTTTCAGGGGCAGATTGGCCATTTGGGGATTCTGGCATATACCAAATGGGCTGGACAATTTGTTTGATGGGTGGGCTGGTTGAAATTACAACACAATTTTATTTAATTTCATATAAAATTCTACAGTAAAAAAAGGTGACATGGCCGGTGTCCAAGATCTGTAGGTCATTTCTCTGTTATACTAATCTATAACGAGCCTTTTGCTGATCAGTGGTCAACAGCTGGTCCCCCAACCAAAATGGGCCAGCTAGATTTTTTGCTATGCTGAGCTGCGGTCCCGCAAACGCACATTCAAAGTCGAACCGGCATCATGAAAGACCTGCTCCGACAGTCATCAATTAAACAGCCAAGATCACAGCTTGGTCTCACAGACTAGACGTAACATAGTAAACACATATATGGGACACTCAAATTAGTATGATACAGTTGAAGTCGGAAGTTTACATACACTTAGGTTGGAGTCATTAAAACTCATTTTTCAACCATTCCACAAATTTCTTGTTAACAAACTATAGTTTTGGCAAGTTGGTTAGGACATCTACTTTGTGCATGACACACATCATTTTTCCAACAATTGTTTACAGACAGATTATTTCACTTATATTTCACTGTTTCACAATTCCATCTACACACACTAAGTTGACTGTGCCTTTAAACAGCTTGGAAAATTCCAGAAAATGTAGTCATGACTTTAAAAGCTTCTGATAGGCTAATTGACATAATTTGAGTCAATTGGAGGTGTACCTGTGGATGTATTTCAAGGCCTACCTTCAAACTCAGTGCCTCTTCACTTGACATCTTGGGAAAATCTAAAGAAATCAGCCAAGACCTCAGAAAGTCTGGTTCATCATTGGGAGCAATTTCCAAACACATGAATGTTCCACGTTCATCTGTACAAGCAATAGTACGCAAGTATAAACACCATGGGACCACGCAGCTGTCATACCGCTCAGGATTGAGACACTTTTTGTCTCCTAGAGATGAATGTACTTTGGTGCGAAAAGTGCAACTCAATCCCAGAACAACAGCAAAGAACCTTGTGAAGATGCTGGAGGAAACAGGTACAAAAGTATCTATATCCACAGTAAAACAAGTTCTATATCGACCTAACCTGAAAGGCCGCTCAGCAAAGAAGATGCCACTGCTCCAAAATTGACATAAAAAAGCCAGAATACGGTTTGCAACTGCACATGGGGACAAAGATCATACTTTTCGGAGAAATGTCCTCTGGTCTGATGAAACAAAAATAGAACTGTTTGGCCATAATGACCATTGTTATGTTTGGAGGAAAAAGAGGGATGCTTGCAAGTTGAAGAACGCCATCCCAACCGTGAAGCCCGGGGGTGGCAGCATCATGTTGTTGAGGTGCTTTGCTGCAGGAGGGACTGGTAAACTTCACAAAACAGATTGCTTCATGAGGTTGGAAAATGATGTGGAAATATTGAAGTGACATCTCAAGACATCAGTCAGGAAGTTAACGCTTGGTCATAAATGGGTCTTCCAAATGGACAATGACCCAAGCATACTTCCAAAGTTGTAGCAAAATTGCATAAGGACAACAAAGTCAAGGTATTGGAGTGGCCATCACAAAGCCCTGACCTCCAACCTATAGAAAATTGGTGGGCAGAACTGAAAAAGCGTGTGTGAGCAAGAAAGCCTGAAGTGCTTTGAAAGGCTGGTTATGGCTCACATTAACACCATTATCCCATAAACCTAGACCCACTCCAAATTGTATACCGCCCCAACAGAATCACAGCTGATGCAATCTCTACTGCACTCCACATGGCCCTTTCCCACCTGGACAAAAGGAACACCTACAGTGAGGGGAAAAAGTATTTGATCCCCTGCTGATTTTGTATGTTTGCCCACTGACAAAGAAATTATCAGTCTATAATTTTAATGGTAGTTTTATTTGAACAGTGAGAGACCGAATAACAACAAAAAAATCCAGAAAAACGCACGTCAAAAATGTCATGAATTGATTTGTATTTTGATTTGTATTTGACCCCCTCTCAATCAGAAACATTTCTGGCTCCCAGGTGTCTTTTATACAGGTAACGAGCTGAGATTAGGAGCACACTCTTAAAGGGAGTGCTACTAATCTCAGTTTGTTAACTGTATAAAAGACACCTGTCCACAGAAGCAATCAATCGATCAGATTCCAAACTCTCCACCATGGCCAAGACCAAATAGCTCTCCAAAGATGTCAGGGACAAGATTGTAGACCTACACAAGGCTGGAATGGGCTACAAGACCATCACCAAGCAGCTTAGTGAGAAGGTGACAACAGTTGGTACGATTA
Organism: Oncorhynchus masou masou; assembly: GCF_036934945.1. Lineage (NCBI taxonomy): Eukaryota > Metazoa > Chordata > Actinopteri > Salmoniformes > Salmonidae > Oncorhynchus > Oncorhynchus masou. The sequence goes on along the minus strand of NC_088221.1, from coordinate 43,880,078 downwards.
TATATACAGTATATATATATATATATATTTGTATTTATTTATTTATTTTTCTGTATTTTTTAAAACTCATTGTTGGTTAGGGGCTCGTAAGTAAGCATTTCACTGTAAGGTGAAATCATCCACCTTTTGTATTCGGCACATTTGACTAATACAATTTTATTTTATTTGAGCAACAGTCATTTTTCATACTTGGGTCACCCTACTTTGAACTGGTTTCATTCAAATATCATCAATTTTTGATGAGAAACATGATTTTCATTTCCTGATCTCTCTTATATCTCTCAAATATACAGAGCATTCAGAAGGTTTTCGGACCCTTTGGCCGTTTTGTTATGTTACAGCCTGTTTCTAAAATGGTTTAAATTGTTTTTTTTCTCTCCTCATCAATCTACACACAATGACAAAGCAAAAACAGGTTTTCAGAAAATGCAGTTAATTTATATATTTTTGAAACTCTGAAATATCACATTTAAATACGTATTCAGACCCTTCACTCAGTACTCAAATCTTCTTTGGTGTCACGCCCTGGTCTATATTTATTATGTTATCTTCATTTATTGGGTCAGGCCAGGGTGTGACATGGGTTTATTTGTAGTGTGTTTCGTCTTGGGGTTGTGTGGGGTGTATAGATTGGTCTGTGGCTGCCTGAGGCTGTTCTCAATCAGTCAGGTGATTATCGTTGTCTCTGATTGGGAACCATATTTAGGTAGCCTGGGTTTCACTGTGTGTTTGTGGGTGATTGTTCCTGTCTTTGTGTTTGTGGCACCAGATAGGACTGTTTTGGTTTTTGCACGTTTCTTGTTTTGTAGATTGATGTACTTTCATCTTTATTAAAGATGCACAAAACTAACCACGCTGCATTTTGGTCCGCCTCTCTTTCCCCACAAGAAAACCATTACAGAATTACCCACCAACCAAGGACCAAGTGGCGTGGTAAACAGAGGCAGCAGGAGAAGCGACAGGTGCAGCAGGAGCAACAGCAGCAGAAGCAGCAGCAGGAGAAGCGACAGGTGCAGCAGGAGCAACAGCAGCAGAAGCAGCAGCAGGAGAAGCGACAGAAGCAGCAGGAGAAGCGACAGAAGCAGCAGGAGAAGCGACAGAGGCAGCAGCAGAAGCAGCAGCAGCAGGAGAAGCAGCAGGAGCAGCAGCAGCAGCAGTGGGAGAGGCTGCACTATTTGGAAGAATGGACTTGGGATGAGATCCTTGACAGGAAAGGATGCCCAGGGGAATATTGCCGCCCCAAAGCCGAGCTGGAGGCAGCGAAAGCAGAGAGGCGGCATTATGAGGAGCTAGCACGGCGGAGCGGCTGGAAGCCCGAGAGACAGCCCCAAAAATTTCTTGGGGAGGGCACAGGGAGAGTGTGGCAGAGTCAGGAGTCAGACCTGAGCCAACTCCCCCCTGTTTACCGTAAGGAGCCATGGATGGAATTGGAGCTGTCGGCGAAGCTGTGGGCTGAGTCTGAGAGTGTTGAGGATGTATTGGACAGAGTAGAGAGAAAGCTGTTGGTTTGGCATAGTATGCACGGCATTCGCCCTGAGGAGCGTGTTAGCTGTCCGATGCCACCTGTGTCAGTTCCTCGTATTCAGCCTGAAACGTGTGTTGGAGTTCCGGGGGATTTGATGCCGGCTATACACACCAGGTCTCCAGTACACCTTCACAACCCAGTGTGTCCTATTCCTTGCACTCACCCGGAGGTGGGTGTTCCCGGCCCGGTACCATCAGTGCCGACTCCCCGCACCAGGCTGTCTCTCCGTCCCATCAACACAGGTGCTCCCGCCTGTCCGGCGCTACCAGAGTTTCCGCCCCTTAGTCCAGAGGCGCCAGAGACCCTTAGTCCAGAGGCGCCAGAGCTCCTCAGTCCAGCACTGCCAGAGCCTTCCTGTCCAGCGCTGCCTGAGCCACCAGTCTGCCCAGCGCCACCAGCACCGCCAGTCTGCCCAGCGCCGCCAGTCTGCCCAGCGCCGCCAGTCTGCCCAGCGCGGCCAGTGACGCCAGTCTGCCCAGCGCCGTCAGCGCCGCCAGTCTGCCCAGCGCCATCAGCGCCGCCAGTCTGACCAGCGCCGCCAGTCTGACCAGCGCCGCCAGTCTGACCAGCGCCGCCAGCCTGCCCAGCGCCGCCAGTCTGCGCAGCGCCGCCAGATCTGCCAGTCAGCCAGACTCTTCCAGATCTGCCAGACTCTTCCAGATCAGCCAGGATCTGCCAGATCTGCCAGTCAGCCAGGATCTGCCAGAACTGCCAGCCAGCCAGGATCTGCCGGATTCAACTCCCTGGCTGGGCTTCCTCTCAGTGCTGGGCTTCCTCTGTCCCGAGCTGGCCCTCTGTCCCGAGCTGGCCCTCTGTCCCGAGCTGCCCCTCTGTCCCGAGCTGCCCCTCAGTCCAGTAGGGTTCTGGGTGAGGACTACTAGGCCATGGTCGGCGGCGAGGGTAGGCAATCCTAGGACGCGAGGAGGGGGGACTAAGACATTCATAGAGTGGGTTCCACATCCCGAGCCGGAGCCGCCACCATGGACAGATGCCCACCCGGACCCTCCCTATTGTTTTTGTTATGCGTCCGGGAGTCCGCAGCTTAGGGGGGGGGGGTTCTGTCACGCCCTGGTCTATATTTATTATGTTATCTTCATTTATTGGGTCAGGCCAGGGTGTGACATGGGTTTATTTGTAGTGTGTTTCGTCTTGGGGTTGTGTGGGGTGTATAGGTTGGTCTGTGGCTGCCTGAGGCGGTTTTCAATCAGAGTCAGGTGATTATCGCTGTCTCTGATTGGGAACCATATTTAGGTAGCCTGGGTTTCACTGTGTGTTTGTGGGTGATTGTTCCTGTGTTTGTGGCACCAGACAGGACTGTTTTGGTTTTTGCACGTTTCTTGTTTTGTAGATTGTTGTACTTTCATCTTTATTAAAGATGCACAAAACTAACCACGCTGCATTTTGGTCCGCCTCTTTCCCCACAAGAAAACCATTACATTTGGTATAACACTACAAGCTTGGCACACCTGTATTTGTATAGTTAAGAATTCAAGAACCATAGCGAACAAGTATGGTGAAAGAGTGAAACCCTGTTTAACACCTCTAACAATTCATAATTCTCAGAGAAATAACCATGAATTGTAAATTTACATAAAGGACTGTTACACATTACTTTTATACATTTTACAACAGATTCTCCAAAGTTGAAATAATCCAGTCACTTAGAAATAAATTCTAGCTATACTTTATCGAATGCTTTCTCAAAATCTGCTATAAAGATTATCCCTGGTTCCTGTGTAATTTCAAAGTTGTAAATACTTTAGATTAATTGTCTAATGCTAATATTGTCTACAATATATTGTCCTTTTGTGAGTCCTGTGTGATCATGGTGTCACGCCTTGGTCTTAGTATTGTGTGTTTTAGTTTATTAGTTAGTCAGACCAGGGTGTGACATGGGGTTATTATGTATTGTATTTTCGTATTGGGGTTTGTAGTGTTTGGGATTGTAGTTGATTAGGGGTGTGTGTTTGTTAAATAGGTTGGCTGCCTGAGGCGGTTCTCAATCAGAGTCAGGTGATTCTCGTTGTCGCTGATTGGGAACCGTATTTAGGTAGCCTGGTTTTCGCCTTGTATTTCGTGGGTGATTGTTCCTGTCTCTGTGTAGTGTGCACCAGTCAGGCTGTAATTGGTTTCACGTTCTGTTTGTTATTTTTGTATTTATTAGTTATTCGTGTTAGTTCGTTCGTTTTGTCTTCACTAAATAAACATGAGTAACTTACACGCTGCATTTCGGTCCGACTCTCCTTCAACAAAAGAAGAACGCCGTTACGCATGGTAATATACGGTAAGACTTTTTCAATTCTATGAGTATGGCTGTGGTGGTCACACAATTTCATCAGCCAGTAATTGTCAAGCAAATAAATGCCGCGGTAACTGACTGCTAATTAACATAAACACATTTAGCATCTCCTGGTTTCCATACATAGCCTACAAGCCACTGATGCAGACATTTGGAACATTTGTATTTTAAAAGGTAAAAAAATCCCTGTAATATAGCCTACACCTTCACAATAAATCCATTATTTGACATGATATGAAGAAAATGTAGTCAATTTTAGAAGAACAGAATAGCATACTCTGAGCTGTCCTTATGTTAGGTCCTGATCTGGCTATGCCATATGGCTGTGGGCTACACTAGTTAATTTAGCAGATGAGATTTGCTTCGAATTCCATGGCATTATTTTATAATATGAGGAATACAACTGAACAAAGGTGAATAAAATAGAAAGGATATTTTCTGCAAACGATATGAGGGAACGCGCAAATGTGGCTATTCTGTGTGGAGCAGTTGACAAAGAAACAGGTACTCCTACATGCTTAATTTCTAGTTATTAATGTAGCTTTAGTTGTTCTACAAACGTTGGGACGTATGTTATGATTATTAATACATTGAAAGGCTGCATGACGCGACTCTAATGATGATTTGAAAAAAGTTCTGCTTTGTTGTTTTTTACGCAGGCTGTACACACTTCACCCGTCTCTCATTCACAAGCTCTTGCTAATGCCTCGAATTTGCCAGTGGCATAACATTTGTGTGGCCCCCTTCAAAAAAATCCATACATTTTGTGACCAGTGGCCATTGTGATCTTGCGCTAAATATAATAATTATAATTCCCTTCTCCGTGAGTGCAGCGTGCGCCGAAGCACCTCTCACTCAAATGGCTTGCCATCAAGTGATCGAGTCTTTCTCACAGGCTACAAGTGAAGACAGACACATCGGGGATGCAAGTGCACACGTCCTTATCCAATTCCGAGGTGCATATTGAAGATATTAGAAGAACTGTGCACATTTACTTTTAATCAGCCAACAAGACGAGTAGGCCTAACGAACAGCAAAAGCACTAGCCTACAGCAATCTACCATCCGCGATAGTACAAAAGTTGACCTATTCTATTCTGTGCCAGACATAAATATTCCTAACATAGTGGGACGTAATTGATCCCAAATTAATACAGCCACTAACATCTAAAAAAAAAACGTTTTTACGCAATGGCGCAACAGATCAGAACGTTTAGCTTAAAATGTTATAAACTATTTCTTCACATTATAGGTGCAGCAATGCGCATCAGCGGGGAAATGCCATGATCAAAGGTTACTGCAAATGCGATTATGCATGTAATGCTTTTATTAAAAAGGTGAATTTTTATGGTGGAAAATATCTTCCCCAAACTTGAAACTCACACTCTGCTTATGTATGCCAGTGAGGCTCTATACCAGTTGTAAAGCGGATTAACGTGTTTTATTTTAAGAAGTTATTTGGCCACTTTAGTTGTGATACAAAAGCTATCGAAACATATAGGACTATGGGCTAGACTACATTGTTTCTTGCATTACCCTGGGCATCATTCACAAGTGATATTACAGTATATAATTCACAAGTGATTGGCTAATATTGTCACCCATCAGACTATTCTTGATTTAATCTTGTCTTTACATCTATTAAATAATATACACTACCATTCAAAAGTCTGGGGTCACTAAACAAACTTCCTTGTTTAGGCGTACAGAGGCCCATTATCTGCAACCATCACTCCTGTGTTTTAATGGCACGTTGTGTTAGCTAATCCAAGTTTACCATTTTAAAAGGCTAATTAATCATTAGGAAACTCTTTTGCAATTATGTTATCACAGATGAAAACTGTTGTTGCTGATTAAAGAAGCAATAAAACTGTCCTTCTTTAAACTAGTTGAGTATCTGGAGTATCAGCATTTGTGGGTTCGATTACAGGCTCAAAATGGCCAGAAACAAAGGACTTTCTTCTGAAACTGTAGTTTGAGAAACAGATGCCTCACAAGTCCTCAACTGGCAGTTTCATTAAATAGCACCCGCAAAACACGAGTCTCAAAATCAACAGTGAAGAGGTGAGTCCGGGATTCTGGCAAGCTAGTGTTGGATTTTTCAATAATTCCCTAAAATGTTTGATATATTTTTATTGAAATAGCATCAAGGCCAGGGGGTTTTCCAGTCTGAAAGGAGTCATGGGCCAACCGTAGTTCGTCCTGTGTAAATTGCCCTTCACAATAATTGGTTTGTTTTGAAGATAGTTTAACCAGATTTTTTAAGAAAAAGGATATCATAACGCTCTTCAACATGTAAAGTTGAAGGAACTTGAAAGGATTTTTTATTCAAAATGTACTTTGGTGAGACAATGTTTTCACCATCATTTGTAGGTATTTCATGTAGGTTCTTTATGGTCGCATTTCTATGTTTTTGGTTGCATTCTAAATCCAAATTGCTCGTTATTGAAAAATAAATGAAACCAGATCTTTCCTGAATAAGTTCCTCAAATTCATTTTGTTTTATGTCTAAGCTATTCAGTTTTTATATAGAACAATTATCAACTCTATTGATGTGTAATGTTAGTCCTATTTTTGCTAAAAGTCTTTTCTCTCTTGACCAAATTTGTTTTTGTTTTTGGGATGAAAATTGAATTGAATGGCCTCTAAAACACTCTTAAAAGCATCCCATTCTATAAGTGGATCTGATTAACCTATATTATGCAAGTAGAAACCTATTATTACAAACTCCTTAGTTTTCTTTAAAAAATGTATGGTCTGTCAATAAACTCTGATTAAATGTCAAATATCCCCAACCTCATGGAAAGTCTGTCATAGTTACATGGAGGGCTATAGGCTGAAGGTCTGATCCCATTCAGTCTTCAATCCATACCTTTTGCACTTTTGGCACAATGGGAAAGGATACCAGAATGTAATCAATCCGACAAGCTTGATTCAGCCTCTTCCAAATGTATCTTACAAGGTACGGGTTTTAAAGCCTCCATATATCGAAGATTGGATAATCATAATAGAATAGCCTTATTCTATTTTTTTTAAATGTTCCCCTCATCAATCTACAAACAATACCCCATAATGACAATGTTATTTTTTAAAAATGTTCCCCTCATCAATCTACAAACAATACCCCATAATGACAATGTGAAAACATGTCAACTCTGAAAACTCTGAGACAGGATTGTTTCAAGGCACCAAGAACACAGTTGCTTCCATCATAGAAATTTGTAATGACCAAGACTCTTCCTAGAGCTGGCTGCCCGGCCACTCTGAGCAAACTGAGCAATCTGGGAAGAAGGGGACTTGGACAGAGAGGAGACCAAGAACCCGATGGTCACTCTGACAGAGCTCCCGAGTTCCTCTGTGGAGAGGGTAGAAAATTCCAGTAGGACATCCATCTCTGCAGCACTCCACCAATCATGCCTTTATGGAAGAGTGGTCAAGATTCTCTGGTCTGATGAATACCAAGCATCTCGTCTGGAGGAAACCTTGCACCATCCTTACGAGGAAACATGGTGGTGGCAGCATAATGCTCTATGGATGTTTTTCAATGGCAGGGACTGGGAGAGTCAGTATTGAAGGAAAGATGAACAGAGAAAATTACGGTGAGAACCTTGACAAAAATCTGCTCCAGAGTGCTCAGGACCTCAGACTGGGGCAAAGGTTCACCTTCCAATAGGACAACGAACCTAAGCACACAGCCAAGAGACTGGACTTGAACCCGAACGAACATCTCTGGAGAGACCTGAAAATAGCTGTGCAGCGATCCACCTTATCCAACCTGACAGATCTTGAGAGGATCTGCAGAGATCTGCAGAGATGGATGGCAGACACTCCCCAAATACAGAGTTGCCATGCTTGTAGCATCATACCCAAGAAGACTCAAGGCTGTAATCGCTGCCAAAGGTGCTTCAACAAAGTACTGGGTAAAGGGTCTGAATTTTTTAGTTGTAATACATATACTGAAAAATCTAAAAACCTGTTTTGCTGTTTTATTATGGGGTATTGTGAGTAGATTGATGAGGACATTTTGTTTTATTCCATTTTAGAATAAGGCTGATACGTAACAAAATGTGGAAAAAGTCAAGGGGTCTGAATTCTTTCCAAATGCACTGTATGAGCCATAACTGTTTGTCATCAAGTCTTTGAACTGATTGTACCTCAACTTCCAAATTATGTTCGAGTACGATCATAACACCTTTTGCATTTCTTAACCCATGACTGAAATAGATTTTACCATCTCGTTCTTTTCCCCAGACCAGACCACTTTGTCAAAATATATTGAATGAGTTTCCTGAAGACAATGCATAAGGTATTCCTCCTCCTTTAACCATGTAAAAACACCTCTGCGTTTATTATTATCAGCCAAACCACTGGAATTATAGCTAGCTATACTTCATTCAACTTCATTCAACTGCAATAGCATCAAATAGTCCCCGTGATATGCAACTGTTCAGGGAAGTCAGGAACCAATACACTCAGTCAGTCAGGAAAGCTAAGGCCAGTTTCTTCAGGCCAAAATTGCATGCTGTAGCTCCAACTCCAAAAAGTTCTGGGACACAGTGAAGTCCATGGAGAACAAGAGCACCTCCTCCCAGCTGCCCACTGCACTGAGGCTAGGTAACATGGTCACCACCGATAAATCCATGATTATCGAAAACAAGCATTTCTCAACGGCTGGCCATGCCTTCCGCCTGGCTACTCCAACCTCGGTCAACAGATCCGCCCCCCCGCAGCTACTCGCCCAAGCCTCTCCAGGTTCTCCTTTACCCAAATCCAGATAGGAGATGTTCTGAAAGAGCTGCAAAACCTGGACCCGTACAAATCAGCTGGGCTTGACAATCTGGACCCTCTATTTCTGAAACTATCCGCCGCCATTGTTGCAACCCCTATTACCAGCCTGTTCAACCTCTCTTTCATATCGTCTGAGATCCCCAAGGATTGGAAAGCTGCCGCAGTCATCACCCTCTTCAAAGGGGGAGACACCCTGGACCCAAACTGTTACAGACCTATATCCATCCTGCCCTGCCTATCTAAGGTCTTCAAAAGCCAAGTCAACAAACAGGTCACTGACCATCTCGAATCACACCGTACCTTCTCCGCTGTGCAATCGGGTTTCCGAGCCATTGTGAACTAAAACAATGATAACTAACCTGAACAACAGTATACAAGGGATATTGACATTTGAGAGAGACATACAGCGAGGTATACAGTAATCACAGGTGTTGAATTGGGAAAGCTAGCTAAAACAGTAGGTGAGACAACAACAGCTAATCAGCTAGCACAACAGCAGCAGGTAAAATGGCGTTAACTAGGCAACGGGGCCGACAGATAAAACATAAACAAGCAGAATGGAGTACCGTGATTAATGGATTAATGGACAGTCCAGCGTGCATCAGCTATGTAGCCAAGTGATCAGTGTCCAGGGGGCAGCGATGGATGGGGCAAGGAAGCTGGACTGGCGAGTGTTATCCAGGTAAAAAAAAAAATTAACAATGACTAAATAGCTTGTAGCTAGTTAGCTGGTTAGCTTCTGGAGGTTCTTGAGTGTGTTCTAAAAATTTAAAATAATAGCGATTCCGTATCACATTGGGTGAGGCAGGTTACCGGAAGGTATAAACAAATTAAAAATCGAAAAGAGATAGAAAGTAAATATGGGTCCAGTGAGTGTTTGGGACGCGGCGATTCAGACGGTTAGCAGGCCTGTGCTAACAAGCTAACAGTTAGTAGGCCGGGGCTAAACAAGGTAGCAGTTAGCGGACCGGGGCTAAACAAGCTAGCAGTTAGCAGGCCGAATTAGCAGGCAAGGAGATAGCAAGGGCTAGAGAGTTAGCCTTTGGGGGACATCGCGATGGTGTGAGTCTGTTTATTCCTCTTCATGCGGTGACATCGATAGACCGGTCGTGAGTCCGGATATTGTAGCCCAGGAGTATGCTACGGTGGTAGCACAGGGGCTCTGGCCGGGCTAGCTTCAAGCTAAGTGGGTGGAAACGCTAGCCAGGGGTAATCATCCGGGGTTGCGGTTTAGCTAGATAGCTAGTTGTGAAGATCCAGCTGAAAAATGTTCCGTTTGCGGTGGGAATCCGGGGATAAAAAATAAATAGGTCCGTTATGCTCTGGTTAGAGTCGCGTTGTTCGAACTGGCGAGAGCTTTCCGATCTAAAGGTTAGCTGATGACCGGTTAGCTGAAGACCGCTAGCATAGCTGGTAGTTAGCTTGCTAGCTTCAGTTGAGGGGTTCCGGTTCTGAAGTAAATATAAATACTTTAGGAAAAATAGCTACTTTGGGTGAGGCGGGTTGCAGGAGAGTATTTGGAAGCTGAGGTTTAGCAAAATGTTTTAAAAGATATGTGAAGAAAAATACGTAAAAACGAAGAAAAAAACAAACGTTATAAACAATATATACACGGGACACGACACGACAGGACGTCTTACTGCTACGCCATCTTGGTTTCAGAAAGCCTTCCCAGAAGAGTGGAGGCTGTTATGACAGCAATGTTCCAGCATCTAGTGGAAAGCCTTCCCAGAATAGTGGAGGCTGTTATGACAGCAATGTTCCAGCATCTAGTGGAAAGCCTTCGCAGAAGAGTGGAGGCTGTTGTAGCAGCAATGTTCCAACGTCTAGTGGAAAGCCTTCCCAGAAGAGTGAAGGCTGTTATAGCAGCAATGTTCCAGCATCTAGTGGAAAGCCTTCCCAGATGAGTGAAGGCTGTTATAGCAGCAATGTTCCAGCATCCAGTGGAAAGCCTTCCCAGAAGAGTGGAGGCTGTTGTGACAGCAATGTTCCAGCATCTAGTGGAAAGCCTTCCCAGAAGAGTGGAGGTTGTTATGACGGCAATGTTCCAACATCTAGTGGAAAGCCTTCCCAGAAGAGTGGAGGCTGTTACTGCAGCAAAGGGGCGACCAACTCCATATTAATGACCATGATTTTGGAATGTTCGACGAGCAGGTAATAAAATATTTTTGGTCATGTAGCGTACATCAAATATTTTTTTTTATGTGCTAAAAGGTCCGCTATTAACAGCAATAAACAAAAACACTCCATACTTTATTGTATAGTGCTGGGCATACAACATACACAACAAACTATACATTATTCAAAGGGAAAGTGGTAGTCATCACCATACAGTTTATTTAAAAATGTCATATTAATCCCCTCCAAGGCCTTTCAAATACAAAATAAATATTTTGTAGCCTCACAAAACAAAATAAAAATTAATTGTAGCACTCAGAATACAATTGTAAGTCTTGGTCAACTAAGTACCATTATAAAATGGGGTCTTTACCCGTAACCTAACATAATACACATTCTCCTGTACATAGGGGAAGGGAGCATCTCTCCATTTAAGTTATTAGCCTCAATTTAAAAGGCAAAGAGAAAACAAATAAACCCCCTAGGCCTTTCGCACAGAAAATACAACTTATTATCGTCCTCAGATGAATATAACAGTTTCGTCATAAATTAATCCATTGACTGCGGTAGAAGTTTAAGAAGGCTGGAATAAACACACTGGTTTAATTTTGATTTTGAAAATGTGTGGATATTAGTAGTGTAGTATAGTATACTAGTCTGTATGACTACTAGTTGCATTATGCCTATTCATGCTGATCACATAACTAAACATGTAGATTAAGGAAGCGTTTTCTGTGTAGACTAGTATCTGTTTATTACACCGGCTATAACTAGTATAACAGCTGACAGAACAGTATGTTCTGTTATAATCTCCACCCGGCACAGCCAGAAGAGGACTGGCCACCTCTCATAGCCTGGTTCCTCTCTAGGTTTCTTCCTAGGTTTTGGCCTTTCTAGGGAGTTTTTCCTAGACACTGTGCTTCTACACCTGCATTGCTTGCTTTTTGGGGTTTTAGGCTGGGTTTCTGTACAACACTTTGAGAAATCAGCAGATGTAAGAAGGGCTATATAAATACATTTGATTTGATTTTTTGTTTGGAATTAGGATAACCACATCAAAGTTAGGCTATACAGCCCAGTAGCAGTCTTTCGGCATATTGGCCGTTAAAGTAAACTCCAAGGAAATTATGGTCTATCGTTTCAGTCTTTTGGGTCATAAACCTTAAGGCAACAAGCTCAAATGCTTTACACACAGGCTTAGCCAACTGTTCACATACCCTGGTCACCTTCCCGTTGTCAGCACTTTCCGGTAGAGGCAACACCTCGAGAGTAGCCTGGCCTCAGAACCTTTAAATTAGGAGTTCTATCATATCCATTGTCCTGTTTTCCATTGAGCTTTCCTGTATGCTCACAAAAGTAAAGTTCATTACAACTATCATCGTATAAAACCATCATGCACCCAATTTGTTCTGCATTAGGGCTTGGTTCAGCTCCATTTCAATGAACATGTAACATTTATTTAACTATGCAAATCAGTTAAGAACAAATTCATATTTACAATGACGGCCTACCCCAGCCAACACTGGGCCAATTGTGCGCAGCCCTATGGGACTCCCAATCACAGCCGGATGTGATGCAGCCTGGATTCAAACCAGGGACTGCAGTGACGCCTCTTGCACTGAGATGCTGTGCCTTAGACCGCTGAGCCACTCGGGAGAGCGAATAAACCAATTCACTTCTTTTTCCAATTCAAGCCACAGTATTGTTTTTATTCTAATTAGAGCAGCTGTTGGCCAAGTAGATGTGTTGGTGTGAATAGCGGAGGATGTTGGTGTGAATAGCGGAGGATGTTGGTGTGAATAGTGGAGGATGTTGGTGTGAATAGCGGAGGATGTTGTTGTGAATAGTGGAGGATATTGGTGTGAATAGCGGAGGATGTTGTTGTGAATAGTGGCAGATGTTGGTGTGAATAGTGGAGGATGTTGGTGTGAATAGCGGAGGATGTTGGTGTGAATAGCGGAGAATGTTGTTGTGAATAGTGGAGGATGTTGGTGTGAATAGCGGAGGATGTTGTTGTGAATAGCGGAGGATGTTGTTGTGAATAGCGGAGGATGTTGGTGTGAATAGCGGAGGATGTTGGTGTGAATAGCGGAGGATGTTGGTGTGAATAGCGGAGGATGTTGGTGTGAATAGCGGAGGATGTTGGTGTGAATAGTGGAGGATGTGGGTGTGAATAGTGGAGGATGTTGTTGTGAATAGTGGAGGATGTTGGTGTGAATAGCGGAGGATGTTGGTGTGAATAGCGGAGGATGTTGGTGTGAATAGTGGAGGATGTTGGTGTGAATAGCAGAGGATGTTGGTGTGAATAGCAGAGGATGTTGGTGTGAATAGCAGAGGATGTTGGTGTGAATAGCAGAGGATGTTGGTGTGAATAGCGGAGGATGTTGGTGTGAATAGTGGAGGATGTTGGTATGAAAAGCGGAGGATGTTGTTGTGAATAGCGGAGGATGTTTGTGTGAAATAGTGGAGGATGTTGTTGTGAATAGTGGAGGATGTTGTTGTGAATAGCGGAGGATGTTGGTGTGAAATAGTGAAGGATGTTGGTGTGAATAGCGGAGGATGTTGTTGTGAATAGGGGAGGATGTTGTTGTGAATAGTGGAGGATGTTGTTGTGAATAGTGGAGGATGTTGGTGTGAATAGCGGAAGATGTTGTTGTGAATAGTGGAGGATGTTGGTGTGAATAGTGGAGGATGTTGTTGTGAATAGCGGAGGATGTTGGTGTGAATAGCGGAGGATGTTGTTGTGAATAGTGGAGGATGTTGTTGTGAATAGCGGAGGATGTTGTTGTGAATAGCAGCATGGAGGTTGTGTAAATAAGAGCACAGCCATAGATGGCCAAATGTTAGGGTTGCTAATGGAGGGCATATTACCAGTAATTACCAGTAAACTACCAGAATGTTGATAACTTTTAAGGAATATATAAACCATCAACTTAATGAATACCACCAGTGTTTAATAAGAGAGTTTCGGGCATGAAAGCATTCGGAAAGTAATCAGACCCCTTGACTTTTTCCACATTTTGTTACGTTACAGCTTTATGCTAGAATTTATTAAATTGTTTTTTTCCTCATCAATTTACACACAATGCTCAATAATGACCAATCAAAAACAGGTTTATATACATTTCTGTACATTTTGCAAAGTTACAAAAAACTTAAATATCACATTTACATTAGGATTCAGAACCATTACTCAGTACTTTGTTGAAGCACCTTTGGCAGCGATTACAGCCTCGAGTCTTCTTGGGTATGACCCTACAAGCATGGAATACCTGTATTTGGGGATTTTCTCCCACTCTTCAGTGCAGATACTCTCAAGCTCTGTCCGGTTGGATGGGTAGCATCGCTATACAGCTATTTACAAGTCTCTCAAGCGATGTTCGATCAGGTTCAAGTCCAGGCTCTGCCGGCCTCTCAAGGACATTCAGAGGCTTGTCCCGAAGCCACTCCTGCTTTGTCTTGGCTTTGTGCTTAGGGTTGTTGTCTTGTTGGAAGGTGAAGTCTGAGGTGATCAAGGATCTCTCAAGGACCTCTCAAGGACATTCAGAGACTTGTCCCGAAGCCACTCCTGCTTTGTCTTGGCTTTGTGCTTAGTGTTGTTGTCTTGTTGGAAGGTGAAGTCTGAGGTGATCAAGGATCTCTCAAGGACCTCTCAAGGACATTCAGAGACTTGTCCCGAAGCCACTCCTGCTTTGTCTTGGCTTTGTGCTTAGTGTTGTTGTCCTGTTGGAAGGTGAAGTCTGAGGTGATCAAGGATCTCTCAAGGACCTCTCAAGGACATTCAGAGACTTGTCCCGAAGCCACTCCTGCTTTGTCTTGGCTTTGTTAGTGTTGTTGTCCTGTTGGAAGGTGAAGTCTGAGGTGATCAAGGATCTCTCAAGGACCTCTCAAGGACATTCAGAGACTTGTCCCGAAGCCACTCCTGCTTTGTCTTGGCTTTGTGCTTAGTGTTGTTGTCCTGTTGGAAGGTGAAGTCTGAGGTGATCAAGGATCTCTCAAGGATCTCTCAAGGAGTGTCTCCTTCCTGAGCAGTATGATGGGTGCGTGGCCCCATAGTGTTTATCATGCGTACTATTGTTTGTACAGATGAACGTGGTACCTTCAGGTGTTTGGAAATTGCTTCCAAGGATGAACCAAACTTGTGGAGGTCTACAATTTTTGGTTGATTTCTTTAGATTTTCCCATGATGTCAAGCAAAGAGGCACTGAGTGTGAAGGTAGGCCTTGAAATACATCCACAGGTACCCCTCCAATTGACTAAAATGATGTCAATTAGCCTATCAGAAGCTTCTAAAGCCATGACATAATTTTCTGGAATTTTCCAAGCTGTTTAAAGGCACAGTCAATTTAGTGTATGCAAAGTTCTGACCTACTGGAATTGTGCTACAGTGAATTATAAGTGAAATCATCTGTCTGTAAACAATTGTTGGAAATATTACTTGTGTCATACACAAAGTAAATGTCATAACTGACTTGCCAAAACTATAGTTTGTTAACCAGAAATTTGTGGAGAGGTTGAAAAACAAGTTTTAATGACTCCAACCTAAGTGTATGTAACCTTCTGACTTCAACTGTATATATATACAAAAGACAATAGTTGGAAGCATTTCAGAGTTATGCCATTGTTGATTAGATACTTTTCTTTCATTTATTAGGATATTTTCTCTCTTCTATCCAATAGAAAGTAATTGACAATATGGACACAGATATTTTAAAAATGAATACTATATATGAATACTTAAAAAAAAAAGTTTCCATAAGTTGCTATAGACTGTTAATTAACAAAATTACAGAAGATTCCAGGAAAATTACCGGTAACTTTGCAACCGTACCGCTGGTTGTCCAAGCCAATTATTCATGCAAAAATAACGATGTTGCGGAGGTCACCCAAGGTCACCCAGAAGAGAAGCCTTTAGGGAACAACAATATGTGTTATAGATTTGGTCATTTGGGCTGCTCTCAAATGCTGCAGTGTATGTTTTGGATGTTATCTACCGCCTGCACACCATTGTACTGGAAACATTTGCCTTCAACCACACCAACTTGAAAACAATATTTTGCGTTCCGTGCCCCTGAAATACCTTCCCTGTATGAATCATACTTTTCATCATTTTGATTGTCCACGTGATTGTTTGATATTGTTATCCAAAATACATTGCCAACTAGGGAGAATCTCAATTACATACTGAACGCGTCCTCTCTCGCTCCTCGCCCCCTTCTCAAAACCCATTGGAGAAGGCCATAGGGGAGTTTTGAGAAGGAGGAGAGAGGATGCGAGGAGTATACACGTGAGATTCACCCTAGGTTGCATTTGAATATTTCACGTATGTGGACCTACGGTATTCAGTATTTTCACAAGTGTATCCTTTTGACCATAACTTTATGAAAAGGTACACAAACTACTTCTAAGAGGTCAGATATCACCCCAGCACACAATTTGTTGCCTATTCATCCATCTGAAGGGTCTGACTCTACAGCCTAATCCTTGTCAATTATATTGATGAGGAGAAAATTTGTCATCCATTTGAAGGTTGTGTGGTGGTGCACTCAGACCCCCCCTTATGCATCCACTCAGACCCCACTTATATTTCCATTCAGACCCCTCTTATTCCTGTAACCACACTGAAGCTATGCCCAATGACCTTCCCACCATCTTCTCTCTGAACACTGAAAGCCATTGATTCTAATTAATTGCAGGTTTCAAACATCAAAAGGCAAGTGCACATCCTTGAATGACAGAAACAGCCAATGGACGATAGATGTTTCTTAAAATCCTGTATGTAGAAGTAAGACAGAGAGGAGATTTAAAAAGTGAAACATGTCAGAGTCATCATGGGGGATGCAGTAAACATGTCAGAGTCATCATGGGGGATGCAGTAAACATGTTAGAGTCATCATGGGGGATGCAGTAAACATGTCAGAGTCATCATGGGGGATGCAGTAAACATGTCAGAGTATTCATGGGGGATGCAGTAAACATGTTAGAGTCATCATGGGGGATGCAGTAAACATGTTAGAGTCATCATGGGGGATGCAGTAAACATGCCAGAGTCATCATGGGGGATGCAGTAAACATGTTAGAGTCATCATGGGGGATGCAGTAAACATGTCAGAGTCATCATGGGGGATGCAGTAAACATGTCAGAGTCATCATGGGGGATGCAGTAAACATGTTGACTTTTAATTCAGTAATTTGTTTAAAGTTATTTGAATATAATGCCAGATATTTCTAAAATGGCACAGTATGAAAAGAGACTTTTCATTAAAGCACAGCTATTTGTCAATCCTCAACATAAATGTATTAGTCTGAGGACATACTGCGCACTGCCTTTGAGTGTAAAAATCAAGGCTAGCAAGCAAACAAAACCAAAACAAACAGAAAATAACCATTCTATTAAATTGTGTAATAATCAATAGTTTTCCCCTTGCACAAGAATCCACAAACAAGTCAATTTCCAATGTTCTCAGTCAAGACAAAATGTGAAAAATATTACCGCGATGCTGCTGTTTACACTGAGCCACTGAGATGGAACATCCCTGGCTGGAGAAAAGCTGTGGTCATACCGTAGAGGTCCTCGTGAAGAGCTGAATATGGGAATGTCCCCCAGCTGCTAAATCCCACTGTGATGGGGAATGTGATTTAATCAAACCCAAGAGACAGCTCTGTATGTCAAAGGAAGGTAATGCAGTTCGTTGAAAACTTTTTGAAAGACTCAACAAAGTTACTTAAGTTCATACAAAACACATTTGTATTGTGAAAAGTTTGCAAATAATTTCACATACATTATAGGAGTGGGTAAAGAGAATTACAAGGTACAGGTGTAGGATCATAATTTGAGCCAGTTTTCTGGAGCAAAGAAATAATCTTGCAGCAAAATGAAATGTGAATTATTATGTGGATTATAATTAATGGATATTTTGGTAAGGGAACATTTTAAGGGAAAATCTATTCAATTTGATGAAATTCCAAAGTGGAAATTCCAAACTTCAGAAGCCCTTTTAAACCTCAAATAAAGTAGCTTAACATTCCTTGCAACACGGCGATCAAATTAAATCCTATGTCTGTGGAGTATACACTTAAAAGACACAGACAGGCACAAGAGAGCCATGAAAATATTTCTCAGGAGTGTGCCTATTTATTATACAATGGAAACTCACAGTACAGTGAGTGAAACCTCTTAAGAATCCGACCCCTTTTTTAAAGATTCGCCTAAAATGACATACCCAAATCTAACTGCCTGTAGCTCAGGACCTGAAGCAAAGATATGCATACTCTTGACACAATTTGAAAGGAAACACTTTGACGTTTGTGTAAATGTGAAATTAATGTGGGAGAAAATAACACATTAGATCTGGTAAAAGATAATACAAAGAAGAAAACGTGATTTGTTTTTTTGTACCGTCATCTTTGAAATGCAAGAGAAAGAACATAATGTATTATTCCAGCCCAGGCACAATTTAGATGTTGGCCAATAGATGGCAGCAGTGTATGTGCAAAGTTTTAGACTGATCCAATGAACCATATGCATTTCTGTTAAAAATGATGTATCAATACTGCCCAAAAGTGCCTAATTGGTTTATTAATGACTTTTCAATTTCATAACTGTGCACTCTCCTCAAACAATAGCATGCTATTATTTCACTGCTATAGCTACTGTAAATTGGACAGTGCAGTTAAACTAACAAGAATTTAAGCTTTCCGCCAATATCAGGTATGTCTATGTCTTGGAAAATGTTCTTGTTACTTACAACCTCATGCTAATTGCATTAGCTTACATTAGCTCAACCATCTTTTGGCCCACATCATACCATCACAATGTGATCTGATCATAATAGACCAATGACTGTTCATCTGGGTAAGGGATGGGCTCTAGACCAGCCTATTAGTCAATCAGGGCTGTCAATGTAAATACATTGACATATGTTTCCTAATGCCCACATGATCGGATGGAGCATTTCATGGTCCAAAGGAGGCTGAGGGAATGAATTACTCTGTGTTTATTTTAATGGAATGGGGGAGCCACTGATCCTGTAGAGGTTTAAAGCATAGTATGTTAACCACCAATAGTTACTGGTATGTTTCCTGATTAGCTGAGAGCTGAATTCACATCCAACCTAATCCACTAATCTTCAAATACACCCCTTAAAGCTCCCATGCAGTCTTTGTAATTGTATGTTTAAATAATCACTGACTAATAAATCACTCTGTGTTCATTTCAATAAAATAAACACAGAGTGATTCGTTCCCTCAGCCTCCTTTGGCCCTTGAAATGCTCCATCCAATCATGTGGGCATTAGGAAACATATGTCAATGTATTTACATTGACAGCCCTGATTGGCTAATAGGCTGGTCTAGAGCCCATCCCTTACCCAGATGAACAGTCATTGGTCTATTATAATCAGATCACATTGTGAGATGGTATGATGTGGGCCAAAAGTTCCATCCCACCTGAACAGGCTGAAATTCCAGGCATTTTTTTTTCAAACAGCTCCTTCACAAAAAGGGCATTATCATGATTTTCCAAATTTCAGAGTGTTATTTCAACCTCCTTGTAGAAACAGGAAACAGAACATTTCACGTTTTAACTGCACTGCCCCTTTAACAATACATGCCCTGATCTGTAAACTAAACATTTCATGACATGGGTGGTGCCATCAGCACAATAAATGAACCATTTCCACTAATGTCACCCCAAGGCTGTGGAACCAGCAACAACCCAAATGTCTGAAGTCAACCTAGAGAGAGATTGCTCATTTAGCTAACAAGCTCTCTGTTTTCTTGTGGACATTATACATTCAGTAGCATGTTAATGGTGACATTATGTATCTAATATCGGACTGAATACACCACTAAATGATCAAGACACCCTCAAGAGAGAATCCAGACTACTAAGAGAGAATCCAAACTACTAATATACCAGGAAAAAACATTTGAAAAAGTCATTTTTAAGAGATCCACACAGCTCTCAAATCAAAGTTTATTTGTCACGTGTGCCTAATGCAACAGGTGTAGTAGACCTTACAGTGAAATGCTTACTTACAGGCTCAAACCAATAGTGCAAAAAAGGTGTTAGGTGAACAATAGGTAAGTAAAGAAATAAAACAACAGTAAAGACAGGCTATATACAGTAGCGAGGCTATAAAAGTAGCGAGGCTACATACAGACATTGGTTAGTCAGGCTGATTGAGGTAGTATGTACATGTAGGTATGGTTAAAGTGATTATGCATATATGGTGAACAGAGAGTAGCGGTCAGCGTAAAAGAGGGGTTGGCGGGTGGTGGGACACAATGCCGATAGCCCGGTTAGCCGATGTGTGGGAGCACTGCTTGGTCGGCCCAATTGACGTAGTATGTACATGAATGTATAGTTAAAGTGACTATGCATATATGATAAACAGAGAGTAGCAGCAGCGTAAAAAGAGCATGCTATGAAAGGGTTTCTACCATTGCGGTGCATGCTAAAGTGTGCATTTTTAGTATCAGTAATCTGTCAAATAATGTTGTGTTCTTGAGCAGTGTTCAAATGCAAAGCAACTGTTGCTAATGAGGAGGAAGTCAAGACTTGATAAAGAGTCAATTTTTGCAATCTGGCTTCTATAATTAAATGAAATCAAATTGTATTAGTCACACTCATTTTACAGCATGTATAAAAGGTGCAGTGAAATGCTTGCATTCTAGCTTCCTCAATTTCGCAGTACAATAAGGTAGTATGCAAAGTAATAAACTTATATGTACAAAGTAGGATATACAGTATAGATTATGAATGTGCTATGTCAACGATGACAGCATTTACACATATAAAGTGAGTAGTGATTTGGTCACGCAGTTAAATAAATAGTAAAAAAAAGAAAAGTGTCTGTTTCTTAGTAAAACTTTGCTTCAAGGAGGGCTTCCCTGTTACGTCCGTTGTTCAAAGGAGACCAAGGTGCAGCGTTGTAGGCGTACATTTTAAATGACACCAAAAAAAGAACAAAATGTAAAACGAACAAAAAGGTATATGCAGTGCAGAAAGCAACTACACACAAACAAGATCCCACAACTGAAGGTGGGAAAAAGAGCTGCCTAAGTATGATCCCCAATCAGAGACAACGATAGACAGCTGCCTCTGATTGGGAACCATACTAGGCCAACAAAGAAATAGACAAACTAGAACGCCCACCCAAATCACACCCTGACCTAAGCAAATAGAGAAATAAAAAGGCTCTCTAAGGTCAGGGCGTGACATTCCCAAAGTAGTCCCAAAGTGGTGTTTTCTTGGCATGCAGCAATTCAGTATCTGGTGTTTCTCTCCAGGTGTGAAAGAATGTAGATGTGTTGAGTAGATGTGTAGAACGTTCCTTGATGTTTCAATCAAAAGGAAGGTATTTCTGAGAAAACCGAGCTGTCCCTGTGATATAGAAATGCATAGGAAAACTGAGTATACAAGGCCCTCTGTTCTTCAGACAGAGATGGTGCTACTGTTACAGGTAGATGCCGCTCATTCAAGTCCTTTCCTAGCACCTCTTCAGAGGTTCTATCCGCTGTAACAACATCTTAGAATAGAAACTCACAAAAGCAACTAATGTATTTTGTATTGTTTAAACCTTTTTGGGAATAAGTTACCTAATATAAAAGACTCATGATGTACTACATTGAGAAAGTATGACAGAGTTTGACATAGCCAGTGTTTGTGACATTCACTTCCACATGACCTCATTTAACAAATCGCAAGCATATTACTGCCTTTTGTAATGGCAAACCCTGCAATAGTTCTGCAGGGCGGAGATATACTGTCACGCCCTGATCTGTTTCACCTGTTCCTGTGATTGTCTCCACCCCCTCCAGGTGTCGCTTTCCCCAGTGTATTTATCCCTGTGTTTCCTGTCTCTCTGTGCCAGTTCGTCTTGTATGTTTGGTAAAGTTAACCATCATGTTTTTCCCGTAATCCTTTTGCTATTCTCTTTTTTCTAGTCCTCCTGGTTTTGACCATTGCCTGTTTCTGGACTCTGTACCCGCCTGCCTGACCATTCTGCCTGCCTTGACCACGAGCCTGTCGGCCCCTCTGTAGCTCCTGGACTCTGATCTGGTTTTGACCTTTTGCCTGTCCACAACCATTCTCTTGTCTACCCCTCTTGTCTACCCCTACCACCCCTACCTTGTCAAAACACAACTGATTGGCTCAAATGTATTAAGAAGTAAAGAAATTCCACAAATGAACTTTTAACAAGGCAGACCTTTTAGGTGACTACCACGTGAAGCTTGTTGAGAGAATGCCAAGAGGGTGAAAAGCTGTCATCAAGGCAAAGGGTGGTTACTTTGAAGAATCTCGTGTATAAAATATATTTTGATTTGTTTAACACTTTTTTGGTTACTATTTTTTTGGTTACTACATGATTCCATATGTGTTATTTCATTGTTTTGATGCCTTCATTATTATTCTACAATGAGTAAATATGTATGATGCATGTTGCTGTATGTTCTTATTTGTGGAGCGGACCTCTCTGACATAGCTATGCATTTGATGACCTCTGAAGCTCAACATTTATCATCCATGCACAGTCAAATAGAAACACGTCCCTGGAGGAAACAGAAAGCAAATGGAGTGGATTCACACTATGATGAGCTAAGAGCTTTCAAAACATGTGAGGTAGTGACCATAGAGAAACATACTCTACATGACCAAAAGCAGACTCCTGCTTGCCCAAAATAATGGGCATTAGTATGGAGTTGGTCCCCCCTTTGCTGCTTTCCACTAGATGTTGGTACATTGCTGCGGGGACTTCCATCCAGCCACAAGAGCATTAGTGAGGTTGGGTGATGAGGCCAGGATCGCAATCGGCGTTCTAATTCATCCCAATGGCGTTCGATGGGGTTGAGGTCAGGGCTTTGTACAGACCTATCAAGTTCTTCCAAACCGATCTTGACCATTTCTGTATGGACCTCACTTTGTGCACGTGGCATTGTCATGCTGAAATGGCTTTCCCCAAACTGTTGCCACAAAGTTGGAAGCACAGAATCGTCTAGAATGTCATTGTTTGCTGTAGCCTATGATCCCACTTCACTGGAACTAAGGGGCGTGGCCCGAACCATGAAAAACAGCCCCAGACCATTATGCCTCCTCTACCAAACTTTACAGTTGGCACTATGCATTCGGGCAGGTAGTGTTGTCTCCTGGCATCCGCCAATTCCAGATTCGTCTGTCGGAATACCAGATAGTGAAGCGTGATTCATCACTCCAGAGAACGACTGCTCCAGTGTCCAATGGCGGTGAACGTTACACCACTCCAGCCGATGCGTGGTGATATTAGACTTGTGTGAGGCTGCTCAGCCATGGAAACCAATTTCATTAAGCTCTCGACAAACAGTCATTGTGCTGAAGTTGCTTCCAGAGGCAATTTGGAACTCGGTAGTGAGTGTTGCAACTGAGGACAGATGATTTTTACACGCTATGCGCTTCAGCACTCAGCGGTC
Organism: Oncorhynchus masou masou; assembly: GCF_036934945.1. Lineage (NCBI taxonomy): Eukaryota > Metazoa > Chordata > Actinopteri > Salmoniformes > Salmonidae > Oncorhynchus > Oncorhynchus masou. The sequence continues at coordinate 43,856,899 of NC_088221.1, read as the reverse complement.
CTGTAAGCTTATTTGGCCTACCACTTCCAACTGAAAGGTTGTTGCTCCTAGACGTTCCCACTTCACAACAACAGCACTTACAATTTATCGGGGCAGCCTTAGCAGGGCAGAAATTTGACGAACTGACTTGTTGGAAAGGTGGTATCCTATAACGGTGCCTCGTTGAAAGTCATTGAGCTCTTCAGTATGGCCATTCTGCTGTCTTACTCTATTTTTCTATGGAGAGTGCATGGCTGTGTGCTGGATTTTATACACCTGTCAGCAACGGGTGTGGCTGACATAGCCGAATCCACTAATTTGAAGGGGTGTCCACATACTTTTGTATATATATGTTGTATGTTTTACGCCTTTTCAAGCCCAATATTCAAGGCCAATATTCAAGGCCAATTCTACTGCACTTTAATAACTAACAAAAAAAGTCAAAGTAATTTGTTGATTCGGTTTTCTGATTAACTGATAGAGTAGTACATAAGTACTAATAGGAGTAGTACATAAGATCAAATGCTTCTTTCACCACTCTTACCTATTTGATGCTCACCAATTAGCAACATATACACGGCATCAATGTTACTAATTGAAATGGTAATTAGCTGATTGTCGCTCTTAGGGTCACCAGGAGGACACAGAAAAGCCTAGAAAAGCATTTTGTCTGTAGCTTCACCATGCCTTTGAACTACTGTAGTTAATTCACTCATAAACACAAATGACTAGACTTCAAAGATAATGGCAATCTAATGACAGTAGGACTGGTCTAGACAAGGTCATTAACGATACAAGATGAAGTGATGACATGTTATGTATACAAATATACAATATTTATGTACAATTAATTAGAGAATAATTTACAGTTCTGCAAGTATTGAATTTGTTTAATTAAATTGCAGTATTGAGAGTGACAGTAATTTTGTCACACACTGATCTTTTTCACCTGTCCTTGTGATTGTCTCCACTCCCTCCAGGTGTCGCTTATTTTCCCCGGTGTATTCTTCTCTTGCCTGCCCCTGGGACACTAATAAATATCAGACACTCAAACCATCTGCCTCCCGTGTCTGCATCTGGGTCTCGCCCTGTGCCCTTACACAGTTGTCATTATGCAAAGATATCGGTCCCAATTCGCAACAGACTACATTTGATTGGTTCTGAGCACTTCCTAAATCGCTTGTAGGTGTGTTTGAGGCACAGACATCCTGGACACATTCTTTTATGCATCTATTTGTCCAGGATCTGCCCATAGCAGCCACACGCCTGTGTGCTAGATGGGAGCTGCGCTGTAGACAAGACAACAAACCGGAAACTGTTATTCTCACAAAAACGTCTCAAGTCTGATAAGTTTGCGCTCCAGACTATTACAACCCCATCAAGGAAAGCTCAGACTCACACAAACACACACACTGGTTTTTCTACATAGAAAATCATAAAGACGTATTGCATTGTGATTATTCTTGATGTTTTCCTGAGCTTTCATACCTCAAACACTAACGGACAGATCCCAGACATGGATATAAGGCAAAGGGGGATGTGTTGTGGCTATAACATCAAATGTAATCAATTTACGCCCAGGAAATAGTGTCTAAAACTTTGTAATAGACTATAGTTGCTGTCACAAACTCCACACAGATGTGACTATTTCAATATTAATTTCCCACTGAGCCAACATTGCCCTTAGCTTTTTAGAACTGGGTTTTGTTTGGCGGACCTCATTTATGTAGGGACATTAGTCAATAAAACCCATGAATGTAACATTGTGTCATATTGTTTTCCATTCTACCTGCTTTTCCAGAAAATAACACAGTAAAACACTTCAATATGAGGGTACACAAGCAGATACATGAAATTAGTGAGAAAATGGAACTGACGGGCTGATTTAGATTGGGACAGATAGAACGAAAAAATGCAGACTGCAGTTACCATAATTAAGCTCTTCATATGTTCAATGTAGTGACTACTATAGTAGAGAATCAAAACTGCAATGAAAATGAAATTTGCTCTGAAAGTAATTACCATTTAAATTACTCGAGGATTATATACACTGCACAAAAAAATAAAGGGAACATTTAAACAACACAATGTAACTCCAAGTCAATCACACGTCTGTGAAATAAAACTGTCCACTTAGGAAGCAACACTGATTGACAATAAATTTCACATGCTGTTGTGCAAATGGAATAGAGAAGAGGTGGAAATTATAGGCAATTAGCAAGACACCCCCAATAAAGGAGTGGTTCTGCAGGTGGTGACCACAGACCACTTCTCAGTTCCTATGTTCCTGGCTGATGTTTTGGTCACTTTTGAATGCTGGCGGGGTTTTCACTCTAGTGGTAGCATGAGACGGAGTCTACAACCCACACAAGTGGCTCAGGTAGTGCAGCTCATCCAGGATGGCACATCAATGCGAGCTGTGGCAAGAAGGTTTGCTGTGTCTGTCAGCGTAGTGTCCAGAGCATGGAGGCGCTACCAGAAGACAGGCCAGTACATCAGGAGACGTGGAGGAGGCCGTAGGAGGGCAACAACCCAGCAGCAGGACCGCTACCTTCGCCTTTGTGCAAGAAGGCGCAGGAGGAGCACTGCCAGAGCCCTGCAAAATGACCTCCAGCAGGCCACAAATGTGCATGTGTCTGCTCAAACGGTCAGAAACAGATTCCATGAGGGTGGTATGATGGCCCGACGTCCACAGGTGGGGGTTGTGCTTACAGCCCAACACCGTGCAGGACGTTTGGCATTTGCCAGAGAACACCAAGATTAGTTCCCCACTGGCGCCCTGTGCTCTTCACAGATGAAAGCAGGAGTGTGTCAGTAGTTCCTGCAAGAGGAAGGCATTGATGCTATGGACAGGCCCGCCCATTCCCCAGACCTGAATCCAATTGAGCACATCTGGAACATCATGTCTAGCTCCATCCACCAACGCCACGTTGCACCACAAACTGTCCAGGAGTTGGCGGATTCTTTAGTCCAGGTCTGGGAGGAGATCCCTCAGGAGACCATCCGCCACCTCATCAGGAGCATGCCCAGGCATTGTAGGGAGGTCATACAGGCACGTGGAGGCCACACACACACTACTGAGCCTCATTTTGACTTGTTTTAAGGACATTACATCAAAGTTGGATCAGCCTGTAGTGTGGTTTTCCTCTTTAATTTTGAGTGTGACTCCAAATCCAGACCTCCATGGGTTGATACATTTGATTTCCATTGATCATTTTTGTGTGATTTTGTTGTCAGCACATTCAACTATGTAAAGAAAAAAGTATTTACTAAGAATATTTCATTTATTCAGATCTAGGATGTGTTATTTTAGTGTTCCTTTTATGTTTTTGAGCAGTGTATATGACATTAACTGGGTGGTTCGAGCCCTGAATGCGGATTGTCTAAAAGCTGTGGTATATCAGATCGTATACCACAGGTATGACAAACATTACTTTTTGCTCTTCTAATTACATTGGTAAACCAGTTTATAATTGCAGTAAGGCACCTCTGGGGGTTGTGATACCACGGCTAAGGGCTGTATCCAGGCACACAATCAAGTTTACATGAAAATTGCTAAAACGCTACAAATATGAAGTCCAGACCTAATCTCAATTGAGATGTGGCAGCACTTGAAATGAGCAGTTCATGCTTAAAAACTCACAAATGTTGCTGAGTTAAAGCAGTTCAGCATGCAAGACGGGGTCACAATTCCTCCACAGTGATGTGAGAGACTGATCAACAACTACAGGAAGCATTTGGTTGCAGTCATTGCACCTAAAGGCACAACCAGTTGTTTGAATGTAAGGGGACAAATACTGTTTCACACAGGGGAATTGGGTGTTTTATAACTTTGTTAATTAAAGAAATAAAACAAGTATTTTTATTTGTAAACTCTGGTTCCTTTAATCTGATAGTTAAAGAACTTTCAGTATAAAAAATGTGCAAAAATAGAGAAAATCAGAAAGGGGGCAGATACTTTTTCGCGGCACTGTGCTGCACATCCCTGTAACAATCAACATTCCTTGGTTTCTCCTCCTACATTCCTGAACTGAAGAAAAGTCCCCTGGGTGTGCTGGCTTGGAATGCCATAACTTTAACAGCATGACGATACAGGAATATTTTGTTCATAATTTTTGATATTTTTACGCCACAACATCTGGAACCTAGCGACCCTCTTCACTTTAACAGCTGGCATGGAAGTGCTTAGTCTGGGAGAAAATAACAGTTTGAAAACTTTTGCCACTTGCAATACAGAACTGAAGAGCAGAAGAAGGGAAAGTCAGTAGAAGTGTTTTATGGTGTAAACTTTTGAATAACCCAAGGTTTTTCAGCATTTTCAGGGGAGACAATTCCGCAATGGAATAATCCACTGGTTAAAAATAAAATTCATGAACAAAGCAGCTGTATTCTGAAGTTAGTAATCTTTAAGAATTTATTTAAATTGTATTTATTATTCTTTTGCCTGAGTGAGGAAATATAGAGTAAAATAATGTAATTATACTGTATTGAGATCCAAACCCACCGGATTCATTGTTATGTTCCCTAAAAAAACTCCCCAAAATATTGACGCTCAACAGAAAAAGGGAACTTAGAAATAAGTCACTGACATCCAAAAGGAAACAGGTTGGGTTTTAGAATGGGTTCTGAAAGGCATCCATGGGCGTCCTGTGTGCTGACCAAACAACTCCAGTAGTGTCTTCAAAAAACACCTACCATGGACACCCACTGGATCTGATATCAGACAAACTAAAATAAATTAACCCTCACCACAGAGGACAGGGAGTACCGATGGATATGAAGAAAAACTAATATGTCACGCCTGCCTCCGCTCTCCCTCCCTGGCGCTCGAAGGCGCCAGGCTGTCCTGCTTTACGCACTCCTGCCACCTTCATTGCGCACACCTGCTCCCCTCATCACGCGCATCAGCGATTCATTATACTCACCTGGACTCAATCACTGTGTTATTGCCTACCCTATATCTGTCTGTTCCCAAGCTCTGTTCCCCGCTTCTGCATTAATGTTCGTTTGTCATTGTATACCCGGTTCTGATGCTGTTTCTGTCCTGTTCCAAGTCTGTGCTAATTAAATGTTCAACTCTCCATACCTGCATCTCATCTCCAGCATTGGGGCTGGGGGGTGCCTTAGCTGGCTTGTTAGGCCCTGGCTGGCTTGAGAGGTTTCCTTGCCCCAGTTGGCTTGGCAGGCGACCATCCCAAGTCAGGCCTCAGCCGCCAGGCTCCCATGCCTCTGCCAGTTTGTTGGGCTTCCACGCCTCAGCCGGCTGGTCCAGCACCCGTGCTTCATCACTACCTAGGGTACTGTCCCCCGGGTGGTGCCCATAGAGGGGAGGGGGTACTGTCATGCCTGCTTTCCAACTATATCGAGCCGGAATCAGTCGATACTTGTAAAAATGTCCATTATTTTATGCGGAACTTGTACCTGTGTTTGTCCTGTGTAGTTTCATTGTTTTCTTTGCGGCCTACAATCTGTAGTTTAAAAAAAAAAAAAAAAACATTTAGATTTTACATTTGAGTCATTTAGCAGAAGCTCTTATCCAGAGCCATTTACAGACACATACATGATCTTAATTTGATCACTATTTCGTTGCTGAGAATTTTTCTGCACTCCATGAAATGCAAACTTGTAGTGTATTCAAGGTTTAAAAGGCTCATAAAGTTTGTAGTTTTCACTTTAATGTCAAAATTGACTTACCCTAATGAAAAATGTATCAACCCCTACTTTCTTTGTTTTCTGCAATCCATACTTTTTCAATAAACGTTAATCAAATACAACCACTGACAATCCTGGTTGAGATTCAAGTGGCACATGCGCATTTCCACTGATTTGCCATCTTAGATGAACAGCAATGAGGAAGCAGTCAATGGTCAAAATCAAATCAAATCCAAATCAAATTTTTCAAATCAAATCAAATTTTATTTGTCACATACACATGGTTAGCAGATGTTAATGCGAGAGTAGCGAAATGCTTGTGCTTCTAGTTCCGACAATGCAGTAATAACCAACAAGTAATCTAACTAACAATTCCAAGACGACTGTCTTATACACACAAGTGTAAGGGGATAAAGAATATGTACATAAAGATATATGAATGAGTGATGGTACAGAGCAGCATAGGCAAGATACAGTAGATGGTATCGAGTACAGTATATACATACGAGATGAGTATGTAAACAAAGTGGCATAGTTAAAATGGCTAGTGATATATGTATTACATAAAGATGCAGTAGATGATATAGAGTACAGTGTATACGTATACATATGAGATGAATAATGTAGGGTATGTAAACATTATATTAGGTAGCATTGCTTAAAGTGGCTAGTGATATATTTTACATCATTTCCCATCAATTCCCATTATTAAAGTGGCTGGAGATGAGTCAGTGTGTTGGCAGCAGCCACTCAATGTTAGTGGTTGCTGTTTAACAGTCTGATGGCCTTGAGATAGAAGCTGTTTTTCAGTCTCTCGGTCCCAGCTTTGATGCACCTGTACTGACCTCGCCTTCTGGATGATAGCGGGGTGAACAGGCAGTGGCTCGGGTGGTTGATGTCCTTGATGATCTTTATGGCCTTCCTGTAACATCGAGTGGTGTAGGTGTCCTGGAGGGCAGTTAGTTTGCCCCCGGTGATGCGTTGTGCAGACCTCACTACCCTCTGGAGAGCCTTACGGTTGTGGGCGGAGCAGTTGCCGTACCAGGCGGTGATACAGCCCGCCAGGATGCTCTCGATTGTGCAAGTAGAAGTTTGTGAGTGCTTTTGGTGACAAGCCAAATTTCTTCAGCCTTCTGAGGTTGACGAGGCGCTGCTGCGCCTTCTTCACGATGCTGTCTGTGTGGGTGGACCAATTCAGTTTGTCTGTGATGTGTATGCCGAGGAACTTAAAACGTACTACCCTCTCCACTACTGTTCCATCGATGAGGATAGGGGGGTGTTCCCTCTGCTGTTTCCTGAAGTCCACAATCATCTCCTTAGTTTTGTTGACGTTGAGTGTGAGGTTATTTTCCTGTCACCACACTCCGAGGGCCCTCACCTCCTCCCTGTAGGCCGTCTTGTCATTGTTGGTAATCAAGCCTACCACTGTTGTGTCGTCCGCAAACTTGATGATTGAGTTGGAGGCGTGCGTGGCCACACAGTCGTGGGTGAACAGGGAGTACAGGTGAGGGCTCAGAATGCACCCTTGTGGGGCCCCAGTGTTGAGGATCAGCGGGGTGGAGATGTTGTTGTCTACCCTCACCACCTGGGGGCGGCCCTTCAGGAAGTCCAGTACCCAGTTGCACAGGGCGGGGTCGAGACCCAGGGTCTCGAGCTTGATGACGAGCTTGGAGGGTACTATGGTGTTAAAGGCCGAGCTGTAGTGGATGAACAGCATTCTCACATAGGTATTCCTCTTGTCCAGATGGGTTAGGGCAGTGTGCAGTGTGGTTGAGATTGCATCGTCTGTGGACCTATTTGGGCGGTAAGCAAATTGGAGTGGGTCTAGCGTGTCAGGTAGGGTGGAGGTGATATGGTCCTTGACTAGTCTCTCAAAGCACTTCATGATGTCGGAAGTGAGTGCTACGGAGCGGTAGTCGTTTAGCTCAGTTACCTTAGCTTTCTTGGGAACAGGAACAATGGTGGCCCTCTTGAAGCATGTGGGAACAGCAGACTGAGATAGGGATTGATTGAATATGTCCGTAAACACACCAGCCAGCTGGTCTGCACATGCTCTGAGGGCGCGGCTGGGGATGTCGTCTGGGCCTGCAGCCTTGCGAGGGTTAACACGTTTAAATGTTTTACTCACCTCGGCTGCAGTGAAGGTGAGTCCGCATGTTTTCGTTGCAGGCCGTGTCAGTGGCACTGTATTGTCCTCAAAGCGGGCAAAAAAGTTATTTAGTCTGCCTGGGAGCAAGACATCCTGGTCCTTGACTGGGCTGGTTTTCTTTTTGTAATCCGTGATTGACTGTAGACCCTGCCACATACCTCTTGTGTCTGAGCCGTTGAATTGAGATTCTACTTTGTCTCCATACTGACGCTTAGCTTGTTTGATTGCCTTGCGGAGAGAATAGCTGCACTGTTTGTATTCGGTCATGTTTCCAGTCACCTTGCCCTGATTAAAAGCAGTGGTTTGCGCTTTCAGTTTCACGCGAATGCTGCCATCAATCCACGGTTTCTGGTTTGGGAATGTTTTAATCGTTGCTATGGGAACGACATCTTCAACGCACATTCTAATGAACTTGCACACCGAATCAGCGTATTCGTCAATGTTGATGTCTGACGCAATACGAAACATATCCCAGTTGTTCGGACCAGCGTTGGACAGACCTCAGCGTGGGAGCTTCTTGTTTTAGTTTCTGTCTGTAGGCAGGGATCAACAAAATGGAGTCGTGGTCAGCTTTTCCGAAAGGAGGGCGGGGCAGGGCCTTATATGCGTCGTGGAAGTTAGAATAACAATGATCCAAAGTTTTGCCAGCCCTGGTTGCGCAATCGATATGCTGATACAATTTAGCGAGTCTTGTTTTCAGATTAGCCTTGTTAAAATCCCCAGCTACAATGAATGCAGCCTCAGAATGTATGGATTCCAGTTTGCAAAGAGTCAAATAAAGTTTGTTCAGAGCCATCGATGTGTCTGCTTGGGGGGGAATATATACGGCTGTGATTATAATCGAAGATAATTCTCTTGGTAGATAATGCGGTCGACATTTGATTGTGAGGAATTCTAAATCAGGTGAACAGAAGGATTTGAGTTCCTGTATGTTTCTGTGATCACACCACGTCTCGTTAGCCATAAGGCATACGCCCCCGCCCCTCTTCTTACCAGAAAGATGTTTGTTTCTGTCGGCGCGATGCATGGAGAAACCAGCTGGCTGCACCGACTCCGTTAGCATCTCTCCAGTGAGCCATGTTTCCGTGAAACAATGAACGTTACAGTCTCTGATGTCCCTCTGGAATGCTACCCTTGCTCGGATTTCATCAACCTTGTTGTCAAGAGACTGGACATTGGCGAGAAGAATGCTAGGGAGTGGTGCACGATGTACCCGTCTCCGGAGTCTGACCAGAAGACCGCCTCGTTTCCCTCTTTTACGAAGTCGTTTTTTGGGTCGCCGGCTGGGATCCATTCCGTTGTCCATTCCGTTGTCCTGGGTGAAAAGGTTGTATTTTATTAACGTTTATTGAAAAATTATGGATTTCAGAAAACAAAGAGAGACATGCAACTACACAGGATAAACATAGGCACAAGGTTAACGTCTCATAATTTATTGTATTGATCTTGATATTGGACTAATCCGGAGCTGAATTTCACAAAGCTTGGTCTCTGCTCTACTCCATTGGTGTAGTTAATCATAAACATCCTTCACCATGGAGTGGAGTTATGTCAGCTGTACTCTTTCAACATTTACCACACAAAAGCAAGACAATTATGTCACATAAAGAAATCATAAGTATTTGAAGTAATACTCAGAAGTGTATTCTAATTGCTTCCCAACATCCTTCATCATTTGAATTGGGGACGACATCTTCATTGTTTGCTGGGAATGATTTGGTCCTTTCAGTTATTGTTCCACTCCAAAGTGGGTCCTAGTACAGTTTTTTTGTGACTGAGGTTTCCTCTCAGAAATATCAGACATCTTTTTCTAAGAAAGAGTTGGATAGAGCCTTACTCAACAAGGAGGGAAAGAGAGGCACTGTTTGAAAAGAAAATAGACATCAACCTGCTCGCTACTTCCTGTTTCCTCTGAGGCTTTGCTTTAGCCTTGTATGTCTAGCTTTGTTGCTAGCCCATACTCATCTTCCACTTCTATTTTTGCATATACAACTTGTATTTATTTATTTTGGGGAGCATTACTTTGTCAGGGTAGATGAATGGATGCTGAGACGTTGACGGAAAGCCTTGATATTTGAGTTTTTCTGCAGAGGAAACTTTTTCCTTCCGAGTAAATGGCACACTTTGCCTTGCATGTTACAAACCAATGAGCTCGGGACCCAGAGAAGTAAACCATGTACTGTTTGTACCTTTATTCAATGTCAGATGTTGATATTTAGATTTGGTAAAAATTATAATTATACATTGGGAGAAATTAGTTTACTTTAACAAATTGTTCAGTTTTTTTTTTTTAACCCAAGGGCTTATCATGTTATGTGCTTTTCTGAATAGAGTTGTTGTTTATGTTGTCTTCAACCCTCCACAGAGACTAGACTACTCCTGCCATCTAATAAGCATATTTACTTTCTCTATCTCTCTGAGAATGTATACATTTAGTTTCCCCACAGACACACACAATGTGCAAACATGAATCCCCTAACCCACTGAGCGGCCTTTAGGGTAACAGACTACAGCTGAGTAATGAACACAGCCAGGTTATCGCCAATCAAGTCATCCTGGTTATTTTAATTAATGTGCTTTTCAAACTGTAAATAAGAACTCTGGTGTAATTAAATGCAACATATATCAAGAGAGCTCTATAGGCTTCAATGGAATACATTATGAAGCAGACATACTGTAAAAGCAATACTGAGGAGGAAATACAAGGCTGCTTGGGACACCATTTATTATTCTAGGTTCAGAATCTTAAAAAATAGGGAAAACGCTGTCCTTAATGCTCTCAACTCTCCCTGAGATTGATTTTTTTTCAGAACAGAAAAAGGCCAAAGTTAAATCCAAATGGGAATCATCCAATAGAGAAAATTATTTGAACTTGATGCACCTATTCATAGTTGATCAAGATGAACATAACATTGGTTTCTGGGTAATACAGGAAAGTAATAAACTCTCTAATTTCCTTATGTACATTCTAGTATCATATTGGGGTATTTGTTGATTACAGTCCATATAAAATACCTATGCTGTAAAACAATCCATGGGCTCTATTTCTTTTCTGGTATCAAGGTAAGACCCAGTTGCAGACCGTGTCAAAGTAACAATGTTTATTACAGCAACAGGGGCAAAGGTACAGGAAGGCAGGCAGGCTCAGGGTCAGTGGCAGGCAGACTAGTCAGGCAGGTGGGTACAGGGTCAGGACAAGCAAGGGTCAACAACCAGGAGGACGAGAAAAGAGAGACTGGGGGAAAGCAGGAGCTGAATACAAAAGAGCTGGTTGACTTGACAAACAAGACGAACTGGCAACAGACAAACAGAGAACACAGGTATAAACACACAGGGGATAATGGGGAAATGGACGACTAATCCAAAACCCAGCCATTTTGTGTCGCATGATTGGATATTTTTTTCTCTTCAGTGTTAACCCTTTCCTTTCCAAAAGAACATTAAAAGATTAAATTAAAAAATTATTGAAAATATTAATATAATTATGATTATATTATTACAATAATGACTTTTTAAGTCCTTAGCTCTTCTGAAGGTGTAGAAGGCCCATTTTCCCTATTGTTTTTGGGATAGTAATAATTTGTATAATGGCTCTATTTTTTGTCAGCATGTATTTTTTTTACTATTTTGAATCTATATGTTCTTGTGGAATATGAACACAGAAATACTGGACATGTTGAACTCTTATTATGATTTGACAAAATAACAATCATGGTCTTGAATTTGACACGCATTTTTCTGGTCTCGGTCCCCTTGTCCCCCTCCCGGTCTCGATGTGGACTCGGTCTCACCATCCCCCCGGTCTTGGTCTTGACCTGGACTCGATTTGCTCCATTCTTGGTCTTGAATTGGTCTCACTTTAGGTGGTCTCTAACACAACAATGGCAATTATATAACTTGAAGCAACCACATATTTAGCCATAGAGGGCTGTAAGTGGCAGTGAGGGGTCAAGCCTAGACACACCTAGAATATATTTATTTATCCAAAACCCAGCCCTTTTGTGTCACCGCCAGCTACTGCACCCATAATTCCCACAGGTGAAAATAGCACAAATATTTCTGACATACCTCTGGACATGAAACACTCTACAATAAAGCCCCATGTGTCAAATAACCCAGCTCATTGAAAGGAAATGATGAAAGAAAAGTGTTTTATGGAGCATTACAGAGAAAAGGAAGCACAGGGAGTCTGAAACCTATTTCCCTTCTATTCAACAAAGACATCCTTACTGCAACACATTCTCATGGAACACAGACACCCACATGCTTTCCTGTTATTCACATTGCAGACCAGGGCTTCAGTTCTCCATGTGATTTCCCTCTCAAAGATTCAGAATAGCACATTGAATGCAACTTACCACTGTTGCATTTAAAAGCAAGTCACAGATTTGACATTCTGCCACACCCTTCTGTGGCCCTTCAATATCAATGGCTTTGCCCAAACCATCAACTTGGAGATTTAATCTGTGCATTTAGAGCAGTCTGGCCTAATGGAATACAGTAAACTATGATCTTTTATAATATCAAATCTGGAAGGAATTTGAACAACAACAAAAATGTTTTTTACACAGAGGATGAAGAGGTAAAATAGTGCTGAGCATACTGACAGCATAACCCACCAAATTGGGGAGGCAGGTACCCGAGTGGTTAGGTGCATTGGGCAAGTAACCTAAAGTTTTCTAGATCGAATCCCTGAGCTGACAAGGTAAAAATCTGAAATCCCCTGAACAATGCAGTTCACCCACTGTTCCTAGGTTGTCATTGTAAATAAGAATTTGTTCTTAACTGACCTGCCTAGATAAATAAAGGTTAAAAAAAATGCTAACGACCAACCCTGATGTTGCCACTGTTTACACTTAATTAAAGTGTGAGGTGCAGAGAATACATTTCACTCACATTAATTAATCCATATAACATGTTTGACTCACATTAATTAATCCATATAACATGTTTGACTCACATTAATTAATCCATATAACATGTTTGACTCACATTAACTAATCCATATAACATGTTTGACTCACATTAATTAATCCATATAACATGCTTGACTCACATTAATTAATCAATAGAACATGTTTGACTCACATTAATTAATCCATATAACATGTTTGACTCACATTAATTAATCCATATAACATGTTTGGCTCACATTAATTAATCCATATAACATGTTTGACTCACATTAATTAATCAATAGAACATGTTTGACTCACATTAATTAATCCATAGAACATGTTTGACTCAAATGAATTAACCAAGATAATATATTTGACTCACATTAATTTATCCATAGAATACATTTGACTCACATTAACTATCCCATATAATACAATGGATTGATTAATTCAGAGAATACATTTGACTCAACTTAATTAATTCATAGAATGTATCGGACTCACGTTAATAAATTCAGAGAATATATTTGACTCACATTAATTAATCCAGACTATACATTTAACTCACATTAATTATTCCATATAATATACTTTACTCACATTAATTAATCCATAAAATATATTTGACTCACATGACTTAATCCAGAGAATATATCTGAATTACATTAATTAATTGAGAGAATATATTTGACTCAAATGAATTACTCCATAGAATACATTTGTCTGAGATTAATTAATCCATAGAAAACATCTGACTCACATTAATTATTCATTTAAAAAAAATAGATATTGTATTTATTTCACCTTTATTTAACCAGGTAGGCCAGTTGAGAACAAGTTCTCATTTACAACTGTGACATGGCCAAGATAAAGCAGAGCAGTGCGACACAAACAACAACACAGAGTTAGACATGGAATAAACAAACGTACAGTCAATAACACAATAGAAAAAACCTATACACAGTGTGTGCAAACGAAGTAAGATTAGGGAGATAAGGCAATAAATAGGAAGTAGTGGCAAAGTAATTACTATTTAGCAATTAAACACTGGATTGATAGATGTGGAGAAGACAAATGTGTAAGTAGAGATACTGGGGTCCAAAAGAGAAAAAAACAAAAAAATATGGGGATGAGGTAGTTGGTTGGGTGGGCTATTTACAGATGGGCTATGTACAGGTGCAATGATATGTGAGCTGCTCTGACAGCTAACACTTAAAGTTAGTGGGGGAGATTCTCCAGCTTCAGTGATTTTTATAATTCGTTCCAGTCATTGGCAGCAGAGAACTGGAAGGTGGCCAAAAAGGAATTGGCTTTGGGGGTGACCAGTGAAATATACCTGATGGAGCGTGTGCTATGGATGGGTGCTGCTATGGTGACCAGTTAGCTGAGATAAGGCGGGGCTTTACCTAGCAGAGACATAGATGACCTGGAGCCAGTGGGTTTGGCGGCGAATATGAAGCGAGGGCCAGCCAACGAGAGCATACAGGTCGTAATGGTAGGTAGTATATGGGGCTTTGGTGACAAAACGGACGGCACTGTGATAGACTGCATCCAATTTTCTGAGTAGAGTGTTGAAGGCTATTTTGTAAATGACATCGCCGAAGTCGAGGATCGGTAGGATGGTGTGTTTTACGAGGGTATGTTTGGCAGCATGAGTGAAGGATGCTTTGTTGTGAAATAGGAAGCCGATTCTAGATTTAATTTTGGATTGGAGATGCTTAATGTGAGTCTGGAAGGAGAGTTTTTTGTCTAACCAGACACCTAGGTATTTGTAGTTGTCCACATATTCTAAGTCAGAACCGTCCAGAGTAGTGATGCCACTCGGGCGGGCGGGTGCGGGCAGCAATTGGTTGAAGAGCATGCATTTATTTTTACTAGCATTTAAGAGCAGTTGGAGGCCACGGAAGGAGTGTTGTATGGCATTGAAGCTCATCTGGAGGATTGATAACACAGTGTCCAAAGAAGGGCCAGCTGTATACAGAATGGTGTCATCTGCGTAGAGGTGGATCATAGAATCACCAGCAGCAAGAGCGACATCATTGATGTATACAGAGAAAAGATTCTGCCCGAGAATTTAACCCTTTGGCACCCCCATAGCGACTGACAGAGGTCTGGACAACAGGCCTTCCGATTTGACACACTGAACTCTGTCTGAGAAGTAGTTAGTTACCAGGCGAGGCAGTCATTTGAGAAACCAAGGCTGTTGAGTCTGCCGATAAGAATGTGGTGATTGACACAGTCGAAAGCCTAGGCCAGTTCGATGAATAAGGCTGCACCATATTGTCTTTTATCGATGGCGGTTATGATATAGTTTAGGACCTTGAGCGCGGTTGAGGTGCACCCATGATGCACCGAAATGGTCAGTGACCTGTTTGTTAACTTGGCTTTCGAAAACTTTAGAAAGGCAGGTTAGGATATATATAGGTAAGTAACAGTTTGGGTCTAGAGTGTCTCCCCCTTTGAAGAGGGGGATGACCATGGCAGCTTTCCAATCTTTGGGGATCTCAGACGATACGAAAGAGAGGTTGAACAGGCAAGTAATAGGGGTTGCGACAATTGCGGTGGATCATTTTAGAAAGAGAGGGTCCAGATTTTCTAGCCCAGCTGATTTGTAGGGGTCCAGATATTGCAACTCTTTCAGAACATCAGCTGTCTGGATTTAGGTGAAGGATAAATGGGTTAGCTTGGGCAAGTTGCTGTGGGGTGTGCAGAGCTGTTGATCGGGGTAGGGGTAGCCAGGTGGAAAGCAGTAGAAAAGTGTTTATTGAAATTCTCAATTATCATAGATTTATCGCTGGTGACAGTGTTTCCTAGCCTCAGCTCATTGGGCAACTTGGAGTAGGTGCTCTTACTCTCCATGGACTTTACAATGTCCCAGAACTTTTTGGAGTTAGTGCTACAGGATGCAAATTTCTGTTTGAAAAAGCTAACTTTTTCTTTCCTAACTGCCTGTGTATATTGGTTCCTAACTTCCCTGAAAAGTTGCATATCGCGGGAGCTTTTTGATGCTAATGCAGTACGCCACAGGATGTTTTTGTGCTGGTCAATGGCAGACAGATCTGGAGTGTTCCTGGTTCAATTCTTTTTTGAATTGGCATGCTTATTTAAATGGTGAAGCACTTTTAAAGAATACCAGGCATCCTCTACTGACAGAATGAGGTCAATATCCTTCCAGGATACCCGGGCCAGGTCGATTAGAAAGGCCTGCTCGCTGAAGTGTTTTAGGGAGTGTTTGACAGTGATGAGGGGTGGTCGTTTGACCGCAGACCCATTACGGAGGCAGGCAATGAGGCAGTGATCGCTGAGATCCTGGTTGAAGACAGCAAAGGTGTATTTAGAGGGCAGGTTGGTCAGGATGATATCTATGAGG
Source organism: Oncorhynchus masou masou (assembly GCF_036934945.1). Lineage (NCBI taxonomy): Eukaryota > Metazoa > Chordata > Actinopteri > Salmoniformes > Salmonidae > Oncorhynchus > Oncorhynchus masou. Next base: position 43,840,851 of record NC_088221.1, on the reverse strand, counting down.
GTGCCCGTGTTTACAGATTTGGGGTTGTACCTGGTGTGCTCATTGATAATTTGTGTGAGATTGAGTGCATCTAGCTTAGCTTGTAGGACAGCCGGCGTGTTAAGCATGTCCCAGTTTAGGTCACCTAACAGTACGAGCTCTGATGATAGATGGGGGACAATCAAGTCACATATGGTGTCCAGGGCACAGCTGGGGGCTGAAGGTGGTCTATAACAAGCGGCAACAGTGAGAGACTTGTTTATGGAAAGGTGGATTTTTAGATGTAGAAGCTTGAAATGTTTGGGCACAGACCTGGATTGTATGACATAACTCTGCAGGCTGTCTCTGCAGTAGATTACAACTCCGCCCCCTTTGACAGATCTTATAGTTAGGGATGGAAATTTCAGGATTTTTAGTGGCCTTCCTAAGCCATGATTCAGACACGGCTAGGAAATCAGTGTGCTAAACCGGTGAATAAAACAAACTGAGGGAGGCGGCTTCTAAGGTTAACATGCTTGAAACCAAGGCTTTTACTGTTACAGAAGTCAACAAATGAGAGCGCCTGGGGAGTAGGAGTGGAGCTAGGCGCTGCAGGGCCTGGATTAACCTCTTCATCACCATAGAAACAGAAGAGGAGTAGAATAACTGTACGGCTAAAGGCTAATAGAACTGGTCGTCTAGTGCATTCGGAACAGAGAGTAAAAAGAGCAGGTTTCTTGGCATGAAAGAATGGATTCAAGGCATAATGTACAGACAAGGGTACGAGATGTTAGCCAGGAGTAGCCACTCGGATAGCAGCTATCTAGCTGCGATGATCCAGGTGAAAATGTTCAGAGCTTGCGTTAGGAATCTGGAGATGTGGAGATTTGGTGGGGGAATGCTCTGGGTTGAATCTCACTGTGCAGACTGGCAGGAGTTGACCGGGTTAAGGTTAGCTGATCCCCGCTAGCAGTGGCTCGCTGACTACAAGTTAGAAGCTAGTTAGCTGGCTAGCTTCTGTTGCGGGTGCTGGTTCTAAAGCATAGAAAATACCAGATCCATAACACATTTGGTGAGGTGGGTTGCAGGAGATTATGTTTATATTGAGGTTAAAAATATAAAACATATATACGAAATATATACGAACAAAAAAAATATATACACCGGTCACAGGAAGACAAAGACAAAGACGTCTGAACTGCTTTGCCATTTTGACTCACATTAATTATTCTATAGAACATATTTTACTCACATTAATATACTGTATCCATAGAATACATTTGACTCACATAAATTAATCCATATAACATATTTGACTCACACAAAATAATCCATAGAATTTATTTGACTCACATAAATTAATAGATGGAATACATTTGACTCTCATAAATTAATCCATAGAATACATTTGACTCTCATAAATTAATCCATAGAATACATTTGACTCAAATAAATGAATCCATTGAATACATTCGATTCACATTAATTCATCCAGATGCATAATAATACATGACTGAACAGCTACAATGTGTCATATGAGGTTACATTATGCTGGGTAGTAATAGAATAGACATGTGGAGTTTGATTAAAGACCTTGTGTGCCTCAGACAGGGGTTAGAGGTTGTGCTGCTAACGGCAAGACGAGCTGACTGGCACACAATGCACATCCTTCCTGGCAGGGCTCGAGCTCTCCTCCCTGACCGACAACCTGAAATATAAATAAAGAAAAGTCATATAGTGAACCAACATGTTCTCATGCTATTATGCCTTCCCCTCCAAATGTCTTCAAATCCACACAGAAGAATGTCATGCTTCTAGAAGAGAAATATCACAGGGTCCCGTGATGGAGAGGCAGAGATAGATGGAGGGAAACAACATATTCATTCCAGTATTATATTAACTAATGGTGTAATACCTGAAGTGTGTTCATATAATATGCTCAGGTAATAGTCAATACAAACCAGTAAAGGGAGGGTTTACTCTAGCCTCCGGTGTGTAGCCCCTAGCTAAAACATAGCAAACTGATTCAGGGATGTTTACACCTATCTCTACTCAATTGATTTTGAGAGATTCAGCACCCTGGTTCCTAAAATATACTTATTCTGCATATCAAACTGCAGTGCCAGTGCAAACCGATCCTCACAGCTCTATGTGCAGCACTATGGAACCAAAACTTATGATTCAGCAACTTGGACAGTGACACTGTTGTGTTGCAGCTACAGTATTTAGGACCATGGACAGACAGATTGCTGTACAGTAACTCTGTCCTCTCAACTCTGTCCTCTCAACTCTGTCCTCTCAACTCTGTCCTCTCAACTCTGTCCTCTCAACTCTGTCCTCTCAACTCTGTCCTCTCAACTCTGTCCTCTCAACTCTGTCCTCTCAACCCTGTCCTCTCAACTCTGTCCTCTCAACTCTGTCCTCTTAACTCTGTCTTCTTAACCCTGTAACTGTCAAGAATGTGAAAAATAAACATTGGTTTGTACTTGTAAAGCTGATAAACAGAAACAGAGGTGCCAGGGATATAAAGAACATTAAAGCATTTTAGTAGCCACCTTATCTACACACCTGAGCTTATCCACACATTTATAGTGACTGCTATCCATGGTCCTGAATAGGGTACTAGGACAGAGTTGAGAGGACAGAGTTGACAGGACAGAGTTGACAGGACAGAGATAAGAAGAGGTGATACTTGATCATACACAAATAAAGGTTCCTTGACTACATTCTTGTTTCGGTCCTTATCATAATTGCTGATGCACGCAGGAAGCTGCATGACCACACAGTTACACAGTAGAATGAAAACTATGGCAGCTGTTCATGAATCACTTATCTTACTCCCACTTTGATGGAAAGGCCTGCGTTGCCTAGCACCATTACAAAAATACTTAGGTAGGCCCCTCTTGCCAAGTCATAAATGGAAGCCATTTCGAGAATCTGTGTTGATTTATAAATATGATTTTCTTAAACAATCTCTGCCATTATAATGCACAATGCGATGTTTCAACCTCAATGTGAGGTAGAGGTGTCATGCACCCCAAAAATCAGAGGAGGCACAAAGTACGTGAGGAGTGCTAGGGGGTGGTCCGGTGGGAGGTTATGCCCCCCGTCCATAAAATTGGAGAATTTTTTATTTTATTAATAAAACACCCGAAACAGCATTTCTTGCAATCTAGAGCGATAATCCTTATGCTTAATTCTATGTAAAAAAAAAACAGATGTACAGTACTAGTCAAAAGTTTGGACACACCAATTCATTCTTTATTTTTACTATTTTTCTTTATTTTTTACTATTATCTACAATGTAGAATAATAGTGAAGACATCAAGACTATGAAAGAAAACATATGGAATCATGTAGAAACCAAAACAGTGTTGAACAAATCATAATATATTTTATATTTCAGATTCTTCAAAGTAGTCACCCTTTGCCTTGATGACAGCTTTGCACACTCTTGGCATTCTCTCAACCAGCTTCACCTGGAATGCTTTTCTAAAAGTCTTGAAGGAGTTCCCACATATGCGGGGCACTTGTTGGCTGCTTTTCCTTCACTCTGAAGTCCAAATCATCGCAAATCATCTCAATTGGGTTGAGGTCAGGGGATTGTGGAGGCCAGGTCATCTGATGCAGCACTCTCCTTCTTGGTCAAATAGCCCCTACGCAGCCTGGAGGTGTTTTGGGTCAGTGTCCTGTTGAAAAACAAATGATAGTCCCACTAAGTGCAAACCAGATGGGATGGCGTATCACTGCAGAATGCTGTGGTAGCCATGCTGGTTAAGTGTGCCTTGAATTATAAATAAATCACAGACAGTGTCACCAGCAAAGCACCCCACACCATCACACCTCCTCCTCCATGCTTCACAGTGGGAACTGCACATGCGGAGATCATCCCTTCACCTACTCCGTGTTTCATGAAGATATGGCGGTTGGATCCAAAAATCTAACATTTGGACTCATTAGACCAAAGGACAGATTTCCACCGGTCTAATGTCCATTGCTCGTGTTTCTTGGCCCAAGCAAGTCTCTCCTAATTATTGATGTCCTTTAGCAGTGTTTTCTTTTCAGCAATTCAATCATGAAGGCCTGATTCACCAAATCTCCTCCTCTCCTCTTCACTAAGTGAAGCATTATTTGGACTGCAAATTCTGAGGCTGGTACCTCTAATGAACTTATCCTCTGCAGCAGAGGTCACTCAGGGTCTTCCTTTCCTGTGGTGGTCCTTATGAGAGCCAGTTTCATCATAGCGCTTGATGGCTTTTGCGACTCCACTTGAAGAAACTTTAAAAGTCTTGAAAGTTTCCGTATTGACTGATGTTCTTGTCTTAAAGTAATGATGGACTGTCATTTCTCTTTGCTTATTTGAGCTGTTCTTGCCATAATATGGACTTGGTATTTTACCAAATAGGGCTATCTTCAGTTTACCAGTCCTACCTTGTCACAACTCAATTGAAATGCACTACATGTGACTACCTCATGAATCTGGTTGAGTGAATGCCTAAGTGTGAAAAGCTGTCATCAAGGCAGAGGGTGGCTACTTTGAAGAATCTCAAATATGGTATGTTTAACACTTTTTTGGTTACTACGTAACTCCATATGTATTATTTCATAGTTTTGATGTATTCACTATTATTCTACAATGTAGAAAATAGTTTAAAAAAAGATGAAAAACCCTTGTTTCAGTAGGCGTTTCCCAACTTTTGACTGGTAGTGTATACTCAGATTCCAAGAACACAGGACGAGATGTTACTATCCTTTGTGCAAGCACTTCCAAGAGTTCATGAACAGTGAGTATTCACTGTTTCCAACAACTTCTTGTTACTGGCGCTAGGCCACTTCACATACGGCCTGTGCCATTGTAGTCTCCTCTCGATTGCAGGTCTGGGAGGCTGGGTGAGTTCCACTCCTGTTGTTGGTTCCACTTCAGTTGTTACTTCGGTGCTTGACAGTGGTACTGATGCACTGCAAACTATGGTTTGCGTCCAGTTGCTGTGCTTCATTCGACTGATTTGATCGCTTTCGCAGAAAGTATAGTTTTCTCAATATCTAAGCATACCTCTTTGAGCTGTCTTTATCCTACCGACTGGTGGTTCCTTTTTTAAAAGAAACTATATATGCTTCTCAAATCAAATCAAATGTATTTGTCACATACACATGGTTAGCAGATGTTAATGCGAGGGTAGAGAAATGCTTGTGCTTCTAGTTTCGACAATGCAGTAATAACCAACGAGTAATCTAACCTAACAATTCTAAAACTACTACCTTATACACACAAGTGTAAAGGGATAAAGAATATGTACATAAAGACATGAATGAGTGATGGTACAGAACGGCATAGGCAAGATGGTATCGAGTACAGTATATACAGTGGAGCAAAAAAGTATTTAGTCAGCCACCAATTGTGCAAGTTTTCCCACTTAAAAAGATGAGAGAGGCCTGTAATTTTCAGTATAGGTACACTTCAACTATGACAGACAAAATGAGAAAACAAAATCCAGAAAATCACTATTTATTTGAACAAATTATGGTCATTTGTCAAATCTGTATACTTGGACTTTGATTTAGCTTTTCCAGTATTAGTAGCCAGATTATAAATTCAACATTTGCAAAACAACCAGTTTTCATGACTTAATAACTCTGAATATTCTTATAATTATTGTCCAAAAGGAAAAGGTATGCTGTCGCACAAGGTTAGCAGGTACATTATGCAACAGATACTCCTGTAAAGCCCAGCTCATTGGCTATCTAGATCGCTTTGTTTGACCCTGAGTGGTGCTTATTTGACAAAGTTAGAGTCGATCAAGTGAAGACAGCCGCGTCAAAGTGGTGCCATGAAGGCTTTGCTCTCTGACCAAATGTGGTGTCCTATAGGATATACTACACCCCTAATGATATAGTGAAGTCTGGTTACATTCTAGGATCTCTGAGGAATACATACGAATGTGATTTGACTGGTTGAAACAACATTTAGGGTTAGATTTTCACAGATTCCTTTCTTTGAAAATTGAACGAGTGGAAATACAAAATCGATCATGCATGCTATATGGACCTTTTGACGATGTGAAAAATGATTTTATCTAACAGAACAACACTTCATGTTATCTCCGGGATCCTTTGGATGATAAATCAGAGCAAGTTTTCAGAATGTAAGTACACATTTCACCTTAATAGAGGTGAATTTATCAATGCTATTGCGGTGAAAAAACAATGTTTTATTGATAGGAGCTCTATTCAAACAATAGCATGGCATTTTTTCGCAGTTATAGCTACTGAAAATTGGACAGTGCAGTTAACAAGAATTGAACCTTTCATCCGATATAAGACCCGTATATGTACCGGCATTGGTTGTTTCTCTAAAATCTGTGATCGTGACACATGGCGCTGCATGATTTACAACTGTCCCGTGACGGGACATCTATCCCTAAGAAGAAAAGCACTTCAATTGGCTCTACTTGCCATTGGCTCAACCATTGGCTCAACATACCACATTTCCATTGGCTCATTTTACACCAAGGCAAACATTTGTACTATATTAACCTCTAACACAATAAATGCATTTGACTTAGTGAAAATCAGTTTTTTTGGACCAAACTTACTTAGCACTTTTTTCCATGTGGTTTCTTCCTTCACAGACTCCATGAAATGACAACTTCTTTCTAAATATTTAATCAAATTATTAATTTTGTGTATGATTTCCTAGAAACAATGGTGGCTTACGCCTTTGGTTCAACTTACCCCATTCTCTCTTACAAGAATGTCTCTTGTGTTACCAGAGTGTTCCACAACCATCAACCATAATGTATTGATTTTGTCTCTGTTATTGTCAACCTTTCGCTCCTGTAATGTGCAGTGTGTTTGCTTTTGACAGGGGAGAGAAGGGCATGAAACAATAGTTGTTGCTCTGTAATCACATCTGAAAAGGTCTTTAGTCACAGAGGGGCCGCCCTTTGGGGTGTATCTGTTAACACCACCTTGGTTGTACACCTGCCCATTCCTATCGAGACAAAGAGAGTGACAGTTGTCCTTTCTGTGTTGTTTAATAGTTTACAGTATCAACAAATGCTGACACCTAGCCATGTGGATGTTGTACGTGTAAGGAGAGAGCTAGGGGAGAGAGATAAAGAGAAAGAGAAAGAGAGATCTGTTAGCTACAGGAGTCATAAGGATTAAGCAAAGGAAGAGGTTCCATCATGTGATTCTGATAAAGACTGAGACGTGACACTGGCAGAGGGAACTTTGTTTTCCCTCAGGGGCACACCAGGAAGATCTTGAAAACACATGATATGCTTTAATTCCCCATTGAAAATGGCATGCTGTTAGAGTAGATACTGACTTGGAGGGCGTAAGAATTATGGCATATTTTTTCACCTATTATCACCCATCTGCAGTGTTGGAGATTCAGGGACCTCTGACCATATGATCAATTTACCTTTCATGATGAAAAGTCTGATAGTGCTGCAACATTCATTAAAAAAAGAGGAAAACAGTTTGACATGGACCGAGTAGGAAATTCAAGCATTCCAGATTAGCATTATTTGGACTGCAAATTCTGAGGCTGGTACCTCTAATGAACTTATCCTCTGCAGCAGAGGTCACTCAGGGTCTTCCTTTCCTGTGGCGGTCCTCATGAGAGCCAGTTTCATCGTAGCGATTGATGGCTTTTGCGACTCCACTTGAAGAAACTTTAAAAGTCTTGAAAGTTTCCGTATTGACTGACGTTCTTGTCTTAAAGTAATGATGGACTGTCATTTCTCATGTCTTAAAGTAATGATGGACTGTCATTTCTCATGTCTTAAAGTAATGATGGACTGTCATTTCTCATGTCTTAAAGTAATGATGGACTGTCATTTCTCATGTCTTAAAGTAATGATGGACTGTCATTTCTCATGTCTTAAAGTAATGATGGACTGTCATTTCTCATGTCTTAAAGTAATGATGGACTGTCATTTCTCATGTCTTAAAGTAATGATGGACTGTCATTTCTCATGTCTTAAAGTAATGATGGACTGTCATTTCTCATGTCTTAAAGTAAGGCATTATTGCTGGAAATGAGCTGGTTTTTCACATGATCAATTGAAATAATGCTTTGGTTACTCCAATACAACAAGCCTGTGATCACAGCTGCCTGCTCTGCCTCCTCTAGCGCTCCATAAAACAGAGGCCAAGGAAGAGAGCGAGAGAGACAGGGAGAGAGAGAGGCAGCAGGGTGCAGACCTGACACCATTGGTGTGAATTCTAAAGCTGACACTTTCGGAGGGACCCCTGCCACTCAGGGCATCACAGGTCAAGCAGGGGACGAAGCAGGTGACACTGACGAAACAGGGAACACTTTATGTGGTCAGAGCCTCTGATGACAGTCCGGTTATACCCTTGCTTGTTACCCTCAGAGCAGCAGTCAGCTAATATAAAGACATGACTCTAACTACAAACACAAAACCTGCGATGTCAACTAAATTCAGCTAAATTCAACAACTACAATCACATTCAAAAGAGGCTAATCATTTTAATCGCTTTTGCAAATGTGTTAATATCAAAGGATTACACTGTATAAAACAGTGACTGTATAAAACATTAGGAACACCTACTTTACATTGAGTTTCAGCCCCTTTTGCCATTAGAACAGCCTAAATTTGTCAGGGCATGGACAGGGCATCCACAGGGATGCTGGCCCATGTTGGCTCCAATGCTTCCCATAGTTGTGTCAAGTTGGCTGGATGTCCTTTCGGTGGTGAACCATTCTTGATACCACAGGCGGTTGGTGTAACCTTAATTGGGGAGGACAGGCTTGTGGTAATGACTGGAGAGGAATTAGTGGAATGGTATCAAATACATCAAACACATGGTTTCCATGGTTTCCAGGTGTTTGGTGCCATTCCATTTGCTCTGTTCCAGCCATAATTATGAGCTGTCCTCCCCTCAGCAGCCTCCACTGCTTGATACGCATGGGACACTATTGAGCATGAAAAACCCAGCAGAGTTACAGTTCTTGACACAAACCATACCCCGTTCAAAGGCACTTAATTCTTTTGTCTTGTCCATTCATCCTTTGAATAGCACACCTACACAATCCATGTCTCAATTGTCTCAAGGCTTAAAAAGTCCTCCTTTAACCTGTCTCCCCCCTTCTTCTACACTGACTGGAGTGGATTTAACAAGTGACATCGATAACGGATGATGGCTTTCAGTTGGATTCACCTGGTCAATCCACGTCATGGAAAGGTCTTCTTAATGTTTTGTACACTCAGTGTACCGTATGTGTACCATATCACATGCAGACATCTTATCACATGTAACATGCTGTGATGACTGGTAAACACAGCTGCACGAAGACAACAAACATGAAGGCTGACTTGACTTGTTCTCCCCATCTGCCAAATACATGTTATGTCAATCTGACCCAGCTGTTTCAATGTCAACAAAAAGGCTGTCTTGTGTTGCACATCTATTTCTCAGTGTTTCTGAAATGTCTGAGATTAGCTACCTGCTACCTGCTGATTATATCCAGTCAATTTGGCTTGCTCTTGATAAAACAAGAATGTTCCTCTTTGTAGTACTCTGTTGTGCAGAGAGATAAGGGACCCAATTGGAACCAGCGCTCCGTAGCTCGGCTAGATTTCACTTTGATTTCAAACCCCTGTACTTGTCTCCTCAGAGAGGACACACTGCGTACTGGACCTTATTCCAACTAAGCTACAGAAAGAGCTACTTCATGTGCTTGGCCCTCCTATGTTGAACATAATATATGGCTTTCCTCTGGATGTGTACCAAACTCACTAAAAGTGGAAGTAATAATGTCTCTTCTGAAAAAGCCAAAACTTGACCTGGAATTTTCTTTTTTACTATTGGCCTATGTGGACTCTCCCATTCCTCTCAAATGTATTTTGAAAAAGCTTTTGCTCAGCAACTCACTGCTTAACTAAAGACAAATCATGTAAACGAAACGCTCCAATCTGGTTTTAGACCCCATCATAGTACTGATACTGCACTCGTGAAGGTAGTAAATGACCTTTTGATAGCATCACACCAACGTACTGCGTCTGTCCCACGTGCTCGTAGACCATAGTGTTGCTTTTGACACCATCAATCACCATATTCATATCTACATGTACACTACGGTCACAAGACGCAGGCCTCCTTATTGGTCCTAGAATTTATAAACACCACCCATGTCTCAGTATTTACGCTGCAGTAGCCTATGTGCCGTGGGGATCAGTCTGTCCTATCTGGTGTAATTCTACAGTCTTATCTGGTGTCACTCTCTCTCCCTCTTCCTTCCTTTCCTGGCTGTCGGATCCCCAGTCCACTTGGTCGTGCTGCTGATCCAGTTTCTGCTGTCTTGCCTGTGGCTATGAAACCCCAACCTGTTCCTCAGACATGCTACCATGTCATGATGCTGCTCCGGTTTAAACTGTTCTGCCTGTGGCTATGGAACCCGGACCTGTTCACAGGATGTGCTACCTTGTCCCGGACCTGCTTTTCGACCCTTTCTCTCCATACCCCACACCCCACCACCACCTCACCACCCACCCCCCCACCTCTCTACCACACCTGCTGTCTCAACCTCTAAATGTTCAGCTATGCAGGCCAACTGACATTTACTCCTGAGGTGCTGACCTGTTGCACCCTCTATAACAAATGTGATTATTTTTTGATCCTACTGGTCATCTATGAACGTTTGAACTTCTTGAAGAATGATCTCACCTTACTGGCCATGTACTCTTATAATCTCCACCGGGCACAGCCAGAAGAGGACTGGCCACCCCTCTGTGCCTGGTTCCTCTCTAGTGCCTGGTTCCTCTCTTCCAAGTTTTTTTTTCACGCATTGCTGTTTCGGGTTTTTGGCTGTGTTTCTGTATAAGCACTTTTTGACATCTGCCGATGTAAAAAGGCCTTTATAAATCAATTTGATTGATTGACACTGAAGTGGTGTGCAAAGACATTCAGTAATTTCTAGCTGTGAGATTATAAGAGGGTGACAACCTCATGCCATCAGTGACAGATGCAAATTTTAAAGTTATTAGAATATCCCTTTTCATTAAGGAATTACTATTCAATTGACTGGCCACTCTCTTAGATGCAGTAAGAGTGAACGGCAAATGAATACTGACTACAGGCATATTTATTAGATGAGTTACTAACACCACATTTTATAACAATCTAATCCCCTGAATGGAAAACTTGATGAAGTTGCTGAAATAACACTCCAGCCTTTAGCTAAGACATAAAATCCCCAATTACTGTCAGATCTGAAATGTCAGCTGTGCACTTATATAGACTTTGGGTGGACTGTCTGAAATTATGCAATATGTGTAATGGCAGAATCTGTCAATCAGAAGGTTTCCCACTAGCTCTGGCTAAAGAGTGGGGTAGGTTAGAATTCTCATCCAAAAGTTGTCTGAAATGTCAGTATCACTTTCAGTGGAGGCTTCTCAGAGGTGGAAGGGGAGAAGCACCCTCCTCAGTGAATTTCACAAAAATGTTAATTGTAAAACATTTAAAATGTGATCCTTTTTAGATGAAGCTATACTAAATATAATCACGTCACCAAATAATTTATTAAAATACACTACTTTGCAATGAAGGTCTACAGTAGCAACACCAGGGTAGCACCATGGTGTAGCCGGAGGACAGCTAGCTTCCATCCTCCTCTGGGTACATTGACTTGGTTCATGGTTCGCACTCCTTTCCATAGACTTATAACAGTAATTTTAACAACTTCCAGGAGGATGTCCTCCAGCCTATCAGAGCTTTTGCAGCAAGAACTGACATGTTGTCCACCCAATCAAAGGATCAGAGAATTAATCTAGTACTAGCGCTGCAGTGTATAAGCTACAGCTAGCTAGCGCTGCAGTGTATAAAATGTGGTGAGTAGTTGACTCAAAAAAAGAGAAAGACAATAGTTGAACAGTTTTGAACAAATTAATTTCTTCCAAAATGAAGGAGAAGCAAGAGTGAAATAGAGAGAGATATGTTGCTTTTTTCACATTCAGTTTCACTTACTTAGCTATCAAATGCAGCTACTGAAACACCCTGCTCAAATAGAGAGATGCTGTGTTAGCTAGCTAGCTATGACTTTTCAACACAACACTAGAACTCTTCCAAGTCAAGGTAAGCTTTTGGTATTACAATTATTTTGCCAACGGGGCTTCCCCATGTAACTGCTTACTAACTGTACACTGTAACGTTACTGCATGATTGTAGCGGGTTACCAAACGCATGAGTTCTATCAGCTATGCTGACTATGACGTTAATTTAGCTAATATGGTGACAACGATGTAGGCTGTGTGTAGCGGTTTGGCTTGTAAAGGTTTTTTCGCCTGGTCCCATACAGCTGATGTGTTGTGGATTGAAATTCACAAGCAAGGGAAGAGGTGAGAGGAGGAGAACGCATATGTGCGAGAAGGAATGGAACGTGGCTGCTATGAAATTGAACTGAGTTTACGCGTGATAGGGGTGTATTCCTTCCACTGGTTCTGTTGAAAAATGTTTCTTAAGTGGAAGCAAACGGAACAAAACAGGGATGAACATACCTGAATTTGTCCAATAGAAACTCTCGTTTGGAACTGTTGGACTTAATGATAAAACCCTACATCAGCTAGAGTGTACAAGGTGGTTTTGAATGTCACTGTATGTAGCCTCAAATTTGTCTCTCGACCTGTAAGCACCTACGTTGTAAACTTTAATTCGTAGGCTAGGATGTAGAAACCTCATGATGGGTATAGGGAAATTTTGAGTATCATGCAATAGCCTAAACCTATCGCTGTAACATTGAACTGGGTGAATGGAAAATGAATGAGAGTCATCCCAATATGCTGTAATAGAAATAAGGCCATGCTGATTAATTATTTGGGTGGTCTTCCCTCATCTAAAACGGCACTAACCGACACTACTTTCAATATTGTCAGTACCGCTTGGTGGTATGACAGGACCAAATCCATAACTGCAATGAAAATGAATGGGACTGTAGCGACTGTGTTGGCACCGAAATCCAGGGTGTAATGAAAACAAATGGGAATGTAGCGACTATGTTTGCACCAAAATCCAGGGTGTAATGAAAAGTATTGGGACTGTAATGACTGTGTTGGCATCAAAATCCAGGCTGCAATGAAAAGGCATGGGACTGTAGCGACTATGTAGGCATTCATATACAAGCTGTAATGAAAACTAATTGGACTGTAGCGACTGTGTTGGCATTAATATCCAGGCTGTAATGAAAACTAATTGGACTGTAGCGACTGTGTTGGCATTAATATCCAGACTGTAATGAAAACAAATGGGACTGTAGTGACTGAGTTGGCATTAATATCCAGGCTGTAATGAAAACTAATGGGACTGTAGTGACTGTGTTAGCATTAATATCCAGGCTGTAATGAAAACTAATGGGACTGTAGTCAATGTGTTGGCATCAAAATCTGGGGTGTGATCTACGTTTCCATTCAAGCGTTGATTGACATGGTAATGGACCAATAGTATTGGAGAAGAGTTGAAATAACAGACCCCTCATGCATTATGAAACTCTGTGCCGTACAATCTCTTTCCACCATGTGTAGCGCTTCTCTCGCAGATGAAAAACAAGAAATGATCAACAGTGAGGGTAATGGTGATTGTAAATGTAATTACTTGTGAGTTCATCAATAGTTAATTCAATAAATTGTACATTTTTTGCATAATCACTATCATGACTCTCAATCATGACTCTCAAAAATCATGAAGATACATTTAGCACTGCCAAAAAACCCTATTCAAATATGACACAAACCTTCAAGTAGGTATGTAACGAGACATTATATAAACTCTTCATAGTGTTTTATTTACATGTTATTTAAATTTTTTGATAAGTTGGACAAATCGGGTGAAAAAAGCTGTTTCCCCACACAACACTACCACGCAGCAGCTTCCGCTTCCCCACCCATCATTTAAAAAAGTTCCGTCAGAGCTCCATTGCCTTCTTCAATCATGCAGAGACGTGCAGCATGAAGGTCTCATAATTGATTTTGCTGGAAAGGGGAGAAATTGTGCTTTACAATGGTATTCATATTACAGCTGACCTGGAAGTATTATGTTTTTTGGGGAGCTAAACTAATGTCAAATGTACAGAACAGCGCGATGTACAAAAGTGTGTTAGCTATCGTTACTTACTTTTGCTTCTTTGGAATAAAAATGGACACACTTCGATATGGGTTCTCATTGTACTAGTTCTACGCTAGATGTTCATTTCAAATAAGTGGAAATGTACCTACCTCTCTTAACTATTCAGTCCTACTTAACTTGTGTTTGGAATTGCTTCAAGCTCCGGAGATGAGAGAAAATGAAGTGAATCTCTTTAACTACCGTATGAATATGGATGAAAATGCCTCCTAGGCATCATGTGGCCTTGGATCATAAATATTCCCACAGCAAAATTATTGAGTCATTTAAATGGTGACCTTGCTCTGAAAATTCATCTCTTCATCCAGCAAATCTGAGGAGAAAAAGAAATGACTGGGGCACTATGTCATTTTTGTACCAAGACAAATGACTATGCTCAACCATTCAGACTGTAAAGAGTTTTCTATACGGGAACTTGGGCAACAACTAAGCTTAGAAAATTGTTGGACCTTGTGATTCTGTAAACACAGTATGTTTTTCAATGTCCAGATAATGTTCGGTTTGAGGAGTGCACTGTTGTATATTTCTGTCACAGATCTCTATTGGGAGAAATCTTCTCAAAGAATGTTGTGCAGTTGTACATCAGGCCTAGTGGCATTTTAGTGTTGGAAATTATTTTAGGTTTTAATGATGTAATCAGTTCTGACGCAGTACTAACAGAATTTGGTACATCGCACCATGTTATTGATATCCAAATAGTAGTTACAGTCTTGTCCCATCGCTGCAACTCCCGTACGGACTTGGGAGAGGCGAAGGTCGAGAAACGTGCATCCTCCGAAACACGACCCTGCCAAGCCGCACTGCGTCTTGACACAATGTCCGCTTAACCCGGAAGCCAGCCGCACCAATGTGTCAGAGAAAACACTCTACACCTGGCGACCAGGTCAGCGTGCAGATGTGCCCGGCCCGCCACAAGAGTTACTAAAGCGCAAAGGGACAAGGACAACACGGCTTGGGCCAAAACCTCCCCTAACCCACACGACACTGGGCAAATTGTCCCGGTCACGGCCGGCTGCGACACAGCCTGGGACTGATCCAGGATCTGTAGTGACGCAGCTCGGGAGGCCCTCCCTGGACGTTTTTGTTAATGTTACTGTAGGGTTGTGCAATGGTCAATCTGACCCTACCTTTCTCTGCCTTATATTTATCTCTGAGCAGCTGGTCAGGGAGTTCGGGGGATTGGACTTTGCTATCTGAGGCCATTTTCAGTGTGAGTGGAACTTTCACATCAGCGGCCCATCTGTGACCAGTCCTATAGCCTCTAGCCTCTCTCTGTGACATTAAATAAATAATAAAACACTGTTGACAAAACACACACATATACACACATATATATATATCGCAATCTGCTAGCTGATATGGCTTAGCGGAGTAACACTGTATTTGTGGTATTCTGCTGATATGGCTGACTTGTGGACCACAGTTGAGGGGACTGGCGCAGCTGCCTCCTGTCCAGGAGGAGCTTCTGACCCTGAAGTCAACCTCATCCATCTACCCCTGTAGGCAAACAGCTAGTATAAATACATTATTGTATAATCTTGGTGAAAAATGTGGAATGTAATGTGTTAACGACTAAGATATTATAAACGGTTGTAGATAAACTATATTTTTCACAGTGATTTATTAATGATCACATTGTCCATAATAGGTTGGTCACATGTTTACTTCAGCTGTGCCTGCGCTACATACTCACACACAACGCCAAACACACTACGATGATTTCTGAATGTTTCAGAGTTCTTAATGTGAGCGCTACCCTCAATCACTGTTGCATAGAGGAGGCAGGAGAGTAGCTTCAGGTGAATTGTTGAGGACATTTTATTATTGTGGCATTTCAGAATGATAGATGGTTTCCTTGGGCTCTGTATATTTCTGGGAGAATGGATGTCAGAAGAACTCTCTCATATATTATGGAGACCATCATTACCTGACAACTTTCGAGTGCCGCAAGAGCAATTCTATAACCTAAAAAATATATCATACCTTCATTTCGGTTCCATATTAAGGACTGGGCTTTAGAGAAGATATTTTTCCATTATGCAAATCCTCTGGTGTATTAGTAAACCTAGTGGTGGCAGGTAGCCTTTTGAACCCTTTTGGTTACAAGTAGGGGGCAGCAGGGTAGCCTAGTGGTTAGAGCGTTGGAATAGTATCTGAAAGGTCTCAAGATCAAAACCCTGAGCTGACAAGGGAAAAATCTGTCGTTCTGCCCCTAAACAAGGCAGTTAACCCACTGTTCCTTGGCCATCATTGAAAATCAGACATTTGTCTTAACTGACTTGCCTTGTTAAAAAAATGGGTCCAAATGTGATTAACATACTTGCAAGAACAGTTGTTATTGTTCCTGGTATACAGATGTATGATATTAATTTGACCTATATTGTCACAGCAAAATAATCCTGCAGCAACAGGTGTTGAAATTTAGTCCATAATGTTGCTTGATCAGTCTATTAGCTGACCAAAAGTAGGCTACATGAAAAGTTCAATACTGTTAATATAAGAGCGTGTTTCCAGTGAATGTATGTAAATCACAAAGCTCATTTGCAATTCCTGGTTGGATTTGCAAAAAAAAAAGAAAAGCTGATTGGATTTTCAAAAGTCATCAAAGTCATATTTTCTTCACCCAACTTCTAACCTAACGGAATTTTTTTTTTGATTTCAAGTTCAATTCATATTAGTTGACAACCAAATGTAAATAAATCTATGTCCATGCTGAAATGTTTGTTATGGTATGAAAATATTTGGTTAACAATACAACACCTTCTTGAGAGAGAGAGAGAGAGAGAGAGAGAGAGAGAGAGAGAGAGAGAGAGAG
Organism: Oncorhynchus masou masou; assembly: GCF_036934945.1. NCBI lineage: Eukaryota > Metazoa > Chordata > Actinopteri > Salmoniformes > Salmonidae > Oncorhynchus > Oncorhynchus masou. Next base: position 43,823,933 of record NC_088221.1, on the reverse strand, counting down.
AAACCATCTCTTCCTCTTCAATCTCTGTCATGTGTCAAATGATGGTGTCGTCACGGAGGCTGCCTCTAATTGAATTACAGGCACACAGCTATTTTAACCCTTCCATAGCACATTGTGATTCAGTCACAGAGTAGGGAGATCAATAACACATTACTGTGAATTAAATCACAAACATCTATAGCATGACTATTCTTGATGTTCAGAATATCAACCAAACATGAAATATGAGTTTTGACGTTCTCACTTGGGTTCGACTGATATATCATCTGCCTTGACTAGTTAGTGATGAAGAATGAGACAGCATACTTGAACAGACTTGACATTTGAGTGGACTATTCTGGCCACTAATATAATTATTGGTCTCACAGGGTCATACCCTAGGGGCATCATCAAAAACAATTCTACTAGTCACAAACTGGCATGCCATTTTGTAAAAAATACTGACATTTAGTACAAGATTGGCTTAATCTTCCATGTGAATGGATTGAGGCTGCCATGATTAATTTGTACATCCTGATTGAAAAAGATTTGGGTTTGACCTTAGTACATCTGTCAATTGATCTCCCTAATATTTGTAAATGGTTGAATGAAACATGTGTGTAAAAGGAATAATCCAGAAGGATGCAATTAACCAAATCCAGTAAATTGCATGAAACTGAAGAAAAAGAGGATCAAGCCTTGGAACTCAGTGTTGGAACTACTACCAAGCAGAGAGAATCCTATGGTGGTTAGACCATAATCAGTCTATCGTTGATGTCCGCATTAAAGAAAAGAGCCAGGGCTTTTCCGACTGAGACCCTATCTGGGTAGACTGGGAGGAAAACCAATTAGACCATAGGATCTATCCTTAAGGCCCTATTGGAAAGGCACAATGCTCAAAGAAAGAGGCACATCAGAAGTAGGATCAACTTGTCTGTGAACTAATGTTGTGTGTTGTAGGGTCACAGGGGCAGCATCAGTGTTGTACAACAGATTGGGCAGGCCTTCTGCTCGTGGCAGTGCTTGTGCTGAACCAGGAAAATATTATTCCTTTTTTTCTCCACTCTGAGAGCTTCTGCTGTGAGTCCTTCACCATATCTCTGCTCAGCAGTCAATGTCTGGCACTAAGCCTAAAGCACAGACCAACATAAAAGGCTTTTGATTGCACAAACCTGGCCATGTATGGTTGGGCATGTGCTTGCAGTTTATCTCATCGGCTTTTTTTTAACCAGTGTGCGCATGGAAACCACCTTAGAATGGCTTTGAGACTAATAGATTTGTTTTAGCTAATCTATTTCAAGATAACCATGATTCCTAATTCAATATGACAGTGATAACTCACTTCATAAGGATCTCAAGCTAAATCAGCTACCCTGAAAAAAATGATTCACTTTGTCGTTCTCTCAAAATAATGAGAGCCTGTTCTCTAATAGTTGGAGTGTGTTAATGAATAAGTGAGAGATTTGATGAGAACAGCAGGAATCTAGTGGACAGGCACGTGATCTCTCAGAGCTTCCATAAAAAAAACTGAAAGGCAAGATGGACTGGGATTGAGCTGCGCAGATCTAGGTACCTTTGGGGAACCAGGAGAGAACAGCCATACATCATCATTATCTGACTGAAACAGAGCTGCTCAGCAACAAGAGCATGACAAACAATATCAGTTCACAATTGACAGGACAACTTGACAGTACAAGCAGGCAATAACTTGAAACTTTACTTCAGTGTATCTGAACAACTAGGAGAAGTCCGATAACTACTAGAGGAATATACCCGTTCCAGTCATCTGGCAACACATTTAACAAGAGTGCATGTGTTGCCTGCTCTTGAAATAACCATGTTTTATCCCCTAATTGTTCAGTCTTATTATAACACACAGGCGTAAGAATATTGCTTGAATCACAACTGCCATTGTGTGTCATCTAACAAAATAGCTTTTATTTTTTTTGTTAGCTCGGATCATATATCCCATTCATCAAACCAGAACTCATGGCACATACCTCCATTAGGTATCAAGACTAGAATAGGATAAAGATTTTATTTTCAAGTTCAACCTTGTTCAATCACACAGGTCTGGGATCAGCGTTGCTGTAATTAGATATTATGAAGGCTGGAAAATCCTGTGTCTCACAGTATATTTCATACCTGAATATTTCACAACCTGGAGACACACTGAGGTTGGACATGGACAGGACCATAGAGATCCTATAATGTAATTGAATGGACATGACAACCTATGGACAGGGCAGCCTATGGACATGACAGCCTATAGACAGGGCAGCCTATGGACATGACAGCCTATGGACAGAGCAGCCCATGGACAGGGCAGCCTATAGACAGGGCAGCCTACGGACAGGGCAGCCTATGGACATGACAGCCTATAGACAGGGAAGCCTACGGACAGGGCAGCCTATGGACATGACAGCCTATAGACAGGGCAGCCTATAGACAGGGCAGCCTACGGACAGGGCAGCCTACGGACAGGGCAGCCTATGGACATGGCAGCCTACGGACAGGGCAGCCTATAGACAGGGCAGCCTATGGACATGACAGCCTATGGACATGACAGCCTATGGACAGGGCAGCCTATGGACATGACAGCCTATGGACAGGGCAGCCTATGGACATGACAGCCTATAGACAGGGCAGCCTACGGACATGGCAGCCTACGGACAAGGCAGCCTATGGACATGGCAGCCTATGGACAAGGCAGCCTATGGACATGGCAGCCTATAGACAGGGCAGCCTATAGACAGGGCAGCCTATAGACATGACAGCCTATAGACAGGGCAACCTATGGACATGACAGCCTACAGACAGGGCAGCCTATAGACAGGGCAGCCTATGGACATGACAGCCTACGGACAGGGCAGCCTACGGACAGGGCAGCCTACAGACAGGGCAGCCTACAGACAGGGCAGCCTATAGACAGGGCAGCCTATAGACAGGGCAGTCTATGGACAGGGCAGCCTATGGACAGGGCAGCCTATAGACAGGGCAGCCTATAGACAGGGCAGCCTATAGACAGGGCAGCCTATGGACAAGGCAGCCTATGGACAGGGCAGCCTATAGACAGGGCAGCCTATGGACAGGGCAGCCTATAGACAGGGCAGCCTATAGACAGGGCAGCCTATGGACAGGGCAGCCTATGGACATGGCAGCCTATAGACAGGGCAGCCAAACAACAAGTCTCTAGGCTGACCTGTAAGACGATGAACACTCTCTGAAAAGCTGACATTGGAGTAGAGTTAGCTCTGTGCAGAGGTGTTGGTATCATTCTGCTGTGCCAGTTTCATGTCAGGGATTCTGCTCTGAGTGTAGTAGAAACCGGGGCCTAGATATGTCAGGTGCTTCCATTCAATGCTGTCTGAATTCTGCCTGCATAGCTACCTCCATCGCTCCACTTTCTAGTTAACGGTGGAATACTTCAGTTAGAGTAGCTCATGAATCTGTTGACGTGAGATATACTGATATTCTTAACAGATATCAACAACAACAAATCAGTGTGTCCGTCTAACGGCGGTGGAAGAAGGTGAGGACCAATGCGCAGCGTGGTAAGTGTCCATATTTTTAATAAAGTAATAGAACACTGAACAAAAACAACAAAGTTAACGACCTAAACAGTTCTGTCTGGTGCAGATACAAACACCCAACAGAAAACAATCACCTACACCACGCAGGTGGGAAAAGGCTACCTAAGTTTGATTCTCAATCAGAGACAACGAACGGCACCTGCCTCTGATTGAGAGCCATACCAGGCCAAACACAAAACCACAACATAGAAAAAGGAAAATAGACTACCCACCCAACTCACTCCCTGACCATACTAAAACAAAGACATAACAAAAGAACTAAGGTCAGAACGTGACAGTCCGAATATTAAAGTGTACTTGACTGGCGGGCCTCATTCTTTCATTCTCATTTTAGGTATCTGACAACAGAATTACAGGTTAACCAAAAATTAAGCTTCAAAGTCTCAATATTTTTGTCAACCTTCTAAAACAGATGACGTTGTAATCTAATGTCACTTCTCAACCTTTTCTGTTCTTTCTAAATTGTAATTAGCAGTGTTGTACCGTACAATGTCTCACACTGTAGATAAAATATGAGGCAATGTGAGGCAACATTTTGCTGTTTCATGACCAATATCTGTAATTAGTCTCTCAGAACAGTGTATGGTTCAGGTACGTTGGGTGGGATATTGACAGATGCCCATGAATAATGCTAGCACCTGGTCCACTGGAACAATGTCAAAAATGCCACTTCAAATACATGTGCCTTTAATATCCCCTTCAGTATTGTCAGCGTACACCTCCAGCATTCAGTTTCGCCCATAAATTGGGGTCAAAATTCTCATAATGAGTGAGGTCACCACAAGGGATAAAGTAGGTTTAGTTATTGGCTATTTCATTACTCAGTGGTAAAAACAGAACATTTCTATTGGCTTTTTGTATACACCTCTTGTCTGATCCCAGCCATAATGTGTACTTTACATGAGCACTACATAAATCTGTGTTACTGATGGGAAGATACCATTAGACATACTATGTGCATTGCTTGTCCAACAAGTCACAAATACCAGTCATTATCCCGTGAGCATATGACAGTGATGAGGCTGCTTGATTGGAAATTGCTGATTGAGACAGTGCATCACATAGCCCCTCTAGTAAGTTAACCTATGTCATTGTTGGCCTTGCATCCAGGAATCACAAAACTCAGGCATGCTATTTAGATGATTCCATCAATAGCTCAATCACATGCTGTGTCCTCTTTAAGAGAAGAATTTCACAACCATATTGCTCCAAGCTTCAGATTCAATTGAAAAGGCATCTATTGTTTTCCTATCATGGTTGTTAGGTTCCAAGAATCCCACAACTGATTAAGTAGATAGAGCCCTTGAAGGAGCTGGAGTAGCATTTTGATGAGACTAACCCAGGTATTTCAATATACATCCATAACCTTTACCACACAGCAGGGGATACAGCCAGGGAATGTATTCAGAGAGGCCTGCAAGCGAACATCTGTCTTCCTGGTCCAGAGGTCATCTCAGGACAGGCCGAGGTGTGACAGACCATTGGTTACGACTTTACTGGAAGGTGTCGCAAGGTGAGAGACAAACTATGATAAGACTGGCTTCACTGCCCAAAAAACTCAATTTTTTTTTAATGTGAGAACAAATCAGGTGAAAAAATGAACGTGAAATTTTCACACGTTTTTCCCTTATGAGAAAAAAAATGTCCCCACACTGGAATGTCTTTCACACAATCCAATAATGCAGTAGAAACAGTACATTAGGGACAGTCGATCGACACCAAAAGGGCAGAAAGTGATAAAGAGGGGATACTCACACCTGCCCCAGGAGGTGGAAGATCACTTCACCTTCCTTCTGCTCTTGTGGATCCCCAGTTGTAACACATATGTTTCACATGATTATTTATAACCAATTCCAGCTACACCTGGTCTGGTTAGACTGACCCTGCTTAGCTTCAGAGGGAAACCAGCAGTGGGATTGTCATGTCCTGCTCCTCCCCTCCGGTGTTCGACATCGCCAGTTTACTAACCACCGGTCCTGGGAACCATCATTACCCACACCTGCACTTCATCATTACTCACACCCTTTATCTGGCACTCTCTTAGGTTCCTTCACCAGGCACTATTGTTTCTGTTGGTCATTTCTAGACATTACTCCTACGTTGTATCACTTCATGTTATTTATTATATTACATTTATCACCAGCACCAGCTTCTCGACTCCCAGTGTCTACGTTACAGAATACTGCCTCACAAAATGGAAGCAGCAGGAAATCAGAACATCCCCCAGACGGTCGACGAGCAGGGACACCTTCGTCGTCAACACCACGACCAGCTGGCACAACTGGGGATGGCTATGAAGAGGTACTTCGTAGTGTTCAACATCTCAAACATACCCGAGAGGCGTTGCCTTCAACTAGTGAAGGCTACGCTACCACCAGTCGACCCAGTGAGCCAGCACACCAGCCCATTCAGTAACCTGCCCAGACCAGCGATGCCTGTTTGTCCATCCTTGATAAATATGACGGCACCCCATCTAAATGCTGTGGGTTCCTACTACAGTGTTCCCTCTACTTCGCACACCAGATAGGAGCTCCTACCACCGAGAGGTCCAAGGTTACAATTGTTATTTCTCTACTGACTGGGCGGGCATTGGAATGGGCCATGGCTGTCTGGGAGAGAGGAGAGGAGGAACTGGATTCGCATGAGGGGTTCATGGCTCGTTTCAGAGGTATCTTCGATCATCCACCGGAGGGCAGAGAGGGGGGTGAGCACCTAGAGGAACCAGACGGCTGCTGAGTATGTGCTCACCTTCCACTTCTTCTTTCACCTTCCGGATAGTAGCAACATCCAGGGGATGGAATGAGCCGGCGCTTCATACCCAATTCAGAAGAGGACAGCGCAAGGAGGTTCAGACCGAACTGGCCTGTCAATACGACAACCTCTGCTTGGACGCACTCATCGCGATGGCCATCAGTCTGTATTACCTTCTTCGGGAACACTTTGGATCACAGCCTGAATCCATGGAGGTAGGGGTCACACACCTCCCCGTGGTGGAGCATTGCAGACGGAGACTGCGGGGGCTCTGTCTCTATTGTGGTCAAGGGGCAGGTGTGAGTATCCCCTCTTTATCACTTTCTGCCTTTTTGGAGTCGATCGCACTGGTTGTCTGTCCCTAATGTATTGTTTCTACAGCATTAGTGGATTCTGTGGCAGACCCTTGCTTCTCTCTCAACATCATACCCGCTCTCCTTTCCCGGTTCAAACCCTCGATAATCTTCCATTAGGTTCCGGGACCATCACACACATCACCAAACCACTAGCCCTCACCGTGGAGTCTATCCATCAGGGGAACAATCCCTCTTCATAACCAGTGCACCAGATCGCAAGATCATCCTCGACCTCTCTTGGCTTCAATGCCACAACCCCAACATTTCATGGTCGAGGAGGAAAATCACAGACTGGCCACCCGAAGGCCAGATGACCTGCTTCCCAGTGCCCTGTTGTTCCATGTCGTTGGAGAGTCCTGTGGTTGCCCTTCAGCCCAACATCCCGGAGGTATATTTTCCAAAACCCGTGCCACCTGTCTCCCTCCTCATCGCCCCTGGGACTGTGCCATCAACCTGCTTGCAGGCTCTGTGCCCTCACGTAGACGCATCTACCCTCTGATGGTGGCTGAAACCCAGGCCATGGAGGATTACATCCTCGCACGGCCACTTCTCCTGTGTCGGCAGGTTTCTTCTTCATGGCCATGAAGGATGGAAGGTTATGCCCATGTATTGATTACAGAGGACTCAATGAAATCCCCACCTAGTACCATTACCCACTCCCATTGGAGCAGGCAGCCATAAAACTGCTCCGCGGGGCCCGGTTCTTTACCAAGTTGGACCTGCGGAGTGCATACAATCTCATCTGCATCTGGGAAGGGGATGAATGGAAGACAGATTTTAGCACGATGTCTGGTCACAACAAGTACTTGGTGATGCCATTGGGCTTAGCCAATGCTCCTTCAGTGTTCCAGGCATTTGTCAACGAAGTGTTGACAAACACGCTCGGACGCCATAAGCATTTCGCTACACTCACAATAACATCTGCTAACCATATGTATGTGATCAATACAATTTGATTTGATTTGACCTAGCTATCGTCGCTGGACATCCAGGTATTTCTCACACTATTAGTTATGTCACTCCTCCACTGGGCTGACTCCCTACCTGTTTGTTTGGGTTTTCAGCCGGCTCTGACTTCGTGAACCCCGGGCCAGACCGAAGCTCCTGCGGTTGATGTGTGGTTCAGGTGTGCAGAAGAAGTGTGGAGCGAGGCTCACCTGAGACTCCTGTGCGCCATCCACCGTCAGAAGGAGCAGGCAGACCTCCAACACAGTGAGACTCACATGTTCCATCCTGGGGATCGCGCCTGGCTCTCTACCAGGAACCAATCCGCCTGCCCTACAAGAAGCTGTACCCCCGGTTTGTGGGGCTGTTCAAGGTTCTCTGGAGGGTCAACGAGGTGACGTATCGGTTAAAGCTTCCCAGTGACTACCGTATCTGTCCTTCTTTTCATGTCTCCCTTCTCATGCTGGTGGATTGGGATATGTACGGCCCAGAGGAGCAGTGTTGGGTTCCGATGGAGGACATTCTGGATCTCAAAATCATCTGTGGTTTCCATCGTCGCTGCCCAGACGGTCCACTCCTCGTCCTCGGGGCCGTCCCTCTGTTCAGCATCGTCCTGTGGCTGGTTCCACGCGCCGTGGGGAGGTACTGTCACTCCCGCTCCTCCCCTCTGGCGTTCGACATCGTCGGTTTACTAACCACCATTCCTGGGAACCGTCATTATGCGCACCTGGCTTTCACCATTACGCGCACCTGGCTTTCATCATTACGTGCACCTGGCTTTCATCATTACGTGCACCTGGCTTTCACCATTACGTGCACCTGTCTTTCATCATTACAAGATGTCATTTTTTGGGGCAAAAATGTGAGTTGGAAATGTTATTGTCCTATGTGAAACTGCAAATTTGACTTATTCTTCTTGTAAAACTAAACTCCTTTCATGATTTTGAAAGTGTAGGGTGAGGAGAATGGATCTGGCTGATGGTAGAATAACTGGAATGAAGTTGGAGCTCTGACACTATTATGGCCCAACATTAGTCTTTTAAATTATTTGCAAAAAATGATTAGACATAATTGGAATTTGTTTGTGCAAGACTATGCATGGCATGTCTCCCAATAAACCACAAAGCATCAGAACGTAACGGCAACATCTAAAAGACGGATGCATGAATGCCAACCCGAGACTCCCACGTTTCAGTCCCCGGGGCCGTGTTTTATAATGGGTTATATCTTACAAATGACACAGGAGACAATCATTACAGCATTTGTTCAGGGGACTATATACAGTACCTGCCTTTCCTTCTTCTTCCTTGTGGGAATAATGGATACCATGGTTGGTCACAAGTCGATAATAAAACATAATGTATTGTAGTTTCATCACAGTTATGTTGAAAGGAAAGCCTCTATTGTGGACATCTGGCAGTCTGATATCCAGGTCAGATATTTGAAGGGCACATATCAGGGTAAATTAATGGAAGAGAAAAGTGAATGGTTACTGTTTTACTTCCAACCCCACACCATCCAGTTTGACATGTGCTTCCCTTGAAGTTCAATCACTGTGCTGTTCAGTTGCTGTGCTGCTGTTTTCTCCCTATAGTCAGGTGGAGGGATCCTGCAGCCCGGCCTGGCCCAGCCCAGCTTGCCTCTGTACACAGGTTGGCGGGACATGATGAATGTGAACAATCACACCTGACTGTCAATGGGCCGCTCCCATGGCAACAGCACAAAGAACATGATTACCAGGGGGGCTAGGTGAAAGATTGCCTCGTTTATGATGTTTTTATATATTTATTTTCCATTTAAATCCCCCCTGCTCCATCCCTAAATATAGTGAAAGCTTTTTAGTTACCGTCACCCAGAGTTTTTAGGGTTAGTGAGATGATATGTCATACTTAACGTGTGAGAACAATATTGCGTTTCTAAATGGATAGCTGGATCTGTGTTCATGATTACTGTAGAACTGCCTGCGGAACAATAATATGATATTGAAATGTTAATTACTAACATTGATGGGAAAATACTGTAACAGGCCCAGTTAGCGCAAAGACGTGTATCGCTGAGTAATACATATTCTACATTGATTCTCTCCCCTCTCTCTCTCTCTCTCTCTCTCTCTCTCTCCCTCTCTCCTCTCTCTACGTATCCTCACCTCTCATACAGATTCAAAAGTATTTAATAAATGTATTACAGTTTTTCTCAATTGCTAAAACACAATTTCTGAAACGTTGCTCCATTTCCTGAAAACATTCAACCCAAAACCTCATCTTCAAGCACTATTTACATAACCTCTGACTCCTCTCGCAAAATGAAACATTCGCCTCAAAACAGTTTTACCTGTGTTCAAAATCAAACACTGCTCTCAAATCATAAGCAAAGTGATCAAAATGATAAACACTCTCAGGGAGTCAGTAAACAATACACCGAAAAATAGAAAACACATTGTTCCAAACATACAATTCTCAGGGAGAAGTACCTTTTAATCTAAAAAAAAGATTCATATTTTTCCGTCATTGTCTTTTGATGAACGGAAACATGTTCTATCATAGTAGCTCAAAATTGATCAGAAATGAATCCTTGTACCCCTATTTTTACAGTACTGTACCCTGCATCTCACAATCTTGCCCTTTGTCTCTGTGATACTGTAATTTGTGTTCTTTGTTGATATGAACCTGCAATCAGTCAAAATCTATTGAGCAGTCAGTACTGTTAATAAATGGAAAGCACAATGTTCAGGGCCATACAATTTGTCCATTGTACAGTATACAGCCTACAATGCACTGTACTACAGTATACAATACTAAAAGGGACAAAAATCAAAGGAGTAAACATGTGATCAATGTGCTTCTTCTTGTCTTTGGGCTGGGTCAGGCCAGAGCACTTCGTCGACATCACAAGCTATATTGTCTCTCCTGAGGCAACGGGGGAAGAAGCCTCTTGTGTGCCGCATCCAGTCCTGACATGATTCCTCACCTATATCATCACAGGCTAAATCCATGGCTCGCAGCAGATTTACTCTGGTGTAGGGTTGTCTATCATACACTTTCCATCTCCAAGTGGAGAAAAAGTCCTCAATCGGATTCAGGGAAGGTGAGCATGGAGGGAGGTACACGTTCATAAACTGCCCATCAATGTTAAACCATTCCCTAACCTGAGCAGCTCGGTGGAAACTGACATTGTCCCACACTATCACATAGTGTCACGTCTAATCAAGGTGGGTGGAATCAGGCGCAGAGAGCAGATAGCGATATAAAGTTTATTCTCCGATGAACAAAATAAACAACGGTCAACCCAAATACACACAGGATGAAATTATCCAACACAGGATAAAGACTAACCGGAGAATAGGAAACACAAAACACAAACAGACAAAATGAATGACAAAATAAACAATCCCGCACAAAACAAGGGTGGGACAACCTACATTAAATACAGACACTAATTAACTAAACAACACACAGGTGAAACCAATTAGACAAAACCAACAGATACACGAAAAAGGGATCGGTAGTGGCTAATAGGACGGTGACGACGACCGCCGAGCACCGCCCGGACGGACAGGAGAGCCAACTTCGGCGGAAGTCGTGACACATAGGTGGGAATGGGATTCTCATTTAGCTCTTGACCCTGCGGCTCTTGAACCTGCTGCTCAAATAAAATATCTCTTAGATTGGCAATAAATCTCAGAAGGTGCTGGGTGTTATATGGCCCGAGTGTAACATGGTGATGTAGAACACCATGGTTGCTGATAGCAGCACAGATTGTGACATTGCCACCTCATCGACCAGGGACTTCAACAATGGCCCGCTGTCCAATCATGTTTCGACCTCTCCTTCTCCTCTTTGTTAGATTGAAGCCTGCTTCATCGACAAAGAGGAACTCATAGGGTCTGTCCAAGGATTCCAAGTGAATTATTGTCTGTGTAGAAATACAATATACTGTATGTAGGATTTTGTAAACTGTACAGAGATAGTGCTGTACTGTAGAGTACAATTTGGCTTCTGATTCACATACATTGTATGTACTGAACAGTAATGCCATTCACATAGTATGTGTTAGTACTGTAGACAATCTGGATTACAGTAAATGTTTCTGAATGTACACTTACTTGCACATACTGAGCTCTCAGTTCTTTCACCCTTGGTAAGTTGCGCTCAAAAGGTACTCTGTTTACTTGTTTCATTCGCATCCTGTTACGATGGAAATGCTCACACTGTCGATTCCCTGGAAGTGTGTGTTTTCTTGTATCACTCGTTCCTGGATGTCTCTGAGTCATATTGCATTATCTTGAAGGACCATGCCAACTATAATGGCCTCTTGCTCCCGAGGGAATATAGCTGTCCTCCCACCTGCATGTGGCAGCCTTGCAATTCTACAAAAAGTAGTTGTGCAGTTACAAACCATATTCATGCAGTACAATACATACAGTGATTAACTTCACAAATGTCTATTGAAACAGCTGCATATAGTGTAGTACAGTAAATTTGCAATTACAAAAATACAGTAGTATACTGTACCTGTTCTCTTCTCTGAATGTCCTTACTATGGTGGACACAGAAAATCAGCTCAAATTGGGTTGCACTCTAAGTCCTGCTTTCCTCATTGTCAGTCCATGGACAAGAACATGCTCTATAACTGTTGCTCGAATTTCATCAGATATTTCCACTCTTTGTCTTCCTCTTCGTCCTCCTCTTCCTCTTTCTTGCCCTCCTCCTCCTCTTCCTCCTCGTCGCCCACCTCGCATATGCACTCGTCCTCGTCCACTCACATTGTTTCTTCTATCCATTCTCAGACTTTCTCCTTCCCACCTTCAACAACCTGTTTGCTCTCTGAACTGGCTTATATTGGTTGTGTTGCATCATTTGAAACAGGTTAAATCAATTTTGAGTGGTTGTGTTCAATCAATGACATGTGTTCTCTATTTGTATTTCATTGTTGCCACTTTTGTTTACCAGTATGGATGACATGTGCATTAGAGTGCAGAATGTGTTTTGAGAATGAGAATGTGTTTAGAGTTTTGAATGTGAGAGAATGTGTTTAGAGTCAACTGAGAACTTTGTTCAGCCAAATGGGTTTTTGTGTTTCAGCAGTTAAGAAAAACTGTAACATACTTTACTTAAGTATGTGACTGCTCATGTTCTTAAGTATGTGACTACTCATGTTCTTAAGTATGTGACTACTCATGTTCTTAAGTATGTGACTACTCATGTTCTTAAGTATGTGACTACTCATGACTACTTCAGTTAAATTCAAGGTGGGGTTCAGTTGGAGGATAATCAAAAGAAAATAATCTCTCAGTTTGTTAGTTGAACACCAATATAAATAAAATACACTTCTCCATCACCATGATATTAAACAGTGAGGATTATGTACAATGAAGAAAAAAACTATTTGAAAGAATTTGGCTATTCAGTTTTCAAGAATGAATTCAATATACATATTTATTACAGCTACATACATTCTGTTGAAATGTGACTGTATGAACCATTGAATACGTTAAAGTATAATCCTTATATCGGCCTAAAAACAGTATGCTCTGCATTGCAGTTTTTCGGTAATGAAATGCAAGTCTTCCTGGAACATTTAAGTATCTGAATTCTGCCGTAATTGATGTGTGGAAACTCTCTCTCTCCAACTGGTAATGAGCAACAATGCACACAACAAGATACAGCACCACACCATGTCTGCACAGCTCGCTCAACAATCTATGGACTGGCACTGTTACATTTTCTCCCCAGCTGTTTTGGAACCTCTGGTCTCGCTCAGAAGACCCACATCAGGGGGTCTCAAATTAGCTGGTGCATGTTCATTGTCTATGCATGTTATGGTTGTGCAAATATTGGTACAATACAGCATCAAATGGAACTCAGTTGATGTTGGTGACCAAGGTTGGATTGTAAATCTAGGTTTAAAAACATTACAGAAAAGTTATCCAATAAGTAATTTGCTATAAACAATGACGTTTTCCCAGAATGTAAAAATTAAACTCTCAAAAAGATAATTTACTGTCTTGAAACTTTACCCATTAACTTTTTATTTTACCTACTGAATAACAATCCACATAGATTAAGAATGAGCTCCTATTGCTTTGTAGCTTATTAGATTTGACTTCATGTAATTTTTCAAATCCAAAGTTAAGCTTAGATTACTTCTGGCCTTTATGATTTATGACTTATCCGTTGTTCATTTTGGAAAGATCACTACAGATTATTGAAGTTTCCACAGGCAAAAATGTGACGTATGGTGACCCGTTTCAGGAAATGTCGCACGTCAGTACTTCAAATGAGAGACATTTTTAAATTTTAAACATTTATTTTAATTTTACCCCTTTTTCGTGGTATCCAATTGTTTAGTAGCTACTATCTTGTCTCATTGCCACAACTCCTGTACAGGCTCGGGAGAGACAAAGGTTGAAGGTCATGCGTCCTCCGATACACAACCCAACCAAGCCGCACTGCTTCTTAACACAGCGTGCATCCAACCCGGAAGCCAGCTGCACCAATGTGTCAGAGGAAACACCGTGCACCTGGCAACCTTGGTTAGGGCGCACTGTGCCCGGCCCGCCACATGAGTTGCTTGTGTGCGATGAGACAAGGATATCTCTACCGGCCAAGCCCTCCCTAACCTGGACAACGCGAGGCCGATTGTGCGTCGCCCTACGGACCCCGCGGTCGCAGCCGGTTACGTCAGAGCCTGGGCGCAAACCCAGGGGATCTGGTGGCACAGCTGGTGCTGCAGTACCACTGCGCCACCCGGGAGGCCCAAATGAGAGCCAAATAATGCATTTTTTGGGGGTAGAAATGCCTTCTGGAACATGTAAACTTTCATGTATACCATCTGTAAATACGAATACAATTGTTAAATTACGAGCCTAGTTAGCTAAGCCACAGAAAAAGTGAGCAACCTTCCCACTAGCCATTCCAAGAGATGAGTTCAGATCGGTCTGCCATATAGCATGTTTCTGTCTATTTGAGCTGGTTAGTATGTGTAGGTAATCCTGTCTAACGCAGATTTTTTTTTAAATATGCGTTAGTAGAACTGCATAATTGTTGCCCGTGACTTTCTGGAGGAACGAGTTTTGAAATCAGTGTAATTAGAGTATGATAGCCAAAGGAGATGTAGAAAACACCTGTCTCCAGATTGCATCATCAAACTAAGGGCAACCATGGCATCCATGACAGGAAGAAGCGTCATTTTGAGATATTACACAGTTCTAATTTTGACAAAGTAATTTTCATTTCAAGTTGATGAAACTGTTAGCTGGCTGGCTTGTTAGCTAACATTAAGCGTATGATATTATTATTCATATCTCAGAGCCATTTGCTTGGCTAGTTATAGCCTAATGTTAGCTAGCTAACATTGGACCTGGTTGGTTAGCTACCTGCAGATTCATGCAGCATAGTAACATCATGAGTTGGGATCATGGTTCGTTGTTTAGCTAACTAGCTAGCTACATGTCTCAACAAAAGACTCCACTATGCAAGTAACCATTTCGGGTGCATTCGTAAATTCAGTCTGGCCGTCTACACCGATTTCAGAGCACTATTGTCTGAGTGTACCAGAGCGGAGAATAACTGTTGAATTTATGAACGCTCAACACCTGTTGAATATGGCCGGTGTCAGTAAACTTCTGCAAAAAACGTAATACAATTTTGCCAGCAGCACAGTTACAGTCACCAACGCTGTGG
This sequence comes from Oncorhynchus masou masou, assembly GCF_036934945.1. Lineage (NCBI taxonomy): Eukaryota > Metazoa > Chordata > Actinopteri > Salmoniformes > Salmonidae > Oncorhynchus > Oncorhynchus masou. The sequence goes on along the minus strand of NC_088221.1, from coordinate 43,808,627 downwards.
ATAACATGATAATAGCCTAATCATCTCTGCTAGGGCGAGTAACATGGCCAGAGTGGGTGTTCTCTCATATGTGTCTGGAAGTAACTAGCAAGCTAGCCAATGTTAGCCAGTTAGCTTGGGTGCTTGACTGCCGTTGTGAGGTCAGAACGCTCGGATCAACCCTACTTATCGGCCAGAGCGTCCAATGTGCGTTCTGAACGCCATAATGGACAATCTGACAGCACAGTTGTAGTCACCAACGCTCTGAATAACAGCCTAACCAGCTCTGCTAGGACGAGTAATGTTCAGTAAGCTGTTCGCTCATTGGTGTCTGGAAGTAACAAGCAAGTTAGCAATGTTAGCTTCGGTGCTTGACTGCTGTTGTTAGTACGGAACACTCGGATCAACCCTTAAATAGATGGGTCAGGCTAAGGCTTAAGAGGGTGTGAACGATGCTGAATGGGTGTAGACAAAGAAGAGCTCTCCAATTGGTAACAAAACATTCAAAGTCCATTTTCTCAAAAGGGAGTTTAAAAGTTTATCAACTTTCAAAGCAGAATTACTTTCCAAATGTTCCTCAATGCAGTGCGTGATATATAATTGTATAGCTGTGTCTCTGCCTTTATCCGATGTAAAAAACAAAACACTTTCTAAGATGTTTCACAATAGTCATTGAGGCCATGCATTAGCTCTGGAGATGTGAAAAATATTCCTAACAAACACAAGTTAAGAAAGATAGAAGATTATCATTATGAAAGAGAAATGTGTTCTTACATTCCTTGTTTACAAGTTGAATGTAAAAATACTGTTATTCCATGTTGCTTTTGCTGTGGATCTAAAGTAATGCAAACAGGCAGGGAATGTAATGATCTGTCATCATGGTATACAATGATGGAATGCCTCCTAGCAACACATGCGAGTACAAACAAATAACAAAATGCTTTTGCATCTTCCATTTCAAATTTTGCTACATAAGACTGAATCAAGACGGTTGGTCACAAATTAGTATGGATATTTAGTGTCTATGTAGGAGGTAGGTCGAGGTGCCACTAGTTTAAGGTGAGGCACTATACCTTCTTAGGGTAATTCCCCAACCCCCTTAATCATATCACATTGACACTTTACCAGTTGAATATAGACAAAAATATAAGACTTTGTTTTGCATAAAACATTTCTGAAATATATGCAAATTAAGTGATATCTCTTAAAATATACAATATATTTGCAAGAACCTCAAATACGTTTTTCTGACTGGATGATGTCAACCTAAATATTTGTGGTTTAATTTAGTCTTGGAACTCCCCATCCCGGATCCGGGATCGTGACTAAACGTTAACGTTTTCTGAAAATCGCAAATAAAATGAAAATAATGCGTCTGCTCTCAAGCTTAGCCTTTTCTTAACAACACTGTCATCTCAGATTTTCAAAATATGCTTTTGAACCATAGAAATTGACTAATTTGTGTAAGAGTATGCAAAGCTAGCATAGCATTTTGAGTAGCATTTAGCACGCAACATTTTCACAAAAACCAGATAACCAAATAAATAAAATCATTTACCTTTGAAGAGCTTCTGATGTTTTCAATGAGGAGACTCTCAGTTACATACCAAATGCGCAGTTTTTCCTGAAAGCGTCTGTGTGTAGGAGAAATCGTTCCGTTTTCTACATTGCGTCTGGCTACCGAAACGAACCGAAAATTCAGTCACCTACAATGTAAAACTTTTTCCGGATTAACTACATAATATCGACCGAAACATGGCAAACGTTGTTTGGAATCAATCCTCAAGGTGTTTTTTCACATATCTCTTCATTACATTTCGTTATAGTACAACGGTTTGATTTGTCTAATCTTAGCAATTTCTTCTTAGCTAGCTACATAGCCGTCTTTGTATCAACGACAATTGCATAATTATCGTATTTCGTCGTCCTAACGTATCTGCCCAGCAGCTAGCTAAGCAGCTAGCTAACATCCACTGTCCACTAGCACTGTAGAAACTATTACACTCAACTGAACGACTCGATTAGCGTAGTGTCAGCTAGCTACATAGTTGTCTTCGCTGTCTTCGTATCCAAGATAATTGTGCAGTTTAGAGTGTGTAGACTTAGAGTGATTATCTTATTTTACCGAGGTTAGCTAGCCAGCTATTTGTCGTCCTTAACGTAGGAAATGCTGCTAGCTAGCTAGCCAACAGCTAGCCAACCTCTACCGAATTGAACTCCAACTACCCGGTCAACATTCCGCGTCGCTCCACAGGTAGTATCACATTTTCATTTCACTTCAATTACAGTACAACGGTTTGATTTGTTTGACCGTAGCTAGCCAGCTACATAGCCGTCTTTGTATCTAAGACAATTGTGTAGTCTAGAGCGATTTTCTAGGTTAGCTGGCCAGCTATTGTCGTTCTTTTAACGTAGCTAGCCAGCTAGCCCCCGAATAGCAGCACTGTAGTAACTATTACAGTACAACGGTTTGTTTTGTTTGATCGTAGCTAGCTAGCTACATAGCCGTCTTTGTATCTAAGACAATTGTGTAGCCTAGAGCGATTTTCTAGGTTAGCTAGCCAGCTATTGTCGTTCTTTTAAGGTAACGTAACGCAATCAACCTGCTAGCTAGCCAGCTAGCCCCCGAATAGCAGCACTGTAGAAACTATTACACTCGACGGAACGACTTGATTAGTGTAGTGTCAACATCGCAGCCACTACCAGCTAGCCTACTCCAGCAGTACTGTATCATTTCAATCATTTTAGTCAATAAGATTCTTGCTACGTAAGCTTAACTTTCTGAACATTCGAGACGTGTAGTCCACTTGTCATTCCAATCTCCTTTGCATTAGCGTAGCCTCTTCTGTACCCTGTCAACTATGTGTCTATCTATCCCTGTTCTCTCCTCTCTGCACAGACCATACAAACGCTCCACACCGCGTGGCCGCGCCACCCTAATCTGGTGGTCCCAGCGCGCACGACCCACGTGGAGTTCCTGGTCTCCGGTAGCCTCTGGAACTGCCGATCTGCGGCCAACAAGGCAGAGTTCATCTCAGCCTATGCCTCCCTCCAGTCCCTCGACTTCCTGGCACTGACGGAAACATGGATCACCACAGATAACACTGCTACTCCTACTGCTCTCTCTTCGTCCGCCCACGTGTTCTCGCACACCCCGAGAGCTTCTGGTCAGCGGGGTGGTGGCACCGGGATCCTCATCTCTCCCAAGTGGTCATTCTCTCTCTCTCCCCTTACCCATCTATCTATCGCCTCCTTTGAATTCCATGCTGTCACAGTTACCAGCCCTTTCAAGCTTAACATCCTTATCATTTATCGCCCTCCAGGTTCCCTCGGAGAGTTCATCAATGAGCTTGATGCCTTGATAAGCTCCTTTCCTGAGGACGGCTCACCTCTCACAGTCCTGGGCGACTTTAACCTCCCCACGTCTACCTTTGACTCATTCCTCTCTGCCTCCTTCTTTCCACTCCTCTCCTCTTTTGACCTCACCCTCTCACCTTCCCCCTACTCACAAGGCAGGCAATACGCTCGACCTCATCTTTACTAGATGCTGTTCTTCCACTAACCTCATTGCAACTCCCCTCCAAGTCTCCGACCACTACCTTGTATCCTTTTCCCTCTCGCTCTCATCCAACACTTCCCACACTGCCCCTACTCGGATGGTATCGCGCCGTCCCAACCTTCGCTCTCTCTCCCCCGCTACTCTCTCCTCTTCCATCCTATCATCTCTTCCCTCTGCTCATACCTTCTCCAACCTTTCTCCTGATTCTGCCTCCTCAACCCTCCTCTCTTCCCTTTCTGCATCCTTTGACTCTCTATGTCCCCTATCCTCCAGGCCGGCTCGGTCCTCCCCTCCCGCTCCGTGGCTCGATGACTCATTGCGAGCTCACAGAACAGAGCTCCGGGCAGCCGAGCGGAAATGGAGGAAAACTCGCCTCCCTGCGGACCTGGCATCCTTTCACTCCCTCCTCTCTACATTTTCCTCCTCTGTCTCTGCTGCTAAAGCCACTTTCTACCACTCTAAATTCCAAGCATCTGCCTCTAACCCTAGGAAGCTCTTTGCCACCTTCTCCTCCCTCCTGAATCCTCCTCCCCCTCCCCCCCTCCTCCCTCTCTGCAGATGACTCGTCAACCATTTTGAAAAGAAGGTCGACGACATCCGATCCTCGTTTGCTAAGTCAAACGACACCGCTGGTTCTGCTCACACTGCCCTACCCTGTGCTCTGACCTCTTTCTCCCCTCTCTCTCCAGATGAAATCTCGCTTCTTGTGACGGCCGGCCGCCCAACAACCTGCCCGCTTGACCCTATCCCCTCCTCTCTTCTCCAGACCATTTCCGGGGACCTTCTCCCTTACCTCACCTCGCTCATCAACTCATCCCTGACCGCTGGCTACGTCCCTTCCGTCTTCAAGAGAGCGAGAGTTGCACCCCTTCTGAAAAAACCTACACTCGATCCCTCCGATGTCAACAACTACAGACCAGTATCCCTTCTTTCTTTTCTCTCCAAAACTCTTGAACGTGCCGTCCTTGGCCAGCTCTCCCGCTATCTCTCTCAGAATGACCTTCTTGATCCAAATCAGTCAGGTTTCAAGACTAGTCATTCAACTGAGACTGCTCTTCTCTGCATCACGGAGGCGCTCCGCACTGCTAAAGCTAACTCTCTCTCCTCTGCTCTCATCCTTCTAGACCTATCGGCTGCCTTCGATACTGTGAACCATCAGATCCTCCTCTCCACCCTCTCCGAGTTGGGCATCTCCGGCGCGGCCCACGCTTGGATTGCGTCCTACCTGACAGGTCGCTCCTACCAGGTGGTGTGGCGAGAATCTGTCTCCTCGCCACGCGCTCTCACCACTGGTGTCCCCCAGGGCTCTGTTCTAGGCCCTCTCCTATTCTCGCTATACACCAAGTCACTTGGCTCTGTCATAACCTCACATGGTCTCTCCTATCATTGCTATGCAGACGACACACAATTAATCTTCTCCTTTCCCCCTTCTGATGACCAGGTGGCGAATCGCATCTCTGCATGTCTGGCAGACATATCAGTGTGGATGACGGATCACCACCTCAAGCTGAACCTCGGCAAGACGGAGCTGCTCTTCCTCCCGGGGAAGGACTGCCCGTTCCATGATCTCGCCATCACGGTTGACAACTCCATTGTGTCCTCCTCCCAGAGCGCTAAGAACCTTGGCGTGATCCTGGACAACACCCTGTCGTTCTCAACCAACATCATGGCGGTGGCCCGTTCCTGTAGGTTCATGCTCTACAACATCCGCAGAGTACGACCCTGCCTCACACAGGAAGCGGCGCAGGTCCTAATCCAGGCACTTGTCATCTCCCGTCTGGATTACTGCAACTCGCTGTTGGCTGGGCTCCCTGCCTGTGCCATTAAACCCCTACAACTCATCCAGAACGCCGCAGCCCGTCTGGTGTTCAACCTTCCCAAGTTCTCTCACGTCACCCCGCTCCTCCGCTCTCTCCACTGGCTTCCAGTTGAAGCTCGCATCCGCTACAAGACCATGGTGCTTGCCTACGGAGCTGTGAGGGGAACGGCACCGCAGTACCTCCAGGCTCTGATCAGGCCCTACACCCAAGCAAGGGCACTGCGTTCATCCACCTCTGGCCTGCTCGCCTCCCTACCATTGAGGAAGTACAGTTCCCGCTCAGCCCAGTCAAAACTGTTCGCTGCTCTGGCCCCCCAATGGTGGAACAAACTCCCTCACGACGCCAGGACAGCGGAGTCAATCACCACCTTCCGGAGACACCTGAAACCCCACCTCTTCAAGGAATACCTAGGATAGGATAAGTAATCCTTCTCACCACCCCCCTTAATGATTTAGATGCACTATTGTAAAGTGGCTGTTCCACTGGATGTCAGAAGGTGAATTCACCAATTTGTAAGTCGCTCTGGATAAGAGCGTCTGCTAAATGACTTAAATGTAAATGATATGCAGTTCGTGGAAGCTTGCTTTCTTCTCTGTATCCCATGGACAAATACTGGCAGCTGTCTTTTGCGCACCAATTTCGGCGCAGGACACCGGGCGGACACCTGGTAAATGTGGTCTCTTATGGTCAATCTTCCAATGATCTGCCTACAAATACGTCACAATGCTGCAGACACCTTGGGGAAACGACAGAAAGGGCAGGCTCATTCCTCTCGCATTCACAGCCATATAAGGAGACAATGGAAAACAGAGCCTCAAAAATCCTGCTCATTTCCTGGATGCCGTCTCATCTTGGTTTTGCCTGAAGCTCACGTTCTAGGGCACGCACAGAAAATATCTTGGTAGTTCTGGACACGTCAGAGTGTTTTCTTTCGAAAGCTATCAATTATATGCATAGTCGAGCATCTTTTTGTGACAAAATATCTTGTTTAAAACGGGAACGTTTTTCATCCAAAAATGAAATAGCGCCCCCAGAGCATCAACAGGTTAAACCCTCCATTACACTTGTATAGACCACACTAAAGTACACTTTTTTTTACTTTTTTCATCTTTCTATTTGTAAAATACTAAATACGTACAGTCTTTAGGTTACTACATTATTCCATATGTGTTTTTCATAGTTTTGATGTCTTCATTATTATTCTACAATGTAGAAAATAGTTTTAAAAAATAAAGAAAAACCCTGGAATGAGTTGTTTGACTGGTACTGTACGTAAACTGCATTTTTTTGTGCATCTTTCCAAATGAAATCTTGTGCAAAATCAAAATTTGACAACTTATCAATAATTCCCTCAATACAAGTCTGAAGGATATATGTAAGAATAACCACACACAATGTATTGAATCCAGATGCTTCTGAAGCTGTGAAAATGGTATGTAGGAAGAGTCAGACTTTCGGGAAATGGCAGTTGAAGTACACCAAATCTTGCCTGCCAATTGCCAAATGCCTATTTTAACCAAGCACGATCCCTTCACAGTAACTTACTATATATAGTACACATATATTACATGGGCTTTTAAATCATGTGTGATTGATTACATGTAGTGACCTTTGAAATTTTGGATTTACAGTGTCTGTCACGTTCTGACCATAGTTCTTTTGTGTTTTCCTTGTTTTAGTGTTGGTCAGGACATGAGCTGGGTGGGCATTTTATGTTGGATGTCTAGTTTGTCTGTTTCTGTGTTTGGCCTGATATGGTTCTCAATCAGAGGCAGGTGTTAGTCGTTGTCTCTGATTGGGAACCATATTTACAGTGCCTTGCGAAAGTATTCGGCCCCCTTGAACTTTGCGACCTTTTGCCACATTTCAGGCTTCAAACATAATGATATAAAAATTTATTTTTTTGTGAATAATCAACAACAAGTGGGACACAATCATGAAGTGGAATGACGTTTATTGGATATTTCAAACTTTTTTAACAAATCAAAAACTGAAAATTTGGGCGTGCAAAATTATTCAGCCCCTTTACTTTCAGTGCAGCAAACTCTCTCCAGAAGTTCAGTGAGGATCTCTGAATGATCCAATGTTGACCTAAATGACTAATGATGATAAATACAATCCACCTGTGTGTAATCAAGTCTCCGTATAAATGCATCTGCACTGTGATAGTCTCAGAGGTCCGTTAAAAGCGCAGAGAGCATCATGAAGAACAAGGAACACACCAGGCAGGTCCGAGATACTGTTGTGAAGAAGTTTAAAGCCGGATTTGAATACAAAAATATTTCCCAAGCTTTAAACATCCCAAGGAGCACTGTGCAAGCGATAATATTGAAATGGAAGGAGTATCAGACCACTGCAAATCTACCAAGACCTGGCCGTCCCTCTAAATTTTCAGCTCATACAAGGAGAAGACTGATCAGAGATGCAGCCAAGAGGCCCATGATCACTCTGGATGAACTGCAGAGATCTACAGCTGAGGTGGGAGACTCTGTCCATAGGACAACAATCAGTCGTATATTGCACAAATCTGGCCTTTATGGAAGAGTGGTAAGAAGAAAGCCATTTCTTAAAGATATCCATAAAAAGTGTCATTTAAAGTTTGCCACAAGCCACCTGGGAGACACACCAAACATGTGGAAGAAGGTGCTCTGGTCAGATGAAACCAAAATTGAACTTTTTGGAAACAATGCAAAATGTTATGTTTGGCGTAAAAGCAACACAGCTCAATACCCTGAACACACCATCTCCACTGTCAAACATGGTGGTGGCAGCATCATGGTTTGGGCCTGCTTTTCTTCAGAAGGGACAGGGAAGATGGTTAAAATTGATGGGAAGATGGATGGAGCCAAATACAGGACCATTCTGGAAGAAAACCTGATGGAGTCTGCAAAAAACCTGAGACTGGGACGGAGATTTGTCTTCCAACAAGACAATGATCCAAAACATAAAGCAAAATCTACAATGGAATGGTACAAAAATAAACATATCCAGGTGTTAGAATGGCCAAGTCAAAGTCCAGACCTGAATCCATTCGAGAATCTGTGGAAAGAACTGAAAACTGCTGTTCACAAATGCTCTCCATCCAACCTCACTGAGCTCGAGCTGTTTTGCAAGGAGGAATGGGAAAAAATGTCAGTCTCTCGATGTGCAAAACTGATAGAGACATACCCCAAGCGACTTACGGCTGTAATCGCAGCAAAAGGTGGCGCTACAAAGTATTAACGTAAGGGGGCTGAATAATTTTGCACGCCCAATTCTTCAGTTTTTGATTTGTTAAAAAAGTTTGAAATATCCAATAAATGTCGTTCCACTTCATGATTGTGTCCCACTTGTTGTTGATTCTTCACAAAAAAATACAATTTTATATCTTTATGTTTGAAGCCTGAAATGTGGCAATAGGTCGCAAAGTTCAAGGGGGCCGAATACTTTCGCAAGGCACTGTAGGTAGCCTGTTTTGTCATTGTGGGTTGTGGGTGATTTTCTATGTCTTGTTGCATGTTAGCGCTATGTTTCATTAGCAGTCACGGTCGTTTGTTGTTTTGTTAGCTTGTTCAGTTTACGTTGTGTTTTTCGTCATTCAATAAAAGAATGCATTCATACCACGCTGCGCTTTGGTCATTTTCATGTGGTTAAAATTCATGAAAAGATGATCATGGTACTATAATAAACTAAAGAAAATATACATTTACATCAAGTAAAATGTATATATTTTTGAAAGTTCTAATATTAAAGGACCCAAATACCCCCAAATATTAGAATTGATAAGTTGATTTGATTCAATAATGTAATTTCAACCTGTGGTGCCTTGCTTTTAACCAAGCCTGCAGCGCAGCTTTAATCTACCACAATGTGTTAGAGTTCATGAAATATTGCTTTGTGTCTCATTGATTAAAACCTGGAGTCAAGCTCAGAGAGCCTTATTTTCAAGCCACCACTATAATAAATTACCTTGCCATACCTTCATTTTCAAAAGGTAACCGGTGAAAATACCAGTGTGATGATGTGATTTTAAGAATGGCTCTGTTCCAACAAAGGAACATTCAAAATGATAAAATGGAAGAGATGCAAGTGATACAAGTAAAATAAAGCATATCCATTTCTGGCAGAGTTTACCATCTGATTTTGAAACACTTCTACCCTAATATATCTTTAGGGAGAACAGACACTGTACAGTATATTTTGGAGGTGGAATGCTTGTCCAAGAAAGAGAAATCGCACTTTGCACAGACATTTCAACATTTAGTTGACGTTGTCAACTAATGTGAATTCAACATGAAATTAAGAAAAGATGTCACCATGTCATTAGATTTAGGTTAAACGTTGGGTGATAAAAATACATAATTCCCAGACGTTGATCACGTTAGTGGGCTCCCATACATTAATTAGCTCCTAAGTGGCGCAGCGGTCTAAGACACTGCATCTATTTGAAAGAGGTCTCACTACAGTCCCTGGTTTGAATCCAGGCTGAATCACATCCGGTCATGATTGAGAGTCCCATAGGACTGCGCACAATTGGCCCAGGTTTGCCCTGTATAGGCTGTCATTGTAAATACAAATTTGTTCTTAACTGACTTGTCTAGTTAAATTATATATATGTTTTTTTTAGATCCAATCAGTTTTCCACGTTTATTCAACTTCATCACCTTACATTTTTTTGTTGAAATTACATAGAAACATCACTGATTCAACCAGTTTTTGCCCAGTGGGATGGTTCCCCTACAACTCAAGAGGCACTGTGATTTTTAAATCTTTAGCAGGAGCCATTTCACAACAAGTTCAAATCAATTTGTTTTTTTTCAGGTCTCATGGTACATTTTTTACATGAACAGGATTCATATGCATCAATATGCCAAAATGTTATCTATCGTACGTGAAAATGGTAGCTCTGGGGGAGAAAAAATACTTAGGAAACCCATTATGAAGAACTAATATCTTGAATTGAATTTGTTCTTATTAACTCAGTGTTTGTCAACATGTAACATTCTGGGATTTATTTTCACATGTCAAAGATCCTAATTCAAATGTCGACATTTGGATGAAGGAAGGAATCTGTCCAAAATGTGTCTAAATGTTAAGGTATCCATAGAGACGTGTTTTTAAACAAATTCTGCTTTGCTTACAGGACTTTAACCATGCTTGATACATTCGGTTTAAGATGACATTGAGGAGCAAAAATGCTTGATAAATCTTTCCTCAATTCAAGTTCCCAGACAATTCTGGGGGGAATGGCCCTAGACCTCACTCTCCGATCCAAAAGGTTCCAGACGTGCTCAATGGGATTGAGATCCGGGCTCTTTGCTGGCCATGGCAGAACACTGACATTCCTGTCTTGCAGGAAATCATGCACAGAACGAGCAGTATGGCTGGTGGCATTGTCAGGCTGAAGGGTCATGTCAGGATGAGCCTGCAGGAAGGATACCAGATGAGGGAGGAGGATGTCCTCCCTGTAACGCACAGTGTTGAGATTGCCTGCAAAGACAACAAGCTCAGTCCGATGCTGCTGTGACACACCGCCCCAGACCATGACGGACCCTCCAAAACGATCCTGCTCCAGTGTACAGGCCTCCGTGTTATGCTCATTCCTTCGACGATAAACGCAAATCCGTTTGTGCCCATAGGCGACGTTGTTGCTGGTGATGTCTGGTGAGGACCTGCCTTACAACAGGTCTGTTGTTACACGTGGTCTGCCACTGCGAGGACGATCAGCTGTCCATCCTGTCTCCCTGTAGCGCTGTCTTAGGCGTCTCATAGCACGGACATTGCAATTTATTGCCCTGGCCACATCTGCAGTCCTCATGCCTCCTTGCAGCATGCCTAAGACACGTTCACGCAGATCAGCAGGGACCCTGGGCATCTTTATTTTGGTGTTTTCAGAATCAGCAGAAAAGCCTCTTTGGTGTCCAGAGTTTTCATACCTGTGACCTTAATTGCCTACCGTCTGTAAGCTGTTAGTGTCTTAACGACCGTTCCAGAGGTGCATGTTCATGAATTGTTTATGGTTCATTGAACAAGCCTGGGAAACAGTGTTTAAACCCGTTACAATGAAGATCTATTATTTGGATTTTTACAAAATATCTTTGAAAAATAGGGTCCTGAAAAAGGGATGTTTTTTTGCTGTTGCTGAGTTTATATTAAAAAAACACTTTCTAAGATGTTTCACAATGGTCATTGAGGCCTTGCATTAGCTCTGGAGATGTGAAAAAATATTCTCAGCAATCATGAGTGAAGAAAGATAGAAGATTATCATTATGAAAGAGAAATGTGTTCTTACATTCCTTATTTACAAGCTGAATATAAAAATACTGTTATTCCTATTGTAGTAGTTATTCCTATTGCTATTGCTGTGGATCTAAAGTAATGCAAACAGGCAGGGAATGTAATGATCTGTCATCATGGTATACAATGATGGAATGCCTCCTAGCAACACATGCGAGTCTAAACAAATAACAAAATGCTTTTACATCTTCCTCAACAGATGTCAACACATGCTACGAATAATGTAAAAACCTACATGGCCCAGCATCCCTGTGGAACGTTTTCGACACCTTGTAGAGTCCATACCCTGACGAATTGAGGCTGGTCTGCAGGAAATGGGGGTGTTTTCCTAACGTTTGATATACCCTGTGTAAGTGAATGTTTCCCAATACTTTTGGCCCCCTTAAAGGGAGGGACTTTGTACCATACAGGATTACATTTCATGATATATGTTATGACCACATGGTTGCAACTAATTACCAGACTTCCTTCCAACCAGAGGACAAGATAATGTTGCAGAAAGCAGAGGGTAAGTCAGCTCTGGTTGAGAGTAACCTGTTTAAGAACAATATTGGGACCATTTGCTGGTGGAACAGGTATGTTATTTCCATGTACACAAAATGCATGATTATCAAATGCTTTTGCTCTTTGTCTTACATGGACACATGTTTCCCATGAGATATATTGTGTTTTGACAGAAATGAGGACTTATGAAGAATATAGTATTCCTCTAATTGTTGTTAATTTGAGAGTATTTTCATCCATATTCGGTGAACCGATTAGAAATGTCAGTACCTTTTGTACATTAGGTGTTGGTCATGGAGTGGAATTGCCATGCATGGAAGTAAATAATTCGACATCGGACAGGCCTTAGTGAGTTAGGTATTAACTCTTATTATGTAAGAACTCCAGACAATTGTGGGAGGATGACACAATAAATTGTACAATGTGTCTTACTTATTCCTCTCTATGGGTAGCTGACAAGCTGTCAATCACTGCATGTAGTGCAGTGTGATCAGATAACTGTAACTCTATGGTGAGAAGAAAGCCTGTCATTTAAACCACAGTAGAGTTACTGAGGTAGGCCTCCTTTGTGTTTGGACACCAGAAGGGACACCTGAAGGGGTAAATTAACAGGTTAGGGTGAGATGGACTGCCCAATGAATATGAATGAAAGTAGTAATAATAATAACAGTAGCAGTAGTATTAATAGTAATTGTGGTAGTTGTAGTAGTAATGGTTGTAGTAGTAGTGGTAGGAGCAGTAATAGTAATAGTAGTAGTAGTAGTAATAGTAATTATAATAATTGTTATGATCTTGGAAATGAGCGGACCAATAGTTGCACATATTTATTTAAGTGAAACTAACAAAAACAAAATAACAAAACTGTCACACCCTGACCATAGTTTATTTTGTATGTTTCTATGTTTTGGTTGGTCAGGGTGTGATCTGAGTGGGCATTCTATGTTGGATGTCTTGTTTGTCTATTTCTATGTCTGGCCTGATATGGTTCTCAATCAGAGGCAGGTGTTAGTCATTGTCTCTGATTGGGAACCATATTTAGGAAGCCTGGGTTTCACTGTGTGTTTGTGGGTGATTGTTCCTGTCTCTGTGTTTTGCACCAGATAGGGCTGTTTTCGGATTTTGTTCGTTTATAGTGTATAGTTCTTTATTTAAATAAAATGAATAACAACTACGCTGCATTTTGGTCCGCTCCTCCTTCCCACAACGAAAGCCGTGACAAAAACTTACAAAGACCGTGATGACGTGGTGCCCAAACACACGAACACAAACAATATCCCACAAATACAGGTGGGGAAAAAACCTGCCTAAATATGATCCCCAATTAGAGGCAATGATTACCAGCTGCCTCGAATTGGGAACCACACAAACCACCAACCGAGAAATCTATAAACTAGATAACCCCACCCCCCCCAGTCACGCTCTGACCTAAACACCATAGAGAACTGTATTAGTAGCAATAGTATTAATAGTACTAGTGGTAGTAATAATTGTAATAGTAGAAGTAGTAATAATATTAATAGTAGTAGAGTAGCAGAAGTAGTAGCAGTAATAATAATGGTAGTAATAGTAGTAGTAATATTATTAATAGTAGTAGTAGCAGTAATAATAATAATAATAATAGTAGCAGTAGTAGCAGCAGTAGTATTTAAAAAAATATATAGTAATAGTAGTGTTAGCAGTAATAATAATAATAGTAGAAGTAACAATATTAGAAGAGTAGTAGTAGTTGTAGTAAAAGTAATAGTAGTAGTAGTAGTAGTAGTAGTAGTAGTGGCAGTATAAGTAGCAGTAGTAGGAATAGTAGTAATAATAATAATAGTAGTAGTAGTAGTAGTAGTAGTAGTAGAAGTAATAACAGTCATATGAATAACAGTAGTAGTAGTGGTAGTGGTAGTAGTAGTAATAGTAGTAGCTGTAATAATAGTAATAGTAGTAGTAGTAGTAATACTAGTAATTGTTGTTGTAGTAGTAGTAGTAGTAGTAGTAGTAGTAGCAATAGTAGTAGCTGTAATAATAGTAATAGTAGTAGTAGTAGTAATACTAGTAATTGTTGTAGTAGTAGTAGTAATAGTAGTAATAGTAGTGGTAGAAGTAGTAGTAGTAATAGTAGTAATAGTAGTAGTAGTAGTAGTAATAGTAATCGTAATAGTAGTAGTAGTAATACTAGTAATAGTAGGACTAGTGGTAGTAGTAGTAGTAGTAGTAATACTAGTAATTGTTGTAGTAGTAGTAGTAGTAGTGGTAGTAGTAGTAGTACTAGTAATGGTAGAAGTAGTAGTAGTAATAATAGTAATCTTAGTAGTAGTAGTAATACTAGTAATAGTAGGAGTAGTAGTAGTAGTAGTAATAGTAATAGTAATAGTAATAGTAATAGTACTAGTATGAGTATTGTTAGCAGGAGTAGTAGTAACATGAGTAGTAGTAATAGTAATAGTAGTAGTAGTAACAGTGGAGGCTGTGGGAGGAGCTATAGGAGGTGCTCGTTGTAATGGCTGGAATGGAATCAATGGAACCAAGTCAAACTTGGTTTCCATATGTTTGATGTTTGATACCTTTCCATTTGCTCCATTCCACCCATTAAAATGAGCCCGTCTTCCTATAGCTACTCCCACTAGCCTCCACTGAGCAGTAGTAGATGGTAATGAAAGTAATAGCAGTATTCTGAACATAAAACTTCCCACTGACATTTATGCTGAAGAATCAGGGGGACTAATGATTAGTTGTAGTAATACGAATCTTGTAAGAAGAACGAGGCTACTTGTGGGCGGGTCTGGAAGATTGTTTCACTGAAGATTGATTGACTGATTCAGCTTTCTGAAGCTTAGATTAGTGATGTCACAATGCCGTGGACAACTATGAACGTTGGCTTCTATCAGTGTTTGGAATTACCAGGTTCACTTTCATTATATGAGTTCTTTGTAACGATGCAGAGGCACATTCATCTTAGGCACCTGCATAGTGACTCAGACATCTCAATGGCAGAGCAGAACAACCAGGCTTGAAGGAGAAGTTCCAAGGAAGGTCTGCTATTGACTTCCCCTATAATCTTCACTGTAGCCTACTGTAGTTGTTATTAATCTATTCATGTCACGTTATATAATACCACCTATTCATGACATAATATGGATTTATTCATGTGTTATTAAAGCTTAATTACCTTTTGTTATAATTTCAAAATATCAAATCAAATTGTATTTGTCACATGCGCCGGATACAGGTGTGTAAACCTTACAGTGAAATGCTTACTTACAATCCCTTAATTAACCAATAATGCAGTTTTTTTTAATACTTAAAAAAAACAAGAAATAAAAGTAACCAATAATGAAAGAGCAGCAGTAAAATAACAATAGCAAGGCCATATAAAGTATAGGGGGTACCGGTACAGAGTCAATGTGCGGGGCACCAGTTAGTTTAGGTAATGAGGTAATATGTACATGTAGGTAGATTTATTAAAGTGACTGTGCATAGATAATAACAGAGAGTAGCAGCAGCGTAAGGGGGGTCAGTGCAAATAGTCTGGGCAGCCATTTTATTAGATGTTCATGAGTCTTATGGCTTGGGGTAGAAGCTGTTTATAAGCCTCTTGGACCTAGACTTTGCACTCTGGTTTCACTTGCCGTGTGGTAGCAGAGAGAACAGTCTATGACTAGGATGGCTGGAGTCTTTGACAATTTTTAGGGCATTCCTCTGACACCGCCTGGTACAGAGGTCCTGAATGGCAGGAAGCTTGGCCCCGGTGATATGGACTGGGCAGTTCGCACTACACCCTGTAGTGCCTTGCGGTCGGAGGCCGAGCAGTTGCCATACCACACAGTGATGTAACCCATCAGGATGCTCTCGATGGTGCAGCAGCATAACTTTTTGAGGATCTGAGGACCCATGCCATATCTTTTCAGTCTGCTGAGGGGGAATAGGTTTTGTCGTGCCCTCTTTACGACTGTTTTGGTGTGCTTGGACCATGTTCATTTGTTGGTGATGTGGACGTCAAGGAACTTGAAGCTTGGTCCTCCTTTTCCTGTAGTCCACATTCCTCTCCTTTGTCTTGATCACATTGAGGGAGAGGTTGTTGTCCTTGCACCACACGGTCAGGCCTCTGACCTCCTCCCTATAGGCTGTCTCGGCATTGTCAGTGATCGGTGATCACTGTTGGGTCATCGGCAAACTTAATGATGGTGTTGGAGACGTGCCTGGCCGTGCAGTCATGACTGAACAGGGAGTACAGGATGGGACTGAGCACGCACCCCTGAGGGGCCCACATGTTGAGGATCAGTGTTGCAGATGTGTTGTTACCTACCCTTACCACCTGGGGGCGGCCCGTCAGGAAGTCCAGGATCCAGATGCAGAGGGAGGTGTTTAGGCCCAGGGTCCTTAGCTTAGTGCTGAGCTTTGAGCGCACTATGGTGTTTACATCAGATGATTACCGAGAATTGACACTGTGTCTGAGGGTTGCGTAGTGTTCATGGATACCTCACTCCGTTTATTCCTCAGGTGTGAGAACAGCTGTAGTTCCCTGGATGTTGAGTGGTCCAGATGTTCTCGCTGCACATCCACATGATGGCCCACTGACTCCTGTGACTGTCAGACCCAATCTCTCTCTGCTACCCCTCAGGCTAGGCCTGTTCCACATGCAGAGCAACAATAAACAAAAACAAGTGTGAAAAGGAGAGAACAGAGAACGGAACACTTTCATTTTCTGGCTCCTTTTCACATAACTTCTCAGAAATGGTCTTGTCAATCTGTTTGAGATGAGCATGTAACAGTTTCCAGGCTGGTCTTGAAATATGAAGTCCCTACCCTAGGGCTAAGCATTTTGACTCATACTTATTCCTCTTGAGGGAATGCGTGCTGTAGTGCTGTAGAGCGATAACTTGTTTTCCAATCGTGTGTTAAGTAATATCTCAATTAATTCTCTCACAGGTACCAAATGCTTCACATTTTCTATCATCTAATGAACCAGCCAGTTGGAGTAGCTCTAACAAAGCCTGTTCTGATGTATCTGAGGATCTGCTTCCAATGCATCCCTAATCTGTAACGATCGTCGTATGAAGGAGTGGACCAAAACGCAGCGTTGTAAGTGTTCATGACTAAATGTAATACTCAAAACACTCGAACAAAATAACAAAGAGGGAAAACCGAAACAGTCCTGTCAGGTGCAGACACTAAACAGAAACAACTACCCACAAAACCCAACCGAAAAAGGACAACTTATATATGATCCCCAATCAGAGACAACGATAGACAGCTGCCTCTGATTGGGAACCACACCAACATATGAATAAAGAAACTAGAATGCCCACCCTAGTCACACCCTGGCCTAACCAAGATAGAGAATAAAATCCTCTCTATGGCCAGGGCGTGACAGTCCCCCCCTCCCCCCCAAAGGTGCGGACTCCGGCCGCAAAAGTTGACTCTAAAGGGGAGGGTCCGGGTGGGAATCTCTTCACAGTGGCGGCTCCGGTGCGGAATGTTTTGTTTCCAGATAGAATCCTTTTATTTCTAGGGAGAACCTTTTGGGGTTCCATGCAGAACCCTTTCCACAGAGGATTCTACATATAACCCAAAATAGTTCTACCTGAAACCAAAAGGGTTCTACCTGGAACCAAAAAGGGTTCTCCCATGGGGACAGACGCAGAACCCTTTTCAAACTATTTTTTTCTAAGCGTTTATTAATGTAGCTTTGCTCTGCACAATTGGCAAAGATGTGTACTCTGCGGCAGGATGGGGGGATTGCTTTGGAATGCCTGGACATCCCTCCGACCAACAGTCTGGTGTACCTAATGTACCCTCAGTGGTGCTAACCTCAGCGCTTATCAGAAACAAATGGAACATTAAGCTAATGGAAGCAAGCAGACAAAGCACATGTTCAGCTCCCACCCACCCACCCACCCTCCCAACACAACACACAGAGAGCTAATTACTGAAGAACACCCTCCACCATGCAAAGTCAACTGTTCACTTAGAGGTAATAAAGAGGAGAGATGTCTTAACAGGCAGTGAGTTTTCATGAAGGCGTGTGTGCAGTACATTAAAATCAAACATCTTCCTCATAATAATGGTTTGAGAAAGTTTCTTCATATTCTGTAGAGATATGTAATCAAGGTGCACAGAACAGGTTCAGTAAGTCCATTTCAACAGTAACTGACCTCGCATGCTGCTTTTGCTTTGAAACTATTGTAATGCTGCTCGCTCATTAGCCTTCAAAACCGAGGGATCCATTCCAGTCGTATAATCACATTCTAATCACATAGGCTTTTTAGTGGTATAATCACATTCTAATCACATAGGCTTTCCAGTTGTATAATCACATTCTAATCACTTCGGCTTTCTGGTCTTATAATCACATTCGAATCACATAGGCTTTTTAGTCGTGCAATGACATTCTAATCACTTAGGCTTTCTGGTCCTATAATGGCATTCTTTTCACATAGGCTTTCCAGTTGTAAAATCACATTCTAATCACTTAGGCTTTCCAGTCATGTAATCACATTCTAATCACATAGGCTATCCAGTAATATCATCACATTCATTATATTCTGCTGATGATATTTGGTTGGCTTTTCCTCATTCAAGGCCTGTCAGCTCCCTCTGTTACCCATGGGGTTACCCAGGGGGTGAGGGGGCAGCGCATGGTCCCCGCTGAGCCAGAGACAGCATTAGCCATAGGGAGCTGACAAGCTGACCCTGCTGGCAGATATGATAGATGAACCGGGACTAGAGAGACCCCTCTGGCTGACACTACAGACTCAGTAGCTGAACCCATCATCTCTGAGGTTGAAGTGCGGGCCTGGGAATAACAAGGCCTATCTAGCTGGTTGCTATAACCAGTCTCTTCACTTTCTGTCAACATGCCAGTACTGCTGTCTCCCCAGCTAATTCTCTCTGCTACAAGGACTTTGCTGGAGTTGAAAGTGACTGACCTCATAAGGTCTCAATGGAGCAACTTGCTGTATTAGAAACCACACAGTTTCCTTTAGACCACAGTGGTCGTATCACCTCTGTGATACCATAGAGAAGGGACCAACAGATCTTCTCAACAGCTCTTGACTTTGTGAGTTTTAGCTGTAATAATAAACTATGTAATTAGCCTTCGGAAGGGTGAGCTAAACCTTTGTTTTCAGAGCTTGAAAGTCATAAACTCGAGTTCAAAAACATCTGGTGGCAGATCTGGAAAGACATGATGCTTCCTCTTGTTAGACATACACTGAGCATACCAAACGTTAGGAACACGTTCGTAATATTGAATCCCCCCTCCACCCCCTTGCCTCTGAATTGCACGCATACACAATCCATGTCTCAAAGTCCCACATATTACTTCTTGGAAGGAGTCCAGAAGATGTGAAGACATATACAATGTAGACACAAGTACAGCAGGATGGGAGAGCAATTCACAACAAGGGCTTTGGTGAAATCAATTGTACAAACAACCTGACATCTGTATAACACTGGCAAAAAAAAATATAATTGAATGAAATTATCATAATTTCAGAGCAACATTACATTCATCAATAGGAAGTTAATGCAGAGGATTAGCTGTTGCCACTAAATGTCAAGAGTCAATAGATACTCATTCCAAAACACCAGTGACAGAAAAATCTATTTGTATTTATTTTAGATAACATACATTAAACTGAGCGCATTACAACACGTAACAAAACTCATATTACTCTTGCAAGTCTTGAGGGAGTGTGGCTGTTTGCATGGATGGGCAATCCCTTAATGGACTGTAGAAAGAGAAGATTAGTTCATTGACTTGCAGTATTGGCTCGCTTAAATTGAAATATCCTCTGCTTGTCTAGATAGGGGAAATGCTTTGCTGGGGAGGGAGATCTTTTAATGGATGTTCATAATGAATAGACCATTCCTGCATATCTGGAGAAATAAACTAACTAACTGAGAACAGTTAGTTAGTGATTCAGTTTAGTCATTCAAGATTCAGAGAGTTTTGTAAGTATTTCATATATGGCATGAAAAATAAAGAAAAGTTATTGATTTCATTTGTGGGGACTACTGCACATGATCTTCTCAACAATGCAGATGACTCCAGATATTGACATTTTCTTGGTTGAGTTAAAGGGAATGCAAAGAAAATGATTATCCAATTACAAAGACAGGCATGAGTGTGAATAAATTAGGTATTTCATTTCACACAATCCATACAGTATCTCTTTGGAACTTAATTGTGAAAAGCTGCTGGCTGCTTTTCAGCCAATACCAGTAAGATGATGAACTGTGTGGTGACACTGAAAACCTTTTTTTTCATAAAATGTTCTAAATAGTTTTGTGTGAGATACACTGTCTTTGCTTAGTGTGGTTCCAGGCAGCATGTCATGCACCATTACTTGTTTATGATGTAGGATGTTCATTATGGAGCATCCATTTGCATTTAGTCATTCCCTATCACTTAATCACTTCTCAGTTCTCAAGTCTAGGAATTCATATCAATTTCAACGGTGCATCAAAGGCATGACTTTTTAGCCCTCCTCCACAAAATTGTTTAGTTAAGCTTGGTTCTAACAACCAGGGGATCAGATTAAGGTCTTTCTGTTAAATTGACCTCATATCTCCTATTTAGGCTGTCTGCAGAAAGGGTGATTTCAATAAGCCCAGACAAAACCCCATGGTAAGCAGGAAACTGTGTGCCAAAACTGTCTACCCTGCTTCAATGACGATTGTGCCTGAATGTCAGTGAACCAAAGAGACCGATCTTGTTTACTCGAAAGCTTCATGACATTGCAGAAATCATGAGCTTCTCTCTATCTTTGCAACAGTGCACTGACATATATGGAGCCATTCCCGGTCAAGTTTATGGGCCTGCCATGCATATCCAATGGTGACTCCAAGGAAGCAGTGTGATGTATAGGTTAATCACCATTATATCAGGCTTACACACCCCCACAGCCATACACACCGACACGGCCATAGACAACCACACGGCTATACACACCCACACATTGTGTCAACAAAAGAGTGTGTGAAATTGTTATGGCAGTATTGTTGAATACAGCCATAATGAGTCCAGCTGCACTGTTCCAGCAATTAGGGAAAACAATTGAGTAGCTGCTGGTGCCTTCAGAACATTGTGGTTTGGAGACATTGTTTTCCCTCCTTTTCTCCTTAATATTTCTTGGTAGCTTCAGGATCGACAGAAGAACTATTGTGAGGGACAGTTTTGGTCATTGTGGTTCTACAGCTTCAAGCACTTTAATCAATTTGACTATACTGCTTTCTTCACTCAAAGCTTTGAGGCAGAAAAAAAAATGGCTGTTTTCAAGAATGGGAGTCGCTCAGGAACAGGAGGATTTGTCACTGGCAGGAATGTACGTGCTGTATATATGTCAGACATTGGTGTTATAAACAATCTTCTTCATGGTAATGGTGTGCTGCACAACACATCAGTGTGTACTAAGTGGAACACTTCAGGTCGCGATGCTGCTCAAGAAATATCATTCTTTTCTCCATTTCTCCTTAAGTGTCTGAAGCTATGATTTTCACAAACAACTGAAAGAAAAAAAATCACTACTGTAACAAAATAGCGTCTATGAATGGGAAATATAACAATAACATTAGTTGTAGACCTCTCCGTCTGTTTGTTTTATTGGTGTATTTTTCTGATGTACTGCATGTGTCAACAGTACTATGATGTCTACTAATAAGTGTGGTCTTTATACTGCACAGGTAAGGGCTTTTATCCTGAAGGTTGCTGGTTGCAGCTTTTGTCTGTTAAAATTCATTTGCTACAGCTGCACATTAGATAGAGGTCGATGCCTATGCCTATGCGTCATCACGTTTTATTTAAAACAAAACCCAGTTATTTGCATGGGCGACATCGCAATCCACTGACTACGCTGGTGTAAACCATCCGACTCGGAAGACAGGCGAGGTCCCGAGGTCTGTGTTTGTCAGACATGAGAGGATGACGAAAAGTTCATTTTCACGAAATCATCTGTAAAGTCCTAACAGTTTGAGCTAGAAATGCTATCAAATGCTAATATGAGCCCACTATCAGACACCATCAGGCACTTTAAAACAGACTGTTTATATTTATTTATTTAAAAAAAATCTATTTTGCCATATATGAATGTGTTATTTAATGCACGTCTATGGGCAGTAAGGCCAAATTCAATGTCTTATCAAAAAACGTCTTCATATTTTTGGGGGGGACCTACAGAGATCCTAAAATTCCAAATAAAATAGCTAATTGATCCATTGTATAACCACCTTAATGTTTATTGTACCTACTGGGGTCCTATATTTCAAAATCAAATAGCTAAATGATCTATGGTATGACCATATTAAAACAATTCCAAATGTTAGCTCAGTAGAACTCCCCCAAAGGCTTAGACTCAAGAGCTCTCATTTAGAGATGCAATTACTGAGAAAGTAATTCACTGTCTGCTCACCAACGCATAATGTGTGGATATTATACCCATATTGCCCATCTACAGTAACCTATATTATTAATGCATATTAGACTCTATGTTCCACAGGGTAGGGATCATCTAAATGTCAAATACCTTCTGGAGGGAGGTCCATTTATTTATCATTCAAATGTCATGCAAATATTCCATTTACTCAATGCTAATTATTTAGGTATGTTTCTTGAGACCTGCTGTACAAGTGATTATAAATTATAAATTATTACCATGCTTTTGTCTATCTGCATCTGTGCATCAGCCACTGTTATTTTCACTCCCATTGACTGAGAAACCCGGCTAGGTGGAGAGGCCTGTGTATTCAGACATACAGTAAGTAGACAAAACCTGTTGGCCTGTAAAATTTTACAGAATCTGCAATGTCTGCTTGAATTCACGGAATGTACACATTTCCGTGAATAACAGGATAAACTATAGCTAGATTTATTTCTCCTTTGCCTAACCAAACCAGAGCAGAACACGTTGGATCATGGCATTGTTATGCTAAAAAGTAATTTCAAACAGAGTAAATTACTTTCCTTGCTTCAGAGTTTTTTCAATTAGTCACCCTACTCAGATCTCTGATGCATATCGTAAAATAAGCTTTAATGTATTTTATTGAGCCAACACAATGGGAAAACTGAAACTAATTCGGCAATATTTATCTGGGGTCTGGGGCTTCATTTAAAAGGCAGGGTCATGGTGTTCTATTAGCTCACTAGACTAAAGTGGACGTCTAGCAAGGGTTCACCTTACCTGTCCTAGCAAGGGTTCACCTTACCTGTCCTAGCAAGGGTTCACCTTACCTGTCCCAGCAAGGGTTCACCTTACCTGTCCCAGCAAGGGTTCACCTTACCTGTTCTAGCAAGGGTTCACCTTCCTTGTCCCAGCAAGGGTTCACCTTCCTTGTCCCAGCAAGGATCCACCTTACTTGTCCTAGCAAGAGTTCACCTTACCTTCCCTGTCCTAGCAAGGGTTCACCTTACCTGTCCTAGCAAGGGTTCACCATACCTGTCCCAGCAAGGGTTCACCTTACTTGTCCTAGCAAGAGTTCTCCTTACTTGTCCTAGCAAGAGTTCTCCTTACCTTCCCTGTCCTAGCAAGGGTTCACCTTACCTGTCCACATTACCTGTCCTTGTCTTTCGATGTTGTCTTTGCTGTGCATAAGCCAACCTTCTGTTGCAGAATTTAAGATTAGCTAGCCAATGTGCTGTCTTAGCTTACCCTGCAGACAGTACTGGTGCCCACCCCCTCCCCTTTAAATCACCCATCCACAGATGTGCCTGCACACACTAGTCACATACACATAGTCTCCTCTCCTGACACATAGTGGCTGAAATGTTGATTGAGTGCTGAAGGCCTTCACACAGTGAGAGGCTGACGTTATGAAGCAATTTATCTGGGAACTGCTTATGTGGCAGAATTAAATAGCCATAGAACAGAAACATATTGAGGCATGCATTACTCTTAAATGGCAGGCACGCTAAGGCCACCTTCCCTGCCTGTGAGATGTCGTACACCAGGAGGGAGAATGCATCCTTGTTACTATGTATAGATGAGAGGAAGCCAGGTTTCAAATGTTTCATTGTTCTAATTTGATCTGTGAATTCAATTTTACAGACCAGCCATATACGGTACTGTCATATGGTGGGCCAAGTAAGAAAACACTCAAGGTAAATGGATTAGTATGTCCAAAGCTGCTTCTACATTAGAAAAAGACCATGAACTAATTACACCTCTCACAGTGGGCAGTAGGTACCAAGTGTCAAGTCTAATTAAAACAGTATAAGGTACTACCACCACCCCCACCATCATCATCATGAGCAAACACACATACCCCTTATTCACACACAAATAGTCTATGCATTCTTAGCGATGCCAGACATAATGTAGAATTATAACCCTCCTTTTACTGTATCCTCCTTGTTCAGCTATTGCTCTGATGTAACTCCTGAGAGCGTCTCCCAGGCTGTAAAAAGACATTCTTATTCTAAATCAAATCACCTGGTGGGAATGATAAACAACGCACTGAGCCTGAACTTCAACTTGATGAATACCCAAGTGACTGTTCCCCAGCTAAGCTGTAACTCTAGCTAGAAAATGGAAATGGACCAGGTGTGAAAACAATTAGTTCCAGAGTAGCTCCTTAAATGAAGAGCATACATTATTGAATGTGCCCCTCATTTATAGAGCCTTGGCAGTAAGTATCAAACTGACCGATCTCTACCACTATAAGTCATTACTTTGTTATGCTTCCCAGAGTAGTGGGTAAATAAAGAAGCATTATGTTCAACTGAGCGGGGTTTGTGATTAATAGAGTTGAGTTAAGTGTTTAGTTGTAATGCTTCTCATGATTTAGGAGTGTTGCCTTGCTTCCTTGCCCTCCACACTATGGCTACATATCTATTGACTGAGTGGGATGAGAACTAAGGTGGGCGATCCGTAAGCACAGCGCTTTTTTAATTGCCACAATTTTGTTTTCGAGAAATGGAACAACTCCAGTTTTGAAAAGCCTGCAGATGGTAGGTAACCTGTGGAATAGGGACACAAACAGAATGTCACAACAATAACATGGATTACTCAGAAAAACACACTGCACGCTGCATTGCAACGAATTAAGAAGCTGAACTTTGTATGTACCACTGTGTTAAAGCCGGTTTCCTTTAAAACGCTAGGGGAAAGAGGATTTAAGGCAGCAGGGGGCTAATAGCCTGGGAGATTACGCAGAGATCCGAGTTCAAATAACTGTTGTTGCAACGGAAAAAAAACACAGGAATAAATTAGCAAACCAATGGATCAAGCCGGTTTAAAACTCGACAGCGGAAATGGTCATCCTCTGAGTTCACTACTACCGCCCCAGTGAAGTAATATATCATATCATGAACAATAAAATGGATAAATGGAAGAATATGACATATTACAACTGAAATAACATGATTCGACTGGAAATGTATCTTATGTCAAAACACATGTAATAACAGACAATTACTTGCCCAAAGTATGCCTACACAGGGGCGGACTAGGACAAGAATTCAGCCCTGGCATTTTATCCGCACCAGCCTACATTACTGCGAGCACCGCCAACTCACCCAACCGGCGGGTCACCAGCAAAACACGCACATCCCATCCCCACACAAACAACCCTTAAAGCTATTATCTTAACCTATTATCTTTGGATAGCACCATAGTAAACAAAGAGAGAAAGCTTATTTCAACCCTGCAGGCGTGACACAAAACGCAGAAATAAAAATATAATTCATGCCTTACCTTTGACGAGTTTCTTTTGTTGGCACTCCAATATTTCCCATAAACATCACAAATGGTCCTTTTGTTCGATTAATTCTGTCGATATATCCAAAATGTCAATTTAATTGGAGCGTTTGATCAAGAAAAACACTGGTTCCAACTTGCTCAACGTGACTACAAAATATCTCAAAAGGTACCTGTAAACTTTGCCAAAACATTTCAAACTACTTTTGTAATACAACTTTAGGTATTTTTTAACATAAATAATCAATAAAATTGAAGACGGGATGATCTGTGTTCAATACAGGAAGAAAACAAACTGAAGCATGCTTTCTGGTCACACGCCTCTATCTAACAGTACACTTCAATTGACCCTCATTCAAGATGGCCATACTTCTTCATTACACAAAGGAATAACCTCAACCAATTTCTAAAGACTGTTGACATCCAGTGGAAGCGATAGGAACTGCAAGAAGGTCCCTTAGAAATATGGATTCCCAATGAAAACCCAGAGGTTTGTCCTCGGGGTTTCACCCGCTAAATAAGTTATGTTATACTCACAGATATGATTCACACAGGTTTATAAGCTTCAGAGTGTTTTCTATCCACATCTACTAATAATATGCATATCTTATCTTCTGGGGATGAGTAGCAGGCAGTTGAATTTGGGCATGCATTTCATCCAGACTTCAATATACTGCCCCAAGTCACCAAGAAGTTAACCTACACACCCTACTTAGACACAGGCAGTAGTGCTGATGTAACCAACTTCACATAGCCCCCCAGAAGAAAGACACACGGACACCCACACTGGTTTTTATCTGCAGTAAAAGATATCAAACAGTGATGACAGGCATTGACAGGATAGTCACAGTGTCACGCCCTGGTCGAAGTATATTGTGTTTGTCTTCATTTATTTGGTCAGGACAGGGTGTGACATGGGTTTATTGTGGTGTGTTTTGTCTTGGGGGTGTCTAGCATAGTCTATGGCTGCCTGAGGCGGTTCTCAATCAGAGGCAGGTGATTATCGTTGTCTCTGATTGGGAACCATATTTAGGCAGCCATATTCTTTGAGTATTTCGTGGGTGATTGTTCCTGTCTCTGTGTTTGTTGTCACCAGATAGGCTGTATAGGTTTTCACGTTCCGTTTGTTGTTTTTGTATTGTTCGTGTTTTCTCATCGTCATTAAACATGTCTCAAAAATACCACGCTGCATTTTGGTCCGCTTCTCCTTCACCAGACGAGAACCGTTACACACAGCCATATGTTCACTGCTCTCAGAATGTCTCTCTCAGACTCAATCCACAAAGTGATCATATAGTATACATGCGTTGTGTTTAGAAAATAAGAAAAATACTGTAAAGCATATCTGCAGTAAAAGATTTCAAACAGTGATGACAGGCATTGACAGGAAGGTCACAGCCACACGTTCACTGGTTAGGTAGGATGCAAGATATCTTTCAGATAGGAACAACAGTAATGATACATGCCCTCAATGTGAAGTGATATTAATCCATAAAAACAGAGCACAAGTACAACTCTTTTCATATAAACATTTTAAGATAGTAAGAAAATAAGCATTCACTTAATATTTTGATACATTTCCTAATAGCAAATCACCTGTTAGCAATAGCTACCGTGACATTACAGTGCACTGACTGACGGAGCTCGTCAGTTCGTTATTAATTTGGCTAGCTAACCCAACAAAAACTTGGTTAACTTGCCGAAATGGACCTTAAATACATTAACGGTAAGATAAATATATACATAGTCACATTCACTATTGAATATAAAGCCATTTTCCAAAGACGCTATTGTGTTACAGTTTTAAACATTTATTTCTGTACAGAGGAAGAAGACACGAACCTGCTCTCAGAATATCTCTCTCAGACTGAAGAGCAGGCAGACCAACTTTCCAAATAGGGGAGAAGCACTCAAAACCCACTAGTTATTCTTTCAAGGAAAATAATACAAAAATGATAAGTCCGAAGACCTCTCGCTCTCGCCTCGCATTGTCAACCTTCCTTCAATGGCAGCCAAAACCTTTATGAATTCGACAACACATAATGAAAGGACATTTTATTTATATCACACTTTTTCCTGAAGTAAATGGTTTCACCCACTACTCTACCCACGAACTGTGGTGTTCTTTGATATCTACATTGCGCGTGAGGTTGATGGAAATTCTACATTTTCAATTTGTCACACTGACACTCCAGTTTCAACTGTTCTGCCTGCGGCTATGGAATCCTGACCTGCTCACCGGAAGTGCTACCTGTCCCAGACCTATTATTTGACCATGCTGGTCATTTACGAACATTTGAACATCTTGGCCATGTTCTGTTATAATCTCCACCCAGCACAGCCAGAAGAGGACTGGCCACCCCTCATAGCCTGGTTCCTCTCTAGGTTTCTTCCTAGGTTTTGGCCTTTCTAGGGAGTTTTTCCTAGCCAACGTGATTCAACACCTGCATTGATTGCTGTTTGGGATTTTAGGCTGGGTTTCTGTACAGCACATTGAGATATCAGCTGATGTAAGAAGGGCTATATAAATTAATTTGATTTGATTTGACACATAATATTGGCAGCATTCTCAACCATTTCTGTATCAGTGACTGGTGAGACATGGCTCTGACAGTCTGTCTGTCTGCCTGTCTGTCTGTCTGTCTGTCTGTCTGTCTGTCTGTCTGTCTGTCTGTCTGTCTGTCTGTCTGTCTGTCTGTCTGTCTGTCACTCCAGAGAATGCGTTTGCACTCCAAAGTCCAATGGTGGAGTGCTTTACACCACTCCAGCCAACGCTTAGCATTGCACATTGGTGATCTTAAGCTATGGTCAATTTTATTGATTGGACATGATTTGGAAAGGCACACACCTGTCCATATGAGGCCCTACAGTTGACAGTGCATGTCAGAGCAAAAACCAAGCCATGAGGACGAAGGATCTGCCCGTAGAGCTCCGAGACACAACTGTGTCGAGTCACAGATCTGGGGAAGGGTAGCAAAACATTTCTGCAGCACACACACACACAAACACACACAAACACACACACACACACACACACACACACACACACACACACACACACACGCACACACACGCACACACACGCACACACACGCACACACACGCACACGCACACACACGCACACACACGCACACAGACATGCAGACACAGAGACTAAGACATAGACACAGACACAGACACAATAAATAATACACACACTGTGTACCAGGTCCCCCTAAACTATGGGGAATTATATAATTTAAGTGGAAATGACTCTTTTCTGTTCCTCAGTCAGCAGAGACTTGACTGAGTTCAGAGGAGCTGTGAGGAGATGATCTAGCTACTGTAATGTGAAGGATAAAAATCCCCTCAGCTCAATCTTCACATGTACTGTAGTCAATGTAATTATCCATTTGGAACAAATACATGCTTTTTTGTTAGACATTTTCGAGCGGTAGACTATACCCAGTTTTAGATTTTATACGCTGGAGTGATCACGGCAGCCATTAATATCACATTGTAGCTGTTCATATTGGAGAGGGGAAAAAATAGCCTTTGGCTGACGGAGGGAGGACTGAGATGGCGGTTGCTGGCGAGAGTGAAACCTTTCATTAGTGACGCACGGCATCCTTGGGGGCAGTTGACACCTTGACCTCTGCACTGAATTACTGTCTCACAAACCTCTTGGTTCAGTCCAAACTCCTGGTTCAGCCCAACCTCTTGGTTCAGTCCAACCTCCTGGTTCAGTCTAACCTCCTGGTTCAGTCCAACCTCCTGGTTCAGTCTAACCTCCTGGTTAAGTCCAACCTCCTGGTTCAGTCCAACCTCCTGGTTCAGCCCAACCTCCTGGTTCAGTCCAACCTCCTGGTTCAGTCTAACCTCCTGGTTCAGTCCAACCTCCTGGTTCAGTCTAACCTCCTGGTTAAGTCCAACCTCCTGGTTCAGTCTAACCTCCAGGTTCAGCCCAACCTCCTGGTTCAGTCCAACCTCCTGGTTCAGTCTAACCTCCTGGTGTTTACATACTGCTTAATTATTTTCATATGTGTATACTGTATTCTTCTGCATTCTAGTCAATTACTCGTCCTAATATCTATATATTTCTTAATTCCATTCTTTTACTTTGTGATTTGTGTGTTTTGTTGTGAATTGGAAGATACTACTACAATGTTGAACCTAGGAACACAAGCATTTCGCTATACCTGCAATAACGTCTGCTAAATATGTGTGTGACCAATAAAATTTGATTTATTTCCTGATTTATTTCCAACTTCCTGGTGCAGTCCAACCTCATCTTTAAATCTCACAGGACTGTCTGGGAATAGAAGTGTATTGGTAACAGCTGTAATGGGCTTGTGTATAAGGAAACACTCTCAGGTCCGTGTGCATGCTCGCGGGTAAGGTAAGGGTGCCGTTTCAAGCCAAGTCATGAGCAGGGATGTAACTCACTTGTGATTCCGGGGATGTAACTCACTTGTGATTCCAGGGATGTAACTCACTTGTGATTCCAGGGATGGAATTCACTTGTGATTCCAGGGATGGAATTCACTTGTGATTCCAGGAATGTAACTCACTTGTGATTCCAGGGATGTAACTCACTTGTGATTCCAGGAATGTAACTCACTTGTGATTCCAGGAATGTAACTCACTTGTGATTCCAGAGATGTAACTCACTTGTGATTCCAGGATGATGATTCCAGGGATTCACTTGTGATTCCAGGGATGTAACTCACTTGTGATTCCAGGGATGTAACTCACTTGTGATTCCAGGGATGTAACTCACTTGTGATTCCAGGGATGTAACTCACTTGTGATTCCAGGGATGTAACTCACTTGTGATTCCAGGAATGTAACTCACTTGTGATTCTAGAGATGTAACTCACTTGTGATTCCAGGGATGTAACTCACTTGTGATTCCAGGGATGTAACTCACTTGTGATTCCAGGGATGTAACTCACTTGTGATTCCAGGGATGTAACTCACTTGTGATTCCAGGGATGGAATTCACTTGTGATTCCAGGGATGGAATTCACTTGTGATTCCAGGAATGTAACTCACTTGTGATTCCAGGGATGTAACTCACTTGTGATTCCAGGAGTGTAACTCACTTGTGATTCCAGGGATGTAATTCACTTGTGATTCCAGGGATGTAACTCACTTGTGATTCCAGGAATGTAACTCACTTGTGATTCCAGGGATGTAACTCACTTGTGATTCCAGGGATGGAATTCACTTGTGATTCCAGGGATGTAACTCACTTGTGATTCCAGGGATGGAATTCACTTGTGATTCCAAAAATAATTTCAAAGCCGTGTAAATTTGTTCATTTGAAAAAGTACCTCAAACTCTCACCTCAAATATGCTTATAAATGTAGGTGGTTGAGCATTCCAATAGCCCACAGACTGAGAGGAACTGGGCTGCGGGGTATTTGGGCTCATTAATAGTAATACCCACACATGAGACGAGGTTTATTAGAATAATAAAAACAATGAAGGTGTATTTTACACCAGGCTATAGCCCGGCAGCTTTGCCTCTCATGGTAAGTAACACATCTAAGTAACACTTAAACAAACAAGCTCTGGGCACACCTATTATGGTGGCACAGATTCCTACTGCTCCCTCCAAGATGAAAGAGAATATATTCCCCATTGGGTGACTTTTTCTTTGATTAATGAGGGAATGAAACAGTGTTCCTTTATCTTCAGCAATCTGTGAAATAAGTTGTTATGGGCATTAATAAAACATTAGACAGATCAAAAGGAAAGTAATGTTGTAAATGATTAAATACATTAAGAAAATCTAATCAAATCAAAGTTTATTGGTTGCATACACAGATTTACAGATGCTATAGCAGGTGCAGCGAAATGCTGATATGTCTAGCTCCAACAGTGCAGTATTATCTAGAAACAACACAAATAACACAAACTTTTGGGGTTTTTTTTAAACAAGAAGAAATGAAGCAATGTAACGGCGTTCTTTGTTTGTCGAAAGAGAGTCGGACCGAAATGCAGCGTGTTGGTTACTCATGTTTTTTAATGAATGAATCGCGTTACATGAAATAACTTATAAATACAAAAAAACAACAAACGGAACATGAAACCTATTACAGCCTATCTGGTGAACACTACACAGAGACAGGAACAATCACCCACGAAATACACAGTGAAACCCAGGCTACCTAAATACGGTTCCCCATCAGAGACAACAAGAATCACCTGACTCTGATTGAGAACTGCCTCAGGCAGCCAAACCTAAACTAAACACACCCCTAATCAACCACAATCCCAATACCTACAAAAAAAACAATACGACAACACAATAACATAAACCCATGTCACACCCTGGCCTGACCAACTAATTAACTAAAAACACAAAAATACTAAGACCAAGGCGTGACAAGCAATGTCAGAGTGTACAATGTAGAAAAAGGTGGAAATAAAGAAAAACCCTTGAATGAGTAGGTGTGTCAACTTTTGATTGGCACTGTATCAGTGGAGGTTCCTCAGAGGAGGAAGGGGAGGACCCTCCACCTCAGTGATATTTCATAAAAAGTAAAATAGTGAAACAATAAAAAAGTGATCCTTTTTAGTTAAGACTATTAAATATATCCATGCACTACCAGTTAAAAGTTTTAAATCACCTACTCAGTCAAAGGTTTTCCTTTATTTTACTATTTTCTACATTGTAGAATAATAGTTAAGACATCAAAACTATGAAATAACACACATGGAATCATGTAGTAACCAAAAAGTGTTAAACAAATCAAAATATATTTTATATTTGAGATTCTCCAAATAGCCACCCTTTGCCTTAATGACAGCTTTGCACACTCTTGGCATTCTCTCAACCAGCTTCACCTGGAAGGCTTTTCCAATAGTCTTGAAGGAGTTCCCACATATGCTGAGCACTTGTTGGCTGCTTTTCCTTCACACTGCGGTCCAAGTCATCCCAAACCATCTCAATTTGGTTGAGGTTTAGAGGATTGTGGAGGCCAGGTCATCTGCTGCAGCACTCCATCACTCTCCTTCTTGGTCAAATAGCCCCTACACAGCCTGAAGGTGTGTTAGGTCATTGTCCTATTGAAAAACAAATGATAGTACCACTAAACCAAAGCAGATGGGATGGCGTATCACTGCAGACTGCTGTGGAAGCCATGCTGGTTAAGTGTGCCTTGAATTCTAAATAAATCACAGACAGTGTCACAAGCAAAGCAAAGCACAACACACCATAACACCTCCTCCTCCATGCTTTACAGTGGGAAATACACATGCGGAGATCATCTGTTCACCCACACCGCGTCTCACAAAGACACGGCTGTTGAAACCAAAAATCTCCCAATTGGACTCCAGAGCAAATGACAAATTTCCACCATTCTAATGTCCACTGCTCGTGTTTCGTGGCCCAAGCAAGTCTCTTTTTTTATTGGTGTTCTATAGTAGTGGTTTCTTTGCAGCAATTCAACCATGACGGTCTGATTCACACAGTCTCCTCTGAACAGTTGATGTTGAGTTGTGTCTGTTACTTGAAGCATTTATTTGGGCTTCAATTTCTGAGGCTGGTTACTCTGTAGTAGAGGTAACTCTTGGCATTCCTTTCCTGTGGCAGTCCTCATGAGAGACAGTTTCATAATTTTTTGTGTGCACTCAAGTAGCCTTTCCACTCTCCTCCGGTATTTATTTAGCAAAGATGATAACCTATAATCTCTCCGGACAGACAAGCAAACACTCATGATATAAATGTTGCAACAGCCTAGGCTACACCTAAACATTAGAAATCTGACATGCCGTATAGGATGAAAACGAGACTGATTTTCAGTCTGATCAACTGTAGGCTACTAATAAGAGCAGCTGCATACAGCCTATGCGCCCTGTCCACCTGGTCAGGGTAAACTAATCGGTAACATTATGTATTTATAGTCCATTTGTGTGTCAGGAGAAAATGTGAACGTGATCAAATTTAGTTTTCGTTCAAAATTGGGCCAGCTAGGCTGCCTATATGTTTTTAATCCATAATGATTAACTGGAATGAATTAATCAACATAATAGTGATGACGGATGTGAGTAAATGTTTTGTAAGGCCTACAGTTGCTTAGGCCTAAATGATGCAAACATGCATAAAGCAAGCTCAGCCATGTGAGTTCTATTGTCGTTTCAGTTATTGTCTATGTGTCTGGGTCGAGGAAATCCCCCTGCTAATCTAGTCTAAATATAATTTATATGAACAAATATAAGGTATCTGCAGTTTGACAGGGACAGGAGATTTTTTCACGAGTTTTTAAAAATCATGTGACCTGATTAGGAAAAACTGGTCCCATCATAGCCAATATAAAACCTTTTTCCAACTGATTAATCACTGTCATACCTTATAGGGTCCAGAGTTTTCCTAGTTAGGTTAACATAAAATGAAAAACTTCAGGCCCCAGGTGGTAAAAACTGCCCCATCGCTCTGGGACCTATGGTGCTACCAGTCTGCTTGCAGTTGTCAGTTATATATATCCCATTTAGCAGACGCTTTTGTCCAAAGCGACTTACAAGTCGGCTGGGGCCACTACTTTTACATATGGGTGGCCCCAGCAGGAATCGAACACACGACACTTGGCGTTGCAAGCGCCATGCTCTACCGACTGAGCCACACACTAGTGATGACTGTCTGGTGGCCTGGAGATAGAAGCTGTTTTTTCTGCACTATTGGTTAGTGCCTGTGCAAAAGCATGCCACATTAAGGTCTACACCTGTTGTATTCGGCACATGTGACAAATAAACTTTGATTTGATTTGTTTATCAGTCTATCGGTCCCAGCTTTGATGCATCTACAGTATACTGTCTCCGCCTTCTAGATGGTAGGCTGTGGCTTGAGTGGCAGAGATCCATGATAATGTTCTTGTCCTTCCAATGATACCATATGCTGTAGATGTCCTGGAGGGCAGGCAGTGTGCCCCCGGCTGACCACACCACCTTCTGGACAGCCCTGTGGTTGCGGGC
This sequence comes from Oncorhynchus masou masou, assembly GCF_036934945.1. Lineage (NCBI taxonomy): Eukaryota > Metazoa > Chordata > Actinopteri > Salmoniformes > Salmonidae > Oncorhynchus > Oncorhynchus masou. The sequence goes on along the minus strand of NC_088221.1, from coordinate 43,773,848 downwards.
GGTGCAGTTGCCATACCAGGCGGTGATGCAGCCCGACAGAATGCTCTCTCTATGGTGCATCTGTAGAAATGAGGAACCGTTTGAGAAAAGGATAGTGGCTGATGAAGTTGTATTGTCTATTATCACTTGAGCAGATCTTTAAAAAGAACAAGGTAACGTGTATCTACTGCGTATGACAGGCACAACATATCTGAGATGGAAAATGTATTGAATATTTACTAGTAATAGTAAGTCCCATGTTGTTTTGTCATTGATGCAGTTGGTTCATTTATCCCCTACTGTGTAAGTCCAGTTGGGATTTGAATAAGAATTTTTCAAAATATCACAGAACCATCACAGGCCTATGAGCATAGCCACTACAGGCAGTCAATGCCATAATGGAAAAGCTCCCCCTAATCCTAATTCTGTTGACATTGATCAAGTTCTCCTAAATGCTTTTTGATATGGGGGCAGATATTATTTAATGTCTTAAGTCTATCTTTCTCCAACAAATTTGTTCTGTGAATCTTTCTTTAGTACATACCAGGATACATGTAGACAGAGAGATACTGTACTGCTACACAATAGGACGAGTAAAACATGTCTTCCTACTCTGGAAGAGGAGATGAGTCCCAATGTTACAATGGCCCTAAGTGGAGAACAAGATTTCAAAACAATAGGCTGCGAAGTTTGGTTACATGTGTCAAAATATTTTAAAGGCCTGCAAAGTTTGGTATAGTTTGCAAAGTTTGGTAAAAGGCTACAAAATATTTCAAACATATACAAAATATTTCAAATATTAGTGAAATATTTTAAATACTTGCAAATTATTTTAAAGGCCTTTAAAATATTTTGCAGTGCAAAGTTGAATAAAATAACTGCTAAATATTTAATCCACCTGTGAAATATTTAATCTACCTGCAAAATATTTCAATGGCCAGACAAATATTTCAAAGTCCTGCAAGGTATTTTAAAGGCCTGCAAAGTATTTTAGAGACGTGAAATATTTGTCTGGTCTTTAAAATATTTAGAAGCCTTTTACCAAACTAAGCAGCCTATTATTCTGAAAACTGGTTTGCCCCTGCCAATGTCTGTGTGGGGCACTAAGTCAGGGAGTTCCTCATTTTCTCCTGCTTGGCCTAATTAAAACCTGAACAGGTCATGGTATTCTTGGCAACAATACCCCAGATTCTCACAAATGCCACTTTTATGAGTTCGCTCCCTTACTTATCAGCTGAGAACAGGTGGCTATTTGTTACAACGTTGTCAACTAATACTTGGTCCTCTATTTTGAATTCTACTGGTGAAGACCCTGTCACTCTTGTATTTTGGTGAAAAATGGGGGGGACATCCTCCGACACACCATCTGTGTTGTATTAGGACGCTGTAGAGGGGGTCATGGTTGATAAAGCTGGTAACGGTGACACCCATTTCAAACTCCTGACTGACTCTGGTTTGTGAGAGATTAAAAGAGTGATGGAATGTCACTCAGGCTTTCAGCATATGCTCTCACTGGGGGGCCAGGCTCAGAGGAGAGGAGTTGGAACAAAGTAGACTGGCTTAGAGGAGGGTGGCCATATGCCACACGTTTTATAATGGCTCCACACCTGAGACAAAAAAACTGCCTGATATCTAGCAGCCTGATATCTCGAATGAATATCTGCATCCCATCTAAACATTCCAATGTTATAAAACTTCACAGCACAATTGAAAAATATATAGCACATGGAAACCAAAATAATCGTTACGTGACTGCTTTATATAAAAGTACCATGTATGTAAAAATGTACATGTAAATAGTACATGTACAATGTTTATGTACAATGTATGTATATGTAGCAAAAAAATATGTACAAAAAAAAACTAAGATATTTGTCCTCCGAAGAGGGAGGGCTTAATTTAGACTTGGTGGCGTGTACCCAGAGGTGGGACCAAATCACTATTATTTGAGTCACAGGCAAGTCTCATAAAGGCAAGTTTCATACAGGCAAGTCTCAAGTCACAAGATCCAAGTCTCAACTCACAAGGTCCAAGTCTCGTCTCAAGTCTCAAGTCACAAGTCTCAAGTCACAAGTCTCAAGTCACGAGGTCCAAGTCTCAAGTCGAGTCCCAAGTAGAGCGGGTCGAGTCTCGAGTCAACTCCACTTTGTGCATTCTAAGATTAAATCAAGTCGAGTCACATGTTTTTCCATGTCAAGACTCAAGTCAAGTTAAAAAATAATAATGACCTATTGACGCTGCTCATGGACATGTTTGTTTTTTTGCAAGGGCGATGTTGCGGCTTATGTCTCTGGCTGCGTGGAGAGTAATCCATGGAATCTGTGCCATAAAATGAGTGATAAAATGTTGGCCAGACACTTTCAAGTAATCAGTCTCACGACAAAGTTGATTCCTGATTCTTGAGGCTCCAAGTCCAAGTCAAGTCTCAAGTTATTCTATTTATATCAAGTACATTCTCAATTCATCAAATGTGTGACTTAAATCAGACTCGAGTCCAAGTCATGTGATTCAAGTCCACACCCCTGGACATCAGAAATGGTGGTGAGCACAGTGGGTGTTATCCTTCAGTTGATGTACACTGAGTGTACAAAAAATTTGGAGTACCTTCCTAATATTAAGTAGCACCTCCTTTTGTCCTCAGAACAGCCTCAATTATTTGTGGCATGGACTCTACAAGGTATCGAAAGCGTTCCACAGGGATGCTAGCCCATGTTGAAAACGTTTCCCACTGTTCTGTCAAGTTGGCTGGATGTCCTATGGGTGGTGGACGTAATCTTGATACACATGGGAATCTTTTGAGCACGAAAAACACAGCAGCGTTGCAGTTCTTGACACACTCAAATCGGTGCACCTGGAACCTACTACCATACCCCGTTCAAAGGCCCTCAAGTCTTCTGTCTTGCCCATTCACCCTCTGAAAGGCACACATACACAACCCATGTCTAAATTGTATCAAGGCTTAACAATCCTTCTTTAACCTGTCTCCTCCCCGTCATCTACACTGATTGAAGTGATTTAAAAACTGACATCAATAAGGGATCATAGCCTCACCCGTATTCAGCTGGTCAGTTTATGTCATGGAAAGAGCAGGCATTCCTAATGTTTTGTACACTGTGTATGTTATTTAAGTTACCATGTTTAAGAATTTATGTTGAAGCTTGTAGACTCTAGCCTTATGATTTGAAACATATCTATATTGCTATGAGGTGGTGATTTGAATACTTGTTAGTGGCCACCTTATGTTCAATATCCTCTATATTTCTGAGAAAATCGTGCATTTATTAATTGATCAGATTATTGATAAACTATTATGCACAGCCCCCCCCCCCCCCCCACACACACACAGTCCTCCTGTGTTCCACACATCTTTGTATCCTGATTATTCTTCAATCTTTGATGCTTGCCAATGGTCTTCAAGTCACTGATGTTCCCAACCACATCCTAACAGGGAAACCAAACAGGTCACGTTACGTGTGTGAATGTTGCGAAATGGAAATACATACATGTTATTCAATCATTTCATCCACACTGCTGGTGCGTGGCCGGTTTGGTCAGGACTTTGGTGATGTTGGTCTATTGCTGAGCACCATGGTCAAACAGGTCCTCTGTCCTGGATGTTTTCTGTAGAAAGTTACAGACACATTGCTCCAATTTGAACCAACTCTTTTATCTGTAGATTAGTGCTAAAATGGATGATTTGTCTAAGAGTGATGATTCCCATTCCCAGATGATTCCAATGCCTCCTTTTCATTCAGGGTCGTTATACCAGTCAAAGGTGACCAACGTTAGCTACACAAAGAGATGCTTGTAGTATTATTTTCATCATAAAGCAAGGAAAGAAAATGGATCAGAAGACTGCATTCTGTCTGGGGAACAACTGGCACATTGGAATAACACACTCAAGAGCACCGGCTTGCTTTTAAGTACACAGAGTATTGAACATTTCTATTGTAAACACACTATGTACACACTTCAAGTGCATATGCATTTAGCTTAGTTTTATTTTCATCAAAAGTCTACCGACATAATTGAGTTTCTCATGGGAAGCAAAATAACTTCCCTCATAACGCGTTCAACCACAGTTTACAATCAGTTCCATGCCTTGTGGTAATATCTCCATTTTAAAAAGCACTCTTGAGGGAAACCAGTTCTCTACACTCTTATAAAAAAGGGTTACAAAAGGGTTCTTTGGTAGATTTGATTTAATTTGAAAGGGTTGTTTTGTCTGTCCCCATAGGATAATCCATTTTAAAACCCTTTTTGGTTCTAGGTAGAACCCTTTTGTGCAGATGATCAGGGGAGTAGTCATTCCGTTGATTCTGTTGAAAAATGTTTCTTAACCTATCAATGTTACATTGAGCTGGGTGAATGGAATGTGAATGACAGTCATCCAATATGCTGTAAGAGAAATAAGGCCACACTCATTTAAAAATATCCTCCTCCCTAATTTTAAACATCACTGACCACCACTGTCATGTACATAGGGCAGCAGCCTCTAAGATACAGGGTAGCGTACCGGGTGGTAGCCGGCTAGTAACAGTGACTAAAGTTCAGGGCAGGGTACTGGGTGGAGGCCTGCTAGTGGTGACTATATAACAGTCTGATGGCATGTTTAAGGGTATAGATAGCACTTTTTTTTAAGAGTGTACTCTCAACACTTATGTTAAGAAAACAATTTTGTACAGTACTTCCTCCCTTAAGTGAACGCTGTATTCAATATTAAAGGTCACACAACTACTTGGTCTAACTGGTACTGAGCCTGAGGGAACAGGAGCTACCAGCTGGCATGTCTAGCAAAGGACAATGAATCTTTAGGGACTAGGTCAACGGGGAGATGCAGAACACACAATTACACATCAGAACACACAATTACACATCAGACTTCAGCCACATCCTTAATAATGATTTCTACTTCAGGACATACTGCTCAATCCTATACTCTTAGACAAAAAAGTGCTGTCTAGAACCTAAAAGGGTTGTTTGGCTGTCCTCATAGGAGAACCCTACTAAGAATCCTTGTTGGTTCCAGTTAGAACCCTTTTAGTTCTATGTATAACCGTTTTGGGTTCCATGTAGAACCATTTTGGGTTCCACATACAACCCTTTATACAGAGGGTTCTACATGGAACCCAAAATGGTTCTACCTGTAACCAAACATTTTGTTTTTACCTGGACAGCTGAATAACCCTTTTGAAAATCCTTTTTTTGAAGAGTGCAGCGGCACGGAAAATAAAAAGGCAGCGTGAGAGAGGCTGACGTGCGGCCCCTTGAGAAACTACGTAGGCGGGTACATAAACCACCTCTAAGCTCTATCCTATTGGCGAAAGTACAATCACTGGAGAACAAACTAGATGAGCTCCGTTTGAGACTATCCTATCAACGGGACCTGAAAATCTGTAATATCCTATGTTTCACAGAGTCGTGGCCATAACTCTATCCTCCTGATTCCTGCTTACAAGTAAAAAGTCAAACAGGAAGTACCAGTGATGCGCTCAACATGAAAGTGGTCCAATTAAGCTGATGTTAACCTACAGGACTCTTTTGCTATAACATACTGGAATATGTTCTGGGATTTATCCGATGGCATTGAGGAGTTTATGACATCAGTCACAGGCTTCCTTAATAAGTCCATCAATGACGCCCCCACAGTGACAGTACGTACGTACAGTACATATCCTAACCAGAAGACATGGATGACAGGCAACATCCGCACTAAAAATCACTTCATGCCCTCCAATGAACCATCAAAAAAGCAAAGTGTCGAGCCAACCAAATGGGCTAAATGCCTTCTATGCTCACTTAGAGGCAAGCCACACTGAGTCATGCATGAGAGCACCAGTTGTTCCGGACGACTGTGTGATCATGCTCTCCGTAGCCGATGTGAGTAAGACACTTAAACAGGTTAACATTCACAAGGCCGCAGGTCCAGGATTACCAGGATGCATATTCTGAGTGCTGCACAGCTGGCAACTATTTTCACTGACTTTTTCAACCTCTCGCTGACCCCGTCTGTAATACCTACATGTTTTTTTTACCTTTATTTGACTAGGCAAGTCAGTTAAGAACAAATTCTTATTTTCAATGACAGCCTAGGAACAGTGGGACAACTGCCTTGTTCAGGGGCAAAACAACAGATGTTTAGCTTGTCATCTTAGGAATTCGATCTAGGTTACTAGTCCAATGATCTAACCACTAGGCTACCTGCCACCCCGTTTTAAAGCTGACCACCATAGTCCCTGTGCCCCAAAATGCCAAGGTTACCTGTCTAATGACTATTGCCCCGTAGCACTCACATCTGTAACCATGAAATGCTTTGAAAGGATGGTCATGGTTCACATAAACACCATCATCCCAGATCCCTGGCCCACTCCAAGTCCCAACAAATCCACAGAAGATGCAATCTCTATTGCACTCAAAACTGCCCTTTCCAGACTGGAAAAGAAGAATCGCTACAGTATGTGAGTTCGCTGTTTGTTATTTGACTACAGCTCAGCATTCAACACAATAGTGCCCTCCAAGCTCAAAACGAACCTAAGGACCCTGGGACTGAACACCTCGCTCTGCAAGTGAATCTGGACTTCCTGACGGGGTGCCCCCAGATGGTGAGGGTAGGCAACAACACATCTGCCAAGCTGACCCTCAACACAGAGGCCTACAGGTGTGCGTGCTTAGTCCCCTCCTGCACTCTCTGCTAACCCACGACTGAGTGGCTGCACACAACTCCAACACCATCATTATAAGTAAGCGGTTCACTGTAAGGCCTGCGGATGTTGTATTCGGGGAATGTGACAAATAAAATGTGATTTGATTTGATTATTACGTTTGCTGATGACACAACAGTGGGAAAGTCTATAGGAAGAGACCTGGCAGTGTGGTGCCAGAACAATAATTCTCCCTCAATGTCAGCAAGACAAAGGAGCTGATCGTGGACTGCAATAAATGGGGAGCCGAGCATGCATCCTCCACACTGTAGTGGAGAAGGCCGTGAGCATCAAGTTCCTCTGTGTCCACATCACAAAGAATCTCTCAATGTCTATCACACACACACACACACACACAGTTGTGAAGAGGGCAGGAGACTGAAAAGATTTGGCATGGCCCTCAGATCATCAGAGTCCTATAGCCGCACCATTTAGAACACCTTGACTGGCTGCATCATGGCTTGGTATGGCAGCTGCTTGGCATCCGAGCGTAAGATGCTACAGAGGGTAATGCGTACAGCCTAGTACATCATTGGGGCCGAGCTCCCTGCCATCCAGGACCTCTATACCAGGCGGTGTCAGAGGAGGCCCTACATATCGTCAAAGACTCCAGCCACCCAAGTCATTGACAGTTCTCTCTGCTACAGCACGGTGAGCGGTACCGATGCACCAAGTCTGGAACCAACGGAACCCCGAACAGCTTCTACCCCCCAAGCCCTAAGACTACTACCTAGTTAGTCCAGGTAGCTACATTGGGGCAAAAAAGTATTTAGTCAGCCACCAATTGTGCAAGTTCTCCCACTTAAAAAGATGAGAGAGGCCTGTAATTTTCATCATAGGTATACTTCAACTATAAAAATGAGAAGAAAAAATCCAGAAAATCACATTGTAGGATTTTTAATGAATTTATTTACAAATTATGGTGGAAAATAAGTATTTGCCCCACTGCATGTGGTTAATTATTTAACAATCTGCATTTACCCTTTTTGCACAAACTTTTTAACTCATCACATGCTGCTGCTTCTGTTTCCCATCTGTTACTTTATTCCTAGTTATACGAACATATCTACCTCTATTACTTTGTACCACTGTACATTGATTCGGTACTGGTGTTTCACTTTTCTATTATTTCTTTATTTTCTTTCTTTCTGCCTTGTTGGGAAGGGCCCATAAGTAAATATTTCAGAGTTAGTCTACACCTGTTGTTTACGAAGCATGTGATGAATAAAAAGAGATTTAATTAGATTTGATCCTCCTCTCTACTGCACCACTAACAATAGAACCCTTAGGTGTACTTCTCCTGTTTATTGTAAGACTGGAGCTCTGGAACTATTGATCATTGTTGGGAGAGACACTGGTTCACCAGTTAAAACAACCGCAGTCTCTCACCTCCTTCAACCCAGCCGCTGTGTTTCTACCTCTGAAGAGGAGACAAAATAAACCATGAAGATCGGTGACCAAGGTAATACCTTTTAAAAAGCCATTGATGGGGACAGAGTCAAAATATTTCATTATAGTGGTGATAATCACTAATGATTTATGTTCCGGAAAAAAAAACACTTACACATTTCTTTTAGCCAATTTACTTAGAAGATGCTGTTTACAAAAGGAGAGTAGATTGTATTAGATTGCGTTACTCTTATCAGCGCCTGATGATAGGTCTACTATAATTAAGTTCAAATATCATTAAGGCCTGAATGTCTAGCTTTCCTTGTGAACAACACGAGCATGAATCTGAATAATCACAAAAAATGGACTTTGCACTCTATCTCAGAGGGGATGTTTAGATAGGGAAATGTCCCTGAAATATATACACCATTTGAGGTATCTTCTGCACACAGGAGTTCAGCCATCAAACTGACAACTTCATCCTTATCTGAAGAGGAGGCAGAGAGAAGATTCCTGTCACCTAGTTGGGAAATCTTAGTTAAATGTGACTCTTGGCAGCTGCTGGTCTAAAAATAAGCCCTGCTTGTTCCCGGGTTGTGAATATGAGATTGCCATATCGCAACCCCTTCCCATAATAATAAATCAAGCCGAGCTGAGATATGCTCAAATTAAGTTTTCTTTTCCTCAGGTATGAAAATGGCTGAACCAAATGTTATAACATTGCCTTTTGAGAAATGAGCATATCCCCACCACAGCAATTAAATGTGCGTTGAGAGCATAGTGTGAACCATTTTTGGTCTGAAATGGAACTGTGGCTTTAAACTCGGGTTAGCACTTACTGCATTTTTTTACCAGGTGAAGCTGGGCCTCCACCCATCCAGAGTAAGCACTGTTATTTACTGCAGAGGGATACCCATGTGTGCCGCCAGCCGTGTCCCTTGGAAGCTACCCTCCAATAGAATAACTCCACTATCCATATAACTTATTAACATGATCAAATTAAGAAATCCGCTTGCTGATGGTTTCGTGTGCGAGCTTTTTTCGTTCCTAATTATGTGCTTGAGAGAAGTATTTACAATTTGGCCTACTGTAGTCATTAATGGCCAAGCAAATGCTTAGACTGTACAGTATAAGGTATGAATGTCCTGTGTACGACTGTCCTGTGTACGACTGGCCTGTGTATGACTGTCCTGTGTATGACTGTCCTGTGTACGACTGGCCTGTGTATGACTGTCCTGTGTACGACTGGCCTGTGTATGAATCTCCTGTGTACGACTGTCCTGTGTATGACTGTCCTGTGTATGACTGTCCTGTGTATGACTGTCCTGTGTATGACTGGCCTGTGTATGACTGTCCTGTGTACGACTGTCCTGTGTATGACTGTCCTGTGTATGAATCTCCTGTGTACGACTGTCCTGTGTATGACTGTCCTGTGTATGACTGTCCTGTGTATGACTGGCCTGTGTATGACTGTCCTGTGTACGACTGGCCTGTGTATGAATCTCCTATGTACGACTGTCCTGTGTATGACTGTCCTGTGTACGACTGGCCTGTGTATGACTGTCCTGTGTATAAATGTCCTGTGTATGACTGGCCTGTGTATGACTGTCCTGTGTATGACTGGCCTGTGTATGACTGTCCTGTGTATGACTGGCCTGTGTATGACTGTCCTGTGTATGTGTGACTGACTGGCCTGTGTATGACTGTCCTGTGTATAAATGTCCTGTGTACGACTGGCCTGTGTATGACTGTCCTGTGTATGACTGGCCTGTGTATGACTGTCCTGTGTATGACTGTCCTGTGTATGACTGTCCTGTGTATGACTGTCCTGTGTATGACTGTCCTGTGTACGACTGTCCTGTGTATGACTGTCCTGTGTACGACTGTCCTGTGTATGACTGACCTGTGTATGACTGTCCTGTGTATGACTGTCCTGTGTACGTCTGGCCTGTTTGCAACTGGCCTGTGTAAGACTGGTCTGTGTACGACTGGTCTGTGTATGACTGGTCTGTGTACGACTGATCTGTGTATGACTGGTCTGTGTAAGACTGACCTGTGCTATGACTGGCCTGTGTACGACTGACCAGTGTACGACTGACCTGTGCTATGACTGGCCTGTGTACTATTGACCTGTGTAAGACTGGCCTGTGTAAGACTGGCCTGTGTAAGACTGGCCTGTGTACGACTGGCCTGTGTACGACTGGCCTGTGTACTATTGACCTGTGTATGACTGGCCTGTGTATGTCTGGCCTGTGTACTATTGACCTGTGCTATGACTGGCCTGTGTACGTCTGGCCTGTGTACTATTGACCTGTGTATGACTGGCCTGTGTACTATTGACCTGTGTATGACTGGCCTGTGTACGTCTGGCCTGTGTGTTCCATCACCATACCATTTACCATCCTGACATGGACAAAACACCCTTTTCCTCTATCGATAATGCATGGATTGCGTAATCAATATCTCTTTCAGGGGTTTTCAATTGACATTTTTTATGGATGGCTACTTCAGCTTGCTGAGTCAGTTACATTTTAATGGCCTGTTTGTCACCCACAGGGCTTGGGAAAACAGAGCGAGATTTCTCCTCTTCCTTAGGCTTGTGCTCTATATAGCACATGTTTGAAATACAATGTGTCAGAATTTTTTTACACACATCTTCCGGTTGATATATGTATGATAGTCAGCTGAATTTACTCATTTCAAACGCTATAGGGCATGTATTTGTGTAGGTAATCCACCCAAAGGCCACGGTATAATTCAAAACCTGTGTGTTACCTATAAGTTACGCAGCACAGGTGGGTGTTGTTGTTGTTGTTTATATTAAAGTTGGTAGCTATCCACAGACTTTCAGCATAGCCGGAGAGATTCCTAATTTTCGAACCGGCCATATCCATTAAAGCACCTACAGAGAAGTTGTATTCCTACTCAAAGCACTCGGCAGGAGAGTGTTCTGGTCCATTTGAATGCTTTGACGTTTGTTTCAATGTATTTTAGAGATAAAACATCACAGTTGTCTTATAGAAAGTCTTAATGCTTTTTGCTTTCCGCTAGTTCAAAAATACATTTGCCAAGAAAAAAATAATATGTTATTAATCATTTAGAGCAGAGACATTTTGAAAATGAAATAAATGCATCTGTTTGGAAAAAAGCCTGAGTGGATTCTGCATCAAGGACTTTGAAGACCTTGGATTTCATCAAAAACACATACAATATAAATGTGGAAATGGAAAACAAGAAAAGTCAGAAATGCTATCTATCTTTAAAATTTTAACCTCTTACAATTCGCAGCACTGAGCCACATAAAACACAAAATATCCCACTGGGCAACAGACGTCATTTCAACATCTAGTTTTGATTTACCTTTGTTTGAGTCAACTAATGTGAATTCAACATGAAATCAACCAAAAATAATATAATAATGCAAAAATGCTCCATGTCAGTGGATTTAGGTTTAAAAGTTGAGTAAAACAAAAGATTTTTGTTGTTGAAATGATGTGGAAACATCATTGATTCAAACTATTTTTGCCCAGTGGGATGCTTCAGATGTGAATTATTTCCAAATGGCAAGATAGACCCTCCATGACAGAACCTGATCTGACACCCTACATTTGTGACTTATTTCTCTGAAAATTAAAGAACGTGTTCCTCCTTTCCTATAATTGTCCTCTCTTATTCCCACTATAATTTATCTTGCAGAGGCACACTATCTCCATCCTTATGCAATTGGCTGAACTTTCACTTAATTTTACTCAATATCAGTATATTGAGATCGCCACAGGGCATTCACAAGTAACGTGTTGGATTATAATGGTGTGTATTTCTATGTTCAAATTATATTTGCTCAAACAGATGCATACCAATTATCTTTCATTACACATGTTTTTAGTCAATTTAATACCATCTTTTGTTCAACAGGTGATTCCTAGTTCTGTGAAAAACAGATACTTGCAGACTTTAAAATCATATTACTAACATTTCCAGAACATTAACATACAACAATACCTAACGGAACTAAAAATCTATTTACAAAGGTTAATGGATGTATCGAAGCCAGTGATGTTCTATTCACGTGAATTAAGGGATTTCTGCAGGTGTCCGACCCTGCCCCACTCACTTCTTTAATTCAGCCTGACATTTAGGCTGATGGGCTGCTGTAGATCGTCTGGGTGCTCTGCAATGGTATGCCTTAACAGAGGCTAAAGAACAGAGGGCTGTTAGGATGGTGTATTGGAGGCGAAGTCTCTCATTCCAAAAACGAGAGCACTACTTGAAACAAACGCAATCAAAATAACGGAACCTAAAAGTAGTGTGTGTAAACTAACACCACCTAACATGAAAACAGTTCCTCACAATAACATGATGGGAAACATGATGGGAAACAGAGGGTTAAATACAAGTAGCTTAATTGGGGAAATATAAACCAGGTGTGTATGGAAACAAGACAAAACAAATGGATATACGAAAACTGGAGCGGTGATGGCTAGAAAGCCGGTGACGTCGATCGCCAAAAGTCGCCCGAACAAGGAGAGGGGCCGACATCTGCAGAAGTCGTGACAAGGGCATGTGCCCTCGCTCGCCTCACTCTCAGACAGCCCAATATTTAACAGACATTTGACATTTAACACATCTCCAACTTTGACACCCTCCAAATAGTAACAAGTTAATGAGGGATAATTCTGGTGGAAGGTTCAGTTTCAGACTCCCAACTCTCAATGCCTAATGGCCATTACAAATATGTTCTTCATGAGAGCTTTATATGACAAGAGTGATGGCCGACACATTATGATTTACCTAACAACAGAGCATATACTTCTCTTATCATCAGCTTTATTTACAATGCCTTCAGAAAGTATTCACACCCCTTGAGTTTTTTCACATTTGGTTATGTTGCAGTCTGAATTTAAAATTGATTGCATTTAGATATTTTATCACTGACCTACACACAATAACCCCCTAATGTCAAAGTAGAATTGTGTTCTTCAATTTGTTTACAAATTGATTAAGAATGAAAAGCGGAAATGTCTTCAGTCAATAAGTATTAAACCCCTTTTTTTGTGGCAAGATTAAATAAATTCAAGAGTGTAAATGTGCTAAACAAGTCACATAATAAGTTGCATGAACTCACTCTGAGTGGCTGAGCAGTTACAGTTTCGACTTTAAAATCTGCTTGACAATCGATGGCTAGAACTGAAAATGGTTGTCTAGCAATGATCAACAACCAATTTGACAGCTTGAAGAATTTTGAAAAGAATAATGGGCAAATGTTATGTTGCACAATCCAGGTGTGGAAAGCTCGTATACAGAAAGACCTTGCAATTGTTGCCAAAGGTGATTCTACAACGTATTGACTCACGGGTGTGAATACTTATGTAAATTAGATATTGGCGTATTTCATTTTTAAAACATTTGCAAACATTTCTGAAAACATGTTTTCACTTTGTCATTGTGGGGTGTTCTGTGTAGATGTGAATATATATATATATATTTTTTTTAATCAATTTTGAATTCAAGCAGTAACACAACAAAATGTGGAATAGGTCAAGGGGTATGAATACTTTCTGAAGGCATTGTATATGTTTACCCTGTAATATTACAGAGACTAACTTACTAGGTAGGTAGGTAAAAAATTATGTTGAATAATAATAAACTACATTCATTAACACATAGCCAGCTTGCAAGTCTATGCGTCAACAATCAAATACTATAAAAACATTTGTTCTTAGATAACTTCATGTTTAAGATTATTATTAAGAGGCTTATAGTACTTGTGAGCTGTTTATAGCAGACCACAGACCAAGTTTTATTTGATCAAGTCCATCCTAGCCAGAGATGTGAAGTTAGAACCAATGCAGAGCCTTATGCTTAGTGTATAGTGTAGATACCATTCATCGTACCAATACAGCATAATGAATAGTCAATCAGAGGTACTCTATACATGAGGGATGCATTTACTCAAATCCACTAATACGATAAACTGGTCACGAATGAAATGGCGTGCAAAACAATGACATGAAATACATGATGCAACAGAATACAACAGAGTAAATGACTATCATCAGCTGTGTCTTTAAAATAATCTCTAGAAAGAAGGTCTGTATGTCTGGTATGCACAGGTGCTTGGAAACAAGATCTCAAAGTATCAGTGAATTCACTGCCCTTTTAACCAAATTCAAGCGGGAACTCACCCCTAACCTGAAAAAAGGTTTTTGTTGCAGTTTTCTAAGTGAAAACACAAGGCAGCACACCCAGTCTCATTAACACATTTTCAAACACAATGATAACAACAGGACACAGCAATGGCCCCATCTGGTAAGTGATCAGCTAACAAACAAATAATATCCAGTCACTCTCCTGGCGTCAGTCACTCAGTCACCCCAGGAGTCCATGGGAACATCTCGTCCAGAGCTGGAGGTGCGAGCTCAGGATGTACTTTGCGTCAATGAAATGTAAACATATGACCATCTCTACTGAAAATACCCTATTGAATCAACATGCTGGGCTGTTCTCAGCAACTCGCCAGTATCAATTCCTTACATTTTTCCACTAGAATTCAAATAATTACGATACCCTATCATGATAGATAATCAAAATAAACTCCTCTCTTGGGAGTATTTTTTTCTTTCAGTTATTGAAAAGATGAAAGATTGTGGCTTCTTGTACTTGCAAATGTTGAAAACATCTCATGCTGTCAAGAAATGCAGCCTTGTGTAGTCTTCAACACGCACTCCACATCAATGTTTCCTCAAGTACTTTCAGCCTCCATTAAACCTCATCTAAAGATGAAAGTGATCACAAGAACTGTGGAGGTAGAGCCATACTTACATGTAGTCACTTGCCTTATTATTATTCTGTCATCCACTGCCCTGGCACCATAATAGCAGGGATAATATATACCACTAATGTATTTAGAATAAAATAAACAACTCTCCCTTTGAGGTTTGCATACATTACTCCTTCAGGCAAACATCTACTGGTTAAAACATAGATTTCCTACCTTTTATGGTATATTAAAGCATTGCCAGTGTTTTGGCCTCCCGAGTGGTGCAGCGGTCTAAGGCACTGCAGCTCAGTGTTAGAGGCATCACTACAGACACTGGGTCAATTCCAGGCTGTATCACAACCAGCCGTGATTTGGAGTCCCATAGGGTTTGGCCGGGGTAGGTCGTCATTGTAAATAAGATTTTTGTTTTTAACCGATTTCCCTAGTTAAATAAAAAATTAAAAAATAAATTATAAAGTATTTGACACAATTTTCAAATCATATCAAATTAATCTCTATAAAGACATTATCTTGACATTATCTGTGTGTATGCGTGTGCGTGTGCGTGTGTTGGTGTGTTAGTGTGAGTGTGTGGGTAGAGTCCTGTGTATGTCCATAGAGTCAGTCAGTGCAAGGGAGTTAGTAAAAAAAAGAGTCAATGCCCTCCGCCCCTCTCTGATTCAGAGGGGTTGGGTTAAATGCATTCAGTTTTACAACATACTAGGCATCACCCTTTCCCAACGCAGGTAGGCTGAGCAGCCATTGACTAGCTATTTAGCAATCTTATGTCTTGGGGGTAGAAGCTGTTCAGGGTCCTGATGGTTCCAGACTTGGTACACTGGTACCGCTTGCTGTGCAGTAGCGGAGAGAACAGTCTATTTATTCGGTGGCTGGAGTCATCGTCAATTTTTTGGGGCCTTCCTTTGACACCACCTGGTAAGGCAGGGAGCTCGGCCACAGGGATGTACTTGACTAAACTCATCAACCTCTGTAGTGGCTTGCAGTTGCAGTACCAAGTGGTGATGCAGCCAGTCAAGATACTCTCAATGGTGCAGCTGTAAAACTTTTTGAGGATCTGAGGGCCCATGCCAAATCTCTTTAGTCTCCTGAGGGTGAATAGGTACTGTTTTGCCCTCGTAACAAATGTGTGGGTGTGTGGTGGCCATGTTAATTCCTTAGTGATGTGGACACCAAAGAACTTGATGTTCTTGACACGCTCCACTCCAACCTCATCGAAGTGTATGGAGGCGTGCTCACCCCTCCGTTTCCTGTAGTCCCGGATCAGCTCCTTTGTCTTGCTGATGTTGAGGGAGAGGTTGTTGGGGTGGGTTGAAGGAGCAGTGGATGGTTGTAACAATTGAAGGATGAGTCACATAATCAGACAGAAAAGAGGAGTACCTAGTTAGATAATTGAGTGGGTGGCATCATTGTCAAACTCAACCTCTGCCCCCTCTTCACTTGAGAGTGTAAAGTCCAGGGCTGCTTGTTTGAAGAAGGTTCTGGAATTTTCTCAATTTTGAAATGTTCTCTTATTGGTAATATGAGAGTGAAACTGAAGAGATCAGCCTTCAACTAAAATAAAAAAAGTTGTAAACAACGGATCACTCTTTTGTTGGAGTAGAGAATGCTTATCTTGCTAGTAGAGAATTTTGGCAGTTATTATTATAATATGTTTCTAAACACTTCTACATGAATGTGGATTCCACCATGAATACATATATTTACATTTACATTTAAGTCATTTAGCAGACGCTCTTATCCAGAGCGACTTACAAATTGGTGAATTCACCTTCTGACATCCAGTGGAACAGCCACTTTACAATAGTGCATCTAAATCATTAAGGGGGGGTGGTGAGAAGGATTACTTATCCTATCCTAGGTATTCCTTGAAGAGGTGGGGTTTCAGGTGTCTCCGGAAGGTGGTGATTGACTCCGCTGTCCTGGCGTCGTGAGGGAGTTTGTTCCACCATTGGGGGGCCAGAGCAGCGAACAGTTTTGACTGGGCTGAGCAGGAACTGTACTTCCTCAATGGTAGGGAGGCGAGCAGGCCAGAGGTGGATGAACGCAGTGCCCTTGCTTGGGTGTAGGGCCTGATCAGAGCCTGGAGGTACTGCGGTGCCGTTCCCCTCACAGCTCCGTAGGCAAGCACCATGGTCTTGTAGCGGATGCGAGCTTCAACTGGAAGCCAGTGGAGAGAGCGGAGGAGCGAGGTGACGTGAGAGAACTTGGGAAGGTTGAACACCAGACGGGCTGCGGCGTTCTGGATGAGTTGTAGGGGTTTAATGGCACAGGCAGGGAGCCCAGCCAACAGCGAGTTGCAGTAATCCAGACGGGAGATGACAAGTGCCTGGATTAGGACCTGCGCCGCTTCCTGTGTGAGGCAGGGTCGTACTCTGCGGATGTTGTAGAGCATGAACCTACAGGAACGGGCCACCGCCATGATGTTGGTTGAGAACGACAGGGTGTTGTCCAGGATCACGCCAAGGTTCTTAGCGCTCTGGGAGGAGGACACAATGGAGTTGTCAACCGTGATGGCGAGATCATGGAACGGGCAGTCCTTCCCCGGGAGGAAGAGCAGCTCCGTCTTGCCGAGGTTCAGCTTGAGGTGGTGATCCGTCATCCACACTGATATGTCTGCCAGACATGCAGAGATGCGATTCGCCACCTGGTCATCAGAAGGGGAAAGGAGAAGATTAATTGTGTGTCGTCTGCATAGCAATGATAGGAGAGACCATGTGAGGTTATGACAGAGCCAAGTGACTTGGTGTATAGCGAGAATAGGAGAGGGCCTAGAACAGAGCCCTGGGGGACACCAGTGGTGAGAGCGCGTGGCGAGGAGACAGATTCTCGCCACGCCACCTGGTAGGAGCGACCTGTCAGGTAGGACGCAATCCAAGCGTGGGCCGCGCCGGAGATGCCCAACTCGGAGAGGGTGGAGAGGAGGATCTGATGGTTCACAGTATCGAAGGCAGCCGATAGGTCTAGAAGGATGAGAGCAGAGGAGAGAGAGTTAGCTTTAGCAGTGCGGAGCGCCTCCGTGATGCAGAGAAGAGCAGTCTCAGTTGAATGACTAGTCTTGAAACCTGACTGATTTGGATCAAGAAGGTCATTCTGAGAGAGATAGCGGGAGAGCTCGCCAAGGACGGCACGTTCAAGAGTTTTGGAGAGAAAAGAAAGAAGGGATACTGGTCTGTAGTTGTTGACATCGGAGGGATCGAGTGTAGGTTTCTTCAGAAGGGGTGCAACTCTCGCTCTCTTGAAGACGGAAGGGACGTAGCCAGCGGTCAGGGATGAGTTGATGAGCGAGGTGAGGTAAGGGAGAAGGTCCCCGGAAATGGTCTGGAGAGAGAGGAGGGGATAGGGTCGAGCGGGCAGGTTGTTGGGCGGCCGGCCGTCACAAGAAGCGAGATTTCATCTGGAGAGAGAGGGGAGAAAGAGGTCAGAGCACAGGGTAGGGCAGTGTGAGCAGAACCAGCGGTGTCGTTTGACTTAGCAAACGAGGATCGGATGTCGTCGACCTTCTTTTCAAAATGGTTGACGAAGTCATCTGCAGAGAGGGAGGAGGGGGGGGAGGGGGAGGAGGATTCAGGAGGGAGGAGAAGGTGGCAAAGAGCTTCCTAGGGTTAGAGGCAGATGCTTGGAATTTAGAGTGGTAGAAAGTGGCTTTAGCAGCAGAGACAGGGGAGGAAAATGTAGAGAGGAGGGAGTGAAAGGATGCCAGGTCCGCAGGGAGGCGAGTTTTCCTCCATTTCCGCTCGGCTGCCCGGAGCTCTGTTCTGTGAGCTCGCACCATATAATCTTCAATAAATCATGCATAATGATATAATACCTCCACAAAAATGCTAACCACCGGTGTTATTGTAATGGTGAAAGGCTAGCATGCTAACCTCACCTGTTATTGTAATAGTGAAAGGCTAGCATGCTAACCTCATCTGTTATTGTCATGGTGAAAGGCTAGCATGCTAACCTCACCTGTTATTGTCATGGTGAAAGGCTAGCATGCTAACCTCACCTGTTATTGTCATGGTGAAAGTTTAGCATGTCTTGGGTGTATGGTGTTTGTGCGTCTCTAACTTTCTCACTCATCATTATTCATGATTCATTCAAGATTTCCGTGGTAACATCCACTTTAATGTAGAAGTGTTTAGATCCACAGATGATTCAATCTCTACTGCACTCCACAATCGATCAATTACATTTATTTATAAAGTCATTTTTACATCAGCCGATGTCACAATGTGCTGTACAGAAACCCAGCCTAAAACCCCAAACAGCAAGCAATGGAGATGTAGAAGCACGGTGGCTAAGAAAACCTCCCTAGAAAGGTCAGAACCTAGGAAGAAACCTTGAGAGGAACCAGGCTCTGAGGGGTGGCCAGTCCTCTTCTGGCTGTGCCAGGTGGAGATTTTAAAACAGAACATGGGCAAGATGTTAAAGCGTTCATAGATGACCAGCAGGGTCAGATAATAATAATCACAGTTGTTGTAGAGGGTGCAACAGGTCAGCACCTCAGGAGTAAATGTCAGTTGGATTTTCATTGCCGATCATTCAGAGTTATAGACAACAGGTGCTGTAGAGAGAGAGTCCAAAACGGCAGGTCCGGGACAAGGTAGCATGTCAAGTGAACAGTTCAGGGTTCTATAGCCACAGGCAGAATGAGAAAGACAAAAAACACAAGAGACACACTGCCCTTTCCCACCTGGACAAAAGAAACACCTATGTGAGAATGCGATTCATTGACTACAGCTCAGTGTTCAACACCATAGTGCCCTCAAAGCTCATCAATAAGCTGACCCTGGGACAAAACCTCCCTCTGCAACTGGATCCTGAACTTCCTGACTTCCCCCAGGTGGTAAGGGTAGGTTAACAACACATCCGCCACACTGATCCTCAACACAGGGGCCCCTCAGGGGTGCGTGCTCAGTCCTCTCTTGTATTCCCTGTTCACTCTTGACTGCACGGCCAGGCACGACTCCAACACCATCATTACGTTTACCGATGACACAACAGTGGAAAGCCTGATCACCGACAACGACGAGAAGGTCAGAAATGTGGCCATTTGGTGCCAGGACAAACACCTCTCCCTCAATGTGATCAGGACAAAGGAGATGATTGTGGACTACAGGTAAAAGAGGACCGAGCACGCCCCCATTCTCATCGAAGGGGCTGCAGTGGAGCAGGTTGAGAGCTTCAAGTTCCTTGGTGTCCACATCACCAACAAACTAACATGGTCAAAGCACACCAAGACAGTCGTGAAGTGGGTACCTATTCCCCCTCAAGAGACTGAAAATATTTGGCATGGGTCCTCAGATCCTCAAAATGTTCGAGAGCATCCTGACTGGTTTCATCACTGCCTGGTATGGCAACTGCTCGGCCTCCGACCGCAAGGCTCAACAAAGGGTAGTGCAAATGGCCAGTACATCACTGGGGCCAAGCTTCCTGCCATCCGGGACCTCTCCAGACCCTAAAGATTGTCAAAGACTCCAGCCACCCTAGTTATAGACTGTTCTCTCTGCTACCGAACGGCAAGCGGTTGCGGAGCGCCAATTCTAGGCTTCTAAACAGCTTCTACCCCAAGCCATAAGACTCCTGAACACCTAATCAAATGGCTACCCAGACTATTTGCATTGCTCCCCACCTTTACACTGCTGCTACTCTCTGTTGTTATCATCTATGCATAATCACTTTTATAACTCTACCTACATGTACATAATACCTCAACTAACCGGAGCCCCCGCACATTGACTCTGTACCGGTACCCCTCTCTATATCATCTTGCTATTGTTATTTTATGGCTGCTCTTTAATTACTCATTACTTTTATTTCTTAGTCTTCTTTTAAACTGAATTATTGGTTAGGGGCTCGTAAGTAAGCATTTCACTGTAAGGTCTATTCCCCTTGTATTTGGCCCATGTGACAATTACAATTTGATTTGAACATATTATATTCTTCTTTACAATAAAAGTGACTCCAAATGACACAATACATTATTTAACATTCATTTTCATTGGGTACAAAATAATCTGAAACACAGCCAAAACGAACACCAAATGCATCCAACAAATTTGTAGTCATTGTGTGCTTTCAATATGGGACCAAATAGTTAATGGGAAATTTCACCCTGGCATAAATGTTTATGTCATAAACATTACAATTATCAAAACCATAAGCTAGAATGACAGCATTTTCATTTCACGGGTAGAATAGGGAAGTTTCGACTACCTGTGTATTTGGCTGCTCACAGTGATCCACCAAGTCCAGCATTTACAGCAAATCCAGATACCGCCCTGCAAGTTAGATGTTTTTCACTAACATTTATCATCATGCCTGTGTGGTGGTCTGTGTCTGGCTGTGCTAATTACAAATAAGTGAGAAAATGTTATCTTTCACCGTTCTAGATACCGGAGATTCAACCCGATGTGACTATCAAGAATGATGCTTATAAGTGACCAAAGATTATACTAAGGATTTTCAGGCTGAATTGACGGGGAATCCATTTTGATGACAGCTGAGAAGTGATCTGATACCATTTATTCCCCCCTTCACAACCTCATCCCCATACTGTTTATATTTATTTACTTTTCTGCTTTTTTGCACACCAGTATCTCTACCTGTACATGACCATCTGATCATTTATCACTCCAGTGTTCATCTGCAAAATTGTAATTATTCGCCTACCTCCTCATGCCTTTTGCACACAATGTATATAGACTCTTGTTTTTCTACTGTGTTATTGATTTGTTAATTGTTTACTCCATGTGTAACTCTGTGTTGTCTGTTCACACTGCTATGCTTTATCTTGGCCAGGTCGCAGTTGAAAATGAGAACTTGTTCTCAACTAGCCTACCTGGTTAAATAAAGGTGAAATAAAAAATAAAAATAAAAAAAAACTGAAGATTCTAGATTAGAGATAATGTAACGTCAGCTAGCATGCTAGCCTATCTGGAATAGGTAAGTTAGCTAGCTAACATTACAGTCCTCTATTTAACTCTGAAAGCCATCAGCAATATCATATAGCTAGCTAGCTATCATTTGAATACATACTGTCAATAAATTTTACATATGTCATTGCTAGACTCACTTGTGCCTTCAGCAAGGTAAACATGTTTCTTTATTTGATCAATGTAGCTCAATGTGGTTGCCATCTATTCCACCCTTGTCTGGAAAACACTCCTTTACTAAAAATATAATTGTCGATACATCAAATCAAATCAAATGTATTTATATAGCCCTTCGTACATCAGCTGATATCTCAAAGTGCTGTACAGAAACCCAGCCTAAAACCCCAAACAGCAAGCAATGCAGGTGTAGAAGCACGGTGGCTAGGAAAAACTCCCTCGAAAGGCCAAAACCTAGGAAGAAACCTAGAGAGGAACCAGGCTATGTGGGGTGGCCAGTCCTCTTCTGGCTGTGCCGGGTGGAGATTATAACAGAACATGGCCAAGATGTTCAAATGTTCATAAATGACCAGCATGGTCGAATAATAATAAGGCAGAACAGTTGAAACTGGAGCAGCAGCACGGCCAGGTGGACTGGGGACAGCAAGGAGTTATCATGTCAGGTTGTCCTGGGGCATGGTCCTCGGGCTCAGGTCCTCCGAGAGAGAGAAAGAAAGAAAGAGAGAAGGAGAGAATTAGAGAACGCACACTTAGATTCACACAGGACACCGAATAGGACAGGAGAAGTACTCCAGATATAACAAACTGACCCTAGCCCCCCGACACATAAACTACTGCAGCATAAATACTGGAGGCTGAGACAGGTGGGGTCAGGAGACACTGTGGACCCATCCAAGTATATAGCTCTATTTGTGTGTTGGTAGCACTGATGAATGTGTATAAATTGTCTAAGATTTGTTAGTTCATTCTCAGCCGGCTAGCAATCTTGCTGCCAATTTAGTGGTATTAGTTAGCTAACAGCAAGCTGACAATATTGATATGTCCATGTTAGGTATGCTAAGCTAGCTAGTCTAATAGAGATCAATACAATTAGTGGGGTGGTTAAATAGTGTATTGATGTATTTTGTTGTAGGTGGTACAGAATCTGATCCACCAGTATGGGCTTCCAACCCCAAGCTCTGCACAAGGTGAAAGGAAATTGTCCCCCCCAAAAATAAAACTCTGGAGTCCTTCCACAGTGCCCTACTGAAAAATACCCCAAAGCGGCAGAATTTTGGGTGCGCGCGCATGAGGGAGGGGACATGCCTTGCGGTTCTGGAGCTAAACAACATTGTGGTACATAAACCAGAAAGGGACACTGTAAGGTATAAAATCAAGACTTAAACAGTAATGACACAACCACCTCCTCTCTGCAGATTTTCAAAACACAATAGGAAGACATGTCTACAAAAATCCCCTGCTACAGGCTACTATTGGCAGGAATGATTTATGAAAGTCAATGTGATGTTCTGCTGCCTCTAGGTCCATTCAGAAAGCTGATTGACGACCTTATTACTGATGAATGTGAAGTTCTGCTGCCTCTAGGTCCATTCAGAAAGCTGATTGAGGACCTTATTACTGATGAATGTGATGTTCTGCTGCCTCTAGGTCCATTCAGAAAGCTGATTGAGGACCTTATTACTGATGAATGTGATGTTCTGGTGCCTCTAGGTCCATTCAGAAAGCTGATTGAGGACCTTATTACTGATGAATGTGATGTTCTGGTGCCTCTAGGTCCATTCAGAAAGCTGATTGAGGACCTTATTACTGATGAATGTGATGTTCTGGTGCCTCTAGGTCCATTCAGAAAGCTGATTGAGGACCTTATTACTGATGAATGTGATGTTCTGGTGCCTCTAGGTCAATTCAGAAAGCTGATTGAGGACCTTATTACTGATGAAAGTGTTTGTTCTGCTGCCTCTAGGTCCATTCAGAAAGCTGATTGAGGACCTTTATTTTTTTTAATACTGATGAATGTATTTGTTTTTTATGACCCTGTTTTTCTTTCTGTTTGTATTTTGTATTCATATTTTGATGTGTGCATTTTCTGTAATTTATGTCATTCAAGGCTCATCTGTAAAAGAGACTTCGTTCTCAGTTCAACTCGCTGATAAAATAAAAGGTTAATAAATAAGCAAAAGTGTCGTCAATAAAATGGTCACAACACAACCATGTCTTTCCAGGAGACAGTACCAGCAAATCTTCTGCAAGAGGTCCAAACAGTTGGTGTTTATTAAGGTCTACGATCCCTACATCACTTCCGGCAGAGTCTTGTCTAACTGTCCGTACACCGTAGACAGAACAAGACCATTCGCCACATGCACAAAGAGTCTCAGCTTCCAAACACCATTGCCAGTGTACCAAAGCTGGATAAAGGACTGTGGCTGTGGTTACACAGGTAATCTTAATTCAGATATTTTTTTCATTAATTGGTCTTTTGACCAATCAGATCGGTTCTGAAAAAGCTCTGATGTGATTGGTCAAAAGTCCAATTAGTGAAAAAAAGTCTGGCTCAGTATAGGGCTGGGCAGTATACCATATTTGACTATATACCGGTATTGATGCACGGACCGGTTTGGGTGTTTACTTTACCTTTTATAAAGGTATTTGAATGTTTAGTTTGTTAAATATGATATTCTGTGCGTAATGTCCATTTTTATTAGTGAAACCGTTACTTTAGTCATCGCTCTCTGCTCTCTCTCTCTCTCTCTCTCCTTGTCACTTTCCTCACAGCCCCGGCCCCTGTCTCTCAAGGAGCGCATTTGTTGCTTGACCACGAGACACTTGTGGTCAGTCTGCATGGTCAATGCAGCACATGCAACAATGTTGATTCCACTTATTAATATAAATCCTCAAGAGTTATATACTCACACAATTACTTTGTGTTTCTTATATCCGCAAACAGCTAGTTTGTCTTTTCGCAAGTTTTATGTAAATCATGTTAGCCGCTAATGCTAATCGCTAGTTAGCTTGAAGACACAATAGGGCTTATCATTCAGCATTCGAAGCCCCACCTGTCTTCCTTCTGGGCAATTATGCGTGAAAGACATCTCACTGATCTAGAAATGCCTGGGACATGATGAAAACAAGCCCAGAATCTGCCAGGGTGAATTTCCCCTTTAACATTTTACTACTTTAATTTATTGAATTTGTTCCAATACTTTTGGTTGCCTATGTACAGAAATTACTGTCATTTCTAAATGGTTTACAGATATGGTAGAAAATATTCTCAAATGAAAGCTGACAGTCTGCACTTTATCCTTGTCGTCATTGTATCATTTCAAATCCAAAGTGATGTAGTACAGAGACAAAACACTAAAAAAGTGTCACGGTCCCAATACCTTTGGAGCTGACTATATACAGTAGTATATACACACCAATATACACACTCAATAACATACACTACATTGACACAACCACACACATTCACAAACACCACACACACACTCACATAGAACAAACAAACATGCACCTTTTGCTATGAGACTCGAAAATGATCATTGATCATCCTTGAGATGTGTCTACAACTTGATTGGAGTCCACATGTGTAAAATTCTATTGATTGGACATGATTTGGAAAGGCACACACCTGTCTATATGAGGTCCCACAGTATACAGTACATGTCAGAGCATAAACCAAAGCATGGGGTCGAAGGATTTGTCCGTAGTGATCTGAGGCAGGATTATCTCGAGGCACAGATCTGGGGAATGGTACCAAAACATTTCTGCAGCATTGGAGGTCCCCAAGAACACAGTGGCTTCCAACATTCTTAAATGGAAGATGTTTGAAACCACCAAGATTCTTCCTAGAGCTGGCCGCCAAGCCAGACTGAGCATATAGGGGAGAAGGGCATTGGTCAGGGAGGTGACCAAGAACCCTACGGTCACTCTGACAGAGCTCCAGAATTGCTCTGTGGAGATGGGAGAACCTTCCAGAAGGACAATCATCTATGCAGCATTCCACCAATCAGGCCTTTATTTTAGAGTGGCCAGATGGAAGCCACTCCCCAGGAATAGGCACATGACAGCCTGCTTGGAGTTTGCCATAAAGCACCTAAAGGACTGTCAGACCATGAGAAACAAGATTCTCTGGTCTGATGATACCACGATATAACTCTTTGGCCTGATTGCCAAGCGTCACGTCTGGAGGAAACCTGGCGCCATCCCTAAGGCAAAGCATGTTGGTGGCAGCATCATGCTGTGGGGATGTTTTTCAGCGGCAGGGACTGGGAGACTAGTCAGGATCGAGGGAAAGATGAATTGAGCAAAGTACAGAGATCCTTGATGAAAACTTGCTCCAGCACGCTCAGGACCTCAGACTGGGACGAAGGTTCACCTTCCAACGGGACAATAACCCTAACCACACATCCAAGACAACGCAGGAGTCACTTCGGGACAAGTCCCTGGATGTCCTTGAGTGGCCCAACCAGAGCCCGGACTTAAACCCGCTCGAACATCTCTAGAGAGACTTGAAAAAAGCTGTGCAGCGACTCTCCCCATCCAACCCAACAGAGCTTGAGAGTTACATTATCAGTAACCATCACTCCTGTGTTCCAATGGCACGTTGTGTTAGCTAATCCAAGTTTATCATTTTAAAAGGCTAATTGATCATAAGAAAACCCTTTTGCAATTATGTTAGTACAGCTGAAATCTGTTGTTCTGATTAAAGAAGCAATACAACTGGCCTTAGACTAGTTGAGTATCTGGACTATCAGCATTTGTGGGTTCGATTACAGGCTCACAATGGCCAGAAACAAGGAACTTTCTTCTGAAACTCGTCAGTCTATTCTTGTTCTAAAGAATGAAGGCTATTCTATGTGAGAAATTGCCAAGAAACTGAAGATCTCTTACACCGCTGTGTACTACTCACAGAACAGAACAGTGCAAACTGACTCCAACCATAATAAAAAGAGGAGTGGGAGGCCTCAGTGCAGAACTGAGCAAGAGGACAAGTACATTAGAGTGTCTAGTTTGAGAAACAGATGCCGCACAAGTCCTCAACTGGCAGCTTCATTAAATACAGTCTCAAATTCAGTCTCAAACTACAGTCTCAAATTCAACAGTGAAGAGGCAACTCCAGGATGCTGGCCTTCTAGGCAGAGTTTCAAAGAAAAAGCCATATCTCAGACTGGTCAATAAAAATAAAAGATTAAGATGGGCAAAAGAACACAGACACTGGTCAACATCCCGGAGTCGCCTCTTCACTGTTGACATTTAGACCGGTGTTTTTCAGGGTAAGGGAAATCTTAAAGCTACAGCATACAATGACATTCTAGACGATTCTGTGCTTCCACTTTTGTGACAACAGTTTGGGGAAGGCACTTTCCTGTTTCAGCATAACAATGCCCCCATGCACAAAGTGAGGTCCATCTACAAATGATTAGTTGAGATTGGTGTGGAAGAACATGACTGGCCTGCACAGAGCTCTGACCTCAACACCATCGAACACCTTAGGGATGAATTGGAATGCCGACTGCAAGCCAGGCCTAGTCACCCAACATCGGTGCCCAACGTCACTAATGCTCTTGTGGATGAATGGAAGCCCCTGCAGCAATGTTCCAGCATCTAGTGGAAAGCCTTTCCAGAATAGCGGAGGCTGTTATAGCAGCAATGGGGGGGACGAAATCCATACTAATGCCCATGATTTTGGAATGAGATGTTTGACGAGCATGGTCATTTAGTGTATGTATATATGTGTGTGCATTGTTTATATATATACATGTGAAGTCGGAAGTTTACATACACCTTAGCCAAATACATTTAAACTCAGTTTTTCACAACTGACATTTAATCCTAGTACAAATCCCCTGTCTTAGGTCAGTTAGGATCACCACTTTATTTTAAGAATGTGAAATGTCAGAACAATAGTAGAGAATGATTTATTTCAGCTATTATTTCTTTCATCACATTCCCAGTGGGTTAGAAGTTAACATACACTCAAATAATATTTGATAACATTGCCTTTAAATTGATTAACTTGGGTCAAATTTTTTGGGTATGTCACGATCGTTGTAAGAACATTCGGACCAAAGTGCAGTGTGATATGGGTTCCACATATTTATTGACGTGAAACGCACAAAACAATAAAAGAAAACGATACGTAAAGTTAAGGAGTGCTCACAGGCAACTACACATAAACAAGATCCCACAAAACACAGTGGGGAAATGGCTGCCTAAATATGATCCCCAATCAGACACAACGATAAACAGCTGCCTCTGATTGGGAAACCTACCAGAAATAAAACAACCTAGATTACCCACCCTAGTCACACCCCGACCTAACCAACATAGAGAATAAAAGGCTCTCTATGGTCAGGGTGTGACAGGGTAGCCTTCCACAAATTTCCCACAATAAGTTGTGTGAATTTTGCCCCATTCCTTCTGACAGAGCTGGTGTAACTGAGTCAGGTTTCCTTCCTTTCACATGCTTTTCAGTTCTGCCCACACATTTTCTATAGGATTGAGGTCAGGGCTTTCTGATGGCCACTCCAATTCATTGACTTTGTTGTCCTTAAGCCATATTGCCACAACTTTGGAAGTATGCTTGGGGTCATTGTCCATTTGGAAGACCCATTTGCAAACAAGCTTTAACTTCTTGAATGATGTCTTGAGATATTGCTTCAATATATCCACGTAATTGTCCTGCCTCATGATGCCATCTATTTTGTGAAGTGTACCTGTCCTGCCTGCAGCAAAGCACCCCCACAACATGATGCTGCCACCCCTGTAATTCACGGTTGGGATGGTGTTCTTCGGCTTGTTTGTACAGATGAACGTGGTACCTTCAGGCGTTTGGAAATTGCTCCCAATGATGAACCAGACTTGTGGAGGTCTACAATTTTCTTTCTGAGGTCTTGGCTGATTTCTTTAGATTTTCCCATGGTGTCAAGCAAAGATGCACTGAGTTTGAAGGTAGGCCTTGAAATACACCCACAAATGCACCTCCAATTAACTCAAATGGTGTCAATTAGCCTATCAGAAGCTTTTAGAGCCATGGCATCATTTTCCGGAATTTTCCAAACTGTTTAAAGGCACAGTCAACCTAATGTATGTCGACTTCTGACCCACTGGAATTGTGATACAGTGAATTATGTGTGAAATAATCTGTCTATAAACAATTGTTGGAAAATTAGATGTCCTAACCGACTTGCCGAAACTATAGTTCGTGAACAAGAAATTTGTGCAGTGGTTGAAAAAAGAGTTTTAATGACTCTAACCTAAGTGTATGTAAACTTCCGACTTCAACTGTATATATTCATTTATTTTTGGCTAGCCCGGTCGGTGCCTCCTAGTGGCCAGGGGTCCTAAGTAATTGCTTATGTCGCTAATGTCTGGAGCAGCTTACTACTTCTAAATATCTAATACATTCATTCAATAAATCAATCAATCCATGCCAGTGTTGCGTCTGGAGCACTTTGTCCACAGTGTCATTGTCCTTCTAAAATCTCCCAATAGAGACGGGACAATAAACTCATCCACAAGGTGTGTGATGAATTCACATGAAAAGTAACATGAAATTCTTGAAATAAAACAGTGACATTGAGGGAAATTGACATGCATCCGGATGGCACAGAAAATGATTTGATGGAAATTGGATATGGGGTCTTGTTTCACAAACTGCAGGCATTGTGAAATCTACATTTCACACTTTTGATTTGGCTTGAAGATGCTTGGAAATGTCTTGGCAGTCTAGAATATTCCTGCTAAATTAGTTTGTCTTCAGTTCTCAGAACCTAAATCGATGAAACAGCTTCTTTTGGCATTTAGAACACATCCATTTACTGTGGCTGAAACTATCCACCTGAAGTTACTACAAGCAGTCATTTAAGTCTGAAGTGCCAATACTACTGTATCCCAGATAAGATATGCTCAAATGTATTGAAGTGAGAAGCAATCTGCATATATACTGTAAGAATTACATCCTGCATGTTGCCAAGAGAGCACTGGATATTTGGCCGATATTCATGAAATTGTTACCTTCCGTGAGATTTTACTGAATTTCCATTTTTCTGTCTGACAAATCACCTCTCGGTTGGAATGTCAAGCTGATCTCATGGAGAACTGTGGGAC
The DNA here is from genome assembly GCF_036934945.1 of Oncorhynchus masou masou. NCBI lineage: Eukaryota > Metazoa > Chordata > Actinopteri > Salmoniformes > Salmonidae > Oncorhynchus > Oncorhynchus masou. The sequence continues at coordinate 43,744,011 of NC_088221.1, read as the reverse complement.
TGCAATGGAACAAAATAATAGTTACTTTGAGAAGCATCTTGTGTCATCTTAGAAAATGGCTTACAGTGGACAGTACGAACGCCAAATATTCTTATATTTTCCATAATGTGTATGTATTTCTATGTTGCTATGCATCGCAAATAGAGTAAATATTAAAACTATGCAAAGCCTGTTGGAATGTTTGCATCAAACAAAGAATAGTAACACGTCCATCTCACCTATCTTGGACACGTATTGAACAAAGGTATGACATACACAGACACATGCCTCTATTAAAGCTGTATGTTGTCCACCAGAAATGACTGTTCTAACATTTGACAATGTCATTACTGTCAGTGGAGGAGTGATTACACTCCCTGTCATTCAGGAGAAGACTTTTAGGGCAGACCTCTTGTAATTAAACCCCCCTGAAGCATTACACTATAGATGACTGGCAGTTTGATAGTACACCTTATTTGATCTAATGTTCCAAAGCCTGGACTGATTATAATATGATCTTCTAACGACTAAAAGTACTGGGTATTACTCTGATATATGGCTCTTCATTGATTATCATGTAATAGGCTGCAGAAGTGCTTAGGCAGTTTATTTCTTAGCAGGTATTGAGTATTAGGTAATACCAATGTTCTCTATGACTTGAGACCATGTTCATCACTGGCTAAACACACAGAACTGCAACTACATTTAAATTGTAATATGTTTACGTGCCTCTAGTAAGACAGAGTTAAGCATTTTCAAATATCTGTAAAGATGACTGGTAGCATTTAATGTACTACGGAACACACATTATCTACGAAGCTGGAGATTTAAAATGCCAATGAGATGAGGCATTTCTAAGGATGAGCCTGACCTTGAGAGCTGCCATGGCAACAGCCTGTTAATCGCAAAATGCAAAGTGTGAATATGGTGCTGACCCTCAGGAGCCCCTGCCCAAGAGGAGATGCTACTGTCAGAGTGGCACACATCGGAGTGAGGCTGAGGCCTGGGACGCTTGAATACATTACAGTCCAAGGTTCAAAAAGGGTCTATGCCGGGATTGCATGGATTACTGTCAGGTGAAATCCAACCATCTCTTACACTCACCTTCTATTTTCCTCTGTAATTAAACAGGTATGACATACATGGAAGATCCCTTTTTGGTAAAAATAAAATTGTCTCTTTGGAAGTTGTTCCAGTGATTATACTTCAGCTTAGTAACTATGAACTTTCAACACTGGGACATTTTGTGCCAGCTCATGTAGACCTTAGATTACTTAAGTACATACAATTTACATAAGTATCTATGCACAAATGGATAATTCCACCATCTAGGAAATGAACAGCTCCCCAATGGTTCATGTGGACCACATATTATACACTGTCTCAAAAAGATTACTGCAGTTGTTGAGGTACTAAGACAGCTCTGTCACCTTTAAGACTTCTCTGTCACCTCAGATACTGCTCTGTCACCTTAAGACAGCTCTGTCACCTTAAGACAGCTCTGTCACCTCAGATACTGCTCTGTCACCTCAAGAGACAGCTCTGTCACCACTGAGACAGCTCTGTCACTTCTGAGAGAGCTCTGTCACCTCAGAGACAGCTCTGTCACCTCAGATACTGCTCTGTCACCTCAGAGACAGCTCTGTCACCACTGAGACAGCTCTGTCACCTCAGATACTGCTCTGTCACCTCAAGAGACAGCTCTGTCACCACTGAGACAGCACTGTCACTTCTGAGAGAGCTCTGTCACCTCTGAGACAGCTCTATCAACTATAAGAGAGCTCAATGACACTTCTGAGACATCTATGACACCTCTGAGATAGCTGTGTCACCTCTGAGACTGCTATGTCACATCTGAGACAGCTCTGTCACCTCTGAGACATCTATGACACCTCTGAGACAGCTATGTCACCTCTGAGACAGCTATGTCACCTCTGAGACAGCTCTGTCACCTCTGAGACAGCTCTGTCACCTCTGAGACAGCCATGTCACCTCTGAGACAGCTATGTCACCTCTGAGACAGCTCTGTCACCTCTGAGACAGCCATGTCACCTCTGAGACAGCTATGTCACCTCTGAGACTGCCATGTCACCTCTGAGACTGCCATGACACCTCTGAGACAGCTGTGTCACCTCTGAGACAGCAGTGTCACCTCTGAGACTGCCATGTCACCTCTGAGACTGCTATGTCACATCTGAGACAGCTGTGTCACCTCTGAGACAGCTGTGTCACCTCTGAGACAGCTATGTCACCTCTGAGACTGCCATGTCACCTCTGAGACTGCCATGTCAACTCTGAGACAGCTGTGTCACCTCTGAGACAGCAGTGTCACCTCTGAGACTGCCATGTCACCTCTGAGACTGCTATGTCACATCTGAGACAGCTGTGTCACCTCTGAGACAGCTGTGTCACCTCTGAGACAGCTGTGTCACCTCTGAGACAGCTGTGTCACCCCTGAGACAGCTATGTCACCCCTGAGACAGCTATGTCACCCCTGAGACAGCTATGTCACCCCTGAGACAGCTGTGTCACCCCTGAGACAGCTATGTCACCCCTGAGACAGCTATGTCACCCCTGAGACAGCTATGTCACCTCTGGCTTTACAGACTGTGAACCTCAGTGCTGTCTTCCCCTCAAAGTTCTATAATGTAGTGTCACTACAAATCTCTTCACAATGACTAGCACTGTCCTTGGACATAATATACATACAAATGAACATACAAGACAACAGGAAATACTGTTCTTGCTCTGAAATGTGATGTGATGAGAACATGGCTCCTAAAGTAAAGTGAGCTCCAAAAGTAAAGGGACAGTGACATTTTTTGTTGTTGTTTTTGATTCTGTACTCTAACATATTGGATTTTAAATTATACAAATGCAGACTGCTTAAAATATAGGGAACATTTATAAAGGGAACATTTCCCTCTTGACAGCGAACTGAAACATTTTAGTTTTAAACTCAATTTCCTGCAATTTGCCATGAGGAGTAGAGAATTGTTACAGTCACTTTTATTATAAATAAGAATATAATATGTTTCTAAACATTCTTAGGTTAATGTGGATGCTACCATGATTACAGATAATCTTTAATGAATCATGAATAATGCTATAATACCTCCCCAAAAATGCTAACCTCACCGTTATTGTAATTGTGAGAGGTTAGCATGTAATGGGTGCGTGATATTTGTGATTCTGTAAATTTCTCAATCACAATTTATATTCACAATTTATTCAGGATTATCCATAATCATGGTAGCATCCACATTAATGTAGAAGTGTTTAGAAACACATTCTATTTGTATTTATTTACAATAGACTCCAAAATGACAGAATACATCATTTACCATTCATTTCTATTGGGCACAAAATACTGGAGGGGACTATGTACAGTACATATATATAAGTGAATTTGTCCTAATACTTTTGGTTCACTAAAATTGGGGGACTATGTACAAAAAGTGCTATAATTTCTAAATGGTTCACCTGATATGGATGATGATACCCTCAAATTAAAGCTGACAGTTTCCACTTCAACCTCATAGTTATTGTGTTAGTTCAAATACATAGTGCTGGAGTACAAAGCCAAACAACAAAAAGCGTCACAGTCCCAATACTTCTGGAGCTCACTGTATGTCATTAACAGCACTGGCAGAAGCCAGAGGTGTATCAAGCACACTTCTTCCACTGTCAACTTCTTTTTTTCCAGGTGCCAACAGCACCATAGTAATTATTCTAGCACTTCACTTAACTGGGGCATCGGAATGGGGTATGAGGTATTCAGGCGTACACCCCAACAGTGGGAAGAACAAACAGATGTATTTTTCCTCTGTTAAATTCAATTATGCACACATGGTAACGAAGCCCAGAGTGCAGCTTGACACAGCAGTCTCTCTCTATCTGGGCGGTGAAGCACCATGCAACCCTATGCACAAGGCAGCACTGCATAATTGGCACCCTTGTCCAAAGCTATAGCCATAATGCTGAGAATAATGCATTATGCATCGAGCCAGTGTTATGGCCTGTAGGAATGTTTGAACATGACTGTTGAGAGGTAGAGAAGAGGTGAGTCAGTGAGAGGCCGAAGGGAGTCCCAGTAAACCAGATTAAAACATCCTCTCATCTCTTACTATGCTTAGTTGAATTAGTCGGAGCAAAACCCTCTCTGCCTAGGAAGGAACTTTGAAGGCTTTGAGCACTTAATAATTCTCACAAAGTGCTCAGTGTAGATTCATCAGAGGTAAAAATGGCAAGTGGAAACAGAACAACAGTATGGTTGTCCTCTCAGGTTGCTGGAAATCATTGCTGCTATCTACATTCTGACCCCATTAGAGAGTAGACACAGCTGGATGGAGCCTGACTGGAGTTTGTTCACTTATGTGGTATATGAACTCCTATTTAAATGTATGATATGATGATGCAGCATAAAGAGGAGTTTGATGTACTTATTTGATGCTGGAAGACACAGGTTCAATGCCCAAACAACAGAAATATCCCTTGTCACGAAGTTAGTTTCCCATGACATCACAGAGAAACGAAATACACGAAAGGTGAAAAATATTTTTCAATAGATTTAAAGTACATTTTGGGAGACATGGAAAAGGGCCAGATTTTTTTGTTGTTGCTGTATTTCCTGCTTTGTCTGAGAACTTTCGTTTCAACTTCAGCATCAGACAAGGTAAAGCTGTGAATGCAACTCTCAGCCGCCTACCAGATCAAACAATTTTGTTTTTATTCAGTCTGTGGTAAACATCCTTCTGTGGTCTTGCACAGACTCCTGTATGATATGGTAAATTCATGACTATACCTGGTCTGTCTCATGGTGTACTTCACATTCTGATCAACAGAGATTAGACAACAACAACAATAATGACTGATAAATCCAACACTTCGAGGAGCTTCTCTTGATTTACAATACTTTGCTAAAATGGGAATGAATTATCATAACCACTTCTCAGAGGGCTTGTGCTGCATAAACTTGAGTTGCCGAGCACTCAGTCAGACAACTCTGCATTGCTTGTGTGGGTGTATTTATTGTCTGGTTTTTGTGGGTATGACTGTCTCAAAATGTTTAGCTCCTTAGCCATGAAATTCTGCAGCATATTGACAAATTTGGATCCACTCTATCTACAGCCCTTTACAACCACATATTAGTCTGGACTTTTTCCACATTTTGTTACGTAACAGCCTTATTCTAAAATGGATTCAAATGTTTTATTTCCTCATCAATCCACTCACAATACCCCATAATGACAAAACAAAAACAGGCTTTTAGAAATCTCAGCAAATTTATAACAAATACAATTTTTTTTATCCGTATTCAGACCCTATACTCAGTACTTTGTTGAAGCACCATTGGCAGTGATTACAGCCTCGGGTTTTCTTGGGAACGACGCTACAAGCTGGCACATCTGTATTTGGGGAGTTTCTACCATTATTCTCTGCAGATCCTCTCAAACTCTGTCAGGTCTCTCCAGCAATATTCGATTGGGTTCAGGTCCGGACTCTAGCTGGGCCATTCAAGGACTTTCAGAGACTTGTCCCAAAGCCACTCCTACATTGTCTTGGCTGTTGTCCTGTTGGATGTTGAACCGTTGCCCCATTCTGAGACCCTGACCGCTCTGGAGCACGTTTTCATCAAGGATCTTTCTGTATCATCTGTTCATCTTTCCCTCGATCCTGACTAGTCTCCCAGTACCTGTCGCTGAAAAATATCCCCACAGCATGATGCTGCCACCACCATGCTTCTCTCCAGACGTGCCGCTTGGTAACTCCTAATCTTAACCCTAACCTTAACCCCTAGCCTAGATAACATTAGATTTAGTTTAAGTTTAATTTACTTGCACCAAATAAAACAGGTGCTAAACAACACAAATAATACCCAAGGGCCCAAGGGTTTGTATGAAAAGCACACCACAAAAACAATTGTTAATGCGAGTGTAGCGAAATGCTTGTGCTTCTACTTCTGACAGTGCAGTAATATCTAACAATCAAGGGTATCACACTGTGGTTTCACACTAGCTAACGTTGCCACAACATATTGGAATTCGTAACATATCATATGTTTAGCAAATTCACAACATATTGTACGAATTCAATTCGTAACGTATCATACGAAATGGATTATGGACATCCACAAATGAATACATATACCGTACAAAACTTAAAATATCATATTACTTGGTATACTATGCTACGTCTACCTCTGAGTCCAGGGTGTTGATTGAATTGCCCCAATAGAGAGGAGAGGTGACACCGTAACTCCTTGCATTGTTCTATAAAGATCTGTTGAAGCCCCACGGCTGCTCACTCATCAAGCTGAAGAAACAGGTCAGCTCTGGCAGAAAGGTTCATTACTCAGCTGCTTAGGGCTGGGACACACCACCATGGGAGCAGATGAATGCAGCATATCAAACCAGGGTCTGAGCCACAAAAAAAAGATAAATATGAAATGTTTAGGTTGTGTGGATCATTATTTCTGCTTGTTATTCTGTCACACATTCAAAAGCACATTTTGCTAACCAAAATGTAAAGTCAGAGAAAAAAAAAACAATGAGAAACATCATTAGCTATTGGTGATTGACTGTCCGGAGGAGATGTTCAGGCAACATGTGTGTAGACCAACTGAAGCAGGCTTAGCTTTAGACGCTTTCAACTTCCATTAGACGTGTTGTAGAGACTTATATCTCCCTCGCTAACTTTAAGCATCAGCTACCTGAGCAGCATACCGATCGCTGCAGCTGTACACAGCCCATCTGTAAATAGCCCATCCAACTACCTACATCATCCCCATATTGTTATTAATTGCTATTCTTTTGCTCTATTGCACACCAGGATTTCTACTTGCACATCATAATCTGCACAGCTATCACTCCAGTGTTAATTTGCTAAATATGAATTACTTCGCTACTATGGCCTATTTATTGCCTTACCTCCTTACTCCATTTGCACACATTGTATATAGATTTTTCTATTGTGATATTGACTGTACTTTTGTTTATCCCACGTGTAACTCTGCGTTGTTGTTTATTGTCGAACTGCTTTACTTTATCTTGGCCAGGTCGCAGTTGTAAATGAGAACTTGTTCTCAACTGGCCTGCCTGGTTAAATATAGGTGAAATAAATAAAAAATATTAAACAAATAATAATTGATCTGGGAGTGCTCATCACAGTGTGATACCATCGATCTGGGAGTGCTCATCACAGTGTGATACTACCATCGATCTAGGAGTGCTCATCACACCGTCAATCTGGGAGTGCTCATCACAGTGTGATACCATCGATCTGGGAGTGCTTATCACAGTGTGATACCATCGATCTGGGAGTGCTCATCACAGTGTGATACCGTCAATCTGGGAGTGCTCATTACAGTGTGATACCATTGATCTGGGAGTGCTCATCACAGTGTGATACCATTGATCTGAGAGTCTCATCACAGTGTGATACCGTCAATCTGGGAGTGCTCATCACAGTGTGATACCATTGATCTGAGAGTCTCATCACAGTGTGATACCGTCAATCTGGGAGTGCTCATCACAGTGTGATACCATTGATTTGGGAGTGCTCATCACAGTGTGATACCATTGATCTGGGAGTGCTCATCACAGTGTGATACCATTGATCTCACATCTGGGAGTGATTGGGAGTTCTCATCACAGTGTGATACCATTGATCTGGGAGTGCTCATCACAGTGTGATACCATTGATCTGGGAGTGCTCATCACAGTGTGATACCATTGATCTGGGAGTGCTCATCACAGTGTGATACCATTGATCTGGGAGTGCTCATCACAGTGTGATGCCATTGATCTGAGAGTGCTCATCACAGTGTGATACCGTCAATCTGAGAGTGCTCATCACAGTGTGATACCGTCAATCTGGGAGTGCTCATCACAGTGTGATACAATCAATCTGGGAGTGCTTATCAGAGTGTGATACCATTGATCTGGGAGTGCTCATCACAGTGTGATATCATTGATCTGGGAGTGCTCATCACAGTGTGATACCATTGATCTGGGAGTGCTCATCACAGTGTGATACCATTGATCTGGGAGTGCTCATCACAGTGTGATACCATTGATCTGGGAGTGCTCATCACAGTGTGATACCATTGATCTGGGAGTGCTCATCACAGTGTGATACCATTGATCTGGGAGTGCTCATCACAGTGTGATAGCATTGATCTGGGAGTGCTCATCACAGTGTGATACCATTGCTCATCACAGTGTGATACCATTGATCTGGGAGTGCTCATCACAGTGTGATACCATTGATCTGGGAGTGCTCATCACAGTGTGATAGCATTGATCTGGGAGTGCTCATCACAGTGTGATACCATTGATCTGGGAGTGCTCATCACAGTGTGATACCATTGATCTGGGAGTGCTCATCACAGTGTGATACCATTGATCTGGGAGTGCTCATCACAGTGTGATACCATTGATCTGGGAGTGCTCATCACAGTGTGATAGCATTGATCTGGGAGTGCTCATCACAGTGTGATAGCATTGATCTGGGAGTGCTCATCACAGTGTGATACCATTGATCTGGGAGTGCTCATCACAGTGTGATACCATTGATCTGGGAGTGCTCATCACAGTGTGATACCATTGATCTGGGAGTGCTCATCACAGTGTGATATCATTGATCTGGGAGTGCTCATCACAGTGTGATACCATTGATCTGGGAGTGCTCATCACAGTGTGATACCATTGATCTGGGAGTGCTCATCACAGTGTGATACCATTGATCTGGGAGTGCTCATCACAGTGTGATACCATTGATCTGGGAGTGCTCATCACAGTGTGATAGCATTGTGTGATCACCATTGATCTGGGAGTGCTCATCACAGTGTGATAGCATTGATCTGGGAGTGCTCATCACAGTGTGATAGCATTGATCTGGGAGTGCTCATCACATTGATCTGTGATACCATTGATCTGGGAGTGCTCATCACTGTGATACCATTGATCTGGGATCATCACAGTGTGATACCATTGATCTGGGAGTGCTCATCACAGTGTGATACCATTGATCTGGGAGTGCTCATCACAGTGTGATACCATTGATCTGGGAGTGCTCATCACAGTGTGATACCATTGATCTGGGAGTGTGCAGTGTGATACCATTGATCTGGGAGTGCTCATCATAGTGTGATACCATTGATCTGGGAGTGCTCATCACAGTGTGATACCATTGATCTGGGAGTGCTCATCACAGTGTGATACCATTGATCTGGGAGTGCTCATCACAGTGTGATACCATTGATCTGGGAGTGCTCATCACAGTGTGATACCATTGATCTGGGAGTGCTCATCATAGTGTGATACCATTTATCGGGGAGGCCGTATTGCCACATTCTTTACCTGTACAACAAAAAATGACAATATCAGTCACATGAGCTGATGTGGGATGGTGAAGGAGATAATGGTGCCGATTTAAAATCAATCCAAAGCCTGACCGAAACACCAACCTCAAATAAAGAGGATCTTCACAGGCCTGTGGTTGAAAATGCTGGCTTTACTGAATCCCCTTGAGGCTTGTGAATATGACAATTCCAATGGCTTTATAGAATCTGTGGTTTAAAGGCTCTCTGAATGCAATGCCAACACTGGTTTCCACTTTAAAAAAGGATCAGATTGGAGTTTGATCTGTTCAAAATTATCCTATTGACTGTCGAGCATGTGGAGGAAAATTAATCCTGATGATTATAAAACCTTATTAGAGACAGATACAATCAGATATACTTTGATCCTACATTTACTGTACGATAGACTGGTCGGTCATACACAGAGAATATTCCCAGGCTAAACCACTGATTTAGTTGTTTCATGATTCATGTGAGACTGCATTGACTAACTGCACAACTGTGTGGAAAAAGCACACATGCTGTTGCCCTTGCTGTTGCTCATGCCACAGGGTACTTGTTGTAGTACAGATGACCATGTTGACTTTAGCCATTGGGTTTTGAACGTTAGGTCACCAACCACAGCCGTGACTCAATACCTCTCAATAGGTTTTCAATTACAGTGAATAAAGCACTAGGGATAAATATGCACACGTCTACTGGATTTAGAGCAGATAGACAATGTTCCAAAATACAGGCTCAAAACCCAGTCTGGATCTCCAAAGTGTGAACAACAGTGGTACAGTATCTGCAGCATCTGTCTCACATAGTTGCATTTTAGAGCTTGTGGTGGAATGTTGACAACTACTGGTGTGGAGTTCTGCCTCATTTCTCCCCTGATGAATTCATCAGCCATTCGCGGGCTCAGTGCCACTGTCTGAATTACTAAACAGAGAACATTTGCATTAATCTGCATGGGAATTTTAGAGATCTCCTGCTGAAAACGGAACTTTGCAGTCTATAATGACACATCTCCTCATTATATGACTCCATTAAAGCCATATAGCTCAGTATCACTGGGATGTAGCACTGTTCTTTTACTTATATTTTCCTTTCTTCTTTTTACAGATTCTCCCAACAAATGTCAAAGAAACTGACCTGACCTTGATTTCAACCATTTTTATATTTAAAATTAAAGCGTTTTTCTTACTTTCTAACAGATCAGTAATGATGCCACTGGCTGGCACACTTTGGGCATTTTCATGTGCATTCATAAACCGTGTCAAAGGTTTAAAAACTCACGCTGCTACCATTTCTAAACCATACTTAACATCTCTCTTTCAAACTGACACTATTGACACTGACAGGAACATTTTAAAGCAAATTACTTCATGGTACTGATGGTCTGGTCAAATGATGGCAACTATCCGTAGAGGTAGGATATGGACCCAAGCATAGCAGAGAAAATTACCGATATGACAATCAAACCAAGATCCCATTGAGGTTCAAGCACTGAGAGGAACATTTCCATAGACCATCTGTAATAGCAAGGGGTCCTCCTTGTCCCTGCTGTCAGGCCTGTGATGGAGGCTGAGTGGGGATTGTTTAAAATGTGAGGGTGCGAAACAATGGCCCCACTATTAGTCTGAGGCCTAAATGCATCAGCGTGCTTTGGTTCAGCTTCCTCCCTACGCTTGAAAAATGTGGCAATAGTACTGTTTGTCAATTTTGAGAAGCCTCAGAATAGTCCAAATTAAACTCAGATAACTCAAGAAATCTGTCATTAATTTAGATGTTTTTGCCAAGGAGATCTGAGTGGTTCAATTTGACATCTAACTAAGATGTTTGGTGCATTTCTCAATGAAGAAAAGTGCATGAAAATTAGTCGTCTCTCATTGGACGACAACAAATACTTAATTGAAGAATCCCTATTGGTGACCAATCGCAGACGAAGGGGCGTAGACTTCAGCTATTGTCACGACTTCAGCCGAAGTCGGTCCCTCTCATTGTTCGGGCGGTCGTTCGGCGGTCGATGTCACCGGCCTTCTAGCCATCGCCGATCCACTTTTCATTTTTCATTTGTTTTGTCTTTGTCTTGGTTTCAATGTCTTGGTTTCAAGACATTCCCCAATTCCCCAATTACTTGTTCATTATTTAACCCACTGTTCCCCCATGTTTGTTTGTTTGAGTAATTGTGAGTAATTGTTTATTGTATTGTGGTCCGTATTTGTGGCCTTGTACTCATATGACGTGTATTGTTAATTTATTGAGTAAAATGGCTTTCATTACACTTATCTGCTGTCCTGCGCCTGACTCATCTCACCAGCTACACACAGACGCATTACAGCTACCAACATCATCTTGCCTCAAGAAAAAACATTGTGCGCCCAAACGGCCTCAAAAACCTGAAGTCCAAAACTAGCAAAAATGTCAAAAATGTCATCATAATATATTCAAAAACTCTTCCAAACCTTTTTTGGCTGGAAGCATGCGGATGCCTTTACTCTCTTGTCTCCCCTCTTGACTAAAGCAGGGCTTATCAGTCATGTAGGGGCTTTCTCCACAGTCCCAAAAGCCACACCACAGCAGATCGAGTTGCTTCCATGGGGTAGACGGAGCTAAGGACAAGGGTGGAGTGCAATGAGGACATGCTTCTCTGAGAGGATGTGGCTGCCATTATCTCTGTCACCTGAGCCAGGGGCCACACAAACCTCCCATGACAGATCCAAGGCTTCTCCTTTTTGTTTCTCAAAGGTTAATATGAGTAATTTGCTTGTCCTCTAGCCATTTCATCTCTAAGCAGCAATATACTAGCAAGGCCCATATGACAAAATAACAAGAAACCTTTGGATGATGATGCTGCTACTGTGAGTGATGTGGATGTACAATACTTATGTAGCTATTTTCGAACACAACACATGTGAATTTGAATGGGGAATTTTCCAACAAGTGCATGTCGTCTTCGTATTGCAATGCACTATCAATCACTATCAAAGCTTATTGTGAAACAGACACAGATGACTTATTCGGAATTCATGACAGGCACACACAATGTATTACACAATTTTAATTCTCCATAGCACGTGTACTTTACACAAATTCCAATTTGTTGTGGCTAATGTTAGCTAAATTAGCTAGCTGGTGAAAATTAGCTGGGCTAGCGGTTATGGTTAGTGTTAGGGGTTAGGGATAGGGGCTAGGGGTTAAGGTTAGAGTAAGGTTATGATTAGGTAAAATGTTTGCTAAGCAACATTAGTTAAAGGGTTGAGGTTAGGGTTAGCTAACATGCTAGCTAAGTAATTAAAAAGTAGTAAATTGTTTAAAAAAGTTGCTAATCAGCTAAGACAGTTGTGTTATACAACTACACATATACATCCACAACCTACTGTCTTTATCTGTGATTAAAATACGCAAAATCGTGTACCAGAAAAAATAATAATTCTGACACAAATTTCCAATAAGCAATTTGTGTCAATTCCCCAATAATCTGTGATACTGGGTTGTTTCATTGGCTTGCTGTTCAATCATCACAGCATGTTATTGCTTTGTCTCAGGCTACAGTACAGCAAAAATAAAGCTTTTATGCACAAGCATGTGTTATGTACGAGGACAAAAAGCATACAGAAATCAACATTGGTCCCTGGATTAGATTAGTCTCAGAACTGTGCCTCCTCTAGCCTGGAGATGTATAGGAGCTATAGCTGAGGAGTTTTCAGTGCCGCATGGCTGAGTTCTGTCTCTTAGACGATGGCTCATTAACCAGCAGTACATGGTCTGCCTCTGCGGCTGACTGTGCCCCCACCTGCAGGAGGAGAGGAGGAAAGGAGGAGAAGAGGGAGAGGAGGGAGGTGAAGGGCAGCGAGGAGGGGAAGAGGGAGGATAAGAGGAGGGAGGAGGAGAGGAGGGCAGGACCACAGAGTGAGACCCATCATTACCCAGTGATAAGATATACACTGTACACCTCCCCGCACCTTTCACTGTCACTCTTTCATTCAACATGGAAACCACGAGAGCAGAATGTCATTCAACTGACCATAGCCATATAGTGGTTTAATTTAAACAATTGTATTTACATTTTGGAGGGTTGCCATTTATTTTACTTTGTTAAACGGTAAACGCATCCCAATGCTTCAGCGATGCTTTTCAGATCACCAGTTCATATTAGCTGGAATTCTCAGGTGGTCCACAGTAAAGTAAGCACTCTGTATGGAGGCAATGATAGCAGCTGGGAAAGCAGCTGTTCCCACTAGGAACATAGAGCCCCGTTCAAACTATCCAGATGGAGCTTCTTCTCACTATGAAAACGTCTCAGTACTTCCTATGTCTGCCTGGAATCATATGCAAACCCTGAAACAAGTAGCTGAATTACTTGGTGAAACAATGGGGACGACAAATCTAAGAAGATCAATTATAAATACAAAAAGTGTGGCATTATTGAGCAATAGGGCCCAGGGGGGTGTGGTACATTTAAAGGGATACATTGGGATTTTTACAATAAATCCTTTTATATACTTCCCCAGAGTCAGATGAACTCACTGATACCATTAGTATGTATCTGCATGAAGGAGGTTAGCTGTAGTATCGCGAGTGAATGCTAACTTGGTATCTACTAGCATGCTACCATAGACTTACAGTCATTGTGCTAATGCTACAGTAGTTAGCAATTGCTAGTTAGCAACTTCCTCAACTGGCAGCTTCATTAAATAGCACCCGCAAAACAATTTCTCGCGTAGAATAGCCTTAATTTCTCAGAACAAGATTAGACTGATGAGTTTCAGAAGAAAGGTCTTTGTTTCTGGCCATTTTGAGTCTATAATCAAACCCACAAATGCTGATGCTCCAGATACTCAACTGGTCTAAAGAAGGCCAGTTTCATTGATTCTTTAATCAGCAACAACAGTTTTCAGCTGTGCTAACATATTTGAAAAGGATTTTCTCATAATCAAATTGCCTTTTAAAATGAGAAACTTGGATGAGCTAACACAACGAGTCATTGGAACAAAGGAGTGATGGTTGCTGATAATGGGCCTCTGTACGCCTATGTGGATATTCCATTTAAAAGCAAAAGTTTCCAGCTACAATCGTAATTTACAACAATAACAATGTCTACACTGTATTTCTGATAAATTTGATGTTATTTTAATGGACAAAACATTTGCTTTTCTTTCAAAAACAAGGACATTTATAAGTGACCCCAATCTTTTGAATAGTGGTGTACGTCTCCCTTCTCGATAGGACAGCCGCGTTCCAATGCCTTGCCCCTGACCTGTCCAGAACAGAAAAAGAGAAGCGTTGAATGGAAAAGAACCACCTTGTGACCCGATCGTTTGTGTCCCTTCCGCTGGCCATCCAGACCAGCGGAGCACGGTCTGTCTAGCGCCCACTTAACTGCTAAGCAGTCTTTCTCGACAATCATTTTTTTCTCTAGGTATCATCTTTCGGCTTATGTACATCATGGGGTGCTCCTTCCCATCGTGTACCTGGGACATCGGTATGGTCCAGACAGATGGAAATTGGGCATTACGAGATTCAGGTGGGAGCACAGCGCTTTCTTCAGGCGCTTGAATGCTACTTCTGTCTCGCCCGTCCATTTCACTGTCTTCGGGTTGCACGCCCTGGTTAGATCAGTAAGGGGGGAGGCTATAGCCGCAAAGTTGGGGGTAAACCGGCTGGAGTATCCTGCCAGTCCCAGGAAGGACTTGACCTGTCTTGGTGCATGGAACGGGACAGTCACGTGCCGCATAGATCTTCCTCTCCTGGGGCTTGACGTTCCCCAGGCGATCAAATACACCAGGTACTCCACCTCCTCAAACCCTAGCTTGCATTTCTTGGGGTTCACTGTCAACTCGGCTTGCCTACGCTCGTCCAGCACCGCCTGGAGGTGCGTCAGGTGCTCTTCCCAACCTTGGCTGTGTATGATGAAATCATCCAAATAGGCCGCTGCGTGCTGTTGGGCACCAATACAATGGGGCTGCAACATGCGCTGTGGGACTCTTCGATGACCCCATCAGGGTAACCTCCAGTCCCTGCTTCACGGCCTTCCTTTGGGCCTCCAGGATCCGGTATGGCCTGTTTCGTACCGTTTCCCCAGGCCAGATGTGGACATGGTGTTCAATGAGGGTTGTGCGACTAGCCCCTATCCCAGCTTCTCGGAGAACACCGCTGTGTTCCGTTCATTGGGCTCCCGGAGCATTTGCTTCTGGGCCGGGTCGAGGTCCTCATTGCTCGGGACCACCACTGGTAATGTTGGAATCCTGGGTCCCGGCCATAACACGGCCAAGGCCATCCTCTTGTGCCACCTCTTCAATAGGTTCATATGGTAAATCTGTTGGGGTTTCCATCTCCCCGGCTGCAAAACGCGGTAATGACGTGTCCCAGCTTCTCTATAATCTCGTACGGCCCGTGCCATGTTACCAGGAAGTTACTTTCTGCCGTGGGGATTAAGACCAGTATCTTATCTCCAACCTGGAATTCTCGGGGCTGGGTTCCCTGATTGTAGACCTGGGCTTGGACACATTGAGTCTTCTCTTTCTTTTTTTCTTTTTCTAATTTAACCTTTATTTAATAAGGCAAGTCAGTTAATAACAAATTATTTGTTACAATGATGGCCTAGGAACACTGGGTTAACTGCCTTGTTCATGGACAGAATGACAGATTTTTATCTTGTCAGCTCGGGAATTCAGACTAGCAAGCTTCCGGTTACTGGCCCAACAGCCATATGACTGTCATCCACTCCCTCTTCCTCTCCACATGTTCTACCATGCTGCATATGGGGTTGGCTGGCCACACCTCTTTGGCGAGGTCCAGTAGTCAGTGTGGCCTCCTCCCGCAGAGGAGATGGAAAGGGGAAAACCTGGTGGATTACTGGGGCACTTTTCGGACTGACAACATTAGGCAGGGTAGTAGCTGTTCCCAGTTCTTCCCGTCCTCATGACCTTCAGCCGAATTTGTTTGAACATTTTATTGAACCTCTCGACGAGCACACCTGTCTGCGGGTGAAATACGGAGGTCCAGATCTGCTTGATCTGCAGGAGATCACACAAATCTTTCATTAGGCGGTACATGAACTCGATGCCTTTGTCGGTCAGGATGTCGTTCGGGATGCACACCCGCCTAAAGAGGTGGAACAACTCCCAGGCGGTTCCCTTGGATACCGCTGCCCGTAAGGAAATGGCCTCGGGATACCGGGTGGCATAAACTACTATTACCAGGATGTACCGGTGTCCTCATGCTGTTTTAACCAGGGTCCCACTATGTCCATGGCGATGCATTCAAAGGGCACCCTGATGATTGGTAGGGGGACCAGTGGGTTTCGGAAGTGTGCTTTTTGTGCAGTGATTTGACACTTCGGGCAGCTGTGACAATAGTCTTCCATGACCCTCCTCATCCTGGCCAGTGGAATCGGGCGGCGATCCGTTCCTGGGTCTTCTCCATTCTCAGGTACGCCCCAAGAGATGGGTGTGGACCAGCTGAAGATCGGTTCCCATGTACAGTCCGGGCACCAACAGTAACTCTCGAAATTCCCCCTTTTGGCGCGGCACCTGATACAAAAGCTTATTCTTGATTTGGAAATGGGGGTATTGCCAGTCACTCAGGGAAAGTCGTCAGCCATGAACATCCAGTTGTAGACCAATTTGGCCCAATGGGCCAGGCTTTACCCGTAGCGGCTGAGTATCTTCCGTTTGAGACAATCATAGTTAGCAGCCTGTTCGTAGTTAAGGTCCCAATACGGCTTTTGTGCATTCACAGACAGGAATGGGGCCAGCAGACTTTCCCACTTCGGCCTTTGCCATCTTTCCCGTAGTGCTGTCCATTCAAACGATGTCGTCATTCTCCATTAGCTTGATTAATAACTGGTTTGGATGCAATTCAGTAGGCGCTCGTCCTTGTATTTTCCTGATTTCCACTACGAGGCGGACATTTTGGAGCCACTGTTTCTCCAGCGTGCGTTCCTGAACCGCCTGTTGTGCTTCTTGGGCCCAGGCGAACTGAGCTATCAACTTGTCCATGCTGATGCTGCGTAAACGTCAACCCTGATTGGCCACGTTATCAGAATGCCTGTATTCTCCACCACTTGTGGCAGACCAAGGGGTTTGGTTAAGATGTTTACACAGATCAGACATGGACAAAGTCGTATTACCTCAGATTCAAAGGTGTTTATTTAAATAACAAGACCTCATCAGGGATACCGTCTTCTGGGTTCTTGCTGTATCATGTGGGGAACAAAACCGAGCTCCCTCCGTTATCTCTGATACTGAGCACGACTATACAGGAGTAACCTCTCTTCCCCCAGTGCTGCCCTTCCGGCAGCTCCATGGGAATAGTCCAGCTGTTGAGCAATCAGCCCCTTGATTACTCACCAAACACAATCAGCCCCAATTAGTCCTGGCCGGAGAGCCCGTCGAGACCTGGCACGTCCAGCAGAGGGAGCCATTGCCTCGACGAGTCTCCCCCTGGTAGCTAACCTGCTGTACGCCACAACACAATCAGCATTTAGGACCAAAACTACCCGGTTTATAATTAGTGTTAGGTTATGATGTAAATTGAGTGATTTTACTGTAAAATATCTGTTTGATGTGAATATCATCAGGGAAGTTGTTTCCCTTTCTCAAGAAAACAAGACTTTACACAAAGAGAAAAACAAAACATATCTGAATATCAAGTGAGCATAATCAGCATGAGGCTGAAGATCAATCAGCAGCTGTCAGATCCTTCAAAGCTGAGCGTTTGGTCTTCACTCCTGATTTACAAGAATGGAAGTTGTTCGGTGACATTCATTTTCCTCTGGGACAATGACGTTTTGCATGTAGAGTGTAAAACCACACAACTACACTGTTGATGACAGCAACAGAAGGTCAGTGGAGATGAGGCTGGCACTAGCATGATCAGGATAACTTGAAGAACTGTCATTTTCTGAGTGAAACGGCTAATACAATCTGACAGGCTTTCTACAGTTGGGAAAGTGTTTACTGAGATTGCACATTGGTATCAGATTAACTGGCATCATGGGAGATATAGGCTGTCTTTTTTGATTAATCCTAACAGAAAATCCTTTATATTTTTAACAATAACCCATGGTGTGTCAAAGGAGAGAGTCCACTGGTTTAGAAAATAAATGTACAGATAACAGATACAGTATAGAGCGATTGAGGGAGGGAGAGAGAGATTGATGGGGGTTGATAGAGAGGGTAGGAAAGGGGGAGAGAGAGAGGAAAGGGAGAGAGAGGGGGGTGTGGAGGGAGGGAGAGAGAGAGAGTGATGGGGGTATAGAGTGGTAGGAAAGGGCAAAAGAGAGAGGGGGATGGGGGATGGGGGATGGGGGGGGGGAGAAGGAATACCCCATTGTGAGGATTACACCCCTGAGAATGAGAATCTGGAAACAGCAGGGAACACTGAACTGTGTTATTATGGACTGCAATGATACAGTTCTCTTGTTCCTCTGACTTTCGAAAGTAACCCCATGCTAAGTGTTAATGTTTTGTCTACCTCAAGTGGGTATTACACCTGTGGAGATGTCATCGTGTGAAAACCACCTGGATTCATTGTGATTGTGTGTTCGTGGGGGGAAGACAAACCACAACATAGAAGGTAAAAAAAAGATGCAATCCTACAGAGGTATTGCCAGTTGACCTGTTTTCTTCATAATTGTATAGATGCTAATTGCTAACCAACACCCTAACTGTTTGAATTTGTATATATTTAAAAGCTTTGTGAGGTAGATATACAGTATAATGGCTATAGTTTGAGATCAATGTGTAGTAGGACATAGTGTTATGAATTATTATGCTCCTGTGGACTTCAACGAACACTCCCTTTTCACCCCGCCTGCCCTGTTGATAGGGTAAGTCTATACTTCTTTGAAGTATTGAACTTTGCAGAACAGCGAAAGTTGTTTTATCCCTTAGGCGTGCTGGGTCAAAGGCAGAGAGGGAGAGAGAGGCAGAGAGAGAGAGGCAGAGAGGGAAAGAGAGAGTCAGGGAAAGAGGCAGAGAGAGAGAGAAGCAGAGAGAGAGTGAAAGAGGCAGAGAGAGAGAGATGCAGAGAGAGACAGGCGCAGAGAGAGAGAGAGAGAGAGAGAGAGAGAGCGAGAGAGACGCAAAAAGAGAGACAGAGAGAGAGAGAGAGAGAGACGCAGAGAGAGAGGAGAGATAAATAAAAGATAATAGATGTTAGATGTTGATGATGTCAGATGTTTCTGAGCTTACAGAAACTGATTGGGCAAGCACTTTATATGAGGCTGATCACAAGTTTGTGACTTTCCACAGGGAGAAACTACATATGCTAAATGATCGTAGAAGTAGGAGCTCCTACTGTATATTGGTATATTTCCTAGGAGTACCTCAACAGGTCAGCAGGTCAGCAGCTGGAACTGTCAGTGTAATGCTATGGTAGTTATAGGTACCCTGTGGTTGCTCTTAATTGGGTTAAAAAATATATGTTGTCAGCGCTGCAATCCATCTGACAGCTGGTTTTGCATTTTGTTCTATGAAAGCATTCCTTGTTCCACTTTTTTCCAAGCGATATTGAAACCATGTCCACAGGGAAACCATGCAATCAAAACTAGATGCCCTCAATCTCATACAAATCACCAAGGAACCCACCAGATACAACCCTAAACCCGTAAACATGGGCACCCTCATAGATATTATTCTGACCAACTTGCCCTCCAAATACACATCTGCTGTTTTCAATCAGGATCTCAGCGATCACTGCCTCATTGCCTGCATCCGTTATGGGTCTGCGGTCAAACGACCACCCCTCATCACTGTCAAATGCTCCCTAAAACACTTCAGCAAACAGGCCTTTCTAATCGACCTGGCCGTGGTATCCTGGAAGGATATTGACCTCATCCCGTCAGTAGAGGATGCCTGGTTGTTCTTTAAAAGTAATTTCGTCACCATCTTAAATAAGCATGCCCTTTTCAAAAAATGTACAACTAAGAACAGATAGAGCCCTTGGTTCACTCTAGACCTGACTGCCCTCGTTCATCACAAAAACATCCTGTGGCGGTCTGCACTAGCATCGATATCCCTGCGATATGCAACTTTTCAGGGAAGTCAGGAACCAATACACACAGTCAGTTAGGAAATCAAAGGCTAGCTTTTTCAAACAGAAATTTGCATTCTGTAGCTCAAACTCCAAAAAGTTTTGGGACACTGTAAGGTCCACGGAGAATGAGAGCACCTCATCCCAGCTGCCCACTGTACTGAGGCTAGGAAGCACTGTCACCGCCGATAAATCCACAATAACCGAGAATTTCAAGAAGCATTTCTCTACGGCTGGCCATGCTTTCCAACTGGCTTCCCCAACCCTGGCCAACAGCTCCACACCCCCCGCAGCTACATGCCCAAGTCTCCCCAGCTCCTCCTTCACCCAAATCCAGATAGCAGATGTTCTGAAAGAGCTGCAAAACCTGGACCCGTACAAATCAGCTGGGCTAGACAATCTGGACCATCTATTTCTAAAATTATCCACCACCATTGTTGCAACCCCTATTACCAGTCTGTTCAACCTCTCTTTCGTATCGTCTGAGATGTTTAAAGATTGGAAAGCTGCAGTGATCATCCCCTTCTTCAAAGGGGATGACTCTCTAGACCCAAACTGTTACAGACCTATATCCATCCTGCCCTGCCTTTCTAAAGTCTTCGGAAGCCAAGTCTCTGGGGTGTCAAGAAACAACATTCACCTCATAGGCAATTACTCACAGGAATAGTGTACTTTTATGTCTGGGGATAGTACCAACATTATCCCCTCAGTCTCTGGTGTTGTCAAGAAACAACATTCACCTCATAGGCAATTATTCACAGGAATAGTGTACTTTTATGTCTGGGGATAGTACCAACATTAACCCCTCAGTCTCTGGTGTTGTCAAGAAACAACATTCACCTCATAGGCAATTATTCACAGGAATAGTGTACTTTTATGTCTGGGGATAGTACCAACATTAACCCCTCAGTCTCTGGGGTTGTCAAGAAACAACATTCACCTCATAGGCAATTATTCACAGGAATAGTGTACTTTTATGTCTGGGGATAGTACCAACATTAACCCCTCAGTCCCTGGGGTTGTCAAGAAACAACATTCACCTCATAGGCAATTACTCACAGGAATAGTGTACTTTTATGTCTGGGGATAGTACCAACATTAACCCCTCAGTCTCTGGGGTTGTCAAGATACAACATTCAAGATAACAGAGTTCTATTTGGCATCGTTATGCCATGATGATCTTGTGTAGCAGTTTCAGTAGGTACCATGTTTCATATGAGGTGTAGCAACATTTTCGAGCTCTGCTAGCAGATAGAATGTTGCCTCTCCAAAAATTGTCATTCCTGGAGCTGTTGTCTCATAATGGGCTTCCTGGATCCCCTGTTTCTTGTCTCTAAAGGCTCAGACATGCCAATAGCGTTTGCTGGACGAGAACACTTAGCAGCTCTGAACATAATTTTGAGAACCGAGTGCGAACAAATTTTACATGTAGAATCACTTGAAATATTTTGGCAGTCAGACGTCTATAGCGGGTGGTCCCCACAGCAGGCTGAAAGATTGGCAGACAAACTCTGGATTCACATTCGGTGCGATGTATGCGACCCTTAATGGTCCCTCTCTAGACTCACATAGAGGAAACTCTTACCTTACCAACCACAAGGCCATTATACTACAGGCAGACTTTTGTGTTGTTTCGGCATTACTCATAAGGGAAAACTCTAAACTACTTTGCTAATATATTGATAAACCCAAGATGTTCTAACCGTCCACTACTCACATCACATATCATTCTATTCCGGCATCTTGTTCACAAATCTCTGTGTGGTGTGGAGGAGTAGTAGTTTTAATGCTGTACCACCAGCATCTTCCATTGGTTTTCAAGACATCATGCCTTTACACACCACAACACAGCACTATCTCCGGTGTAATTTGATTAGCAGGCTTTCGCTCCCCCACAGAGTTTTCTGATCTCATCGCATGCTACGGTTTGATGGACAGCCATTCGACTATGAGCAGAGAGGTATAGGAAAAATCTAACCAATAAAACTCTTGACTTTCCCATCGTAATCACTGTGCCAAGAAGTGTTTATGATTATAATGTCATGCACTCACATCATAATAAACAAGATACAGCACTTTGACATGAGTTCAGAACAGCACTTTGAAATGAGTTCAGTACAATAGAATAATGAATAACAAATAATTAGAAGAGGAAGAAGAAGATAATTATAAACAAAATAAGGTACTTTGAAATGAGTTCAGAACAATAGAATAATGAATAACAAATAATAAAAATAATAATAATAATAAGAAGAAGAATATGTCAATCATCCTACGAAATACAAAATAATCATGAATTTGCAGACATCAAACACTGATGTACTATTTCGATCGTTAGGCATATCAGTACATATAAAATGATACTTGCTTAATGCAATGGCCAGACAGACAGACAGGAATGTTTGAGTACAAAGAACCTGCTGCAAGCAGCATAATTAAGCATGTAAGGTCATGAAAAATGATGGAGCAGCAATTCTCTCTGCACCCAGAGGACAGACGGAGCCACCTGGCACATCTATCATGACTAGAACTGCTGAGACTGTGAATGCTGCCAATAACCAATCTTCACAAAATGGAGCACGTTCAAAATTCCCTTACATGGCAAGAATTATTATATTCCGTGCTGTGAAATTGCATGCATTAGTGAAATTAATTCTCTATGAGGCTGCATTTACACAGGTAACCAAAGTCTGATCCTTTGCTTAATTATTGGCAAAAGATCTGATCGGATTGGTCAGAAGCCCAATTAGTGGAAAAATATCAGAATTGGGTTTCCTGTGTATGAAGCTTGCAATGATTGGTGAATATTGTATGCATATTTGAGAATAATTGGTAGATTCTGTCAAGAACAGTAATTACTATTCACAAAGCAATGAGCTACATTGTATCGACACACAATAACACTTACTTTAGAATTGCTTTGGAACGAGTGATTGACAGGTTGATTAGGAGAATACATACCGTCATTGTCTCAGCAATCGTTGTTATGATTATGTCACCGTCGTTGTTTTAAAGTACATGCAATAAACGACTACAAGAGGTAATGTACCGTCTACAAACAATGTAGCATATGTATACGATATTGGATCTTATGGAGTAAATGTGTCAATTGTTTTTTTTTACTTTGACTTCCGTGGCTTTAGTATACACTTCCGTGGCTTTAGTATACACTTCCGTGGCTTTAGTATACACTTCTGTGGCTTTAGTATACACTTCTGTGGCTTTAGTATACACTTCTGTGGCTTTAGTATACACTTCTGTGGCTTTAGTATACACTTCTGTGGCTTTAGTATACACTTCTGTGGCTTTAGTATACACTTCTGTGGCTTTAGTATACACTTCTGTGGCTTTAGTATACACTTCTGTGGCTTTAGTATACACTTCTGTGGCTTTAGTATACACTTCCGTGGCTTTAGTGTACACTTCTGTGGCTTTAGTATACACTTCCGTGGCTTTAGTGTACAGGTCAGATGTTTCTCTACAGCCTTTCTCCATACATTTTTCATTATGCTGCTAATGTTGTATGCAATGAAACTATTGAGGAAAGACAAACATTTAATTAGGCTCTCAAAGTGGACTTAATGAAGGCCTGTCTTGATTTAAATTATTTATAACCAAAGTGAGATTGCAGTGCCAAATTCTTAAAGTTTCTGTAAGCTTCAAAGGCTTCTCCCATTACTTGCATGAAGGATTTGGGTGGCTTAGGGTCAAAATTAAATCTAAAGGGTTTCAATATGTCAAAAATTCAAGATGTCTTTTTCTGACAACTCTCAGAGATTTAGTACTTTACCATCATAGTAGAAGGGTCACAGGTAGCCTAGCGATTAAGAGCGTTGGGCCAGTAACTGAACGGTTGGTGGTTAAAATTGGGACATAAAAAAAGGCAGGACATTTAAATAAGAAATCATGATCAACACTTTGAAGATGATAGTATAACACATTAGAAAGCAAAGAGATGGATTCTAGAAACATCTGTTTTTTAAAGATTTGGATATTGAACAATGTTTATTAGAGATATGGGTAGCGCCATCTTGAATGGCCATAGTAACGACTGACGCCAATGTGTCATTGGCCGGATTACACTTCCGTCTCACAATTCAAAGACTTACAAGCACCCTTCTTCCTGCTCATGGTATACTTGCCTGTGCCTTCTCGAAATTCACCTATGCTTACGCGATATGATCTCTGTGTGCTCGCAAATCTACAATGACATGTTACTCAAATATAACTGGCAGCCTTATTGAGCAATCACAGCACTTATTTTTTATTATTTATTATATATTATATTATTTTTATTACAATGCAATTGATTGGCTAGCTAAATGGAAGGCGGGGCCCAAACAATGTGATCAATTACCATTTGTACGTGTTTTTGATGACATCAAGATTTGCCAGTGGATATCTGCATGGTCAACTCAGTAATTCCAGTTTAGCTATTATTATTACTATTATTATTACTATTATTATTACTATTATTATTATCCTTTTTCTGATGTGATCAGTCATTCCTTTTCATTTAATCTCACTCAATTATTTAATGTTGCCCGGCCATATTGCCACAGAACAATGAGCTAAAACTCTTTGATATACTGTAGCTACTAATGTCACACATTACATTCATCCAAGCTACTATCAACTGGTTTGCTATATTATGCAGCTCCAGATTCGAGGAGATAACAAATACATGTATATTATCTATGAAGATTATAAAAAGGCCATTAGGTATCGAGGTAGCTAGCTAGAGTAAACTGTCTGGTCAGGCTGTCTGGTCTGGTCTAGGTTGAAACTATTGGGGAAGAGCTAAGTCCCACCATCAGCTGAGTTCATCAACGTAGCAAGCTAATGATTTTATAAACTCAAAACTATATTTGCTAACTATGTTTAAACTACTTGCTACTGACTATTGAACACTTTTTGCCAAAGGAGTTAGCTAGTTCCCCTGACTGTTTATTGATGAATTGGTAACGAAAAAGTGGCAACGAGGCTGTTTTGGTACAATGTGGCCGATAAAGAATAGACTTAGAATAGTACATTTATGCCACTCGGTGCTTCCGAGTGGCGCAGAGGTCTAAGACACTGCATCTCAGTGCAAGATGTGTCACTACAGTCCCTGGTTCCAGGCTGTATCACATCCGTCCATGATTGGGAGTCCAATAGGGCGGCATATAATTGGCCCAGCGTTGTCCGGGTTTGATCAGGGTAGGTCATCATTGTAAATAAGTATTTGTTCTTAACTGACTTGCCTAGGTAAATAAACATTTCAGCGGGAGAGAGAAGGGATGTCAAGTTGAATGTTTCAGGGAGAGAAGTGACGTCAAGTTGAATGTTTCAGGGGGAGAAGTGACGTCAAGTTGAATGTTTCAGGGGGAGAGAGAAGGGTTGTCAAAGGTTAAATAATATATTTTTTTTATATACATCTATATACATATATTCATTAGTTAGCTAAGTTACTGGGTAGTCATGTTGTTATTCATTTTTTGTTATTGTATTGTTGTTGTTTTGTTGATATTGCATTTCAGGTGGAGAGAGAGTAAGATCACCAGAAAGGAGAATGCTGACAGACCAGGAAGAAAGTGGTTGTTGCAGAGCGAAGGTATTACAGTCAATGCAATATTGTGTGAATTGCCCATTTATTTAATCGGCTCTGACAAAAGGGTTGGATTGTTCAGCAACATGAATAGTAAATGTTAACAGAGTTTTGGTGATGAATGGTGATGTCACATAGGTCACTATGCATCTATTAGAAGCTGCCCACCATACATTGCATTATATGCCCAGAAACTAACTCAGCTGGTATGAGTTTCACCCAGACAAATATAAGGTGTGCACCTCTTTTGCCCATGGTAACTTTTCCTCCGGTTGATCACGGGAGTAATCAATTGATGTGTCACTAATTTGGACCTGGGAGTGGCTTGCACCTGTTCTTTATTTAAGGTGAATGCCAGAAGCAGGACTCCATCTATTTGAGCTGGGAGCATCTTGGTTGCAGAACCTAGAAGACTGAGGAGAACGCATGCTGTTGATGGAGACAATCATAAACTCGGTTAACTTGATTAATACAGTCTGCATGTTTGCTTAAGTTACCATAGTAGTTAGTAGAAATGTGAAGACCGACAGGCTATGAAAGTTATTATTTTGTAACCTCACTATTAAAAATTAACATGCGTTGTTTACACAGCTTTATTGCATTTACTTTGGCCATTGCTTCCTTCCATGGCCTGCTGACAGCTGAAAACATGGTTTTTGATGTGCTGCTCTAGAGTTCCATGGCTCAGCAGACTCACCTGGGGACCGGAAGAAAGATACATGTTCGTTTTTATTAAAGACTGGGAGACTTGGAGGGAGAGAGCGCAAGTTCAGTAAATCTAACCAAAGACCCTTGATTATCTGCTAAGTCCCACAGATACATGGACAGCAATAGTGAAGACCTTGATTATCTGCTATATAACAAGGACAGCACTAGTGACAGTGCTTACGTATACCATTATGAGTGGAGGCTACCTCTTTGTGCTCTGGCAGGTAGTTGGTCAGAAAGCTCTGGAGGTCCTTGGAATATTCTGTCTTTGTAGCACCTGGAGAGAGATGGATAAAAGTACGGTGTGCTCAAAGGAAATACCAAGATAGTTACAATGTAACAAGTACTACATTGTTGTGGCCTTTAAATCAGTCAACTGGATGTATACAAGACGCAGCAAAACAATGTGTGGAGTGTTTTGGGAGAGACCGCTATAAAAGTTTCAAAGATGTATCCATTGTAAACGAAGAGCATTGTTTCTCCTCACAACACTGCTTCGTTGAACATGTGTTATATGCATTTTGATTTGAAGGTAGACTTACTCTGTGGTTCAAGTTGTATCTTACTGGGCCAGTTTGTTTTGCATGGCCCGGTGCCTATGATGGGTGGACATTTCACTTAAGGACCAATGAAATGGTCTAAAATGTTCAATCTCCACCTACACAGAGCATCGGGTCATGTTAAATTAACTAGTCCACTCTCTCTGACACACAAGACCTCACCCGTGACCTCCCATTGGCTCAGTTCCTCCTCTCTAACCGTCTTTTATTTTTATTGACCCTTTATTTAACTAGGCAAGTCAGTTAACAAATTCTTATTTACAATGACAGCCTACCCAGGCCAAATCCGGACAACGCTGGGCCAATTGTGCGCCGCCCTGTGGGACACCCAATCACGACCGGATATGACACAGCCTGGATCACAGTCTCTCTGACAGGAAGTTACTCCAGTATTGACACTGACCAAAAAAATAATTACAACATGCTACAATTTCAACAATTTTACTGAGTTACAGTTCATATAAGGAAATCAGTGATTTGAAAATAAATAAATTAGAACCTAATCTATGGATTTTACATGACTGGGCAGAGGCGCAGCCATGGGTGGGCCTGGGAGGGCATTGGCCCGTGTTGAGCCAGACCCAGCCAAACAGAATGATTATTTCCACACAAAAATGGCTGTGTTACAGACATGAATAATCCTCACTTTCGTCAGCTGTCCAGGTGGCTGGTCTCAGACGATCCCCAGGTGAAGAATCCAGATGTGGAGGTTCTGGACTGGCATGGTTACACGTGTTCTGCTGTTGTAAGGCTGGTTGGGTGTACTGACAAATTCTGTCAAATGATGTTGGAGGCAGCGTATGGTAGATAAATGAATAGTACATTCTCTGGCAACATCTCTGGTGGACATTCCTGATGTCAACATGCCAATTGCACGCTCCTTCAAAACTTGAGACATCTGTGGCATTGTGTTGTGTGACAAAACTGCCCATTTTAGAGTGGCCTTTAATTGTCTCCAGCACAAGGTGCACCTTTGTAATGATCATGCTGCTTAATCAGCTTCTTGATATGCCACACCTACTGTATCATGTGTTGGTTGTTTCTCAGAAAGAGATTTGGTATGTACTATGTTAGTTGTTGCTGAGAGAGCTGATTTTGATGTTCTGTGTTACTTTGTTGCCCAGACCCTTTTCCTCAAAATTACCGTGTGACGGAATACATTTCCTGTAAACGGTATCATTCTCTGCCTTTGTCATCCTTACTCGCACCTACAGTCCCATACCTCTTTCAGTCCACGGGGAGTTGAGTTGTAGCAGGGTGTTACATTCCCTCTTCCTAGAGGTGTGCATAACAAGGTCAGAGACCTGGCCGGGAGGTGCCAGAATAACAACCTATCCCTCAACATAACCAAGACTAAGGAGATGATTGTGGACTACAGGAAAAGGAGCACTGAGCACGCCCCCATTCTCATCGACGGGGCTGTAGTGGAGCAGGTTGAGAGCTTCAAGTTCCTTGTTGTCCACATCGGCAACAAACTAGAATGGTCCAAACACACCAAGACAGTTGTGAAGAGGGCACGACAACGTCTATTCCCCCTCAAGAAACTCAAAAGATTTGTCATGGGTCCTAAGATCCTGAAAAGGTTCTACAGCTGCAACATCAAGAGCATCCTGACCGGTTGCAACTCTGCCTGGTACGGCAATTGCTCGGCCTCCGACCACAAGGCACTGCAGAGGGTAGTGTGTGCAGCCCAGTACATCCCTGGGGCTAAGCTGCCTGCCATCCAGGACCTCTACACCAGGCGGTGTCAGAGGAAGGCCCTAAAAATGGTCAAAGACACCAGCCACCCCAGTCATAGACTGTTCTCTCTACTACCGCATGGCAAGCTGTACCGGAGTGCCAAGTCTAGGACAAAAAGTATTCTCAATAGTTTTTACCCCCAAGCCATAAGACTCCTGAACAGGTAACCAAATGGTTACTCTGACTATTTGCATTGTGTGCCCCCCAACGCCTCTTTTACGCTGCTGCTACTCTCTGTTTATCATCAGTCACTTTAACTATACATTCATGTGCATACTACCTCAATTGGCCCAACCAACCAGGGCTCCCACACATTGGCTAACCGGGCTATCTGCATTGTGTCCCACCACCCGCCAACCCCTCTTTTTACGCTAGTGCTACTCTCTGTTCACCATATATGCATAACCACTTTAACCATATTTACATGTACATACTACCTCAATAAGCCTGACTAACTGGTGTCTGTATGTAGTCTTGCTACTGTTATTTTCAAATGTCTTTTACTGTTTTATTTCTTTACTTCTCTACACACACACACACACACACACACACACACACACACACACACACACACACACACACACACACACACACACACACACACACACACACACACTTTTTTTGCACTATTGGTTAGAGCCTTTAAGTAAGCATTTCACTGTAAGGTCTACACCTGTTGTATTCCGCACACGTGTCAAATACACTTGGATTTGATTTGGGAATCCGCCATGTTGCAATGTGACTACTGGTTAGGTACCGACCTGGGGATGTTAACACCACGTTGTATGAATCCTGACTTCCATTTAGCTAGCCATTTAATGGCACTATCAACATGATCCTCTCCTCCCTCAACATGTTTGATCTGAACTCTCAACTCTCCACGCCTTGTCACCACCGGACCTGAACGTTTTCTAACAACTTTTACACTGCTCTGTTATTGAGATCAGGACAACAATATTAAGCTAAGAAACTATATACAGTTTGTTTTTATCTTTGAAATTATAATATTGTCATATTAAAGTATTTTTTTTCTAATTGATAAAATGAGTCCATGGAATAAACCTTTGATAACAAGCAGATAACAAGCTGAATATTTAGTCAGCCAAAGAATGAGACAAGGTAGAACACCGCAGACGTGGAAGGCCGATGTTGTGGATTGAGATGCAGCCCCTGCAAAAAAACATTTATCTAGCTTACTGTAGCCTCCACAGAAATCGAATTAGCATAATACAAAAATCCCCATAAAAATATGTCAATTTAATCTAAATGTTGCACTTCCGCATCTGCGATGAAAGGTGACAGAGCTCGAGCAGTGTTTGAGACATTCTGAAAATAGGTATTCTCACAAAATTGCCTCTAGCTTCTGAACGGTTTGGCCTGGAAACCTCTATGGAAAGATGAGACTCTCCCGAACATGATAGTGGTCTCTGTCTTGGGACTCGTCTGAAGTCAGTACAGCTGATCTGCCAACTTCTGTCTCCAGCATCCAAACAGTTTGGGCTACACAATAATATAACGCCCATGTGGAAAGGTTGAGACTCTCACTATCACACACATGTCGTCGGCTCTAGGGCGCCCACAGGCCACACAGACTCATCTGAAGGTTCAGTATCAGTTAAAAAATTGCATAAATATATGTCTCTCTCTCTCTCACTCTCTCTCTCTCTCTCTCTCTCTCTCTCCTCTCTCTCTCTCTCTCTCTCCCTCTCTCTCTCTCTCCCTCTCTCTCAATTCAATTCAAAAGGCTTTATTGGCATAGGAAACATATGATTACATTGCCAAAGCAAGTGAAATAGAAAATAAACAAAAGGGAAATAAACAATACAAAATGAACAGTAACAAAGGTTTTAAAATAATATAGACATTTAAAATGCTATATTATTGAAAATGTTGTAACAATGTGAAAATAGGTGAAGTATGAAAGTGAAAATAAATAACAATATAAATATAGGTTGTATTTACAGTGGTGTTTGTGCTCCACTGGCTGCCCTTTTCTTGAGGCAACAGGTCACAAATCTTGCTGCTGTTGTGGCACAATGTAGTATTCCACTTAATAGATATGGGAGATTATCAAGATTGGATTTGTTTTCAAATTCCTTATGGGTCTGTGTAATCTGAGATAAATATATGTCTCTGATATGGTCATACAGTTGGCAGGGGGTTAGGAAGTGCAGCTCGGTTTCCACCTCGTTTTGATTTCCAATATATTAACTTCACAAAAAGGTAAAAAAATAAATATAAAATATAGCCATGATTTTAAAAACCAGGTCTGCCAATACCAGACTCTCTCAATAGCAAGGTCATGCTCACCGAGTCTTTACATAGTCAAAGCTTCCCTTAATTCTGAGTCAGTCACAGTGGTCAGGTATTCTGCTACTCTGTACTCTCTGTTTAGGGCCAAATAACATTCTAGTTTGTTTGTTGATTCTTTCCAAAGTGTCAAGTAATTTTCTTTTCGTTTTCTCATGGTTGGGTATAATTGTGTTGCGGTCCTGGTGCTCTGTGCGGTCTGTTTGTGAGTGGAGTTCCCGTACCAGAAAGCAGAAGGGACTCTTCTCCAGGTTCATCTCTCTGTAGGTGAGGGCTTATTTTGGAAGGTTCGATAATCACTTATTTTGAGGTTGTTGAAAAATGTAATTGCTCTTTTCTGGATTTTGATAATTAGTGGGAATTGTCCTAATTCTGCTCTGCATGCATTATTTGGTGTTTTTGCAGAATTCTGCATGTGGGGTCTCAATCCATTTCTGAATTCTTGGTTGGTGAGTGAACCCCAGACGTCACAACCATAAAGGGCAATGGGTTATATAGATGATTCAAGTATTTTAACCCAGATCCTAATTGGGATGTCAAATTGTATGATCATTTTGATGGTGTAGAATGCCCTTCTTGCCTTGTCTATCAGATCTTTCACAGCTTTGTTGAAGTTACCTGTGGTGCTGATGCTTTGGCCAAAGTAGGTATAGTTTTTTGTGTGTTTCTGTGTGTGTGTTACATTTGCACACACTGTATATAGATTTTTCAATTGTGTTATTGACTGTACGTTTGTTTATCACATGTGTAACTCTGTGCGGTTGTTTTTGTAGCACAGCTTTGCTTTACCTTGTCCAGGTCGCAGTTGTAAATGGCAACTTGTTCTCAACTGGCCAACCTGCTTAAATAAAGGTGAAATAAATCAAATAAAAAGCAGTGTCTCGGTGGAATTTTTATTCATGGTCCTGGCAACTGGACCTTTTTTGGAACACCATTATATTTTTCTTACTGAGATGAACTGTCAGAATCTGTTTTAGGTGCTGCTGTAGGCCCTCCTTGGTTGGGGATAGAAGCACCAGATCATGAGGAAACAGTAAACATTTGACTTCAGTGATGTAGACTGTTCTGATTGGTGTCACACTTTTCACCATCACTAGCAAACAGATTTAAACTAATTGCATGTTTAACTGAAGATCATGATTAGTTGATTATTGGAATCAGGTGTGTTAGCTGACACCAGTCAGGCCCCCGAGAACTGGAGTTGCCCAGGCCTGGCATATACATTATGTTGAAGAGGGTGGGACTCAAGCTGCATCCCTGTCTCAACCCCCAGCCCTGAGGAAAGACATCTGTGTCTTTTGCACATTTTTACCCCAGACTTGTTGTTTGTGTATATGGATTTTATAATGTTGTATGTTTTCCCCCAACACTGCTGTCCATCAATTTATATAGCAGACCCTCACGCCAAATTCGTTTGAAATCAACAAAGCATGAAGACTTGCTTTGTTTTGTTTGTCAATAAGGGTGTGCAGTGTGAATGCATGGTCTGTCGTATGGTAATTTGTTAAGCCAATTTAACATTTGCTCAGGACATTTTTTTCACTGAGGAAATGTAGGAGTCTGCTGTTAATGATAATGCAGAGGATTTTCCCAAGGTTGCTGTTCACGCATATCCCATGGTAGTTATTGGGTTCGAATTTGTCTCCACTTTTGCAGATTGGGGTGATCAGACCTTGGTTCCAAATATTAGGGAAAATATCAGAGCTAAGGATGAAATAAAAAAGTTTAAGTATAGCCAATTGGAATTTGTGGTCTGTATATTTTATATTTTAATTTACAGGCCTTTTTGGGTTGTAAGGTTTGTATTTTGCCCTGTAGTTCAGAATCCATTGAGTTCTGTTTGTCTTTAATAGCTGACTCTAAGATTTGTAATTGATCATGTATCATGTTTTTGCTGTTTGGTCTTTGTTATAGGGCCCAAAATATTTGAGAAGGGATTTATCCATACATATCTAGTTTGGATATATAGCTCTTCGTGTTGTTGTGTGTTTAGTGTGTTCCAATTTTCCCAGAAGTGTTTCGGTTAAATGGATTCTTCAATTACATGAGCTGATTCTGACGTGCTGTTCCTTCTTGTTCCGTAGTGTATTTCTGTATTGTTTTAATGTTTCACCATAGTGAAGGCTGAGGCTCAGGTTTTCTGGATCTCTGAGTTTTTTATTGGATAGGTTCCTCTATTACTTTCTTATTTTTTTGCATTCTTCATCAAACCATTTGTCATTGTTGTTCATTTTTATAGGTTGTCTGTTTTTAATTTTTTTGATTTGATATGGAAGCTAAGAGATCAAATATATTATTTAGGCTTACTACTGCCAAGTTTACAACTTCACTATTGCAGTGAAAAGGGATTGAATTTGTTGTTGGCTAATTGTATTTTGGTAAGTTTCTACACTACTTTCCTTCCATCTGTAGAATGTATTAATAGTCTGCAGTTTGAATCCGGGATGAGGTTGGTGATAAAGTAGTCTACAATACTGATGCCAAGAGATGAGCTGTAGGAGTTCCTACCAAATCCCCTCTAAGCCTACAGTTTACTATGTACAAATTCATCAAACACATGGTTTCCAGGTTTCCATTTGCTCCGTTCCGGTCCCCTCAGAAGCCGCCTGTGGTACGGACCCACGTGCAACAGAGCTGTAGGAGTTCTGACCTGTTTTTGGTGATTGTTTTATCGTAGTTGTGTCTAGCAGGGAATATTGGGGAGAGAATGCTGTCACCTCCAGATATGTGTTCCCCCCCCTGTGTGCTGAGGGTGTCAGGTTCTTGTCCAGGTCTGGCATTTAGGTTGCCACAGACTAGTACATGTCCCTGGGCTTGGAAATTATTGATCTCTCCCTCGATGATGGAGAGGCTGTCATCATTAAAGTATGGGGATTCTATTGGAGGGATATAAGTAGCACACATGAGGACATATTTCTCTGTTGAGAATTTCCTTATTAATTTCCAGACATATTTAAAATGTTCCTGTTTTGATTAATTTAATAGAGTAGGTTAGGTCTGCTCTATACCAAATTAGCATAGAGTGGGGCACATGACAAAACAATGAACCTACAAACAAGCAAGATTTCTGGCTCTCACAGACCTGTAACTTCTTCTTCAAGACGCTCCTCTGTCCTCCACTCGTTACCTGTATTAATGACACCTGTTTGAACTTGTTATCAGTATAAAAGACACAACCTCAAACAGTCACACTCCAAACTCAACTATGGCCAAGACCAAAGAGCTGTCAAAGGACAACAGAAACAAAATTGTAGACCTGCACCGGCTGGGAAGACTGAATCTGCAATAGGTAAGCAGCTTGGTTTGAAGAAATCAATTGTGGGAGCAATTATTAGGAAATGGAAGACATACAAGACCACTGATAATCTCCCGCGATCTGGGGCTCCACGCAAGATCTCACCCCATGGGATCAAAATGATCACAAGAACGGCGAGCAAAAATCCCAGAACCACACGGGGGGACCTAGTGAATGACCTGCAGAGAGCTGGGACCAAAGTAACAAAGCCTATCATCAGAAACACACTATGCTGCCAGGGACTCAAATCCTGCAGTGCCAGACGTGTCCCCCTGCTTAAGCCAATACATGTCCAGGCCCATCTGAAGTTTGCTAGAGAGCATTTGGATGATCCAAAAGAAGATTGGAAGAATGTCATATGGTCAGATGAAACCAAAATATAACTTTTTGGTAAAAACTCAACTCGTCGTGTTTGGAGGACAAAGAATGCTGAGTTGCATCCAAAGAACAGCATACATACTGTGAAGCATGGGGGTGGAAACATCATGCTTTGGGGCTGTTTTTCTGCAAAGGGAACAGTCACGACTGATCCGTGTAAAGGAAAGAATGAATGGGGCCATGTATCATGAGATTTTGAGTGAAAACCTCCTTCCATCAGCAAGGGCATTGAAGATGAAACGTGGCTGGGTCTTTCAGCGTGACAATGATCCCAAACACCCCGCCCGGGCAATGAAGGAGTGGCTTCGTAAGAAGCATTTCAAGGTCCTGGAGTGGCCTAGCCAGTCTCCAGATCTCAACCCCATAGAAAATCTTTGGAGGGAGTTGAAAGTCTGTGTTTCCCAGCAACAGCCCCAAAACATCACTGCTGTAGAGGGGATCTGCATGGAGGAATGGGACAAAATACCAGCAACAGTGTGTGAAAACCTTGTGAAAACTTACATAAAATGTTTGAGTATTGAGGTAAACTTTTGTTATTGACATTTGTTATTGACCAAATACTTATTTCCCACCATAATTTGCAAATAAATTCATAAAAAATCCTACAATGTGATTTTCTGCATTTTTTTCTCATTTTGTCTGTCATAGTTGAAGTGTACCTATGATGAAAATTACAGGCCTCTCTCATCTTTTTAAGTGGAAGAACTTGCACAATTGGTGGCTGACTAAATACTGTTTTGCCCCACTGTACTTCCTGAGTCTCTTCCTTGTTTTACACCTGGTATTTTGGTGGATGAGACTACCAGCTCTCTGTAACCTAGAGGGCAACCAGTGGGTCCATCTCCTCTATACCATGTTTCTTGTAGGATGACAATGTCTGTTTTTCCAATTTCTTTGGTGAAGTCTGGGATCTTGCTCTTTAGTCTAAAGGCAGAGGACGTCAGACCTTGTATATTCCAGGATGATATGGTAAAAGCTTTGTGTTCCATAGTGTCCAGTGTTCCATAGTCAATAGAATCTTAAGGATTAAATACTCTCTCTCTCGCTCTCTGTCTCTCAGTGTCTTTCTTTCTCCCTCTCTCTCTCTCTCTCTCTCTCTACAGTATTTTCCACAAAAAAACACTGTAGAAAATAATATAGTAATGTTTGCAAAAATACTACAGTCCACATATACCCTGCCCATTGCCATCCCCAATATTTCAATATTTGCTTCCCATAAGCGAGAAACGTACCAAGTATAGGCCATGAATTGTGTTCCCTACGGGTTGTAGAACATAGCTAAAGCTCTGAGCTATCCGTTCAGACCCCAATCATTCCTACCTACCTACAAGTTATGGAAAATGTATAGTATTTCTCCAATTGGTTCCTGAAGGAGAAATCCTCCACTTCTGCTGTTTGTCAAAGATAATAAAATAAAAACACTATAATAAATACTACAGTTATTTCTGCAAAAACACTACATTAACTACTACAATATACTACAATCTGCAAAAAAACAGTGCATTAATTACTATAGTGTATACTACAGTTTTCTTTTGCTACAGTATGTATATTATAGTTAACTGAAATCCTACAGTATACTACAGTAAATACTAAAGTGAATACTACAGTAAAGTTAGCAAAATCACTACAGTGAATACTATAGTATTTCACTATAATATAGTATTTTTCATGTGAGTGTGTGAGGAGAACGACACTGTAGACATGTCTCTTGTGCACCAGGCAGTCAATAGAAGCTGTCCCCATGGTGTCAAGGACAAACAGAGGCTGTTGAGTCTAGGTGAACTTCAATGTACTGGAGGTCTACTCTAGAAATTGTTGGCTTTGTTACAGGAAATATAGAAAAGAATATGAGGTCATTTATTTATGCAAGGGAAAGCTATTATGCATTGTAGTGGACTGAAATTGTGTTAGGTTGCGTGACTCATTGCAGACATACAGTGCCTTCAAAAAGTATTCACACCCCTTGAATATTTAAACATTTTGTTGTGTTACAGCCTGAATTAAAAATGTATTAAATGTATATGTTTTAGTCACTGGCCGACACACAATACCCCACAATGTCAAAGTGGAATTATGTTATTCTATTTTTGGGGAAATTCGTTAATAATGAAAAGCTGATATGTCTTGAGTCAATAAGTATTTTATTTTTTTTATTTTTTTTATTTTACCTTTATTTAACCAGGCAAGTAAGTTAAGAACAAATTCTTATTTTCAATGATGGCCTGGGAACAGTGGGTTAACTGCCTGTTCAGGGGCAGAACGACAGATTTGTACCTTGTCAGCTTGGGGGTTTGAACTCGCAACCTTCCGGTTACTTCCCCGCCACCCCTTTGCTTTGGTCTAAATAAATTCAGGAGTAAAATGTCACATAATACGTTGTTACTCTGTGTGCAGTAATCGTCTTTAACAGTTTTGAATGACTCCCTCATCTCTGTAGCCCCAAAGAATTATCTGTAAGGTCCCTCAGACGAGCAGTGAATTTACATCACAGATTCAACCACAAAGACCAGGGAAGTTTTCCAATGCCTCGCAAAGAAGGGCAGATATTGGTAGATTGGTAAAACAAAACAAAAATAATCTGACATTGAATATCCCTTTGAAGATGGTAAAATTATTATTTACACTTTGGATGGTGTATCAATATTCCCAGGCAGTACAAAGATGCAGTTGTCCTTCCTAACTCAGTTGCCAAAGAGGAAGGAAACCACTCAGGGATTTCACCATGAGGCCAATGGTGACTTTCAAACAGTTACAGAGTTCAATGGCTGTGATATGAGAAATTGATGATGGATCAACAACATTTTAGTTACTCCGCAATACTAACCTGATTGACAGAGTGAAAAGAAAGAAGCCTGTGCAGAATAACATTTTTCCAAAACATACATCCTTTTTGCCACAGGGCACAAAA
This sequence comes from Oncorhynchus masou masou, assembly GCF_036934945.1. Taxonomy (NCBI): domain Eukaryota; kingdom Metazoa; phylum Chordata; class Actinopteri; order Salmoniformes; family Salmonidae; genus Oncorhynchus; species Oncorhynchus masou. The sequence continues at coordinate 43,706,154 of NC_088221.1, read as the reverse complement.
TAAATAATGCAAAAACTGTGGCAAAGCAATTACCTTTTCATCCTGAATAAAAAGTGTTATTTTCGGGTAAAATCTAATCCAACACATTACTCTGCACCACTCTCCATTCAAGTATAGTGGTGGCTGCATCATGTTATGGGTATGCTTGTAATTGTTAAAGACTGGGAGTTTTCAAGGATTTGCACATGCAAAAAGCTAGAGGAAAACCTGGTTCAGTCTGTTTTCCACCAGACACTGGGAGATGAATTCACCTTTCACCAGGACAATAACCTAAAACACAGGTCAAATCCATTACACTGGAGTTGCTTTCCAAGACAATGAATGTTCCTGGCCGAGTTACAGTTTTGACTTAAATCTACTTGACAATCTATGGCAAGACCTGAAAATGTTTGTATAGCAATGATCAACAACCAATTTGACAGAGCTTGAAGAATTTTGAAAACAAATAATGCACTAATGTTGCACAATCCACCAAAGCTCTTAGAGATTTACCCAGAAATGTTGTAATTGCTGCTGAAGGTGCTTCTACAAAGTATTGACTCAGGGGTGTGAATACTTATGTCAATTATATATTTCTGTATTTAATTAACAAAGAAAACATGGAGTATTGTGTAGATGGGTGAGAGAATTTTTTAAATATTTAGTACATTTTGAATTCAGGCTGAAACACAACAAAATGTGGAATTCGTCAAGGGGTGTGATTACTTTCTGAGGGCACTGTAGGCACTAGTAAAGGGACTTCAAGTAACTCAGATCGGCAGTGGTGATTGTGCAAGGAAATGTACATTTTAAAAGCCAATTATTGTTATTATATGCATTATTCTTCTCATATTTTGTCATTCCAATGTTTGTGTAGCTTGCACTTTGTTTTCAGGTTTGAATGAGACAATTAAGTTATTTCAATAAAGTTATTCATTTATTAATATTATATTACTTCTGTATGTCATTCCTTATCATATGTAAGACTAAATGCCATTTGTAATATGTTATGGTGAACATACAGTATGAGTATAATATACAATCCAGATAAGTGTCTGATAACTGAATTATAGAAAACACCACCACCGTTCACTAAAACGTTCGTAACGCATTCAAAGTAAAGGTATTATTACTATTCTGATTTCATCTTTGTAATCCTCAAAATAAGAAAGGCTCAATATGCTCTAACTTTTTCTCTAGCTCATTAGGAATTGTGTAAATGGCAGTTGTTTGGGGAAAAAAATATTCAATTGAAAGGGCTGGTTAACAGCTTTCAAAATATGTGTCATGTTTTTTCATATACTACCATTCAAAAGTTTGCGGTCACTTAGAAATGTCCTTGTTTTTGATTTTTTTGTCCATCATTAAAATAACATCAAATTCATCAGAAATACAGAGTAGACATTGTTAATGTTATAAATGACTATTGTAGCTGGAAACGGCAGATTTTTTAAAATGGAATATCTACATAGGCCCATTATCAGCAACCACTACTCTTGTGTTCCAATGGCACGTTGTGTTAGCTAATCCAAGTTTAGCATTTTAAAAGGCTAATTGATCATTAGAAAACCCTTTTGCAATTATGTTAGTACAGATGGAAATTGTTGTCCTGATTTAAAGAAGCAATAAAACTCTCCTTCTTTAGACTAATTGAGTATCTGGAGCATCAGCTATTGTGGGTTCGATTACAGGCTCAAAATGGCCAGAAACAAATACCGTTCTTCTGAAACTCGTCAGTCTATTCTTGTTCTAAGAAATGAAGACTATTCCATGCGAGAAATCTCATACAACGCTGTGTACTACTCTCTTCACAGAACAGTGCAAATTGGCCCTAACCAGAATAAAAAGAGTAGGTGGCCCCGGTGCACAACTGAGCAAGAGGACAAGTACATTAGAGTGTCTAGTTTGAGAAACAGACGCCTCACTAGTCCTCAACTGCCAGCTTCATTAAATAGTACCCGCAAAACACCAGTCAAAGAAAAAGCCATATCTCAGACTGGCCAATAAAAATCAAATATTAAGATGGGTAAATGAACACAGACACTGGACAGAGGAACTCTGCCTAGAAAGCCAGCATCCCAGAGTTGCCTCTTCACTGTTGATGTTGAGACTGGTGTTTTGCCAGTTGTATTGCTTCTTTAATAAGCATAACAGTTTTCAGCTGTGCTAACATAGTTGCAAAATAAGTTTCTAATGATCAACTAGCCTTTTAAATGATAAACTTAGATTAGCTAACAAAATGTGCCATTGGAACACAAGAGTGTTGTTGCTGATAATGGGCCTCTGTTCACCTATGAAAATATTCCATTAAAAATCAGCCTTTTCCAGCTACAATAGACATTTACAACATTAACAATGTCTACATTGTATTTCTGATCAATTTTATGTTATTTTAATGGACCAAAAAGGTGCTTTTCTTTAAAAAAAAGTTCTACGTGACCCCAATCATTTGAACGGTAGTGTGTATGGTTTGACACCAGCAGATTTTGCTCATTAATGCACACAGAGTTCATGGTCTTTCAGACATTTTTTCGATTCAGCCATGTTTGGGAAATTTTGCCAGTGATGCAGCAATGTCAATATAGTGATTTACAATTCCAGGTAGCTAATATTCTAAAGCCAAGTGTTTCCATTCCCCTTGAAAAGCACAGAACTGTCCATGAAAAGGATTAGTGTAGTGTAGTGTGTAGATATTTGCTTCACTCTGAGGCATCACGTGCATATAGTACTAAAGTGTCTGCTTTATTGGTGACAAGAACTGCACATCATTGATTTATTGATTGGTTATAATGTGAGTTTAATTGATTCTATGAATCAATACATTTGTCAATGGTAAAAGAACTCCATTAATTGACATGATTACAGTAGATGGCATGATACTCTCATGTGAGCTAAGAACATCAATATGTAGGTATCAATACCAACAGGATGAAGGCTATAGTCCCTTTTCTAATTTACTTTTCTTAAGACAATTGGCGTTTCATGACAACTAAATCCAAGATCTCAGACCTGTTATCTCCAACCAATTTATAGACCAACACCACATCACCAAGCCTCTAGTAAGTCTTTTAATTTCAAATGCAAAGCATAGCATCGATGTCGATACAATGAAAGACATCGCCCAGTCATTTGAGTCCTTCTGTGGTCTGGGGAACAACGTAATCGCGAGTCTTTGTAGTTCATCAAATGGAGGCAATCTCTGTAAAAGCAGCCTGTCACTCATCAGGGGGGGAAGAGACCAAAACAAACCTTAAAGTTTGATGGCTTCAGTGAAGGCTGATTGTGATCAATATGTTCGGACTTGAGGCAAGCTAAAAAGCGGGAGAAATTAAACCCTTAGCTCTGTTATCGCACTTTCATTGTAGCTCAAGGAACCTTTAACCCATTCATGTCCATAAATGTCCTTCAGTGCACATGTTCTCTGAGATTACTAATGGAAAAATCTGTTGACAAGTTAATAAGCTATTTATTGTACTTAGAAAGTAACATTGAATTGTGTTTGGTTATCAACGCAACCATTTTAAGGAGATGTATCTTCTGCTTGGATAGTTCCATCCGTGCCACTGACTTAGACTTTGATTCCAGTTTGTCCACAATTAATAATTTATATGTTGGATTCACTTCTCCATCTCAACAAAAAATATCAGTTAAAGAATAGGACTAAATAAAATCAACCTTTAAATGCACTTGAAATTGTTTTTATTTTAATTTAGTCTTGTTCTTTTAACTTAGATGTTTGATTGACATGTACAGTAGATGTGAATTCAACATATAAACTATTAATTTGTATACTGAAGCCAGACTAAGTCAATGGCAGAGATGGTAAAATCCAAGCACAGGGTTCTTCCCATGACTTAGAGATTTTTTTCATTTTTTTCAATGCCTGAAACTGCCATTTCCTACAATCTAGAGCAAAGAAAGCATGTTAGGGTGTAGTGTCTGGCCTTATATGATAACAAATATAGTTTGGGTTTGTACAACATCTTTTTTTACATAGTGGCGCAGCGAGTCCACTAGGTCCACAGTGTCCCTTCTACATTCGTTATAGAGAACCCTGCAAGCAAATGATAAATCTCCTTCAAATGTTGATATTTGGTCATGTTAAAACAACCAAACACAATTCAATATCATTACAATTCAACTCAACTAGAGCTTCAAACCCTAGGTCTATTGTATTGCCTATTTTTGTTGAATTCTGGGTTGAAGTGAAACCATAGCTGTTGATGACCTAGCCACTGCTATATAGGACAAAATAACATAATTGATTATGCATGTTTTATTTGTTTTATTTCACCTTTATATAATCAGGTAGGCCAGTTGGGAACAATTCTCATTTACAACTGAGACCTGGACAAGATAAAGCAAAGCAGTGTGAAAAAAAAGAACACAGAGTTCAACATGGGATAAACAAAAGTACAGTAAATAAATAAAAACATATATGTATACAGTGTGTGCAAATGGAGTATGGAGGTAAGGCAATAAGTAGGCCATAGTTGCGAAGTAATTACAATTTAGCAAATTAACACTGGAGTGATAGATGTGCAGATGATGATGTGCAAGTAGAAATACTGGTGTGCAAAAGAGAAAAAACAATATGGGGAAAAGGTAGTAGTTGGATGGGCTATTTATAAATCTGTGAGCTGCTCAGATAGTTGATGCTTAAAGTTAGTGTGGGAGATATAAGTCGCCAACTTCAGCAATTTTTGCAAATCGTTCCAGTCATTGGCAGCAAGGAACTGGAAAGAAAGACCGCCAAAGGACGTCTTGGCTTTGGAGATGAACAGTGAAATGTACCTTCTGGAGTGCATGCTATGGGTGGGTGTTGTTATGTTGACCTGTGAGCTGAGATAAGGTGGAGCTTTACCTAGCATAGACTAATAGATGACCTGGAGCCAGTGGGTCTGGGGAAAAATATGTAGCGAGGGCCATCCGTTGAGAGCATACAGGTCATTGTGGTGGGTGGTAAATGAGGATTTGGTGTTGAGTGTTGGAAGCTATTTTGTAAACGACAGATGTCGAGGATTGGTAGGGTTTACATATGTATGTTTGATAGCGCGAGTGAAGGAGGATTTGTTGCAAAATAGGAAGCATATTCTAGCTTTAATTTAGGATTGGAGATGCTTAAAATGAGTAGTGATGCTGGTCGTGCAGGCGGGCGCGGGCAGCGATCGGTTAAACTGAACTCTATCTGAGAAGTAGTTGGTGAACCAGGCGAGGCAGTCATTTAAGGAAACAAGGCTGTTGAGTCTGCCGATAACAACACGGTGACTGACAGTCGAAAGCCTTGGCCAGGTCGATGAATACGGCTGCACTGTATTGTCTTTAATCGATGGTTTAATTTTTTTATTTTACCTTTATTTAACTAGGCAAGTCAGTTAAGAACAAATTCTTATTTTCAATGACGGCCTAGGAACAGTGGGTTAACTGCCTGCTCAGGGACAGAACGAAAGATTTGTACCTTGTCAGCTCGGGGGTTTGAACTTGCAACCTTCCGGTTACTAGTCCAACGCTCTAACCACTAGGCTACCCTGTCGCCCCTAGTACCTTGAGCATGGCTGAGGTGCACCCGTGACCAGCTCGGAAACCGGATTTTACAGCAGAGAAGGTACAGTGGGATTCGAAATGGTCAGTGATCTGTTTGTTAACTTGGCTTTCGAAGACTTTGGTAAGGCAGGGCATGATTGATATAGGTCTGTAACAGTTTGGGTCTAGAGTGTCACCCCCTTTGAAGAGGGGGATGACCGCGGCAGCTTTCCAATCTTTAGGAATCTCGGGCGATACGAAAGAGAGGTTGAACAGACTGGTAATAAGGGTTGCAACAATGGAGGTGGATAATTTTAGAAAGAGAGGATCCAGATTGTCTAGCTCAGCTGATTTTTACGGGTCCAGGTTTTGCAGCTCTTTCAGGTCTATAATAGACAGCAACAGTGAGAGACTTGTTTCTGGAGAGATTAATTTTTTAAATTAGAAGCTCAAACTGTTTGGGCATTGACCTGGAAAGTATGACAGAACTTTGCAGGCTATCTCTGCAGTAGATTGCAACTCCTCCCCCTTTGGCAGTTCTATCATGACGGAAAATGCTGTAGTTGGGAATGGAAATCTTAGAATTTTTGGTGGCCTTCCTCAGCCAAGATTCAGACATGGCAAGGACATCGGGGTTGGTGGAGTGTGCTTAAGCAGTAAGTAAAACATATTTAGGGAGGAGGCTTCTGATGTTAACATGCATAAAACCAATGCTTTTACGGTTACAGAAGTCCACAAATAAGAGTGCCTGAGGTCACACAGGGCCTGGGTTAACCTCCACATCACCCGAGGAACAGAGGAGGAGTAGGATAAGGGTACGGCTAAAGGATTTAAAATCTGGTCGTCTAGTGCGTTGGGGACAGAGAAAAAAAGGAGCAGATTTCTGGGTGGTTTACGGATACCAGTATCCTGTGTGTGTATCCTGTGTGTGTGTTTTCTCTCCTTCTCCCCTCACAGGTGAAAATCATCACTCCCCAATCAGTCAACAATCAATCATCAATCAGAAGACACACCTCCTCCTGTTTCTTACCCAATCACAGTTGCTTTCCCTTGGTTTAAAAACCCTGTCAGTTGTTTGCTCTAGAGCTCAATCTCTCTATAAATGCCATGTCTGTAGGTTTCTGTGTGTCACGCTCTTGTTGTGTATTAACCTCTCTGTTGTTTGAGCACATCCATAGCACTTTGTCATCACCTGTAAGTATTGTTTTGGTTATGGTGTTTGTTTGTGTTTGATTGCTGGTGGGAAAAGGGGAAACCAAGCCAAGTCGCCCACGGGTATACACTCCCCGTAGGTAAACTTTGTTAAATACACTAGTTAGAACAGGGTGGACAACCCACTGTATTTTTGGTTAGTCAGTTAGCTGTTGTTGAAGTAGGCTAGTCTAGATTAGGCTTTTTTTAAATACTTACTGTTTATTTCCTTGGGTCCAGCTCATCCCCTTTTCCTGCTCCCCCCATTACCGTGTGTTTTCAAATAAACCTTGAGTTTGACGGTAGATTTCAGTTGTCCTGGTTATTTTGTTGTCACTTTGACTTTGTCACAATTATAATTTGCATGAGTTATGTTACGGGTCTCATTACCCCCCCCCCCCCCCTAGACTGTCGGGCCAAAGGGATTCGTAACAGTGTGGTAGAATAGATTCAGGACATAATGTGCAGACAGGGGTATGGTAGGGTGCGGGTACAGTGGAGGTAAACCCAGGCATTCAGTGACAATGAGAGAGGTTGCATCTCTGGAGGCACGAGTCATGCTAGGTGAGTTCACCGCATGTGTTGGAGGTTGGACAAGAGGTATCTGAGGCATGTTTAGTGGGGCTAGGGGCTCCGCAGTAAAAATAAAACAATCATAACTACCCTAAACAACAGTTTACAAGGCATATTGACATTAGAGAAAGACATAAAGCGAGGCATAAAGCAATCACAGGCGTTGATTGGGAGAGCTAGCTAAGACAACAATTGGTAAGACAACAACAGCTAATCAGCTAAGACGACAACAGGTAAAATGGCGATGAATGGGCAAAGAGGGTCAGTTAACTACACACAGGGCCTGTGTTTGAGGCTATGGCCGACAGATTAACAAAATGGAGTACTGTGATTAATGAACAGTCCGCAGGCATCAGCTATGTAGCCAGGTGATCATAGGGTCCAGTGAAGAGCAATATATGAAACAGGGAATCCGTTAGGGAGTCGTTACTATGCTAGCAAGCGAGAAACACGGCGTACATAAAGATAGCAGCACGGGGCTAGCAGAAGCGTCTTCACCGACGTCTGCAAGGCCGGTTGAGGGCACAACGGATGGAATTACGTTGGCAGACCAGTCGTGATGGAAAGGCAGGGCTATGTGTCAAAGGGTCCAGGCCAATTGGCAAAATAGGTATTGTAGCTGGAGTAATTTTGTTTGCTAGCCGGGAGATGTGGCTGGCTTGAGGCTAACTGGTGCTAGCTGATGATTTGATGCAAAGGTCCAGAGCTTACGGCAGGAATCCGGTGATGTAGTGGGTTCTAGTCATGTTAGTGAAGAGTCCGGGAGGCATCAGCTATGTAGCCGACTTATCATAGGGTCCACTGAGCAGGCTGGGAGATGGGCCGATTTCTTATCAAAATTTAAAATGATGGTCGGAACTGGTACCAGAACCACACAGATCTACTAAACAGGGGACTTTACATTTATACTGACACAATTGAACAGAAGGTCAAAGAGAATTATCTCAAAGAACACGTTTACGGAAACCTTCAGATATCATCCTCAATGGAAAAAGGCAAGGAGACACAATTTGCATTGTATTTGTCACATGCTTCGTTAACATGTGTAGAATAACCATGAAATGCTTCCATTTGGACCATTCCCAACAATAAAGAGAGAGAAATATAATTAAGAGAAGAAACATTGTTTGGAAAATAATATCACAAGGAATAAATACACAATCAGTAACGCTAACTTGGCTACATACCGTACACAGGGTACGAGTACCGAGTCGATGTGCAGAGGTACAAGGGAATTTAGGTAGATGTGTACAGTTGAAGTCGGAAGTTTACATATACTTAGGTCTGAGTCATTAACTCATTTTTCAACCACTCCACAAATGTCTTGTTAATAACCTCTTGAAACTCCCCATCCCGGATCCGGGATTGTGACTAAGCCTCAGGCTCATTAGCATAACGCAACGTTAACGATTTCTGAAAATCGCAAATAAAATTAAAATAATGCGTTTGCTCTCAAGCTTAGCCTTTTCTTAACAACACTGTCATCTCAGATTTTCAAAATATGCTTTTGAACCATAGAAATTGACTAATTTGTGTAAGAGTATGCAAAGCTAGCATAGCATTTTGTGTAGCATGTAGCACGCAACATTTTCACAAAAGCCAGATAACCAAATAAATAAAATCATTTACCTTTGAAGAGCTTCTGATGTTTTCAATGAGGAGACTCCCAGCCACATACCAAATGCGCAGTGTTTCCTGAAACCGTCTGTGTGTAGGAGAAATCATTCCGTTTTCTACATTGCGCCTGGCTACCGAAACGAACCGAAAATGCAGTCACCTACAACGTGAAACTTTTTCCGGATTAACTACATAATATCGACCGAAACATGGCAAACGTTGTTTGGAATCAATCCTCAAGGTGTTTTTCACATATCTCTTCATTGACATGCAGTTCATGGAAGCTTGCTTCTCTCTCTGTGCCCCATGGAAAAATACTGGCAGGTGACTTTTGCGCACTAATTTCGGCGCAGGACACCGGGCGGACACGTGGTAAATGTGGTCTCTTATGGTCAATCTTCCAACGATCTGCCTACAAATACGTCACAATGCTGCAGACACCTTGGGGAAACGACAGAAAGGGCAGACTCATTCCTCTTGCGTTCACAGCCATATAAGGAGATCATGAAAGACAGAGCCTCAAAAATCCTTGTCATTTCCTGGATGCCAAGTCATCTTGGTTTTGCCTGAAGCTCACGTTAAAGGGCACGCACAGAGAAGATATTTGTATTTCTGGACACGTCAGAGTGTTTTCTTTCGAACAGTAGCAATTATATGCATAGTTGAGCATCTTTTTGTGACAAAATATCTTGTTTAAAACGGGAACGTTTTCCTTCCAAAAATGAAATAGCGCCACCATAAGTGTAAGAGGTTAACAAACTATAGTTGTGACAAGTCGGTTAGGACATCTAGTTCGTCCATGACAAGTCATTTTTCCAACTATTGTTTACAGACAGAATATTTCACTTATAATTCACTATTACAATTCCAGTGGGTCAGAAGATCACATACACTAAGTTGACTGTGCCTTTAAACAGCTTGGAAATTCCAGAAAAATGTCATGGATTAAGAAACTTCTGATAGGCTAATTGACATAATTTTAGTTAATTGGAGGTGTACCTGTGGATGTATGTCAAGGCCTACCCTCAAACGGTGCCCTGTGTCACACAGCTGTTATACCGCTCAGGAAGGAGATGCGTTCTGTCTCCTAGAGATGAACATACCTTGGTGTGAAAAGTGCAAATCAATCCCAGAACAACAGCAAAGGACCTTGTGACGTTTGGCCCTGTCCGGGGGTGTCCTCGGATGGGGCCACAGTGTCTCCTGACCCCTCCTGTCTCAGCCTCCAGCATTTATGCTGCAGTATTTTGTGTCGGGGGGCTTGGGTCAGTTTGTTATATCTGGAGTACTTCTCCTGTCCTATTTGGTGTCCTCTGTGAATCGAAGTGTGCATTCTCTAATTCTCTCCTTCTCTCTTTCTTTCTCTCTCTCTCAGAGGACCTGAGCCCTAGGGCCATGCCCAGGACTACCTGACATGATGACTCCTTGCTGTCCCCAGTCCACCTGGCCGTGCTGCTGCTCCAGTTTCAACTGTTCTGCCTTATTATTATTCGACCATGCTGGTCATTGATGAACATTTGAAAATCTTGGCCATGTTCTGTTATAATCTCCACCCCGCACAGCAGAAGAGGACTGGCCACCCCACATATGCTTTCTCTAATTCTCTCTTTCTTTCTCTCTCTCGGAGGACCTGAGCCCTTGGACCATGCCCCAGGACTACCTGACATGATGTCTCCTTGCTGTCCCCAGTCCACCTGACCGTGCTGCTGCTCCAGTTTCAACTGTTCTGCCTTATTATTATTTGACCATGCTGGTCATTGATGAACACTTGAACATCTTGGCCATGTTCTGTTATAATCTCCACCCGGCACAGCCAGAAGAGGCCTGGCCACCCCACATAGCCTGGTTCCTCTCTAGGTTTCTTCCTAGGTTTTGGCCTTTCTCTGGAGTTTTTCCTAGCCACCGTGCTTCTACACCTGAATTGCTTGCTGTTTGGAGTTTTAGGCTGGGTTTCTGTACAGCACTTTGAGATATCAGCTGATGCACGAAGGGCTATATGAATACATTTGATTTGATTTGAAGATGCTGGAGGAAACCGTTACAAAAGTATCTATATCCACAGTAAAACGAGTCCTATATTGACATAGCCTGAAAGGCCACTCAGCAAGGAAGAAGCCACTGCTCCAAAACCGCCATAAAAAAGCCAGACTACTGTTTGCAACTGCACATGGGGACAAAGATTGTACTTTTTAGAGAAATGTCCTCTGTTCTGATGTAACAAATATAGAACTGTTTGGCCATAATGACCATTATGTTTGGAGGAAAAAGGGTGAGGCTAGCAAGCCGAAGAACACCATCCCAACCATGAATCCCGGGGTGGCAGCATCATGTTGAGGGGGTGCTTTGCTGCAGGAAGGAGTGGTGCACTTCACAAAATAAATGACATCATGAGGGAGGAAAATTAAGTGGATAATTTGAAGAAATATCTCAAGACATCAGTCAGGAAGTTAAAGCTTGGTCACAAATGGGTCTTCCAAATGGACAATGTCCCCAAGCATACTTTCAAAGTTGTGGCAAAATGTCTTAAGGACAACAAAGTCAAGGTATTGGAGTGGCCATCACAATGCCTTGACCTCAATCCCTTAGAAAATCTGTGGGCAGAACTGAAAATGCATGTGTGAGCAAGGAGGCCTGCAAACCTGTCTCAGTTACAACAGCTCTGTCAGGAGGAATGGGCCAAAATTCACCCAACTTATTGTGGGAAGCTTGTGGAAGGCTACCAGAAACGTTTGACCCAAGTTCAACAATTTATAGGCAATGCTACCAAATACTAATTGAGTCTATGTGAACTTCTGACCCACTGGGAATGTGATGAAAGAAATCAAATCTAAATAAATAATTCTCTCTACTATTATTCTGACATTTCACATTCTTAAAATAATTTGGTGATCCTAACTGACCTAGGACAGGATATTTTCCCTAGTGTTAAATGTCAGGATTTGTGAAATCCTGAGTTTAAATGTATTTTGCTAAGGTGTATTTAAATGTCTACTTCAACTGTAGGTGGGGATAAAGTGACTAGGCAATGGGATAGATAATACACAGTAACAGCAGCATATGTGATGAGTCAGAGGTTAGTGCAAAAATGGTCAATGCAGATATTCCGTGTAGCTATGGGTTCACTTTTTAACAAAGTGTTTTGCAGGCTCATAGCTTGGGGGTAGAAGCTGTTCAGGGTCCTGTTGGTTCCAGACTTGGTGCATCGGTACTGCTTGCTGTGCAGTAGAGGAGGGAACAGTCTATAACTTGGGGGCTGGAATCTTTGAAAAATGTTAGGCCCTTCCTCTGACACCTCCTGATATTTAACGCCTGGATGGCAGGGAGCTCTGCCCCAGTGATGTACTGAGCCGTACATACAAACCTGTGTAGCGCCTTGTGTTTGAATGCCTAACAGTTGCCATACCAAGTGGTGATGCAGCCAGGCAAGATGCTCTCAGTGTTGTAGCTGTAGAACTTTTTTAGGATGTGAGGGCCCATGCCAATCTTTTCAGCCTATTGAGGGGGCTCTTCACGACTGTGTTGATGTGTGTGGACCATGATAGTTCCTTAGTGAGGAACTTGAGGCTCGAGACCTGTCCCACAACAGCTCCGTCAATGTGGATGGGGGAGTGCTCGGCCCTCTGTTTCCTGGAGTCCACGATCATCTCCTTTGTCTTGCTGACATTGAGGGAGATGATGTTGTCTTGGTACCGTGGCTGTCAGGTCTCTGACCTCTTCACTGTAGGCTGTCTCATCGTTGTTGGATTCGTGCACGGCCATGCAGTCGTGGGTGAACAGGGAGTACAGGAGACTCTTGCCAGCTGCTCAGCACATGCTCTGAGTACACGTACTGGCAATTTGTCTGGCCCTGCAGCCTTGTGAATGTTAAAACCTGTTTAAAGGTCTCACATCAGCTACGGAGAGCTTGATCACACAGTCGTCCAGAACAGCGGAAACACTCAAGCATAGTTCAGTGTTTCTAGTCTCGAAGCAGGCATATCATGTATTTAGCTCATCTGGTAGGCTGGCTTCACTGGACACTTAGTGGCTGTGTTTCCCTTTGTAATTCGTGATAATTTGCAAGCCCAGTCACATGTAGAAGGATACGTTCTTGTCCTGTATTAGTGACCCGCTCATTGAAAGTGGCAGCGCTAGCCTTTAGCTCAGTGTTGATGTTGCATTTTATCCATGGCTTCTGGTTGGGATATGTATGTACTGTCACTGTGGGGACGATGTCATCAATGCACTTATTAATAAAGCCGGTGACTGATGTGGTAATCTCCTCAATGCCATCAGATGATGAAACAAATTCCAGTCTGAGCTAGTGAAACATTCCTGTAGCTTAGCATCCGCTTCATTGGACCACTTCCGTATTGAGTGTGTCACTAGTACTTCCTGTTTTTGCTTATAAGCAGGTATCATGAAGATAGATTTATGGTCAGATTTGACAAATGGAGGGCAAGGAAGAGCTTTGTGTGTGTTCCTATGTGTGTGGAGTCAAGGTGTTCTAGATAATTATAATATTTTTTTTTAGGCACTGATTGCACAATAGAACGGAGGGGAGAGGAAATGTATCCACTCTCCCATGTGCCGTCTAAAGTGCTGTATCCTCCTTCGTGTGTTGGTGATTCGGTCCTCAATCAATACGTCTTCCGCCACTGACTCATTGAAGTAGACGTCTTCGTCCAAATGGAGGTCAGTGACAGCCATTCTGATGTCCAGAAGCCATTTTTGATTATAGGAAACGATGGCTGAAACATTACATACAAAAAAAAAGTTAAGATCAGAGCCAAAAAATACACAATTGATCAGGAACCCGGTAAAAGTCCGCCATGCCCTCCGGAGCCATTATATGATATGACATGCTTTTCACACACAATGCAAGATGAGTCTTCCAGCAATTAGCTAAGCTGCTGCTGCAAATCAATACTCTTAAATTATAGATGACCTCGTTAATTGATTTTGCTGCAGTGTAAGGAGTGTGTCTGGTTACGTTGGATATGCAGGTGTCTAGGACTGCATTGAGGTCTCATGTCTGATGTCCTTGGGATATCTGCTCAGTGCCAATGACGTGTTGCTATGTCTATGCTAATCATATGGTGTCTGGGTCTATCATGATCCATGGGCATTAGAAGAAGACAACGGAAGATAAGATGACAATATTACAATCCGTCTGGACCAACATAGAATGTTTCTCTCTATCTTTTCTCCCATTTCTTCTTTCTTTGACTAGACGGTTGATCTTACTAGTTTGTTCAAAAGTGAATCCCACCCTTTTGCTCTTTAATGGATGTAGTGTGTCAAATGTTTTGACATGTCTCCTGCTCTCCTCCTCCTCTCTCACTCGTCATCCGGTTTGGTTCTCCCCATGGGCAGATCTGTTCATCCAGCCATCCACACGAATCACCTGATGCTCCCTCCTCGTCTCACTGCAGAGACCAGCTCTCTCGGCCAAGCCCCAACAGAAAGCATCTCAAGTTTCTCAGACTGCCTTCTATCCTCGACGAGCTAGCCTATGATCACAACCTGACCTTTGAGTCAAAAGAGCCATTTGGGGCTTTTACAGCTCACTCTGGTACATCATGCCCTGTCACAACCAGTCGGCTCTCACTTTATCCCCTCAACAGTATCATACCACTCATAGCCATGAGGGGAATCCGGAGGCAGTACATAGATTCGACTAGCATCCACTCAGCTGAGTGCACAGCCACTGTGCACTGTGAGGTTTCTACTACCATGTGGGGGATCTATCATTTCCTCCTTCAAGTTGCCAAGATGCTGAGTCTGTCCAGTAAGAGGTGGCTTTGTTAAAAGCAATCCTACCCCGCTATTTGTTCAAATCCCTTGCTGGAACCACATACATTGGGGATTTGGTGGTGGTCTTGGCACCTCTTCTCAACAAGCCTAATGCCAGGTGTTTCATCTCACCCCTCATGTGGCATCAGAGGAGGATAAAAGTAGTCTTTCCGGCCATTCCACTATGCCGCAGGGAGTGCAGAAAACCATCCAGGAAATGGAGCAGAAGCGAGGACAGAGGGTGAAAGAGAACCCCACTGACTTCTCCAACTGTGATGAGCCCCTGTTTGTAATAGTGGCCCAGGGGACAGATTATGCCATTTTCTACCTTCCCGACGGCCCTTCCCCCACCCCAAATCAGCATGTCCATGTCCTTAGTAAAGAGGAACTAAATTGACATGGGTCCTGCAGAAGAGTAAAAACCTAAGGAAACATACAATTGGACTGCCCTGGAGAGCTGCTATGAATGCTACTGTCAGCCATAGTGAAGGGATAACAACAGTTCTGCTCCAGTTCAACTCTATTGGATTATTGTTATACATAACACTGTGGTTCCTCAGTGAAATAGCTAGTGGGCTTTGTGAGTTGAATCAAATCAAAGTATACTGTGCCATAGAATGCACTCAGAAACGTCTTGCATTATTCGGTGGTATTAACATAGCCAGCAAATTTCCAAAAACAAACCAATTGATCTAGAATTTTCATCAGAGCTGCGTTTCTAAAGCTGTGGGCCTGGCACAACTTATGCCCCACTTTCACAGTTGGAAATATATATCAGTTACACAGTTATTTCTTAAATGTGATATTTTTCAGTCACACAGTCACTCCTTACATAAGTTTTATTTAAGTCATTTGCACAGTCACACCTTACATTAGTTATATCTCAGTCAGTTACAGTCACACCTTACATTAGTTATATCTCAGTCAGTTACAGTCACACCTTACATGAGTTATATTTCAGTCACAGTCATTCTTTACATTGGTTATATTTCAGTCAGTTACACAGTCACTCCTTACATTAGTTTTCACTCCTCTTTTCATCTTAGCATTTGAAATTTTTCTGATGATATTTGATAGCAGTTATAGCATTCTGTGAAGTTATTATTTCGGATATATCATTCGTTTCAAGAGGATATCCTATGAAAATTAAAACTGGACAACCCGTTTGGAGAGTCTGTTTGTCTCTACGTAAGACTGTAATTTGGTTAGAGAAAATTCAGGAAGCCTTAACTGAAGCCGGTGCTAGAATCATTACCATTCAAACACAGCAATTTACCTTGCAACCTTCCCCTCTGTGAAGTTTGTTTGACGGAGATCAGATCAACATTGTTGCTAATGTTCTAATTTACTCCTATTCCAATTATTCCCATCGGGACATCATGTTAATGAACACGGCCCAGTCAATACAGAGATTGCAGGACTCCCGCCTGCTCCACGGCTAATTAAAGGAGCTCTCTGTACTTAATGAGAAACATGTCCTTCACCCAGTCAGTAAACAAGACAAACAGCCACGACTAGACAATCCACAGACACTGTGTTACGTGGTTGACCATTCTGAGGGTTCTACACAACACTATGATGTGGTTGACCATTCAAATGGAACTGTAACACACTTGCATAAACCACACAAACTTGTCGGAAATAACTTGGTGTGTGTATTGACAGCAAAATCATGAACAACAAAGCAACACAATAATGATTAAATAATTAGTAAATGTATGGTCCTGTCAGAGCTAATGTCCAAAAATAGAATTTAAAAAATAAAATACTTTGTAGATTACAAGTCTACTCTCCACTAAAGCAGTGTGAGATACTGGAGTAAAGAGGACTGAGGAATAGAAGCAAATGCTAGGGTCGTCATTAGTTACCACAGCCACAAGGTCATAAAGCCCAACTATTTCCACAATGTCTCTTCTTAAAATGTGATTTAAACCTAACATTAACCCTAACCTTAACCATACAGCCAAAATTTATGTCTGACCCTAACCTTAAATTAAGACCAAAAAAGCGACTTTTTGTTTTCATGAATTTCTACAATATTGCCGAATTCAAGATGGCACCTGTGGGATGGACATGCTTCCAACCACGCCCATGCCTACAACATTAAACAAATACTACCTCATAGGCACCTTTATTAATACAGGTTAGTCTCATTGATACAGTGCCTTGCAAAGTATTCACCCCCTTGTCGTTTTTGGACATACACAAAATAGTCCAAATTGGTGAAGTGAAATTTAAAAGATTACTTGTTTCAAAAAAAAAAAAAATTGGAAAGTGAGGCTTGCATATGTATTCACCCCCTTTGCTACGAAGCCCCTAAATACGATCGGATGCAACCAATTACCTACAGAAATCAAATCAAAGTTTACAACAGGTGTAGACCTTACAGTGAAATGCTTACTTACAAGCTCTAACCAATAGTGCAAAAAAGGTATTAGGTGAACTATAGGTAAGTAAAGAAATAAAAAGAACAGTAAAAAGACAGTGAAAAATAACAGTAGCAAGGCTTTATACAGTAGCGAGGCTATAACAGTAGTGAGATCACATACAGGCACCGGTTAGTCAGGCTGATTGAGGTAGTATGTACATGTAGATATAGTTAAAGTGACTATGCATATATGATGAACAGAGAGTAGCAGTAGCATAAAAGAGGGGTTGGTGGGTGGTGGGACACAATGCAGATAGCCCAGTTAGCCAATGTGTGGGAGCACTGGTTGGTCGGGCCAATTGAGGTAGTATGTACATGAATGTATAGTTAAAGTGACTATGCATATGTGATAAACAGAGAGTAGCAGCAGCATAAAAGAGGGGCTGGGAGAGGGCACACAATGCAAATAGTCCAGTAAGCCATTTGATTACCTGTTCAGGAGTCTTATGGATTGGGGGTAAAAACTTTGACAAGCCTTTTTGTCCTAGACTTGGTATTCCGGTACCGCTTGCCATGTGGTAGTAGAGAGAACAGTCTACGACTGGGGTGGCTGGGGTCTTTGACAATTCTTAGGGCCTTTCTCTGACACTGCCTGGTGTAGAGGTCCTGGATGGCAGGCAGCTTAGCCCCAGTGAGGTACTGGGCCGTACACACTACCCTCTGTAGTGCCTTGCGTCGGGAGCCGAGCCATTGCCGTACCAGGCAGTGATGCAACCAGTCAGGATGATCTCGATGTTGTAGCTGTAGAACCTTTTGAGGATCTGAGGACCCACGCCAAATCTTTTTAGTTGCCTTAGGGGGAATATGCTTTGTCGTGCCCTCTTCACGACGGTCTTGGTGTGTTTGGACAATTCTAGTTTGTTGGTGATGTGGACACCAAGGAACTTGAGGCTCTCAACCTGCTCCACTATAGCCTCGTTGATGAGAATGGGGACATGCTCGGTCTTCCTCTTCCTGTAGTCCACAATCATCTGCTTAGTCTTGGTTACATTGAGGGATAGGTTGTTATTCTGGCACCACCCGACCAGGTCTCTGACCTCCTCCCTATAGGCTGTCTCGACGTTGTCTGTGATCAGGCCTACCACTGTTGTCATTTGCTCCTTTTTTCCAGGTGGGAAAGGCAGTGTGGAGTGCAATAGAGATTGTGTCCTCTGTGGATCTGTTTGTGTGGTATGCAAACTAGCGGGTCTAGGGTTTCTGGGATAATAGTGCTGATGTGAGTCATTACCAGCCTTTCAAAGCACTAAATTGCTACCGACGTCATACACCTCTTCTGAAAGGCCCCAGAGTCTGCAACACCATTAAGCAAGGGGCACCACCAAGCAAGTGGCACCATGAAGACCAAGGAGCTCTCCAAACAGGTCAGGGACAAAGTTGTGGAGAAGTACTATGGATTTTATTATAAAAAAAATATCAGAAACCTTGAACATCCCACGGACCACCATTAAATCCATTATTTTTTTAAATGGAAGTAATATGGCACCACAACAAACCTGCCAAGAGAAGGCCGGCCACCAAAACACATGGACCAGGCAAGGAGGGCATTAATCAGAGAGGCAACAAAGATACCAAAGATAACCCTGAAAGAGCTGTAAAGCTCAACAGCGGAGATTGGGAGATTGTCCATAGGACCCATTTAAGCCGTACACTTCACAGATCTGGGCTTTATGAAAGAGTGGCCAGAAAAAAATCCATAGCTAAAGAAAAAATTAAGCAAACACGTTTGGTATTCACCAAAAGGCATGTGAGAGACTCCCCAAACATTTGGAAGAAGGTACTCTGGTCAGATGAGACAGAAATTGAGCTTTTTGTCCATCAAGTAAAATGTTATGTCTGGTGCAAACCCAACACCTCCCATAACCCCGGGATCATCATCCCCACATTGAAGCATGGTGGTGGCAGCATCATGCTGTGGGGGTGTTTTTCATCGGCAGGCACTGGAAAACTGGTCAGAATTGAAGGAAGGATGGATGGCGCGAAATACAGACATTAATTTACTCAATAAATGTTCCTTTTGTTCGATAAATTCTCTTTATATCCAAAAGCCTCCGTTTTGTTAGCGCTTTTTCTTCAGTAATCCACAGGCTCAAACTCAGTCAAAACAGGCAGACAAAATGTTTTAAATTGTATCCATTAAGTTCATAGAAACATGTCAAACGATGTTCATATTCAAGCCTCAGGTTGTTTTTAGCCCAAATGACCTATAATATTTCAACCGGACAATAATGTCGTCAATATAAAAGGTAAACAAGAAATGCACTCTCTCGGGATTGCGCATGAAAAAGCTCTGCGACACGGTAGGGTCCACTCATTCAGACTGGTCTTACTTTCTCATTTATAACAATACAAGCCTGAAACAATTTTCTAAAGACTGTTGACATCTAGTGAAAGGCATAGGAACTGCAAATTTAGTCCTAAGTCAATGGATACTGTAATGGCACTGAATAGAAAACTACAAAAACAAAAATACTCCCTGAATGGATTTCTCTCAGGTTTTCGCCTGCCAAATCAGTTCTGTTATACTCACAGACACTAACAGTTTTGGAAACGTTATAGTGCTTTCTATCCAAATCTACCAGTTATATGCATATCATATATTCTGGGCCCGAGTAGCAGGCCTTTTAATTTGGGCATGCTTTTCATCCAAAATTCCGAATGCTGCCCCTACAGTAGTGAGGTTAAGGGGAAACATTTAAATGTCTTGGAATGGCCTAGTCAAAGCCCAGACCTCAATCCAATTGAGAATCTGTGGTATGACTTAAAGGTTGCTTTACGGGGCGGAAGGGTAGCCTAGTGGTTGGAGCGTTGGGCTAGTAACCAAAAAGTTGCAAGATCATATCCCCGAGCTGACAAGGTACAAATCTGTCGTTCTGCCCCTGAACAGGCAGTTAACCCACTGTTCCTAGGCCATCATTGAAAATAAGAATGTGTTCTTAACTGACTTGCCTAGATAAATAAAGGTAAAATAAAATTAAAAAATTTACACCAGTGGAACCCGTCCAACTTAAAGGAGCTGGAGCTGTTTTGCCTTGAAGAAGGGGCAAAAATCCCAGTGGCTAGATATGCCAAGCTTATAGAGACATACCCCAAGAGACTTGCAGCTGTAATTGCTGCAAAAGGTGGCTCTTCAAAGTATGGGGGGGTGAATGGTAATGCATGCTCAAGTTCTGTTTTTTACTCTTATTTCTTGTCTGTTTCTGTCAGGTTTTGGCCAGGGTTGTTCCGGGTTTTGGTCAGTAGATGTCCCCATTGTGCTTTTTGTCCCTATGTTTTTCCCTTGATCCCCAATATTATTTGCACCTGTGTCTCGTTTCCCCTGATTGTATTTAAACCCTTTGTTTCCCTCAGTTCTGTGCTCTGTGTTTGTATGTTAGCACCCTGCCCTAGTGTTCTGTGTACTCTTGTCGATTCCGGGTGAAGTTCTTGTGGTTTTTTGTTTTTGTTTATTTTTTGGTGAGTTTCTTTTGAGTTTTTTTTTTGTGTTTTTCCTACCACCTTTTGGATTTGCCATTTTTTGCATTTTAGGATTTTTTCTTTATTAAATACACCGTCTTAAGTACTGCTGTGTCTGCCTCATCTTCTGGGTTCTGCTGTCTATTCGTGGCTCAGTTGGTTAAGTGACTGTTTCTCACTCCGGAGACCCAGGTTCGAAACCGGGTCCTGACAGAAACACAGAGCCAAAAATGAACCCAGAGGCAGCCAGTTCCCAGGACCTTTTTGCCACGCTGTCCCACCACCAGGAGACTGTCCAACGCCACGAAGCCGCCCTGGTTCAGCAAGAGGCCTTAATGGCTAGACATTCTCATCTTCTGTCGGAGATGCTGACTTCCATTAAGCAAATATCTGATCGACTTACCCCGGCAACAGTTTCCGTCCCAGTACCTCAGGTTCACGTACCCATGGCAGTTAACCCCCTGGCTGAACCTCGTCTTCCACCTCCCCAACGGTTCTCAGGTGATCCAAGTGCTTGTAAAGGCTTTCTCACTCAATGTTCTCTCTCCTTTGAGCTGCAACCCTCGTCGTTTCCCACCGACCGGTCTAAGATCGCTGTCGGAAAAAGCCCTGGCCTGGGCTACTGCTGTGTGGGATGCCCATAGTTCCTGCTGTGCCAGCTACTCTGCCTTTGCTGAGGAATTCAAACGAGTGTTTCAAGGCCCAAGCAGTGGTTCTGACTCAGCCAAACAGCTCCTGACTCTCCATCAAGGTTGGCGCAGCGTGACGGACTATGCCATCCAGTTCCGCACGGTGGCAGCAGCGAGTGGCTGGAACAACGAGGCGCTCACGGTGTGCTTTCTGAAAGGCCTTTCCGACACTATCCAAGATGAACTGGCCACTCGGGAACCACCGGACAATCTCGAGTCCCTGATCAAGTTGGCCTCACGCATTGACCAGCGTCTGAGAGAGAGAGAACTCAACCGTAGACATCTAGCCCCTATCAGTCCCAGCTCCGAGTCCCCACCTTTATCATCGCTGGCTCCACCGGAACCCATGCAGATTGGACGCATCTCCCAGGCTGAGAGAGACCGCCGGATGAGGGAGCGACGCTGTCTATATTGCGGCAAACCGGGCCATTTCCGTTCCACGTGTCCCGGGCTCCAGGGAAACGCTCTGTCCCGTACAGACCGGGGGAACTGTAACGGGAAACATAACCTCCTCCCATCCGTCCAACTCCCGTCTGCTCATTCCAGTCACCCTCTCCTGGGACAACCACAAGCTTCACCTTCAAGCCTTGGTAGACTCTGGAGCCGCAGGTAACTTCATGGATGGTGTCTGGTCGAAGGAGAATGGCGTTCCCTCTGAACCTCTAAGTGACCCCATGAGGGTTACTACATTGGATGGAAGCCCTTTGGGATCTGGACTTGTCACTCATGTCACTACCTCCTTGAGACTTTCAGTTTCACAACACCAGGAATTGATGAACTTTCATTTGATCTCCTGTTCCGAGTTCCCTCTCGTCCTTGGATACCCCTGGCTTCACAGCCATAACCCTCACATCGACTGGTCTGTGGGCACTATCAAGCAGTGGGGTCCTACGTGCCAAGCTACTTGTATTTTCCAGAATTCCCGAGTTCTACTCCCGAGTCTTTAGAATCCATCGACCTGACCCGAGTTCCCGAGTGTTACCATGACCTCAAACTGGTGTTTAGCAAACAGAGGGCCACCATGCTACCACCCCATAGATCTTACGATTGCCCCATCGACCTGTTTCCGGGCACTTGCCCCCCAGGGGTCGGATCTTTTCCCTATCTCCACCCGAACGAGCTGCTATGGATACCTACATCAAGGACTCTCTGGAAGCAGGCCTCATGCGTCCATCAACCTCCCCGGCAGGAGCAGGGTTTTTCTTTGTGGCCAAGAAAGATGGTGGATTACGTCCTTGCATCGACTACCGGGGACTCAATGACATAACCGTCCGTAACCGTTACCCGCTACCCCTTATGGCCACAGCCTTCGAGCTGCTCCAGGAAGCAGTTGTTTTCACTAAGCTTGACCTGCGGAACGCATACCATCTTGTGCGGATCAGACCTGGTGACGAGTGGAAGACCGCTTTCAACACACCTACTGGTCACTATGAATACTTGGTGATGCCCTTCGGCCTGACCAACGCCCCAGCGGTGTTCCAAGCGCTCATAAACGATGTGCTTAGGGATATGCTTAACATATTTGTGTTCGTTTACTTGGATGACATCCTCATCTTTTCGAGCTCCCTTCAAGAACACACTAAGCATGTCAGACAAGTACTCAAACGCCTCCTGGACAGCCATCTGTACGTTAAGCCGGAAAAATGTGAATTCCATTCATCCCGAGTACAATTCCTGGGATTTGTAGTGGAACCCGGTCGAGTCCAAATGGACCCTAGGAAGGTAGGGGCGGTAGCGGATTGGCCCACCCCCAAATCCGTTAAGGATGTTCAGCGTTTCCTGGGCTTCACAAACTTTTACCGCAAGTTCATCAAGAACTTCAGTGTGGTGGCAGCTCCTCTCTCAGCTTTAACCAAAGGTGGCAATGCAAGGTTTTTGTGGGGAAGAGAAGCTGAGACGGCCTTCCAAGGACTCAAGCAGCGCGTCCTCTCTGCTCCCATCCTGATACTACCGACTACGGATGAACCATTTGTGGTGGAGGTAGACGCATCAGAGGTTGGTGTTGGAGCTGTCCTGTCTCAGAGGGGTGAAGACAAGAAGCTTCATCCGTGCGCTTTCTTCTCACACCGGCTTACCCCGACTGAGAGGAACTACGATGTGGGGGATCGTGAACTCCTAGCGGTTAAGATGGCATTGAAGGAATGGAGACACTGGCTCGAGGGGGCTTCTCACCCGTTTCAAGTGCTTACGGACCACAAAAATCTGGAGTATATCCAGCAGGTGAAGCGATTGAACTCTAGACAAGCTAGATGGTCTCTTTTCTTCAATCGATTCCAGTTTATCCTCACCTATCGGCCCGGGTCGAAGAATCTCAAACCGGATGCCCTGTCCCGAGTCTACGCTCCTGCCATTCGAGATGACACGGACATGCCTGTCCTTCCTGCTGCTAAGATTGTGGCTCCGATCTCGTGGCAAGTTGAGGATACCGTGAGACGTGCTCAAGCTAGCGAACCGGACCCTAAAGGAGGCCCTGCCAATCGGTTGTTTGTCCCCAAGGCAGTGAGGACTCAGGTCCTTCTGTGGGGGCACTCCTCTCGCCTCACCTGTCATCCGGGCGTAGGTCGCACCTTGGAGTTCATCCAGCGTAAGTTCTGGTGGCCTACCATAAGAGAAGACGTTGCCACTTTCGTCAATGCCTGCCCCGTGTGCTGCCAGGGCAAATCTTCTCACCTCCGCCCTCAAGGACTCCTTCACCCTTTACCTGTTCCCCACAGACCCTGGTCCCATATCTCATTGGACTTTATTACTGGACTTCCTCCATCCCATGGCAATACTACTATCCTAGTCATAATCGACAGGTTTTCAAAGGCGGCCAGGTTCGTCACTCTGACTAAGAGTCTTCGGCATTCCTCAAGATGTGGTTTCTGACAGAGGTCCCCAGTTCGCCTCAAGGTTTTGGAAGGCCTTCTGCCAACTCATGGGGGCTTCTGCCAGTCTATCTTCAGGGTACCATCCGGAGTCCAACGGCCAAACAGAGAGGATGAATCAAGAGCTGGAAACCACCCTCCGATGTATGACTCGTGACAACCCGTCCACATGGTCATCCTTTATTGTTTGGGCCGAATACGCGCACAACACCTTGCGCTCCTCCTCCACTGGTATGTCCCCGCACGAGTGTCAGTTTGGCTATGCTCCTCCATTGTTCCCGGACCAGGAGGCAGAAGTCAGAGTGCCTTCAGCCTTGAGGTTCGTCAGACGCTGTCGGCTTATGTGGAGGAAGACCCGTCTTAATCTGATGCGTTCCTCACAGAGGTATCAACAACAAGCCAACAGACGTCGCCGTCCCGGGCCTACCCTGCGCCCCGGCCAGAGAGTCTGGCTTTCCACAAGAGACTTACCTCTACGGGTGGAGTCTCGCAAGCTGTCCCAAAAATACATCGGTCCCTTCAAGGTTGCCAGGAGAGTTAACCCAGTTTCTTATCGCCTACACTTACCCAGATCCCTTAAGATTAATCCCACATTTCATGTGTCATTGTTAAAACCTGTTGTTTTTCTCCCCTTGTCCCGGCAGACAGACCTCCCCCTCCGCCTCGTGTCATTGGAGGCCAGCCGGCTTATACCGTCCACCGGATACTGGATTCCCGCCGGGTGCAGCGGTCCTGGCAGTATCTGGTGGACTGGGAAGGCTACGGTCCTGAGGAGCGCTCCTGGGTTCCTGCCAAAGACATCCTGGACCCTGACCTCATTCGTCAGTTCAGGGTCCTCCACCCTGAGAGAGCTGGTAGGAACGTCAGGAGCCGTTCCTAGGTGGGGGATTCTGTCAGGTTTTGGCCAGGGTTGTTCCGGGTTTTGGTCAGTAGATGTCCCCATTGTGCTTTTTGTCCCTATGTTTTTCCCTTGATCCCCAATATTATTTGCACCTGTGTCTCGTTTCCCCTGATTGTATTTAAACCCTTTGTTTCCCTCAGTTCTGTGCTCTGTGTTTGTATGTTAGCACCCTGCCCTAGTGTTCTGTGTACTCTTGTCGATTCCGGGTGAAGTTCTTGTGGTATTCTGTTTTTTGTTTTTGTTTATTTTTTGGTGAGTTTCTTTTGAGTTTTTTTTGTGTGTTTTTCCTACCACCTTTTGGATTTGCCATTTTTTGCATTTTAGGATTTTTTCTTTATTAAATACACCGTCTTAAGTACTGCTGTGTCTGCCTCATCTTCTGGGTTCTGCTGTCTATTCGTGGCTCAGTTGGTTAAGTGACTGTTTCTCACTCCGGAGACCCAGGTTCGAAACCGGGTCCTGACAGTTTCACAATGAAAAATATTTTTGCATCTTCAAAGTGGTAGGCATGTTGTGTAAATCAAATGATACAACCCCCCCCAAAAAATCTATTTTAATTCCAGGTTGTAAGACGAAAAAATAGGAAAAATGCCAAGGGGGTTGAATACTTTCGCAAGCCGCTATATAAAATCTATTTTTCAAGAGATAGTTTTTCACAGTGACAGCTTCTTGGCAATAATGAGAGAGGGTTTATTAACTGGAGCCGTGGAGCACCGGTTTATGGCCTGTGGTGTGAATGGGCAAACACGGGGAGAGAGGAGCGCCCTTCTCAAATGGAACAGTAATCTGTGCCACTCGGTCATGTTATCAACAAAGCAGCATGGTGCATCATCCAGAAACATAACATCTCTTCTACATGGAATATACTATATGTTTTAATTTTCTAACTAGTTCTCAGTGGGAAGGCAAATAAAAAAAGCTTTTTCATCAAAAGCAATCACTTTAGCATGTGACAACACAGAATCCTACTCATTACTCCACGTGCTTATTCTAGCCGAGGCTACGCAACTTTTACTTTGAGCCAACTTCACCGTTTGCTTTGAGCGCAGAGCCTGGCTCATGCCCAGGAGGCAATGAAATCTGGATCAGAAGCTCATAGCAGTGAAGCATGACTTTTTTTTCCCAGTGAGTTTACTTCATCTTCAAAGTTCAATCTTTAAAGTTTAATGTTTTAAGACAAAAGCATAACTTTCCATCATTAAATCAACTTTATTCATTTTTTTCTCAAATAAAAGGAGAATCACATCCATAAATCATGAGATTTACTCTAATACCATAATTTACAAGTATATTGTAGATCTTAACAGCTGGCTAACTACAATATCGTAATACGTTTGAAAGTAATATGTTATATTCTTTATTTGTGAATCAGGAAATTGTAATTGATTCAAGGTATGTTATACCTTATCACAGGGATTAACAGGCCCTGTAAAGTTGCAGATATGGCTGCTTTTTTTGCGTGGTATCTACACACATGATGGGGGTAGTAAGGTGGTTTTGTAAGTGAAATGTTTAATTATTGATATATTTTCACTGAGTGATTCCCTCTGGCTTTTTTCATGAGTCAGCATCCTCTCAAAATGTAGATGAATAACAACATGAAGTTATCTGCAAATGTTTGTTACCACATTAAATATGGACTTAAACATCTTCAGGTGAGCAACAAGAGTGGGCACACATTGCATTTCCTTCAATGCACTGACACATTCCTAAATCAAAGAAAAAGTGGGCAATCTCCCAGGGCTCTGAGACTTGGTTGTAAAGTAGCTTGTGTTTTGTGCAGTGTGGCTATTGGACCTGATTCTAGAGATTGGTTTTACTCTTGAGCAGTCCAGAGCAGAGCTGCATCCTGGGACTTTTCCCTAGTTGACTGACACCCCCATCCATTGTCTGGTTTATCGTAGTCCAATCTTGACAAAACTTTGAGTATCCTACAGCTGTCTGTGATGTACAGAATTAGCCTTCAGACCATTGACAGTGGAACAAAACGTCCCCAGTAACATAGCAACTGATGACCTTTGAAAGAGCCCAATTTCATTGTGGGAATCTGTTTTCAGAGGCGCATAGAAATCTGCCGATGTGCCCTTGAGCAAGGCACTGAACCCTAATTGCTCCTGTAAGTCGCTCTGGATAACAGCGTCTGCTATATGAAACAAATGAACATGTAATCATTTAGGGAAGAGGGACAATATCCATGACTGGTGAAAAAAAGATTTATAACAGAATAAATGTAAAGCATTTAAAATGAACAGGAAATACAGCTGATGTCACAAGAGAGACAAGGTTAAAATATGCTAATTCTAACTGTAGGTATTAAGAGCAACGTGAATAACGTGAAAGCATTTAATGTGCTTTTTGGCAGCATTCTCCATAAGTACACATTGTGTTCCATTGTGAAGACTTGGGCTTGCCGCACAAAGGTTTGGGAAAGTTGTAGTGGAATGTAAAAAAAAAAAAAAACAACAGACATCAATCTTTCACCTGGCATCACCCTTTGGTAATAATGTTTTTTGTCCTAGGGCAGTAGCAGGCCTGATTGATGATCCAGGGTGATTGTTTTCATCCATCATGTCTTGAGAGGCCAGGTAAGGAGCCAGGCAGGGGGGAACTAAGAAATCACAGGCTAACTCATGATTGAACGTTGTGGGGGGAGCAAATGTCAAGCCGCCCCTCTCTGTCTGGATCCTGGTTTGATATGGTTTTGTGATACAAAAAAACTATAAATTGATGTGCATTGGCTTTCTAATCTTAATCTCTTGTTTGTTTTTCACTCACTGCTTATATATTTATATATTTTCTAAATTGTCCCCAAGTTCAATTCCAACATGAATTTTCCTCAATCATTAGCGAATGATGACAATCAGTTGATAATTTGATGGGCATGCTCAGTAAAAGTGATAACTGCCAATCAAATACTGTGATAACCTGGTCTCAGAGCATTTTGTATTATTCTGTACGTAATCTGAAACACTCCATTTAGTATTCTATGTTATATGGTATGTATTCATTTGTGGATGTCCATCACCCATTTTGTATATGATGTGTTCCAATTTACAATTTCTGTTATATTTTATGCATTTCAAAAAACGTACAATATGTTACAAATTTGGTCAAATGTACAATATATTACGAATTTCCTAAATGTATGATATGTTACAAATTCTAGCAAGGTGGCTAACATTAGCTAGGCTAGGGCTTTGGGCTAGGGGTTAGGGTTAAGTTTAGGAATTAGGTTAGGGGAAGGGTTAACTAAAAGGGTTAGGGGAAGGGGAAGGGCTCGCTAACATGCAGAGTAGATGCAAAATAACTGAAAAGTAGTAAGTAGTTGAAAAGTTGAAAAAATGCTAAAGTTGTCCATGATGACTTTTGGGTTGCGAGATGTTCGCCTAATACACAAACCTATCCTCCCAATCCAATTAGCATAATAAAAAAATCTCCATCAAAATCTGTCCGTTTAAGCTACAGCTCAGTTTTTTTTCATTGGATGCGTCAAAGCATCCGCCTATGTCGCACTGCCGCATGAAAGGTGACATACTTAGAGCAGGCTTTTGTCAGACCATGAGACATCCCGAAAATTGGTCTTCTCACAAAATACTCTGTAGCATCTGTACGGTTTGGCCTACAAGCGTCTTGGTAATCTGTCTGAAGTCGGGTACAGCTGATCTGCCAACTTCTATCTGTAGTGTCCACAAAGTTTGGGCTATGCACTAATATGAGCCCTCTGTGGAAAGGTGAGAATCTCACAGTCAAAATCAAAAGCAACAGTTAGTATCTGGTGTGGCCACCAGCTGCATTAAGTACTGTTGTGCATCTCCTCCTTCTTGGATTGCACCAGATTTGCCAGTTCTTGCAGTGAGATGTTACCCCACTCTTCCACCAAGGCACCTGCAAGTTCCCGGACATTTTCCTTAGGCGACGTTGTTGCCGGTGATGTCTGGTGATGACCTGCCTTACAACAAGCCTACAAGCCCTCAGTCCAGCCTTTCTCAGCCTATTGCAGACAGTCTGAGCACTGATGGAGGGATTGTGCGTTGCTGGTGTAACTCGGGCAGTTGTTGCCACCCTGCACTTGTCCCACAGGTGTGATGTTTGAATGTACCGATCCTGTGCAGGTATTGTTACAGGTGGTCTGTCACTGCGAGGATGATCAGCTGTCCGTCCTGTCTCCCTGTAGTGCTGTTTTAGCCATCTCACAGTACAGACATTGCAATTTATTGTCCTGACCACATCTGCAGTCCTCATGCCTCCTTGCAGCATGCCTAAGGCACGTTCACGCAGATGAGAGCAGGGACCCTGGTCATCTTACTTTTGTCATTTTTCAGAGTCAGTAGAAAGGCCTCTTTAGTGTCCCAAGTTTTCATAACAGTGACCTTAATTGCCTTCCGTATGTAAGCTGTTCATGTCTTAACGGCCATTCCACAGGTGCATGTTCATTAATTGTTGATGGTTCATTGAACAAGCATGGAAACAGTGTTTTTAAATCCTTTACAATGAAGATCTGTGAAGTTATTTGGATTTTACGAATTATCTATGAAAAAAATGGTCCTGAAAAAGGGATGTTTCTTTTTTTGCTGAATTTACATGTATGTAATAATAATGAGATATAGGACAGACATTTCAGAGCAAACTTCATCCCTGAATCTGTTATTCAAGGCTAAATACCTTATGTATGTGTCACGGCTGTTGGAAGGAGAGGACCAAGGTGCAGCGTGGGTGAGTGTACATTTTCTTTTAATGATTAAAAATTACGCCAAACAAAACAATAAACACTATGAACACCAATTGTGAAGCTCAAAAGCAAAGTGCTTTAAACAAAGTCAACTTCTCACAAACACAGGTACCTAAGTATGGTTCCCAATCAGAGAAAACGATAGACAGCTGTCCCTGATTGAAAACCATACCCAGCCAAACAAAGAAATAGAAAACATAGAGCACAAAACATAGAATGCCCACCCCAACTCACACCCTGACAAAACCAAAATAGAGACATTAAAAGGATCTCCAAGGTAATGGCGTGACAGTACCCCTCCCCCCAATGGTGCGGACTCCGGCCGCAAAAAAACTATAGGGGAGGGTCTGGGTGGGCATCTATCTGCGGTGGCAGCTCTGGTGCGGGACGTAGACCCCACTCCACCTCTGGCTTGGCTCACTTAGGTGGCGCCTCTAGCCTCTGGAAGCTCCGGGCTGGAGGGCGCCTCTGAAGGCTCCGGGCTGGAAGGCGCATCTGGAGGCTCTGCGCTAGAGGGTGACTCTGGAGGCTCCGGGCTGGAGGGCGACTCTGGAGGCTCCGGGCTGAACGGTGGCACAGGACCCCCCAGGCTGGCGAGACACACAGGAAAACTGGCTCTGGGAGCAGGACTGAGAAACATACACATACATACATGCATGCATGCATACACACACACACACACACACACGCACACACACACACACACACACACACACATACACATACACATACACATACACACATACATACATACATACTTCAATGTGTCTTAAAATCAAAATCAAATTGCTTATTGATCCTTGGTATGACCTTCTAAAAACAATTCCATACAGCTTAGTAGAACCCCTCCTCCCCTGCCTGAGACAGGACTTAGACTTACGGGTTAACTGCAAGCTGATGTATAGAGGAGAATCCTACAAAGCAAGCTTGATCCACTCAGGGTTTTCTAAAGCTTCAGTTAGCTTCAGTTAGCTTCACTTTCCAGGTCAGGTTTCATCCGTACTATGACGGTGGATATTGCTTGTCCGCCTGCCACTAACTCTAGTAACTACTCATGCATTGTCGGACATGGCTAGTCGAAAGCCGATCTCTTCATTGAGACAATGCCGAAACATCAATCCATAGGTGAATCTATGCCACATTTTTATTTGTTCTGAAATCAAAATTAAATAAAAGTTATCTTCAGCAGGATATGAAATAGGCTTTTAGAAGTGCAATGTTAACTTTATTACTTACTGTTAATGCCAACTTTTTTTTATTAGCTTTATTTAACTCGGAACAAAATCGTATTTTCAATGACTGCCTAGGATCAGTGGGTTAACTGCCTTGTTCAGGGGCAGAACGACAGATTTGTACCTTTTCAGCTCTTTGCAAGAGGGAAGGAATAGGATTTCATTGGCCCTCCACTAGAGGTCAACCAATTAATTGGCAAGTTTTCATAACAATCGGTAATCTGCATTTTGGATCCTGATTATGGCCGATTACATTGCATTCCACGAGGAAACTGCGTGGCAGGCTGACTACCTGTTACGCGAGTGTAGCAAGGAGTCAAGGTAAGTTGTGAGCTAGCATTAAATTTACCTTATAAAAAACAATCAATCTTCATGTAATCACTAGTTAACTACACATGGTTGATGATATTACTAGGTTAACTAGCTTGTCCTGTGTTGCATATAATCTATGTGCCTGTTAATTTATCATTGAATCACAACCTACTTCATCTTCGCCAAACAGGTGATGTGTTAACAAAAGCGCAATCGTTGGCGAAAAAAGCACAATCATTGCACGAATGTACCTAACCATAAACATCAATGCCTTTCTTAAAATCAATACACAGAAGTATATATTTTAAACGTGCATATTTATTTAAAATAAATTAATGTTAGCAGGCAATATTAACTATGGAAATTGTGTCACTTCTCTTGCGATGTGTGCATGCAGAGTCAGGGTATATGCAACAGTTGAGCGGCCTGGCTCTTTGCGAACTAATTTGCCAGAATTTTACATAATTATGACATAACATTGAAGGTTGTGCAATGTAACAGCAATATTTAGATATAAGGTTGTTTTGTTTTCGAAATGGTCGTTTCTGGTTTTGACCATATTAATGACCAAAGGCTTGTATTTCTGTGTTTATTATATTATAATTAAGTATATGATTTGATATTTGATAGAGCAGTCTGACTGAGCGGAGGTAGGCAGCAGCAATAATCGGTATCGGTCTCAGCGTTGAAGAATTATAATCGGTGGACCTCTATCCTCAACTCATGGCTCAGTCATTTCATTCAGGGTAAGTGGAGGTAGCCGTGAGTTAGCCTGTCACGGAGTAGGTTAGTTCTGAAGGATTAGTTGACAAAGAAATGTAGCTGGCTAAAAGGTGAGCCACTTTCTTATGACCAGTTATTCCGAGTTGTACCAATTGACTTGCCCAAAATTACCTTGTTTACTCCTCAAACCTGCTTCGTGGGATACCCCTCAGGCCAGTGC
Organism: Oncorhynchus masou masou; assembly: GCF_036934945.1. Classification (NCBI taxonomy): domain Eukaryota; kingdom Metazoa; phylum Chordata; class Actinopteri; order Salmoniformes; family Salmonidae; genus Oncorhynchus; species Oncorhynchus masou. Next base: position 43,673,942 of record NC_088221.1, on the reverse strand, counting down.
TGAATCAATATTCAAAATAATTCATAGATAATCTTTATCAAAATGATTGATGCTGGCTGTATCAGTTTGCACATGCTAAGAACACTCCATTCCAATGTCGTTAGACATTTGAGTAGGATTTGAAAATGGTGCACATTTTAGAGTTGTTGGAAACGCCAACAAAAGATATACAACCAACACAAGACTATCCAGTTATGGAAATGACAATAGGTAATGGAGCGGTGCACATGTCTTAGTGTGTAGTGGACCTGACGCTTCACATCCACTCTTCTGCTTGCTCTACTAAACCAATATTTTTATTATTTGAAAAAGGCACTTAAGATTGAATTAACACACAAGGAAATGCATACCAGCGAGCTGAGAACTATACTGCACATTTAACAGGCTTTTATCACATTACATAGTCATTGCAACATGAGGATGGGTAGATAATTGCACAATGAATCAATTGCAATCCTTTACTTTCTGGATGCAGGGTTATAATGAAAACCTAGCCAAATAAGGACCTGTCAAATGGTTTGTGTGCACAAACAACAAGATGAACTGCCCTCTTTTCTGCAACAAGGGCATTCATGGCTCAAATTGAGTTATGCTTAGATATTGAACATGTAATGTTGCTTTGGCCTTGCTCAATCAATTGAGTGCAAAAAAAGAGGCCAATAAATAGCAGAAATGATATTTCTGACTGATTGACATTGTGTTAAGCCATCTGCGAGCTGGTTTTTTTCCATGTGTGGCAGGTTTTATAATCGACAAGTAACTGATATTTCTACCCATGCTACAGTGTGAGTACATCTGAAGCACAATAGCCGTACTAGGACCATATGGAAGGAGCTATATGAGGATGGGCTCATTGAAATGGCTGGAATAGATTCAATGGAATGGAGTCAAACACGTGGTATCCATATGTTTGATGTGTTTAATATTGTTTCGTATATTCCATTCCAGCCATTTCAATGAGCCCATCCTCCAATAGCTCCTCCCACCAGCCTCCTCCGATTCCAACCGGCTTCCTCTCTCAGTGTGTTGCTGCAATAAATCATGTTTTGACAGCAACTCTTGAATTTAATAGTGCAACGGTGTTACTTCTGTCCCTCTCCTCGCCCGAACCTGGGCTTGTACCAGAGCCCCTCTGAACACATTGACAAAAGTCAGCCACGAAGCATCGTTACCTTTCGCTCCATAAAAGCCGCAGCCCCTGCAGAGCAAGGGAAACAACTACATCAAGGTCTCAGAGTGAGTGACGTCATCCATTGAAATGTTATTAGCGCGCACTGCTAGCTAGCTTTCACACAGGTTAAAATGGCATGGCGGGTGGTGTATCTGGTAAAATGAAAGAGCTTCCCACTGGGCACACACTGGTTGAATCAACAACAAAAAAATAACGTAATTTCAATTACATTACATTGAACCAACGTGGAATAGATGTTGAATTGACGTCTGTGCCCAGTTGGTTGTGTTAGAGTAATCCGTCAGAGACCATGACATTCGAGAGTTCAACGATCAACATGATCTTATCCAAGAACCAGGGGATTGTGTCTCACATACATTTTTTTTATCCAGACAAAGCTGAACAAATGATGTTGAGAGAACAGCTCTTATCCATCGCTTTCTTTGCTAAGGTGAAATGTAGATTCATATTTTCCTGGATTGTGGTCACTGCAGTGACCTCTTTTGGCTTCTACTCCAGACATTCAAGTTTCAAACTGTAACCTGGTAGCAGTGTTAGACTTGGCCTTTAGGAAACACACTTTGGGAATCGTATAGGCCGAAATTTGATGGATACCATCATTCTCTTCCGTTCTCTTAAAATGTGTTATGCTGAGTTACCATTTGACAGTAAATGTATTTATTGAATTTGTTAGCTTCAGTGATTACCCAAGGAGACAAAAGAAGAGACAAACACATTAGTAAATTGCTGATGCTTGTGGTTAGTTACCATGCATTATGTTAGTGGCACAGTGTTCGTAACAACTATTATTTAAATGGGGATGTGACACCATAAATCAAGAGTCTGATATTGCTGAAATTCAAGGTTTTAAAGGATTTACACAGACATGCTTGCCTTTAGAATATATTATAGAAGCAGTGTTTTAACAATATCTGGGTAGGTAAGACTGGAAATTGATATATTTCTTTAACTAGGCAAGAACAAATTCTGATTTTCAATGACAGCCTAGGACAGTGGGTTAACTGCCTTGTTCAGGGGCAGAACAACAGTTTTTTACTTGGCAGCTCTGGGATTTGATCATGCAGCCTTTCGGTTAATAGTCCAACACTCTAACCAGTAGCCTACATACCACCCCAAATTAAGGTAGAGATAGTACAAAACACAAGCTATCATATTCAAGGTGAGACCATAAATGAATACTGGGTAGATCACACAATCAACTTCATGTAGATGGTGCCAATCAGTCCTATTAATTTTCTGATTGAGGCCTAACATGTATAGTAGGAGACCCACAACAGGTAGCAGAGAATATGGACTCAGTTTGACTTGAAACCGTTGTATGGCGAACTACCTCTTTCAGAGCCTTCTTAAAGGTTTAGCGTTTAGTCGCTTAATAAAAGTAATTGAAGCAAATACCAATTTATACAGCTCAAAGGAGATTGCATTAATAAAGGAGATTGTTTGATCGTTGTTGTTGAATTTGGGATTGATCTTGGGTATTCTGCACAGGAAACTTACCCCATTAATCACAAAGATGGCAACCCTCAACGTTATTCATCAATAAGGCATAACTCTTAACTCTTAAAATGAAAAAGTTAGATTGTTTTTTATTCAATTTTTCTCACAGTTAAAGAGACAGATGAAGCGATTAATGGGTAGATAAGATCAAATACCAGAACTTTATAGGCTCACATCACACAGAGGAATATTAATAATGAACTTGTTTAAAAAAAAAACATCATCACAGATATGAAAAGAAAGCTGCTATGTAACAAAGTGTGGAATCCTGTGTGATATCTCATGTTTCATAACAGTGTCCAATCAAGGCATGATTTTTATGGTAAAATTAAGTGAAACCATTAACACCAACCTAAATTAACCACAGCCAAAAGGTATACTGTTACGAATATTTACACTAAAGTTGACCTTATTGTAATGATTAGGTAAAAGTTGGTGTGTATCTTATTAGCTTATTATGGAAAGTGCAGTACTTTCCCAGCATGCCCCTGACTTGTCTTCGCTGAGGGTAAGGGAAGTCAGAAATGATATCTTGGCAGTCCAGTAGCCATTCCCTCAGGCACCTCTCCCTCACACACTGGCTGTATGGCTGACCGGAGAATCAACCTTCGAAGAGCTAGTGAACTTGTAACAGTCTGATCAAGGGCAGAATAGAAATCGACTCCTCATTAAATCTGCGAGGGTGTAATAATCATTGGTCCTTCAGGACTGACCAAGGCATGCCTTTATGCTATGGCTCAACCTTTTTTAATTTACCCTGGTCTGCGATCAGAATGACCATTATAAAATGCCTTATGAATCCACCGCATGTGTATATTTCACTCACATGGATCTGGGTCTGCAAGTGTAGCGAGAGGACAAAGCATCACGCAGTGTAACAGTCCATTAGCTGGAAACTATGTTGGCAGTATTTCAAATGACCTCTGTTCATCAGGCATTGTTAGGGAAAGAGGCCGTGCACAATCCAGTTCCATGCCCTCATGGATGGTAACTGTGATTGTCTTATCAGAGGTTTTCTGTCTATTAGTGTGACAAAAGTACATCATTAAAAGTGGTATATGTGCTCACAGCGCCACGCGTCCTCTTGATGTGTTTTGAAGTCAAGTTTTGAATATCAAAGTAACTTTATGGGAAACTCAAACGTTTTGCTTCATTTTCAACCAAAAAAAGTCCCTTCTTTGGAAGAAAAATACTGTTATAATTAAAATCACAAGATGCAATAAATAAAGCTCCTAGAAGTTGAGTTTAATTATTTAACACTGACAGTTTGTCAAACAATCAGAGATGCAGCTAAAGAATCTTTGATCTTTTCACATTTCCTTTCACTCATTTCCACTTTTCCCTTTGACCCCTAAGGAAGAGGGATAAAAATGCATATTTAACTGATAAACTCCCAGATGCAAGCAGGTACATTTAGGTGGTAGGGAACAGGGCGGAACAGCAAAGATCACTCAGGTCCTTCCAGTAGGACTCTCCTTCCCCTTTTCCCCATGTTCTTAAGTGATAACAGCCACAGCCAATATTCACGCTTCATTTATTTTCATTATCACATCTACATTCGCCTCATCGCCTCAGTTCCCAGGCTACCCTTTCATCTCAGCATGTATAAATCACTCATAGACAGCATCCATAATAGGGGGGTTGTAATCCAAGGTTTGTGAAACCAATTTACCGTCCTCCTAAAGAATTTGCTAGAGAGAAAATGCGCTACATGTTAGATGCAATCCATTTCACGCCTCACCTGTAGTTTTCACATGTGGTTTTCACTCACGCATATGTGCATAATGATTATATGCTTACTTTTTATCTCAATTATGATCATGATAATGATTATAGTGATGATTATACTGTATGTGGGCAACAAAACATTTAACACAAATCGTCCATTGATATCAAGGCATTGTTTATGCAAAGGCTTGAGATACTCATACACATCTCAACAGAAGACTTGGCCAAGTATGATAAAGGTTGTCTTTGGGAGAACAAAATCAAATTTGACAAACCTCATTGGGGATATGGGGTAACGTCTAAAGGTCACTGTTTCCTTGGCCCCTCATATGTCCATATTTGGAGGTTTCATTGAATGTCACCTGGTCAGATGAAGCATGGGTTGGCTTCCCCACACCAGATCTTAGAACGCTAATGGTCTAGTGTTCTGATCAATAACATTTAGCCTAGCAGACCATACTACTCCTGGTCCTCTACTTTCCTGCTGACCTTGACTTCATCCAACCTGGAAATTGTAGCTGTCATAAAATGGTTCTCTCAATAACAATTGCTTTCTCCTTCACAGGGCAGCATGGACTCCAGGTTTCTCAACAGGGGACCCGCTGTGTGTGCAGGTTTTCATTTTCAACCAACCACTCTGAGTTTAACATGGTTCAATTAAATTGCCACAGTTGGACTATTTGAAGTATTACCGGTAGCTATTTGAAAGCTTCCAGGTGTTATTTTAATTTCGGACACTATTTCAAAGACATATTGAGTCAGACTGTTACCCTTAAGCATTTGGACTTACTAATTAGTGTCTAATTGATGCTCAGCAGGAACAAAACTCATTCTACTGAGAAGCACAAATGTTGGCCTACTAGACTTCATTAATGACTGGCTTGTTTGGTTCATAGGACCATAACAGAGACAAAGAAAACTGAAGCAAAACATATTATAATTCAGGAGAGATTCAAATTGTAGAAGACATTTCAAAGCTTAATTTTGTGTTACACTGGGCCTTTAAACTGGCTTATTTCATGTAACCTTTATTTATTAACTGCAATGACAGTCTACCCTGGCCAAACCCGGACGACGCTGGGCCAATTCTGCACCGCCCTATGGGACTCACAATCACTGGCCGGATGTGATACAGCCTGGATTTGAACTAGGGACTGTAGTGACACCTCTTGCACTGAGATGCAGTGCCTTAGACCACTGCGCCACTCGGGAGAAAGTAGTAGTGGGTGTAGGTGTCTTCCATTGGCAGAAAAGGTGTGACTTTGTCTTAAAGTCTAGTGAAATTGATCTGGCACAAAGTGACGGATATTGCAAGCGTCTACTTATTGAAGGAGACATCTAATCCCTCCAGCTGACCCCTACCAAGCTCCTAGCAGTGTTGCTTACAGCAGTCACTGACACGAGTCTAATGGCACATGGCATTGTCCAGTTGGACCTTGCTAGGCCTTCACATTTTGTCACTGGATACAAGGAGGCAGGAGGCAGTAAACATGGTTCACTCCAGGGTCAGTATGGACATTTGGAAGGGATTAAGATGGCAAGATATAAGGTATACTGATCATGTCTAAGGATCTTGTTAAAAAGGTACTGTAATTTTTTATTTTTCTCCACAATTTCATGGCATCCAGCCGCACTACTTCTTAACACAGCACCCATCCAACCTGGAAGCCAGCCGCACCAATGTGTCGGAGGAAACACCATACACCTTGTGACCTGGTCAGCATGCACTGAAACTGGCCCACCACAGGAGTCGCTAGTGAACGATGAGATAAGGTTATCTCTACCGGCCAAACCCTCCCTAACCCGGACGACACTAGGCCAATTGTGCGTCGCCCGATGGGCCTCCCGGTCACGGCCTGCTGCGACAGCGCCTGGGATCGAACCCAGAGTCTCTGGTGGCACAGCTTGCACTGCGAAGCAATGCCTTAGACCACTGTGCCACCCAGGAGGCCCTGTACTTCACTATTAACAGAAATAGCTGTGTGATTTATGAGGACATGATTGTTGAGGAGGAAGACGGGAGAAAGGCCAAGGCTTTTACAGTTAGGCCCTCATAATAGTGCAAAAGACTTACACAATTACACCAATTCATAGCCAATCTCCTCAGAACACTTGACCACTGTGTAAAGTGCATCAGTCGGTGAGAAATGTGCTCCACTTTACTGAGGCAGGCTAATTATTAATGTGCTGTCATAATTGCATCCAAGCATGCAGGCTCGACCTCCCAGTACCCCTTAAGTACACTCCAGACATTTTCATTTAACAGTCAGCTAGCTTCACACTCTGGATTTGGGTGGCATGCTAACTATTATGGATTATACATTTTTGGAACAGTAACTTTCAAACCAATTGTTTATGGTCATTTGATTAATATAAATTATGGCTGCCATAGAAAACATATCCAGTGTGCAGACACCTCTGTTCACTGTAAAACTTAAATTATTCACATTTTCTGAAAAGAAAACTATTTAAACAAAATAATTTCAACACAATTAGAGTTTAATCAGTTCTTCAAGTCAGATTTCCACAAATATGATTCAATGATCAAATGAGACAATCATTCTAAATAGTTTGAATTGTATACCACAACACATCATAAGTCTACAGATGACAGTTGGCACTTGGCTAGGTACTTCTGCTGTTCTGCTTCTGACAACAAGCAGAATACCTAGAGCTGAGTGTTCAGACATGTAATCAGAAGCTAGCAAGAGAGGCAAGCATTTGATTGCAGGGAAATGTTTTGTCTATCCCCAAGGTCACGCTCTGCTCAATATAGCTCATATCAAGCCACACTGAATCTAATCAATTAAAACCGAGTCAAAAACTGTCCATATCAAAGGAAAGAAAACAAAAAACATCCCTTGGTGAACCCGTCTGGTATGAGAATGAGAATAATTCCAGAGTTCAATCAGCCCGTAATGTGTATGCTGTATCAGAGTTGTTAAATACATTGATGTTGACACACCTGTTTGGACATTGAGCATCCAAATGTTAAGCAGACAAATCATCATCTATGGTAAAATTATATGACCTCCTAAAGTGGTTCTTATAGTGGACATAATTAACTTCTTCACATGTTAAACATGAGGGAAAAAGAGGCTTCAAAATGAGTATTACGCTTTTCATTTTTGGCCATCTTTATGCACGATTGGCCCAGCTGTGGCTTGGAGATGAGGAATCTTCAGCCATGCATTAATCCAGCCAATCACAAACTCACTCAGAGTAGGACTGTTCTAATGAAATGGTTAATAGCCTCCATTCATTTATCGGTAACACAATGCCCCGGAAGTAGAAAAGTTCAGTGAACTTCCAAATGAGGTAGATCATCTCTGTAAGCAACTTTAACATCAGCATTAAACTGTGACTTCAACTGGATCTACTTGTAAATTGTATGGTCTGATTCCAATTGACTTTTCATACTGAATAAATGGACCATTGCATCAAAACTTCACATTACAGGATTGATAGCAGTTAATGTATTTAAATCAAATCAAATTGTATTAGTCACATGTGCCGAATACAACAGGTGTGAAATGCTTACTTACAAGCCTTTAACCAACAGCGCAGTTCAAGAAATAGACTTAAGAAAATATTAGAACAAATAATAAAGTAACACAATAAAAAAAAGGCTATATACAGGTTAGTGTGCATGTGTACAGGTTAGTCAAGGTAATTTGTACATGTAGGTAGGGATAAAGTGACTCTGCATAGATAATAATCAGCGAGTAGCAGCAGTGTAAAATCAAGGGGGGGTCAATTTAATGTTAATTGTTCAGCAGTCTTATGGCTTGGGGATAGACGCTGTTCAGGAGCCTTTTGGACCTAGACTTGAAAATGTCAGTGAAGACACTTGCCAGTTGGTCTGTGGATGCTCTGAGTACACATCTCGGTAATCCGGCCTTGTAAATGTTGACCTGTTTAAAGGTCTTGTTCACATCTGCTATGGAGAGCGTGATCACACAGTCGTCCAGAACAGTTGGTGCTTTCATGAATACTTCAGTGTTGCTTGCCACGAAGTGATCATTAAAGGCATTTAGCTCGTCTGGGAGGCAACCTTACTGGGCAGCCCGCGGCTTGGTTTCCCTTTGTAGTCCGTAATAGTTTGCAAGCCCTGCCACATCCGATCCATCCAATTTTGGTCCTGTATTGACGCTTTGCCTGTTTGATGGTCCATCTGAGAGCATAGCAGGATTTATTATAAGCGTCCGGAGTAGTGTCCCGCTCCTTGAAAGCGACAGCTCTAGCCTTTAGCACAATGCGGATGTTGCCTGTAGTCCGTGGCTTCTGGTTGGGATATGTACGTGTGGTCACTGTGAGGGAGACGTTATCGATGTACTTATTGATGACCCCGGTGACTGAGGTGGTATACTCCTCAATACCATTGGATGAATACCGGAACACATTCCAGTCTGTGCTAGCAAAACATTAATGTAGCGTGCCATCCGCGTCATCTGACCACTTCCGTATTGAGCGAGGCACGGGTACTTCCTGATTTATGTTTTGCTTGTAAACAGGAATCAGGAGGATAGAATTATGGTCATATTTTCCAAATGGAGAGCAAGGGAGAACTTTGTATGCGTCTCTGTGTGTGGAGTAAAGATAGTCTAGAGTTTATTTTTCTTATGATTGCACATGTGACAAGTTTGTAGAAATTAGGTAACATTTATTTAAATTTGCATGCATTAAAGTCCCCAGCCACTAGGAGCCCTGTTCCTGGATGAGCATTTTCTTGTTTTCTTATGGCCATATATAACTCGTTGAGTGAGGTCTTAGTTCTAGCATTGGTTTGTTGTGGTAAATAGACGGCTACAAAAAAATGTAGATGAAAAATCTCTAGGTAGATAGTGTAGTCTCCTGCTTATCATGATGTACTGTGCAAGCAACACCTCAAGACTTCCTTAATACTATTCTGATATCCAGAAGCAATTTCGGTCAAAAGAGATGGTAGCAGCAACATTATGTTTAAAATAAGTTACAAACAATGTGAAAAAAACACAAAATAGCACTGTTGGTTAGGAGCCTGAATAAAGGCAGACATCCCCTCCGACGCCATTATATCCATTCTAGGCAAATGGAAACAAGGAATGACACACATCTAGTGGGTCACACTCACACTATAGTATTAAAATCGTCTAGTGGATCACGCACACTATAGTAGTAAAAATGTCTAGTGGGTCACTCACACTATAGTATTAAAATCGTCTAGTGGGTCCCTCACACTATAGTATTAAAATCGTCTAGTGGATCACGCACACTATAGTGGTAAAAATGTCTAGTGGGTCACTCACACTATAGTATTAAAATCGTCTAGTGGGTCACTCACACTATAGTATTAAAATTGTCTAGTGGGTCACGCACACTATAGTAGTAAAAATGTCTAGTGGGTCACTCACACTATAGTATTAAAATCGTCTAGTGGGTCCCTCACACTATAGTATTAAAATCGTCTAGTGGGTCACGCACACTATAGTAGTAAAAATGTCTAGTGGGTCACTCACACTATAGTATTAAAATCGTCTAGTGGGTCCCTCACACTATAGTATTAAAATCGTCTAGTGGATCACGCACACTATAGTAGTAAAAATGTCTAGTGGGTCACTCACACTATAATATTAAAATCGTCTAGTGGGTCCCTCACACTATAGTATTAAAATCGTCTAGTGGTTCACGCACACTATAGTAGTAAAATGTCTAGTGGGTCACTCACACTATAGTATTAAAATCGTCTAGTCGGTCACTCACAATATAGTAGTAAAAACGTCTAGTCGGTCACTCACACTATAGTTGTTAAAACATATAGTGGGTCACACTCACACTATAGTAGTAAAAACATATAGTGGGTCACACTCACACTATAGTTGTAAAAACATATAGTGGGTCACACACACTATAGTAGTAAAACATATAGTGGGTCACTCACACTATAGTAGTAAAAACATATAGTGTGTCACACTCACACTATAGTAGTAAAAACATATAGTGGGTCACTCACACAATAGTAGTAAAACATATAGTGGGTCACACTCACACTATAGCAGAACAAACATATAGTGGGTCACACTCACACTATAGTAGTAAAATCATATAGTGGGTCACACTCACACTATAGTAGTACAAACATATAGTGGGTCACACTCACACAATAGTAGTAAAAACATATAGTGGGTCACTCACACTATAGTATTAAAATCGTCTAGTGGGTCACTCACACTATAGTATTAAAATTGTCTAGTGGGTCACGCACACTATAGTAGTAAAAATGTCTAGTGGGTCACTCACACTATAGTATTAAAATCGTCTAGTGGGTCCCTCACACTATAGTATTAAAATCGTCTAGTGGGTCACGCACACTATAGTAGTAAAAATGTCTAGTGGGTCACTCACACTATAGTATTAAAATCGTCTAGTGGGTCCCTCACACTATAGTATTAAAATCGTCTAGTGGATCACGCACACTATAGTAGTAAAAATGTCTAGTGGGTCACTCACACTATAATATTAAAATCGTCTAGTGGGTCCCTCACACTATAGTATTAAAATCGTCTAGTGGTTCACGCACACTATAGTAGTAAAATGTCTAGTGGGTCACTCACACTATAGTATTAAAATCGTCTAGTCGGTCACTCACAATATAGTAGTAAAAACGTCTAGTCGGTCACTCACACTATAGTTGTTAAAACATATAGTGGGTCACACTCACACTATAGTAGTAAAAACATATAGTGGGTCACACTCACACTATAGTTGTAAAAACATATAGTGGGTCACACACACTATAGTAGTAAAACATATAGTGGGTCACTCACACTATAGTAGTAAAAACATATAGTGTGTCACACTCACACTATAGTAGTAAAAACATATAGTGGGTCACTCACACAATAGTAGTAAAACATATAGTGGGTCACACTCACACTATAGCAGAACAAACATATAGTGGGTCACACTCACACTATAGTAGTAAAATCATATAGTGGGTCACACTCACACTATAGTAGTACAAACATATAGTGGGTCACACTCACACAATAGTAGTAAAAACATATAGTGGGTCACTCACATAATAGTAGTAAAAACATATAGTGGGTCACTCACACAATAGTAGTAAAAACATATAGTGGGTCACACTCACACTATAGTAGTAAAAACATATAGTGGGTCACTCACACAATAGTAGTAAAACATATAGTGGGTCACACTCACACAATAGTAGTAAAACATATAGTGGGTCACACACACTATAGTAGTACAAACATATAGTGGGTCACACTCACACAATAGTAGTAAAAACATATAGTGGGTCACACTCACACAATAGTAGTAAAACATATAGTGGGTCACACACACTATAGTAGTAAAAACATATAGTGGGTCACACTCACACTGTAGTAGGAAAAACATCTAGTGGGTCACTCACACAATAGTAGTAAAACATATAGTGGGTCACACTCACACTATAGTATTAAAATCGTCTAGTGGGTCACGCACACTATAGTAGTAAAAATGTCTAGTGGGTCACTCACACTATAGTAGTAAAAACGTCTAGTCGGTCACTCACACTATAGTTGTTAAAACATATAGTGGGTCACACTCACACTATAGTTGTAAAAACATATAGTGGGTCACACACACTATAGTAGTAAAACATATAGTGGGTCACTCACACTATAGTGGTAAAAACATATATTGTGTCACACTCACACTATAGTAGTAAAAACATATAGTGGGTCACTCACACAATAGTAGTAAAACATATAGTGGGTCACACTCACACTATATTAGTACAAACATATAGTGGGTCACACTCACACTATAGTAGTACAAACATATAGTGGGTCACACTCACACAATAGTAGTAAAAACATATAGTGGGTCACTCACATAATAGTAGTAAAAACATATAGTGGGTCACTCACACAATAGTAGTAAAACATATAGTGGGTCACACACACAATAGTAGTAAAACATATAGTGGGTCACACACACTATAGTAGTAAAACATATAGTGGGTCACACTCACACAATAGTAGTAAAAACATATAGTGGGTCACACTCACACAATAGTAGTAAAACATATAGTGGGTCACACTCACACTATAGTATTAAAATCGTCTAGTGGGTCACGCACACTATAGTAGTAAAAATGTCTAGTGGGTCAATCACACTATAGTATTAAAATCGTCTAGTGGGTCCCTCACACTATAGAATTAAAATCGTCTAGTGGATCACGCACACTATAGTAGTAAAAATGGCTAGTGGGTCACTCACACTATAGTATTAAAATCGTCTAGTGGGTCCCTCACACTATAGTATTAAAATCGTTTTGTGGATCACGCACACTATAGTAGTAAAAATGTCTAGGGGGTCACTCACACTATAGTATTAAAATCGTCTAGTCGGTCACTCACACTATAGTAGTAGAAACGTCTAGTCGGTCACTCACACTATAGTAGTAAAAAACGTCTAGTTGGTCACTCACACTATAGTTGTTAAAACATATAGTGGGTCACACTCACACTATAGTAGTAAAACATATAGTGGGTCACACTCACACTATAGTTGTAAAAACATATAGTGGGTCACACACACTATAGTAGTACAAACATATAGTGGGTCACACTCACACAATAGTAGTAAAAACATATAGTGGGTCACTCACACAATAGTAGTAAAACATATAGTGGGTCACACACACAATAGTAGTAAAACATATAGTGGGTCACACACACAATAGTAGTAAAACATATAGTGGGTCACACTCACACAATAGTAGTAAAAACATATAGTGGGTCACACTCACACAATAGTAGTAAAACATATAGTGGGTCACACTCACACTATAGTATTAAAATCGTCTAGTGGGTCACGCACACTATAGTAGTAAAAATGTCTAGTGGGTCACTCACACTATAGTATTAAAATCGTCTAGTGGGTCCCTCACACTATAGAATTAAAATCGTCTAGTGGATCACGCACACTATAGTAGTAAAAATGGCTAGTGGGTCACTCACACTATAGTATTAAAATCGTCTAGTGGGTCCCTCACACTATAGTATTAAAATCGTTTTGTGGATCACGCACACTATAGTAGTAAAAATGTCTAGGGGGTCACTCACACTATAGTATTAAAATCGTCTAGTCGGTCACTCACACTATAGTAGTAAAAACGTCTAGTCGGTCACTCACACTATAGTAGTAAAAACGTCTAGTTGGTCACTCACACTATAGTTGTTAAAACATATAGTGGGTCACACTCACACTATAGTAGTAAAACATATAGTGGGTCACACTCACACTATAGTTGTAAAAACATATAGTGGGTCACACACACTATAGTAGTACAAACATATAGTGGGTCACACTCACACAATAGTAGTAAAAACAGATAGTGGGTCACACTCACACAATAGTAGTAAAACATATAGTGGGTCACACTCACACTATAGTAGGAAAAACATCTAGTGGGTCACTCACACAATAGTAGTAAAACATATAGTGGGTCACACTCACACTATAGTATTAAAATCGTCTAGTGGGTCATGCACACTATAGTAGTAAAAATGTCTAGTGGGTCACTCACACTATAGTAGTAAAAACGTCTAGTCGGTCACTCACACTATAGTTGTTAAAACATATAGTGGGTCACACTCACACTATAGTAGTAAAACATATAGTGGGTCACACTCACACTATAGTTGTAAAAACATATAGTGGGTCACACACACTATAGTAGTAAAACATATAGTGGGTCACTCACACTATAGTAGTAAAAACATATAGTGTGTCACACTCACACTATAGTAGTAAAAACATATAGTGGGTCACACTCACACTATAGTAGTACAAACATATAGTGGGTCACACTCACACTATAATAGTACAAACATATAGTGGGTCACACTCACACAATAGTAGTAAAAACATATAGTGGGTCACTCACATAATAGTAGTAAAAACATATAGTGGGTCACTCACACAATAGTAGTAAAACATATAGTGGGTCACACACACTATAGTAGTACAAACATATAGTGGGTCACACTCACACAATAGTAGTAAAAACATATAGTGGGTCACACTCACACAATAGTAGTAAAAACATATAGTGGGTCACACTCACACAATAGTAGTAAAACATATAGTGGGTCACGCACACTATAGTAGTAAAAATGTCTAGTGGGTCACTCACACTATAGTATTAAAATCGTCTAGTGGGTCCCTCACACTATAGAATTAAAATCGTCTAGTGGATCACGCACACTATAGTAGTAAAAATGTCTAGTGGGTCACTCACACTATAGTATTAAAATCGTCTAGTGGGTCCCTCACACTATAGTATTAAAATCGTTTTGTGGATCACGCACACTATAGTAGTAAAAATGTCTAGGGGGTCACTCACACTATAGTATTAAAATCGTCTAGTCGGTCACTCACACTATAGTAGTAAAAATGTCTAGTGGGTCACTCACACTATAGTATTAAAATCGTCTAGTGGGTCCCTCACACTATAGTATTAAAATCGTTTTGTGGATCACGCACACTATAGTAGTAAAAATGTCTAGGGGGTCACTCACACTATAGTATTAAAATCGTCTAGTCGGTCACTCACACTATAGTAGTAAAAACGTCTAGTCGGTCACTCACACTATAGTAGTAAAAACGTCTAGTCGGTCACTCACACTATAGTAGTAAAAACATATAGTGGGTCACACACACTATAGTAGTACAAACATATAGTGGGTCACACTCACACAATAGTAGTAAAAACATATAGTGGGTCACTCACACAATAGTAGTAAAACATATAGTGGGTCACACACACAATAGTAGTAAAACATATAGTGGGTCACACACACTATAGTAGTAAAACATATAGTGGATCACACTCACACAATAGTAGTAAAAACATATAGTGGGTCACACTCACACAATAGTAGTAAAACATATAGTGGGTCACACTCACACTATAGTATTAAAATCGTCTAGTGGGTCACGCACACTATAGTAGTAAAAATGTCTAGTGGGTCACTCACACTATAGTATTAAAATCGTCTAGTGGGTCCCTCACACTATAGAATTAAAATCGTCTAGTGGATCACGCACACTATAGTAGTAAAAATGGCTAGTGGGTCACTCACACTATAGTATTAAAATCGTCTAGTGGGTCCCTCACACTATAGTATTAAAATCGTTTGGTGGATCACGCACACTATAGTAGTAAAAATGTCTAGGGGGTCACTCACACTATAGTATTAAAATCGTCTAGTCGGTCACTCACACTATAGTAGTAAAAACGTCTAGTCGGTCACTCACACTATAGTAGTAAAAACGTCTAGTTGGTCACTCACACTATAGTTGTTAAAACATATAGTGGGTCACACTCACACTATAGTAGTAAAACATATAGTGGGTCACACTCACACTATAGTTGTAAAAACATATAGTGGGTCACACACACTATAGTAGTACAAACATATAGTGGGTCACACTCACACAATAGTAGTAAAAACAGATAGTGGGTCACACTCACACAATAGTAGTAAAACATATAGTGGGTCACACTCACACTATAGTAGGAAAAACATCTAGTGGGTCACTCACACAATAGTAGTAAAACATATAGTGGGTCACACTCACACTATAGTATTAAAATCGTCTAGTGGGTCATGCACACTATAGTAGTAAAAATGTCTAGTGGGTCACTCACACTATAGTAGTAAAAACGTCTAGTCGGTCACTCACACTATAGTTGTTAAAACATATAGTGGGTCACACTCACACTATAGTAGTAAAACATATAGTGGGTCACACTCACACTATAGTTGTAAAAACATATAGTGGGTCACACACACTATAGTAGTAAAACATATAGTGGGTCACTCACACTATAGTAGTAAAAACATATAGTGTGTCACACTCACACTATAGTAGTAAAAACATATAGTGGGTCACACTCACACTATAGTAGTACAAACATATAGTGGGTCACACTCACACTATAATAGTACAAACATATAGTGGGTCACACTCACACAATAGTAGTAAAAACATATAGTGGGTCACTCACATAATAGTAGTAAAAACATATAGTGGGTCACTCACACAATAGTAGTAAAACATATAGTGGGTCACACACACTATAGTAGTACAAACATATAGTGGGTCACACTCACACAATAGTAGTAAAAACATATAGTGGGTCACACTCACACAATAGTAGTAAAAACATATAGTGGGTCACACTCACACAATAGTAGTAAAACATATAGTGGGTCACGCACACTATAGTAGTAAAAATGTCTAGTGGGTCACTCACACTATAGTATTAAAATCGTCTAGTGGGTCCCTCACACTATAGAATTAAAATCGTCTAGTGGATCACGCACACTATAGTAGTAAAAATGTCTAGTGGGTCACTCACACTATAGTATTAAAATCGTCTAGTGGGTCCCTCACACTATAGTATTAAAATCGTTTTGTGGATCACGCACACTATAGTAGTAAAAATGTCTAGGGGTCACTCACACTATAGTATTAAAATCGTCTAGTCGGTCACTCACACTATAGTAGTAAAAACGTCTAGTCGGTCACTCACACTATAGTTGTTAAAACATATAGTGCGTCACACTCACACTATAGTAGTAAAACATATAGTGGGTCACACTCACACTATAGTTGTAAAAACATATAGTGGGTCACACACACTATAGTAGTAAAACATATAGTGGGTCACTCACACTATAGTAGTAAAAACATATAGTGTGTCACACTCACACTATAGTAGTAAAAACATATAGTGGGTCACTCACACAATAGTAGTAAAAACATATAGTGGGTCACTCACACAATAGTAGTAAAACATATAGTGGGTCACACACACTATAGTAGTACAAACATATAGTGGGTCACACTCACACAATAGTAGTAAAAACATATAGTGGGTCACTCACACAATAGTAGTAAAAGATATAGTGGGTCACACTCACACAATAGTAGTAAAACATATAGTGGGTCACTCACACAATAGTAGTAAAACATATAGTGGGTCACACACACTATAGTAGTACAAACATATAGTGGGTCACACTCACACAATAGTAGTAAAAACATATAGTGGGTCACTCACACAATAGTAGTAAAAGATATAGTGGGTCACACTCACACAATAGTAGTAAAACATATAGTGGGTCACACTCACACTATAGTAGTAAAAACATATAGTGGGTCACGCACACTATAGTAGTAAAAATGTCTAGTGGGTCACTCACACTATAGTATTGAAATCGTCTAGTGGGTCCCTCACACTATAGAATTAAAATCGTCTAGTGGATCACGCACACTATAGTAGTAAAAATGTCTAGTGGGTCACTCACACTATAGTATTAAAATCGTCTAGTGGGTCCCTCACACTATAGTATTAAAATCGTTTTGTGGATCACGCACACTATAGTAGTAAAAATGTCTAGGGGGTCACTCACACTATAGTATTAAAATCGTCTAGTCGGTCACTCACACTATAGTAGTAAAAACGTCTAGTCGGTCACTCACACTATAGTTTTAAAACATATAGTGGGTCACACTCACACTATAGTAGTAAAACATATAGTGGGTCACACTCACACTATAGTTGTAAAAACATATAGTGGGTCACACACACTATAGTAGTAAAACATATAGTGGGTCACTCACACTATAGTAGTAAAAACATATAGTGTGTCACACTCACACTATAGTAGTAAAAACATATAGTGGGTCACTCACACAATAGTAGTAAAACATATAGTTGGTCACACTCACATTTTAGTAGTACAAACATATAGTGGGTCACACTCACACAATAGTAGTAAAAACATATAGTGGGTCACTCACATAATAGTAGTAAAAACATATAGTGGGTCACTCACACAATAGTAGTAAAACATATAGTGGGTCACACACACTATAGTAGTACAAACATATAGTGGGTCACACTCACACAATAGTAGTAAAAACATATAGTGGGTCACACTCACACAATAGTAGTAAAAACATATAGTGGGTCACACTCACACAATAGTAGTAAAACATATAGTGGGTCACGCACACTATAGTAGTAAAAATGTCTAGTGGGTCACTCACACTATAGTATTAAAATCGTCTAGTGGGTCCCTCACACTATAGAATTAAAATCGTCTAGTGGATCACGCACACTATAGTAGTAAAAATGTCTAGTGGGTCACTCACACTATAGTATTAAAATCGTCTAGTGGGTCCCTCACACTATAGTATTAAAATCGTTTTGTGGATCACGCACACTATAGTAGTAAAAATGTCTAGGGGGTCACTCACACTATAGTATTAAAATCGTCTAGTCGGTCACTCACACTATAGTAGTAAAAATGTCTAGTGGGTCACTCACACTATAGTATTAAAATCGTCTAGTGGGTCCCTCACACTATAGTATTAAAATCGTTTTGTGGATCACGCACACTATAGTAGTAAAAATGTCTAGGGGTCACTCACACTATAGTATTAAAATCGTCTAGTCGGTCACTCACACTATAGTAGTAAAAACGTCTAGTCGGTCACTCACACTATAGTAGTAAAAACGTCTAGTCGGTCACTCACACTATAGTAGTAAAAACATATAGTGGGTCACACACACTATAGTAGTACAAACATATAGTGGGTCACACTCACACAATAGTAGTAAAAACATATAGTGGGTCACTCACACAATAGTAGTAAAACATATAGTGGGTCACACACACAATAGTAGTAAAACATATAGTGGGTCACACACACTATAGTAGTAAAACATATAGTGGATCACACTCACACAATAGTAGTAAAAACATATAGTGGGTCACACTCACACAATAGTAGTAAAACATATAGTGGGTCACACTCACACTATAGTATTAAAATCGTCTAGTGGGTCACGCACACTATAGTAGTAAAAATGTCTAGTGGGTCACTCACACTATAGTATTAAAATCGTCTAGTGGGTCCCTCACACTATAGAATTAAAATCGTCTAGTGGATCACGCACACTATAGTAGTAAAAATGGCTAGTGGGTCACTCACACTATAGTATTAAAATCGTCTAGTGGGTCCCTCACACTATAGTATTAAAATCGTTTGGTGGATCACGCACACTATAGTAGTAAAAATGTCTAGGGGTCACTCACACTATAGTATTAAAATCGTCTAGTCGGTCACTCACACTATAGTAGTAAAAACGTCTAGTCGGTCACTCACACTATAGTAGTAAAAACGTCTAGTTGGTCACTCACACTATAGTTGTTAAAACATATAGTGGGTCACACTCACACTATAGTAGTAAAACATATAGTGGGTCACACTCACACTATAGTTGTAAAAACATATAGTGGGTCACACACACTATAGTAGTACAAACATATAGTGGGTCACACTCACACAATAGTAGTAAAAACAGATAGTGGGTCACACTCACACAATAGTAGTAAAACATATAGTGGGTCACACTCACACTATAGTAGGAAAAACATCTAGTGGGTCACTCACACAATAGTAGTAAAACATATAGTGGGTCACACTCACACTATAGTATTAAAATCGTCTAGTGGGTCATGCACACTATAGTAGTAAAAATGTCTAGTGGGTCACTCACACTATAGTAGTAAAAACGTCTAGTCGGTCACTCACACTATAGTTGTTAAAACATATAGTGGGTCACACTCACACTATAGTAGTAAAACATATAGTGGGTCACACTCACACTATAGTTGTAAAAACATATAGTGGGTCACACACACTATAGTAGTAAAACATATAGTGGGTCACTCACACTATAGTAGTAAAAACATATAGTGTGTCACACTCACACTATAGTAGTAAAAACATATAGTGGGTCACACTCACACTATAGTAGTACAAACATATAGTGGGTCACACTCACACTATAATAGTACAAACATATAGTGGGTCACACTCACACAATAGTAGTAAAAACATATAGTGGGTCACTCACATAATAGTAGTAAAAACATATAGTGGGTCACTCACACAATAGTAGTAAAACATATAGTGGGTCACACACACTATAGTAGTACAAACATATAGTGGGTCACACTCACACAATAGTAGTAAAAACATATAGTGGGTCACACTCACACAATAGTAGTAAAAACATATAGTGGGTCACACTCACACAATAGTAGTAAAACATATAGTGGGTCACGCACACTATAGTAGTAAAAATGTCTAGTGGGTCACTCACACTATAGTATTAAAATCGTCTAGTGGGTCCCTCACACTATAGAATTAAAATCGTCTAGTGGATCACGCACACTATAGTAGTAAAAATGTCTAGTGGGTCACTCACACTATAGTATTAAAATCGTCTAGTGGGTCCCTCACACTATAGTATTAAAATCGTTTTGTGGATCACGCACACTATAGTAGTAAAAATGTCTAGGGGTCACTCACACTATAGTATTAAAATCGTCTAGTCGGTCACTCACACTATAGTAGTAAAAACGTCTAGTCGGTCACTCACACTATAGTTGTTAAAACATATAGTGCGTCACACTCACACTATAGTAGTAAAACATATAGTGGGTCACACTCACACTATAGTTGTAAAAACATATAGTGGGTCACACACACTATAGTAGTAAAACATATAGTGGGTCACTCACACTATAGTAGTAAAAACATATAGTGTGTCACACTCACACTATAGTAGTAAAAACATATAGTGGGTCACTCACACAATAGTAGTAAAAACATATAGTGGGTCACTCACACAATAGTAGTAAAACATATAGTGGGTCACACACACTATAGTAGTACAAACATATAGTGGGTCACACTCACACAATAGTAGTAAAAACATATAGTGGGTCACTCACACAATAGTAGTAAAAGATATAGTGGGTCACACTCACACAATAGTAGTAAAACATATAGTGGGTCACTCACACAATAGTAGTAAAACATATAGTGGGTCACACACACTATAGTAGTACAAACATATAGTGGGTCACACTCACACAATAGTAGTAAAAACATATAGTGGGTCACTCACACAATAGTAGTAAAAGATATAGTGGGTCACACTCACACAATAGTAGTAAAACATATAGTGGGTCACACTCACACTATAGTAGTAAAAACATATAGTGGGTCACGCACACTATAGTAGTAAAAATGTCTAGTGGGTCACTCACACTATAGTATTGAAATCGTCTAGTGGGTCCCTCACACTATAGAATTAAAATCGTCTAGTGGATCACGCACACTATAGTAGTAAAAATGTCTAGTGGGTCACTCACACTATAGTATTAAAATCGTCTAGTGGGTCCCTCACACTATAGTATTAAAATCGTTTTGTGGATCACGCACACTATAGTAGTAAAAATGTCTAGGGGGTCACTCACACTATAGTATTAAAATCGTCTAGTCGGTCACTCACACTATAGTAGTAAAAACGTCTAGTCGGTCACTCACACTATAGTTTTAAAACATATAGTGGGTCACACTCACACTATAGTAGTAAAACATATAGTGGGTCACACTCACACTATAGTTGTAAAAACATATAGTGGGTCACACACACTATAGTAGTAAAACATATAGTGGGTCACTCACACTATAGTAGTAAAAACATATAGTGTGTCACACTCACACTATAGTAGTAAAAACATATAGTGGGTCACTCACACAATAGTAGTAAAACATATAGTTGGTCACACTCACATTTTAGTAGTACAAACATATAGTGGGTCACACTCACACAATAGTAGTAAAAACATATAGTGGGTCACTCACATAATAGTAGTAAAAACATATAGTGGGTCACTCACACAATAGTAGTAAAACATATAGTGGGTCACACACACTATAGTAGTACAAACATATAGTGGGTCACACTCACACAATAGTAGTAAAAACATATAGTGGGTCACTCACACAATAGTAGTAAAACATATAGTGGGTCACACTCACACAATAGTAGTAAAACATATAGTGGGTCACACACACTATAGTAGTACAAACATATAGTGGGTCACACTCACACAATAGTAGTAAAAACATATAGTGGGTCACACTCACACTATAGTAGTAAAAACATATAGTGTGTCACTCACACAATAGTAGTAAAACATATAGTGGGTCACACTCACACAATAGTAGTAAAACATATAGTGGGTCACGCACACTATAGTAGTAAAAATGTCTAGTGTGTCACTCACACTATAGTATTAAAATCGTCTAGTGGGTCCCTCACACTATAGAATTAAAATCGTCTAGTGGATCACGCACACTATAGTAGTAAAAATCTCTAGTGGGTCACTCACACTATAGTATTAAAATCGTCTAGTGGGTCCCTCACACTATAGAATTAAAATCGTCTAGTGGATCACGCACACTATAGTAGTAAAAATGTCTAGTGGGTCACTCACACTATAGTATTAAAATCGTCTAGTGGGTCCCTCACACTATAGTATTAAAATCGTTTTGTGGATCACGCACACTATAGTAGTAAAAATGTCTAGGGGTCACTCACACTATAGTATTAAAATCGTCTAGTCGGTCACTCACACTATAGTAGTAAAAACGTCTAGTCGGTCACTCACACTATAGTTTTAAAACATATAGTGGGTCACACTCACACTATAGTAGTAAAACATATAGTGGGTCACACTCACACTATAGTTGTAAAAACATATAGTGGGTCACACACACTATAGTAGTAAAACATATAGTGGGTCACTCACACTATAGTAGTAAAAACATATAGTGTGTCACACTCACACTATAGTAGTAAAAACATATAGTGGGTCACTCACACAATAGTATTAAAACATATAGTTGGTCACACTCACATTTTAGTAGTACAAACATATAGTGGGTCACACTCACACAATAGTAGTAAAAACATATAGTGGGTCACTCACATAATAGTAGTAAAAACATATAGTGGGTCACTCACACAATAGTAGTAAAACATATAGTGGGTCACACACACTATAGTAGTACAAACATATAGTGGGTCACACTCACACAATAGTAGTAAAAACATATAGTGGGTCACTCACACAATAGTAGTAAAACATATAGTGGGTCACACTCACACAATAGTAGTAAAACATATAGTGGGTCACACACACTATAGTAGTACAAACATATAGTGGGTCACACTCACACAATAGTAGTAAAACATATAGTGGGTCACACTCACACAATAGTAGTAAAACATATAGTGGGTCACGCACACACTATAGTAGTACAAACATATAGTGGGTCACACTCACACAATAGTAGTAAAAACAGATAGTGGGTCACACTCACACAATAGTAGTAAAACATATAGTGGGTCACACTCACACTATAGTAGGAAAAACATCTAGTGGGTCACTCACACAATAGTAGTAAAACATATAGTGGGTCACACTCACACTATAGTATTAAAATCGTCTAGTGGGTCATGCACACTATAGTAGTAAAAATGTCTAGTGGGTCACTCACACTATAGTAGTAAAAACGTCTAGTCGGTCACTCACACTATAGTTGTTAAAACATATAGTGGGTCACACTCACACTATAGTAGTAAAACATATAGTGGGTCACACTCACACTATAGTTGTAAAAACATATAGTGGGTCACACACACTATAGTAGTAAAACATATAGTGGGTCACTCACACTATAGTAGTAAAAACATATAGTGTGTCACACTCACACTATAGTAGTAAAAACATATAGTGGGTCACACTCACACTATAGTAGTACAAACATATAGTGGGTCACACTCACACTATAATAGTACAAACATATAGTGGGTCACACTCACACAATAGTAGTAAAAACATATAGTGGGTCACTCACACAATAGTAGTAAAAACATATAGTGGGTCACTCACACAATAGTAGTAAAACATATAGTGGGTCACACACACTATAGTAGTACAAACATATAGTGGGTCACACTCACACAATAGTAGTAAAAACATATAGTGGGTCACACTCACACAATAGTAGTAAAAACATATAGTGGGTCACACTCACACAATAGTAGTAAAACATATAGTGGGTCACGCACACTATAGTAGTAAAAATGTCTAGTGGGTCACTCACACTATAGTATTAAAATCGTCTAGTGGGTCCCTCACACTATAGAATTAAAATCGTCTAGTGGATCACGCACACTATAGTAGTAAAAATGTCTAGTGGGTCACTCACACTATAGTATTAAAATCGTCTAGTGGGTCCCTCACACTATAGTATTAAAATCGTTTTGTGGATCACGCACACTATAGTAGTAAAAATGTCTAGGGGGTCACTCACACTATAGTATTAAAATCGTCTAGTCGGTCACTCACACTATAGTAGTAAAAATGTCTAGTGGGTCACTCACACTATAGTATTAAAATCGTCTAGTGGGTCCCTCACACTATAGTATTAAAATCGTTTTGTGGATCACGCACACTATAGTAGTAAAAATGTCTAGGGGTCACTCACACTATAGTATTAAAATCGTCTAGTCGGTCACTCACACTATAGTAGTAAAAACGTCTAGTCGGTCACTCACACTATAGTAGTAAAAACGTCTAGTCGGTCACTCACACTATAGTAGTAAAAACATATAGTGGGTCACACACACTATAGTAGTACAAACATATAGTGGGTCACACTCACACAATAGTAGTAAAAACATATAGTGGGTCACTCACACAATAGTAGTAAAACATATAGTGGGTCACACACACAATAGTAGTAAAACATATAGTGGGTCACACACACTATAGTAGTAAAACATATAGTGGATCACACTCACACAATAGTAGTAAAAACATATAGTGGGTCACACTCACACAATAGTAGTAAAACATATAGTGGGTCACACTCACACTATAGTATTAAAATCGTCTAGTGGGTCACGCACACTATAGTAGTAAAAATGTCTAGTGGGTCACTCACACTATAGTATTAAAATCGTCTAGTGGGTCCCTCACACTATAGAATTAAAATCGTCTAGTGGATCACGCACACTATAGTAGTAAAAATGGCTAGTGGGTCACTCACACTATAGTATTAAAATCGTCTAGTGGGTCCCTCACACTATAGTATTAAAATCGTTTGGTGGATCACGCACACTATAGTAGTAAAAATGTCTAGGGGGTCACTCACACTATAGTATTAAAATCGTCTAGTCGGTCACTCACACTATAGTAGTAAAAACGTCTAGTCGGTCACTCACACTATAGTAGTAAAAACGTCTAGTTGGTCACTCACACTATAGTTGTTAAAACATATAGTGGGTCACACTCACACTATAGTAGTAAAACATATAGTGGGTCACACTCACACTATAGTTGTAAAAACATATAGTGGGTCACACACACTATAGTAGTACAAACATATAGTGGGTCACACTCACACAATAGTAGTAAAAACAGATAGTGGGTCACACTCACACAATAGTAGTAAAACATATAGTGGGTCACACTCACACTATAGTAGGAAAAACATCTAGTGGGTCACTCACACAATAGTAGTAAAACATATAGTGGGTCACACTCACACTATAGTATTAAAATCGTCTAGTGGGTCATGCACACTATAGTAGTAAAAATGTCTAGTGGGTCACTCACACTATAGTAGTAAAAACGTCTAGTCGGTCACTCACACTATAGTTGTTAAAACATATAGTGGGTCACACTCACACTATAGTAGTAAAACATATAGTGGGTCACACTCACACTATAGTTGTAAAAACATATAGTGGGTCACACACACTATAGTAGTAAAACATATAGTGGGTCACTCACACTATAGTAGTAAAAACATATAGTGTGTCACACTCACACTATAGTAGTAAAAACATATAGTGGGTCACACTCACACTATAGTAGTACAAACATATAGTGGGTCACACTCACACTATAATAGTACAAACATATAGTGGGTCACACTCACACAATAGTAGTAAAAACATATAGTGGGTCACTCACATAATAGTAGTAAAAACATATAGTGGGTCACTCACACAATAGTAGTAAAACATATAGTGGGTCACACACACTATAGTAGTACAAACATATAGTGGGTCACACTCACACAATAGTAGTAAAAACATATAGTGGGTCACACTCACACAATAGTAGTAAAAACATATAGTGGGTCACACTCACACAATAGTAGTAAAAACATATAGTGGGTCACACTCACACAATAGTAGTAAAACATATAGTGGGTCACGCACACTATAGTAGTAAAAATGTCTAGTGGGTCACTCACACTATAGTATTAAAATCGTCTAGTGGGTCCCTCACACTATAGAATTAAAATCGTCTAGTGGATCACGCACACTATAGTAGTAAAAATGTCTAGTGGGTCACTCACACTATAGTATTAAAATCGTCTAGTGGGTCCCTCACACTATAGTATTAAAATCGTTTTGTGGATCACGCACACTATAGTAGTAAAAATGTCTAGGGGGTCACTCACACTATAGTATTAAAATCGTCTAGTCGGTCACTCACACTATAGTAGTAAAAACGTCTAGTCGGTCACTCACACTATAGTTGTTAAAACATATAGTGCGTCACACTCACACTATAGTAGTAAAACATATAGTGGGTCACACTCACACTATAGTTGTAAAAACATATAGTGGGTCACACACACTATAGTAGTAAAACATATAGTGGGTCACTCACACTATAGTAGTAAAAACATATAGTGTGTCACACTCACACTATAGTAGTAAAAACATATAGTGGGTCACTCACACAATAGTAGTAAAAACATATAGTGGGTCACTCACACAATAGTAGTAAAACATATAGTGGGTCACACACACTATAGTAGTACAAACATATAGTGGGTCACACTCACACAATAGTAGTAAAAACATATAGTGGGTCACTCACACAATAGTAGTAAAAGATATAGTGGGTCACACTCACACAATAGTAGTAAAACATATAGTGGGTCACTCACACAATAGTAGTAAAACATATAGTGGGTCACACACACTATAGTAGTACAAACATATAGTGGGTCACACTCACACAATAGTAGTAAAAACATATAGTGGGTCACTCACACAATAGTAGTAAAAGATATAGTGGGTCACACTCACACAATAGTAGTAAAACATATAGTGGGTCACACTCACACTATAGTAGTAAAAACATATAGTGGGTCACGCACACTATAGTAGTAAAAATGTCTAGTGGGTCACTCACACTATAGTATTGAAATCGTCTAGTGGGTCCCTCACACTATAGAATTAAAATCGTCTAGTGGATCACGCACACTATAGTAGTAAAAATGTCTAGTGGGTCACTCACACTATAGTATTAAAATCGTCTAGTGGGTCCCTCACACTATAGTATTAAAATCGTTTTGTGGATCACGCACACTATAGTAGTAAAAATGTCTAGGGGGTCACTCACACTATAGTATTAAAATCGTCTAGTCGGTCACTCACACTATAGTAGTAAAAACGTCTAGTCGGTCACTCACACTATAGTTTTAAAACATATAGTGGGTCACACTCACACTATAGTAGTAAAACATATAGTGGGTCACACTCACACTATAGTTGTAAAAACATATAGTGGGTCACACACACTATAGTAGTAAAACATATAGTGGGTCACTCACACTATAGTAGTAAAAACATATAGTGTGTCACACTCACACTATAGTAGTAAAAACATATAGTGGGTCACTCACACAATAGTAGTAAAACATATAGTTGGTCACACTCACATTTTAGTAGTACAAACATATAGTGGGTCACACTCACACAATAGTAGTAAAAACATATAGTGGGTCACTCACATAATAGTAGTAAAAACATATAGTGGGTCACTCACACAATAGTAGTAAAACATATAGTGGGTCACACACACTATAGTAGTACAAACATATAGTGGGTCACACTCACACAATAGTAGTAAAAACATATAGTGGGTCACTCACACAATAGTAGTAAAACATATAGTGGGTCACACTCACACAATAGTAGTAAAACATATAGTGGGTCACACACACTATAGTAGTACAAACATATAGTGGGTCACACTCACACAATAGTAGTAAAAACATATAGTGGGTCACACTCACACTATAGTAGTAAAAACATATAGTGTGTCACTCACACAATAGTAGTAAAACATATAGTGGGTCACACTCACACAATAGTAGTAAAACATATAGTGGGTCACGCACACTATAGTAGTAAAAATGTCTAGTGTGTCACTCACACTATAGTATTAAAATCGTCTAGTGGGTCCCTCACACTATAGAATTAAAATCGTCTAGTGGATCACGCACACTATAGTAGTAAAAATCTCTAGTGGGTCACTCACACTATAGTATTAAAATCGTCTAGTGGGTCCCTCACACTATAGAATTAAAATCGTCTAGTGGATCACGCACACTATAGTAGTAAAAATGTCTAGTGGGTCACTCACACTATAGTATTAAAATCGTCTAGTGGGTCCCTCACACTATAGTATTAAAATCGTTTTGTGGATCACGCACACTATAGTAGTAAAAATGTCTAGGGGGTCACTCACACTATAGTATTAAAATCGTCTAGTCGGTCACTCACACTATAGTAGTAAAAACGTCTAGTCGGTCACTCACACTATAGTTTTAAAACATATAGTGGGTCACACTCACACTATAGTAGTAAAACATATAGTGGGTCACACTCACACTATAGTTGTAAAAACATATAGTGGGTCACACACACTATAGTAGTAAAACATATAGTGGGTCACTCACACTATAGTAGTAAAAACATATAGTGTGTCACACTCACACTATAGTAGTAAAAACATATAGTGGGTCACTCACACAATAGTATTAAAACATATAGTTGGTCACACTCACATTTTAGTAGTACAAACATATAGTGGGTCACACTCACACTATAGTTGTAAAAACATATAGTGGGTCACACACACTATAGTAGTAAAACATATAGTGGGTCACTCACACTATAGTAGTAAAAACATATAGTGTGTCACACTCACACTATAGTAGTAAAAACATATAGTGGGTCACTCACACAATAGTAGTAAAAACATATAGTGGGTCACTCACACAATAGTAGTAAAACATATAGTGGGTCACACACACTATAGTAGTACAAACATATAGTGGGTCACACTCACACAATAGTAGTAAAAACATATAGTGGGTCACTCACACAATAGTAGTAAAAGATATAGTGGGTCACACTCACACAATAGTAGTAAAACATATAGTGGGTCACTCACACAATAGTAGTAAAACATATAGTGGGTCACACACACTATAGTAGTACAAACATATAGTGGGTCACACTCACACAATAGTAGTAAAAACATATAGTGGGTCACTCACACAATAGTAGTAAAAGATATAGTGGGTCACACTCACACAATAGTAGTAAAACATATAGTGGGTCACACTCACACTATAGTAGTAAAAACATATAGTGGGTCACGCACACTATAGTAGTAAAAATGTCTAGTGGGTCACTCACACTATAGTATTGAAATCGTCTAGTGGGTCCCTCACACTATAGAATTAAAATCGTCTAGTGGATCACGCACACTATAGTAGTAAAAATGTCTAGTGGGTCACTCACACTATAGTATTAAAATCGTCTAGTGGGTCCCTCACACTATAGTATTAAAATCGTTTTGTGGATCACGCACACTATAGTAGTAAAAATGTCTAGGGGGTCACTCACACTATAGTATTAAAATCGTCTAGTCGGTCACTCACACTATAGTAGTAAAAACGTCTAGTCGGTCACTCACACTATAGTTTTAAAACATATAGTGGGTCACACTCACACTATAGTAGTAAAACATATAGTGGGTCACACTCACACTATAGTTGTAAAAACATATAGTGGGTCACACACACTATAGTAGTAAAACATATAGTGGGTCACTCACACTATAGTAGTAAAAACATATAGTGTGTCACACTCACACTATAGTAGTAAAAACATATAGTGGGTCACTCACACAATAGTAGTAAAACATATAGTTGGTCACACTCACATTTTAGTAGTACAAACATATAGTGGGTCACACTCACACAATAGTAGTAAAAACATATAGTGGGTCACTCACATAATAGTAGTAAAAACATATAGTGGGTCACTCACACAATAGTAGTAAAACATATAGTGGGTCACACACACTATAGTAGTACAAACATATAGTGGGTCACACTCACACAATAGTAGTAAAAACATATAGTGGGTCACTCACACAATAGTAGTAAAACATATAGTGGGTCACACTCACACAATAGTAGTAAAACATATAGTGGGTCACACACACTATAGTAGTACAAACATATAGTGGGTCACACTCACACAATAGTAGTAAAAACATATAGTGGGTCACACTCACACTATAGTAGTAAAAACATATAGTGTGTCACTCACACAATAGTAGTAAAACATATAGTGGGTCACACTCACACAATAGTAGTAAAACATATAGTGGGTCACGCACACTATAGTAGTAAAAATGTCTAGTGTGTCACTCACACTATAGTATTAAAATCGTCTAGTGGGTCCCTCACACTATAGAATTAAAATCGTCTAGTGGATCACGCACACTATAGTAGTAAAAATCTCTAGTGGGTCACTCACACTATAGTATTAAAATCGTCTAGTGGGTCCCTCACACTATAGAATTAAAATCGTCTAGTGGATCACGCACACTATAGTAGTAAAAATGTCTAGTGGGTCACTCACACTATAGTATTAAAATCGTCTAGTGGGTCCCTCACACTATAGTATTAAAATCGTTTTGTGGATCACGCACACTATAGTAGTAAAAATGTCTAGGGGGTCACTCACACTATAGTATTAAAATCGTCTAGTCGGTCACTCACACTATAGTAGTAAAAACGTCTAGTCGGTCACTCACACTATAGTTTTAAAACATATAGTGGGTCACACTCACACTATAGTAGTAAAACATATAGTGGGTCACACTCACACTATAGTTGTAAAAACATATAGTGGGTCACACACACTATAGTAGTAAAACATATAGTGGGTCACTCACACTATAGTAGTAAAAACATATAGTGTGTCACACTCACACTATAGTAGTAAAAACATATAGTGGGTCACTCACACAATAGTATTAAAACATATAGTTGGTCACACTCACATTTTAGTAGTACAAACATATAGTGGGTCACACTCACACAATAGTAGTAAAAACATATAGTGGGTCACTCACATAATAGTAGTAAAAACATATAGTGGGTCACTCACACAATAGTAGTAAAACATATAGTGGGTCACACACACTATAGTAGTACAAACATATAGTGGGTCACACTCACACAATAGTAGTAAAAACATATAGTGGGTCACTCACACAATAGTAGTAAAACATATAGTGGGTCACACTCACACAATAGTAGTAAAACATATAGTGGGTCACACACACTATAGTAGTACAAACATATAGTGGGTCACACTCACACAATAGTAGTAAAAACATATAGTGGGTCACACTCACACTATAGTAGTAAAAACATATAGTGTGTCACTCACACAATAGTAGTAAAACATATAGTGGGTCACACTCACACAATAGTAGTAAAACATATAGTGGGTCACGCACACTATAGTAGTAAAAATGTCTAGTGTGTCACTCACACTATAGTATTAAAATCGTCTAGTGGGTCCCTCACACTATAGAATTAAAATCGTCTAGTGGATCACGCACACTATAGTAGTAAAAATGTCTAGTGGGTCACTCACACTATAGTATTAAAATCGTCTAGTGGGTTCCTCACACTATAGTATTAAAATCGTTTTGTGGATCACGCACACTATAGTAGTAAAAATGTCTAGGGGGTCACTCACACTATAGTATTAAAATCGTCTAGTCGGTCACTCACACTATAGTAGTATAAACGTCTAGTCGGTCACTCACACTATAGTTGTTAAAACATATAGTGGGTCACACTCACACTATAGTAGTAAAACATATAGTGGGTCACACTCACACTATAGTTGTAAAAACATATAGTGGGTCACACACACTATAGTAGTAAAACATATAGTGGGTCACTCACACTATAGTAGTAAAAACATATAGTGTGTCACACTCACACTATAGTAGTAAAAACATATAGTGGGTCACTCACACAATAGTAGTAAAACATATAGTTGGTCACACTCACATTTTAGTATTACAAACATATAGTGGGTCACACTCACACAATAGTAGTAAAAACATATAGTGGGTCACTCACATAATAGTAGTAAAAACATATAGTGGGTCACTCACACAATAGTAGTAAAACATATAGTGGGTCACACACACTATAGTAGTACAAACATATAGTGGGTCACACTCACACAATAGTAGTAAAAACATATAGTGGGTCACTCACACAATAGTAGTAAAACATATAGTGGGTCACACTCACACAATAGTAGTAAAACATATAGTGGGTCACACACACTATAGTAGTACAAACATATAGTGGGTCACACTCACACAATAGTAGTAAAACATATAGTGGGTCACACTCACACTATAGTAGTAAAAACATATAGTGGGTCACACTCACACTATAGTAGGAAAAACATGTAGTGGGTCACTCACACTATAGTAGTAAAAACATATAGTGGTCACACTCACACTATAGTAGGAAAAACATCTAGTCGGGTCACTCACACAATAGTAGTAAAACATATAGTGGGTTACACTCACACTATAGTAGTAAAACATATAGTGGGTCACTCACACTATAGTAGTAAAAACATATAGTGGGTCACACTCACACAATAGTAGTAAAAACATCTAGTGGGTCACTCACACTATAGTAGTAAAAACATATAGTGGGTCACACTCACACTATAGTCGTAAAAACATATAGTGGGTCACTCACACTATAGTAGTAAAAACATCTAGTCGGGTCACTCACACAATAGTAGTAAAAACATCTAGTCGGGTCACACTCACACTATAGTAGTAAAACATATAGTGGGTCACACTCACACTATAGTAGTACAAACATATAGTGGGTCACACTCACACAATAGTAGTAAAAACATATAGTGGGTCACTCACATAATAGTAGTAAAAACATATAGTGGGTCACTCACACAATAGTAGTAAAACATATAGTGGGTCACACACACTATAGTAGTACAAACATATAGTGGGTCACACTCACACAATAGTAGTAAAAACATATAGTGGGTCACACTCACACTATAGTAGTAAAAACATATAGTGGGTCACACTCACACTATAGTAGTAAAAACATATAGTGGGTCACACACACTATAGTAGTACAAACATATAGTGGGTCACACTCACACAATAGTAGTAAAAACATATAGTGGGTCACACTCACACAATAGTAGTAAAACATATAGTGGGTCACACTCACACTATAGTAGTAAAAACATATAGTGGGTCACACTCACACTATAGTAGTAAAAACATATAGTGGGTCACACTCACACTATAGTAGGAAAAACATCTAGTGGGTCACTCACACTATAGTAGTAAAAACATATAGTGGTCACACTCACACTATAGTAGGAAAAACATCTAGTCGGGTCACTCACACAATAGTAGTAAAACATATAGTGGGTCACACTCACACTATAGTAGTAAAACATATAGTGGGTCACACTCACACTATAGTAGTAAAAACATATAGTGGGTCACACTCACACAATAGTAGTAAAAACATCTAGTGGGTCACTCACACTATAGTAGTAAAAACATATAGTGGGTCACACTCACACTATAGTCGTAAAAACATATAGTGGGTCACTCACACTATAGTAGTAAAAACATATAGTGGGTCACACTCACACTATAGTAGGAAAAACATACAGTGGGTCACACTCACACTATAGTAGTGAAAACATCTAGTCGGGTCACTCACACAATAGTAGTAAAAAGTCATTATTTCATAAGGATTGCAAAAGTCTGAACAATTGTTTTACTAATCTACATGTAGTCACATTCCATGTACAAACTATACAAATAAATCAAGTCACACACTCTATATATAAACTCCCAGTAATTTATTTAATGTAGTCACATCCCTATCATCACTGAAAATGCCATGATTGTGATCACACATTTCATGAAATGAAAACCCCCAAAAGTTGAGAACGCAGTTGGAAAGTCAAGATGATAATTTGAAAATCACAACCTGCGCCTACACTCTAGCCTGTTCAGTTCTGAAATCTCACCAGGAGAAACACAGGCACACCACGGAGGCCTCCAACAGTCTGTTGCCGTAGCGCTACACTACAGGTAATGCGTTTGATATTTCCTCTCTGAAGTCATTGTGCAAAAGGGAAGGGTTCACTGACGCTACGTCGCTTTCCAACTAAGATGCATGAATTCAGGAGCAAACTGAGGTAGAGTGGGAGAAGAAAAGCCTTGCCGTTAGCCTGCTCACCAAACATTAAAAGATTCTGTGATACTCCAGAAAGCTATGAAATAAGTCAACAATATACAGTATGATGGAGATCAACAACACAAAAAGGGAATGGCTACAGAAAGCTGAACTCAAACTGGAACAGAGAACCCAGGAAATCTGCCTCTCTGGTTCACAACAAGAGAAGAAAAAGCCATCCCTTATATATTGCATAATCTTTATTCCTAAAACAAGTACTATAAATAATGGTATATTTCAGCACTGGTATATTTTACAACATGATCCCTTTTATAAAAGCTATTTAAGGAGAAACCCAGTGTCACTTTAAACCCTATCAGTACCGAGACCAAGCAAAAAATCGGCTTTTCATTTAGCTGACTTTCATGTCCAGCCCCTATATTTAGCCTCACAATGAAATGTTTTACCATTTCCTTTTCATGACAACAAGGGCTACAAGTAGAAAACAAAATAAACACTATTTGACATAAACAAAACTATTTGACAAAACACAAAAAATAAGGTTTGCCAAGGAAAAAAACCTATGAATGCTGTATGTAGAGAAATAGTTTGCTCAGTGCGAAATGAGTATCCAACTAGTCAGTGACAACTGTGTGGAGTTTGTGACAGCAACTATGTGAGCTTATTACAATACTGTAAACAGTATGTCCTGGGATTTCCTATACTGTTCTATATAGAAAAAGCCCTTACGTTCTAACGACTCTTGTGCAGCTTGTGAGCGTCATAGAACAAAACACTGACAAGACCTGTCTGCCTGTCCTGACCCTGATCTTGCCTGCCGTCCTGTACCTGTCTGACTCTGATTTGGATTACGACCCTTTGCCTGCCTCGACCAACCAATTGCCTGCCCCTTGTACTGTAATATACTCTGAGACTTGTACTAACCGGGTGATCTGGGTCTTAGCCGTGATGGAGAGGTGTTTTATATATTCAATGTTAAAAGTATGTATCCTTTGGATATGATTGAGGAATTCATTATCAAGGATTTCCTCTATAAATCTACTCTCTTCTTTTTTTGTTGCTTTGTTTACAATGCCAGGTTGTTGTTCTCTACTGGGGCGGCAGGGTAGCCTAGTGGTTAGAGCGTTGGACTAGTAACCGAAAGGTTGCTCGTTTGAATCCCCGAGCTTACAAGGTACAAATCTGTCGTTCTGCCCCTGAACAGGCAGTTAACCCACTGTTCCTAGGCCATCATTGAAAATAAGAATTTGTTCTTAACTGACTTGCCTAGTAAAATAAAGGTAAAATAAAAAAATTAAAATACTGACTTTAGTATTGAAGGCAAATGTACATGTTCTATTGGTCAGCACATCATGCTATCACAATCTATTGGTCAGTCTATGCCTAAAACAATTGGTCAGATTCATGCAACTCATCTAACCTATCCTTTTAGGCTATTTTGAAGTTGACATATTCCATTGGTCAGCGCAACATGCACTCATATTCTGCTGGTTGGTCTTTAACCAATCACATCACATTTATATTTTCATATTCATTGTGATTGGTCCCTGAGGCCAATTTGAAAGGTTTAAAAGCCTCACTCCTTCATATTTCTATAAAGACCCTGAAGGCCAAAAGCCAAAAACGTGTCGGTTCTACTTTTTGCAATAAATAAGCTTTTTTAAATTTAATTTCATTGTCCTCCAAGTGTTGGAGAATCTCCTCTCCACCTATTTCAAATCATTCAAATGCCCTTCCCCACTGTTCTGAGTAGGGAAACAGAATGAAACAGTCCCCATTGTTCTGCTTCCAGGAACCGATGGGCCCTGTCAGCCACTCAGACTCACCTAGCCATCATAGCAATTGAAAAAGGTATAATTGTGTTAATGGTGGTAGACTGTCTCTTTTGAAGACACTGTGTTTATAGGGCTGAAATAACCAAGAGTGCTCCAGAGGCAGCGCCTTCTATAGATAGTTGATAGCAGATAGCAGAGCTTCTATAGATAGCTGATAGCAGATAGCAGAGCTTCTATAGATAGCTGATAGCAGATAGCAGAGCTTCTATAGATAGCCCAGATGTCCACTGGAAGTAGATTTAAAATCAAATTCAAATCACATTTTTATTTGGTACATGCTCCGAATACAACATGTGTAGACCTTACCGTGAAATGCTTACTTACAATCCCTTAAACAACAATGTGGTTTTAAGAAAATAGAGTTTAAAAAAAGTTTTTAAAAAGTCTATATACAGGGAGTACCGATACCGAGTCAATGTGCGTCGGTCGAGGTTACTCGAGATAATTGAGGTCAAATGTAGGTAAAGTGACTATGCATAGACAATAAACAGCGAGTAGCAGCAGTGCAACAAACAAGGCTTATCAATGATTTATTCAGTTCTTTGGTAACCATGATTAAGTCATCGCATCATGACAAAATGCTTCTTCTCTTACGACAGGTGATTGACGTAAGCATTATGACAATAATCAATTAGACGCAGTAGTATGACAAAGGCATGTGTTACAAAGTGTGTCATATGTGGCACAAGGCTAAAGGTCTCTCTTGTCAGAACACAAGTAAGTCATTCTAAATGGATGGCTAGAGTTGTTCCTGAGGGTTAAGTAAGAGATAATCAACGAGGAGCTATCTGTTCTTTGGAAAATAATGAACGACGTGGAAGGTGTTCCACGGCATGCTAGCAGAGTGAAACTCACTTTTCCTGAGAATACATACGAGTTGATTATCCCTTTCATACAATGGCTATAATTTGCTGCTAGAAATGTGTTCATTAGCCAGTAGTAATGTGTTCAACATTCACTGAAGAAGCTAGTAAGTTTACAAACAGACTTTCTAGTTTAGCTAACCCTAACCATCAGTCCTAGGTTGCTGTTATGAAAATTGAATTCAACAATGCTTTCATTTTGACTTTTGCTTTCAAAAGAAGCTCAAACATAGAGCATGTAAGAATGAACTACAGCCAATTAATTCTACAGTGCTGATATACTGTGCGTTATAGGGAAATAATGCACATTCTAAAATGCCTTTCAAACCAATCAGAAATGAGTATTTAACAATGCCATGGTATAATGATAAGTATTGGGATGTTAATTAAACTGTCATGCCCATGTCATTATGACCATATTAAATTCATACCATGTTCACCCCCGTAATTCCATTGCCAGTCATGCAACCTTTCACGTATTGACTTCCATTCGTACACCAACTGTAGGATGAATCTGTAGGGGTGAGACAGAGAATAAAATCACAATAACATCTCTGCCATCGCTAACCTTTTGAATGTGGGAGCATCAAGTGAAGCATTCATCTGCCCAAAGGATATCATGGGGATACATTCTAATGTAGTGAGATAAACAGTTTGTTATTTAGGGGAAAAGGTTCTACAGAGGATGATTTAACACCCAGACGTGGGACAGTGGGTAATAATGGTACACACAGAGCCCACACACACGGCTCAGCATGATGGATAGGAATTTAATCTAATTCAAGGTAAATGTTAAGAAGCACTTAAGTATAGTGCCCAATGTGGCAACATCTTCTATTTTTTTTTTACCCTCACCTCAGCAATCGTTCTAAAGCACAATAACAATAAAAGCTCAGTAACCATATCAAGCTGCGGGAAACTAAATGTCAGGGAGCTTCGGAAACAAAATCTTGCCTTGCTCAAAAGCATAGACACGCACAGGCACACAGGTGCTCACAATGCACCACACACACACACACACACACACACACACACACACACACACACACACACACACTTATGATCACACGCAAAAATTCTGAGTCAGAGGCACTTTGTCAAAACCAGGAAATGGAGTGCAGCAAGGACAAACAAAAAAGCAGCTCAAAAAAAGTATAATCCAGTCTCACGATAAAGGTTTTCAATTTATATTCACAGCAAATGTAGAATCCTTTATGATGCTGGATACTGCGGCTTTGTGGAAAATGTACCTGGTTAAAGAAATAAAAAGTAACAAAACAAGTTCTCTCAATTTCTACCACCTTTTGATAGGACAAAGCATCCAATGGGACATTGTAATGTACCAAAGGTAGGGATGGTCTTTTATTGACTTAAGCAGAACATAATATCCTAGCAGACAGGGTTGGGGTCAATTCTGATTGAGTTGCGAATTGCTCTTTAACCTCTTGATGCTATGGGGGCGCTATTTCATTTTTGGATGAAAAACGTTCCCGTTTTAAACAAGATATTTTGTCACAAAAAGATGCTCGACTATGCATATAATTGATAGCTTTCGAAAGAAAACACTCTGACGTGTCCAGAACTACCAAGATATTTTCTGTGCGTGCACTAGAACGTGAGCTTCAGGCAAAACCAAGATGAGACGGAATCCAGGAAATGAGCAGGACTTTTGAGGGTCTGTTTTCCATTGTCTCCTTATATGGCTGTGAATGCGAGAGGAGTGAGTCAACCCTTTCTGTCGTTTCCCCAAGGTGTCTGCAGCATTGTGACGTATTTGTAGGCAGATCATTGGAAGATTGACCATAAGAGACCACATTTACCAGGTGTCCGCCCGATGTCCTGCGCCGAAATTGGTGCGCAAAAGTCAGCTGCCAGTATTTTCCCATGGGATTCAGAGAGGAAAGCAAGCTTCCACGAACGATATATCAATGAAGAGATATGTGAAAAAACACCTTGAGGATTGATTCCAAACAACGTTTGCCATCGATATTATGTAGTTAATTCGGAAAAAGTTTGACGTTGTAGGTGACTGAATTTTCGGTTCGTTTGTAGCCAGATGCGATGTAGAAAACGGAACGATTTCTCCTACACACAGACGCTTTCAGGAAAAACTGCGCATTTGGTATGTAACTGAGAGTCTCCTCATTGAAAACATCAGAAGCTCTTCAAAGGTAAATGATTTTATTTATTTGGTTATCTGGTTTTTGTGAAAATGTTGCGTGCTAAATGCTACTCAAAATGCTATGCTAGCTTTGCATACTCTTACACAAATTAGTCAATTTCTATGGTTCAAAAGCATATTTTGAAAATCTGAGATGACAGTGTTGTTAAGAAAAGGCTAAGCTTGAGAGCAGACGCATTATTTTCATTTTATTTGCGATTTTCAGAAATCGTTAACGTTGCGTTATGCTAATGAGCCTGAGGCTTTAGTCACGATCCCGGATCCGGGATGGGGAGTTCCAAGAGGTTAATTCCAATTAAATTCTTGAAATGTAATTCAATTTGAATTGGCCACACCCCACTGGAAGCAGAATTTGAGATGAATTTGAATTAAAGGAAGTAGAATTTAAAGAAATTCAATGAAATTC
The DNA here is from genome assembly GCF_036934945.1 of Oncorhynchus masou masou. NCBI lineage: Eukaryota > Metazoa > Chordata > Actinopteri > Salmoniformes > Salmonidae > Oncorhynchus > Oncorhynchus masou. The sequence goes on along the minus strand of NC_088221.1, from coordinate 43,633,822 downwards.
AAGTGGCCTATTTATTCTACACATCACCATACATTTTATTATTTTGACATCATGTATGTTAACCAATACAATTTAGAATAAGGTTAAAATGTTATCTTTAAAACTCATTCTCATTAAACCATTTTTTTAAATAATTACAGTGTTCTGGAAATATTCAACGAGCATGTTATGGGTTGTCTAAAATAATTCATATTAATGTTTTTAAATATTATAAAAAAAATATTTCCCAGGAGGCATTAGATGAAACACTGCAGTATCAAAGGGTACATACAATCTAAAGAAAATACTGCTTGATATATTTGAGTTATAATCAAAATAGGACTTGAAATATTATGTGCATTTGCATTCAAAATGGCATTTCCTTTTGATAAAATATTTGTGAAATGATGAAACCTTCATGTTTCAATTCTTAGTTGAATTGGTTTTAATTCAATTCTACTTCTTTCAATTAAAAATTCAATTCAAATTCTGCTCCATGTGTGGTGTGGCCAATTCAAATTCAATGTTTGCATTTAATTTAATTCAGACTTTTCTAATTGACCCCAACCCTAATACCAGGTTGGTATCCTTGTAAGACAGTAGGAACCTACCACTTCACAACTATCAGCACAAAAAAGACTGGTCAAGGTTAAACTCAAAAGTCACTCATGACTGCACAGATGCATTTTTCCTGGATAGGAGCATGAACAATCATGTCAAACCCTTTATGACGGCAAAGTATTTTAATTCCAGAACAATGCTAAGCATTTTCTCTTCTTCTCTTCCACCCTTTCTCATGTAGAGCCTGCTGGAAGCATATGGCTGGAGCCAGCTAACATATCTCAGTGAGCATCTAAACTAACTAACTAATTATTCCTGAAAATCAGAATCAGAAATCACACTTTGGATTTTAAAAATGTCTCCGCTTATGAGTTGGACGGCCCAGCTGCCAGGTTGAAACATGGTCTTGGACAGCCCGGCTGCCTTGTTGAAAGTGTGCTGATTAGTTTTGTGACGGCCCAGCTGCCGGGTTGAAAGTAGCCTGATTAGTTTCGTGACGGCCCAGCTGCCGGGTTGAAAGTAGCCTGAGTTGTTTTGTGACGGTCCAGCTGCCTGGTTGAATGTAGCCTCAGTTGTTTTGTGACGGTCAAGCTGCCTGGTTGAATGTAGCCTCAGTTGTTTTGTGACGGTCAAGCTGCCTGGTTGAATGTAGCCTCAGTTGTTTTGTGACGGTCCAGCTGCCTGGTTGAATGTAGCCTCAGTTGTTTTGTGACGGTCCAGCTGCCTGGTTGAATGTAGCCTCAGTTGTTTTGTGACGGTCCAGCTGCCTGGTTGAATGTAGCCTCAGTTGTTTTGTGACGGTCCAGCTGCCTGGTTGAATGTAGCCTCAGTTGTTTTGTGACGGTCCAGCTGCCTGGTTGAATGTAGCCTCAGTTGTTTTGTGACGGTCCAGCTGCCTGGTTGGAATTGTCATGAGTCGTTTTGTGTGGAAGCCAGACAATAAGGCCTCTCTCATCAAAGCAGAGGAGATAAATTATTCATGTTGTTTGGCCTCCCTCCTGTGACTCTGAAGGAGGGTAAGGAGAGTATTTCCTGCCACCCTGTCTGAAAGTAAAGGAAGTACTTACTGTGTACTGGATCACAGCCACTTTAAGAGTGGTGTTCTAGAAAAAAAAAACCTCTCTATCACCTCTAACAATTGGGAGTTTTACCGATACCATGAGTTATAGCGACAACACTCTTTAAAGTGGGTCAGGGGTACTGTTACATCATGTTGCTTTTGCCATTATTTCTCCAGTGTGACTTACTGTACTATACAGTGCCATAATGTATCCTGTGGCTCCTTGCTGTTTGTATGATTGTGTGTACCTGTGTGGGCCAGTACTGTCCAGAGGAGTGGGTTAACAGGTCACTTCTCTTTGTGATGGAAACAATGGGTCATAAATCATTTAGGTAAGAAGGTAACGGTACCAGATATTTCATAAAAAACTGTAAAGATCAGCTTACAGTCCCTACCAGCTGCTGTTAGTCACTCCTTCAAAACTCTACCTCTAGAGATATTCATATTTCTCACTTTGCAAAGGGCATTGATTGCATTTCATGGCATGGCATTTGTTTTGTGGCACTGTTTGTTAACTTGACAAAATGGTAATGTCAGTTCTTTCCCAGAACATGATTTTGTACTGGCATCCATCCAGTGCAGCAAGTGCAGAGGTTAACGTCTGCTCCAGAGGTTAACGTCTGCACCAGAGGTTAACGTCTGCACCAGAGGTGAACGTCTGCACCAGAGGTGAACGTCTGCACCAGAGGTGAACGTCTGCACCAGAGGTGAACGTCTGCACCAGAGGTGAACGTCTGCACCAGAGGTGAACGTCTGCACCAGAGGTGAACGTCTGCACCAGAGGTTAACGTCGGCACCAGAGGTGAACATCTGCACCTGGCTCCAGGGGCAGTATTGAGTAGCTTGGATGAAAGGTGCCCATATCAACCGGCCTGCTCCTCAGTCATAGTTGCTAATATTTGCATATTATTATTGGATAGAAAACACTCAGACGTTTCTAATACTGTTTGAATTATGTCTGTGAGTATAACAGAACTCAAATAGCAGTTAAAAACCTGAGAAATTCCACTTCCTGTTCATTTTTTTCTGGAGGTGGCATATTTTCAACCAAGGACTCATTGAAATTACAGCGAGATATGGATGAGTTTTCACTTCCTACGCCTTCCACTAGATGTCAGCAGTCAATAGAACTTTGTCTGATGACTCTAATGTGAAGGGGGGGGGTCGATTGACACAGGAAATAGCTATGGCTATGCAAAATCACTTGATGTTTTTTTTCTAACGCGCCAATGTAAACTCAGATTTTTTTATATAAATATTAACTTTATCAAACGAAACATGCATGTATTGTGTAACATGAAGTCCTATGAGTGTCATCTGATGAAGATAATTCAAGATTAGTGATTAATTTTATCTTAATTTATGCTTTTTGAGAATGCTACATTTTGCTGGAAAATGCCTGTGCTTATTGTGGTTTGACCTAACATAATCGTTTGTAGTGCTTTCGCTGAAAAGCCTATTTGAAATCGGACACTTTGGTGGGATTAACAACAAGAATAGCTTTAAAATGATATAAGACCCATGTATGTTTTAGAAATTGTTATTATGAGATTTCTGTTGTTTGAATTTGGCGCCCTCTATTTTCACTGGTAGTTGTCATATGGATCCCGGTAGTGGGATTGCAGCCATAACAAGTTAAAGGTCGCACTAGAGTAGTTCATTGACAGACACAGTTCCTGGAACAAGTCATGTCGCCAATTGAGGACGGCTAATAGAAGTAAGGTGCAGTCAACTAGTATAGAACCCATTATGACTCAAAGACATTGGGGGAAATGGTGTTGCACCAGACAGAGTGAAACATATTGATCAAATGGATCCTACAGTTACAGCAACTCTCCTGAAACCTTAAATGCTCCCTATCTATAGACTCAAAGAACTGATGCTCATATAGATAATATTTTCCTGTAGCCCACTTCTGCATGCAGTAATATAGTTATCAATCAGTTAAAAAGCATGCATTTACTTTAGAAGAGTTGTATGGCATTGAAGCTCATTTTGGAGGTTTGTTAACACAGTGTCCAAAGAGGGGCCAGATGTATACAGAGTGGTGTCGTCTGTGTAGAGGTGGATCAAGGAATCACCCGCAGCAAGAGCGACATCGTTGATATATACAGAGAAAAGAGTTGGCCCAAGAATTGAACCCTGTGTTACCCCCATAGAGACTGCTGTTACGCCCCTGAAAAGAGGGTAGAAATAATCACGAGAGTGATACGGTGTTGTATTCTCAATTCAACTTTTAGTTCAATGAGAAAAGATCGCGATTTCCCTAGGAATATGGGTGGAGACCAGAGCAATCGATCTCCGGCTCATAGATTAAGAGCATTTTGTAGATCACAGATGAACACTTTTAGGCACCACAAAATAAAGTAATCAATATAATGTTTACACATTACTCTCACAATTCGTACCCTTTGTATGCTTGACGGATTTTAACTTTAGCACAATTATATGAGTGTTATCAATCTCTATCAACTAATACTGAATGCATCTTTTTAACCTTAGATGTTTTAAGATCCTCACATGCTATGAACTTACTAATACTTTTTAATGTATAACAGGCTATGAATGTTTCCTTTAACCTGTCACACTGCCAGAGGTCCAGACAACAGACCCTCCGATTTGACACACTGAACTCTATCTCAGAAGTAGTACATGAACTAAGCGAGGCTGTCATTTGAGAAACCAAGGCTGTTGAGTCTGCCGATAACAATACGATGACTGACAGTCGAAAGCCTTGGCGAGGTCGATGAATACGGCTGCACTGTATTGTCTTTTATCGATGGCAGTTATGATATCGTTTAGTACCTTGAGCGTCGCTGAGGTGCACCCGTGACCAGCTCAGAAACCGGATTGCACATCAGAGAAGGTACAGTGGGATTCGAAATGGTCAGTGATCTGTTTGTTAACTTGGCTTTCGAAGACTTTGGAAAGGCAGGGCAGGATGGATATAGGTCTGTAACAGTTTGGGTCTAGAGTGTCACCCCCTTTGAAGAAGCGGATGACCACGGCCGCTTTCCAATCTTTAGGAATCTCGGACGATATGAAAGAGAGGTTGAACAGACTAGTAATTGGGGTTGCAACAATGGCGGTGGATCATTTTTAGAAAGAGAGGGTCCAGATTGTCTAGCCCAGCTGATTTGTATGGGTCCAGGTTTTGCAGCACTTTCAGAATCTCTGCTATCTGGATTTGGGTGAAGGAGAAGCTGGGAAGGCTTGGGCAAGTAGCTGCGGGGGGTGCGGAGCTGTTGACCGGGGTTAGGGTTAACAGGAGGAAAGCATGGCCAGCCGTAGAAAAATGTTTATTGACATTCTCGATTATCATGGATTTATCGGTGGTGACAGTATTTCCTAGCCTCAGTGCAGTGGGCAGCTGGGAGGAGGTGCTCTTATTCTCCAAGGACTTTACAGTGTCCCAGAACCTTTTGGAGTTAGAGCTGCAGGATTCAAATTTCTGTTTGAAAAAGCTAACCTTTGCTTCCTAACTTACTGTGTTTATTGGTTCCTGACTTCCCTAAAAAGTTGCTAATCATGGGGACTATGCAATGCTAGTGCAGTATGCCACAGGATGTTTTTGTGCTGGCAGTCTGGAGTGAACTAAGGTCTCTATCTATTCTTAGTTCTCGTTTTTTTGAAAGGGGCATGCTTATTTTAGATGGTGAGGAAATTACTTGATAATTTATTTATTGAATTTTACCCCCTTTTTCTCCCCAATTTCGTAGTATCCAATTATTAGTAGTTACTCTCGTCTCATCCCTACAACTCCCGTATGAGCTCAGGAGAGACAAAGGTCGAAATCCAGCGTCCTCCGAAATACAACCCAACCAAGCCGTACTGCTTCTTAACACAGCGCGCATCCAACCCGGAAGACCGCCGCACCAGATGTGTCGGAGGAAACACCTTCCACCTGGCGACCTTGGTTAGCGTGCACTGTGCCCGGCCTGCCACAGAAGTCGCTGGTGTGCGATGAGACAAGGATTTCCCTACTGACCAAACCTTCCCTAACCCGGACGACGCTAGGCCAATTGTGCATTGCCCACAGACCTCCCAGGGCGTTTCTGATTTAATGATTATATTTTCACCAGTCTCTGACTGGCATCCAGCTCTGCGTTCGTATAGGCGCCTAAAGCTTTGTTCACAATTTTTCTGCATATCCGATTCGAATCTGTTCTTTTTCCTGCCTTCGGAAAGGCAAAAAAATGTATTGTTCAAGTCACATTTCAAACCACTTTCATAGGTGTTTTGAAATAAGATACAAATCTGATTCGAGTCCATGCGACTTATGTTTAAAATCTGATGCATCTGCCCTCAAGTGGTTTTTAGACTGTTAATTGACTTGCTAGCTACTCTGTTGACAGTTTGACAAGAACATACTAGAACATTGTTACTATGACAACTAGTGCAGCCAAATCAGCAAATGCCTGCTGTCTGAACACACACAACTACGATTTGGTCACTTGTAATTTGCTTTTTGATTCAAAAAACAAAACTGATTCCAGTATTAAGGCCTACAGTGTGAACAACGCCTCAAGGAAAACTCCCCCCAAAAACTATCTTTTGGTATTTGTTTCATTAGTCCATTGTTGCCAGTCCTGAAGTGTTTTGCTTGTCAGCAGTCAAATTTTCAACCATGGACTAATGAAACAAATACCAAAAGATGTTTTTTGGGTGCAATCTTCCTTTAAGTTCTTCTCATGCCATTGTTAATTGCAAAACATGTCTCACTGTGCTGATAGGAACTTTCAGAAAGATAACACATGAGGCTTCGAACTGAGGCACTTAGGCACTTGCAATGAGAGGGTTTAGTATTCACTAAACCTGTATGTCTTTCTCACAAGTCAAAACAAATTGATTTCACTAACATTGAAAAGACATAGATATACAGTATATACAATGTTTACAAAGGATAGAGAGGAGGGGGGTGGCAGGAGAAGAGAAGGGGAGGAGAGATTGACTGCTTTGTTCTGACATTTACATATGGGAGCATGACAGACATCAATGTCAATTCTAACCAGTGGTGTAGCACAGTTTTGTGGTTTTATTTTTACAACTAATTTCTTGTAATTCTCTATATTTTATCTTGGGGGGGGGGGGGGGGGTGATTTTTTTGGGGGGGTGATGTTTTTTTTGGGGGGAGTGATTCTAACACTAGGGATAATTAGGCATGAACTTGAAGTTAAGTTATAACATGATTTAGGCTGAAATCTCACAATTCACCTAAAGTTTGTTATTCTTGTTTTACCATAACCCCCCTTTCAGAAATGCATGTTTCCCTTGTTATTTATATTCCTACCTGAACCATGGCATTCAAAGGTGAATTACGGGCTGTCAAGATTTGCATATTCACAGAGAGCTGCATAATTTAGAAAACATTGCCTTGGAATGTGACAACATTCATGAGAGGGTTGGTATGAAAGGGCTCCCACAGGATAATAGATTAATGAAAGCCAAGTCTGACATTTCAGCTGGGTTTACCATCAGGACTCAAAACAACAAAAAGAGATCTGGGTTTGAAACACAATAACCCAACAGAATCCTGACAGGTCCATGTATTATTCATCATTTGTCGGTACCAAATGAGCCTTTATAACACAGAGCGAGTAATTCTATGTTTAGTGTGTTTTCTTAATGGGCTTAAACAAAAATGTGATTTTTTTCAACCGCTTAAATCAGCCATGAAATCACAACAGTAAACCCTTTGCTGGGACCATCATGTATTTGGTTTCATCTTGACTTCAGGCTATCCTTACATAGATACATTCTCATTACCTTAGCAGTTTACTGCTCTAATCTAAAATATTATCCAATTTGTAGAAATAAGTAGTTGTATTATGCTAAATGCAGTCAAGTTAAAATGTAGTGATTTGCAAATTATTATGTGTCTATAGCCATCAACTACCACTAATCCAAGCCAAATTATTATGTGTCTCTAGCCATCAACTACCACTAATCCAAGCCAAATTATTATGTGTCTATAGCCATCACCTACCACTAATCCAACCAAATTATTATGTGTCTATAGCCATCAACTACCACTAATCCAACCAAATTATTGTGTGTCTATAGCCATCAACTACCACTAATCCAAGCCAAATTATTACGTGTCTATAGCCATCAACTACCACTAATCCAAGCTAAATTATTACATGTCTATAGCCATCAACTACCACTAATCCAAGCCAAATTATTACGTGTCTATAGCCATCAACTACCACTAATCCAAGCCAAATGATTTCTTGCTGTTTTCATTTTCTCGACTAGTTGTTCAGTAGCATGTTTCCCTGTCGGAGGAATCGTGATGTGTTGACGTGCATTCAAAGCTTTGTTCTAATGACTATTCAATGACGTATCTGACACGACTCTGTCAAGCACATTGATTTATACTACACTGAAGGTTTAACTTTTTCATTTTTTAAGAATAAAAAGGACCTTCCTACCTGTTTCCCCTGTCGCCAGGATATCACTTTGGCCACTATGTGTTCCAGATGGCTTTGTTGAAAAGGCCTGACCCTCTCCAGTCCTCAAGGACATTTAATGTGGACCAGGCGGAGGGGACATGGCGCTCAATACATATGAAAGCATTGCCTCAAAACAAGATCTTCAAGGATTCTTGAGCACTGGCATACACTGAAAACACATTAGAGCTCAAGGTCTGCTCCCAATGCTCATTGTTATGTAATGATGCTTTGGTGTTAAACTCCCTCAAAACGATCAAGGTCCAGCATACTATGTGTCATTGTCATAACAATGATATAACATTGGTACTTCAATCATGGTACTTCAAACATAATCAAATCATCGCATTGCGATTTATTACAGGTGGTAGGTTCAGTACACATCATTGTATTTGTATCAGAAATTAGGCTGGCCCTCCTTGAAGTCTCGTAGATTGATGCTTTGTGTTCTTTTTGTCTTTGAAGGCCGTTTGCAGAAACTGCTGTCATACCTTGCCTCCTCATTAACCTTCAGAAGTACAGTATAACTTATCAGAATCAGGAATGGCAAACTCTGGAGATTCTTTCCATCTCCACCGAGTCAAAGCTAAATATGTGTTTGTTTTTCAGCTCTCATGTGGAATGGTGCCTGCTAGGGCATCAGGTGGATGTTGGAGAGCATTTTTACTGAACAATGTGTTTGTTTCATATGATTGTGCTTTGCTTTCTGGGTTTTGTGTTGGCTTTTCATGTATTTAAAAAAAAACATTTTAATGTAGGCAGGTCAGTTAAGAGCAAATTCTTATTTACAATGATGGCTTAGGAACAGTGGGTTAACTGCCTGTTCAGGGGCAGAAAGACACTTTTCTACCTTGTCAGCTGGGGGATTTGATCTAGCAACCTTTTGGTTACTGGCCCAACACTGTAACCACTAGGCTACCTGCCACCCCAATAGAGATATGTGTAGTGTAATTGATGTGTATATAGATATGTATAGTGTAATTGATGTGTATATAGATATGTATAGTGTAATTGATATGTACTGTATATAGATGTGTATAGGGTATTTATGTGTATATAGATATGTACAGTGTATTTGATGTGTATATAGATATGTGTAGTGTAATTGATGTGTATATAGATATGTATAGTGTAATTGATGTGTATATATATATGCATAGTGTAATTGATGTGTATGTAGATATAGTGTAATTAATGTGTATACAGATATGTATAGTGTAATTGATGTGTATATATATACACACACACACACACAAGATGTTGTTTTTTAATTTAAAAAATAAAATATTGCTTGTTTTGTTATTATGTAAGGATGCATTATGTAAGGTTGCAATAGCTTTTTGGCCCAAAATAGAAAGAAACTACTAAAGGAACAACATTTCCTGAAAAGATGTAGAACATTCAGTCAAAATACAGCGACCACAGAATGGTTTGGATGGATAACTTTATTGGTGAATTAAGTTCAAAATCAGAACAAGCAAACAATGCAATCTGCTCAACAATGACTGCCAAATCCTCCGATTCTTTTCTAAGGACCGCTCACATCTTAACACATGGAACAGGGAATGTGTTCATCTGATGTCTCATCTTTACAAAAACATGAATGGGCAGCTGCCCTGCTGCGTTTCTACAGCCAACTTTACCTACCAGGCATCTGCTTCTGCCTGCTGAGGTGCCAAAGGACCATCCAAGGTGGTTCAATTAAGACTGTGTGTGTGGCCAAAGAGCTCTGTTTTCATGTCATTCAACAAATGTAAAACTCCTGGAGTTTTCTAAATGGCATCGACACTTGGCTTGGAACCAGTGTTTTGGTCAGAGAACATGAAAACAGAGGTCTTTGGCCAGGTGCACCAGTAGTGGGTTTGGCGTCAAAATGAGAATGCATGAGCAGAAAAGAACCCCATACCTACTTTAAAATATGGTGGTGGATGTTATGGGGCTATTTTGCTTCCACTGGTCCTGTGGCCCTTCGTAAGGTCAACGGCATCATGACATTTACCAGGACATTTTATGCAAAAATCAGGTTGCTTCTGCCAGGAGGCTGAAATTTGGTTACAAGTAGATTTTCCAGCGAAACAATAACCCCAAGCACACAACAAAATCCACAAAGAAATGGTTAATTGACCACAAAATAACACATTTTGCAATGGCCATCTCAGTCTCTGGACTTGAAACCCATTGAAAACCTGTGGTTTGAATTGAGGAGGGCCGTCCATAAGAGCAGACAAAGGATATCAAGGATCTGGAAGGATTATGTAAGGAGGAATGGTCTAAGATCCCTCCCAATGTGTTCTCCAACTCATTTAACATTTGAGAAAAAGGCTCAGTACCATTATCCTCACAAGGTGAGGAATTGAAAGGTACTGAAAACAGGCGTGTCAATAATTTTGACCCCTTCCCTTTTGAGAATTGCTTGTACACAAAATCTCTTTCACTGAGCAATTATATTAGTATAAACATGTACTTTTTGCATACAATACAGCTCAATGTTTGAATTATTTATTTTATACAGTCATTTTTGCTCATCTTCAATCAATGGTGTCAAAAATTTCAGACCCCATTGTATATTGTTAGATGTCAAGCGATAGCTATATTTACAATACCTTCTGGAGCTGAATAAGAGATAGTTCTTGGTGTGTCTTTGGCATCATTAATGGTGAAGACTGTTATTTTATCAAATCAATTCTCTGTAATTGGTATTACGTGATTAAACTAATCATGCACATTTTATTAACTAGGATGTCGGGCCACCACGGAAAATCTTCAGATTACAAAGTTATACTTTTCCGAATATAAATCTTCAGATATTTTAATATTTTATCAAATTAATCTTATATTAATGAATTATTCTTTACCTCATGTCAGTCTCATCTGAGCGTCGTAAATTGTTGGTTATCTGAGCTTACACCGAGGTCTTAACTATTCGCAATCATATAGAGCTATGATTACAATACCTCCTGGAGCTGAATAAGAGATAGCTATGATTACAATACCTCCTGGAGCTGAATAAGAGATAGCTATGATTACAATACCTCCTGGAGCTGAATAAGAGATAGCTATGATTACAATACCTCCTGGAGCTGAATAAGAGATAGCTATGATTACAATACCTCCTGGAGCTGAATAAGAGATAGCTATGATTACAATACCTCCTGGAGCTGAATAAGAGATAGCTATGATTACAATACCTCCTGGAGCTGAATAAGAGATAGCTATGATTACAATACCTCCTGGAGCTGAATAAGAGATAGCTATGATTACAATACCTCCTGGAGCTGAATAAGAGATAGCTATGATTACAATACCTTCTGGAGCTGAATAAGAAAATCAAGACCATTTGATCTTCAGAAGGAACTGCAACTCCAGATAGATTATCAGGGGATTACTTCCAAGCAACACTTTGCATTTAATTCAAAATCACGTTATTTCTCCAGAAAATACTCCACAATATCTTTTTAGGGACAAAAGCACCAACTTTTCAGTGAAGGATAGTGTTTCAAATAGCTTTTTCTTGATGGTTTTGACAAAGTAATTACAAATGATGATATAGGAAAAAGGAGGAAAAAGATGAACGTTTTAAAGGCATGCAACATGCTGTACTGTTGTCCATGACAGTGGTTATAAATGGATTGGCCTTGGCTAAGTGTCTCTCATTTTACAACTAATTGGCAGAAGCTTTAGACCATTCGTCTACTCTTAGTACAGCAAAACTCCAGCCGTAATTGCAGTCAATTGATTGCGGTAAAATCCCCCCATGGACTTGTAACTCAGTATAGTTCCTGTAGGAAGAGATTTCAGAAACATGAACTCTATAGTATTAGATACAACAGGGAACCTTCTAAACTAGAAAAATAAAGTATTTTCTCTATTTTCGATTCAATATTCTTACGTCAAAGTATTTATATTTATGTTCAACACATTAAATTCAACATTGCTGGTTCTCTCAGTTATTTATCTTTTCACACTGCTTTGACAACTACCTGGATTTATTTATTTAATTCCATTCAAAGAAAGTATACTAGGGGAGGGAAATGGTGAGAGGTGTGGTGGTGTATTTGTGAAAGTCTGAAACTAGCTCTCATGATGCGTGTTCATCTCAGCCTGAGCAGACGGTGTCACACTGTTTCACCTTCTCACATCCACTCCATTAACTTCCTTGTTTCTTAACCCTGTGGGATGCTTGGGTGTCAGGGAGAGAGAAAAAAAATGGAAAGAAAAGGCAGCAGCTTTTCAAAGTCTTTAGACAGTCGACTCAGGCAGCACAGGGGAAGAATCAACACACTTCACAAGCTTCCTGCTGTAACAATTTTCACTACTGTCTGCATGTTTTACAAAACCTATATGACATCCACATGGTTGAAGCTATGAATATATTTCTGTGAGATTTGAGCTTTGGGCAATTATCATTCCTAAGACATTCTGTAAGAATGTGTTTGGATTGATTTAATAAATAACTAACTTCATAATGTCGACGTCAAACAATAAGAACGGCCTGTGACATCTTTCCATCGAGTTGCCGTAGAGACCTAGCAACCGGGTTTGATTTAAGAGGGCTCTAAGCGTTATAATCTTTGAGCATTTAAAAATAAACTGATCGTGCAAAAGACACAACGGCAGTCTTTGTAGTAACACACAAGCTGTCATGCGTATAGACGTGTCTGAGTGAGCCGACAAAACTCTAGTATCTACTGCTTATCACAAGCTGTCATGCGTATAGACGTGTCTGAGTGAGCCGACAAAACTCTAGTATCTACTGCTTATCACAAGCTGTCATGCGTATAGACGTGTCTGAGTGAGCCGACAAAACTCTAGTATCTACTGCTTATCACAAGCTGTCATGCGTATCAACGTGTCTGAGTGAGCCGACAAAACTCTAGTATCTACTGCTTATCACAAGCTGTCATGCGTATCAACGTGTCTGAGTAAGCCGACAATACTCTAGTATCTACTGCTTATCACAAGCTGTCATGCGTATAGACGTGTCTGAGTGAGCCGACAAAACTCTAGTATCTACTGCTTATCACAAGCTGTCATGCGTATCAACGTGTCTGAGTGAGCCGACAAAACTCTAGTATCTACTGCTTATCACAAGCTGTCATGCGTATCAACGTGTCTGAGTGAGCCGACAAAACTCTAGTATCTACTGCTTATCACAAGCTGTCATACGTATAGACGTGTCTGAGTGAGCCGACAAAACTCTAGTATCTACTGCTTATCACAAGCTGTCATGCGTATCAACGTGTCTGAGTGAGCCGACAAAACTCTAGTATCTATTGCTTATCACAAGCTGTCATGCGTATCAACGTGTCTGAGTGAGCCGACAAAACTCTAGTATCTACTGCTTATCACAAGCTGTCATGCGTATAGACGTGTCTGAGTGAGCCGACAAAACTCTAGTATCTACTGCTTATCACAAGCTGTCATGCGTATCAACGTGTCTGAGTGAGCCGACAAAACTCTAGTATCTACTGCTTATCACAAGCTGTCATCACAAGCTGTCATACGCGATGTGTCTGAGTAAGCCGACAATCGATGTGTCTGAGTAAGTATCTACTGACTAGTAGTCTCTACTGCTTATCATGCTTATTGCTACTATGATTGGATATAGGCAGTACAACCAAAGATTTGTATAACTAAACCAAGATACACCACAGCTTGCCATGGGAAGAAATGAGTCATAGTGGTTCGACAAGCAAGGAGGTGGGCAGGGCCAAGCCTGCGTCAGCGATATCCTATTGCTGCTTTCTAATATACTTCTGCATATTTACATTAGGGAACGCCTACTCTGTGGCACGTGTGCAATAAATGAATTTGCCTTTGCACTCCTAAACAGCGCACTTTTATTTTATTTTGTAAGGATAAAGTCTACAAAACTTAGTCCCCTCTGTTCATAACATATTCTAGTTTTGGGAACAGAAAAATGTATTGAGATCAAATGTTTAATGAATGATAAAATTGGCAGAATGTCCGCCAAAATCTCTCTCGTTCCATCTCGTTCATTCCTTCTCCTCCCCCTGAATGCCTCTGTGTGGAAACGCCAACAGGATGCTTCACGTGTATACATCCTGTCAATATCTGTCTCATGGTTCTATCTGTGGTACAAGTATCTATGCAACTGATCCAAGCATATCATTCTGAAGTCTGGAGAGACGTGAAAGAGTGCTTTATGCCGTTGGGACTGCCATAAGGATCAGCTCTACATTGCTGCAGTGAGTCAGGTGTCACTACTAGAAACACAGTGAGACATCGGAGGATACACATCTAAATGCATATTATTCATATTTTAGTGAGGGAGAGTTACAACCACAAGGTTATCTTGACTGATGACGTACATTGTCTCATGTATGTCTCAGTAACTGTGCAGTGAGCAGTTTCCGACTTCATATTCCTAAAGAGGTGGTTGTCCACATTTGAAGTGTGACTGTCATGAAGCTCACAGTTAGAGGCTACCTAACATGCACTCTCCCAGTGGGTTGCATTCCTCCACTCTTACTATGCCCTCAAAGGTCAAGTGATTACATGTCTGTCACACAAACATATTCAGACCACACAGGCACAAAAGGTAGTTCAGCTAGCACAGAGAGGAACAGTGAGAGGTGTAGGAAATAGAGAGGCATAGGAAAATTGTTGCTTTTTAGATGTGTAATATGTTATATTTCCACATGTAACAAAATATATATATAATCTCCATGCTATCTGTGGTGGAACAATCAATGTTAAAATGCAAACTGTATTATAGCTGAAATCTTATTTTAGGGTGGAAGAAAATGGAAAACCCACGTGTGTTCCAACCTGCACATCATTTCAGATCCAGCACTCTCCATTTACATCATTTAACAGACACTTTTACACAGAGCAACTTATAGTAGTGAGTGCATAAACTTTCATATTTTTGTACTGGTCCCCATGGTAACTGAACCCACAACACTTTCATTGCAAGTGCCATGCTCTACCAACTGAGCCACACAGGACCACTCCATCTTCCATCAGCACAGCAAGAGTTCTTCGGCTGACCCTATCTGTGGAAAGGGTTCTAAAAGGGTTCTACTTGGAACCAAAAAGGGTTCTTCAAATGATTCTGCTATGGGGACAGCAGAAGGTTCTAGAATGCACCTTTTTTCTAACAGTGTAGCTGTAATGAAGCTTCTAATGTATTCTGCCTGTTCACAATTAGTTAGGGGTTGCAGGTAACATAGCGGTTAGAGTAGCCTAGCAGTTAGACCGTAGGCGTGGCAGGTAGCCCAGCTGTTAGAGGGTAGGGGTGGCAGGTAGCCTAGTGGTTAGAGGGTAGGGGTGGCAGGTAGCCTAGTGATGAGAGCGTAGGGGTGGCAGGTAGACTAGTGGTTAGAGCGTAGGGGTGGCAGGTAGTCTAGCGGTTAGAGGGTAGCAGTGGCAGGTAACCTATCGGTTAGAGGGTAGGGGTAGCAGGTAGCCTAGTGGTTAGAGGGTAGTGGTGGTAGGTAGCCTAGCGGTTAGAGAGTAGGGGTAGCGGGTAGCCTAGTGGTTAGAGAGTAGTGGTGGCAAGTAACCTAGCGGTTAGAGCGTAGGGGTGGCAGGTAGCATAGCAGTTAGAGAATAGTGGTGGCAGGTAGCCTAGCTGTTAGGAGCATTGGCACAGTAGCCAAAAGATCGCTGGTTTGAATACCTGAGTCGGCTAAGTGAAAAATCTGTCGATGTGCCATTTGAGCGTTTAAATCCTAATTGCTCCTCTACGTCCCTCGCTAAATGACTCAAATGTAGTTAGATTACTAAGAACTCAAAGGTTGTTTAAAAGCCATGTGATCTGTACAATTTAAAACCTCATAATGTACCAATGTACTGTAACTTTCTAAGTTAATTCCAAATTAGACCAGTTCATTTGTTTGAAATGGGCTCTAAAACAGGGACCTGGCTATCATCAATATATTTATATTATACCCATCTGTGGTCTCATACAGATGCAGGATCTTTATTTGAGCCAGTTTGCTACAGCAGGAAAATAATCCTGCAGCAACACAAAATGTGGATTTTAATGAATGGACATTTTTGTAGGGGTTGATACATTTTTTATTAGGGCAAATCAAGTCTGACATTTCAAAGTGGAAATTACACACTTTAGAAGCCTTTTTAAAAGTCAAATACATTATATGTTTGCATTTCCTGCTTGCAGAAAAAATGATCAATACCCAAAGAGTGATGAAGATCCTAAATCTGCCACAGACAACACTATTATACTGCTACTACATTGGACAAAAATATAAACGCAACACGTAAAGTGTTTGTCCCGTGTTTCATGAGCTGGAATAAAAAATCACAGAAATGCCCCATACACACAAAAAGCTTATTTATCTCAAATGTTGTGCAGACATTTTTCAGGAAAGGGGGATACCTAGTCAGTTGTCCAACTGAATATATTCAACTGAAATATGCCTTCTGCATTTAACCCAACCCCTCTGAATCAGAGAGGTGAGGGAGGCTGCCATAATCCACATCCACGTCTTCGGTGCCCGGACAACAGTGGTTTAACTGCCTTGCTCATGGGCCAATACATTTTCCGTTAGGGCAAATGAAGTCTGAATTATGTACATGGAAATTACAAACATCAGGAGCCTTTTTAAAACTCAAATACACTATGAGTTTGCATTTCTTGCTGTTTAGGAAAATTCTCAACAACAAAAGAGGGATCAAAATTAGATCCTCCTTTGTACAAGCAGCCATTTCTAAGCACAGAATACTTCTGTTCTGCTTCCAAGGCAATCCCGCCCGCCCCCACCAACCCATTCCAACACACATGCACACACACACACCATGAAGGAAGCTCGAGTATCACATACTGTATACCTTCAGAGAAATGTTGAAAGAGCTATGAAAACTGAGAACCACAAGGGACAAGGACAAAGGGAGTCACAGAGTCTGGCTTCTACGTAGTGGTTACTAAGAACTGGCCACAAAAACAAAAGGGAAGTTTACAAATAGAGCAACTTCCAAAGTGATAATAGCGATTAATTGTTGTATAAAGATTCTATTCAGTTTATTTTGTACAGACGCTCTACAATGATTGATATGTGTGCAAGTCTAATGCCACTTCTAGTATGGTACAGCTATTATCTCAGAGGATTGTGTTGTTTACACAGACAGTCTCTCTGTTCCTTTGTTGATGTTGTTGTGGGTTTCACTTGTTCAAAGAAATCTATTGCCATCAGGGTTTGCATGTCTGATAACATGATGACTTCAAAGGGAGATGACTGGTAGCGTTACATTTACATGTGCTTGTTTATTTGTGTATAAACCAGCAGGCTCTCTGGGGTTTGGATGACTCCAAGCCCATATGAGACCATTTTGGTGTTGCCATTGGGATTGGTTTCTTTGATGTCTTCCAAGCCATGTCAAGATCTGTAGAAGTGAATGCAGGATGGCCATGAATTCAAAGGAGTAATCTGGTTGGGTTTAATAAAAATATATATGTGACATGCAATAATTTCAAAGATTTTACTGAGTTACACTTCATATAAGGAAATCAGTCAATTTAAATAAGTGTATTAGACACTAATCAATGGATTTCACATGACTGGGCAGGGGTGCAGCCACGGGTGGGCTTGGAAGGGCACAGACCCACCCACTGGGGAGGTAGGCCCAGCCAATCAGAATGAGTTTTTCTCCACAAAAGGGCTTTATTAGAGACATAAACACTCCTCAGCACCCCCTCAGACTATCCCGCAGGTGAAGAAGCCAGATGTGGAGGTCCTGGTCTGGCAAGGTTACATGTGGTCTGCGGTTGTGAGGGCGGAAGGACGTACTGCCAAATTCTCTAAAACTACGTTGGAGGCAGCTTATGTTAGTGAAATTAACATGACATTTTCATGCAACAGCTCTGCAGTCAGCATGCCAATTGCACACGCCCTCAAAACCTGTAAATACATTTGTGCACAACATTTGAGAGATGTATGTTTTTTGTGGTATGAAACATTACTGGGATTTTTTTATTCCAGCTCAAGAAACCAACACTTTACGTGTTGCGTTTTATTTTTGTTCAGTGTCGTAGCATTATAATAGTGTTGTCTCTTGAAGATGTAGGATCTTCATCACTCTTTTGTTATTGATTATTTTTTCTGCAAAGCAGGAAATGCAAACATCTAATGTATTTGACTTTTAAAAAGGCTTCGAAAGTGTGTAATTTCCACTTTGAAATGTCAGACTTGATTTGCCCTAACGAAAAACTCCTGCAAAAATGTCCATTCATTATAATCCTGTAATGGTCTTCTTCCTCCTCTGACGAGGAGTCGTAAGGATCAGACCAATGTGCAGCGTGGTAAGTGTCCATAATGATATATTTAATAAATCAACAGAACACTGAACAAAATAACAAAAGTACAAACAACCGAAACAGTCCTGACCAACTAAAATAAAGACATAAAAAAGGAACTAAGGTCAGAACGTGACAAATCCACATAATAATTCACATTTTCTGTTGCTGCAGGATTATTTTCCTGCAAACTGGTTCAAATTAAGATCCAACATCTTTAGTATTGTTTCTCTATACATTCATATCTCTCGGAACATGTTATGACCTCAATGTATTTGCTTCTAATTAAAATATATGTGCATGTTTGAATGTTTTAGCTTCATAAATTAAAACAAAACAATATTCTCAACGATTTTGATTTGGTACATTTTGATTTAGGGTAAATGTAGCACACACTGAGGCAAGCGATATATCGGCAGGAATGGTACAAATATCAACGATGGCATCGTGTACTGAAGAGAACAAGGAACAGACACAGGAAAAGGAAGAGCATCCAGCGCAGTACTCTCCATACTTTCCACACCGGATCATCTTGATCCAAGGACACTGTCACACTGTAGATATAGAGTCAGCTGAGGGTGAACCACATTGAAATGTAACAAACGAAGTGTAATCTAGCCACTCATAGGAAGTGTAATCTAGCCACTCATAGGAAGTGTAATCTAGCCACTCATAGGAAGTGTAATCTAGCCACTCATAGGAAGTGTAATCTAGCCACTCATAGGACGTGTAATCTAGCCACTCATAGGACGTGTAATCTAGCCACTCATAGGAAGTGTAATCTAGCCACTCATAGGAAGTGTAATCTAGCCACTCATAGGAAGTGTAATCTAGCCACTCATAGGAAGTGTAATCTAGCCACTCATAGGAAGTGTAATCTAGCCACTCATAGGAAGTGTAATCTAGCCACTCATAGGAAGTGTAATCTAGCCACTCATAGGAAGTGTAATCTAGCCACTCATAGGAAGTGTAATCTAGCCACTCATAGGAAGTGTAATCTAGCCACTCATAGGAAGTGTAATCTAGCCACTCATAGGTAAGCAGGTCTGTGCAACTTCTGGTACACAGTTCAGGGCTGCCCAACTCTGGTCCCGGAGGGCCGAAAATACTTCTGCTTTTTGTTTCTACCTGATTAGAAGGAGAGGATGAAAACCAGAAGTGTTCCTGCCCTCAGGGATCGGAATTGGCCCTGATATAGTTAGTTTGTGTTTCTGCTGTTTTAGATTATTAAGTGGACACCTCCCCGTTCACATGTACATTATGCAGTAACAGCAGTGTCGACAATTTACAATAAATTGGGTAGCCTTATTTACTAAGCTATGTTTACCTTGTTGAATTGCTTGTAGCAGATATGAGACCTGTTGTTTGAGTCATACAAGGTGTGGACAGTGGTGTTGTCAACGTTGTTGGGGAAGTTGAGGTCTCGTTGAACTGTTTTGTGGTTTCTGTTTTGAGCCGAGATACAAGCCCTGCAGGAAACAACAACTCACACAGCAACTCATAACGGACATAACATAAAAAGTAATGTTATGAAACACAGGTTTCTTTAGAAACATTTGTAAGCACTGATTCCACTAATAGCAATTGATCAGTGGTATAAACAATGTTATATTATATTCCTCAGAGAAAAATAAAAGCGGTAAGCGACAACTTCAGCTACATACAGTACTTACACTCGGAGACAGTCAGCTGAAGACGAAACGCCAACGTTCTGCTGGCTCTTTCAATTGCACACCAGTACCAGCCACTGTCCTCTGCTGTTGCTCCTTTCATACTGACTGTGAATAACCCAAGGTTTTTATCATCCAATATCTGAACATCACTGGTCAGATGTTTAGGTTGATCAGATCGAATGATAACTGTGCAGAAATACCAGTGATAACCCCTGCACCAGAATTTGACCTTGTCCCTGTTGAACTGGTGATACTGGCAGGAGACGTGGACTGTTTCACCAACTACACTCTTCACCTCTGAGGGTCCGGAGAGGGATGAGACTGCTGAAGGAAATCACAAACAAACACATGCATTAAACAATGTGTCTTCATTTAACAGTGATTAAAAATGTATAGTCAATGATTTAAAACAACATACCTTTTAGTAAAGATAAGATGATGAGATTGATCCAAATCTTGGTGGTCATCTTCAACTCAATCTTTATCTGAAATCTATGACTTTAAAGGTTATGGAAGTGGCTACTCTTTGTGGTGACTGGTGAAAGAGTCCTCTGCATTCAGACTGAGCTGTTAGGTCCACCCCTTCCTGTACCTGCTCTCTCTGGCTATTGGGCAGTTCCACACCAGGATACCCAAAATATGTTTGCGCCTTCTCAGGTTGTTCAGGCATTTCAAACAGAAACTTCATTGGGTGGAAGGATGTTGAAATGTTTTATACAATTGTATCACATACAATATTTGAGAAAATCATGATGAAAGTGGCCATTTTAGGCCCTTTTTAGACCTATACATGCCTCCTGTAAGACCTTATTGTGCTGTCATCAGAATGAAGGAGAACAGAAGAAACCAGTGGAACAGGATAACGGCTCCCTCGTAAACTCCCCCTCTGACTGCTCCTGATGATCTTGGAACAGAGGAGCCAGCCCAGCTCAGCCTAGAATCCTACCCAAGCTGCAGATGTTCTTTTCAAAAACGTTCTGGACATTTGTACTTACATAAGGTCATTGTTTGTTTGAAGCTGGTGGGGGTTCTTCAAAACCTTTGCTACCATCAATAACATTCTTTCAGTTAGAACACCCAGCTTGGGTGAAGGTCTTGTTTGCATTAGCATTGGACCCAACACTGAACATTCGACATGGGAAACAAAATGCTGCATCTGTAGTAACTGAGAATTCCAGCCACTCTTCCTATGAACCAGATCAAATCAAATTAAATTGTATTTCTCACTTGCGCCAAATATAACAGGTGCAGGACTTACCCTGAATTCTTACTTATAAGCCCTTAACCAACAATGCAGTTCAAGAAATAGAGTTCTGAAAATATTTACTAAATAAACTAAAGTGAAAACAATCTAAATCAAAATATAACACAAGAAAATGACATAACAATAACAAGGCTATGTACAGGGGATACCAGTTCCCGAGTCAATGTGCCAGGGTACAGCTTAGTCAAAGTTATTTGTAAAGTGACTATGCCTGGGGTGGGGGGTCAATGTGGTCCTAGACTTGGCGCTCCGGTACCACGTGCGGTAGCAGAAATAACAGTCTATGACTTGGGTGACTGGAGTCTTTGACATTTTTTTGGGCCTTCCTCTGACACCATCTAGGACATAGGTCCTGGGTGGCAGGAAGCTAGGCCCCAGTGATTTAATGGGCCTTATGCATTACCCTCTGTAGTGCATTACAGTCAGATGCAGAGAGGTTCCATACCAGGCGGTGATGCAACCGGTCATGCTCTCGATGGTGCAGCTGTAGAACTTTTTGACGATCTGGGGACACATGCCAAGGGGGAAAGGGGGGAAAGGGGGGGGGGGGTGTTGTGCCCTCTTCACAACTGTCTTGGTGTGTTTGGACCTTGATAGTTTGTTGGTGATGAGGACACCGAGGAGCCCCAGTGTTGAGGATCAAAGTGGCAGTGGATGTGTGTGGATATTTTGTTGCCAAACCAGACCACCTGGGGGTGGCCCGTCAGGAAGTCCTGGATCCAGTTGCAGAGTGATGAGCTTTGTGGGCACAGTGGTGTTGAATGCTGAGCTGTAGTCAATAAACAGCATTTTCACAAACGTGTTCCTTTTGTCCAGGTGGGAAAGGGCAGTATGGAATGCATTTGAGATTGCGTCATCTGTGGATCTGTTGGGGCGGTATGTGAATTGGAGTTGGTATAGGGTTTCCGGCATGATGGTGTTGTTGTGAGCCCCGACCAGCCTTTTAAAGCACTGCATGGCTACCGGCTACATGGCAGCAATCATTTAGGCAGGTTACCATCACTTTCTTGGACACATGGATTATGGTGACCTGTTTGAAACATGTTGGTATGACAGACTTGGTCAGGGAGAGGTCGAAAATGTCGGTGAAGACACTTGCCAGTTGAGTACACGTCCTGGTAATCCATCTGGCACCACGGCTTTGTGAATGTTGACCTGTTTAAAGGTCTTGCTCACATCGGCTAGGGAGAGCGTGATCACACAGTCGTACGGAACAGCTCATACTTTAATGCATGCTTCAGTGTTGCTTGCCTCGAAACTAGCATAAAAGGCATTTAGATCGTCTGGTAGGCTTGCGTCACTGGGCAGCTCACGGCTGGGTTTCCCTTTGTATTCTGTCATATTTTTCAAGCTCTTCTACATCGAACGAGCATCAAAGCTGGTGTACTAGGATTCAATCTTGTTCTTGTATTGAAGCTTTGGCTGCTTTATGGTTCGTCTGAGGGCAGAGCAGGATTTCTTATAAGTGTCCGGATTAGTCTCCCGATCCTTGAAAGCAACAGCTCCAGCACCAGCTCTGGGGGCAGATGTTGCCTGTAATCCATGCCTTCTTTTTGGGAAATGTACTTGTGATCACTGTGGTGGCGATGTTGTTGATGCACTTGTTGATGAAGCCAGTGACGGAGGTGGTATACTCCTTAAGAATCCTGGATCATACTCTTGTCAGTGCTAGCAAAACAGTCTTGTAGCGTAGCATCCACGTCATCTGACCACTTCCGTATTGAACGAGTCACTAGTACTTCCTGCTTTCGTTTTTGCTTGTAAGCAGGAATCAGGAGGATAGAATTATGGTCAGATTTGCCAAAGGGAGGGCGAGGTACAGCTTTGTATGTGTCTCTGTGTGTGCTATTAAATGAATGTTTTTAGACAGAAAATCTGCGACTAGGTAGGATTCTAGGCTAACCTGGGCTGGCTCCTCTGTTCCAAGATCATCAGGAACTGTTGGAAGTGGAGGTGGCTGTGGAGCCATACGCTGCCAGGTTAATGGTATTTCAGAATCAAGACATTCCCCATAGACATACTCCATATGTTAGAGCACACTATAAGGAGTATATTGACATCAAGATGTAGGAAAAATGGACACTTTCATCAACAAAAATGTTTTGATACAAATGCAAAAAAACATGTCAAACATAGTTCCTCACAATGACGTTTCTATATGAGAATTTCCAGAACAATAGGAGATACCAAAAATATTTTCGGGCTATCATGGTGTGGAATCACCCTATTCTCAGAAACCAAAACACAGAGAGGAATTCATTGCCGAAACTGGGGGGGCAGACGGATCTTTTGCCCATTTAAAATGATTAACACTGTAAAGACTATAAAACTGATTAATACTGTGCCCCAGGGGACAGACAGAGCTCATGTCCATTGAAACTGATTAAGAACGTGCCCCAGGGGACAGAGAGCTCATGTCCATTGAAACTGATTAAGAACGTGCCCCAGGGGACAGACAGAGCTCATGTCCATTGAAACTGATTAAGAACGTGCCCCAGGGGACAGAGAGCTCATGTCCATTGAAACTGATTAAGAACGTGCCCCAGGGGACAGACAGAGCTCATGTCCATTGAAACTGATTAAGAACGTGCCCCAGGGGACAGACAGAGCTCATGTCCATTGACACTGATTAAGAACGTGCCCCAGGGGACAGACAGAGCTCATGTCCATTGAAACTGATTAAGAACGTGCCTAAAGGGAGAGTCGGTGCTCATGTCCATTGAAACTGATTAAGAACGTGCCCCAGGGAACAGACAGAGATCATTCCCATTAAAAAGGATAAAGAACGTGCCTCAGGGGACAGACAGTGCTCATGTTCATTGAAACTGATTATGAACGTGCGTAAAGGGAGAGTCGCTGCTAATGTCCATTGAAACTGATTAAGAACGTGCCTAAGGGGAGAGTCGGTGCTAATGTCCATTGAAACTGATTAAGAACGTGCCTAAAGGGAGAGTCGGTGCTAATGTCCATTGAAACTGATTAAGAACGTGCCTAAGGGGAGAGTCGGTGCTAATGTCCATTGAAACTGATTAAGAACGTGCCTAAGGGGAGAGTCGGTGCTAATGTCCATTGAAACTGATTAAGAACGTGCCTAAGGGAGAGTCGGTGCTAATGTCCATTGAAACTGATTATGAACGTGCCTAAGGGGAGAGTCGGTGCTAATGTCCATTGAAACTGATTAAGAACGTGCCTAAGCTAATGGGAGAGTCGGTGCTAATGTCCATTGAAACTGATTAAGAACGTGCCTAAAGGGAGAGTCGGTGCTAATGTCCATTGAAACTGATTAAGAACGTGCCTAAAGGGAGAGTCGGTGCTAATGTCCATTGAAACTGATTAAGAACGTGCCTAAGGGGAGAGTCGGTGCTAATGTCCATTGAAACTGATTAAGAACGTGCCTAAAGGGAGAGTCGGTGCTAATGTCCATTGAAACTGATTAAGAACGTGCCTAAAGGGAGAGTCGGTGCTAATGTCCATTGAAACTGATTATGAACGTGCCTAAGGGGAGAGTCGGTGCTAATGTCCATTGAAACTGATTAAGAACGTGGCTAAAGGGAGAGTCGGTGCTAATGTCCATTGAAACTGATTAAGAACGTGCCTAAAGGGAGAGTCGGTGCTAATGTCCATTGAAACTGATTAAGAGTGTTAAGACTATTGAACCTGATTAAGACTGTGTTGAAACAGATTAAGACTGTGGCCAATCAATTTGTATCCCTTTTGGTTATGAAGATCAAATCAAACTTAACATGCGCCAAATACAACAGGTGTAGTAGACCTTACCGTGAAATGCTGAATACAACAGGTGTAGTAGACCTTACCGTAAAATGTTCACTTACCAGCCCTTAATTAACCAACAATGCAGTTTCATGAAAATAGAGTTAAGAAAATATTTACGAAATAAACTAAAGTTAAAAATAAAACAAAAAGTAACACAATAAAATAACAATACCAAGTCAATGTGCCGGGGTCCAGGTTAGTCGAGTTAATTTGTACATGTAGGTAGGGGTAAAGGGACTATGCATAGATAATAATCAGCGAGATATACAATACATATAGTTCATTGTGCACAGGATTAATTCATGGGATTATTTAATGGGTTTAATTCATGGGGGGAAAAAGTGACTCAATAAAATAACAATAATGAGGCTATTTACAGGGGGAACCGGTACCGAGTCAATGGGCGGGGTCCAGGGTAGTCAAGGTAACTTGTACACGTAGGTAGGGGTAAAGGGACTATGCATAGTTAATAATCAGCAATACATACAATACATATAGTTCATTGTGCATGGGATTAATTCATGGGATTAATTCATATGATTCATTCATGGGATTAAATCATGGGTTTAATTCATGGGATGAATGCATAGGATTAATTAATGAGATTGATTAATGGGATTCATTCACAGATTTTCCATTCGCCAATCAGTGTCCCCTCAAAATAAATACACCAGCATGCATGATGCCTCTTGGGGGTGATAATAACATACGGAGGAGGAGAGAATTGATAGTGCAAAGTGCATATCACCGTACTCATATCAACATATGATGTAAATTATCCATTAATTTATAAATGTTACCTTGGACTGCTAATGGGTGATAATAATGCTCAGGCTAAAGCAAAACGAAGATGGCAAAGTATGGACAGGTCTCACTCTGAGAATATTAAAGATCTGCTTGGCTTAGTCTATGCAACATTAACATATTGCAGATGGCAAGGTATCAGAATTGAGATGTCCTTAGGCAGCCAAAACACACATTAATTCTGTAACGACCCGCCACACTGGAGTGAACATCATCATTATTGGTCAGGTGAGGCAGAGTTATCTGTTCCAAAGCGCCTAACGACTTTTTAAGCCTCTTTGGAGGGATGACAATGACTTTCATTAATCCATCCAAGGCCAGTGTTGCTTGCTATAGGATTTGATATGGGTGGGGATCTACTCTGATTTGAAAGAAAACATTGTTTCATTCAAATTGTTTTACACACGTAAATAATGGCTTTAATCTTACTCTGTTCTATTCACAAAGGGCTCGATTCAGACTTAGGAAATGTACACCTTTACTACGCACTGTAGTTGGTACTCAGACTTACCTTATGCAGGTGTGCAACGGGATTTGCAGGCTGGGTTCCCTTTGCACGTGCTGAATACATTTAATTAAACCGTTGAAAACCCTCCCACTTGCTGGCCTACAGATTTTCTCATGGAGTTTGCATTCAATAGGGTTTTCAATACATTTATCTTAAGCCATCCCTTTAAATACGGTTTACCTTTAATTAGCATTTTGTTGACAGACTAGAATACATTGAGAGACTGGGTTCAGAAAATAGGGATCAACAAAAGAAAGCTATGTAAATATATGCATATTTGTCTCAGTTTCAGCACCAACTGGTAGACTATACTTCGATCTTGGAGGTTATTTAGGAATATTTTAGGGTTAGGAAAGTATGTATAAATCATAGAAAACAGGTTTAAACTGGTACATATGGTCTAAGTTCCATCACGTTTCAAATAGGCTACATGTTCTAAATTATTGCACAGTGTAAGCCTAATATGATCCACTATAGCTAGCAACCCTCATTACCAACTACACAGAAAGGTACACAGAATGGAATGAATGTCAGGGATTTCCTCCTCTCATCTGAAGAGGAGAGGCGAGAAGGATCGGAGGACCAATATGCGGTGTGGTAAGTGTCCATGGTTCTTTTAATAAGAAAATATCAACATGAACACAACTACAAAACAAGACACGTGAAAACCCAAAACAGTCCCGTGTGACACAAACACTGCCACAGGAAACAATCACCCACAAAATACCAAAAGAATATGGCTGCCTAAATATGGTTCCTTATCAGAGACAACGATAAACATCTGCCTCTGAATGAGAACGACTCGAGGCAACCATAGACTCACCTAGACAACTAAACTGAACACAACCCCATTGATCTAATAAACCCCTAGAGAAGATGAAACACAATAAATCACCCATGTCACACCCTGGCCTAACCAAAATAATAAAGAAAACTAAGATAACTAAGGCCAGGGCATGACAATGGTATTAAATCATGCAAAATGTAGGCTACAAATGGAAGGAAACTAAAAACTTAAAAAAATTATGTGGTATTATTACTGACAGTGGCTCCATATAGTGGCTATTATTTAACATGATACAAATTGTAAAATAAAATGGAGAAAGCCCGGGTCTCCAAATTTCATCACTGCAATTTATGAGTGCATACAATAACAATTCGGAATAATGCCAGATATATTTATAGACTACAGCTTCTTCAGGCTAGGCGTCCTGCTAGCTGGACAACTTTCGGTGAAACTGGAGGGCACACAGTTCAAATAAATAATCATTAAAATTATGGATATTAAACATTTAGGTACATACACGTGTCTTATATCGGTTGAAAGCTTAAATTCTTGTTAATCTAACTGCACTGTCCCATTTACAGTAGCTATTACAGCTAAAAAATGCCATGTGATTGATTGAGGACGGCACCCCACCTCAAAATATTTTTCAACCGGCACAGGTTTCATAAATTCACAAATATTCACAAATATTCACATACTTTTTGAAAATCTTCATCTGATTTGTCATCCAAAGGGTCCCCTGTTAAGACTAGGCATAATACTGCCCCCTTTGGATGAATTGCGTGCCCATAGTAAACTGAAAAAAATCTGTCCAAAATTGCTAACATATGCATATAATAATTATTATTGGATAGAAAACACTCTAAAGCTTCTAAAACCGTTTGAATTATGTCTGTAAGTACAGCAGAACTCACAGGGCAGGCAATCTCCCAAACTAGTTTTGGAAACCTGAAAGTTGGGGCAACTTTGACGTCATCGCCCCCACCCTTCCCAACCAGCTATGGATCTGGAAACACTTTCTATGTCTTCCACTAGATGTCCTCATTCAGTAGAGCGTTTAATTGTGCAAATCCCGTGAGCTTTGACCCTTTGGGAGGCAAAAGAGAGGGTGTCGCGAGAAAATACATATGCATTAGGGCGCGAATTGGACACAGACCTTCCTCTGTTCCAGCTTGCCTGAGAAGAAGTGCTTTTGTCCGGTTGAATCGCCAATTGTTTTGTACGTTTATAACATCCTAAAGCTTGATTCTGCACTTAGTTTGACTAGTTTAGTCGACATATAATATGTAATTTTGAAGTTTTGATGCGCAACTGTTCGGGACCAGAAGTCATTTTGGATGCATTTCAGCTGAAAGTGGCAGCAGATTCTAATATAAAGACAC
The DNA here is from genome assembly GCF_036934945.1 of Oncorhynchus masou masou. Classification (NCBI taxonomy): domain Eukaryota; kingdom Metazoa; phylum Chordata; class Actinopteri; order Salmoniformes; family Salmonidae; genus Oncorhynchus; species Oncorhynchus masou. The sequence goes on along the minus strand of NC_088221.1, from coordinate 43,605,296 downwards.
ACAAACTGAAACAAAACGATGTATTGGGTAAGTATGACTCCTTCCACTACATTCTGATCGAAGACCATCAAAGGTATGGGAATATTTATGTTGTAATTTTGTATTTCTGTTGACTCCAACATAGCGGAGAAATATTGCTTTCTCCTGTCCTATCCGGTGTCCTGTGTGAATTTAAGTATGCTCTCTCTAATTCTCTCTTTGTCTCTTTCTTTCTCTCTCTCGGAGGACCTGAGCCCTAGGACCATGCCTCAGGACTACCTGACATGATGACTCCTTGCTGTCCCCAGTCCACCTGGCCGTGCTGCTACTCCAGTTTCAACTGTTCTGCCTGTGATTATTATTATTTGACCATGCTGGTCATTTATGAACATTTGAACATCTTGGCCATGTTCTGTTATAATCTCCACCCAGCACAGCCAGAAGAGGACTGGCCACCCCACATAGCCTGGTTCCTCTCTAGGTTTCTTCCTAGGTTTTGGCCTTTCTAGGGAGTTTTTCCTAGCCACCGTGCTTCTACACCTGCATTGCTTGCTGTTTGGGGTTTTAGGCTGGGTTTCTGTACAGCACTTTGAGATATCAGCTGATGTACGAAGGGCTATATAAATAAATTTGATTTGATTTGAGTCATGATGCGCGCACACACGAATTTCCAAGCAGGTGTCCTTGTAATAAAAATGTTATTTCTTACTCGCTTTGGAAGAAACAAACCTTAAACCTTGAACAAATACTACTGACACCCAGTGGAAGCTATAGGAAATGCAGATTCTAGATTACTTAATACTTACAGTAGATGTTGACTTGTAAAAAATTCAAAGCAGTATAGGCAGCATACATGGTTAATATTTGCCAATTCTTAATCTTCCAAAGTGGAAGACTCTCCTTCTCTCCCAGCAAACATTATTTCTGAGGCCATCTGAGCTGAGATTCATTTTGCCATACTGATTGATTGTGGTAAGGAGCCACACATGCAAAGCTATTTATTTGTTGTGTCCCTCCCCCAATTTGCACGTGGCTGGGGTAGAGTGTGGGAAAATACTGATTTTTTTACAATGTATAAAAAGAATGTATCAAAAGAATGTATTGTAAAAACATTGTACAGGTTCCCGCAAGACATTGCGTAGTTTCGCAAACTACAAAGAGTAAAGACTGTGAGAAAAGCGGAAGACAGGCAGATAGGCAGGTGGATAGACAGATTCTTGATGCTATTTTGAAACAGCAGGCTCAGGAAGGAGGAAGACAGAGTGAAGGCACACAGAACACACTTTTACTTGTTTTTACCTACACACACACTTTTATTACCCTTGGGTCCGAACACCACATATGTAATATAAATGTGTTCTTTTACATGTTCTTCACAGAAAATGAGCCAAGGCCAATGAGTCTCAGGTTGAAAAATAATTCATTGTGGCATTTTTCAATTAGTAAACATTGAATATGGGTCCCACAGACCCAAACACCACACAAGGTTTAACTGGGGAAAAGGGTCTGCAATACATGTCATGTTGATATGATTTTCAGCTTGCTTTCATATGACTGGTTTCATATTTCTCTCCAGGGATCAAAAATAAAAATAATCTAAAACAATTGCTATGTGTATTTACAATTCCTTTACGCATTTACTCATTTACCTAGCTCTTATCAATAGCTCTTATCGATGTATACATTACAGTGCATGGATATTTTATCAGAGAAAAGAAAGAGGATGCTTTTTCCACTTGAAACTAGCAGGTATTATTCAACCTCATTCATGGTTTCCTCACACGTAAACCTGGTGGGATTATTAGAGAATTTAGTTAAGGGCAGAATATGACATACACTATATATACAAAAGTATATGGACACCCTTTCAAATTAGTGTATTCGGCTATTTCAACCACATCCAATGCTGACAGGTGTATAAAATCGAGCACACAGCCATGCATTCTCCATAGACAAATATTGGCGGTAGAATGGCCTTACTGAAGAGTTCAGTGACTTTCAATTCGGCATAGGATGCCACCTTTCCAAAAAGTAATTTGGTCAAATTTCGGTCCTGTCAGAGCTGCCCCAGTGAACTGTGTGTTGTTATTGTGAATTGAAAATTCCTAGGGGAAACAACGGCTCAGCCGGCGAAATGGTTGACCACGAAGTGGTAAGCTCACAGATTGGGACTGGTGAGTTCTGAAGCACGTAGCGTGTAAAAATCATATTTCCTCGATTGCAAAACTCACTACCGAGTTCCAAACTGCCTCTCGAAGCTATGTGAGCACAATAACTGTTCATCAGGAGCTTCATGAAATGGGTTTCCATGGCCGAGCAGCCACACACAAGCCTAAGATCACCATGAGCAATGCCAAGCGTCGACTGGAGCAGTGAAAACGTGTTCACTGAAGTGATGAATCACGCTTCACCAGCTGACGTCAGACAGATGAATCTGGGTTTGGCAGATGCCAATAGAACGCTACCTGCCCCAATGCATAGCGCCCACTGTAAAGTTTGGTGGAGCAGGAATAATGGTCTGGGCTATATTTCATGGTTCTGGCTAGGCCCCTTAGTTCCAGTGAAAGGAAATCTTAACGCTACAGCAAACAATGACATTCTAGATGATTCTGCGCTTCCAACTTTGTTGCAAAGGTTTGGGGAAGGCCCTTACCTATTTCAGCATGACAATGCCCCTGTGCACAAAGCAAGTTCCATACAGAAATGATTTGTTGAGATCGTTGTGGAAGAACTTGACTGGTCTGCACAAAGCCCTGATCTCAACCCCATTAAACAACTTTGGAATATATTGGAACCCTGACTGCGAGCCAGATCTAATCGCCCAACATCAGTATCCAACCTCATTAACACTCTTGTTGCTGCAAGTCCCTGCAGCATTGTTCCAACATCTACTGGAAAGCCTTCCCAGATAAGTGGAGGCTGTTATAGCAGTGAAGTGGGGACCAACTCAATATTCATGCCCATTCGTGTTAGCGGCTAAGCATGACTCCTACACCATCATTAAGTTTGCTGACAACACAACAATGGTAGGCCTGATGACCGACAATGATGAGACAGCCTATAGGGAGGAGGTCAGAGACTTGGCAGTGTGGTGCCAGGACAACAACCTCTGCCTTAACGTGAGCAAGACAAAAGAGATGATCTTGGACTACAGGAAAAGGAGGGGCGAACACGCCACCATTCACTTCGACAGGGCTGTAGTGGAGCACGGTCGACATCACCAACAAACTATCATGGTACAAACACGCCAAGACAGTCGTGAAGAGGGCACGACAGCACCTTTTGGCCCTCAAGAGACTGAAAAAATGTGGCATGGGTCCCCAGATCCTCAAAACCTTCTACAACTGCACCATTAAGAGCATCTTGATCTGTTGCATCACCGCCTGTTATGGCAACTGCTCTGCATCCAACCGTAAGGCGCTACAGAGGGTAGTGTGTACGGATCAGTACATCACTGAGGCCAAGCTTCCTGCCATTCAGGACCAATATACTATGCGGTATATAAAAAATTGTCAGAGACTCCAGTCCCCCAAGTCATAACCTGTTCTCTCTCACGGCATGTGGTACCGGAGCGCCAAGTCCAGGTCCAAAAGGCTTCTTAACAGCTTCCACCCCATAGCCATAAGACTGCTGAACAGCTAATGAAATGGTAACCCAGACTATTTACATTCACATCACCCCCCTTTGTGTTTACACTGCTACTACTTACTGTTTATTATCTGTGCATTGTTACTTTACCCCTACCTACATGTACAAATTGCCTCGACTAACCTGTACCCCCACACATTGGTATTGTTATTTTATTGTGTTACTATTTCATATTTTTTTTTTACCTTAGTTCATTTCCTAAATATGTCTTGAACTGCGTTGTTGGTTATGGGCTTGTGAGCATTTCACTGTATTTGGCGCATGTGGCAAATAACATTTGATTTGATTTGATTGAGACGTTTGACAAGCAGGTGTCCAAATACTTTTGGTCATGTAGTGATTAGTGTTGTTAGACTCATCAAAGTGTTATGTGTTCAGGTGGAACATTTATTTAAAGTGATACATTGCTAATGGAAATGAATGTACATGAGTAATAGGGCTATGGTGATACCAGTATTGCAAAAAATAAATCCATTGCAAAAATGTAAACACAAAGCAGACCAAACTCTTTGGTCCTTTACAAACCTGCTGTATGTAAAGTATGTGTGTTCTATAGCATGGAAAAAAACATATTTGTGACTCTCGATGACAACATAATTCTTCTCCTAAAGAAGTTAAATCTGCTTTGTTTTTAGTTTCCTTGCCATGATAGTAACAAGTATCTCCATACTGGTATTGTCCAGACACTAACGCATAATGTCGCTCTATTTTCATTTCAATGTTGTGTATGTCTGATCATGCAGCGACTGTTCTGAACTGGTGTGGCTCATGTGAGCATTCTAGTCATCGCTCTCTCCCACATTAGAATTTACAGTCTCAGCAGATCCAGTGTCAGATAAGCCAGATGGTAGACTGTATCCTCAAGGTATACTGGATATATTTATATTGTTCCCTGAATTCATATATGGAAAAAAAGACTGCAGTGAGCCTGGGATGTGTACAACATTATATCGATCAGTTAGCACTGTGAGCAACCATATACCTTATGATCGTTCTGTTGATGATCAATACAATATTCCTTTCAAGTCTTTGAGAAAATGTTCACTAGTATGGAGTGAAAAAACTAGGCTTTAAATCTATAAACAGTTTCCCTGATCACAAACCACAGTCAAGATGGCTTCCCTCTTCGTTTCCATTTTACTCAAACTAGGAAGTGACCTCACACCAGGAAGTGTGGCTTGGGAGTGACCAGCGAAGAGTCCAGCCCACCTACACTCTTAGAAAAAAAGTATCCAAAAGGGTTCTTCGGCTGTCCCCATAGGATAAGCCTTTTTGGTTTCAGGTAGAACACTTTTGGGTTCCATGCAGAACCATCTGTGGAAAGTGATCTACATTGAACCCCAAAAGGTTCTATCTGGAACCAAAATGGTTCTACCTGGAAACAACTGGGTTCTTCAAAGGGTTCTCCTATTGGGACAGCTGAAGGACCCTTTTATGTTCTAGATAACACCTTTTTTTCAAAGAGTGTCTCAAGGAACCTTCATAAAATTATATGAACTTAGTAAAGAATAAATTCAGGGTTCCCACAACCGGCAAATAATTTACATAACCTAAAGGCACACTAAATATATATAATTTGTCTTCAATGACTGATGTTAACATCTGTTTCTTCTGTTTTGTTTCTTGAAGTTGAATATTATATGTAGGGTCATGTTTCCTTGTTGTGATGCTTCCACTGACCTGCACATGAAGGTTATCTGTCTATGTCCACATTTGCTGAGAAATGACTGTATGAGTAATGATAATGCCGGACGGAACAAATTAATTAATCAATTTCTCATTTGAAATGCCAGGCATGTGTAGTTACAGTATCAAGAGGACACTCATACTTCTGGATGTCTTTTTTGTCACACTTCATTACAGTTCCATTTAGTCTAATTATAAGACATGAATCTTGATAATTGTTTTCATTTTTGTGGTTCATTAGGCTTTGTTATAACCAGTCTTGTTAGCCGAGCTTGAGCTTGCACTTATTTTGATCATTGGATGAATTCTGCTGCTTGACACTGTCTTACAGTACCAAAACATCTTCGCCCTTCAAAATTGTATTTTCAAGAAGATAGTAATTACAATTTTCTTGCCTTTCACCAATTGCAATTGAACATACTGTACACAGGTTATAGTTCATATTCACGTTTCAGAAAAGATTCTGGTATCAGACCATAGCTAACAGTATGTCTGAGAAATGCTAGACCAGGGGTTCACGTAACAGCTCGCCAGAAAAGAGACCTTCTGTCCTCATTAAAACACGACTCAACCACCTGGTCTCCTGGACAGGAAGTGAAATTGATAATAATAGCATCACTTACTTGGTATGGGGCCATTTACAGTATATTTGACATTTGACCCAAGTATCATACTGTCCATGATGTAAAGGGCCAGTTGGCTTACAGTTGAAGTCGGAAGTTTACATACACTTTGGTTGGAGTCATTAAAACTTGTTTTCCAACCACTCCACAAATGTCTTGTTAACAAACTATAGTTTTGGCAAGTCGGTTAGGGCATCTACTTTGTGCATGACACAAGTAATTTCTCCAACAATTGTTTACAGACAGATTATTTCACTTATAATTCACTGTATCACAATTCCAGTGGGTCAGAAGTTTACATACACTAAGTTGACTGTGCCTTTAAACAGGTTGGAAAATTCCAGAAAATTATGTCATGGCTTTAGAAGCTTCTGATAGGCTAATTGACATCATTTTAGTCAATTGGAGGTGTACCTGTGGATGTATTTCAAGGCCAACCTTCCAACTCAGTGCCTCTTTGCTTGACATCATGGGAAAATCTAAAGAAATCGTACAAGACCTCAGAAAGAAAATTGTAGACCTCCACAAGTCTGATTCATCCTTGGAAGCAATTTCCAAATGCCTGAAGGTACTATGTTTATCTGTACAAACAATAGTACACAAGTATAAACACCATGGGACCACGCAGCCGTCATACCGCTCAGGAAGGAGACACGTTCTGTCTCCTAGAGATGAACGTACTTTGGTGCGAAAAAGTGCAACAACAGCAAAGGACCTTGTGAAGATGCTGCAGGAAACAGGCACAGAAGTATCTATATCCACAGTAAAACAAGTCCTAGATCAACATAACCTGAAAGGCTGCCCAGAAAGGAAGAAGCCACTGCTCCAAAACCGCCATAGAAAAAAAACATTCTATTGTTTGCAACTGCACATGGGGACAAAGATCATACTTTTTGGAGAAATGTTCTCTAGTCTGATTAAACAAAAATAGAACTATTTGGCCATAATGACCATCATTATGTTTGGAGGAAAAGGGGGAGGCTTGGAAGTCGAAGAACACCATCTGAACAGTGAAGCACGGGGGTGGCAGTATCATGTTGTGAGGGTGCTTTGCTCCCAGAGGGACTGGTGCATTTCACAAAATAGATGGCATCATGAGGTGGGAAATTATGTGGATATTGAAGCAACATCTCAAGACATCAGTCAGGAAGTTAAAGCTTGGTCACAAATGAGTCTTCCAAATGGACAATGACCCCAAGCATTCTTCCAAAGTTGTGGCAAAATGACTGAAGGACATCAAAGTCAAGGTATTGGAGTGGCCATCACAAAGCCCTGACCTCAATCCTATAGAAGATTTGTGGGCAGAACTGAAAAAGCATGTGCGAGCAAGGAGGCCTACAAACCTGACTCAGTTTCACAAGCTCTGTCAGGAGGAATGGGCCAAAATTCACCCAACTTATTGTGGGAAGCTTGTGGAAGGCTACCCAAGTTAAACAATTTAAAGGCAATGCTGCCAAATACTAATTGAGTGTATGTAAACTTCTGACCCACTGGGAATGTGATGAATAAAATAAAAGCTGAAATAAATCATTCTCTCTACTATTATTCTGACATTTCACATTCTTAAAATAAAGTGGTGATCCTAACTGACCTAAGACAGGGAACGTTTACTAGGACTAAATGTCAGGGATTGTGAAACAATGAGTTGAAATGTATTGAAAAAGTATATTTTCTGTTTCTGTTTTCTTTAGTGTAATATTCTGTTTTCACAAAATATGTGAAGAAACACAATAGCTAATGTTTTAACACACATGAATTCAAACAGAGTAATATTATTGTGTTTTATTTAGTCAGCCCTTTTTCAGTTTGTACTTTCTCCCTCTTTGTTTGAGAAGAGAGTAAAGGGAATGTTGTGAGTTCACTCTGCCGACGGCTCGGCTATAAAAAGTCTCAATGCAGAGAGAGGGTGACTCACAGCGAGGTGCAGTGCCATCACAGTGTTGTGGGTATAATTTAGAGGGGGCTAAACTCCCCACTGGGAATTTTAAATGAAAGCCAGCTGACACTGACAACTTAGGTTTCGTCTTCATAATTGAATCTCACTTTTCACTGACACAAAATGAAAGAAACTTGCAGTATGCTTAAATTATGCTCCCTTATGCCTACTGACAGTCATTTTCTTAGTGATATACTGTAAGATAATCCAAGGTGCACTATACATGTTAGTGGAAACGTTTTCAAAAAAAGTTACATCATATTAATTGCTCAGGCTGAGAGGGCATGGATGGACAATTTCTTAATGTGCTGTACAAAGGCAAGATTAGCTGATTGTCTGGCAGTATTGGATCTCTTGAGGGAAATTAACAAGCATTATACCACTGAACCATAGTCCTGTCCTGGTTCATAGCCATCAGGACCCTTCTGAGAACAGAGTAATTTCCCAATATGATTATGTAAAAGAACTGCATCTATTTTTTTAAATAAATTGAAAGATGTAAGATTGTTTAAAACAATATGACCCGTAAGGGGGGCAAAATGAACATTGGTCATAAATACCTGAAATGTTTCAGCTACAGTGTATATCCAAAGATAAAGTATACAGCAGTGCTGGCCACCGAAGCAGCTCGTTCAGATCCATGGATTTTAGCAAAATTACTTTTCTATCCACTTGGTTTTTGTGGGATTTTTTTGAGCCGGCCATAACAAAGAGTACATTTCTCTATATTTGACAGGTAGAGCCATTGAGCAGGAAAAGCTTTAACAATGGGGGAATGCATTTGGCCGATTCAGGTATTATGACAAATCTCCTTCAAAATGAGACTGCGTTTCAAGACCCTGAGTGAATCCAGCCACCTGCCATGAATTTCTCATTTCTGTGGAAAATATGGAATTCCTGAGAAAACACAAAATCCCATTTCACCGCTGCTAAAATCTAGGGAAAAGAGTGGAAGGAATGTGAGTTTTATTCAGTACATTTAGTTATTATCACTATATTTTTATATATTTTTTATTTTTAAGGGGCAGATCAGATTTAATAATGCAGATAGATTGTGGCTTCTATCAATGTAATTTTCTGCATCTTTTCCAATCCCCCATATACATTTTATATATATTCCTTCTTTATTATTTCCCCTAACTGTCACGCCCTGGCCATAGAGAGGCTTTCGTTCTCTATTTTGGTTAGGCCAGGGTGTGACTAGGGTGGGCATTCTTCTTTCTTTATTTCTATGTTTTCTATTTCTTTGTTTTTGGCCGAGTGTGGTTCTCAATCAGAGGCAGCTGTCTATCGTTGTCTCTGATTGGGAATCATACTTAGGCAGCCTTTTTCCCACCTGTGTTTTGTGGGTAGTTGTTTCCTGGATAGTTTATTTGCCTTACAGAACTGTTCGTTTTTTCACTTTGTTATTTTGTTCGTGTGCCTGATAAATAAAAATTATGAACACTTTCCACGCTGCGCTTTGGTCCGATCCTCATTCTGACGAGAGACGTCACAGAACTACCCACCACCAAAGGACCAAGCAGCGTGGCCAGGAGGAGCAGGGATCCTGGGCCCCGGGGAAGAGTGAGTGGAGGACCTCATGGACATGGGAGGAAGTTATGGCAGGGGACAAGCCCTGCCATGGAAACAGGCGGAAACAGCAAGGGAGGAACGGCGGCGATACCAGGAGTCACGGCAAAGAAGCAAGCACGAGAGGCAGCCCCCAAAATTGGGAGGGGGCACATGGGGAGCGTTCAGACTCCTCGTGCTTACTGAGGGGAGTGAGTGACCGGTCAAGCACCATGTTATCCGGTTCTGCGCACCATGCCTTCAGTGTGCATCCACAGCCCGGTGCGCTCTGTGCAACTCCCCGCAGTGGCCGTGCGAGAGTGGGCATTCAGCCAGGACGGATTGTGCCGTATCAGCGTTCCTGGTCTCCGGTGTGTCTCTTCGGCTCAAGTTATCCTACGCCAGCTCTACGCACGGTGTCCCCGGTTCGCCAGCAAAGCCCAGTGCAGCCTGTTCCAGCTCCTCGCACTTGCCGGGCTAAGGGGGGTATCCAGCCAGGACGAGATATGCCAGCTCTGCGCTCCAGACCTCCGGAGCACCTCCACGGTCCAGTTGTCCTGCGCTGGCTTTACGCACTATGCCTCCAGTGTGCCGTCACAGCCCAGTACGTCCTGTGCCAGCTCTCCACACTCACCTAGCTAGAGTGGGTATACAGCCAGGACGTGTTGTGGCAGCTCCACTCACTAGGCTGCCAGTACGTCTCCTCAAACCTGGTCCGGCTCCACGTAGGAAGCCTCCAGTGGCCCGAAGCCTCCAGTGATGATCCGTGGCACGAAGCCTCCAGTGATGATCCATGGCACGAAGCCTCCAGTGATGATCCATGGCACAGAGCCTGCAGTGAGGAGCCATGGCACGAAGCCTCCAGCGTTGATCCGCAGACCGGAGCCCCCAGTGACGTTCCCCAGTCCCGGAAAAACATCCCCACAGGATGATGCTGCCACCAACATGCTTGACTGTGGGGAAGGTGTTCTCAGGGTGTTGGATTTGCCCCAGACATAGCATATTCCTTGATGGCCATAAAGCTCAACTTTAGTCTTATCTGACCAGAGCACCTTCTTCCATATGTTTTGTTTGGGAGTCTCCCACATGCCTGTTGTCAAACACCAAACGTGCTTGCTTATTTTTTCTTTCTGCAATGGCTTTTTTCTGGCCACTCTTCCGTAATGCCCAGCTCTGTGGAGTGTACGGCTTAAGGTGGTCCTATTGACAGATATTCCAATCTCCACTGTGGAGCTTTGCAACTCCTTCAGGGTTATCTTGGTCTCTTTGTTGCCTCTCTGATTAATGCCCTCCTTGCCTGGTCCGTGAGTTTTGGTGTGCGGCCCTCTCTTGCCAAGTTTGTTGTGGTGCAATATACTCTCATTTTTTTGTAATGGATTTAATGGGGCTCTGTGGGATATTCAAAGTCTCTGATATTTTTTTATAACCCAATCCTGATCTGTACTTCTCCACAACTTTGTCCCTGACCTGTTTGGAGAGCTCCTTGGTCTTCATGGTGCCACTTGCTTGGTGGTGCCCCTTGCTTGCAGACTCTGGGGCTTTTCAGAACAGGTGTATATATACTGAGATCATGTGACAGATCATGTGAGACTTAGATTGCACACAGGTGGACTTTATTTAACTAATTATGTGACTTCTGAAGGTAGTTGGTTGCACCAGATCTTATTTAGGGGCTTCATAGCAAAGAGGGTGAATACATATGCATGCACCACTTTTCCATTTTTTTATTATTTTGAATTTTTTTGAAACAATTTCACTTACATTTACATTACATTTAAGTCATTTAGCAGACGCTCTTATCCAGAGTGACTTACAAATTGGTCAATTCACCTTCTGACATCAGTGGAACAGCCACTTTACAATAGTGCATCTAAATCATTTAAGGGGGGGTGAGAAGGATTGCTTTATCCTATCCTAGGTATTCCTTGAAGAGGTGGGGTTTCAGGTGTCTCCGGAAGGTGGTGATTGACTCCGCTGTCCTGGCGTCGTGAGGGAGTTTGTTCCACCATTGGGGGGCCAGAGCAGCGAACAGTTTTGACTGGGCTGAGCGGGAACTGTACTTCCTCAGTGGTAGGGAGGCAATCACTTCAGTAATTGGACAATTTTGTGTATGTCCATTACATGAAATCCAAATAAAAATATATTTAAATGACAGGTTGTAATGCAACATAATAGGAAAAACACCAAGGAAGATGAATACTTTTGCAAGGCTCTGTACACCTGTCAGCAACATGTCTAGCTAAAGCAGCCAAATCCACTCATTTGTCCACATACGTTTGTATATATACCTCAACTGGTATGCAACCAGCCCTGGAGTTTTCCCGGACTTGAAGGCTTTAATTGCATCTGGAATTCCCTCCTCTGTAATCAGGCCTTCACATCAGTGTTTCTGTACAGCTGTTCATTTTACACTATTAATAGAAAAACAATCCTTAAAATTAACTTCAGTTAGTGGAAATGGAGGAGACTGAAATGAAAAGGTCTTTGCTTCCTCTTTCAAATTATTGTTTGGGGAATCAGGGATGACTCTGTCCTTTGTAATACATTTTTGTTAATTATTTTTTTGTAGCATTTCTATGTTGAAGATTTAGAAAAATATTTGGTGCATTTTTCCCCATATTCTATCCTGTTTGCTTAATTTTTTATAATATATGTCACTAGATCTTACTTGCATACATTTTTCCTCCAACTTATTTTGTGCCTCTGTTTATTTTTATTGTTATCTTTCTGTTCTGTTAGTTCCTCTATTTCTTTTTTTAAGATGAACACTTTTGACCTAAAAATTGTTTTTTGTTTTAAAGATAAGAACTGAATTGCATGGCCTCTAAAGGCACATTTAACAGTGTCCTATACAATAATTGGATCTACTGTACCTATGTTATGTAGGAAAAAGTAAGTTATTTATTTTTCTGTCTCGATTAAAAACAATTTGTCATCCAGTAGGCTTTAATTACAGTTCTAATGTCCTCACCCTTTTGCAGAAATACTGTAAATGTAATGTATTCACCTGGAGTCAGGAAGCAGGTGCAGAAGGTGAGTTTAATAATTATAAAAGGCAGATAAAAAGAACAGGAGAACGAGACATAACCGACACTGCCCTTGACAGAGGCTACTGAGGGTTAAATAAAGGGATATTAATCAAGGTGATGATGAGCTCCAGGTGTGCATAATGATGGGGAGGAGGTGTGTGCAATGACGCTACCAGGACCGGTGGTTAGTAGACTGGCGACTTCGAGCCCTGGGGAGGGGGAGTCGGCGTGATAGTAAGAGAAATGTGTACACCAATTATTTGATTGTCTGACAGCATTCTGTCCCCTATCAAAACTCTTTTAACTGTTGGTGCCAGCGAGAAATGACATAAGAAAGTAGTAAAGACGACTAGCTTCATTGAATCTCCGCCATGTATACCTCAGGGGTTTTAAAGCCTCCATATATGCACTCGTTCCTTTATATCTATAATATTCGTAATTTCCTTAGGTGCACGAGGGTGATAGTTTCATAGTGGGATTTCCTGTACGGTCCATTGAGGTACTTAAAAGCGTATAATAATCTCCCACCATAATAATTGAGTAATTTATTGAGTAATGTATTGCCTGTAAGCTCGATAAATTATTCTATATATTTTCTAAGATGCGTGGATCCTCATTATTTGTATCAATTAGTTTAAGGAACCAAATGTGTTTATGGTCTAACAGCATATTTAATAGGATCCACTTTACTCGCGGATCTGTTTGAACAGTGCACATTCAGATCAACATTTTTGTTAATTAATATTAATACCATGAATCATTTTGAGTCCATTTTCTATACAACTTCTTCTAAAGTTGAATGGAAAAGTTTCTTCTTTTAGCCACGTAAATACTTATCGTCTTTTCTTATTATCTGCTAAGCCATTACAATTCTAACTACCTATACATCTTTCAACACTTAACATAATGAGATACACGTTTGAATGATATTTATCATAATATGTGTTCAGTGGTGTAAAGTACTTAAGTAAAAAATAATTTAAAGTACTACTTTTTGGTTATCTGTACTTCACTTTACTATTTATATTTTGGGCAAGTTTTACTTTTACTTCACTACATTCCTAAGGAAAATAATGTACTTTTTACTCCATACATTTTCCCTTACACCCAAAAGTACCAGTTACACCATGAATGCTTAGCAGGACAGGAAAATGGTCCAATTCACACACTTATCAAGAGAACATCCCTTATCATCCCTACTCACTCTGATCTGGTGGACTCACTAAACATAAATGCTTCGTTTGTAATTTATGTCTGCGTGTTGGAGTGTGCCTCTGGCTATCCGTGTATAGAACATGGTGAGGTCTGGTTTGCTTAAAATAAGGAATTTGAAATGATTTGTACTTTTTCTTTTAATTTTGATACTTAGCAATGACATGTATTTTTGATACTTATTAAGTATATGTAAAACCAAATACTTTTACTGGGTGACTTTCACTTTTTCACTCTTGAGTCATTTTCTATTAAGGTATCTTTACTTTTACTCAAGTATGACAATTTGGTACTTTTTCCACCACTCTACATATTTGTAAACTTACCATTGAGAAGTACCATGATAATTGAGTGTCCATATGGTGGTACCATGCTATTTGCACTGTTAAGCATACTGTATCTGTTATGTCTGACTATGTATGTAGGTAGGAATCAGGTGCAGAGAGCAGGGAGTTCCAGGGGAAAAATGCACTTTATTCGGCACCGAAATGGTAATGCCCAAAACACAGGGGGGCAAACGCTGACCAACCCAAACACAGGGTAAACACGGTCCGGAGCACAACGACACCGATGACACAAACGTGAACACAAAAATAATCCCACACAACAAAGGGCGGGTTCCACAATCTTAAAAATGGAAACAAATCAAGAAGCACAAATCGGAAACAGATGCAACTCATAAGACAAAACTAACAGAAAAGGGGAAAGGGATCAGTGGCGGCTAGTAGGCCGGTGACGACGACCGGCGAGCACCGCCCAAACAGGCGGGGGAGCCAACTTCTAGTAGGCCGGTGACGACGACCGGCGAGCACCGCCCAAACAGGCGGGGGAGCCAACTTCTAGTAGGCCGGTGACGACGACCGGCGAGCACCGCCCAAACAGGCGGGGGAGCCAACTTCTAGTAGGCCGGTGACGACGACCGGCGAGCACCGCCCAAACAGGCGGGGGAGCCAACTTCTAGTAGGCCGGTGACGACGACCGGCGAGCACCGCCCAAACAGGCGGGGGAGCCAACTTCTAGTAGGCCGGTGACGACGACCGGCGAGCACCGCCCAAACAGGCGGGGGAGCCAACTTCTAGTAGGCCGGTGATGACGACCGGCGAGCACCGCCCAAACAGGCGGGGGAGCCAACTTCTAGTAGGCCGGTGACGACGACCGGCGAGCACCGCCCAAACAGGCGGGGGAGCCAACTTCTAGTAGGACGGTGAAGACGACCGGCGAGCACCGTCCCAAACAGGCGGGGGAGCCAACTTCTAGTAGGACGGTGACGACGACCGGCGAGCACCGCCCAAACAGGCGGGGGAGCCAACTTCTAGTAGGCCGGTGACGACGACCGGCGAGCACCGCCCAAACAGGTGGGGGAGCCAACTTCTAGTAGGACGGTGACGACGACCGGCGAGCACCGCCCAAACAGGCAGGGGAGCCAACTTCTAGTAGGTCGGTGACGACGACCGGCGAGCACCGCCCAAACAGGCGGGGGAGCCAACTTCGGCGGAAGTCGTGACAGTATCTGCGACTAAGTAACCAATAATTGTCCTCCAATATTCCCCCCATTCGAAGTTGTTGTCGTTCCAGTGATATGTAAGAATTTTTTATATATATATATATATATATAGGTAGTAGGAATTCTACATTTTTGTCAGCAGATGCATACAGTCACACACCCCACCCAAACAAACACCTCTGCCCCGCTCCCCCTTCCACCCATAGATCGATCTACACCCTCCCCCCACACACACACACACACACACACGCACACACACGCACACACACACACAACCACACACAACCACACACAAGCACAAAGTCAAATGTTCAACAGTTGTTCCATCCCGAGCCCAACTCAAGAGAAGACTTGATGCGTGAATGCGTATACTGTTTGGTGGTTACGAAGGCATGCCAAATTCAATTGAGCAGGAATGGGAAGATTTGATTAACCAATATCTAGTCCTAGCTAATGGAGCTAGGATACCCCCATTGCCCCCCAACACTTGCACACGCTGGTCCCCCATTGTGACCCATCTTCCCAAGCACCTCTGGGCAGTCAGACCATTTGATTATTCTGTGCCGCCAGGACCACAATAATATGCCCCCTCTCTGATTGTCAGTGTGTGACTCCCTTCCATGGGTTACTGCAACCAGTGGTGCCGGCACTGCCACTACCTGAGTGGGATACGCCAGTGAAATTCCTACTGGCTCGGAACGAGGTTGTCAAGGTTCTCATTAGCAGCTTTGAGAAAATCCTTGTATATTATTCTGACCCATCCGGGGGCTTTGGTTTTTGGACCAACCCAGCCAGACAGGATCAGACTCTTGAGGGTGGCGATGTTGCTTTAGTGGGTCTCCGACAGCATTCACCTTTCTGTCATGGCTGTCTAGTCTAATTGCAGTACACCTATAAAACAGATAAGGACTTCTCCATAGTGGGTGAGTCGCTCAGGTCTAGTATATACTGTGGGGTTGGCACCGTTCCATCATGATAGGACAATGTATATCCCACATCTTCAATAGTGGTAGAGATGACCTCTCCAAAGTGACCGCATTCAAGTCCTCCATCCCCTACTCATTTAAACGTAGGAACTGGATCCTCCAGTCTGACCCCTGCTGCTGTCTCTGACTCCACACCCACCCCCACCAGGCCATCTAGAGGTGTTATGATTCCAGCCCAGAAGTGGAGGAGGGCCAGTGCACCAGCGGCAACTACCACCGAGGGAGAGGACCGTTGGCACACTGTGCTAGAGGATGATGTTGAGCCACTTCCATCAACATTTCAACTTAAAAGGCAGCCAGGATCTGCATCCTTATATGTAAACTTAAATGGTGTATTACCATATCAAATGTATTATATAGAAAATGTATTCAATTAACCAATTCAGCCTTGTGAGGCACACATGTGAGACTTCATGCTAAATATTCTTGAATGTATCAGTCTGAAACTATGCAAACACACTGTTGTCCTGTTGTGGACATCTACATTTTGACCTTTCTTTTGCATTTCAAAGGTGATGAAAAAATTGAAAATGCATTTTTACCAGGTCTATTGTGTTATATTCTCCTACATAAATTTCACATCTCCACAAACTCCAAAGTGTTTACTTTCAAATAGTATCAATAACATGCATATTCTTGCTTCAGGTCCTGTGCTACAGGCAATTAGATTTTGGTATGTCATCTCCTGTTTAACCCTCATACAAACGAATGGGGTCATTTTTACCCAAGAGGTATAATTGATTATCATAGCCGAAAGGTTGTTTATTCCATTCTTCAAATTGTTATGACTTTGTCAATGAACTTGTTCTTAATAAATCTAAATCATTGTTTAGTGTTTTTGTACATGGAATTTTAAAACATCCAAATCTTTCAGGGTCATTTTGACCCCATCCAAAAACAACTAATTGTTTTGTTTTCTCTAAAAGTAGTTATTCTAGGGAAAATCAAAAAAAAAGTATTTTTTTGAATCAAGGTTCCTCTCGAGACACAAGTTATATTCAGACCCCTTGACTTTTTCCACATTTTGTTATTTTACAGCCTTATTCTAAAATTGATACAATATTTTTTCCCTCATCAATCTACACAAAATCCCCAATAATGACAAAGCAAAAGCAGGTTTTTAGAAGTTTTTGCAAATTAATAAAAATCTAAAACAGAAATACCTAATTTACATAAGTATTCAGACCCTTTGTTATGAGACTTTAAATTGAGCTCAGGTGCATCCTGTTTCCATTGATCATCCTAGAGATGTTTCTGAAAATAACTGTGCAGTGACGCTCCCCATCCAACCTGACAGAGCCTGAGAGGATCTGCAGAGAAGAATGGGGGAAACTCCCAAAATACAGGTGTGCTAAACTTGTAGCATCATACCATTACTGTGTCATTATGAGGTAATGTGTGTGGATTAATGAGGAAAAAACAATTTAATACATTTTAGAATAAGGCTGTAACATAACAAAATGTTTTTAAAAAGTCAAGAGGTCGGAATTCTTCCGATTGCACTGTACATGTATGTTGGTAGTATGAGGGTTAAAAATGATCGTCTTGACATGGCAATTCCCTCATTTAAACAAACGTTAATGTCCGCCTTGAGTGTTTTCAGGACACGCTTTACTTCATTATTCTGCCTCTAACCATTTTCATTAACAAGCCAATCAGCCTCTGGTTATCTGTTCTGCAATTCCCTTCATTTGTAGAGCACAGACTGAGCTGTGCCTAAACTGAACACCGTAGACAGTCCATGTCAGTGTGTGTGTGTGTGTGTGTGTGTGTGTGTGTGTGTGTGTGTGTGCGTGTGTGTGCGTGTGCGTGTGTGTGCGCGCGCGCGCAGATGCATTTGTGTGCAGCACATTCATAATGTCTAATTATCCTTTCTATCACTCTACATGCTGCCAGCTATTTAGATTTTCTAATTCACTTTTCAGCAAACACTTGCAAATTGCAAATGGGCTGTCAGGTTGTGTTAATTCTGTGACCATAGAGAAAGACCTGCAGTCCAGCCATGTATGCAGGGGTAGTCTCTCAAACAAAAGGACTCAAGATTTTCTTTAATATTGATTTTATACCCTCTCATATAGCCTAATGGTTATTACTTTTATAATCTGGGTGGTTGGAGCCCTGAATTCTGATTGTCTGAAAGCCATGGTATATCAGACTGTATACCACGGGTATGTTTATTTTTACAACTCTAATTATGTTGATAATCTAGAGTCGAAAGAAAAGCACACCTATTTAGGCGAGGTGCAGTCTAGCGGAGTGGAACCCTTAAAAAAAATAAAGGAGAGCCGCACACTCTAGGAGCTCAGATGCAAAAATATTTACGTCCAACGTTTCAACAGACAAGCTGTCTTTATCAGGGAATCATAATTATGTTGATACGTAACCAGTTTGTAATGCAATAAGGAACCTTGGGGGTTTGTGATGTATGGCCAATATACCACAACTAAGGGCTGTGTCCAGGCACTCCACTTTTCGTTGCATATAACAGCCCTTAGCCGCGGTATAGTGACCATATACCACACCTTCTTAGTCCTTATTGCTTAATTAAGTATACAGTATATGTAAGTATTACAGTAGCTAGTAATGGCCATTGGTCAGACTAGCTACAGTAGAATGGCTCATAATAATAGCTGGAACGGAGTGAATGGAATGGCATCAAACCATGTGTTTGATGTATTTGATACCATTCCACCAATCCCGCTCCTGTCATTACCATGAGCCTGTCCTCCCCAATTAAGGTGCCACCAACCTCTTGTGGATGATACACATTTGTGTGTCCTTATGCCTCTAACTTTGGAAACACTTTGATTTGACTTTAGATGGATAAACTTATACTTACAAAACTTACATTTTTACATCTAAGATTTGAATAACTTCTTATTGTCAAAATGCTGCTATTTCCCCATCAGATACATTTGGACTGAATAACTCAGTGAAATTCAATATTGATATATAACAATCCCCATGTTGAGGTAGACATTCGGAAAAGCGGCATCTCCATGTCATTTTCATCCTGTCATTGGAAGCTCTGAGATTTTCTCCTGTTTCCTGGATCATTGGGCTGGTTTTCCGGGCAATTTAACTAAAGCGACACATCATCAGTGTGATGGGTATAAAGCAGGCATTCATTCCTGCGTTTAATTCAGGTTTTACACTGCAACAATGACTGATGTTATCCCAGACATATAATGGAGTCTCTCTCCGCTGCCTCTCAGCTCTGTTCTATTCTATGGTTGTACAGTACAGCATTGGTATGTACATTCCCCCTGCTGTAACCTGTTTACTTACTTATTTTCCACCATAATTTGCAAATAAATTCATAAAAAATTCTACAATTTGATTTTCTGGATTTTCTTTTCTAATTTTGTCTGTCATAGTTGAAGTATACCTATGATGAAAATTACAGGCCTCTCATCTTTTTAAGTGCGAGAACTTGCACAATTGGTGGCTGACTAAATACTTTTTTGCACCACTGTACATTCTCCCTGGTGTAACCTGTTTGAAGAAAGGGGACTAAATGTTTTGGGTAATAGGACAAATTGAATAACTAAGGGGAAGGGACATAATTTGATTTAAGTATTACATTGTACTGAATAGAGGACACATTCAAAGGTCAAGAAATAACATTCATGCCACACATGAATTGGACGATTTTGGATCTCACAATGACCCTGTAGTATCCTCAGTCCTGCCAACCATTTGATCACTGTTTGCATTATCATTTATTTCCAGTTGCTTTGTTATTTTGAAAAGGATGTGGTTATGAAATCCCAGTATCATAGTAGACATATTTTCATTGTAAATTGTCTTCATCAGGCTTTCAAAAGGCTTTCATAAGCTGAAAACCTTGTGTAGAGATTGATTTTGAAGTCTGTGAAAGCTTCATGGTATATCTAAAGTCTGGGTACCCAGATAGAGGAAAAAGCATGTATTTGGACAAATAATCAATTTCAACAAAAATAGCATTGCATTCACAATTCTAAATGGTCTTCATCAAGCTCCCCCTACCCCGGTTATCAGCACTGCAGCCCCCACAGCAACTCGCCCAAGCCTTTCCCATTTCTCCTTCTCCCAAATCCAGTCAACTGATGTTCTGAAAGAGCTGCAAAATCTGGACCCCTACAAATCAGCCGGGCTAGACAATCTGGACCCTTTCTTTCTAAAATGATCTGCGGAAATTGTTGCAACCCCTATTACTGGCCTGTTCAACCTTTCTTTCATGTTATCGGAGATTCCCAAAGATTGGAACGCAGCTGAGGTCATCCCCCCTCTTCAAAGGGGGGGGGGACACTCTTGACCCAAACTGCTACAGACCTATATCTATCCTACCCTGCCTTTCTCAGGTCTTTGAAAGCCAAGTCAACAAACAAATTACGACCATTTCGAATCCCACCATACCTTCTCCGCTATGCAATTTGGTTTCAGAGCTGGTCATGGGTGCACCTCAGCCACACTCAAGGTCCTAAACGATATCTTAACCGCCATCGATAAGAAACAATGCTGTGCAGCCATATTCATTGATCTGGCCAAGGCTTTCGACTCTGTCAATCACCACATCCTCATCGGCAGACTTGATAGCCTTGGTTTCTCAAATGAATGCCTCGCCTGGTTCACCAACTACTTCTCTGATAGAGTTCAGTGTGTCAAATCGGAGGGCCTGTTGTCCAGGCCTCTGGCAGTCTCTATGGGGGTGCCTCAGGGGTCAATTCTTGGACCGACTCTCTTCTCTGTATACATCAATGATGTCGCTCTTGCTGCTGGTGAGTCTCTGATCCACCTCTACGCAGACGACACCATTATGTATACTTCTGGCCATTCTTTGGACACTGTGTTAACAACCCTCCAGACGAGCTTCAATGCCATACAACTCTCCTTCCGTGGCCTCCAATTGCTCTTAAATACAAGTAAAACTAAATGCATGCTCTTCAACCGATCGCTGCCTGCACCTGCCCGCCCGTCCAGCATCACTACTCTGGACGGTTCTGACTTAGAATATGTGGACAACTACAAATACCTAGGTGTCTGGTTAGACTGTAAACTCTCCTTCTAGACTCACATCAAACATCTCCAATCCAAAGTTAAATCTAGAATTGGCGTCCTATTTCGCAACAAAGCATTCTTCACTCATGCTTCCAAACATACCCTTGTAAAACTGACTATCCTACCGATCCTTGACTTTGGCGATGTCATTTACAAAATAGCCTCCAATACCCTACTCAATAAATTGGTTGCAGTCTATCACAGTGCCATCCATTTTGTCACCAAAGCCCCATACACTACCCACCACTGCGACCTGTACGCTTTTGTTGGCTGGCCCTCGCTTCATACTCACCGCCAAACCCACTGGCTCCAGGTCATCTACAAGACCCTGCTAGGTAAAGTCCCCCCTTATCTCAGCTTGCTGGTCACCATAGCAGCACCCACCTGTAGTACACGTTCCAGCAGGTATATCTCTCTGGTCACCCCAAAACCAAATCTTCCGTTGGCTGCCTCTCCTGTCAGTTCTCTGCTGCCAATGACTGGAACGAACTACAAAAATCTCTGAAACTGGAAACACTTATCTCCCTCACTAGCTTTAAGCACCAGCTGTCAGAGCAGCTCACAGATTACTGCACCTGTACATAGCCCATCTATAATTTAGCTCAAACAACTACCTCTCCCCCTACTGTTTTTATTTATTTATTTATTTTTCTCCTTTGCACCCCATTATTTCTATCTCTACTTTGCACATTCTTCCACTGCAAATCAACCATTCCAGTGTTTGTCACGCCCTGGTCGAAATATATTATGTTTATTCTTCATTTATTTGGTCAGGCCAGGGTGTGACATGGGTTATTGTGGTGTGTTTTTGTCTTGTGGTTTTGTAGGATGTCTAGTGTTAGTCTATGGCTGCCTGAGGCGGTACTCAATCAGAGTCAGGTGATTATCATTGTCTCTGATTGGGAACCATATTTAGGCAGCCATATTCTTTGTGTGTTTGGTGGGTGGTTGTCCTTAGTGTCCTTGTTCCTGTATCTGTGTTAGTTTACACTAGTATAGGCTGTTTCGGTTTTCGTTATGTTCTTTGTTTTGTAGTGTTTGTATTTAGATTCGTGTTACGTTTTGTTCTTTAAACATGGATCGCAATCTACACGCTGCATTTTGGTCCGACTCTCTTTCACCGCATGAAAACCGTTACAGTGTTTTACTTGCTATATTGTATTTACTTCACCACCATGGCCTTTTTTTGCCTTTACCTCCCTTATCTCACATCATTTGCTCACATTGTATATAGACTTATTTTTCTACTGTATTATTGACTGTATGTTTGTTTTACTCCATGTGTAACTCTGTGTTGTTGTATGTGTCGAACTGCTTTGCTTTATCTTGTTCAGGTCGCAATTGTAAATGAGAACTTGTTCTCAACTTGCCTTCCTGGTTCAATAAAGGTTAAATAAAAAATTCAATAAAAAAAGCTTCCCTAAACTGAGAACATTATGTGAGATTTTTATGGAGTCTGTCAATCCTTGTATGGTTTATTTACAGGGAAAGCAGACTACCTTGTCCAACATACCATTAGATAGCTTTAATGCTACACTGATGGGTGAAAGTTGTGTGCCATCGGTTCCTTGGGAACTTATTAAAGGTGTGGAGTGGCTATGTGCTCTACAGTGAAAACAGATATAATGAGCTGGAATAATGAATGTAATACCTCATTACAGCCCTCAACCTGACAGTTAGCTTTCTATACGAACTACTGAAGACACATCTAGAGGTGTGTTTTTGGTAGTCGGCTACAATTGACCCCTGGTTCAGCAACACACTGAGAAAATTGTGTTTGTCGATTATATCCGAACAAAGAAGTGTTACTGTTATTATAGAGTGAGTAAGTGAGTCAACACAGTTGGTCGTCACTGTGTTTAGGTCCCAGGTTAATAAGGAAAAGAAGAAACTGTGACCTGCGAAGCAGACACCATACAGCGAGATAATAAAACCCCTTAGTCACCTAAAATACAACCTGATAAACAAATAGTTATCTTTAGCCTAGCACCCACTGCAATATAGTAGCTGACTGCTGGGACATACAGGAAATAACAAGAAATCCTTAGGGATGAAAGAGACGGAGCAGACTGTGTAATTACAGCCCTAAACCTTTACTTCATGTGCTTTTTGATGGCTTATCATACAACAATAGCTCAGTACAATATAAAATCCTTTTAAGTTTTACCAAGGTTGGAATATGATGAAAATTAGTAACACTGTCTGTCTGATTCTATTCATTCAAGACAATGCCTCAGCAATTGAACAGAGAACATTTGACTTATTATTATGGAAGTGCTGCCCTTGAATGAAAGAAACTTCTTATTCATTCATATCCTTTTTTTTTCAGTGATCTAAGAATAAACTAAGCACAAAAAGAAATGTCCCTTTTTCAGGACCCTGTCTTTCAAAGATAATTAGTAAAAATACAAATAACTTCACAGATCTTCGTTGTAAAGGGTTTAATTAAACACTGTTTCCCATGCTTGTTCAATGAACCATAAACAATTAATGAACATGCACCTGTGGAACGGTCATTAAGACACTAACAGCTTACAGACGGTAGGGAATTAAGGTCACAGTTATGAAAACTTAGGACACTAAAGAGGCCTTTTAACTGACTCTGAAAAACACCAAAAGAAAGATGCCCAGGGTCCCTGCTCATATGCGTGAACATGCCTTAGGCATGCTGCAAGGAGGCATGAGGACTGAAGATGTGGTCAGGTCAATAAATTGCAGTGTCCGTACTGTGAGGTGCCTAAGACAGCGCTAAAGGAGACAGGACGGACAACTGACCGTCCTCGCAGTGGCAGACCACGTGTAACAACACCTGCACAGGATCGGTACATCCGAACATCACACCTGCGGGACAGGTACAGGATGGCAACAGCAACTGCCCGAGGTACACCAGGAACGCACAATCCCTCCATCAGTGCTCAGACTGTCCGCAATAGGCTGAGAGAGGCTGAACTGAAGGCAGGTCCTCACCAGACATCACTGGCAACAATGACGAGTATGGGCACAAACCCACCGTCACTGGACCAGACAGGACTGGCTAAAAGTGCTCTTCACTGACGAGTCGCGGTTTTGTCTCACCAGGGGTGTTGGTCTGATTTGCGTTTACTGTCGAAGGAATGAGTGTTACACCGAAGTCTGTACTCTGGAGTGGGATCGATTTGTAGGTGGAGGGTCCGTCATGGTCTGGGGTGGTGTGTCACAGCATCATCGGACTGAGCTTGTTGCCATTGCAGGCAATCTCCAGCATGACAATGACACCAGCCATACTGCTCGTTCTGTTTGTGATTTCCTGCAATCTGGTACAGTCCATGAGGAGGAGATGCACTGCAGTACTTAATGCAGCTGGTGGCCACACCAGATACTGACTGTTACTTTTGATTTTGACCCACCTTTTGTTCAGGGACACAATATTCCATTTCTGTTAGTCTCCTGTCTGTGGAACTTGTTCAGTTTATGTCTCAGTTGTTGAATCTTGTAATATTCATACAAATATTTACACATGTTAAGTTTGCTGAAAATGAACACAGTTGACAGTGAGAGGACATTTGAGCATGAGTCTATAACAAAAAATGAATAATTCCATTAAGAAACAGTTCATAAAAGTAATTGTGTAAAATAAAGTTTTAAGTGTACACAATGTCTACTATAACTTGCTATGATGATGTGTTCTCATTATATACTTAAGCGATAAGACTCGAGGGGTGTGGTATGGCCACTATACCACGACTAGGTGCTGTTCTTAAGCACGACCCAACGCAGAGTGCCTGGGTGCAGCCCTTAGTCATGGTATAATGGCCATATACCACAACCCACTGAGGTGCCTTATTGCTATTATAAACTGGTTTTATTTAATTTTATTTAGAGCAGTTAAAATAAAAGCTATTTTATATTAATATTAATATTAAATCCATGTTGATTCAAAGCCTGGTAAGACCTCAAATGTGTGGTTGCAACACAAAAACTCACAAGGATGCTTGGAGCTACTACATATTCCATGCTGTCTTTTCAACAAGCTGTGGAAAAGACTTGACTTTTAGCTCAATGGTTCTTGGAATGACACCCCTAAGGTATAGTCTGTGGACCCTTTAATTCCTTTTTTCTCCTCGATCACTGAGTGAACTTGAGATTTTCCATAACGCATACTGTAGACATTTGTTTTCTTTTTTTATTTAACTTGGCAAGTGAGTTTAAGAACAAATTCTTATTTACAATGATGGCCTACCAGCGGGTTAACTGCCTTGTTCAGGGGCAGAACAACAGATTTTTACCTTGTCAGCCCGGGGATTCGATCCAGCAATACTTTCGGTTACTGGCCCACTTTAACCACTAGGCTACCTGCCACCCCACATGTCTTTTACCTCCTCTCAGTTATGCTGTGTGGAAAACTCTGGAATAACATTGTGAATAACAATCCTGTAAATTATACCCTCAGTGCTCTATATGCACCTACTTTTAAAACAAATCACTTGTCATTGATTTCTCCCAGTTTTCCCATACCGTATTCTACTCAAGTGATGATAAGCACTTCCGGATCTCACATTTGGGCATCGGCCTTGGAGCAAATGAAAGGAGCTGTGTGAATCAGATGAATACAAGGAGGAAATGAATAAGCTTTTCATTGGAAAGCAATAAAGCAGGGTGGAAGGCAATGAAGCAAGAAACATTATCTTTGGAAACGAGCTCCATAATCCATCCAATTAAAATAAAATGGCTGACAATGACAGTTAGCTTTTTCCGTTGTGCTACTGCCTTCACTGGTCTTGTAAGAATCCTTCAGCAAACGGTCCCGTTGATCTCTGTGTGTCTGCTGTGTGGCATTGTCCAGAAACACCATGCAAAGTCGTCCCAGTACGGTAAGTGGAAGAGATGTATAGACAATTACAATCACCATAGGGATAGTGCTGTGCTTGCATTGTGGCACAGAAACCTACAGTAGTGCTAGATTTAAAACTTTTATTGGAAAAAATTACAGATTTCTGCATGTCTCACATATTTTGTTTGAAATCATGCCCAACATAGGAATCTTGGGTTTGTGTGAGGTGTGTGTGAGGTTGTAATGTGTGAAATGTCGCCTCTACTTGAGGAGAACAGTAGGCAAGATGGCCTCTGGGTTCATGACTCAAAGATCACCTAGAGATTTGACACCTCTCTGATTGCTGCATTCTCAGGTTCTCCTCTCCATCACATCACTCTTCTGTGAACACCCTCAGATGGAGGCACGGTGTAGAATTTAATTTGGGAAACAGAGACACCCTAAAGTTCCACTCATATGGTTGATGGATGAGGCTGAGATCTCAGATGCAAAGAACTCTTACATTTAGGGCTGAGTGATTCTGATGACGACGCCCTTGAAATATTGTTCTCTCAAACAATCACAAGACCCAAGTAACCCGAAAACATACTTTCATGTCTCTGGATGAGGGTACCATTTTAAAAGTTTCTATAGTCGAATGGAATTCTTCTATGCTTTTCTGGCATGGTGCTATTGTTGAGGATTACCATTTGTTAGTGTGAAAGGGTAATTATACAAACAGCTTACATTACTGTACTCTTTCTTGATTACAAAAATATTTTATGTAATTAAACCTCAGCCTAATCCACCAAGCAGAGACACTGCTGTCTGTCTTCAACATCCAGCTAAACTGATTGGACTCTGTTTGTTGTTTTCAATGAGCTAACAACTGCCTTTTGACTGAAAAATGCTATAATTTACTTGGTAGAAACTGTGTATCTTTCAGAAACTACAATTACCCTCTGTGGCAACCGGATAAATATATATAAACATTGAATAGGAACTCTACAGCAGATGAGTCCATTTACAGTGAATCCATCAGATTTCATGTCGCCTGTAAATAAATCCTTGTTTTCTCTTTGTCTGATATATTTGCCGGGATCTTGAAGCAACATGAGTGCTCAACTATTGTATTACCCAGAGAGGGGGCAGATTTCTCATCTAATTGTGGCTGCATTAGCCTTTTCATATTAGCTCTGGTCCTCTCCCTCTGTTGAAGTACAGCATGACCGTAACAATGAGAGGGAGCGTAAATAGCATTTCCGTTAACCAAGCTTTTGTAAAGCACATTCAATTGGAAGAACCTAAAGAGTACAATCTATACTTGATGAGAGATAAAAAAACATTTTACACACAGAGATGCAACACAGTGTAACATCATCACGGATAAAGGAGCTATTTTGGTCAGGGCCTACTTATGAGGCTGTTGCGGTGTATAGTGGTCTACAGTTGTCTATCTGTCTGTCTTTGTACATTCCATTCCATAAATTGTAAAAACTGTAAATGATTTGGCCATGTTGCAAATGTGCGCAGATGAAGCGAGTATACTGAAGATCAGAGTGAAGAAGGTCAAGAGTTGTAACTGTGATAAGGTTCATGATTCAGAGGTCTTGGATGGCCCTGTAAGGTTGAAGGAAGTTGAGGTGGCAAAAGTCAGGGCGGTCTATTGGATCTTGTATGCGGGGGCAATCTAAAGAGTTACGAAGGAAAGTGACAATAGTGTTCCAGATGTAGTCATGGCCTCCCGAGTGGTACAGCGGTCTAAGACATTGCCTTGCAGTGGATACACCACAGCCCGTGAATGTCTATAACAGTTGCAATGAATACCACAAAAAATCCACCTTTCTTACACAGAGCATATCCAGATTTCTTGATTGACAAACTGTACAGCTCAAGTGTCAAAGAAGTTGAAGAAATTGGACATCATTGTGGCTGCGATAGAAAGGTATCTGGAACTTCAAGAGTTCACAGCCGAAGATATGCAACGGGTATCGGCAATGGAAGATGTGCTACCCTGGGAACATGTGCTATGTGTGCTACCCAGGGAACATGTGCTGCCCAGGGATCATATTTGGCTATGGTGCATTTTGTTCAGTGGTTTTTCTGGTAGTTAGTATGAATATTTATTTCTTTGTGTCTAATTTTTTTCATCCTGCACAGCAGCTGGTGGCAAAACACCTTTATTTGTTGGTTGTAATCCTTCAATAAACCCCAAAGAGGAAGAACACTGCACACTGAAGCTTACATCAAATTCCTCTTCTGGCTTATATAGTAATTTGATCTGTCACCATCATTCATGCGTTTGGGTGCGGGACATTAGTTTTTCTTTCCTCCTGTTGGTCGGTAACCTAAATATTCAGTGGGGGTGGTAATCTGTTACAGAAAAAAGGATTTCATCTAATGTCCATGAACTAATCCAATCTCCCTTGAGAGGTAAATTCTTACTTTTGTAGTTGCTAACCTGGTCAATAGATAGCCAGTGGGATTGCAAATGTTCATAAACATAACTGCTTTCCAAAAATGGATCTTTAAGGTCTTTCACCCATTTATTAACAGCAAAAGGTATAAACATAGCAAGACTTCCCTGAAGGCTGATATAATTACAGTAGTCAATGTGTTAACTGTGAGAATGGTAAGAGCTGCATGGCCTGCTCTCCATCCATACCTGGGCTTCCCTACTTTCTGGTCATGTGACCAGTGACCCATAACCATAAGTAAAGTCCAAAGGGCTTCTACAGCAATCATGTCACATGTCTCTCACAGTATTTCAAAGTGATGCTTTTGACTACAGTAGATAACTTGTGCCTTAACCCATACATTGAAGGTGTTTTAACTTTCAAACCCACACGAGTGCCTGGACTTGGGTTTGTATGCCACTTAGCAACCATTTGTGGAAATATTTTTTGCCTTTTGTGACTCAAATAAATTCCCTCCAGGAGCACCTGTGGTTGTTTTTAATTAAAAAAATAAACAATAATAAAAGTAATCCCAGCCCCTGTCCCTGCAGGAGGTCTTTTGCCTTTTGGTAGGTCGTCATTGTAAATAAGAATTTGTTCTTAACTGACATAGTTAAATAACAATAAATAAGTACCTGACGTTCTCCTGATACTTTGTTTTCTAGAAGTACATAAAAACTTTGACTTTTCTACCCATGACTGAAAACAGAAGACTCCCTGAGCTAATGCACACAGGGATGATTTCTGTATTTTGAAAGTTACATATCTTGAAAACTTGATTGCTGACAAGTAAAACAATTTGTGACTTTGCCAACAATAGACTAAGGAAACAACTACCAAAAGATAGTTTTGGGGTAGTATTTTCACTTCCTCGTCTCCCAGCCCTTCCAATGCAACTATCCCTGGTGCTCCTCCCTCTTTTTCCCCTGCCCCGCTACACAGTTTCTCCCTGAAGGCATTCATTGAGTCTGATGTGGTAAAGGAGCCTCTTAAACTTGACCATAAAAAAACATCTGGGTCAGATGGTTTAGATCCTTTCTTCTATAAGGTTGCAGCCCCTATCATCGCCGAGCCTATCTCTCACCTTTTTAACCTGTCTCTCCTCTCTGTTGAGGTTCCCAGTGCTTGGAAAGCAGCCACAGTGAGTCCTTTATTTAAAGAGGGAGAACAAACTGATCCTAACTTTTATAGGTCAATTTCTGTCTTGCCCTGTTTATCCAAAGTTCTGTAAAAACTTGTCAATAATCAACTGACTGGCTTTGTAACCTTTATTTAACTAGGCAAGTCAATTAACAACAAATTCTTATTTACAATTACGTCCTACCCCACCAAAACTCCAACGACGCTGGGCCAATTACGCGCCGCCCTATGGGACTCCCAATCATGGCCGGATGTGGTACAGCCTGGATTTCTTGATGTCTATCATATCCTCTCTGGAATGCAATCTGGTTTCCACTCAGATTATGGATGTATCACTGCAACCTTAAAGGTCCTCAATGATGTCACCATTGCCCTTGATTCAATGTTATGCTGCTATTTTTTTACTTGGCCAAAGCTTTTTATACAGTAGACAATTCCATTCTTGTGGTTCGGCTAAGGAGTATTGGTGTCTCTGAGGGATCTTTGGACTGGTTTGTTAACTACCTCTCTCAAAGAGTGCAGTGTGTAAAGTCAGAACATCTTCTGTCTCAGCCGCTGCCTGTCACCGAGGGAGTACCCCAGGGCTCGAACCTAGGCTCCACGCTCTTCTCAATTTACATCAGCAACATACTGTAGATCAGGCAGTAGGAAGCTCTCTCATCCATTTATCTGCAGATGATAGTCTTATACTCACATGGCCTCTCTCCGGATTTTGTGTAAAAATGCTCTGCAAAACTTTCTTAGTGTCCAACAAGCTTACTTTGCTAAGACGAATGTCCAATGACTTGGTTTCCTGTATCATAATCGCTCCCCTTTCGCTCCCCTTTCGCCCCAACTGATAAACTAACCATGATTCAGATGACCATCCTACCCAAGCTAGATTACAGAGACGTATTTTATAGAGGTAAGTGTGCTCTCGAACGGCTAGATAGTCTTTACCATTCGGCCATCAGATTTGCCACCAATGCTCCTTATAGGACACGACTGCACTCTATACTCCACTGTAAATTGTATACCTGATGCAAGACCCACTTGTTGATGCTTACTTATAAAAACCTCTTAGGCCTCACTCCACCCTGTCTGAGATACCTACTGCATCCCTCATCCTCTACATACAACACCCGTTCTGCCAGTCACAGTTTTATCTCCATCTCTACATTCAAAGACTCAATCATGGACACTATTACTGACTTGTGGCAGCTTTGCGTGATGTATTGCTGTCTCTACCTTCTTTCTCTTTGTGCTGTTGTCTGTGCCCAATAATGTTTGTACCATGTTTTGTGCTGCTACCACGTTGGATTACTGCCATGCTGTGTTGCTACCGTGTCATTGTCATGTTGTGTTGCTACCATGCTGTGTTGTCATGTTATGCTGACATGCTGTGTTGTTGTCTTTAGGTCTCTCTTTACATAGTTTTGTGGTGTCTCTCTTGTCATGATGTTTTTTCCTACACTTTTATTTTTAATCCCAGTCCCATCCCCACAGGAGGCCTTTTGCCTCTTGGTAGGCTGTCATTGTAAATATGGAATTGTTATTAATTGACTTGCCTCATTAAATAAACATGTAAAATACAATTCCTTTAAGCTCAATGGGCTGAACCGGCTTGTGCTGCTCAGGCAACCTGGGTTCAATCCCAGTTGGTTACATTAGTTCAATATTCTTCATACCTTAGAGAGTATATATCCATGTCTCTAAGTGTCTGGTGACCGTCCAATGGCAGTGATGAAAGACTTGAGCTGATACGTGGGAATAAAAAGTTTTTAAAAAATATTTATTTTATAAACCATGGTCCGTATCAGTAATCAGAGCCTATAGGATGTTTAACATACAGCCGGTGGCACAGTGTCAGCAGGGATGCCTTAGTCTAATAGCTGCCTGGAGAAGAGATACTTATTCATAAAACTTAACTTCCTACTAAATTCCTGAATATAATTTCCTAATCATATTTGATCATACACAGATATATTTTGAACTGATTTAATCAAAAACAAATCCAATAGAGTGTAATATTGGCATACTCTAGGGTGGCAGGTAGCCTAGAGGTTAGAACATTGGACTTGTACCCAAAAGGTTGCAAGATTGAATCCCTGAGCCGACAAAGTAAACATCTGTTGCTCTGCTCCTGAACAAGGCAGTTAACCAACTGTTTCTAAGCTGTCATTGAAAGTAAGAATTTGTTCTTAACTGACTTGAACAGTTAAATAAAGGTACAAAAAAAAACTCTTGACAGTGAGGAGCTGTCCACTAATGTGGTTCTGAAATTGTCTAGTGCATAGCTTGAGGAGTGTTAAAACGAGTTACAGTGCCTTCAGAAAATATTCATATCCCTTGACTTTTTTATTTAACCCTTATTTTACTAGGCAAGTCAGTTAAGAACAAATTCTTAATTAAAATGAAGGCCTACCCCAGCCAAACCCGGATGATGCTGGGCCAATTGTGCGCCACCCTATGGGATGACGGCCAGTTGTGATACAGCCTGGAATTGAACCAGGGTCTGATGTGACGCCTCTAGCACTTAGATGAACTGCCTTAGACAGCTGGCCAATCGGGAGGCAATATTTGACTTTAAGCAAATTTTTACTCCTGAATTTACATTTAAACGTGCCATAACAAAGGGGTTAAATAGTTATTGACTCAAACCATTTCCGATTTTCATGTTTAATTAATTTGTACACATTAATTAAAATATAATTCCACATTATTGGAGTATTTTGTGTAGGCCAGTTACACGAAATCCAATTTAATATATTTTAAATTCAGGCAGTACCCACAAAATGTGGAAACAGTCAAGGGGTGTGAATACTTTCTGAAGGCACCGTAAACATACACACACACACACTACAGTATCCCCACCCACCCTAAAGAGAAATTGAAAGAGAAAAATTGATAGAGAGAGAGAGAGAGAGAGAGAGAGAGAGAGAGAGAGAGAGAGATTATTCGATATTCCCTGTGCATCTGGGAAGGACTGTTAACGGGGGAGTGGTTTACTTTTTCACTTCGCTTCAAGCACAGCGCATGATTCCGTCCGCGCTTGAGACATTTGGAGGCATCGCTTTCATGAGATTTAATCTCTTCTTACAACAAGGATATATCACAGTAGGGATGATGGAATTGAGAAAGTTGTCACGGTTATATTTCTTCATTGTCTGTGTTTTGAACACCTCCAGCTCTGCATCCGCTGTCAATCACCGTGAGTATCAGAAGTTGGAAATGAAACCGCGCGCGTTTTGTGACATGCATTTTGCAGTAGTCGTATGACTCGAATGAATGTAAAAACAGATGTGCCTGATGAAGCAATAACGTTGTTTCTAAGGGTATTTTTTATGTAGGCTATAGGTGTAGGAAGCTATAAAGTGAGAAATGTGCTTTCTTCGCCCACTGTCTGTGATATACATTGATATACATTGTTCGAGATGGTTTATCTTCGGATGATTCACTCTCTTGGCTATTGAAATATCAGTCCGCAACACAATTGTCATAGCAGCACAATTAGCAGTAACATCATCTTGTGGAAATTATATTCAATTGTGTTGTCATTCACGCCATCGTTAGTATCTGTTTCTCTCTCTGGTATGTCTTATATTACATCGACATTCAATTGTTTTTGCTTTGCTGTGCGAGAATCCCTTATAATGAAGTGTATTAGTCCAATTGTTTTGATATTGTCGTCGCTAGAGGTCATCATTCCTCACCTGAGTTTTTAGTTGGAGGATAAATGGTGTAGTGTCTAAACAATTACAAATATGCATGTTTGTATGTATGTATGTATGTATGTATGTATGTATGTATGTATGTATGTATGTATGTGTGTATGTGTGTGTGTGTGTATGTATATATGTATGTATGTATGTATGTATGTATGTATGTATGTATGTATGTATGTATGTATGTGTATGTGTGTGTGTGTGTGTGTGTGTGTGTGTGTGTGTGTGTGTGTGTGTGTGTGTGTGTGTGTGTGTATGTATGTATGTATGTATGTGTGTGTGTGTGTGTGTGTGTGTATGTATGTATGTATGTATGTATGTATGTATGTATGTATGTATGTATGTATGTATGTATGTATGTGTGTGTATGTATGTATGTATGTATATATGTGTGTGTGTGTGTGTATGTATGTATGTATGCGTGCGTGCGTGCGTGCGTGCGTGCGTGCGTATGTATGTATGTATGTATGTATGTATGTATGTATGTGTGTGTGTGTGTGTGTGTGTGTGTGCGTGCGTGCGTGCGTGCGTGCGTATGTATGTATGTATGTATGTATGTATGTATGTATGTATGTATGTATGTGTGTGCGTGTGTGTTGCCTATCTGCTAAATAGGAACCAGGTAGAGCTGGGAAATATTGAATAAAATCCATTTCACGATAAATTGACTGAATTCTCATGATAACGAAATGTAATGATACGTTTCTAATGTGCACCACAGTTATAAAAGAAAAAGACCAATTAAACTACTACTACTACTTTGAATGTTTTAGCTATCAATTGTCACATTAAGGATTACCCACATTTTACTAGGACAGCCCTGTACAAAGCCCGGGGGGGTGGGTTGTTGATTAATATCACCTTACATGTGGGCCTTGGTAATAATGCCCATCTGAGGTTATCGCCCTTCCTCTGCCTCCATATGTGCTTTTAGCAAATTGTCTGACCTGCTGTCTAACTATGCTAAATCAGAATTATTAATGAGGATGATCTTAATCTGAATTGGTGGATGCCAGTATCTGATGGGCTGAAAGGTATTTGTACTGAGGTAAATCTAATTCAGCTGATAACTAAACCAACTAGCCTTTAAACACCTTGAAAAATATACACTGTTAGATATTATTGTAACAAATGTCCCTTGTAAGTTTACAGCCAATGGGATATTTGATAATGAGTTCAGTGACCATTGTCCCATTGCCTGCATAAGAGATGTTAAGCTACCTAAATCTCGCTTAGACATTATTACAACGAGACAGTATAGGAATTTTAATGAGCAACAGTTTTGGTCTGAGCTGGGGTTGGAGAGAGGGGTGAAGTGTGCCCAATTTGACTGGCGCATGGAGCGAGTTTCCCAAAGGCTGGAGCATCAGTCTTCTCGCCCGCTCCAATTTCGATCCAGTAGCGTTCACTTCACAAGCTCAGGGCATGCCTGCCCCAGCATGCATTTGTAATCGTGTGCTACAATAGCCCCTTGCTTTAGCTACTGCCATCTAGTATGCTAAATATTTTCATAAAGAAACTGATGAAACACACAGGTGAAATATCAAGGTGACTTAGAAAAATATGGAGAACCAAAATAGGGTGTGTGGTGATGTAGTAACTAAATAATCATGGTGCAATCTGAAAAGATGGGTATCCCAAAAGTATGATGGTGTACTTACTACATGCACATGCTAACAGAAAGGAACAAGGTGGGGAGCTAAGTGTGTCATTGTAACAAAGTATTTATAAATAAATCATCTTATCTCTTAAAGGTTTTGTTCATTTTCATTCTATCTATACTTGAGGTTGAACGATTATGATTTTTCAACGCCAATACCGATACTGATTATTGGAGGACCAAAAAAAACGGATACCGATTAATCATTTATTTGTAATAATGACAATTTCAACAATACTGAATGAGCACTTTTCTATTACCTTCATATAATACATCAATAAAATAAATTTAGCCTCAAATAAATAATGAAACATGTTCAATTTGGTTTGAATAATGCAAAAACAAAGTGTTGGTGAAGAAAGTAAAAGTGCAATATGTGCCATTTAAAAAAGCTAACGTTTAAGTTCCTTGCTCAGAACATGAGAACATATGTACACACAATCGTGTGGTTCCTTTTAACATGAGTCTTCAATATTCCCAGGTAAGAAGTTTTAGGTTGTAGTGATTATAGGAATTATAGGACTATTTCCCTCTATACCATTTGTATTTCATTAACCTTTGACTATTGGATGTTCTAATAGGCACTTTAGTATTGCTAGTGTAACAGTATAGCTTCCGTCCCTCTCCTCGCTCCTCTCTGGGCTCGAACCAGCAACACAACGACAACAGCCACCTTCGAAGCAGCGTTACCCATGCAGAGCAAAGAGAACAACTATTAGAAGGCTCAGAGCGAGTGATGTTTGAAACGCTATTAGCATGCGCTAACTAGCTAGCCATTTCACTTCGGGTTACACCAGCCTCATCTCGGGAGTTGATAGGCTTGAAGTCATAAACAGTGCAATGCTTCACGCACAACGAAGAGCTGATGGCAAAATGCACGAAAGTGCTGTTTGAATAAATGTTTACGCGCTTGCTTCTGCCTACCACCGCTCAGTCAGATACTTAGATACTTGTATGCTCAGTAAGATTATATGCAACGCAGGACACGCTAGATAATATCTAGTAATATCATCAACCATGTGTAGTTAACTAGTGATTATAATTGATTGTTTTTTATAAGATAAGTTTAATGCTAGCTAGCAACTTACCTTGGCTTACTGCATTCGCGTAACAGGCAGTCTCCTTGTGGAGTGCAACGAGAGAGAGGCAGGTAGTTATTGTGTTGAACTAGTTAACTGTAAGGCAGCAAGATGGAATCCCTGAGCTGACAAGGTAAAAAATCTGTCGTTCTGCCCCTGAACAAGTCAGTTAACCCACTGTTCCTAGGCCATCATTGAAAATAAGAATGTGTTCTTAACTGACTTGCCTTGTTAAATAAAGGTATAATAAATACAAAAAATCCGCAAATCGAAATACCGATTTCCGGTTGTTATGAAAACTTGAAGTCGGCCCTAATTAATCGGCCATTCCGATTAATCGGTCGACCTCTAGTCTGTAATCGTGGCCCGGTGTGGCCTGATATCATTTGTTAATTTACAGATATAAATAGAACATATAAAAAGCATGAATGAATGAATGGCCTGCATACTCACCAGACATGTCACCCATTGAGAATGTTCAGGATCTTAATTGACGTGTACGATAAGCGTGTTCCAGTTCCCGCCAGTATCCAGCAACTTTTGCACAGCCATTGAAGAGGAGTGGGACAACATTCCACAGGCCACAATAAAAAGCCTGATCAACTCTGCGAAAGTGATGTCGCACTGCATGAAGCAACTGGTGGTCACACCAGATACTGTCTGGTTTTCTGATCCACACCCCTGAGGTTTACAGTATGAACTGTAACTCAGTAAAATCTTAGAAATTGTTGCATGTTGCATTTATATTTTTTGTTCAGTGCAATTATAATTCACAGCCTATATGTGCAATTTATAGACTATAATGATTTAATACAACAAAATGTTGTTTAAATTCTGAGAGCTTTATGTCCCTACCAGCCTAGTGTGTCGCACTCACAAATGATTCACAATGCATTTCTTTGTAGGTCTTGAAATAATTTAAATAATATAGACTAAATAATTAATTTTTGTTCCTTCTTAGGCTACCTGTCTGGGTCCTATTTATAGTGTTTATATGCTGATTAATACGACATGTTGTCACGCCCTGACCTTAGAGATCCTTATTATTCTCTATGTTTGGTTAGGTCAGGGTGTGACTCGGGTGGGAAAGTCTATGTTTTCTCTCTCTTTGTTTTTGGCCTAGTGTGGTTCCCAATCAGAGGCAGCTGTCTATCGTTGTCTCTGATTGGGGATCATACATAAGTTGTCATTTTCCTTTTGGGTTTTGTGGGATCTTGTTTTCTGTTTAGTAGCTGAGCCTGGCAGAACTGTGCGCTTTTGTTTTTTTTGTCTTTGTTATTTTGTTTAGTGTCATCAATAATAATATGTGGAACGCCTACCACGCTGCGCCTTGGTTGTCCTTCTACAAACGAGAGCCGTTACACATGTAGCCTATTTGAAATTATGAGCGCTTGTTTCCTTTTTGTTTCTCAAAATACTTTTCATTCAAATAATTTGATTTGGTTTCAATACTTCAAAACCAAATAGTTGTTCCAGGTACTCACAAAAATACACTATATATACACAAAAGTATGTGGGCACCCCTTTTTAAATGACTTTATTTGGCTATTTCAGCCACACTTGCTGCTGACTGGTGTATAAAATTGAGCACACAGTCATGTAATCTCCATAGACAAACATTGGCAGTAGAATGGTCTTACTGAAGATCTCAGTGACTTTCAATGTGGCATCGTCATTGGATGCCCACTTTCCAACAAGCCAGTTTGTCAAATTTCTGCCCTGCTGGAGCTATCCCGGTCAACTGTAGGTGCTGTTATTGTGAAGTGGAAATGTCTAGGAGCTACAACGGCTCAGCCGCGAAGTGGTATGCCACACTAGCTCACAGAACGGCACCGCTGAGCGCGTAGCACGTAAAAATCGGCTGTCCTTGCAACACTCACTACCAAGTTCCAAACTGCTTCTGGAAGCAATGTCAGCACAATAACTGTTCGTCGGTAGCATCATGAAATGGGTTTCCATTGCCAAGCAGCCACACACAAGCCTAAGATCACCACGTGCAATGACAAAGGTCGGCTAGAGTGGTGTAACTCTCACCGCCATTGGACTCTGGAGCAGTGGAAACGCGTTCTCTGGAGTGATGAATTATTTATCACCATTTGGCAGTCTGACGGAGGAATCGTGGTTTGCGCATGCCAGTAGAATGCTGCCGTTTGTAGTTTGGTGAAGGAGAAATAATAGTCTGGGGCTGTTTTTCATGGTTCAGGCCCCTTAGTTCCAGTGGAGGGAAATCTTAACTTTTCAGCATACAATGATATTCTCAGTGATTCCAATTTTGTGGCAACAGTTTGGGGAAGGCCCTTTCCGGTGTCAGCATGACAATGCCCCTGTGCACAAAGCAAGGTCCATACAGAAATGGTTTGTTGAGACAGTGTAGAAGAACTTGATTGGCCTGCATAGAGCCCTGACCTCAACCCTATCGAACACATTTGGGATGAATAGGAACAGTGACTGCGAGCCAGGCCTAATCTGACCAAAATCTGTGCCCAACCTCACTAATGCTCTTGTTGCTGAATGGAAGCAAGTCACTGCATCAATGTTCCAACATCTAGGGGAAAGCCTTCCCAGAAGAGCGGAGGCTGTTATAGCAGCAAAGGGGGGACCAACACCATATTAAAGCCCATGATTTTGGAATGTTCAATGAGCAGGTGTCCACATACTTTTGGTATGTAGTGTAGATGGGTGTTGGTTAAATTGTGATTTTAATGGAGCGGCATTTGTTTTTCCTGTAAGAGCGTTTTTTAGCGGAGAGGTTGGGGGTGAGTGAGTGGTGGGTTAGTGGTGGGTGGTGGGTTATGTCAACTATCAATGTGATTTGGCCCTTAATTGTTTAACTCTGTTGCAGATAAACATGCTCCGTACAAAAGACTAATGATAAAAGAGATCATATACCTACTCTTTTGAAATATAATTTCAAAATGGTCATTCCTAGCCAATGAATTAGAATCCCTGACAACTCCTGACTAATAAATGTTTTAAGTTCTCACTCTATTCTAAATATGCCCCCGATCTGGACAGCACTGTTTCAGCCACTATGCTTGTATTATATTTGTTAAATTGCCTAGATCATAAAACTCATTGTGCCTTATTCAGAGACATTTCCATTTATAGAACTATTTGACAGACAGGACACAGTGTGTGCTTTCAGATGGTATCAAGTTTAGTTTCCTCGATATTACAAAAGGTGTACAGCGGGGCTCGACTTTGGGACCTGTTCTCGTTACTATTTAGATTGGTCTATGTATTAAATCCTGTAATATTCATTTGTATTCTGTTGACCAAGCTATGTTAGAGCTGCAATCTGATTTTGTTATAATACAGAAAGCCCTTGTTGATTTAAAATGTGTACTTAATGCGGGCAAAACTAAATACTGTATATTTTCTCTAATTCACAGAAAAAAATCTCAGATGGCCACATATTCACTCATTGGGTGGTTCTCTCATCGAGCTGGTTTGCTCCTCTAAATATCTGGGCGTTTGGATAAAGACCTCACGTTTAAAACAAACATACTGATTAGCTAAGATTTAAAGTAGGCTTTTTTTTAAATAGATCTTGCCTCTCCATGAACAACAGGAAGAAGATTGTACAGTTAACTTTCCTGCTAGCTCTTGATTATGGTGACACCATTTACCAGAATGCAGCAGCCACTACTCTTAAACCGTTTAATGCCGTCTACCATTTTAATTTGACCTTTATTTACCATAGCGCTCTTCGCTTTATTACAGGTGACTGTTTTAATACTCATCACTGCATCCTGTTTCAGACAGTCGGCCGGACCTCACTAAAGTCACGTAGATCACTTCATTACTCCCTTGTCTTGAGGGTCAGGGTCCTGTGTGGCTCAGTCGGTAGAGCATGGCGCTTGCAACGCCAAGCGTCGTGGGTTCAATTCCCGCTGGGGCCACCCATATGTAAAAGTAGTGGCCCCAGCCGACTTGTAAGTCGCTTTGGACAAAAGTGTCTGCTTAATGGGATATATTATTGATGTCATGTATTTATAGCTGTCTTGATATCATGTATTTATAGCTGTCTTGATATCATGTATTTATAGCTGTCTTGATGTAAGTGTTGTCCTCATGGCACCATTGTAAATGAGACACTGGTCTCAATTGGGTTCCCCTGAATGAATAAATGTTCAAATAAAATACACATTTGCAGACTAACAATAAAATATCTAATTCGGTAGTCAACAGTAGTCAATGCAGCCTAAAGTAAATTGAAATAAATGTAAGGAAGTGCCTATTTGGGGATGTGTGATTTCTGATTGCCTTAACTAATAAGCTCAGTGTCACGCCCTGACCGTAGAGCTTTTTATGTCTCTATTTTGGTTTGGTCAGGGTGTGATTTGGGTGGGCATTCTATGTTATTTTTTCTATATTTCTGTATTTTTGTTTTTGCCGGGTATGGTTCTCAATCAGGTACAGATGTCTCGTTGTCTCTGATTTGGAACCATACTTAGGTAGCGTTTGCCCACAGGGTTTTTGTGGGTAGTTGTTTTCTGTATGGTTTAGTTTCCTTACAGAACTGTTCGTTTTCCTCTTTGTTCTTTTTGTTCAAGTGTTCTGATTTAATAAAATATCATGAACACGTACCACGCTGCGCTTTGGTCCAGTCATTTACAGGAAGAGGATTGTGACACTCCGCTAATAAGCGCTAATAAGCTAAGTCATTGTTCTTCACCTCAATTAGTAAGTCAACGAAGAAGCTGTTTTTTTGTTGTTGTTTTTTACATTCTTTACAAACACTCTCCACCTCAATAATCATCAGGCCCTGGTGTGAAAGAGCAAAATGTCATGCTCTTAATTGACAAAATAAGTTATAGGTCTACTGCTACATTGCCCTAGCCTATATCTTAGTGCCATGCACTAATTTATTTTGCCGCCACTGGCTCACTGTGAATCAATGTGTCCATATGGCAGAAGCTGGTGCTCTCGCATTAGTGGACGTTTTACTTATATATTTTTATAATTTTCATTCCGATTCGTATTATTAATGACATGACAATCATTTTGAGAAATAAAAGCGTTATTATTGAAATGAAACTGTTCCATGAAAATGAACATACGAAAATCTTAACTTCTTGCGTCGAGCAATCCCAGATCCGGAATCCTATTTATAGCCTCAAGCTCATTAGCATAACGCAACGTTAACTATTCATGAAAATCGCAAATGAAATGAAATAAATATATTTGCTCTCAAGCTTAGACTTTTGTTAACAACACTGTCATCTCAGATTTTGAAAATCTGCTTTTCAACCATAGCTAAACAAGCATTTGTGTAAGAGTATTGATAGCTAGCATAGCTATAAGCCTAGAATTCAGCCAGCAACATTTTCACAAAAACAAGAAAATCATTCAAATAAAATCATTTACCTTTGAAGAACTTCAGATGTTTTCAATTAAGGAGACTCTCAGTTAGATAGCAAATGTTCAGTTTTTCAAAAAAATATTATTTGTGTAGGACAAATCGCTCCATTTTGTTCACGTTTGGCTATGAAAAAAACCTGTATCCAGTTATAGCCTCAAGCTCATTAGCATAACATAACGTTAACTATTTATGAAAATCGCAAATGAAATGAAATGAATGTGCTAGCTCTCAAGCTTAGCCTTTTCTTAACAACACTGTCATCTCAGATTTTCAAAATATGCTTTTGAACCATATCATAACAAGCATTTGTGTAAGAGAATTGATAGCTAGCGTAGCATTTAGCGTAGCATTTAGCGGGCAACATTTGCACAAAAACCAGAAAAGGATTCAAATAAAATCATTTACCTTTGAAGAACTTCGGATGTTTTCAATGAGGAGACTCTCAGTTACATAGCAAATGTTCAGTTTTTCCTGAAAGATTCTTTGTGTAGGAGAAATCGCTCCGTTTTGTACATCACGTTTGGGTACCAAAAAAAAACGAAAATTCAGTCATCAAAACGGCGAACTGTTTTCCAAATTAACTCCATAATATCGACTGAAACACGGCAAATGCTGTTTAGAATCAATCCTCAATGTGTTTTTCACATATCTCTTCATTGATATATCATTCGTGGTAGTTACTTTCTCCGGTGAATCGCTTGGAAAAAGACGTGCAGTTGAAGATGACGCACCAATTTCGACAGAGGACACCGGGCGGACACCTGGCAAATGTAGTCTCTTATGGTCAATCTTCCAATGATATGCCTACAAATACGTCACAATGCTGCAGACACCTTGGGGAAACGATAGATCGGGCAGGCTCATTCCTTGTGCATTCACAGCCATATAAGGAGACAATGAAAAACAGAGCCTCAAAAATCCTGCTAATTTCCTGGTTGAAGTTTCATCTTGGTTTCGCCTGTAGCATCAGTTCTGGGGCACTCACAGACAATATCTTTGCAGTTTTGGAAACGTCAGAGTGTCCTCTTTCCAAAGCTGTCAATTATATGCATAGTCGAGCATCTTTTTGTGACAAAATATTGCGCTTAAAACGGGCATGTTTTTTATCCAATAATGAAATAGCGCCCCCATAGATGTAACAGGTTAACTGGCACGCAGATCGGTAGAAATGGTAGAGTAAATTGTTAGCTTCAAAACTATAAACTGACGTGCCGTCTAGGAATAGACCGTTGTGAACAGAGCTCACATTTCTTTGTACTGCATAAATACAACGGGTGTGTGTGGAAAAAGATAACGAGGGGTGTTGTAGCTAAGATTGTGCCCAATAAAACTCAGCACAAATGGACAGTTATGTGATCCATTGTGGAGAAAAGCGCTCACCCCGATCCAGCACCGGATGAAAAACACCCAGCACTCCTGCTTGCTTGGCTAGTACACCTTCGTGTTTG
Organism: Oncorhynchus masou masou; assembly: GCF_036934945.1. Taxonomy (NCBI): domain Eukaryota; kingdom Metazoa; phylum Chordata; class Actinopteri; order Salmoniformes; family Salmonidae; genus Oncorhynchus; species Oncorhynchus masou. The sequence goes on along the minus strand of NC_088221.1, from coordinate 43,562,461 downwards.
ACATGGGCTGGAGCAGGCCTGCGAGCCGAGAGCGAGAGAATGCCATGTTCCTTTTTTGATATTGCTCCCATTCCATTTTTCGCCAAGTTTAGAATTGCAAACTAATAGAAAATAGAAGTGGAAAACTATTGTCAGTACTGCTCCAGATCACTTGATATCCACCACAGTGAAGAGGGGGGAGAGGATCAAGAGAGGGATCGCCCTGACTTAAATTAAACTAAACTGTTTATCGTGCTGCAGAGAGTATTTCCACCCCCAAAGCCCCACAACTGAATAGGTAACAAAAATTCAGGATATCAACAGGTTCCTTCCAGAGGCTGTGCGTCAGTCACCTGGGGCTGATACTGTCATGGTTCATGTGGGGTCGAATTACATTATGAAGGGCAGCTCAGAACAGCTGAAGATGGATTTTAAAGAACTGATTGGGTCACTACTTGACACCGACAAACCCCCCATAATATCTGGCCCTCTGCCCTCCCTAAATCATGGCATTGAACAGTTCAGCAGACTGTTATCCCTCCATAACTGGCTACGAGACTATTGCAGCTCTGTGGGTGTAACATTTATTGACCATTTTGATAACTTCTGGAAAACAAAGCTTGTATTTTAAGGAGGATGGGATCCACCCAAATCATTTGGGTTCCTGGATCCTTTCACAGCATTATAAGGCTGCACTGAGACAATGACTTATCAATGACCCAAGCCCTGCCCATTTAATCCCTACTATTGTAATGCTAAGTTCCCAAGATAAAGCAAAGCAGTTTGGCACATACAACAACACAGAGTTACACATGGAATAAACAAACATACAATCAATAATACAGTAGGAAAATCTATATACAGCATGTGCAAATGAGGTAGGGTAAGAGAGGTAAGGCAATAAATAGGTCAGGGTGGCAAAGTAATTACAATATATCAATTAAACACTGGAATGGTAGGATATGTAGAGGATGAATGTGCAAGTAGAGATACTGAGGTGCAAAGGGGCAAGATAAATAAGTAAATACAGTATGGGGATGAAGTAGATTGGATGGGCTATTTACAGATGAGCTATGTACAGGTGCAGTGATCTCTGAGCTGGTGCTTAAAGCTAGTGAGGGAGATAAGAGTCTCCAGCTCCATAGATTTTTGCAGTTCGTTCCAGTCATTGGCAGCAGAGAAATGGAAGGAGAGGCGGCCAAATGTAGAATTGGCTTTGGGGGTGACCAGTAAGATATACCTGCTGGAGCGAGTGCTGCTATGGTGACCAGTCAGCTGAGATAAGGCAGGGCTTTACCTAGCACAGACTTGTAGATGACCTGGAGCAAGTGGGTTTGGCGACGAGTATGAAGCGAGGGCCAGCCAACGAGAACATACAGGTCGCAGTGGTGGGTAGTATATGGGGCTTTGGTAACAAAACGGATGGCACTGTGATAGACTGAATCCAATTTGTTGAGTAGAGTGTTGATGGCTATTTTGTAAATGACTGCGGCAGCTTTCCAATCTATGAGAATCTCATACGATATGAAAGAGAGTTTGATCAGGCAGATAATAGGGGTTGCAACAATTCCGGCAGATAATTTTAGAAAGATAGGGTCCAGATTGTCTAGCCCGGCTGATTTGTAGGGGTCCAGATTTTTGCAGCTCTTTCAGAACATCAGCTATCTGGATTTTAGTGAAGGAGAAGTGGGGAGGTTTGGGCGAGTTGCTGTGGGGAGCGCAGGGCTGTTGACCAGGGTAGTGGTAGCCAGGTGGAAAGCATGGCCAGCCGTAGAAAAATGCTTATTGAGATACTCAATTATTGTGGATTTATTGGTGGTGACAGTGTATCCTAGCCTCAGTGCAGTGGGCAGCTGGGAGGAGGTGCTCTTATTCTCCATGGACTTTACAGTGTCCCACTGTACTACAGGATGCAAATTTCTGTTTGAAAAGGCTAGCCTTAGCTTTCCTAACTGCATGTGTATTTTGGTTCCTAACTTCCCTGAAAAGTTGCATGTCACGGGGGCTATTCGATGCGAATGCAGAACTCCACAGGATGTTTTTGTGCTGGTCAAGGGCAGACAGGTCTGGAGTGAACCAAGGGCTAAATCTATTCCTGGTTGTACATTTTTTGAATGGAGCATGCTTATTTAAGATGTTGAGGAAGGCACTTTTAAAGAATAACCAGGCATCCTCTACTGACGGGAGGAGGTCAATGACATTCCAGGATACCCCGGCCAGGTCGATTAGAAAGGCCTTTTCGCTGAAATGTTTTTGGGAGCATTTGACAGTGATGAGGGTTGGTCGTTTGACCACAGACCCATTACGGATGCAGGCAATGAGGCAATGAAAACAGCAGAGGTGTATTTTGAGGGATAGTTAGTTAGAATGATATCTATGAGGGTGTCCGTGTTTACGGATTTGGGGTTGTACCTGGTAGGTTCATAGATAAGCATGTCCCAGTTTAGGTCACCTAGCAGCACGAGCTCAGAAGATCGATGGGGGGCAATCAATTCACATATGGTGTCCAGGGCACAGCTGGGGCAGAGGGTGGTCTATAGCAAGTGGTAACGGTGAGAGACTTGTTTCTGGAAAGGTGCATTTTTAGAAGTAGAAGCTCGATTTGTTTTGGTACTGAGCTGGATAGTAAGATAGAACTCTGCAGGTTATCTCTGCAGCAGATTGCACCAGCCCCTTTGGCAGTTCTATCTTGGTGAAAAATGTTATAGTTAGGGATAGAAATTTCAGGGTTTTTGGTGGTTTTCTAAAGCCAGGAAACAGACACGGCTAAGACATCCGGGTTGGCAGAATGTGCTAAAGCAGTGAATAAAGCACACTTAGGGAGTAGGCTTCTAATGTTAACATGCATGACACCAAGGCTTTTACAGTTACAGAAGTCAACAAATGAGAGCACCTGGGGAGTAGGAGTGGAGCTAGGCAGTGCAGGTCCTGGATTAACCTCTACATCACCCAAGCAGGAAGTCCACTGTGTGCAGCTCACCCTGCACTAATACAAAAAACTTGAGCATGTCTAGCTCTGCTAAGCTTCCCAGTAAAGCAAGAAAACCATTTAAGCATCACAGAAAGGTGTTAAAAATAGCCTACCTTAACATATGTAACTGAAGAAACAGGGTTCGTGTAATCAATTATTTGCTAGTAATAGATTACATTCATATTCTTACAATCTCTGAAACTCACTTAGATAATGTCGTTGATGATACAGTGGTAGCAATACATGGTTATGAGATCTAAAGAAAATACAGAAATGCCAAAGGTGGAGGTGTGGCTGTTTTTTATATTCAGAACCAGATTCCTGTAAAGCTTAGAGAGGATCTCATGTTAAATACTGTTGAAATAATATGGCTACAGGTTCATCTGTCTCACCTGAAGCCCATTCTGGTGGGAAGCTGCTATTGACCACCATGTGCTATCATTCTATCATGGGTGAATAGGAGTGGAAGGTAGGAGTCAGGTGCAGAGGGCAGAGGGTTCAAGAAAAATAGGCAATTTATTCCGGCACAAACGGTCATGCCCAAACACAGGGCGGAAAACACTGACCAACCCAAAACGTAAATGGCCCGGAGCACAAAACCACAGCCAACACTAAACGTGAACACAAAATAATCCTGCACAAAAAAGAGCGGGCCGAACAAGCTTAAATACGCTAGAAAATAAAGAAAACACGAATAGGAACAGCTGCAACTAATAAGACTAAACGAACAGAAAAGGAAAAAGGGATCGGTGGCGGCTCGTAGGCCGGTGACAACGACCGGCGAGCACCGCCCGAACAGGCAGGGGAGCCAACTTCGGCGGGAGTCGTGACACATTCAGTATCTGGATAACATGCGTGAAATGCTTGATGATAATGTATGTGATATCATTAGAGAGATATATATTTTCTGGGTGATTTAAATATTGACTGTCTTTCATTAGGCTGCCAACTCCAGAGAGAGCTTCAAACTGTAACTAGGGCCTGCAACCTGGTTCAGGTTATCAATCAACTTACCAGGGTAGTTACAAACAGCATAGGAATGAAATCATCAACATGTATTGATCACATCTTTACTAATGCCTCATAAATTAGTTTGAAAGCAGAATCCAAATCCATCGGATGTAGATATCACAATTTTGTAGCCATATCTAGGAAAACCAACGTTTCTAAGGCTGGGCCTAATGTAGTGTGTAAGAGGTCATACAAGAAGTGTTTTAGTGATTCCTATGTTGTTGATGTAAAAAATATTTGTGGTGTGTCCTGTGCTTATTAGTTACTAATAAGCATGCACTTATTAAGAAAATGACTGTAAAAATGTTACAATCTGTGGATTGATGAGGAATTGAAACATTTTATGGTTGAGAGGGATGAAGCAAAATAAATGGCAGATAGGTCTGGTTGTACAACCGATTGGCAATTGTACTGCAAATTGAGAAATCATGTGACTAAACTCAATAAAAAGAAGAAGAAACTACACTATGAAACAAAGATAGATGACATAAAGAATGATAGTAAAACGCTTCGGAGCACCTTAAATGAAATTTTGGGCAAAACGGCAAACTCCGCTCCATCATTCATTGAATCAGATTGCTCATTCATCACAAAACCCAATGACATCTACTTTAATAATTGTTTCATTGGTAAGAATAGCAAACTTAGGCATGACATGCCAGCAACAAATGCTGACACTACACATCCAAGTATATCTGATCAAATTATGAAGGACAAGCTTTGTAATTTTGAATTCCGTAAAGTAAGTGTGGAAGAGGTGAAAAAAGTATTGTTGTCTATCAACAATGACAAGCCACAGGTCTGACAACTTGGATGGAAAATAATAATAGCAGATTATATTGCCACTCCTATTTGTCATATCTTCAATATAAGCCTACTAACAAGTGTATGCACTCAGGCCTGGAAGGAAGCAAAAGTCATTTCCCTACCTAAGGATAGTAAAGCCCCCTTTTCTGTCTCAAATAGCCAACTTCTACACACACATGTTGTAGATATGTGGCAGTAGAGTAGGGGCCTGAGGGCACAAACATAATATGTTGTGAAATCTGGGGCCTGATGTACAAATGTATCATAATGTTTTTAAAAAATGTATAACTTCCTTAATTTTGCTGGTCCTCAGGAAGAGTAGCTGCTGCCTTGGCTAATGGGGATCCGTAATAAATACAAATACAAATAATAGCATATCATAAGCACATCATTTACGAAACAGAGCTGAGAGCTCTCAGTGCACAATGGGGTCCATTTATAAATATCCCATGTTTTTATATTTCCCCTACCCAAATCCCATTATCAGTAATGCAACGGGAAAATAGTTTTATAGTTTTCATAGTTTAATATTTTTCAACACTAATTATTGCAGTTTGACCATCTCACCACCAGGGGTGCTGCAGCACCCCTAACTCCCACAGCTATGGCCCTATAGGTTATTTATCCTAATGGCTGATGGTCGGTTTATTCTGTGTTATCCAACTTCAGAACCAGGCATGACCAAAATACTGTTAGTCGATGATTGTTTTCTAAAACATAGAATCAGTGGGTGGCTGCTTACTCTGAGACCTGGCGCCAGTAAAATGGGCTGTTTATTCTAGTCATGTAACCCAGTGAACTGAGCTAAACTGACAGCTGCATTATTCATTTATGACTTTCTTGTGGTTCTCAAATGTATCCAGTGATCAGGATTGACATGCTGCTCAGAGATGAAATGGCTAGATTCTTCTAGAGGACAAGCAAATGACTGTTCTCATATTTACCTTTGAGAAACAAAATTAGAAGCCATAGATCTATCATGGGAGGTTTGTGTGGCCCCTGTGTCAGGTGACAGAGATAATGGCAGCCGCATTCTCTCAGAGGAGCATGTCCTCATGCACTCCTCTATCACAGAGAGATAACAAGGGGGAACTCTTAGGTCTGGTGCACTATGAAGGCTACCGGATCTGGCTCCACGTGCAAAATCTTCATAATTTCTACTGAATATTCACACTGTCCTGCATCTATATAACCTAATTCAGCCAATGATTACCAGCGTATGCTGCTGGGCCCTCCTCTTCACATGGTTCACATTGAAGCTCAGCAGGCGTTTGGACTTGTTTTATCATTTGTTTGTACTTATTGAATTGTGCTTGAAAAGGAAAGTTTCCTGCCTGGAGTGAAAGTGTGATTTTGAAGGTTGGGACAGCGGGACTTTCATAAACAGGCTGGAAAACAGCAGGACTTTAATTACCAGGCTGGAAAACAGCAGGACTTTAATTACCAGGCTGGAAAACAGCAGGACTTTAATTACCAGGCTGGAAAAGAGCAGGACTTTAATTACCAGGCTGGAAAACAGCAGGACTTTAATTACCAGGCTGGAAAACAGCAGGACTTTAATTACCAGGCTGGAAAACAGCAGGACTTTAATTACCAGGCTGGAAAACAGCAGGACTTTCATTACCAGGCTGGAAAACAGCAGGACTTTAATTACCAGGCTGGAAAACAGCAGGACTTTAATTACCAGGCTGGAAAACAGCAGGACTTTAATTACCAGGCTGGAAAACAGCAGGACTTTAATTACCAGGCTGGAAAACAGCATGACTTTAATTACCAGGCTGGGAAACAGCAGGACTTTAATTACCAGGCTGGAAAACAGCATGACTTTAATTACCAGGCTGGGAAACAGCAGAACTTTAATTACCAGGCTGGAAAACAGCAGGACTTTAATTACCAGGCTGGAAAACAGCGGGACTTTAATTACCAGGCTGGAAAACATCAGGACTTTAATTACCAGGCTGGAAAACAGCAGGACTTTAATTACCAGGCTGGAAAACAGCGGGACTTTAATTACCAGGCTGGAAAACATCAGGACTTTAATTACCAGGCTGGGAAACAGCAGGACTTTAATTACCAGGGCTATCTCTTGATATGACACACTTCACCATGCCTTTGTGGCACAGGAGGCTGGTGAGGGGAGTACGGCTCATAATAATGACTTGAATGAAGTGAATAGAATGGTATCAAACACAAGGAAAACGTGCTCTGTGGCTGGAATAGTGCTTCAGGTGTCCAGCGATTCTATCACAGCTACTATATAAACTGTCACACAGGCAACACCATATTATGATTAATTTTCTTTGATTTTCCATTCGCTTTCAGTTTGTATTAACTCTTTGAACAGACCTTTCAGAATAAATGACATCCCTTGACTGAGGCACTTACTGCAGTACATTTCGTACTGCACCACCCACAATGCAGCTGAGATGACAGCATCGTATTGTCTACGCATGCAGGTGTGAAAACAGTCCTGAATCCTCAACATATTCTACGGAATGATTCATGCAATGCAGGCTCTCACTCAGTCTCTAGAATGTAAGGAATTCCTACTGTTGTTGAGATTCATAAAAGGTTGATGAATTTATCAAGAGATACATGAGGCAGAACACAGCAGTACAAGGCTACTTCCTCCACTCTTTAGACTCCAGTCTCCAGTATGGAGAAAAATCTCAGCTAGCTAGAACCTGGTATATACAGACCGCCATAGGCAATGAATGTTCAAAAGCACCTCACATGAACGGGTCGATGAAAAGTGCATGTATAATAACATGGAAAGGCAATGGGACGGAGTAGAAGTATGTAATTCACTCAGAGGAGGTAGGTGGGAGGATCTATAGGAGGATGGGCTCATTGTAATGGCTGGAATGGAATTAATGGAACGGAGTCAAACGTGGTTTTCATATGTTTGATTCCGTTCCATTTATCCAATTCCAGCCATTACAATGAGCCAATCCTCATATACCGGCGGCAGGGTAGCCTAGTGGTTAGAGTGTTGGACTAGTAACCGGAAGGTTGAAAGTTCAAATCCCCGAGCTGACAAGGTACAAAATCTTTCGTTCTGCCCCTGAACAGGCAGTTAACCCACTGTTCCTAGGCCGTCATTGAAAATAAGAATTTGTTCTTAACTGACTTGCCTAGTTAAATAAAGGTATAAAATATAGCTTCTCCCACCAGCCTTCTCTGAATTATAACAATCCAATTCATTTTTCCCCCCTGTTGGTAATGGTTCTGGATTTCCTTCACATATCTGACGTCATGTAATGGATCAATTCTGATCATTTTGTACAGTGTATAGTGCAGTCATAACTGTTGTTGGTGATTATCTGGATGGATCAGAGATGGACATCACACTGTCAGATGTAGAAAGGCAGATCAATATGGATGGCATACAGCAAAACACATTGACATTCAACCAAATACCCAAATGAAAGGGCACCCACTGATAAAGCCTTGTATGAGGTACTCTTCTGATGGGGTTATTGAATGTTTGAGTTGGCATGGCTTGGCAGGACTGGTAAAGTCCTCAAGGCAATCCATATGATGCATCGTTCACTGTGTGGACACGCAGGGCCTTCAGAAAGTATTCACACCCCTTGAATTATTCCACATTTTATTGTGCTACAGCCTGAATTCAAAAATTGATTAAATATATTTTTCTGTCACCCAACGACACACAATAACCTATAATGACAAAGTGAATCAACTTTAGAAGCTGTGAGTCCTTCTGGGTAAGTCTCTAAGAGCTTTCCACACCTGGATTGTGTAACATTTTCCCATTTTATTATGTTAAAAAATGTTCAAGCTCTGTCAAATTTGTTGTTGATCATTGCTAGAAAACAATTTTCAGGTCTTGCCATAGATTGTCAAGTAGATTTAAGTCAAGACTGTAACTCGGCCAGTCAGGAACATTCACTGTCTTCTTTGTGATCAACTTGTGTATATGTGATGTTTTATCTTATTGTCCTGCTGAAAGGTGAATTCATCTCCCAGTGTCTGGTGGAAAGCAGACTGAACCATTCTGAACCATTCGGAACCTGCTCCATTCCGTTTATTTTTTTTATCCTGAAACTCCCCAATCATTAACGATTACAAGCGTACCCATAACATGATGCAGCCCCCACTATGCCTGAAAATATGGAGAGTGGTACTCAGTAATGTGTTGTATTGGATTTGCCCCAAAACAACACTTTCTATTCAGAACATAAAGTGAATTGTTTTGCCAAATTTCTTGCAGTAGTACTTTAGTGCCCTGTTGCTTACAGGATGCAAGTTTTGGAATATTTTTATTCGTAACAAGCTTCCTTCTTTTTCACTCTGTCATTTAGGTTGGTATTGTGGAGTAGCTTCACTGTTGTTGATCCATCCTCAGTTTTCTGCTATCACAGCCATTAAACTCTGTAACTAACTTTTAAAGTCAAGTCAAATCAAATCAAATGTTATTTGTCACATACACATGGTTAGCACATATTAATGCGAGTGTAGCGAAATGCTTGTGCTTCTAGTTCCGACAATGCAGTAATAACCAACTAGTAATCTAACCAACAATTTCACAACAACTACTTTATACACACAAGTGTAAAGGGATGAAGAATATGTACTGGTACATCAAGATATATGAATGAGTGATGGTACAGAACGGCATAGGCAAGATGGTCACCATTGGTCTCATGGTGAAATCCCTGAGCGGTTTCCTTCCTCTCCGAAAGGATATCTTTGTAGTGATATCTTCCAAAGTGTAATTAATAATTCACCATGCTCAAAGGGATATTCAAAGTATGCTTATTTTATTTTTACCCATCTGCCCTTTGCGAGGCATTGGAAAACCTCCCTGGTCATTGTGGTTGAATCTGTGTTTGAAATTAACTGCATTACGGATAATGTGGGGGGTACAGAGATGATGTAGTCATTTAAAAATCATGGTAAACACTATTATTGCACACAGAGTTAGTCCATGCAACTTATTATGTGACTGAATTTAGTTGGGCTTACCGTAACAAAGGGGTTAAAAACGTATTGACATTTCAGCTTTTAATTTTTTTATCATTTGTAATATTTTTGAAAAGCATAATTCCACTTTGACATTATGGAGTATTGTGTGTAGGCCAGTGACAAAACATCTCAATTCAATTCCGCACGCAACAAAATGTGGGAGAAGAGGTGTGGATACCTTCTGAAGGCACACACAATTAAGACATCACAATGGCAACAAGAAGTCAACGAATCAGGTTAATTACAATTGATTTTCTTTTCAGTTTCTTTTCAGCCTTATTCATACAGATTCCAAATGTTTCCTTGAAGAATTCAATTACTACTGCGTGGATGGATGTGGATGGATGCATGGATGGATGTGGATGGATGGATGGAGTCTGTTTTGCCCTTCCTCTGGTGTGTGACTTCAGGGAGAATGTTGCTAATTTGAAACGTGAGGAAAAAAGGCTTTGGTTCTTCACATTATATAAAGCTGTTCTTGGAAACCTCCAGCTTGTGTTGTAGACGCGGGTTCCGTTTAGTGCAGGAGTCAACAAATGACTCACCCTTGAATGTAGCCTAACGTATTCAGAGATACTAGAGATGAGAGGCATGCCTTGCTAAGGGTGTCATTAAAGAGAAAACCTATACATCTTAAGCTAATGGTTGAGGAAAGGGGTATTGCAGTATTAAACCAATTATGTATGTTGGCGTACCCTCCTAGGTATGTCTGTGGTACACCCCGTTATGTGACAGTATACCTCTTATCTTTGTAAAAGGTTGTTTTATGTTCTACTACCTGTGCTTGTTTATGTTATCTCCTCACAACCACCCATAGTGTATGCTGTATATTCTGAATACTGGAGGCATAATGAACCCTAATTTATCAATGTAAATTCATCTCTAATGTTTCTCTGCAGATTGTGTCAAAGTTGTATTATCCTTGGTTGTTTATCATAAGATATTTAATTTGGTCTGGAGAGGACAGCTAACTGGTATTTGTCTATGCTAAAACCAAACAAACAAAGCAACACATTTTGAGATATATAATGCTTTTTAGAGAAATAATTGTATATATTTTTTTTATGTGAACTTTATTTAACTAGGCAAGTCAGTTAAGAACAGATTCTTATTTACAATGACATCCTACCCCGGCCAAACCCGGACGATGCTGAGCCAATTGTGCGCCGCACTATGGAACTCCCAATCACGGCCAGATGTGACAGCCTGGAATTGAACCAGGGACTGTAGTGACGCCTCGTGCACTGAAATGCAGTGTCTTAGACTGCTGCTCAACCCGGGAGCCCACTGGGAGAAGAAAAATCTATTTGATGAATGTGGTGCCAGTGGAGGCATTTGCATTTCCAATCGTATCGCTCACACACTGGTGCAACAGAATTCCCTGTTTATAGAGTGCAATGAATATGTTACAAATAGCAGTAAAGTCCGTAAGTTTCATCTTCTATGTTCCATCTTCTAAGTTCCATCTTCTCTTTATTTCTGGTGTTACTGGCAAAGGATTACAAATGCCCACTTAATATTGACAATGCCATTAAGAGAGCTATGATGCAGGAGCTTTGTCTGAGTCACAAGAATAACAAGGTATGTTTCTTTACTTTTTATCTCCAATGTAGACCGAGCAGACAGGAAGCAAGGTTTTAAACTTGGGAAGACCGCCAAGCATTTTCTGTAAGCAGCTATTACTCTGCAGATTCAATTGATGATACAGGGATTAGGGTGGATCCTGTACACATTTTGAGCAGGACCCATGATTGAGCCAGACTGGTAGCTATAACAGCATAGCTTCTGTAACCAAATTACCAAATGAGTACATCAGGGATTGGGAAACCAGTTGTCTTTTTTGTATGACAGACTGCCGTTCTTTGAACTGTTTCTCCAGACAGTATTGTAAGAGTTATTTCCCAGTTCTAATGGAGTTGAGCCTTCAATACACCTGTATTTAATGTGAGTGGTCTGGTGACATTTCCACAGGCAGGAGAGAGGGCAACCGTATCAGACCCACCATCTGGGGCTGCTGGAATATGGAAGCCAAGCTGTCATTCTCGTCCAATGGGAGCCTTTTTGGCTCCAGTCTGGTATTCACCAGGGGCTAATCAGCCAGTAACCTCTGGTTTCTTTGCATAGTGACACACAGTGTTGGGTAATGATGAGTTCCGTGTGGAGTAGCCTGTCACACAGAGGTGATGCAACCAGAAAGACTAATCAGGAGAGATTTGAATCAAAAGAGTGGCGACAGTACCAGGTATGCCAACCTGAAACAAAATAACAAAATGTAGGCCTATCCCATATTTGCTAAATATGTTCAATATGTTTTTGAACAATAGTAGCATGGCTTCAGTATGGAAATAATATTCTTAACATAGCATTCACACTGATATAGGCCTACTGTAAAATACATTTGTCTGAGCCATGCACATTCCAAACGTTGTCGATAAGCAAGATTATAAACTGGTTGGTTCGAGCCCTGAATGCTGATAGGCTGGCAGCCGTGGTAAATCAGACCGTATACGACAAAACATTTATTTTTAGTGCTTTAATGACGTTGGTAACCAGTTTATAACAGCAATAAGGCACCTCTGGGGTTTGTGAAATATGGCCAATATACCACAGCTAATGGCTGTGTCCAGTCACTCTGTGTTGCGTTGTACATAAGAATAGCCCTTAGCCGTGGTGTATTGGGTAGGCCATATGTATATAAATGGTGGGTAGGCCATATGTATATAAATGGTGGGTAGGCCATATGTATATAAATGGTGGGTAGGCCATATGTATATAAATGGTGGGTAGGCCATATGTATATAAATGGTGGGTAGGCCATATGTATTTAAATTATGGGTAGGCCATATGTATATAAATGGTGGGTAGGCCATATGTATTTAAATGGTGGGTAGGCCATATGTATATAAATGACGTTTGTACATTAGACAGAAGACAATACTCATCATGTCTGTAAAATGTATCATACAGACAAAGCAATGTTCTGATAGTATGCAGGCCAACCATGAGATTTTTGGGGAAAAAGTCAAAAACAAGCCACAGGTGCCTAATAACGAACAACAATGTATTGTAGGTGTTGCAGAAACCAGACTGTAGTGCTTGGGAAATATTTGGGCAGAGATACATTTCCTCTGAGAAACTGCTCTGTGATCGAAAACCATATCAGTGTCTGTCATCATGTCTGAATTAGCTTCAGTCAGCCAACTGTCTTTCCTATATGTTGTCTTTGTTACTACTGTAAGTGTTATTGTTATGTGTTGTTTTCTCTAAGGCCTGATTGGTTATTAGTTGGTTATCAAATCAAAGTTGATTTGTTATGTGTGCCGAATAAAACAGGTGGTTACAGTTAAATGCTTACTTACAGGCTCTAACCAATAGTGCAACAAAAGTATTAGGTGAACAATAGGTAAGTAAAGAAATAAAACAACAGTAAAAAGACAGGCTATATACAGTAACGAGGCTACATCAGGTAGGAATCTCTGTGAGACATTCTCTTTCAGTCATATCCAATACCAGGTGAAACAAACTCTGTTCTGTGAATGATGCTGTGTCTGCATGTATGTATTACAATTATACACTTCAACAGTGTTGACCACTCCTGCTCCTGGGACATCAATGATTACACAGTGTAACTATGCAATAGACTAGAAACATGATTTAAGTAAAGGCTGATTTGTAATTCCTACATAGAGAAATAAAACAGTGCACTACACTTCCCTTCATCTGCATTCATCTGAGGACACAGGATAGGTGTAGTATTTCAGTGAGATACTTCATTTCAACCAGTGGAGAATGTGAAAGGCTTTATTGAAAGTTCATTATCCAGGTGTTTATAAATACATAATTCATGCATTATAAATATTATAATAGTATATTATAAATACAAGTTCAATCTGTACCTCAATTTACATATGGTGTGCATTATAAAAAAGGGCAAGAAAGAGGAGGTGGGGAGAGAGGTATAGAAAAGGAAAGAGATAAAACAGAGGATCAGGGAAGACAGCATATGATTAATGAATTACAGTGCTACCCTAATATTCTCTCAGTTCATCACAATTACATAGTGTCTCTAGTGGTGTCTCCTAACCAGCCTTGGGCTCCCAGACAGCCCGAAGGTTATCTTAAGAGCGGATGAGGGACGGGACTGGCTTCCTCTCTCACATCAAAACATACCTGCAGAAGAGAGACAGGTGGATGGAGAGAGAACATGATTAAGCCTTGTTTTTTTTATCTAACACGGTCAATCATCATAAGGAGGAGAAATGGAAAACTGACCTTGGATCATTAACTCTGGGACTACTACATTTCTATCTGTATTTCAATGTAAAGCATCTCTTTAATTTTTTACGGCGAGGGCTTCCGATATAGATATAGGTAGAGATAAAATTAATCACTAACCTTTGATGATCTTCATCAGATGACACTCATAGGACATCATGTTACACAATACATGTATGTTTTGTTCAATAAAATGCATACTTATATCAAAAAATCTCAGTTTACATTGGCACTTTATGTTCAGTAAGGTTTTGCCACGTCAATTTACAGAAATACTCATAATAAACATTGCTAAAAGACACAAGTGTTTTTCACAGAATTAAAGATATACTTCTCCTTTAGGCAACCGCTGTGTCAGATTTCAAAAAAACTTTACGGAAAAAGCAAACCTTGCAATAGTACGGCGCTCAGACAACAAATCAAGCCAAACAAATATCCGCCATGTTGGAGTCAACAGAAGTCAGAAATAGCATTATAAATATTCACTTACCTTTGATGATCTTCATCAGAATGCACTCCCAGGAATCCCAGTTCCACAATAAATGTTTGATTTGTTCGATAAAGTTCATCTTTATGTCCAAATACCTCATTTATGTAAGCGCGTTCAGCCCAGTAATCCAAATTCATGACACGCGAGCAGACGAAAAGTAAAAAAATATCCATTACAGTCCGAAGTATAGAATCAACCTTTAGGATGTTCTTAACATAAATCTTTAATAACGTTCCAACCGGAGAATTCCTTTGTCTTCGGAAATGCAATGGAACTCAAGCTAACTCATGTGAACGCGCGTCAGGAGTTCATGGCACTCTGCCAGACCAATGACTCATTCAGCCCTCATTCCCCCTCCTTCACAGTAGAACCATCAAACAAGGTTCTAAAGACTGTTGACATCTAGTAGAAGCCTTGGAAGTGCAATTTGACCGAATAGACACTGTGCATTCGATAGGCCAAGAGTTGAAAAACTACAAACCTCAGATTTCCCACTTCCTGGTTGGATTTTCTCAGGTTTTCGCCTGCCATATGAGTTCTGTTATACTCACAGACATCATTCAAACAGTTTTAGAAACTTCAGTGTGTTTTCTATCCAAATACTAATAATTTGCATATATTAGCAACTGGGACTGAGTAGCAGGCAGTTTCCTCTGGGCACGCTTTTCATCCAAATGTGAAAATGCTGCCCCCTATTCCAAACAGGTTTTAATAATACTCCCTGTATAATATAAGTATAATATCCCTTATAACAAATCATGATAACATTGGATAGATAGATCGATAGATAGGCTACACATTCACATGTATCTATGACAATAGCAGGATAGTATCAAGGATAGTGTCACAAATTAATACATAAATACCACTTGAATCTTGATGATGACTTGATCATTTGAATCAGCTGTGTAGTATTAAGGCAAAAACAGAAATGTCCACCCATTTGAATCCCCAGGACCAGGACTGAGAACCGCTGCTCTTCATTGGGACCTCTTAATCTGCATACAGGCTTTCACAGCTCTCTGTATCTGAGGACAGAAATCCTCACAAGAAATAGACTACACAAAAGTACCTGCTTTATCCAGAATAGTCTACATTGCCACATTCACAGCTGGGCCTGCTCTCCTTTCACCCTCCTCCAAAAAATACAAATATTTGCCATTATCAAGAGTTGCACTGGGGCTAAAACAATATCCTGCGTAGTGTGGAATGACTGCACCTAAAAAGGCTGGAGACTCATAACTAATCGAAGGGCATCCATGAATGTGTCCTGACCAAAAGATGAGAAGTCAGTGGTTCACTTGACGTTGCAGCACAGCAACATTGACCCCATTGTCAGTGTTTCAAGATTCCACATTGTCCTCCTGATAAAGCAGGTCCGTCACCTGCTGAATCTGGAATGCTCAAAATTAACAAATCTGTATTAGTGATGATACATATACATATTATATATACATATACATATAAAGGAAGATCTGTCAAGCCATTCACAAGACTAAGGAGATGATTGTGGACTACAGGAAGAGGAGGACCGAGCATGCCCCCATTCTCATCGGCGGGGCTGTAGTGGAGCAGGTTGAGAGCTTCAAGTTCCTTGGTGTCCACATCAACAACAAACTAGAATGGTCCAAACCCACCAACACAGTCGTGAAGAGGGCATGACAAAGCCTATTCCCCCTCAGGAAACTAAAAAGATTTGACTTAGGTTCTGACATCCTCAAAAGGTTCTACAGCTGCAACATCGAGAGCATCCTGACTGGTGGCATCACTGCCTGCTACGGCAATTACTATGGCTCGGCCTCTGACCGCAAGGCACTTCAGAGGGTAGTGCGTACGGCCCAGTACATCACTGGGGCTAAGCTGCCTGCCATCCAGGACCTCTACACCAGGTAGTGTCAGAGGAAAACCCTAAAAATTGTCAAAGACCTCAGGCACCCCAGTCATAGACTGTTCTCTCTACTAATGCATAGGAAGCGGTATCGGAGTGCCAAGTCTAGGACAAAAAGGCTTCTCAACAGTTTTTACCCCCAAGCCATAAGACTCCTGAACAGGTAATCGAATGGCTACCTGAACGATTTGCATTGTGTGACCCCCAACCCCTCTTCTACGCTGCAGCTAGTCTCTATTTATCATATATGCATAGTCACTTTAACTACACATTCATGTACATAGTACCTCAATTGTGCTGACCAACCAGTGCTCCCGCACATGTCCAATCCAAAATTAAATCTAGAATCGGCTTCCTATTTCGCAACAAAGCATCCTTCACTCATGCTGCCAAACATACCCTCGTAAAACTGACCATCCTACTGATCCTTGACTTCTTCGCAATGTCATTTACCAAATAGCCTCCAACACTCTACTCAGCAAATTGGATGCAGTCTATCACAGTGCCATCCGTTTTGTCACCTAAGCCCCATATACTACCCCCCTATGCGACCTGTATGCTCTCGTTGGCTGGCCCTCGCTTCATACACGTCACCAAACCCACTGGCTCCAGGTCATCTACAAGTCTTTGCTAGGTAAAGCCCCACCTTATCTCAGCTCAATGGTCACCATAGCAGCACCCACCCGTAGCACGCGCTCCAGCAGGTATATTTCACTGGTCACCCCCAAAGCCAATTCTTCCTTTGGCCGCCTCTCCTTCCAGTTCTCTGCTGCCAATGACTGGAACGAACTGCAAAAATTTCTGAAGCTGGAGACTCTTACCTCCCTCACTATCTTTAAGCACCATCTGTCAGAGCAGCTCACAGATCACTGCACCTGTACATAGCTCATCTGTAAATAGCCCATCCAATCTACCTCATCCCATACTGTATTTATTAATTTATCTTGCTCCTTTGCACCCCAGTATCTCTACTTGCACATTCATCCTCTGCACATTCTACCATTCCAGTGTTTGATTGCTATATTGTAATTACTTCACCACCATGGCCTATTTATTTCCTTACCTCTCTTATCCTACCTCATTTGCACATTCTGTATATAGATTTTCCAACTGTATTATTGATTGTATGTTTGTTTACTCCATGTGTATCTCTGTATTGTTGTATGTGTCGAACTGCATTGCTTTACCTTGACCAGGTCGCAGTTGCAAATGAGAACTTGTTCTCAACTATCCTACCTGGTTAAATAAAGGTGAAATAAATAAAAAATTGGCTAACTGGGCTATCTGCATTGTGTCCCACCACCCGCCAACCCCTCTTTTACGCTACTGCTACTCTCTTTTCATCATATATGCATAGTCACTATAACCATATCTACATGTACATACTACCTCGATCAGCCTGACTAACCTGTGTCTGTATGTAGCCTCGCTACTTTATAGCCTCGCTACTGTTATTTTTCACTGTCTTCTTACTGTTGTTTTATTTCTTTACTTACCTATTGTTCTCCTAATAGAGCCTCTAAGTAAGCATTTCACTGTAAGTCGCTCTGGATAAGAGCGTCTGCTAAATGACTTAAATGTAAAAATGTAAATGTAAACTGTTGTATTCGGCGCACGTGATAAACTTTGATTTGATATCACACAGACACATACCTCTGCATAGTCTGGCTCAGACACAGGTGTTTGGAGCATTCCGATATGCCACAGCTGGTGAGGTGTCAGGTTTGCCTCTGTTCTTAAAGAGTGATTATTCCAACTCTCTGTGAAATGTTGCAGATCTGCACGCAGATGAGGTAGGAACACATATCCCACACAGGAGAGGTGGATAGAATTTGACAGGTCAAGGTAGCTGCCTTCTTCCAAACTGTGCAGCAAGTTGTAGTACGGACATGTCACAGCACTCCAAACATCTCTCCATAAGCGTTCCACTCTAACAGAGAGAAAGAAAAGGTTTTGTGGGGAGGAGGAACCTAATCTCCTCCATGAATTGTGAACACCGAGGTTATAGATGTAACGACGTTCTTCGTTTGTCGAAAGAGAGTCGGACCGAAATGCAGCGTGTTGGTTACTCATACTTTTTAATGAAACAAATAACGGAACTATACATGAAATAACGAATAAATACAAAAACAACAAACGGAACGTGAAACCTATTACAGCCTGACTGGTGAACACTAACACAGAGACAGGAACAATCACCCACAAAATACAAAGCGAAACCCAGGCTACCTAAATACGGTTCCCAATCAGAGACAACGAGAATCACCTGACTCTGATTGAGAACCGCCTCAGGCAGCCAAACCTATGTAACACACACCCCTAATCAGCTACAATCCCAATAACTAAAAAACCCCACTAAGAATACAACAAACAATAAACCCATGTCACACCCTGGCCTGACTAACTAATTAACTAAAACAAAAAATACTAAGACCAAGGCGTGACAGAACCCCCCCCCCCTAAGGTGCGGACTCCAGAACGCACCACAAAACTATAGGGAGGATCCGGGTGGGCGTCTGTCCATGGTGGCGGATCCGGCTCCGGACGTGGACCCCACTTCATAAATGTCATTGTTCCTCCCCTTCGCGTCCTGGGATGATCCACCCTCGCCGCCGACCATGGCCGAATAGTCCTCACCCAGAACCCTACATAACAGAGGAGCAGCTCGTGACTGAGGCAGCTCGGGACTGAGGAGCAGCTCGGGACTGAGGAGCAGCTCGGGACTGAGGGGCAGCTCGGGACTGAGGCAGCTCGGGACTGAGGAGCAGCTCGGAACTGAGGAGCAGCTCGGGACTGAGGGACAGCTCGGGACTGAGGGGCAGCTCGGGACTGAGGGGCAGCTCGGGACTGAGGGGCAGCCCAGCACTGAGGCAGCCCAGCACTGAGAAGAAGCCCAGTACTGAGATGAAGCCCAGGCAGGCAGTTGAATCCGGCAGATCCTGGCTGACTGGCGGATCCTGGCTGACAGGCGGATCCTGACTGACTGGCGGATCCTGGCTGACTGGCGGATCCTGGCTGACTGGCGGATCCTGGCCGACTGGCGGATCCTGGCTGACTAGCAGATCTGGCAGATCCTGGCTGACTGGCGGATCTGGAAGAGTCTGGTTGACTGGCAGATCTGGAAGAGTCTGGTTGACTGGCAGATCTGGAAGAGTCTGGCTGACTGGCAGATCTGGAAGAGTCTGGCTGACTGGCAGATCTTGAAGAGTCTGGCTGACTGGCAGATCTGGAAGAGTCTGGCTGACTGGCAGATCTGAAAGAGTCTGGCTGACTGGCAGATCTGGAAGAGTCTGGCTGACTGGCAGATCTGGAAGAGTCTGGCTGACTGGCAGATCTGGAAGAGTCTGGCTGTCTGGCGGATCTGGAAGAGTCTGGCTGACTGGCAGATCTGGAAGAGTCTGGCTGACTGGCAGATCTGGAAGAGTCTGGCTGACTGGCAGATCCTGGCAGACTGACGGCTCTGGCTGCTTCATGCTGACTGACGGCTCTGGCTGCTCCATGCTGACTGACGGCTCTGGCTGCTCCATGCAGACTGGCAGCTCCTTGCAGACTGGCAGCTCTAGCTGCTCCATGCAGACTGGCAGCTCTGGCTGCTCCATGCAGACTGGCAGCTCCTTGCAGACTGGCAGCTCCTTGCAGACTGGCAGCTCCTTGCAGACTGGCAGCTCTAGCTGCTCCATGCAGACTGGCAGCTCTGGCTGCTCCATGCAGACTGGCAGCTCCTTGCAGACTGGCAGCTCTAGCTGCTCCATGCAGACTGGCAGCTCTGGCTGCTCCATGCAGACTGGCAGCTCCTTGCAGACTGGCAGCTCTAGCTGCTCCATGCAGACTAGCAGCTCAGGCTGCTCCGAACAGGCAGGAGGCTCCGGCAGCGCTGGAGAGGAGAAAGGCTCCGACAGGGCAGGAGAGGCGAGGCGCACTGTTGGCCTGATGCGTGGTGCTGGCACTGGTGGTATTGGGCCGAGGACACGCACAGGAAGCCTAGTGCGGGGAGCTGCTACCGGAGGGCTGGGGTGTGGAGGTGATACTGGATAGACCGGACCGTGCAGGCGCACTGGAGCTCTTGAGCACCGAGCCTGCCCAACCTTTCCTGGTTGAATACTCTCGGTTGCCCTGCCAGTGCTGCGAGGAGAAATAGCCCGCACTGGGCTATGTAGGCGAACCGGAGACACCGAGCGCAAGGCTGGTGCCATGTTAGCCGGCCCAAGGAGACGCACTGGGGACCAGATGCATAGAGCCGGCTTCATGGCATTTGGCTCGACGCTCAATCTAGCCCGGCCGATACGCGGAGCTGAAATATACCGCACCGGGCTATGCACCCGCACTGGGGACACCGTGCGCACCACTGCATAACACGGTGCCTGCCCGGACACCCCGATAAGCACAGGGAGTTTGCGCAGGTCTCCTACCTGACGCAGCCATACTCCCTGATAGCCCCCCCCCAATAATTTTTTGGGGCTGATTCCCGGGTTTCCATCCACGTCGCCGTGCTGCCTCCTCATACCAGCGCCTCTCCGCTTTAGCCGCTTCTAATTCCTCCTTGGGGCGGCGATATTCACCAGGCTGAGCCCAGGATCCTTTTCTGTCCAGTTCCTCCTCCCATGTCCAATTCTCCAAGTGATGCAGCCTCTCCCACTGAAGCTGCTTCTGTTGCCTCTCGTGTAGCTCCTGCCTGTTAACACGCTGCTCGGTCCGAGTTTGGTGAGTGATTCTGTAACGACGTTCTTCGTTTGTCGAAAGAGAGTCGGACCATAATGCAGCGTGTTGGTTACTCATACTTTTTAATGAAACAAATAACGGAACTATACATGAAATAACGAATAAATACAAAAACAACAAATGGAACGTGAAACCTATTACAGCCTGACTGGTGAACACTAACACAGAGACAGGAACAATCACCCACAAAATACAAAGCGAAACCCAGGCTACCTAAATACGGTTCCCAATCAGAGACAACGAGAATCACCTGACTCTGATTGAGAACCGCCACAGGCAGCCAAACCTATGTAACACACACCCTTAATCAGCTACAATCCCAATAACTAAAAATCCCCACTAAGAATACAACAAACAATAAACCCATGTCACACCCTGGACTGACTAACTAATTAACTAAAACACAAAATACTAAGACCAAGGCGTGACAATAGAAATGCAAGTTGTATGTGCCTCTGTGAGTGGTTACTGACTGTATGTGATGCAGGCACCTATCTGAGTGTACCTGAAACATTTAAATATAGAGGGCTATGTGTCTCACCACGTGGTTATTGCAAGGCTAACCCCCAGGGAATTCATGACTTGGCAGCAACAGGGGCTTGATAGTCCAGTGAAAATGGCTGAGTGTTTATGTGGTGTAAATCTTAAAATTAGCAGCTGACATGTTAATTTTTGTTTTAAATTAATGCATGTGAGACAGGTTCCATGTAGAACAAGACAGGCAGAGAGGAAGAAAGAAAAACAACACAGAACAGTTTAATTACCTCTGGTTGTGGACACTTTTGCCAGCAATAAAGCTTCCACGGCCTGTTCCTTGGACAGTGACCATACATCTGGCAATATCTACATTTTCGACCCCATGATCAGCTCGTACTCTGAAAGTAGAGAAAAAGGCTTCATTTTTGTAGATATGCAAACAATAACTGAGAAATGACTGTTCATTGTAAAATGGGATACGTCAATATAGAGTGCAGAAACCTTAGGAGGTTTGACGAGATGTCAAGGGTTTGTATACAGAAAGTAACTCGTTACAATATGCATAATACAAGCCATTATTTTTTTCATTCTACCGTACCAATATTTACCTTTAAGGCCATCCATTTCTGCCGACTCCATCCACCAAATAATAAACAAATAATTGGGCACAAATTCAAAAGAAACGAGCAGGGAGCAAGTTTAGAACCCTCAACCTTCTTGCCCGGAGTCCAGCTCGCAGTCAACTGTGCACCAAAAGCATGCTCAAACCTCAGAGTCGATAGAGCACGTCCTCGTGGTAGCTTGCTACTCAATGTAATAAAGTAATGACTTTTCAAATAAGTTACCTTACACATTATGTTGGATGACAATTTGTTAGCTACGCTGTACTTATGAACCACAGCATATCATTACAGCACCGGTATGTTAGCTATCTACCTAACGTTAGTAGTTATACTTGAAACTTGACAGTATATTAACTATAGGCTATCTGACTACGCCACATTTATTGACGTGATTATTCCCATCATTCTTAACTTAGCTGAATTGTATAGTGATTGTTCTCAATGGACATTCAGGTGCTTTCGTAAATTAGTTCTGGCTATCTGGTCAGAGCGCACTGAAGAGGTGACTCCGGGATGCTGGTCTTCTAGGCAGAGTTGCAAAGAAAAAGCCATATCTCAGACTGGCCAATAAAAGTAAAAGATTATGATGGGCTAAATAGCACAGACACTGGACAGAGGAACTCTGCCTAGAAGGCCAACATCCCAGAGTTGTCAATGTTGAGATGGGTGTTTTGCACTTACTATTTAATGATGCTGCCAGTTGAGGACTTGTGAGGCATCTGTTTCTCAAACTACATACTCTAATGTACTTGTCCTCTTGCTCAGCTGTGCACCGGGGCCTCCCACTCCTCTTTCTATTCTGGTTAGAGACAGTTTACTCTGTTCTGTGAAGGGAGTAGTACACAGCTTTGTACGAGATCTTCAGTTTCTTGCAATTTCTCACATGGAATAGCCTTCATTTTTCAGAACAAGAATAGACTGACGCGTTTCAGAAGAAAGTTATTTGTTTCTGGCCATTTTGAGCCTGTAATCGAACACACAAATGCTGATGCTCAGTTTTCAGCTATGCTAACAAAACGGTTTGTGTGTGTGTGTGTGTGTGTGTGTGTGTATACATACACACACACACACACACACACACACACACACACACACACACACACACACACACACACACACACACACACACGCTACCATTCAGAAGTTTGAGGTCATTGAGAAATGTCCTTTATATATATACAGTTGAAGTCGTTTACATACACTTAGGTTGGAGTCATTAAAACGAGTTTTTCAACCACAAATGTCTTGTTAACAAACTATAGTTTTGGCAAGTCTGTTAGGATTTGTTTTTTTTGGATCCAACTTCAACTGCATATACAGTTATACAGTTGATATATACAGTTATACAGTTGATATATACAGTTGAAGTCGGACGTTTACATCCACCTTAGCCAAATATTTTAAACTCAGTTGTTCTCAATTCCTGACTTTTAATCCTAGTAAAAATTCTCTGTCTGTCACACCCTGACCTTAGATTCTTTGTTTTTCTATATATTTTGGTTAGGTCAGGGTGTGACTAGGGTGGGTACTCTACTTGATGTATGTCTAGGGTTTTTGTCATCTATGGTTTTTGTATGTCTATGTTGGCCTGATATGGTTTCCAATCAGAGACAGCTGTTTATCGTTGTCTCTGATTGGAGATCATACTTAGGTAGCCATTTTCCCCATTGTTAGTTGTGTGATCTTGTCTATGATTATTTGCCTGTCAGCACTAGTTTGTATAGCTTCATGTTGTGTTTTGTTGTTTGTTGTTCATTCATTAAAAAGAGAATGTATGTCTTGGTCCGATCCTTATGACGAACGTGACACTCTCTTAGGTCAGTTAGGATCACCACTTAATTTTAAGAATGTGAAATGTCAGATAGTAAAGAGTAAAGAGAATAATTTATTTCAGCTTTTATTTCTTTCATCATATTCCCAGTGGGTCAGAAGTTTACATACACTCAATTTGAATTTGGTAGCATAGCCTTTAAATTGTTACACTTGGGTCAATTGTTTCGGGAAGCTTTCCGCAAGCTTCCCACAATAAGTTGGATGAATTGTGGCCCATTCCTCCTGACGGAGCTGGTGTAACTGAGTCGGGTTTGTAGGCCTCCTTACTCGCACACGCTTTTTCAGTTCTGCCCACTAATTTTCTATAGGATTGAGGTCAGGGCATTGTGATGGCCACTCCAATACCTTGACTATGTTGTCCTTAAGCCATTTTGCCACAACTTTGGAAGTATGCTTGGGGTCATTGTCCATTTGGAAGACCCATTTGCAACCAAGCTATAACTTCCTGACTGATGTCTTGAGATTTTGCTTCAATACATCCACATCATTTTTCTTCCTCATGATGCCATCTATTTTGTGAAGTCTACCAGTCCCTCCTGCAACAAGGCACCTCCACAACATGATGCTGCCACTCCGTGCTTCACAGTTGAGATGGTGTTCTTCGGCTTGCAAGCCTCCCCCTTTTCCTTGAAATATAATGATGGTCATTAGGTCCAAACAGTTTTTGTTTCATCAGACCAGAGGACATTTTTCCATAAAGTACGATCGTTGTCCCCATGTGCAATTGCAAACTGTAGTCTAGCTTTTTTGGGCGCTTTTGCAGCAGTGACTTCTTTCTTGCTGAGTGACCTTTCAGGTTATTTCGACATAGGACTCTTTTTACTGTGGATATAGATACTTTTGTACCTGTTTCCTCCAGCATCTTTACAAGGTCCTTTGAAGTTGTTCTGGGATTTATTTGCACTTTTCACACCAAAGTACGTTCATCTCTAGCAGTCAGAACGCGTGTCCTTTCTGAGTGGTATGATGGCTGTGTGGTCCCATAATGTTTAGTGTTGCATACTATTGTGTGTACAGATGAACGTGGTACCTTCAGGCATTTGAAAATTGCTCCCACGGATGAAACAGACTTGTGGAGGTCTACAATTTTTTTCTGAGGTCTTTTTTTCATTTTCCCATGATGTCAAGCAAAGGGGCACTGAGTTTGAAGGTAGGCCTTGAAATACTTTCACAGGTACACCTCCAATTGACTCAAAGGATCAGAAGCTTCGAAAGCCGTGATATCATTTTCTGTAATTTTCCAAGCTGTTTAAAGGCACAGTCAACTTAGTGTATGTTCTGACCCACTGAAATTGTGTTACAGTGAATTATCAGTGAAATAAATAATCTGTCTGTTAACAATTGTTAGAAAAATTTGTGTCATGCACAAAGTAGATGTCCTAACTGACTTGTTTGTTAACAAGAAATTGTTGGAGTTTTAATGACTCCAACCGAAGAGTATGTAAACTTCCGTCTTCAACTGTATATAGGGAAGATGATCAGGGAGGTGATGGTGTACAGCAATAATGTCCAATATTTATAAAAAATTTAATTTCTGCAGACTGTTTTGCTGCTCGTGATATTTAATAAAATATTGGTGATATACATACTGTCTGGGCCAGCACTGGCTAAATCAATGTCATAACCAATTGCGTTACCTCTAAGATCAGATTTTGGTTGGTCTTAAATATCCCTACTTGCTCTGACTGAAATTGGTATATTGGTACAAGTTTTTAAGGACACCTAAAATATTTCCACCTCTCCCACCTCAGCGTATGCGAGCTGATGTTTGACAGGAAAATTGCCATATTAACATGCGTTTTCTGCTCCTCCTTTACCGCCAGATGAAAATAGAACCCTCTGTGTTACTTCTCCTTTGAGCATTGATTTGAGAATTCTCACCACCTGTGAAAAAATGACTTGAATTAATGAAGTGTGATAGTCAAGTGATCTGTCGGTCTATAAGTAATCCTACACATGTCAGCCCTCAGATCAGTTATCGCTACTTTCTCTCTCTCTCTCTCTGAACTGTTTTGCTGCTCTCTCTATCGAACACATTATTGGATATAAAGTGATACAGTACAGCGCTGTGTTTCTCAATCACATGTATCGACCTACACTTTCTCTAATTCAGCCTGTGTCTGTAGCCTAACTGTCAACTGATACCTCAGCCGTGGCTCTGCCAGAACAGAGATGAGATGGACCAGTCTATTAATCCATGTGAGGTATCAGATGCTAGTCTATCTATACCAACCGGAGGCATAGACACATTCTGTTCTGGATTATACCGTTGTTCCTCTGGATCCTGGTGGAACTGAGGCATTATGGGAAGACAGGGGGCTAGACACGGGGGTAGATGGGTGTTAGACGAGGAGGGGGTAGACAGGTGTAGATGGGTGGTAGACGGGGTGGGGGGGTAGACAGGTGTAGATGGGTGGTAGACGGGGTGGGGGGGTAGACAGTTGTAGATGGGTGGTAGACAAGGAGGGGGTAGACAGGTGTAGATGGGAGGTAGACGGGGTGGGGGGGTAGACAGGTGTAGACAGGGGGGTAGACTGGGGATGGACAGGGGTGGAGACGGGGGTGGACAGAAGGTGTACACAGGAGGTAGACAGCACCTGCTCTGCCAAACACCCGGGAAGCTCCTTTGAGCGTCTAAGTCTCAGGGGAAAGTTTTTGTTTATACTTCCGTAGATATAATACTGAGACAGAGACACTTTCACCTTAACAGACAGTAGAGTGGTGTTCCTTCTGTTTAGTGTCAGTATTTAAACAGCTCTCCATCCTCCACTCCCACCATGCTGCTTAGACATTGTCAGGTGTACAGAGGCCTGAAACGGAGCAAAGAATATTGCAGTCGCATACTCTACAAATTGCAGTTTGTTGATTTCTTTGTGGAGCACAGTTTGTTTAGTACAAAGAGTTTGGAGGGAATACGGGCTAATGAGCAGCGTTAAGGATGGAAGTCAATTCAGGGGCATCTGTGTTGTAAAAAGTATTTGCATATTTTCAAGAGAGCAATTTAGTTTTCAAATTCATCATCCACCATAGAGATCCACCGATAAAGTGACAAAATATAGTGTGAAAAGTAGAATTAAGGGCAGTGTTCAGTGGATAGATTGGCATAGACTGTTCTCTCTGCTACCGCACGGCAAGCAGTACCAATGCACCAAGTCTGGAACCAACAGTACTGTGAACAGCTTCTACTCCCATGCCAGAAGACACCTAAATAGTTAGTCCGGGTAGCTATTGGTTAACTATTTAACTATCTGTGTATTTTGACTCATCACACACACTGCTGCTACTGTTTATTATCTATCCTGTTGCCTAGTCACTTTATTCCTACCTATATTTGTTTTTATCCTTTAACATGGAAGACTTATTGAGACCTAGGTCTCTTTTACAAATGTGCCCTGTATAATACAACGTAAATATCCACATTATACCAAAACTATATCCTATCTGTCTATCTATCAATCTATCAATATATCAATCTAATCTAAATACAAAAACCCAGTCATGGGAAGCACAAATAAAACATCACAAATCATCCTGAAAAACAGTTACATTCCTCCAACAATAAGTCCCTAATCAATACTTTAAATTGCCTGAACGGCACCAGAACATCAACTTGATATGTATTTTGAATTGTGTTCCAGCAACTCTGTACATTTAAAACTTAAAGCAGATGACATATCTACCTCAGTTACCTCGTACACAGTTACATTCCTCCAACAATAAGTCCCTAATCAATACTTTAAATTGCCTGAACGGCACCAGAACATCAACTTGATATGTATTTTGAATTGTGTTCCAGCAACTCTGTACATTTAAAACTTAAAGCAGATGACATATCTACCTCAGTTACCTCGTACACAGTTACATTCCTCCAACAATAAGTCCCTAATCAATACTTTAAATTGCCTGAACGGCACCAGAACATCAACTTGATATGTATTTTGAATTGTGTTCCAGCAACTCTGTACATTTAAAACTTAAAGCAGATGACATATCTACCTCAGTTACCTCGTACACAGTTACATTCCTCCAACAATAAGTCCCTAATCAATACTTTAAATTGCCTGAACGGCACCAGAACATCAACTTGATATGTATTTTGAATTGTGTTCCAGCAACTCTGTACATTTAAAACTTAAAGCAGATGACATATCTACCTCAGTTACCTCGTACCCAGGCACATCTACTCAGTACTGGTACCCTGTTCTTTTTCTATTATTTCTACATTTTTTTCCCCCTCTCTCTGCATTATTGGGAAGGGCCTGCGAGTAAGCATTTCACTGTTAGTCTACACCTGTTGTTTATGACGCATGTGACAAATTACATTTGATTTGATTTGACTAAATGAGATACGGGTCATTGTTTTACATGACAAAATATGTCCTTTATGGTCCTTGTTATTAATTGGTGTACAGCGTATAGGCCAAATAGGAAGGAGAGAGCTCAGTGTGCATCTAAATGTGTTCACAGCCATCCATCTTACCATGCATAACTGCATGATGGCACACCTTGGGGAACATAGGGGGTGGGGGGTGGAAGTGCTGCTTCTTTTCTTTTTATCCCAAACACAATCACTGATAACCCCAGCTATGTTCTACTAGCCTGGAGGTATCAAGATGTCTCTGACTGTTGTGGGTTCTCACATCACGCAGTGCTGCTACAGTATGCCCTAACAGGATCTGAGCTCTGAGTTTATACAAGGGCCTGTTGGTTTGGCTTTCTTTGTGTGCGTTTATGTCCTTTCTCTCAAATTGTGTGTGTGTGCACAAACACACTTATAAGTGTTTTGGTTTAAGATCTAAACCTCATCCACTTTGCATAGCGAGTTTGCCGTGGCACGATCACATTCATAGCTTGGAGAGATTTTAAATTATCCAAGGGCAAGGAGGCACTGAGCAGAGCAGTGCAGCTCTACAGGCAAACCATCCTTTGACCATAATTCTTCCTGATTGACAGCCCAGCGTTTTATCTCAGTGGCAAAAACTAGATGGAGCCTATAAACAAAAACACTGTTCATAAAACAAGTATTATTATAAGTGAACTACCGATATTGTCTTTGTATTCAGGCACCTGTAAGAGTTATGTCCTTACCGACTTTACGGCTTTACGTTTGCTGCTGTGGCATAACAGTTGTATTGCTTGACACTTTCCACTGTACCAAGGTCTCATACTGCATGTGTTTTATATTTTGGTGTAATGGAGCAGGAGGTGAAAGACTAACCTGACATTCATGAGGATGTTGCCAAGCCCCTGGTTTGTGAGAAGTACATCAGGATCAAAGGTGGTGGCTTTGTGTGGAAGGGGCCCCATGATCCCCAGAGCCTGATGGATTGTGTGAGATTATTTAAAAAGACATGGATGGATAGAGAGATAGAAAAATATATATATATATATATATATATATATATATATATATATATATATATATATATATAGAGAGAGAGAGAGAGATACAAATATATATATATATATATATAAATAGATGGAGATATTAATAGATAGAGAGATAAGAGATAGATATAGATATCTATATAAATAGATAGATGTAAATAGATAGAGATAGATACATACTGTACATTGATATAGATAGAGATAGAGATATAAATAAATAGATAGAGAGATATATACATAGATATATATAAATAGATAGAGATGTAATAGATAGCGAAAGATAAACAGAGAGATATATAGAGCTATAAATAGAGAGATAGAGAGATATAAATAGATATAGATGCAATAGATAGATAGAGATAGCAATAGAGAGAGAGAGAGTCATGCTTAGAGTGAGTAGTGAGCATGGATTAAAGTAAAGATGAAATTTGAAATTGATAACATTTTAAACAGATTTGTCAAACTGTTTAATAACATTGAGATTACAACTTTAATGTACAGTTGTGAAGTCACGTTGGGAATTGTCTCTGATGTTGAGCATCTGTGGCTATAGCGCTGCATGTTTATATCTGGGTCTTTAAAAAAACAGCTCGATCCATTTCAGTCGATCTGTAAATCAACGTTCAGGGACATTTGCTCGCAAGTGATCTAAGTGCTGCAAATTTAGGTCAGATGAAATGCAGTGGGCTGTCCTCAAAATACACTTCCACAGTATCAAACAGCCTTCCGATGTCATTTTCAACAAGACGTTGTTTTCTACCAAATGAATGGTCATTATTCAGTGGAAATGTCTCTAGGAGGATAGCTCCAACATGGACGTCATCCAAAACAAAATCATGTAATGGGTATCAGTTGTGTAAAGTACTTAAGTAAAAAATACTTTAAAGTACTACTTAACTATTTTAGGGGGGTATCTGTATTTTACTTTACTATTTTACTTTTACTTCACTACATTCCTAAATAAAATAATGTACTTTTTACTCCACCATTTTACCTGACACCCAAAAGTGCTCATTACTTTATGACAGGAAAATTGTCCAATTCACTCACTTATCAAGAGGATATAAGAGGACCCCACTCATCCCTACTGCATCTGATCTGGCAGACTCACTAAACACAAATGCTTCATTTGTAAGTTATGTCTGAGTGTTGGAGTGTGCCCCTGGCTATCCGTCAATTTAAAATATGCCGACTGGTTTGCTTAATATATGGTTTGCTTAATATAAGACATTTGAAATGCTGTATAATTTTACTTTTGATACTTAAGTACATTTTAGCAATTCCATGTACTTTTGATACTTTAAGATTTTTTTTTAAACCAAATACTTTTAGACTTTTACTCAAGTAGTATTTTACTGGGTGACTTGCTTTTACTTGAGTCATTTTCTATTAATGTATTTTTACTTTTACTCAAGTATGACAATTTAGTACTTTTTCCACCACTGATGGGTGATGGATAATAAAATGATGGACAGACTACAGTGATTATTGTAATCAATATGTTGCCAGTTTTATTATGGCCTGGGATCCTCTTCAGCAGCCACACAAGCATGATCCAGGAGCAATCACTGCTCTGTGGAAAAACAAAGAAGAGTTGTGGTGCAGTGAAGGAGCTCTACCCTGCTCACTGCTCTTATTGGGGCCTGGCAGGCAGGGCTAGTTCCACCCTGCTCACTGCTCTTATTGGGGCGTGGCAGGCAGGGCTAGTTCCACCCTGCTCACTGCTCTTATTGGGGCCTGGCAGGCAGGGCTAGTTCCACCCTGCTCACTGCTCTTATTGGGGCCTGGCAGGCAGGGCTAGTTCCACCCTGCTCACTGCTCTTATTGGGGCGTGGCAGGCAGGGCTAGTTCCACCCTGCTCACTGCTCTTATTGGGGCGTGGCAGGCAGGGCTAGTTCCACCCTGCTCACTGCTCTTATTGGGGCGTGGCAGGCAGGGCTAGTTCCACCCTGCTCACTGCTCTTATTGGGGTCTGGCAGGCAGGGCTAGTTCCACCCTGCTCACTGCTCTTATTGGGGCCTGGCAGGCAGGGCTAGTTCCACCCTGCTCACTGCTCTTATTGGGGCGTGGCAGGCAGGGCTAGTTCCACCCTGCTCACTGCTCTTATTGGGGCCTGGCAGGCAGGGCTAGTTCCACCCTGCTCACTGCTCTTATTGGGGCCTGGCAGGCAGGGCTAGTTCCACCCTGCTCACTGCTCTTATTGGGGCGTGGCAGGCAGGGCTAGTTCCACCCTGCTCACTGCTCTTATTGGGGCCTGGCAGGCAGGGCTAGTTCCACCCTGCTCACTGCTCTTATTGGGGCGTGGCAGGCAGGGCTAGTTCCACCCTGCTCACTGCTCTTATTGGGGCGTGGCAGGCAGGGCTAGTTCCACCCTGCTCACTGCTCATATTGGGGCCTGGCAGGCAGGGCTAGCTCCACCCCACTCACTGCTCTTTAAAAAATATATATTATATATATAATATATATATAACCAGGTAGGCCAGTTGAGAACAAGTTCTCATTTACAACTGCGACCTGGTCAAGATAAAGCAAAGCAGTGCGACAAAAACAACAACACAGAGTTACACATGGGATAAAAAAGCATACAGTCAATAACACAGTGTATATACAGTGTCTGCAAATGAAGTAAGGAGGTAAGGCAATAAATATGCCAATAATGGCGAGGTAATTACAATTTAGCAATTTACACTGGAGTTATATATGTGCAGATGAGGATATGCAAGTAGAAATACTGGTGTACAAAAGAGCAGAAAAAAAATATATGGGGATGAGGTAGGTAGTTGGTTGGATGGGCTATTTACAAATGGGCTGTGTACAGCTGCAGCGATCGGTAAACTGCTCTAACAGTTGATGCTTAAAGTTAGTGAGGGAGATATAAGTCTCTAACTAACTGAATTTGCAATTCGTTCCAGTCATTGGCAGCAGAGAACTGGAAGGAAAGGCGGCCAAAGGAGGTATTGGCTTTGGGGATGGCCAGTGAAATATACCTGGTGGAGCACGTGCTACGGGTGGGTGTTGTTATGGTGACCAGTGAGCTGAGATAAGGCGGAGCTGTACCTAGCAAAGACTTATAGATGACCTGGAGCCAGTGGGTTTGGCAACAAATATGTAGCGAGGACCAGACGATAGCATACAGGTCGCAGTGCTGGGTAGGATATAGGGCTTTGGTGACAAAACGGATGGCACTGTGATAGACTGCATCCAATTTGCTGAGTAGAGTGTTGGAGGCTATTTTGTAAATGACATCACCAAAGTCAAGAGCATGCATTTCGTTTTACTAGCATTTAAGAGCAGTTGGAGGCCACTGAAAGAGTGTTGTATGGCGTTGAAGCTCATTTGGAGGTTTGTTAACACAGTGTCCAAAGAAGGGCCAGATGTATACAGAATGGTGTCATCTGTGTAGAGGTGGATCAAAGAATGAACCACAGCAAGAGCGACATCATTGGTACAGTGGGGCAAAAAAGTATTTAGTCAGCCACCAATTGTGCAAGTTCTCCCACTTAAAAATATGAGAGAGGCCTGTAATTTTCATCATAGGTACACTTCGACTATGACATACAAAATTAGAAAAAAAATCCAGAAAATCACACTGTAGGATTTTTAATGAATTTATTTGCAAATTATGGTGGAAAACAAGTATTTGGTCAATAACCAAAATTATCTCAATACTTTGTTATATACACTTTGTTGGCAATGACAGAGGTCAAACGTTTTCTGTAAGTCTTCACAATGTTTTCACACACTGTTGTTGGTATTTTGGCCCATTCCTCCATGCAGATCTCCTCTAGAGCAGTGATGTTTTGGGGCTGTTGCTGGGAAACACAGACTTTCAACTCCCTCCAAAGATTTTCTATGGGGTTGAGATCAGGAGACTGGCTAGGCCACTCCAGGACCTTGAAATGCTTCTTACAAAGCCACTCCTTCGTTGCCCGGGCAGTGTGTTTGGGATCATTGTCATTGCTGAAAGACCCAGCCACGTTTCATCTTCAATGCCCTTGCTGATGGAAGGAGGTTTTCACTCAAAATCTCACGATACATGGCCCCATTCAATCTTTCCTTCACAAGGATCAGTCGTCACGGTCCCTTTGCAGAAAAACAGCCCCAAAGCATGATGTTTCCACCCCCATGCTTCACAGTAGGTATGGTGTTCTTTGGATGCAACTCAGCATTCTTTGTCCTCCAAACACGACGAGTTCAGTTTTTACCAAAAACTTCTATTTTGGTTTCATCTGACCTTATGACATTCTCCCAATCTTCTTCTGGATCATCCAAATGCTCTCTAGCAACCTTCAGACGGGCCTGGACATGTACTGGCTTAAGCAGGGGGACACATCTGGCACTGCAGGATTTGAGTCCCTGGCGGCGTAGTGTGTTACTGATGGTAGGCTTTATTGCTTTGGTCCCAGCTCTCTGCAGGTCATTCACTAGGTCCCCCCGTGTGGTTCTGGGATTTTTGCTCACTGTTCTTGTGATCATTTTGACCCCACGGGGTGAGATCTTGCGTGGAGCCCCAGATCGAGGGAGATTATCAGTGGTCTTGTATGTCTTCCATTTCCTAATAATTGCTCCCACAGTTGATTTCTTCAAACCAAGCTGCTTACCTATTGCAGATTCAGTCTTCCCAGCCTGGTGCAGGTCTACAATTTTGTTTCTGGTGTCCTTTGACAGCTCTTTGGGCTTGGCCATAGTGGAGTTTGGAGTGTGACTGTTTGAGGTTGTGGACAGGTGTCTTTTATACCGATAACAAGTTCAAACAGGTGACATTAATACAGGTAACGAGGGAGGACAGAGGAGCCTCTTAAAGAAGAAGTTACAGATCTGTGAGAGACAGAAATATTGCTTGTTTGTAGGTGACCAAATACTTATTTTCCACCATAATTTGCAAATAAATTCATTAAAAATCCTACAATGTGATTTTCTGGATTTTCTTCTCTCATTTTGTCTGTCATAGTTGAAGTGTACCTATGATGAAAATTACAGGCTTCTCTCATCTTTTTGAGTGGGAGAACTTGCACAATTGGTGACTGACTAAATACTTTTTTGCCCCACTGTATATACAGAGAAAAGAGACGGCCCGAGAATTGAACCCCGTGGCACCCCCATAGAGACTGCCAGAGTTCCGGACAACAGGCCCTCCGATTTGACACACTAAACTCTATCTGAGAAGTAGTTAGTGAACCAGACGAAGCAGTCATTCGAGAAACCAAGGCTGTTGAGTCTGCCAATACGAATACGGTGATTGACAGAGTCAAAAGCCTTGGCCAGGTCGATGAAGATGGCTGCACAGTACTGTCTTTTATCAATGGTGGTTATGATATCGTTTAGGACCTTGAGCGTGGCTGAGGTGAGCCCATGAAAAGCTGGGAAACCAGATTGCATAGCGGAGAAGGTACGGTGGGATTCGAAATGGTCCGTGATCTGTTTGTTCGCTTGGCCTTCGAAGACTTTAGAAAGGCAGGGCAGGATGGATGTAGGTTTGTAGCAGTTTGGGTCTAGAGTGTTTCCCCATTTGAAGAGGGGGATGATTGGGGCCTTGGCGGGCAGGGCAAGCTCAGCCTCGCTCACTGCTCTTTTTGGGGCCTGGCGGGCTGTATCAGTGGAAGATGAGGCTGACACGTTCAGATCACTGGCCTCTTAATCTCCTTCTGCCTGTTGGAAGTACTCTAATCTCACACTGATGGATTAGGGGAACACGATTGACATACAGCCACATACACATACACACACAGGGCTGCCGATTGTGTTGTGAATTCTACTGTCCTCTTTTGAAGGGTCACTGCTTGAGTTAATGGACTGCTGGGGAGAGATTTATGGAGTGGATAAGTGAGGCAACCCCCCCTATTTTAGCAATACATGGCTTTAGACCCCATAGTGTGCTGTACTTGCAGTCAAACATTATTTTCCACAAAATGGGGAACAGAAGTCAAGATGATAATTCCGTTTCAGTTACTATTCTTAAAGTAGCATTTTTCTTATTTCTTACTTCTTTTTTCATGCTCTGTCTAACAAGCATGGTAGTAGATCAGCAGAGCGGTGCAGTTTTGCAGCCATATAATATTCTAGTACAAGGGTGTCAACCTCATTTTGCCCCACGGGCTGTATTCAGTCTTAATCAAGGTCCTGCCTGTAATAATTGTTAATATTTTCTAGCCATCAACATTTACTAAAAATATTCCTCTATCCATATTTGTTTTTAATTTTCATGCTCTCTGACTGTCATTTCGGTGATTTTTAGTTAGCTGGACAGAGTCAATTATTTTAAGAGTGTATAAATGTACAGTACCAGTCAAGAGTTAGGACACACCTACTTATTCAATCATGTTTCTTTATTTTGACTGTTTTCTACATTGTGGAATAATAGTGAAGACATCAAAACTATCAAATAACACATATGAAATCATGTTGTAACCATAAAAGTGTTAAACAAATCAAAATATATTTTAAATTTGAGATCCTTCAAAGTAGCCACCCTTTGCCTTGATGACAAATTTTCACACTCTTGGCATTCTCTAAACCAGCTTCATGAGGTAGTCACCGGGAAATGCATTTCAATTCACTATTATTCTACAATGTAGAATGTGTGTCCAAACTTTTAACTGGTACTGTAGGTCCATTGTCATTAATACACAGTTTCGATTTGGTTTTAGTCATTTTAGATTGTTTGCATTTTTACCTTAAAAAACAATGATATACAGTGGCTTGCGAAAGTATTCACCCCTTGGCACTTTTCCTATTTTGTTGCCTTACAACCTGGAATTAAAATGGATTTTTGGGGGGTTTGTATCATTTGATTTACACAACATGCCTACCACTTTGAAGATGCAAAATACTTTTCATTGTGAAAGAAGACAAAAAAATGGAAAAACTTGAGCGTGCATAACTATTCACCCCCCAACTTAATACTTTGTAGAGGCAAACAAGAAATAAGACAAAAAAACTAACTTTAGCATGCATAACTATTCACCCCCCCAAAGTCAATACTTTCTGGAGACACCTTTTGCAGCAATTACAGCTGCTAGTTTCTTGATGTATGTCTCTATAAACTTGGCACATCTAGCTACTGGGATTTTTGCCCATTCTTCAAAGCAAAACTGCTCCAGCTCCTTCAAGTTGGATGGGTTCCGCTGGTGTACATCAATCTTTAAGTCATACCACAGATTCTCAATTGGATTGATGTCTGGACTTTGGCTAGGCCATTCCAAGACATTTAAATGTTTCCCCTTATATCACTCGAGTGTTGCTTTAGCAGTACGCTTAGGGTCATTGTCCTGCTGGAAGGTGAACCTCTGTCCTAGTCTCAAATCTCTGGAAGACTGAAACAGGTTTCCCTCAAGAATTTCCCTGTATTTAGCTCCATCCATCATTCTTTCAATTCTGACCAGTTTCCCCGTGCCGGCCGATGAAAAACATGGATGGATGGTGTTCTCGGGGTATTGGGTTTGCGCCAGACATTGCGTTTTCCTTGATGGCCAAAAATATCAAATTTAGTCTCATCTGACCAGAGTGCCATCTTCCATATGTTTGAGGAGTCTCCCACAAACACCAAACGTGTTTGCTCATTTTTTTCTTTTAGCAATGATTTTGTACTTGGCCCCTCGCCCATAAAGCCCAGCTCTTTCGAGTGCACGGCTTAAAGTGGTGCTATGGACAGATAATCCCATGTCTGCGTTGGAGCTTTTCAGCTCCTTCTGGGTTCTTTGGTCTCTTTGTTGCCTCTCTGATTAATGCCAACCTTGCCTGGTCTGTGAGTTTTGGTGGGCGGCCCTATCTTAGCAGGTTTGTTGGGGTGGCATATTCACCATATTTAATGGGGCTCCGTGGGATATTCAAAGTTTCTGATATATTTTGTTAACCCAACCCTGATCTGTACTTCTCCGCAACTTCGTCCCTGACCTGTTTGGAGAGCTCCTTGGTCTTCATGGTGCCGCTTGCTTGGTGGTGGCCCTTGCTTGGTGGTGTTGCAGACTCTGGGGTCTTTCAAAACAGGTGTATATATACTGAGATCATGTGACAGATCATGTGACACTTAGATTGCACACAGGTGGACTTTATTTAACTAATTATGTGACTTCTGAAGGTAATTGGTTGCACCAGATCTTATTTAGGGGCTTTATAGCAAAGGGGTGAATACATGTGCACACACCACTTTTCCGTAATGCAACAAAATTGGAAAAACGTCAAGGGGGTGAATATTTTTGCAATGCACTGTATATACATACACACACACACAGTGTATGTATGTATGTATGTATGTATGTATGTATGTATGTATGTATGTACGTACGTACGTACGTGTGTGTGTGTGTGTGTGTGTGTGTGTGTGTGTGTGTGTGTGTGTGTGTGTGTGTGTGTGTGTGTGTGTGTGTGTGTGTGTGTGTGTGTGTGTGTGTGTGTGTGTGTGTGTGTGTGTGTGTGTATGTATGTATGTATGTATGTATGTATGTATGTATGTATGTATGTATGTATGTATGTATGTATGTATGTATGTATGTATGTATGTATGTATAAATAAATAAATTCATAAATAATCCTACAATGTGATTTTCTGGATTTTTTTCCTCATTTTGTCTGTCATAGTTGCAGTGTACCTATGATGAAAATGACAGGCCTCTCTCATCTTTTTAAGTGGGAGAACTTGCACAATTGGTGGCTGACTAAATACTTTTTTGCCCCACTATATGATTTTTTACGTTTGACACCCCTGCTCTATCAGATGATGCTGGTCCTAAAGGTCTATATATTATACCCAATCATGAACTAATGTACTCTCTATTTTACTCTTACAGATATCTGCAATGGCCCGTTGGTATCCATGCTGCCCCGGGGCTCTTTTGTGAGCTCCTCTCAGTCCTCTGTCAGTTATGCTCCACACTTCTCCAAGATCAACAGAAGAGATGGTGAGTTACAATGGAAAGTTATATATTTTTTTATTTCATGTAACTGTCTTAACCCTGAATGCGCTATCCTTCAAAAATATTAGGACTTTGTTCAGTAACTAGTTACCGACAAAACAAATACTTCTGTGTTAATATTGAGGAATAGAAATGCTCTCTCTTGTATACAAACCTAAAAATATTGAATCAACAATGCACTATGTGGAATAAGCACCAGGGGTAGATAGATCTATGTACCCTGAAAAAAAATATGGATAAGAAAACTACAACATTTAAAAACAAATATATATATATATATATGTGAACCTTTCAGTCAATATATCTATACCAGGTCGAGTCTCCTCTTTCAGATGCAGTTGGAACTGAGTTGATAGCCCATATCGCTCCATAGTTAGAGCTAAAAGTCAGATTGCACTATTTTTAAATATCAAATGTTACTATGAATATGTAATTATATATGTAACTATGAATATGTAATATGTATAAAAATAAAAAAATAAAACATTTACTTGTGTTACAAAAAGGTAAATCAAATAAAAAGTGTTACTGATTTCAGAGCCGCTGGGTAGTTTTGTTGGCTGTAATACTAGGAGATCATATTCAAAAGATCTTCATCCAGGATTAGTTAACTATAATGTTATTATTGAATTAAGATGGAGATAAACTATCTCCACCTCATGGGCATCTTAAAAAGAGAGGTTTTCAGATAAATCCGTGATGCGGTCTTGTTTGCACGTCAGCACCGTTTAGACAATTTTTAAAATGTTGCTCTTAGCCCTAACAACAAGGGTCACAGGTCAGTAAATTAATCTACATATAATTCTACTTTCTGTAACTAGATAAGGATTTTCAATGACTTGGAGTGTGACCGACTCCAGGTAATTTGGACCTCGGCTACAGTATGTGTGTCTATAACAACCAGAATGATCCTGCTCCGTAAACGATGCTTCCTCAGTGGCTCAGACCCTGGTTTGATATGCTGCACTCATCTGCTCCCATGGTGGTGTGTCCCAGCCCAAAGCAGCTGAGTAATGAACCTCCCTGCCAGAGCTGACCTGTTTCTTCAGCTTGATAGCTGGGTGGCTCGTGGGGTCTGACTCTACTAATTGTACACATCACTGCCATATCACACTTTCACATTAGTGTTTGGAAGTAGCTTATGTTTTTTTTATTCACCAGTGTATGAAGTGCACTGATGCATCTGAAATGTTATTTAAGGCAAATGGTGTGTTTTCACACTCCATATCTCTCCAGATAGAGGGGGTTAGTTCATACAGCATGATGGAGGGGGTGAGTTAACAACATGATGGAGGGGGTTAGTTCATACAGCATGATGGAGGGGGTTAGTTTATACAGCATGATTGAGGGGTTAGTTCATATAGAATGATGGAGGGGTTAGTTCATACAGCATGATGGAGGGGTTAGTTCATATAGCATGATGGAGGGGTTAGTTCATATAGCATGATGGAAGGGTTAGTTCATACAGCATGATGAAGGGGTTAGTTCATACAGCATGATGGAGGGGTTAGTTCACACAGCATGATAGAGGGGGTTAGTTCATACAGCATGATAGAGGGGGTTAGTTCATACAGCATGATGGAGGGGTTAGTTCGTACAGCATGATAGAGGGGGTTAGTTCGTACAGCATGATAGAGGGGGTTAGTTCGTACAGCATGATAGAGGGGGTTAGTTCATACAGCATGATGGAGGGGTTAGTTCATACAGCATGATAGAGGGGGTTAGTTCGTACAGCATGATAGAGGGGGTTAGTTCGTACAGCATGATAGAGGGGGTTAGTTCATACAGCATGATAGAGGGGGTTAGTTTATACAGCATGATGGAGGGGTTAGTTCATACAGCATGATAGAGGGGGTTAGTTCGTACAGCATGATAGAGGGGTTAGTTCATACAGCATGATAGAGGGGGTTATTTCATACAGCATGATGGAGGGGTTAGTTCATACAGCATGATAGAGGGGGTTAGTTCATGCAGCATGCTGGAGGGGGTTAGTTCATACAGCATGATGGAGGGGTTAGTTCATATAGCATGATGGAGGGGTTAGTTCATGTAGCATGATGGAGGGGTTAGTTCGTACAGCATGATAGAGGGGGCTAGTTCATACAGCATGATAGAGGGGGTTAGTTCATACAGCAAGATAGAGGGGGTTAGTTCATACAGCATGATAGAGGGGGTTAGTTCATACAGCATGATAGAGGCGTTAGTTCGTACAGCATGATACAGGGGGTTAGCTCATACGGTATGATGGAGGGGTTAGTTCATACAGCATGATGGAGGGGTTAGTTCATACTGCATGATAGAGGGGGTTAGTTCATGCAGCATGATGGAGGGGGTTAGTTCATGCAGAAAGCTGGAGGGGGTTAGTTCATACAGCATGATGGAGGGGTTAGTTCATATAGCATGATGGAGGGGTTAGTTCATGTAGCATGATGGAGGGGTTAGTTCGTACAGCATGATAGAGGGGTTAGTTCATACAGCATGATAGAGGGGGTTAGTTCATGCAGCATGCTGGAGGGGGATAGTTCATACAGCATGATGGAGGGGTTAGTTCATATAGCATGATGGAGGGGTTAGTTCATGTAGCATGATGGAGAGGTTAGTTCATACAGCATGATAGAGGGGTTAGTTCATACAGCATGATAGAGGGGGTTAGTTCGTACAGCATGATGGAGGGGTTAGTTCACACAGCATGATAGAGGGGTTCGTTCATACAAAATGATAGAGGGGGTTAGTTCATACAGCATGATGGAGGGGTTAGTTCATACAGCATGATAGAGGGGGTTAGTTCGTACAGCATGATAGAGGGGGTTAGTTCATACAGCATGATGGAGGGGGTTAGTTCGTACAGCATGATAGAGGGGTTAGTTCATACAGCATGATAGAGGGGGTTATTTCATACAGCATGATGGAGGGGTTAGTTCATACAGTATGATAGAGGGGGTTAGTTCATGCAGCATGCTGGAGGGGGTTAGTTCATACAGCATGATGGAGGGGTTAGTTCATATAGCATGATGGAGGGGTTAGTTCATGTAGCATGATGGAGGGGTTAGATCGTACAGCATGATAGAGGTGGCTAGTTCATACAGCATGATAGAGGGGGTTAGTTCATACAGCAAGATAGAGGGGGTTCGTTCATAATGCACAACAATCACTTCACACGCTATACAGAGGATCCTAGTGTACACATGATACTCTCCATGCAGACAGCAATGCAATAATTTAGCAGCAATTATATTGCAGGTAGGCGAGGCCCACAGGGTAAAGGTTATCTTGACTCAAGACAGAACAATTCGATCCAAACTGTGCATTGACTGAATCCTAAAAGGAATGTTTCTCTCTCTGGTCTCCCGAGGAGCGGGAGGCTGGTCTCCCCAGGTGACAGATAGACATCCTTGGCTGCAGCTGGACCTCAGGGACAGGATGGAGGTGACGGCCGTCGCCACACAGGGGCGCTACGGAGGCTCAGACTGGGTCAGCGGCTACCTGCTCCTGTTCAGTGACACTGGCCGAGCCTGGAAGCAGTACCGACAGGAGGACGGGGTGGGGGTGAGTTGCATCATACTGTAGATTTACTGCTACTTGCGAGGGGGTCGATCAGCATTAATATGGCATATTGATTGTGGCTTCAATCAATGTAATTGTCTCCATCATTTCCCCGATTTTTTGTAAAGAGAGCGAGAGAGAGCGAGAGAGAGAGATATTACAGTTGAAGTTTACATACACTTATGTTGGAGACATTATAACTCATTTTTCAACCACACCACAAATTTCTTGTTATCAAACCATAGTTTCGGCAAGTCGGTTAGGACATCTACTTTGTGCATGACACAAGTAAATGGACAATAACCCAAAGCATACTTCCAAAGTTGTGGCAAAATGGCTTCATGACAATAAAGTCAAGGTATTGGAGTGGCCATCACAAAGCCCTGATCTCAATCCCATAGAAAATGTGTGGGCAGAACTGAAAAAACTGTGTGAGCAAGGCGGCCTACAAACCTGACTCAGTTACACCAACTCTGTCAGGAGGAATGGGCCAAAATTCACAAACTTATTGAGGGAAGCTTGTGCAAAGCTACCCGAAACATTTGACCCAAGTGAAACAATTTTAAAGGCAATGCTACCAAATACTAATTGAGTGTATGTAAACTTCTGACCCACTGGGAATGTGATGAAAGAAATAAAAGCTGAAATAAATCATTCTCTCTACTATTATTCTGACATTTCACATTATTATAATAAAGTGGTGATCCTAACTGACCTAAGACAGGGAATTTGTAATAGGATTAAATGTCAGGAATTGTGAAAAACAGTTTACATGTATTTGGCTAAGGTGTATGTAAACTTCTGACTTCAACTGTATATTTTTATTTATTTTACCTTTATTTAACTAGGCAAGTCAGTTAAGAACAAATTCTTGTTTTCAATGACGGCCTAGGAACAGTGGGTTAACTGCCTTGTTAAAGGGCATAACGACAGATTTGTACCTTGTCAGTTTGGGGATTAGATTTTGCAACCTTTGGGTTACTAGTCCAACGCTCTAACCACTAGGATACGCTGCCAACCCATATACGTATATATATATAACTCAGCAAAGAAAGAAACGTCCTCTCTCTGTCAACTGAGTTTATTTTCAGCAACCTTAACATGTGTAAATATTTGTAGGAACATAACTAGATTCAACAATTGAGACATAAACTGAACAAGTTCTACAGACAGGTGACTAACAGAAATGGAATAATGTGTCCCTGAACAAAGGTGGGGTCAAAATCAAAAGTAACAGTCAGTATCTCGTGTGGCCACCAAATGCATTAAGTACTGCAGTGCATCTCCTCCTCATGGACTGCACCAGATTTGCCAGTTCTTGCTGTGAGATGTTACCCTACTTTTCCACCAAGGCACCTGCAAGTTCCCGGACATTTCTGGGGGGAATGGGCCTAGCAATCACCCTCCGATCCAACAGGTCCCAGACGTGCTCAATGGGATTGAGATCCGGGCTCTTTGCTGGCCATGGCAGAACACTGACATTCCTGTCTTGCAGGAAATCACACACAGAACGAGCAGTATGGCTGGTGGCATTTTCATGCTGGAGGGTCATGTCAGGATGAGCCTGCAGGAAGGGTACCATATGAGGGAGGAGGATGTCTTCCCTGTAAAGCACAGCGTTGAGATTGCCTGCAATGACAACAAGCTCAGTCCAATGATGCTGTGACACACCGCCCCAGACCATGATGGACCCTCCACCTACAAATCGATCCCGCTCCAGAGTATAGGCCTCGGTGTAACACTCATTCCTTCAACAATAAACGGGAATCCGACCACCCCTGGTGAGACAAAACCGCGACAATTCAGTGAAGAGCACTTTTTGCCAGTTCTGTCTGGTCCAGCGACAGTGGGTTTGTGCCCATAGGCGACGATGTTACCAGTGATGTCTGGTGAGGACCTGCCTTACAACAGGCCTACAAGCCCTCAGTCCAGCCACTCTCAGGTTATTGCGGACAGTCTGAGCACTGATGGAGGGATTGTGCCTTCCTGGTGTAACTCGGGCAGTTGTTGTTGCCATCCTGTACTTGTCCCGCAGGTGTGATGTTCGGATTTACCGATCCTGTGCAGCTGTTGTTACACGTAGTCTGCCACTGTGAGCACGATCAGCTGTCTGTCCTTTCTCCCTGTAGCTCTGTCTTAGGCGTCTCACAGTACGGACATTGCAATTCATTGCCCCGGCCACATCTGCAGCCTCATGCCTCCTTGCAGCGTGCCTAAGGCATGGTCACGCATATGAGCAGGGACCCTGGGCATATTTTTTTGGGCGTTTTTCAGAGTCAGTAAAAAAGCCTCTTTAGTGTCCTAAGTTTTCACAACTGTGACTTTAATTGCCTACCATCTGTAAGCTGTTAGTGTC
Organism: Oncorhynchus masou masou; assembly: GCF_036934945.1. NCBI lineage: Eukaryota > Metazoa > Chordata > Actinopteri > Salmoniformes > Salmonidae > Oncorhynchus > Oncorhynchus masou. The sequence goes on along the minus strand of NC_088221.1, from coordinate 43,518,200 downwards.
TTAACGACCGTTCCACAGGTGCATGTTCATTAATTGTTTATGGTTCATTGAACAAGCATGGCAAACAGTGTTTAAACCCTTTACAATAAAGATCTGTGAAGTTATTTGGATTTTTACGAATTATCGTTGAAAGACAGGGCCCTGAATAAGGGACGTTTCTTTTTTTGCTGAGTTTATATATATATATTTTTAAATATATTTTATTTGATTATTTTCCCCTAACCCTACCATCCCTCCCCTAATTGGAGTAAACTAATGGACAACAACTCTTAGGCTTCTACTTCCAGATTATACATATTATATGTATTTTACAAAGAGAGTATATTTTACAATAGTTACCTTTTCTTTGTTTTTAGTCCCATCCTTCAGCTCCATTCAACCCCTCCTATCTATCACTGAACACCATCCACTGTACACTTGTTTTCACTGCTGTGCTATTCCCTGAGGTAATGCCTTGGCTATAGCTCAATGGGTAATACAAGCGCACAGGATAGCCGGGTTTCAACCCAGTCGGTCACATTAACTTTAAATTAATCAGTGACGCAGCGGTCTAAGGCACCGCATCTCAGTGCTAGAGGTTAATTAAATAAATAAATAAAACATTTCAAAAATCATCTACGTTCAGACTTTTCTTTTCACTTGGCACACTGGGATGAGAGAGTAGCTGCGTATTGAGCTGTAACTCAGAGTAGGTCAAAGCTGCAAGTAAATTAGACATGAATTTGGGGGCTTTGTTTTGGAGTGTTTTCCCCATTGGTTGGATGGGTTTTGAGAAGGAGAGGAGGATGTAAGGAGTCTTCAATTGAGATTCTCCCATCTGCTCCTGACTATAGGCTAGTCACATGGCAGTTAGAGGGGCTATTGCCCTGTTTCCTTTCCGCATGTTGTTGGAAGAAAGTCTCTAGATTTTGCTTGCCTGAAGTAGAGTACATTGTGATAAATTACAGGCCACATGACTTGCCTAGAGAGTTTTCAGCTATACTTTTCGTGGCTGTTAATTTACCACCACAGACAGATGCTGGCATTAAGAACGCACTCAGTCATCTGTATAAGGAAATGAGCAAACAGGAAACCACTCACCCAGAGGCGGCGCTCCTAGTGGCAGGAAACTTTAATGCAGGGAAACTTAAATCAGTTCTATCAAATCTATCAACATGTTAAATATGCAACCAGAGGGAAAACTACAGAGGGTAGTGCGTACGACGAGTACAACACTGGAGCTAAGCTGCATGCCGTCCAGGACCTCTACACCAGGTGGTGTCAGAGGAAGGCCCTAAAAATTGTCAAAGACCCCAGCCACCCCAGTCATAGACTGTTCTCTCTACTACCGCATGGCAAGCCGTACCGGAGTGCCAAGTCTAGGACAAAAAGGCTTCTCAACAGTTTTTACCCCCAAGCCATAAGACTCCTGAACAGATAATCGAAACCCCTCCCAAAACCCTCTTTTTACGCTGTTGCTTCTCTCTGTTCATCATATATGCATAGTCACTTTAACCATATCTACATTAACATACTACCTCAATCAGCCTGACTAACTGGTGACTATATGTAGCCTCGCTACTTTTATAGCCTCGCTACTGTATAGAGCCTGTCTTTTTACTGTTGTTTTATTTCTTTACTTACCTATTGTTCACCTAACACCTTTTTTGAACTATTGGTTAGAGCCTGTAAGTAAGCATTTAACTGTTGTATTAGGCGCACGTGACAAATAAACTTTGATTTTATTTGAAGACCAAAGCAAAAGTAAGATGATGTTTGGCACAAGTTGTGCTTTTTGATAATCATTGGTGGATTCATATTTATACAATAAATAAATTAGTCACATGACCACATGTTTTTGTTCCGGCATTTTAGTGCGCTTGACATTTGGCAATGTGAAACCAAAAGGACAAAATGAATAAAATGCAGATAATCAAGTTCTGATTTGAACTCTCAGAAAGAGGTGTGAAAATGCCCTTTTTGTCCTTAGCCTCTGGGGTGTTTGAGAGCGAGCAGAAGGTTAAACCTCTCTGTCTTTGTTCTGTTCTCATCAGAGATGCCACGCTTGGTGGGGAAAACCATTAGGAGGATTCAGACTGTAACTTGCTTTTTATCTCATTGCTTAAAATCCTTGTGAAGGAGACATTTTGTTAAGTTTGACGGTAGTGTGGGATGAAGTGTGGCTGTACTCTACTCACTGACTCACTGCACATTCATCCTATTCGCCCTCTAATATGATTGTATCGCTAGTGCTTGGTTAGCACGTGCACATAATTGAGTTAACAACAACAAATAAACTGTTCATGATGTTTTAGTGGACATACATTATTTAAAACCTTTTGTGTTCACTCCATTTATGTCAAATACAACTCAACATTCTTGCATTTTCTGCCATTCAGAATTTTTCTTAAGATGTCTCGAGGACAAATGTGTTTGCACATTAGCAATTCTCAAGAGTTTCTATCACATGGTGTATAATTTACAGTAGTTGAAGTTACAAGTGCAGACAGCATGTCCAGTCCACTATGGCAATATCTATTGAATTATTTATTATCTTCTATGTCTTTAAAAATACATTATTTACACTCAAATGTGGGATAATGTAGAAGTAATGGTGTAGTGTATGAACCATCCTGACATGCCTTGAAATTGTTCTCAATGATTGATTGTGACTGAATTGGGATACAGTAGTGAAGTGCATTGTGTTTTTTCATCTCTGTCTTTTGTGTTAAGTAATGGTCTTTCAATGTTGTACTCTAACATACTGTTAGGTTGGGCCTTGGAATAGTCCCATAATTTGTCTGTATTCAGACAGAGTGCATTTGAAGAGTTTATATGCTATACATATATATAAATATAAATAAATATATATATAAATACATACAGTGCATTCTGAAAGTATTCAGACCCCTTGACTTTTTCCACATTTTATATGAGATTGTGTGTCACTGGACTACACACAATACCCCATGATGTCAAAGTGGAATTATGTTTTTCGAAATGTTTACAAATTAATAAAAAATGGATAGCTGAAATGTGTTCAGTCAATAAGTATTCAACCCCTTTGTTGTGGCAAGCCTAAATACATTCACGAATAGAAATTAGCTTAACAAATCACATTATCATTTGCATGGTGTGTTTAACATGGTTTTTGAATGACTACCTCATCTCTGTACCCCACACATATAATTAATTGTATGTAAGGTCCCTCAGACAAGCAGTGAATTTACACCACTTTTGGAAAAAGTCAAGGGGTCTGAATACTTTCCGAATGCATTATATATGCCATTTACCAGATGATTTTCTCCAAAACTACTTAATCATGCGTGCATACATTTTTACCCACTACCCTGTGTTACCAGCATCATGCTCCCACTACCCTGGTGTTACCAGCACCATGCTCCCACTACCCTGGTGTTACCAGCACCATGCTCCCACTACCCTGGTGTTACCAGCATAATGGGCTACAAAGGGTGTGTGGTGTTAATTGGAATGATTCTCCACAGTAAGTGGCTGTCGAGGGAGTTACAGTAAGTAACTGTCGAGGGAGTTACAGTAAGTGGCTGTAGAGTGAGTTACAGTATGTGGCTGTAGAGTGAGTTACAGTATGTGGCTGTCGAGGGAGTTACAGTAAGTAACTGTCGAGTGAGTTACAGTAAGTGGTGTCGAGAGAGTTACAGTAAGTAACTGTCGAGGGAGTTACAGTAAGTGGCTGTCGAGGGAGTTACAGTAAGTGGCTGTGTAGGGAGTTACAAAAGTGGCTGTCTAGGGAGTTACAGTAAGTAACTGTCTAGGGAGTTACAGTATGTGGCTGTCGAGGGAGTTACAGTATGTGGCTGTCGAGGGAGTTACAGTAAGTAACTGTCGAGGGAGTTACAGTAAGTAACTGTCGAGGGAGTTACAGTAAGTGGCTGTCTAGGGAGTTACAGTAAGTAACTGTTGAGGGAGTTACAGTAAGTGGCTGTCGAGGGAGTTACAGTAAGTTCCTGTCGAGGGAGTTACAGTAAGTTCCTGTCGAGGGAGTTACAGTAAGTTCCTGTCGAGGGAGTTACAGTAAGTGGCTGTCGAGGGAGTTACAGTAAGTGGCTGTAGAGGGAGTTACAGTAAGTGGATGTGGAGCCAATAGAATTAGAACGAGAGCTCCGTCACATGGCGCAGCGGTCTAAGGCATTCCATCTCAGTGCTAGAGGCTTTACTACAGACAGGTCTGATTCCAGGCTGTATCACAACCGGCTGTGATTGGGAGTGCCAATGGGCGGCGCACAATTGTCCCAGCGTTGTCCGGGTTTGGCCGGTGTAGGCCGTCATTGTAAATAAGAATGTGTTCTTAACTGACTTGCCGAGTTAAATAAACATTTAAATAAATAAGAAATTATGATAAATGCGTGGAATACAACAGGTATAAGGTATAGACCTTACCATGAAATGCTTACTTTACAAGCACTTAACCAACACTGCAGGTCAAGAAATAGAGTCAAGAAAATATTTACAAAATTGACTAAAGTAAAAAATGTAATTAAAAGTAACATAATAAAATAACAATAACAAGGCTATATACAGGGGTTACCGGTACCTAGTCAATGTGCGGGAGTACAGAGTAGTCGAGGTAATTTGTACATGTAGGTAGGGGTAAAGTAACTATGCACAGATAATTAACAGTAAGTAGCAGCAGTGTAAAAACAAAGGGGGGTGATGTGGATGTACATTTTTTGGGGCTTTCCTCTGACACCGCCTAGTATATAGGTCTTGGATGGCAGGAAGCTTGGCCCCAGTGATGTACTGGACCGTACGCACCACCCACTGTAGCACCTTACGGTCGGATGCCGAGTAGTTGCCATACCAGGCGGTGATGCAACCGATCAGGATGCTCTCGATGGTGCAGCTGTAGAACTTTTTGAGGATCTGCGGACCCATGCCAAATCTTTTCAGTCTCCTGAGGGGGAAAAGGTGTTGTCATGCCCTCTTCACGACTGTCTTGGTGTGTTTGGACCATGATAGTTTGTTGGTGATCTTGGACACCAAGGAACTTGAAACTCTCAACCAGCTCCACTACAGCCCCGCCTACGTTAATGGGGGCCTGTTTGGCCCTCATTTTCCTGTAGTCCACGATTAGCTCCTTTTTCTTGCTCACATTGAAGGAGAGGTCGTTGTCCTGGAACCACACTGCCAGCTCTCTGACCTCCTCCCTATAGGCTGTTTCATAGTTGTCGAGCATCAGAGCCTGTGTAGTAGGATTCAATATTAGTCCTGTAATGACACTTTGCCTGTTTCATAGTTTGTCTGAGGCCATAGTGGGATTTCTTATAAGCGTCCGGATAAGTGTCCAGCTTCTTGAAATTGGCAGCTCTAGCCTTTAGCTCGGTGAGGATGTTGCCTGTAATCCATGGCTTCTGGTTGGGATATGTACGTACGGTCACTGTGTGGACGACGTCGTCAATGCACTTGTTGATGAAGCTGGTGACTGAGTTGGTATACTCCTCAATACCATTGGATGAATCAAGGAACATATTCCAGTCTGTCTAGCAAAATAGATGATAACTGTTCCATTTCTTTTATGAAAGCTATAGCTTTTTAGCCATCAAACCTACCCTTACCTCTCTACTCTTATTGTAAATGGAATGTGCTGCTTTGAAATCAGTCAAATAGTTAATTATTTTTCAGTTAGTTAACTGAAAACAAAGAATATGCCAGTTGCCTGGTGTCAATCAACAAGACACAGAGGAGAAAACATCTGCTGAATAGTCATGCCATTCACTTCTTCGTTAATGTGAGAAGACAAAAGGTGTCATTTGGTTTTGAAACTTGCCTACAGAAACAGAAGTGGCAGCTAATTAGTGAGACAACCCTAATAAAGCGGACCAGAGGTGGGCGACCACAGTTTGACACTGTACGCCACACAGAGAATTGACATCTGTCTGGGAAGGGAAGTTGGAAGGTAATGGCCTGCTGATGGCGGTGCCGGCTGAGAGGGCTAATGAGAACACCAGCTGCCTGCGTCTGCCAGGTTGCAGCAACTCTGCACCTGTAAGTTTACATGGTATTATGTGCTGCGTTTGAAAATAGCAGTTTTGTTGCACTAAAGATATACACACATTGACATGGGCACTTTCTCAACACTCTCAATCTCTCGTTTCTCTCGCTCTCTGTGACACACACATAATAACGTGCATGCACTGCAGATACGCACATATGCACGCACACAGCCACATCAACACCCACAGCCACAAGACAGAGACAGAGGTTCAGTCCTTTTATCTCTGCCCTGTGCCAGACCAGGTCACAAGGGCAACATGATTATCTATTCTTGCAACTCTCAGCTGTCATTGTCTTTTAGAGTCACACAGCCAGGCCAGCACTGCAATGGCACAACACGGAGTGTAGTTCTTAAAGTTAGGAACAACAGGATGGCACTCATGAACCAGCTGCTATTGATCCAATTAGAAAAAGTCAGGGATAAAAGAAAATGACTAACTGTGAGTGAGTGAGTGAGTGAGTGAGTGAGTGAGTGAGTGAGTGAGTGAGTGAGTGAGTGAGTGAGTGAGTGAATGAGTGAGTGAGTGAGTCAGTGAGTCAGTGAGTGAGTCAGTGAGTCAGTCAGTGAGTCAGTGAGTCAGTCAGTCAGTCAGTCAGTCAGTGAGTGAGTCAGTGAGTCAGTGAGTGAGTCAGTGAGTCAGTCAGTGAGTCAGTGAGTCAGTGAGTCAGTCAGTCAGTCAGTCAGTCAGTCAGTGACCAGCTAGCTATTAGGTGATGAAATCTTGTATTATTTTGTGCTATGAAGTTTAATGATATTATTTGTACCTGTGGTGTGTTGGAAATTAGTTCACTTTTGGTTTTTGTGTTTCCAATCAGTTCATTTGAGAATGTAAGCTCAGTACAGTCTTTGCTTTTCAGAGAAAATGTATGCGATCTGCTCCAAATGTGCATAACATCATAAAGCTATGTGTGCAGTTCCAATGTTAATGTATGTTCACGTAAACCCCTCTGAGCTTGTTTTAAGAAAGTAGAATTGTTCCATCAATTTGCCAATTGTTCTACCCCTGGAGTGAAACAGTGTGTAGAACACAATCTAATGAGCTTGCTGTGTTGTGCTGTTGAAAACACATTGTTACAGCTGCTCTACAGTAATGAGGGGATATAAACCTTATTCAGATATCATCTCTACGATCCTTCGGGATGAGGCTGTTGAGGTGCTGTTGTTTTTGTCTCCTTCTTTACTTCCTGCCGTATTTACACTCAGTGTACAAAACATTAACAACACCTTCCTAATATTGAGTTGCACCCCTTCCTTTTGCCCTCAGAACAGCCTCAATTTGTCGGGACTCTACAAGGTGTTCGAAAGTGTTCCACAGGGATGCTGGCCAATGTTGACTCCAATGCTTCCCACGGTTGTGTCAAGTTGGTTGGATGTCCTTTAGGTGGTGGACTATTCTTGATGCACACGGGTAACTGTTAAGCGTGAAAAACCCAGCAGCGTTGCAATTCTTGACACAAACCGGTACGCCCGTCAACTACTACCATATCTCGTTCAAACGCACTTAAATATTTTGTTTTGTCCATTCACCCTCTGAATGGCACACATACACAATCCATGTCTCAATTGTCCCACGGCTTGAAAATCCTTCTTAATCTACACTGATTGAAGTGGATTTAACAAGTGACATCAACAAGAGATCATAGCTTTCACCTGGATTCACCTGGTCGGCGTACAGTATGTCATAGAAAGAGCATCTGTTCTTAATGTTTTGTGTTCTCAGTATATTTTAAATCATTGATTGACATGCCTGTTAGCTATGAATATTAAGTCAAAATTTAAGTCAAAACACCCGGCTCTATGTATTTTACTGGTTTGTGACCCACAGCCTGCTATAAACAACAACACACACTGGAAATTAATCGAACAGCGCCCTCGGCAGAGGGATTCTGTAAGATTTGGGTAATTAGAGTAAATTGCCCTTTTGCCATATCTTCTCTAAATACTTTGGTGAACAGAATGGGATAAATCTTCTGTGTACCCTACAGAATGTTGAGTAAATTACAAGATGCTTGATTAGCTACTGTGTAGTTATTTGATCGGTGTAACTCTGTGCAATGTGTGATTTTAAAATGTAGGCTGATTCGATAATACAAGAACCCATTACAATAGGAAGATTATCAGGGGGATATATACAGTACCAGTCAAGAGTTTGGACACCTACTCATTCAAGGGTTTTTCTTTATTTTTACTATTTTTTACATTGTAGAATACTAGTGAAGACATCAACACTATGAAATAACACATATGGTATCATGTCATAACCGAAAAGGTTTTAAACAAATCAAAATATATTTGAGATTCTTTAAAGTTGCTACCCTTTTCCTTGATGACAGCTTTGCACAATCTTGGCATTCTCTCAACCAACTTCATGAGGTAGTCACCTGGAATGCATTTAAATTAACATGTGTGCCTTGATGAAAGTTAATTTGTGGAATTTCTTTCCTCAATGTGTTTGAGCCAATCAGTTCTGACAAGGTAGGGATGGTATACAGAAGATAGCTCTATTTGGTAAAAGACCAAGTCCATATTATGGCAAGAGGTCAAATAAGCTAAGAGAAACAACATTTCAAGAACTTTGAAAGTTTCTTCAAGAGCAGTCATAAAAACCGTTAAGCGCTATGATGAAACTGGCTCTCATGATGAACGCCACAGGAAAGAAAGACCCAGAGATACCTCTGCTGCAGAGGATACAGTTTGTTAAAGTTAACTGAACCTCAGATTGGAGCCCAAATAAATGTTTCTCAGAGTTCAAGTAAACAGACACATCTCAACATCAACTGTTCAGAGACGACTATGTGAATCGGGCCTTCATGTTCCAATTGCTGCAAAAAAATCACTACTAAAGGACACAAATAAGAAGAAGATACTTGCTTGGGCCAAGAAACACGAGCAAGGGACATTAGACCGGTGGAAATCTGTCCTTTGGTCTGATGAGTCCAAATGTTATAGTTTTGGTTCCAACCGCCGTGTCTTCAAGAGACGCGGAGTAGGTGAATGGATGATGTCCGTATCTGAAGCATTGAGGAGGTGTGATGGTGTGGGGGTGCTTTTCTGGAGATGCTGTCTGTGATTTATTTCAAATTCAAGGCACACTTAACCAGCATGGCTACCTGTTTTTCAACAGGACAATGATCCGACACACTGTTTGTGTAAGGGTTGTTTGACCAAGAAGGAGAGTGATGGAGTGGTGCATCAGATGACCTGGCCTCTACAATCACCCAACCTTAACCCAATTGAGATGGTTTAGGATGAGTTGGACCACATAATAAAGGAAAAGTCCAACAAGTTCTCAGCATTTGTAGTAACTCCTTCAATACTGTTGGAAAAGCATTCCAGGTAAAACCGGTTGAGAGAATGCCAAGAGTGTGCAAAGCTGTCATCAAGGCAAAGGGTGGCTACTTTGAAGAATATAAAATATATTTTGATTTAACACTTTTTTTATTACTACATGATTCCATATGTGCTATTTCATTGTCTTCACTATTATATCTACAATGTAGAACATAGTAAAAATAAAGAAAAAGGCCATCTTATGTTTTGAATGAGTAGGTGTGTCCAAACTTTTGACTGATACTGTACATGTACTTGATCCCCAATTAATGTTGATTTCCTGGCATCCAAGCCTTCAATAGGGATGTTTGTACTATTGTATGTATGTACTATTAGCTGATGTTTGGGACCTTGTCATGAGAGAGGAAGAGTAGAGTCATAATGAACGGGGAGGGAGGCCTTCGATTCAGGGTGGATACAGGTATGGAAATAATGAAGTCACTGTGGGGTTAGGAGCTGTTTATGTGGACAGTGACTAACATGAAGCTCTGGTCCAATGGGAAGTATTTTGTCCTCTCAAGAGTTCCAGATATTTTGGTTTACATCTGCACAATAATTGGACAGAACCTCTAACCTGGAAAAGAACATGTCATCTTCGAGTGCTATGTCCATCTACATAGGAAATGGATATATTGAAGTACAACTCAACTATTGATTGCAATCAAGGGAATAATTGAATGTCCAGTCAAAATGTATTTAAAGGTAGTTTGAGGGATTGCATTGTTTTGACTGGATGAGCTCAGTTTCAGCTGTTTTCCCTTGAAAATAAAAATGGGAATTATTTCAGGGTCCATCCGTTTGTTGCTTCCTCACAGGTATTATATAAATACTGAAGAACAAAAGGTCTCCACACTGTTCCTCCCTGGAAAGCAATTATCTGGAATTGCAATAAAGAGGAGACATTTATTTGTCATCAAATACCATTTCACTATTTCTTCTAAACTCTGGCTTTATCCTGGTCGATATTCTGTGCAGAAAACCTCAACTATTATAGTTTTAGCTACTGTAGTAGCTACTGTACTCTACTGCCTGCCTGAAGGATATAAGGGTTTGTTTAGCTGATTTTTCTCTCTAATAATAGTAGGCCTGTGTTTGGAGGTTATTGTGGTAAATTGCTGTAATCATCTCATGGATATTGAGAAATATATTTTTCTCAGTAATGAATATATATGCCATATTTTGGTGAAGCAAACAATTTTCTAATTTAATTTGCTAAATAAGTAACTTTTGTGGAGGATATGCATTGCAGTAGCCTGCATGGTTTGAATGGATGAGTAAACCCTAGCGAGTTTCCAAATGCTTATCTTGCATAGACATGAGTTACAATGCATTTGCAAGTGCTTAGCTTGCACATCTTCTAAAATACTGTCACCAGGCTCCACTTAAATGGACTCAGAAAAGCATGTTCATAAATCACAATAACAGCCTAAATAGTTGACTTGCAGGACTGTCTCTTTGTCTACCAAGAGACCAGTCTTTACGTACTCTCCTTCAGAGGGGTGACACTCCACCTCCATTCTACTGCATGCATTCCATGTGTGTGTAATTTGTGCCTCTTATACTACCTCCCCATGTGCTTTTGTGTTTTCAACTGCAGGGAGAAGTGAATTAATGACCCTGTTGGACTATTCACAAAGTCTAGAGCCCCGGTGTCAACAATCCATCTTTCCTTTACTCTGTGATACACATCATTATCCATTTAGTTCGTCACCTCCCTTGAATCCGTTATGACGGTCGCTTGTGATCTGTCATCCCAGTTTCTTTTATTCTTTTCTCGTTCTCTTTCACTCCGTTCATCACCCTCAGCCTCCCAATACAGATTGTTGATGCAGTGGAGGTTACAGGGATAGGGGGATGGAAATGAAGAAGAATAATGACATCTCACATTCTCAGAGAAAGGTCATTTTTATCTCCCTGGGAGCAGACAATATGTGATACCATTTTTTTTTCTTCATTCACTACTTGCCACAGTACCCCCCCCCCCGAGTAGTGTGGTTCACCATTCGAACCCACGCAACATGACCCATGCAACGCGACCCACGCAACACATGTGATCTTTTTCATCTTAAAGTCATTTGGAGAGAGAGTTGCTTTGTCGCAACATAGTAATGTTTCATATCTTTCACATTTCGTGGGAACTACATCCATTTATATTTATGATCCAAACATTTGTCTTAGAAGACACAAAACCCTTTTCAATTCATGGCTGAAAGGCTTTTTCCTAGACAAGATACAAGGTCAGTTCAGACATATGTGGTTAACATTGACTCCTTTGATAACAAAGCTGTAATTGCTCTCCGGTTTTGTTTAAAGAACACAGTTCCCTCAAGATTTTCATTTTTCCTGTATAGTATACATTACCGTTCAAAAGTTTGGAGTCACTTAAACATGTCCTTGTTTTGTAAAGAAAAGCAAAAGAAATGTGTCCATTAAAATAACATCAAATTATCAGAAATACAGTGTAGACATTGTTAATGTTGTAAATAACTATTGTAGTTGGAAACGGCTGATTTTTAATGGAAAATCTACATAGGCGTACAGGGGCCCATTATCAGCAACCATCACTCCGGTGTTCCAATGGCACGTTGTGTTAGCTAATCCAAGTTTATAATTTTAAAAGGCTAATTGATCATGAGAACAAATAAAACATGGAAATATCACATTAGGATTCAGACCCTTTACTCAGTATTTTGTCGAAGCACCTTTGGCAGCGATTACAGCCTTGAGTCTTCTTGGGTACGATGCTACAAACATGGCACTCCTGTATTTGGGGTGTTTCTCCCATTCTTTTCTTCAGATCCATTGAAACTCTGTCAGGTTGGATGGGGAGTGTTGCAGCACTGCTACTTTCAGGTCTCTCCAGAGATGTTTGATCGAGTTCAAGTCCGGGCTCTGGCTGGGCCACTCAAGGACATTCAGAGACGTGTCCCGAAGCATCTCCTGCATTTTCTTGGCTGTGTACACAGGGTCATTGTACTGTTGGAAGGTAAACCTTCGCCCCAGTCTGAGGTCCTGTGCACTCGGGAGCAGGATATCATCAAGGATCTCTCTGTAATTTGCTTCGTTCCTCTTTCCCTGGATTTTGACTAGTCTCCCAGTTGCTGCTGCTGAAAAACATCCCCACAGCATGATGCTGCCACCACCATGCTTCACCATAGGGTCGTTGTCAGGTTTCCTCCAGACGTGATATTTGGCATTTAGGCCAAAGAGTTCAATCTTGGTTTCATCATTTACATTACATTTAAGTCATTTAGCAGACGCTCTTATCCAGAGCGACTTACAAATCAGACCAATGAATCTTGTTTCTATGGTCTGAGTCCTTTAGGTGCTTTTGGCAAAGTCCAAGCAGGCTTTCATTTGCCTTTTACTGAGGAATGGCTTCCACTACCATTAAGGCCTGATTGGTGGAGTGTTGCATGGTTGTCCTTCTGGAAGGTTCTCCCATGGCCACAGAGGAACTCTGGAGCTCTGTCAGAGTGACCATTGGTTTCTTGGTCACCTCCCTGACCAAGGCCCTTCTCACCCGATTGCTCATTTTGGCCGAGCTGCCAGCTCTAGGAAGAGTCTTGGTGGTTACAAACGTCTTCCATTTACAGTGCCTTGCAAAAGTATTCATCTCCCTTGGCATTTTTCCTATGTTGTTGCATTACAACCTGTCATTTAAATATATTTTTATTTGGTTGTCATGTAATGGACATACACAAAATAGTCCAAATTGAAGTGAAATGAAAAAAATTACTTGTTTCCAAAAAATATATTTAAACTGGTAAGTGGTGCATGTGTATGTATTCACCCCTTATACTACGAATCTCCTAAATAAGATCTGGTGCAACCAATTACCTTCAGAAGTCACATAATTAGTTAAATAAAGTCCACCTGTGTGCAGTCTAAGTGTCACATGATATGTCACATAATCTCAGTGTATATATGCACCTGTCCTGAAAGGCCCCAGTGTGTGCAACACCGCCAGGCAAGCGGCACCATGAAGACCAAGGAACTCTCCAAAATGGTCAGGGACAAAGTTGTGGAAAGTACAGATCAGGATTGGGTTATAAAAAAATATCAAAAACTCTGAACATCCCACGGAGCACCATTTAAATCCATTCTTAAAAAATTTTAAGAATACGGCACCACAACAAACCCGCCAAGAGAGGGCTGCCCACCAAAACTCCAAGACCAGGCAAAGAGGGCATTAATCAGAAAGGCAACAAAGAGACCATAGATAACCCTGAAGGATCTGCAAAGCTCCACAGCGGAGATTGGAGTACCTGTCCATAGGACCACTTTAAGCCGTACACTCCACAGAGCTGGTTTTTACTGAAGAGTGGCCAGAAAAAAACATTGCTAAAATAAATAAATAAGACAACACATTTGGTGTTTGCCCAAAGGTATCTGGGAGACTCCCCAAACATATGTAAGAAGGTCCTCTGGTCAGGAAGACTAAAATTGAGCTTTTTGGCCATCAAGGGAAAATGCTATGTCTGGCACAAACCCAACACCTCTCATCACCCTGGGAACACCATCCCCACAGGGAAGCATGGTGGTGGCAGCATCATGCTGTGTGGATGTTTTTCATCGACAGGGACTGTGAAACTGGCCAGAATTGAAGGAATGATGGATGACGTTAAATGCAGGGCAATTCTTGAGGGATATTCTAAATTCTAAAGAAATCACAGACAGTGTCACCAGCAAAGCACCCCCACACCATTACACCTCCTTCATGCTTTATGGTGGGAAATACACATGCGGAGACCTTCCATTCACCCACACTGCTTCTCACAAAGACATGGCGGTTGGAACCAAAAATCATCAATTTGGACTCCAGACCAAAGGACATATTTCCACTGGTCTAATGTCCATTGCTCGTGTTTCTTGGCCCAAGCACGCCTCTTCTTCTTATTGGTGTCCTTAGGTAGTGGGTTTCTTTACAGCAATTCGATCATGAAGGCTGATTCACACAGTCTCCTCTGAACAGTTGATGTTGAGATGTGTCTGTTACTTGAACTCCGTGAAGCATTTATTTGGGCTGCAATTAAGAGGTAATTCAGAGGGAATTCTGGGTCTTCCATTATTGTGGCAGTCCTCATGAGAGCCAGTTTGATCATAGCGCTTGATGGTTTTTGCGACTGCATTTGAAGAAACTTTAAAAGAAACTTTAAAGGTTCTTGACATTTTCCGTATTGACTGACCTTCATGTCTTAAACTAATGATGGACTGTCATTTCTCTTTACTTATTTGAGCTGTTCTTGCTGTAATATGGTCTTTTACCAAATAGAGCTATCCTCTGTATACCACCTGTCGTGTCTATGCCGGATTAAGTGATATGACATGCTATTCTATAAAATAATTTCTCCGTAATTAATATTACCTGATTGAGCTAATCATGTAAATGTCATTAACTAGAGAGTCTGGGCACCACAAAATAATATTTATAGTGCTGTTATCTTCCGAATAAAATCTTAAAGACCTAGTTGTCACACTCTGACCATTATTTGTGTTGTTTGTTTCTATGTTTTGTTTGGTCAGGGTGTGATGTGAGTGGGCATTCTATGTTGCATGTCTAGTTAGTCTGTTTCTATGTGTTTTGGCCTGATATGGTTCTCAATCAGTGGCAGGTGTTTGTCGTTGTCTCTGATTGGGAATCATATTTAGGTAGACTGTTTTGTAATGTGGTTCGTGGATTGTCTATGTGATGTTGCATGTTTGCACACAGTATTGATAGCGGTCACGTTCATCTTACTATTTTGTTTGTTTGTTTAGTGTTCTTCGTGTTCATTCATCTAACATTAAAAGAATGTATTCACACCACGCTGCGCTTTGGTCTCCTCACTACGACAAACGTGACACTAGTAATATTTTACATCAATAGCAGTCAATATTAATTGTTATCTTAATTCAGTCTCATCTGAAAGTTGTAAATTCTTGGTTATCTTCACAAACCCTGGCTAACAAGTTGAATCAGCAATAAAAATTGGGTATAATTAAGTATTTACTAAATACCTAACTAATCACACAGAATTACACATACACATAATTAAATTATAACTTGATTACAAATTACATCATAAGGAAAACGTCCCTAGTGGGCGGAACAGATATGGCAGCTTGTTACACAAAAGAAAAGGGGCTGGGTTTGAGTGAAAGAGCGGGAAGACTGAGGAACAAAGGGCGAAGCTGTGCAATCGTAAACACAGTATCTCATGCATTCTAAATTACCGCCCATTTGGAAAAGGAAAATGCAATAAATATTTACTCTGAGCTGCACTTCGGTAGGTTGGTGGTAGAGGGAAGGCCGTGTTGTCCAGCCGAGTCCTTTGTCCTTTGAAGAATGTCTCTGGTTGTCAATTGGATACGTTGTAGTAACGTCGTTGTGTGATAGACGGAATACTCTTTCTGTTCCTTCCTAACCCTCGTTTGCAGCGGCTGTTGCTAACTCAACGGCTAGGAGGTATCACTTCTGTAGTGAATAAGAGTTCAAAGTTTATACCATTCACAACCAAAGCTCACGCTGATGTTGGCTTCGTTCTGTAGTTATTATCTGAACCATTCTGACATCAGACCGTCGTCCCCACATCCTCAGAAAAGGAGGTTATATTGTCGTCAAGGCTTTATATAGGAAGGGAGAGGAGGGCGTGTTTGAAAAGTTTTATAGCCCATGTTCCTTCACAGGGGTGGGCCACTGATTGAGCAGAGCCCTACCTTATGAAAACCCACATCTCACATTTTAGAAGCTAAAATCACATTTCATCCCATCACAAATCATTCCATATTCAAACATTTAAATTGAACAACAATTCCATGTGAATCCGATAACTCTGATGTGTAGACTTTCCACTCTAGAGTTTATGTCATCTTATCATTGATGAGAATGTCTCAGATGACAACCGAACTGACATCATATTCATTAAGTACCACCGCATATGTTCAATTGGTCGGATTACCAGAATATTGTTCATTTCCCCTCACCTTCTGATGTTCCCAGAATCTCTATGTTCATCAAGGGTTTTGCAAATGTAACATCAGTAGGGTAGAGAGAGAGGAAAAAGGGGGGAAGAGGTATTTATGACTGTCATAAACTTATCCCCCATGCCAACTTCATGACACACTCTTACCTTTTCACAACATAACTGATTGTCTCAAACACATTAACCCTTGTGTTGTTTTAGGGGTAAAAAAATGACCCGCCACTGTGTTTAACAGCAGAGAAAACCCCCTAAATTATATTTTTTCCTAGGGTGACCCACAACATTAGAAAAAGTGAAACATCGCCTTAGTTCATATTTCCATGAAAGCTGTACACCACCAGGGTCATTTTTGACCCGGCAGTTATCAAATCATTTACACACCACAAAAACCACACACACACACACACACAATGAGAAATTGTGTGCTACTGATTGAACTCAGCCAGCAGCTCCTGAAGAGGAGGATCACCATGGTTGGCACAGTTAGAAGAACAAGTCTGAGCTCCCCCCCCCTGCACTCCTCACAACAAGGGGGAGAGGGGCCTTCTCATCAAAGTTTGCCTTCACCATCACTCTAGTTTCTTACCTCCCAAAGAGGAACATGAATGTGGTCCTCCTGAGCACACTGTACAAAACGGCTGAGATCAGTGATCGCGACGACAGCAAACCAGCCATCATGCTGGACTACAACCACAACAAAGGAGGCGTGGACAACCTGGACAAGGTAATTAGAACTTACAGCTGCAGGAGGATGACTGGCCCCTGGTCATCTTCCATAATATCATTGATGTGTCCTCATACAATAACTTTGTGGTATGGAACAAGTTCAACCCTACCTGGATGCCTGATACGTGGAAAAAGAGGAGGGTGTTAATGGAACCGCTGGGAAAGGCACTTGTAACCCCACACATTCAAAGAAGGGAGCGCCTCCCCCGCACATCAACCTCTGCAGCGCTTGTGAAAGCTGTTCAGGGGGCTGAATCTTGTCCTGATCCACCTGAGGCTGCAGCTGGGGCAGGAAAGAGGAGGAGATGCCAATTCTGCCCCCCAAAGGACTGGAAAACAAATATGTGCTGCACATATGAGAAATATATCTGCAAAGTCCATGCACACACACTTGCATATTGTCCTACATGTGCTAATTAGAGTTGATCGATTCATGTTCTTCACGTTTTTGTTTTGTATCTCTATTATTTTATTCTTATTTATTGTTTTTACACTTTGTGGGTGTGAGCATTGGCTCAACAAAATGGTAGAAGACTAGTATTTTGTGGTTGAATTCCTCATTATACAGTATATAAGAATATATCACTATGTTGCCAAATAAAGTTCAAGACTGTTATCGTTTCTCTTCAATAAAATGCATTCGAAACTACTTTCTGCACATTTTGGCTACTTTCTTAGGCTTTACAAGTGCTATCTCTTGCTAAAAAATGTATGTTTACACCTATGCTTACACCTACACCTATTACACCTATGCAGTACCTTTAGCAATAATAATAAACCTCTACTTTAGTAAAGAAAACAATTATGACAGGTGTGTTGTAATAAAAATGAGTGGTGTCCACTGATTTAAATGCAGTCTTTCAGCATTGTGAAGAGGGACAACCCAGATGTTCACAAAGTTTATGATGAATGACAGGTTGTTTCTTCATGCAAAATAGATTTGGGTTTTAAAATTCAATTAAGCTGCTTCATTATAGGGGTTCAGTGAAGGTGGGTCATTTTTGACACTTAGGACAAGGGGAGTATACAGAATGTTACGTCTACACAAGGGTTAAGAAGGAAAGAAATTCCACAAATTAACTTTTAAGATGGCACATGTCTTAATTGAAATGCATTCCAGGTGACTACCTCATGAAGCTGGTGGAGAGAATGCCATGAGTGTGCAAAGCTGTCATCAAGGCAAAGGGTGGCTATTTGAAGAATCTCACATATAATATATATTTTGATTTGTTTAACACTTTTTTGGTTACAACATGATTCCATATGTGTTATGTAATAGTTTTGACGTAATCACTATTATTATACAATGCAGAAAATAGTACAATTAAGGAAAATGAAAACCCTTGAATGAGTAGGTTTTCTTAAACTTTTGACCGTAGTGTATATATTAAATACGTATTTATATATTTATGTTGGTGTTTCCCTGCTGCCTGTTCTCCTCTCCCTCTCCTCTTTACTCCTCTCTCTCCTTCCTCTCTTCCTCCTCCCTACTCTCTTCCTCCTCTCTCTATCTGTCTGCAGAGGTTTGTGGGGAACGTGAATGCTGACGGTGTCGTCCACCACAAGTTGTCCCACTCTATCAGAAGCCGCTTCCTGCGCTTCGTTCCCCTGGACTGGAACCCCAGTGGCTGGGTGGGACTCAGAGTGGAGGTCTACGGCTGTGCCTACAGTGAGTGATCAGATCACCAGACCTTACATTCAGACCATATAGGCTGTGCCTACAGTGAGTGAACAGACCACCAGACCTTACATTCAGACCATATAGGCTGTGCTTACATTAAAGTGACCACCAGCCCTTACATTCAGACCATATAGGCTGTGCTTACATTAAAGTGACCACCAGCCCTTACATTCAGACCATATAGGCTGTGCTTACATTAAAGTGACCACCAGCCCTTACATTCAGACCATATAGGCTGTGCTTACATTAAAGTGACCACCAGCCCTTACATTCAGACCATATAGGCTGTGACTACAGTGAGTGATCAGATCACCAGACCTTACATTCAGACCATATAGGCTGTGACTACAGTGAGTGATCAGATCACCAGACCTTACATTCAGACCATATAGGCTGTGACTACAGTGAGTGATCAGATCACCAGCCCTTACATTCAGACCATATAGGCTGTGCTTACATTAAAGTGACCACCAGCCCTTACATTCAGACCAAACACGTTCAGCTAATATCATAATGCCTAGAGTAAGTAGCCCCTCCACCCATTACATCCAGAACACCATACTTCTGTGTATAACCTTGAATTAAAGCAGGATGTTTGAGGACAAATGCAGAAATATAGTAGATAGGATTTTGATATTGATGCAATTCTCTCTTTTATCACAAATTATTAAAGTAAAATGCAGACCAATAGACACAGACAGTAACAGCCAGGCAGGCATGCCAGTTGAGATCCAGGGTAATGTTAAATTAATTATCTAATCAAATTCACGTTTATTGGCCGTGTACACAGATTTTGCAGGTGTTACAACAGGTGCAGCAAAATGCTGAAGTTACTAGCTCCAACAATAAATTAAAATACTCTGATCAACAAGTGAATTACCATCATACTAATATATATATCATTAGTGTATTACTGGACAGTTATAATTATCCCTGAGTGAGCACTTTCGTCATGCCGAATGGTTCCACAGCATGATCCCTGTATTCATGTTGGATGCTCTGCTAATAAATGCAGCTCAAAGTACAGTGAAGAAAAGGAGGGACAATACACATCTTCATTTGAACTATAAAATAGGTCCATCAATTCATGACACAGAGAGAAAAGAGCGAGTGAGGGAGAGAGATAGGTTGTTTTTTTTGTTCTGCAATGTTCATGTCATTACATTAATGGATATGTAAATAGAGATGAATGTACTCCAGGTCTCTCAGTGAATAAATTCAATGGGTAAGGCTGACAATTCTCCCCTATGGCAAACTAATAACTTGCCTTTTTGAGCACTTACAGGAATCAATTGTGTATGACAGAAAGGGGTGAGCGAGCACAAGAGCTAGATACTGCAATTATCTAAGAAAAATAACAAGTCTATGTCAGAGATTATCTCTATCCAGTTACACATGGAAATGGTTTCCAGCATAATATATACTGAAAAAATATATAAACGCAACAATGCAACAATTTCAAAGATTTTACAAGAGTTACCGTTCATATAAGGAAATCAGTCAATTTAAACATTAATTTGGCCCTAATCTATGGATTTCACATGACTGGGAATACAGATATGCATCTGTTGGTCACAGATACTTTTGTTGTTGTAGTGTATGTGGCCTGTAAGACAAATACAGTCTAAATCAATCTTGGATGAGTTCAAACAAACATGTATGCGAATGAGTATTTACTGATGGTGTTAAATCATGTTTTATTGACATAACAAAAGGTGTCCCACAGGGATCGATTCTTGGTCTGGTTCTTTTCAATATTTAAATGTACGATATTCATTTATCTGTACAAAATTGTAACTTTATAGTGTATACAGATGACACTGTGGTGTATGCTATTGCTCCCACAGCTGATAAAGCTCTGTCAGAGTTTCAATCTGCCTTTATTGCCCTGCAGAAAGCCTTTGTTGAACTGAAATTAGCACTTAATGCAGGTAAAAACCAAGTACACCTCATAACCAAAAGTATGTGGACACCTGCTCGTCAAACATCTCATTGCAAAATCATGGGCATTAATATGGAGTTGGTCCACCCTTTGCTGCTATACTAGCTTCCACTCTTCTGGGAAGGCTTTCCACTAGATGTTGGGACATTGCTGCGGGGACTTGCTTCCATTCAGCCACAAGCTTTAGTGAGGTCGGCTGGCTCGCAGTCGGTTTTCCAATTCATCCCAAAGGTGTTCGATGTACTTAATGTCAGGGCTCTGTGCTGGCCAGTCAAGTTCTTCCACATCGATCTCAACAACATTTCTGTATGGATCTCGCTTTGTGCACGGGGGCATTTGAAACAGGAAAGGGCCTTCCTCAAACTGTTGCCACAAAGTTGGAAGCACAGAATCGTCAACATTTACATTTACATTTAAGTCATTTAGCAGACGCTCTTATCCAGAGCGACTTACAAATTGGATGTCATCGAATGCTGTAGCTTTAAGATTTCCCTTCACTGGAACTAAGGGATGAAAAACAGCCCCGAACCATTATTCCTCCTCTACCAAACTTTACAGATGGTACTGTACATTCGGGCAGGTAGCGTTCTCATGGCATCCACCAAATCCAGATTCCTCCTTTCAATTGCCAGATGGTGAAGTGTGATTCATCACTCCAGAGAACACATTCACACTGCTCCAGAGTCCAATGGGGGCAAGCTTTACACAACTCCAGCTGACACTTGGCATTGCTCATGGTGATCTTAGGCTTGTGTGAGGCTGCTCGGCCATGGAAACCCACTTCATGAAGCTCCCGACAAACAGTTATTATGCTGACATTGCCCCCAGAGGCAGTTTGGAACTCGGTAGTTGCAAATGAGGACAGATAATTTTTACACGCTACGCGCTTCAGCACTCTGCGATTCCATCTGTGAGCTTGTGTGGCCTACCACTTTGTGGCTGAACCGTTGTTGCTCCTAGACGTTTCCAATTCACAATGACATCAGTTGACCAGGGCAGCTCGAGCTGGGCAGAAATTTGACAAACTGGCTTGTTGGAAAGGTGGCATTCTATGACAGTGCCATGTTGAAAGTCAATGAGCTCTTCAGTAAGACCATTCTACTGCCAACATTTGTCTATGGAGATTGCATGGCTGTGTGCTCGATTTTATACAACAACGGGTGTGGCTTAAATAGCCGAATATACTAATTTGAAGGCGTGTCACAATAATTTTGTATATACTCTATAGTGTACCTTAAAACAAAGGGTAGGGGCATGGATCAGAAAACCAGTTTTATGGTGTGACCACTATTTGCCACATGCAACGGAACACTTCTCATAGAGTTGATCAGGCTGTTGATTGGGGCCTGTGGAATGTTGCCCCACTCCTCTTAAATGGCTGTGCAAAGTTGGTGTATATTGGCAGGAACTGGAACACACTGTTGTACACGTCAATCCAGAGCATCCCAAAAATGCGCAATACGTGACATGTCTGGTGAGTATGCAGGCCATGGATGAACTGGGACATTTTCAGCTTCCAGGAATTGCGACATGGGGCCATGCATTATCATGCTGAAACATGAGGTGATGGCGGCGGATGAATGGTACAACAAAGGTCTCAGGATCTCATCACGGTATCGCTGTGCATTCAAATTGCCATAGATAAAAAGCAATTGTTTTTGTTGTCCGTAGCTTATGCCTGCCAATACCATAACCCCACCGTCACCATGGGGCATTCTGTTCACATTCTGTCACCAGCAAACCGCTCCACCACACGACACATTGCACACTCCCTCAAAACTTGAGACTTATGAGGCATTGCGTTGTGTGACGAAACTGCACATTTTAGAGTGTCCTTTTCTGTTCCCCGCACAAGGCGCACCTGTGTAATGATCATGCTGTTTAATCAGCTTCATGATATGCCACACCTGTCAGGTGTAAACAATTCTGTGCACAATATTTGAGAGAAATAAGATTTTTGTGCTTATGGAACAGTTCGGAGATCTTTTATTTCAGCTCATGAAACATGGGACCAACACTTTACATGTTGCTTTTATATTTTTGTTCAGTGTACATTTAAATACTACCATTGATGTAGACACTTGCATTTCCTTCATAGGTATGAAGTGCAGAGAGCTATAGCAGTCTGTTCATAATAGGCTCTTTGTGACAGGGAGCAAGTAATCCAATGCCAAACCGTTTAACTGTCTGTTGATTGCCTTCAGAATCAGACGTGGCAGACTTTGATGGCAGAAGTTCCCTGCTCTACCGGTTTAACCAGAAGTCCATGAGCACGGTGAAGGATGTGATCTCATTGCGCTTCAAGAGCCGCCAGGCTGAGGGGGTGCTGCTCCATGGAGAGGGTCAGAGGGGCAATTACATCACACTGGAGCTGCACCGGGCCAGGCTGGCCCTCTACCTCAACCTGGGTGAGTTAGTTACACCGGGGCAAGCTGGCCCTCAACCTGGGTGAGTTAGTTACACTGGGGCAAGCTGGCCCTCAACCTGGGTGAGTTAGTTACACCGGGGCAAGCTGGCCCTCAACCTGGGTGAGTTAGTTACACCGGGCCAGGCTGGCCCTCTACCTCAACCTGGGTGAGTTAGTTACACCGGGGCAAGCTGGCCCTCAAACTGGGTGAGTTAGTTACACCGGGGCAAGCTGGCCCTCTACCTCAACCTGGGTGAGTTAGTTACACCGGGGCAAGCTGGCCCTCAACCTGGGTGAGTTAGTTACACCGGGGCAAGCTGGCCCTCAACCTGGGTGAGTTAGTTACACCGGGGCAAGCTGGCCCTCTACCTCAACCTGGTTGAGTTAGTTACACCGGGGCAAGCTGGCCCTCAACCTGGGTGAGTTAGTCACACTGGGGCAGGCTGGCCCTCTACCTCAACCTGGGTGAGTTAGTTACACCGGGGCAAGCTGGCCCTCAACCTGGGTGAGTTAGTCACACCGGGGCAGGCTGGCCCTCTACCTCAACCTGGGTGAGTTAGTTACACCGGAGCAAGCTGGCCCTCAACCTGGGTGAGTTAGTCACACCGGGGCAGGCTGGCCCTCTACCTCAACCTGGGTGAGTTAGTTACACCGGAGCAAGCTGGCCCTCAACCTGGGTGAGTTAGTCACACCGGGGCAGGCTGGCCCTCTACCTCAACCTGGGTGAGTTAGTTACACCGGAGCAAGCTGGCCCTCAACCTGGGTGAGTTAGTCACACCGGGGCAGGCTGGCCCTCTACCTCAACCTGGGTGAGTTAGTTACACCGGGGCAAGCTGGCCCTCAACCTGGGTGAGTTAGTTACACCGGGGCAAGCTGGCCCTCAACCTGGGTGAGTTAGTCACACCGGGGCAGGCTGGCCCTCTACCTCAACCTGGGTGAGTTAGTCACACCGGGGCATGCTTGCCCTCTACCTCAACCTGGTAAAGGTCATCTCGCAGAGGTCAAGGAGTCAAAGGTCATGTGTAACAGGACACAAGGAGACTTCTTCTTTCGTCAATAAACTGGACTGTTTATGATCTATATCAAAGTAACCATATTATCTTGCTCTCTGTCTGTTCTCTGTCTTCAGATGACACAAGGCTGCGGTTCAGCAGTGGGCGTGTTGCGGTCACTCTCAGCAGTCTTCTGGACGACCAGCACTGGCACTCTGTCCTCATCGAGCGCTTCAACAAGCAGGTCAACCTCACCGTGGACACCCACACACAGCACTTCAGGACCAAGGGGGAAGGAGACTCCCTGGAGGTGGACTATGAGGTGTGTCTATCAAAACACCTTACTGTAGAATAGTCAGACACTTCAGACCAAGCAAATAGTTCAACCAAGTTATCTTACTAATTGTGGCAATTTGAATGAATCCTGTATACGTTTAATAGTGATGTCAATGTTTCACCCTTTTTTTCCTCATCTTAGCTCAGCTTCGGGGGCATCCCACTGCCAGGTAAACCTGGTACCTTCCTGAGGAAGAACTTCCATGGCTGCATGGAGAACCTCTACTACAATGGGATCAACATCATCGACCTCGCCAAGCGACGCAAGCCTCAGATCTACAGCGTGGTATGACAACCATTGTCAAACATCCATGCCATAGATTATTAGTACATCCTTAACATAGTACGGGGACAAAGTAGTTAATCAACCAAGGCCTCTGTGAACTCAGACTGTTTTCATTGCACTGTTGCAGTGAGATTTCACGGTTGCCTACAATGTGATTCGACTACGTTTTATCACATTTATATTTGAGTTAGTCACATAGCTTTCTGTCCGTAGAGGAAAACATTGAGTGAGAAAACCTATACCTATATTCTCTCTACCGTTTAAGTTATATCTGACCCTCACTACTATGTCATTAATTCTAAACACATGAATAGACTCCCCCCCCCCCCATCAAATCAGACAGAAGACTAAGTGCCACATAATTGTATCACAGGCACCTTTTTTCCCCTTGAAATTCTGATTGCTGTGTTAAAAGGCCTTTACTTACAATTGAGAAAGTGAGCAATTTTGCTCACTGACTGCCATGATGGAATCCGTAATGGAATTTCAATGTGGAATAGGACCTGAGGTGGTGGTCTGGTGGCGAGGGATCACATTGAGAGTCAAGTGCTGCCGATTGCTCTTCCCTGCCTCTGAGGCTCTGGGATTGATGGGCCTCTGACCTCAATTGACATGGCTGCTCTTTAGCTCCATGTACCACACAAGGCCTCTGGACCACTTGGAATTAGTGTGTTCTTTCTTTGCCCACCTGACGACTGACCTAGATTGGAGCGGAGAAACTCAGAAATGTCACAGTTTGAAATTGTATTACATTTCTGCATTTGTGGTGGTTTTGAAATGCACCTTTTACATTTCAGATAGTCATTTGGCTTTATATGGCATTCTCAATCATTTTTTTGGTTCTTACAGGCAATTTAGTTATCTAAGTACCATATTCAGTTCATGATACCATCCTTTACCAGCCCACTGTTTGTCATTCTGCTCTGATGAACGTACAGTAAACCCAACATGAGATTCATTATGTATTCATCATGTTGATGATGGTGTGAGTAAATCATTCCGTCATATGTGTGCTCTGTGTGTGTGTCACCAGGGCAACGTGACCTTCTCGTGCTCTGAGCCCCAGCTGGTGTCCACTACCTTCCTGAGCTCCAGCAGCAGCTTCCTGTCACTCCCGGCCACGCTGTCTGCTTCGGGGGGCTTCGCTGTGCGTTTCCAGTTCAGAACGTGGAACCCAGATGGGCTACTGCTCTCCACCCGGCTGGCCCTGGAGCCCCAGCGACTGGAGCTGCAGATCAGCAACAGTCGGCTGCGCCTGACCCACCACATGTCAGCCCAGCAGAAAGAAGAGGTCTCCACCGGTGAGGGCCAACAGCCTCTAGTCTAGCTGACCCAGACCCACTCTATGCTGGAATCAGTGGTTCTGTCTATGGGGACTCGGAGTATAAAAGGCTCATCATTCCAGTGAAACGGGCAGACAGTGAAAAACTCATCCATCATCCAGGCGGAGAACATCTGTGCTTGGTTTTGCACATTTCATATACATCATTTCTATTATCTTTTGCCCCCTATAAACTCAGAGGACGCTTCATCTTCTTTGAATGGTTTGAGTTAAAATGCCATCCTTTATATCTTGTATTTTTGATGCCAGTTCTGCAGGATTGCAGTCAGACAGAAATAACATGTAGAATTACATTGGATTGCAGAGCCCAGACTTTCAGCAGATGGCAGGCACAGAGGGAATTATAGACTCAAAGAAAGACCGCCACAGCTTGGAAGCCCTTCACTATAAAGGACAATCAAAATTAATATCCCACAATCCACTGTTACTGTAGGTCTATTTTGAGTTGACACCGACGGCCAAATCAATGTTTCATCCAACAATAACCACCAGTACAGTCACAGCATTACGTTCTGTCCTCTGGCAATGATTTAGCTTCAATCTGACCAACCACATAGTCATTCATTTGTATTTCCATGTCCTCTTCTCTTCATAATACAGTGTAGTATGTCGTAGCACTTGACCATAGATTACACAGCCAATGACAGGCTCTGATTTGCAATATGTAGGCCTAGCACGAACAACGAAATCTGAAATATTACCCCTGTTGGAGATCACAATCCCAACAGTCCCTGAAAGAACCTGCGAGTGATGTCTGAAAAGCCTGTAATAGAGATTGGTGGTGTCTCATTGAAATGTAACGTGCACAGAAACAACACCTAGCTGTGTCCACAGGTCACAGAGTGAATGATGGACTGTGGCACTCTGTGAGTCTCAGCTCCCGAGGTCTCCAGGTCACCATGACTCTGGACAATGAGCCGTCCTCAACTATGGAGCTGGGAGACCACATGGAGGCAGGAGACAGCCTCTACTTTGGAGGTAAGGCCACACACTTGTTGTCTCATGAGACCAGGTCTTGGTGGTCAGGTTTTGGTGCAGCTTCCGAAGACATTATCTAAAGATGTATACAGGAAATGCTGGATGATGAAAATATGACGATTTTGCAACAGTTTTTCAATCTGTGTCACAGGTTGTCCGTCTCTGAACGTCTCGTTCTGTGAGAACCCCACGTTGGCGTTCCAGGGGTGCATGCGTCTCTTCTCCATCAACAGCCAGCCCATGGACCTGAACCTGGTGCACCAAGGACGACTAGGAGACTACAAGGAGCTGCAGTTTGACACATGTGGCATCCATGACAGGTTGGACTTTAGGGTTTCTGCAGAACTTATACCAAGTAAGGTGGGGCTCCAATCCCCAAATGTTGGTGTGTTTGGATGAGAAACTAAAACAAAATGGCATTTATTCTCTCCGCCACAGCCAATAGAGATAGCTTACAGATAGGCTCAGCCAATTAGAGCATGCAATGGAGCCTGGTACTGTAGCCTCATCATCCTGGTTGAGGGCCCTGCTAACAAGCTGATTCCTGTGTGGCGGTGGCATCCTCTCATTCCCTTATTGCCCCACTCTGTTGTGGACCAATGGGTGGAATTAGTACACGCTGAATGGAGGTTGTGTGGAAACACGGGAACACTTACAGGGAGGAGACAAACAAGAGAGCAGGCGTTTGTCCTTGTATTCACCCTGAGGGGAATCCTACCTCTGATGTCAGATCACAGCTATACCTGATTGTTCTGTTCGGAATGCGAACCGGCAGATTGAGATGCTGTTGGAGTGTGTGGAACAATTACAGATTAAATGTTAGTTGATGTTAGTTAAAGCAATGGAATTTGTAAAAAGAGGAAATAAGATGCTTGGTGACAACAAAACAGCTGTCTGTGTGTATTGGCTGCCTCTCATGGAGCCTTCCTCAAAGAGTGCGCTGAACGTGTTGTAGATTTCACTGTCATGCAATATTATTTAGGGAGGCTAGTGCAAGCAGACGGTTGGAAATGTGTCATCGTCCGCCAAAGTTGCGTGTCTTGATGTAACTACCAGAACTATGCTTCATTAAAAGGATTGGAAGATTAACCTTTACGAGTGCTAATCTTCTTTTCTCTGTGTCCAATCAAATTTCATGACGACAGTTTTTTGCAAGTGTTCACTTCTGTGCCGCGGCTTCTAATTTCATGACCTGTGAGGGCAGCCGTGAACACAACACTAGAAACAGTTCTACGGTAATGAAACCACGGCTTGTTACCTTATCCACGCTGCGGTCACTCCGGTCCATAGCAATTCATGGGAGAAAGACGGCAGTGTATGAAATTGTAGATGCCTGCTTGTATAGCTGCGTGCTTGAAAGCCGGGCAATTACGCAATACTGAAGGAGGCTTGAGGAGAATACTTTTAATCAGGAAATTGTGGTTAGCAGAGGAATTTCTGTGAAGCGCTGGGTGTTCAAATCCCATGAACACATGTTCTGGGTTTGATGTGATTATGCTGCCGTTTATGTTTTTCAAACATAATAACACAGTACTGTGTTTGTTTACCAGTTGCCCAAACAATCTGAGTTTGAGGGGTACCAATTAATTTGGGATTTACCGAGCGGTCTTGTAAATCATAAATAAACAACTGCAAAAGAAAAATGCACAAACTGTGTCGTCTCACCTCTTGAGTCCTCGGGTGTCAGACCGCACCTTGATAATGACAAGGCAATGAAAAATATATTGGGAAGGAGTCTCCTTAGCAGATAATACAAGGTTCAGGATAGTAGGCCTGGACACAAAGACAAATCATATTTTTACCCGTCTTTACGAAAAGGATTGTGAGATCTGTGGTTGGGCTTTGATTGCATTTCTTTGTTTGCCAACACTTTATCCTTCGAAGACTTTTCGTTGTGTGATTGTTTGTGTTTATTACTGGGAAAACAAGTTTAGAATATTTAAAACAAATAACTAGTATACGTACAGTATATCATCAATCTCTGACATTGTAAAAACAGATTTGCAGTTGATTTTCTACCTTATCAAATCTTTCAAATGTTTTAAAAAATGTTTTATTATGAACACACTGGCATTTGCTCATGCATAGTATAGATATCTTTATACCTGACAACATCATGTATATTTCTGCTGTTGCCTATCTCCAGATGTCTGCCCAACTTCTGTGAACATGGAGGGCAGTGTTCCCAGTCTTGGAGCTGCTTCTACTGCGACTGCTCTAGGACAGGATACACTGGAGCCACCTGCCACAACTGTGAGTCCACACCTGCTCTTCTTAGCTACACTATATACAGTACCTTACAGTAAACACTCACCACTCCTTTCTCAAATGTGTTCTTCAAAATACTGCACAATACACCCCATGACGGGATATGCACTATATTTAAATGTATCTCACAATCACATAGAGCTGTTATCCATGTGCTGCCCTCCTTATAAAGTGTAATTCAAAGGGGTAACAACATGAGATGTTTTAAAGCCAGAGGGAACCTGTAGTGATCAGTCCCCTGGCTTAACTATCTGGGTCTCAGGTAATCCCTGTTAGTTGTACATTAAGATCCTCAGTCTGACACATGGAAGTTTCTCCTCTCATCTGTCGTCTCCAGACATGTACAGATGCCCTTTTTGATTTTCACCACTGAGCGCTCTCAGAACCCTCTGCTCCTGAATACTGATTTCTTGTTTATTCGCCAGCGTATGCAGTGTACCTTGATATGAATGTGCACCACATGATTGAAAATGCCCCCACTTACTTCAAACATACTCTTTTTAATGTATAATGGTGTCTGGCTTGCTACCTTTTCTTAGTTACAGTATGCATATGTGTGCAATATGACATATGCAATATGGGAAGGCGACAACATTAGTATGACAAGGTCCAATTGTAATTCTATGTATTATCAATCCCCATTAGTTCCTACGTAGGCAGTAGCTACTCTTCCTGGGGTCCAAAAAAAATCAAGACAATTATACAATTTTCAAAACATTACAATACATTCACAACAGATAAGGGCCAGCTGTGCTGCCCTGTTCTTCCCTGTTCTGCCCTATTCTTTGTTGCATCTGACCACATGACTGGACAGTGTTCCAGTTGTGACAAAACTAGGGCCTAGGACCTGCCCTGTTGATATCTTTGTTAAGAAGACAGAGTAGTGCTTTATTATGGACAGTTCTCAGCTACTGTTGCATCAACATGTTTTGACCATAACAGTTTACCATTCAGGGTTACTCCAAGCAGTTTAGTCTCCTCAACTTGCTCAATTTCCACATTATTCATTCAATTTCCACATTATTCATTACAATATGTAGTTGAGGTTTAGGATTTAGTGAATGACTTGTCCCAAATACAATACTTTTAGGTTTTGAAATATTTAGCACTAATTTATTTCTTGTCACCAATTCTGATACTGACTGCAGCCCTTTAAGAAATTTCACTTGCTGTGGTAGCTGACATGTGTAGAGTATAGAGTCATCACCATACATAGACACACAGGCTTTACTCAGAGCCAGTAGCTGGTCATTAGTAAAGATTGAGAAAAAGTAAGAGGCCTAGACAGCCGCCCTGGGGAATGCCTGACTCTACCTGGATTATGTTGGTGAGGCTTCTATTAAAGAACTCTCTGTGTTCTGTTAGACAGGTAACTCTCCACATTTTTATTTTATTTCACCTTTATTTAACCAGGTAGGCAAGTTGAGAACAAGTTCTCATTTACAATTGCGACCTGGCCAAGATATTGCAAAGCAGTTCGACACATACTGCAACACAGAGTTACACATGGAGTAAAACAAACATACAGTACAAAAATAAGTCTATATACGAGGTGAGCAAATGAGGTAAGATAAGGGAGGTAAAGACAAAAAAAGGCCATTTACTTAGTGTTGGTAACAGGCTGATTGGTTGGCTGTTTGAGCCAGTAAAGGGTGCGTTGCTATTCTTGGGTAGCGGAATTACTTTTCCTTCCCTCCATGCCTGAGGGAACACTATTTCCTGTAGGCTAAGATTGAAGAGATGGCAAATAGGAGTGACAATATAGTCCACTATCATCCTCAATATCGTCCACTATCATCCTCAGTAATTTTCCATCCAGATTGTCAGACCCCGGTGGCATGTCATTGTTGATAGACAACAATACTTTTTTTCAACTCTTCCACACTCATTTTACGGAATTCAAAATTACTATGCTTGTTTTTCATAATTTGGTCAGTTATACTTGGATGTGTAGTTTCATATAAATCATGTATAAAGCATATGTATTTATGTACCATATATTATATTCCTATTTTCAAAGGTAGATGTCTGTGTTTTAGAGTTTCTCAACTAATATCCATTCAGAACTATGGCAAATTTGCCAGCCACTTTGCAATACAATACTTTTTTAACTTTCTCATCAAATTTCTGTCAGACATTTGAGAGCATGATGTATCCCTGTGTTCCTCTGTAGCCATCGATGAGGCATGATGTTTCCCTGTGTTCCTCTGTAGCCATCTATGAGTCATTATGTTTCCTTGTGTTCCTCTGTAGCCATCTATGAGGCATGATGTTTCCCTCTGTTCCTCTGTAGCCATCTATGAGGCATGATGTTTCCCTCTGTTCCTCTGTAGCCAGCTATGAGTCATGATGTTTCCTTGTGTTCCTCTGTAGCCATCTATGAGTCATGATGTTTCCCTGTGTTCCTCTGTAGCCATCTATGAGTCGTGATGTTTCCTTGTGTTCCTCTGTAGCCATCTGAGTCATGATGTTTCCCTGTGTTCCTCTGTAGCCATCTATGAGTCATGATGTTTCCCTGTGTTCCTCTTTAGCTATCTATGAGTCATGATGTTTCCTTGTGTTCCTCTGTAGCCATCTATGAGTCATGATGTTTCCTTGTGTTCCTCTGTAGCCATCTATGAGTCATGATGTTTCCTTGTGTTCCTCTGTAGCCATCTATGAGTCATGATGTTTCCCTGTGTTCCTCTGTAGCCATCTATGAGTCATGATGTTTCCCTGTGTTCCTCTTTAGCTATCTATGAGTCATGATGTTTCCCTGTGTTTCTCTGTAGCCATCTATGAGTCATGATGTTTCCCTGTGTTCCACTGTAGCCATCTATGAGTCATGATGTTTCCTTGTGTTCCTCTGTAGCCATCTATGAGTCATGATGTTTCCTTGTGTTCCTCTGTAGCCATCTATGAGTCATGATGTTTCCCTGTGTTCCTCTGTAGCCATCTATGAGTCGTGATGTTTCCTTGTGTTCCTCTTTAGCTATCTATGAGACATGATGTTTCCCTGTGTTTCTCTGTAGCCATCTATGAGTCATGATGTTTCCCTGTGTTCCTCTGTAGCCATCTATGAGTCATGGTGTTTCCTTGTGTTCCTCTGTAGCCATCTATGAGTCATGATGTTTCCCTGTGTTCCTCTGTAGCCATCTATGAGTCATGATGTTTCCCTGTGTTCCTCTGTAGCCATCTATGAGGCATCATGTGAGGCCTACCGTCTGACTGGCAGCTCCTCAGGCTACTTCTCCATTGATCCAGATGGCAGTGGTCCACTGGCGCCCACACAGGTCTACTGCAACATGACAGGTGAGCTGCCACCGGGGCCCCCAGTTTTGGTAAGAAATATCCGATTCAGTCACTGACAGATCACATTGCTTTGACCCACAGCACAACTGACAGCCAAGCTATCATGTGGAAAATCATTAGGGTTACTCAATATGGACCCGCCCTTTGGTTACAATGAGAGCTTCAAATAAATATTTGGGTAAATATCTGCTGTAAATAAGAACAACGTATTTGTGTAAAAGTGTGCAAAGTTACTCAAAAACAAAAAAAGTGGGAAAAAAAAGTGAACACACAAAATGATCAAGGCTCTGATTCAAGTCTGTGTCTCATGTCTTCAGGGCTTTAGACTTTTGACAGACAGAGTAAAGGAATGAGAGCTTGATGCCTCAACGCTGGCACTCAAGACAATATCCCATTACTTACTGTCATGAGCTTACAGCTCTGACCTTTACGGAGGTAAATGCAACATTTAAGTAATTAAGCAGGTGGTTGGCTGGCTGGCTGGCTGGGTGGTTGGTTGGCTGGCTGGGTGGCTGGCTGGGTCGTTGGCTGGCTGGCTGACTGGCTGGCTGCATGGCTGGCTGCCTGTTGATAGTCTGGCTCAAGATCACAATGTTTGCCTCTTTTTTTTGCCCCCCACAAATCCGAATAATTTTGCATTGAGTCGCCTCAGGTTGACCTCAATTAAAGAATCTCTGAGAGATGTAAACAGCTCTCAGCTTGACAACCTGGGATGTGAATAATCACAGAGTGGAAGAGGATTTCCTCTCAGGCAAGGTAAACACCAATTCCCCCATAGTACATCAAATGGGGGGATGGTAATGAATAGAGGTTCTCACCTCATCGAATCATGCAAACTATTCACCCTTGGTGAGAGAGCCTACAGAAAGTCTTATGTTTGACTGTGGATTACTGTACATGCAGGAAGCCCCTTTTTAATCAACCTAATCATTAATTCAACATGTTTATTTGGATATTGGCTTGTACTAAGTCAAAGCTTGTTAATGTGTCCAAGGTTTTATAATCAAAAGGTTCACAATGACACAACCAACCGGCTCTGCACATCATTTACAGCATGTTACAGGTCAAAATGTCTTCAGGTTTGTGTTTTGTTCTATGTTGTGTTGTAGAGAACAAGGTGTGGACAGTAGTGACCCACAACAGCACAGATCCAGTCAGGGTCCAGGGTTCTACACTACAGAAGCCCTACGTTATGAAGTTTAACTACAGCGCCTCACCTGAACAACTGATGGCCCTCGTGTCCGGGTCAGAGCAATGTCAACAGGAAGTTATGTACAGCTGTAGGAAGTCCCGCCTCTTCAACACCAGAGGTGAGTTGGGTTGATAGCATCCTGTTCATCTTATAAAGTCAAACTTAGACATGTTCCCAGATGGACCTGTTCCATAATATGACTGGTTAGTATTCTAAGGATGAACCTGACTGACCTGAGTGTGTGAATATACGCTCAATCCTCTAAACATTGATCCCATTATCTTGCAATAACTTGAAAGGCTACCGCCCAGCATGTTTCTGAGCATCAATCTTCAATTGCTTTGAGAGCAAACGGTCTCTCAGGCATCTCACATTTGCTCCTAAATCATGAAACATTCATGAAGTTCTGAATTCCCTGATTCCCTGGCTGTCATGTGTGCGCAAACAAACAAGTTAATTTTCACAGTGGATCAATAAGAGACAGGAAACAAGTCATTTCATGGGCTATATATGAACAGTGTCAGATGGAACATGAATACTGTAGGTTGTTTTCTGCTGGCTGTCGTGCTTCAACACATATATTCTCTCTATAGAAGATCAATGATGTTCAGCCCCTCTGTCATACACAGCATGTTACTTAGCTGTTCAACAAATATAGCGATCAATAATTGTTAATTATTAGACCAATTTGGCAAATGGATTTATGTAAATTTGCATGATTTAAAAAGTGTATTTTTGTGAACTCATACATCACACCGTAATGAATGTGTAACCTGCACGCATTAATGGAATATGGTTCACATTAGTTTAATATGTTTGATTGTTATTCATTGTTTGTCATTTTCATTTGTTTAATTATGTGCCTGTAGTGTTGGGCACAGGCAACAGCTGCAGCTTGTAATATGACAAGAAAAGGCCAATTAGCATCCACAATGACACTGTAATTTTGACTCGTCTTCTCGATTCATTATACCGTTTCATCTACAGGGCATTCGGAAAGTATTCAGACCCCTTGATTTTATCCACATTTTGTTATGTTACAGCCTTATTCTAAAATTGATTAAATTCTTATTTTTCCTCATAAATCTACACACAATACTCCTTAATGATAAATGCAAAACATGTTTCCAGAAATTAGCAAATGTTTTAAAAATAAAAAAATGAAATATTACATTTACATAAGTATTCATACCCTTTACTCAGTACTTTGTTGAATCACCATTGGCAGTGTTTACAGCTTCAAGTCTTCTTGGGTATGATGCTACAAGCTTGGCACACCTGTTTTTGGGGAGTCCCATTCTTCTCTGCAGATGCTCTCAAGCTCTGTCAGGATGGATGGGGAGTTCAAGTCCGGGCTCTGCCTGGGCCACTCAAGGACATCCAGGGACTTGTCCCGAAGCGACTCCTGCGTTGTCTTAGCTGTGTGCTTAGGGTCGTTGTCCTGTTGGAAGGTGAATCTTCGCCTCAGCCTGAGCGCTCTGGAGGAGGTTTTCATCAAGGATCTCTCAGTACTTTGTTCAGTTCATCTTTCCCTGGATCCTGACTAGTCTCCAAGCCCCTGCTGCTGAAAAACATCTCAGCATGATGCTGCCACCACCATGCTTCACCGTAGGGATGGTGCCAAAGTGTTCAATCTTGGTTTCATCTTGCTTCTCATGGTCTGAGACGCTTTAGGTGCCTTTTGGCAAACTCCAAGCGGGCTGTCATGTGCCTTTTTACTGAAGAATGCCTTCCGTCTGGCCACTCTACCACAAAGGCCTGATTGGTGGAGTGCTGCAGAGATCGTTGTCCTTCTAGAAGGTTCTCCCATCTCCACAGAGCAACTCTTGAGTTATTTCTGTTTTTAAGATTTGAATACATTTGCTAAAATTCTAAAAAGCTGTTTTTGCTTTGTCATTATAGGGTATTGTGTGTAGATTGATAAAAAACAACATATTTTTATCCATTTTTAGTTTAAGGCTGTAACGTAACAAAATGTGGAAAAAGTCAAGGGGTCTAAATACTTTCCGAATGCGCTGTATCAATGTACCGTTTCAGTACTAAGGATGCACATTGGCACATTATTTGTCATGACTACTAACACAGAATGATAAACAACAATTAATTTGTCTAGTATTAAGCTTTCAAATATTTGCCCAACACTGGAACATACTCTGATTTAAATAGGCAGCAACACTGGAACGTATCTGATTTAAATAGGCAAGCAACACTGGAACGTACTCTGATTTAAATAGGCAGCAACACTGGAACGTATCTGATTTAAATAGGCAGCAACACTGGAACGTATCTGATTTAAATAGGCAAGCAACACTGGAACGTACTCTGATTTAAATAGGCAGCAACACTGGAACGTATCTGATTTAAATAGGCAAGCAACACTGGAACGTACTCTGATTTAAATAGGCAAGCAACACTGGAACGTACTCTGATTTAAATAGGCAAACAACACTGGAACATATCTGATTTAAATAGGCAAGCAACACTGGAACGTACTCTGATTTAAATAGGCAAGCAACACTGGAGCCAAAGAAGACTGTTTCATTGTCAATATTGTACCTCTGTTTATTTCAAGACCTCAAAGTAAGTTCCATGAGAGGGCATCTGTAATGTGTGCGGGTTTGAAATGTAACAGAATGTAGTTGTGTTGATAGAAGCCTATATCTATGCAGAGGGCTGAGAGGATACTTCCTGCAGGCCTGTAGTGTCTCTCAGGCAGAGTCATGTTGTGTTGATAGAAGCCTATATCTATGCAGAGGGCTGAGAGGATACTTCCTGCAGGCCTGTAGTGTCTCTCAGGCAGAGTCATGTTGTGTTGATAGAAGCCTATATCTATGCAGAGAACTGAGAGGATACTTCCTGCAGGCCTGTAGTGTCTCTCAGGCAGAGTCATGTTGTGTTGATAGAAGCCTATATCTATGCAGAGGGCTGAGAGGATACTTCCTGCAGGCCTGTAGTGTCTCTCAGGCAGAGTCATGTTGTGTTGATAGAAGCCTATATCTATGCAGAGGCCTGAGAGGATACTTCCTGCCGGCCTGTAGTGTCTCTCAGGCAGAGTCATGTTGTGGGACAGAAGACTGTAGCAGGGCCACTTACAGATGCTCCAGGAAATGAACCCTGCGAGTCTAAATGACATCACTGAGGACTCATTGACACAATGCCATGGGATACCAAAAGATGCCCAGGGCTCTAATCACATTCACTGTGCAGATTCTGTTTCTCTACATGTGGACCTAATTGTAATCCTGTGACTGGTCCAGATGGCAGCCCCTGTCCTGGTGGGTGGACCAGAGTGGAGAGAGACGGACCTACTGGGGAGGCTTCCTGCCAGGTGTTCAGCAGTGTTCCTGCAGCCTGGAGGAGAACTGCATGGACATGAACTACTTCTGCAACTGTGATGCCGACACAGACTCATGGTAACTAGGCAAATATGTCTCTCTGTGTATCTACTGGGCTGTTCATTGATCAATATCAAGGCTGGACAGACCTTTGCGTTTGTCTTTTTGATCATAATGAACATGTTTTTGGCGCATTACTTACTTTCCATATAGAACTTTAAATACAGGGATCTTCATCACAATTCAACTGCTGCAAAACATTTACTATACGAAGGTATAAATCACTATAAAACATATTCAACTGCAGTTCTTATGATAATATTCTTTATTACATCATTTGTTTTAAACTAGAATTCTGTTGTGTACATTATTTTTAAACTTTTATTCTCACCCTGTGTGCCCTCATGTAATTTTGCATTTGGGGAACATAATTTGCATATCTCCTGAGATACAGTCCAGACCTTGATCGATCACTCCATCTTTATAGTGTTTATTCTGAAGTTTCAATGCTGACTGAGGATTGGATTAGTTTATCTGTGGTGAAATGAAGAGGCTTCTCTCTCTCTGTCTATTGCAGGGCTAATGACACAGGAGTACTTTCTTACAAAGAGCACTTACCAGTGAGTGAGATCGTGATTGGAGACACCAACAGAACAGGCTCTGAGGCGCTCTACAGAATCGGCCCGCTGCGTTGTTATGGCGACAGTAGGTGAACTGTTTTATTTTGTAACATTTGGTCCCTTTGAACATCCTTGTTTTTCCAGGCAAAATGCTGAGTAACTATTGACTGTGTTCAAACTTAGAAAGTACGTGTATTTCCTGTTTTCTAGAGTCTGTGTGGAATGCAGCGTCCTTCTACCAGGAGTCATCCTACCTGCACTTCCCCACCCTCCAGGCAGAGCTCAGCGCTGACATCTCCTTCTACTTCAAGACCAGCGCTCCCTCAGGAGTCTTCCTGGAGAACGTGGGCCTCAAGGACTTCATCAGAGTGGAGCTCAGCTGTGAGTTTGTTGCCGTACTCTCACGCACGCACGCACGCACGCACGCACACACACACACACACACACACACACACACACACACACACACACACACACACACACACACACACACACACACACACACACACACACACACACACACACACACACGCACACGCACACACCAGGATCCATTTGGAGGAGGCCAGTGGTTTGAAATCATAAATATTCTGTTTTCTGATGAAAGCACTTCCCAGCTACAGTAGTCTACATTTGACATGCAGTTTGAAAAATGTGCAAGATGTCACTCCTGACCTGCGCTGCATAATTTAATTCTAATGACACACACAGTGCTCTGTTATCAAGCTGTCAAGCCTCTAATAACATTTTCCTTGGCAGCCATGTAAACAGCGGCTGTTGAAGAAAATAATGATCAAACTACATTGTGAATGTACTGGCTAGCACCGTCTTGAGTTCAAAATGAGTCTGTAAAAGCTTATCTTGAAGTCTTTCGTAATATTCCATTTGGAGCTCTGAAATAAGTGCAGTGTGTATGCATATATAATATGACTGTAAGGTACTGTGGGAGGTTGGATGGATGAAGACGTAGGATGAGGTTGGGGGTGGAGGCTAACTTCTTTTTATGTATTTTATTTACATACAGGTGGATGCAAGCTTTTCAATTATATTAATTTGTGTATTGCATCTATAGCCCCCGCTTCCCCCCAACAAGAAAATAACAAATTGTGTCAAGATTTGGTCACAAATAAATCCTTTGAAGATCAATGCATCACATTGTATCTCATCGACATAAAACAAAATGGTGTCCCATAGAAAAGAGGAGTCTCAGATTCACTACTGACACTGTCAGCTTGTGTCCCCGTTCTGTTCCCCCAGCTCCGTTCACAGTGACGTTCTCCTTTGATGTGGGAAACGGGCCGGTGGTCCTGGCCATTAAGTCCCACATGCCCCTGAATGACAGGCAGTGGCACTATGTGAGGGCGGAGCGCAGCGTGAAGGAGGCCTCACTGCAGGTGGACCAGCTGCCCCTGCGCTTCCTGGAAGCTCCATCTGAGGGACACCTCCGCCTCAGTCTCAACAGCCAGCTGTTTGTGGGTAGGACTGGCCTCATAATCTCAGTCTCAACAGCCAGCTGTTTGTGGGTAGGACTGGCCTCATAATCTCAGTCTCAACAGCCAGCTGTTTGTGGGTAGGACTGGCCTCATAATCTCAGTCTCAACAGCCAGCTGTTTGTGGGTAGGACTGGCCTCATAGTCTCAGTCTCAACAGCCAGCTGTGTGTTGGTAAGGCTATTCTCATAGTCTCAGTCTCAACAGCCAGCTGTGTGTTGTTAGGGCTGTTCTCATAGTTTCAGTCTCAACAGCCAGCTGTGTGTTGGTAGGGCTAGGATGAACAGCCCCTCTGTGGATTAAAATGTACATAGAGCAGATCTAAATGTGTTACCATATAAACCATATAAATGAGTTGTAACTAATACAGTATTTTCAAACACAAAGCCCATAGCAAGTACTTCTGTTTCAATCCCGGCATCTCCACCATTGTTTGGGCATCTCCACCATTGTTTGGGCATCTCCTCCATTGTTTGGGCATCTCCTCCATTGTTTGGGCATCTCCACCATTGTTTGGGCATCTCCTCCATTGTTTGGGCATCTCCACCATTGTTTGGGCATCTCCATTGTTTGGGCATCTCCATTGTTTGGGCATCTCCACCATTGTTTGGGCATCTCCATTGTTTGGGCATCTCCACCATTGTTTGGGCATCTCCACCATTGTTTGGGCATCTCCATTGTTTGGGCATCTCCACCATTGTTTGGGCATCTCCATTGTTTGGGCATCTCGATTCTTTGGGCATCTCCATTGTTTGGGCATCTCCACCATTGTTTGGGCATCTCCACCATTGTTTGGGCATCTCCACCATTGTTTGGGCATCTCCACCATTGTTTGGGCATCTCCATTGTTTGGGCATCTCCACCATTGTTTGGGCATCTCCTCCATTGTTTGGGCATCTCCACCATTGTTTGGGCATCTCCACCATTGTTTGGGCATCTCCACCATTGTTTGGGCATCTCCATTGTTTGGGCATCTCCACCATTGTTTGGGCATCTCCACCATTGTTTGGCTCCCGAGTGGCGCAGCGGTTTAAGACACTGCATCTCAGTGCAAATGCTGTCACTGCAGTCCCTGATTCGAATGCATCACATCCTGGAAGTTGGGTGGCGCACAATTGGCCCAGCGTCAATAATTATTTTACCTTTATTTAACTGGACAAGTCAGTTAAGAACAAACTCTTATTCCTAGGCTGTTTCAATGACGGCCGATGAACAGGGGCAGAACGACAGCCTGTTCAGGGGCAGAACGACAGATTTGTACCTTGTCAGCTCGGGGATAGGAATTTGCAACCTTTCAGTTACTAGTCCAACGCTCTAACCACTAGGCAACCCTGCCGTCCCATACCTGAATACCTGAAATATTATTTGAACCCAGGTC
The DNA here is from genome assembly GCF_036934945.1 of Oncorhynchus masou masou. Taxonomy (NCBI): domain Eukaryota; kingdom Metazoa; phylum Chordata; class Actinopteri; order Salmoniformes; family Salmonidae; genus Oncorhynchus; species Oncorhynchus masou. Next base: position 43,477,628 of record NC_088221.1, on the reverse strand, counting down.
TGGTTATAACATTGTAATAAACATATGAACTAGTTATAACCTGTGGTTCCTCCAGGGGGAACAGCAGCTAGTACTCAGTAGAATGTGATGCGTTAGACTAATTGTGTTATAACACTGTAATAAACATATGAACTAGTTATAACCTGTCGTCCCTCTTCCAGGGGGAACAGCAGCTAGTACTCAGTAGAATGTGATGCGTTATAGACTAATTGTGTTATAACACTGTAATAAACATGTGCACTAGTAATAACCTGTCGTCCCTCTTCCAGGGGGAACAGCAGCTAGGCAGAGGGGCTTCTTGGGTTGCATCAGAACTCTGACTATAAACGGTGTGACCTTTAACCTGGAGGAGCGGGCTAAGATGACCCCGGGGGTGAGTGCTGGCTGCCCCGGCCACTGCAGTGGCTCCAGCAGTCTCTGCCACAACAGCGGGAGGTGCATTGAGAAGAACAGCGGCTACGTCTGTGACTGCTCTCAGTCTGCCTATGGGGGGCCCTCCTGCAAGGAAGGTGTGAAACGCATAGTAACTCCATCACAGAGGTTAAGGGTTTGATTGAACTATGATGTTCTTTCATCTATTCATTCTGATGCTGAATCTATGATTCTAACCTTTAACTTCAAGTGTACATACAAAACATGCACTTCCAGTTTGTATAGTATCATTTCTAACAGCTGGGTGAAAAGTTCCCTCGCCATGCTGCAGTCAGGAGAAGTTGATTAAAACAGCCCTTTTACAGAAATCTAACATCGCTCAGAGGTGATGAAAACCTTGAATATTTAGTGTTTTCATGTGAAATATTCGATGCCAGCAAAGATCTTAGGCCAAAGATCTTATCAAGATCTTATCCTCAGTCCTAATGTTCACTTGCTCTTGAAGTATTGAAGTGGAGGTGTTGAGATCAGTGGCAGAGTGCAGATTGGAGTCCATCTGAAGAAGAGATCAAAGAGGGATGAGATGAGATGACAGATCCTTCCTCCTCCGCTGTCTTTGGTCTGTCTCTGCTCTCACATTCACACTAATCTAGGCCTCCATTATCATGGAGCAGACAAGCCTGAAATATTCCACTGGTCTGAAATACAATAGTCTCACGTTGATCCAATCCCACCACCGTAGCATCTGGAACACAGAACTTACACAATATTGTTATTTTTTAAAGCTTTTTTCTTTTTACTTTTAGATGGCCCTAAACATATTAGCAGAATGGCAGATGCTATTTAAGTTGCTGCCTCTGGGGTAGTTACTATAGCATGATGGCTAGCAACAAGTAAGAGAGGACCATATTGTGCTGGACTGTCACCCATGATAAAATGCATTACCTAACCCATGCTCTCTCTCCCTGTCCCTACAGAGGTGTCTGTGTCGTTTAACAGAGAGTCGTCGGTGACCTACACCTTCCAGGAGCCTTTCTCTGTGATGCAGAATAGGAGCTTCCAGGCCTCCAGTGTCTACAGAGGGAACAGCAGGGCCAGAGAGAACATGGCTTTCATCTTCATGACCACACAGAGCCCTGCCATGCTGCTCACTGTCAGCACCTTCAGCCAGCAGTACATAGCAGTCATCCTGGCACGCAACGGTAGGGACACGTCTAGGATTATCAAGGTAGGCTTCAACCCTTTGAATTCACGGTTTAACCCAGCTTGTGTTGTGGTCTACAGGGAGTATCCAGATCTGGTACCATCTCCATGTGGACAGGAGGCCAGATGTGTTCAGTCCCAGACCCTCCAGCCTGGCAGACGGACGCCTCCACCGTATCAGAATCCACCGTGAGGGAAAAGACGTCTACCTACAGGTGAGCAAAGGATAAATATGGGATTTTTACAACAAATGGGATTCCTACATTTGATGTATGAAATAGAAATGTAGGAACAGGAGAGGGTGAGGAGCAGGGGAGAGAGAATAGGGTGAGGAGCAGAGAGTGGGGAGCAGGGGAGAGAGAATAGGGTGAGGAGCAGGAGGGTGAGGAGCAGGGGAGAGAGAATAGGGTGAGGAGCAGAGAGTGAGGAGCAGGGGAGAGAGGATAGGGTGAGGAGCAGGGGAGAGAGAACAGGGTGAGGAACAGAGAGTGAGGAGCAGGGGAGAGAGAATAGGGTGAGGAACAGAGGGTGAGGAACAGGGGAGAGAGAATAGGGTGAGGAACAGAGAGTGAGGAGCAGGGGAGAGAGAATAGGGTGAGGAGCAGCAGAGAGAGAATAGGGTGAGGAACAGTAGAGATTGAGGAGGGTGAGGAACAGTAGAGATTGAGGAGGGTGAGGAGTAGGGCGGTGAAGAGGGTGAAGAGCAGGAGGGTGCGGAGTAGGGGGTGAAGAGGGTGAGGAGTAGGGGGTGAGGAGGGTGAGGAGTAGGGCGGTGAAGAGGGTGAGGACCAGGAGGGTGAGGTGTAGGGGGTGAAGAGGGTGAGGAGTAGGAGGTGAAGAGGGTGAGGAGTGGGGGGTGAAGAGGGTGAGGAGCAGGATGTGAGGAGGGTGAGTAGTAGGGGGTGAAGAGGGTGAAGAGGGTGAGGAGTAGGGGGTGGGGTGAAGAGGGTGAGGAGTAGGGGGTGAAGAGGGTGAGGAGTAGGGGGTGAAGAGGGTGAGGAGCAGGGGGTGAAGAGGGTGAGGAGCAGGGGGTGAAGAGGGTGAGGAGCAGGAGGGTGAGGAGGGTGAGGAGCAGGGGGTGAGGAGGGTGAGGGGAGTAGGGGTGAAGAGGGTGAGGAGCAGGGGGGTGAGGAGGGTGAGGAGTAGGGGGTGAAGAGGGTGAGGAGCAGGGCGGTGAAAAGGTTGAGGAGCAGGAGGGTGAGGAGGGTGAGGAGTAGGGGGTGAAGAGGTTGAGGAGCAGGAGGGTGAGGAGTAGGGGGTGAAGAAGGTGAGGAGTAGGGGGTGAAGAGGGTGAGGAGTAGGGGGTGAAGAGGTTGAGGAGCAGGAGGGTGAGGAGTAGGGGGTGAAGAAGGTGAGGAGTAGGGGGTGAAGAGGGTGAGGAGTAGGGGGTGAAGAGGTTGAGGAGCAGGAGGGTGAGGAGTAGGGGGTGAAGAGGGTGAGGAGTTTGGGTGAAGAGGGTGAGGAGTAGGGGGTGAAGAGGTTGAGGAGCAGGAGGGTGAGGAGTAGGGGGTGAAGAGGGTGAGAAGTAGGGGTGAAGAGGTTGAGGAGCAGGAGGGTGAGGAGTAGGGGGTGAAGAAGGTGAGGAGTAGGGGTGAAGAGGTTGAGGAGCAGGAGGGTTGTGTGTGTTCTTCACACCTCCGTGTCCTCTTTTCCCTATCCACTAGATTGACAAGGACATGAACCTAAAGTACTGCCTGTCATCAGATACAGAGTTCATCTCCATCAAATCACTGACCTTGGGGAAGGTCACAGGTGAGCCCACCAGAGAAATTAGGACGTGTTTGTTGAGGTAGTTTCAAATCATTAAATGACTGGAGGCTACAGTCATGGTTTTTACTGTAAATGAACAGCCTACCACAGTGCAGGGCTTAGAAGAATCAGTCTTTGCAATTAAGGCAAAGCTTGTAAGCTGGAAGAGCTCTAGACGAGTCGTGTCTGTGATATAACTTGATATAGACAATCTAAGCACTAGATTTGGTCAAATAATCACTTCTCGCATCTGATATAGATTTGACAGGCTGATTCGGAAGGGTTGTCAGCCACCCCACCAGGACATTGTATCTGTCTAATAATCTGTTTCACATATTGCACGCATCACAAATTTTGGGAGTATTGTACTCAAGCTTATCACTTCACACATTAGTCAGGAGATAAATAGAACTGTTAAGTAACCCAAGCGTAATTTGTCTAACACAGAGATTCACAATAGTTTAGGGAACGAGTAAATCTATGCTAATTGACAACATCATTTGCATTTCAAAACAAATGTATTCATTTTATCATTAAGGTACTGGGGATCTCCTAAGGGATGACGATGCACATACTGTACGTATGAATAGATGCTGTCTATACCTTATTTTGAGAAGAACACTGTTTTAAGACATTGATCGTTGACGATGTATTAGATATTTAGAAGGACTGAATCAAAAATACTAAACATAGGCAGGCCTAAGCATCTATCATTTTAAATGATTTCGAATTTTTCATCAAACTCATGAAAAGTCATGAAAGTAAAGTTAAACACACAAAATCTAAACCACATTATGGATGCTACATCTGGGTTATTGTATACAGGACAAAATATCCATTCCCTCTAGAGTATGCCTGTTCTATCTTTCACACATACTGTATTCATATGACTCCAGCACAGCACAACAGCATCCACTACTTACAACGTGTTTCCTGCAGGATGAAAGGAAATACATTCTTGGCTGGGTTATGTCTCCTAGGGATCTATTAAGTCAAAGGGAATGCTGCAGCACCACAAACAAAGACCAATGATGAACATGGTGGCGATGATCATAGTTAAACTTTTTTGGGGTCAATTACACTACTTCCTGTACAGTAAATTGCCCCCTATGGGAAGTATGGTAATTATAGATTTCAAACCAATTAGATACAATATTACTTTAAGGGGAAGAAGCTGTTGAATGTTGACCCTTGCGGTCTGATTGGCTCCATTATATTTAAATATCTAATCTCTTTAGACAGATTACAAGCACACACTGATCTCTCTTGTATCTTATGCCCATCTACTCTTGTCCTTAACACAAATCAAAATAGCAAATTGCTTTCAGAGCTCGTATCTCTGATTTAATGATATTCAAGTGCTCTAAGCAGCCAGCATCCTATCTACATATTTGGCAGTTGTTATGATTAATTTACTGCAAATGCTGAGAGATCTTTAAATGAATTTATTGTCCTCGACTAACCTGTACCCCCAGCACATTGACTCGGTACCCCCTGTACATAGCCTCATTACTAACCTGTACCCCCAGCACATTGACTCGGTACCCCCTGTACATAGCCTCATTACTAACCTGTACCCCCAGCACATTGACTCTGTACCCCCTGTACATAGCCTCATTACTAACCTGTACCCCCAGCACATTGACTCGGTACCCCCTGTACATAGCCTCATCATTACTAACCTGTACCCCCAGCACATTGACTCGGTACCCCTGTACATAGCCTCATTACTAACCTGTACCCCCAGCACGGTACCCCCCCCTGTACATAGCCTCATTACTAACCTGTACCCCCAGCACATTGACTCGGTACCCCCTGTACATAGCCTCATTACTAACCTGTACCCCCAGCACATTGACCCCCCTGTACATAGCCTCATTACTAACCTGTACCCCCAGCACATTGACTCCCCTGTACATAGCCTCATTACTAACCTGTACCCCCAGCACATTGACTCGGTACCCCCTGTACATAGCCTCATTACTAACCTGTACCCCCAGCACATTGACTCGGTACCCCCTGTTCATAGCCTCATTACTAACCTGTACCCCCAGCACATTGACTCGGTACCCCCTGTACATAGCCTCATTACTAACCTGTACCCCCAGCACATTGACTCGGTACCCCTGTTCATAGCCTCATTACTAACCTGTACCCCCAGCACATTGACTCGGTACCCCCTGTTCATAGCCTCATTACTAACCTGTACCCCCAGCACATTGACTCGGTACCCCCTGTACATAGCCTCATTACTAACCTGTACCCCCAGCACATTGACTCTGTACATGGCCTCGTTCTTGTTATTTTATTGTTATTGTTTTTTTTACTTGTTTATTTAGTAAATATTTTCTTAACTTATTTTTATGAAAACTGCACTGTTGGAATATCTGTTGTATTCAGCGCATGTGAACAAATAAACTTTGAATTTGATTTTAGTGGAGCTCTAATTGGATTTGTATAGAGTTCATATGTATTTACAGACTGTCTCATTGAACACAACAAGCAGGGACAATTGACATACAGTCTCAAGAGGGCCTGTTCAGTGGTTCATGCTATCTCACATTGACAAAGAGAGAGAATGCTTTGAGGGATGCTATCCAACATGTGCATTAGTCAAGGTGAGATACTGATGTCGTTGTGGTCGTCGGTGGACGTTGGATTGCTTTATTACCATTCTGAATAATCAGGTAAATCTGTGAGTTTAATAAGTACCTTCCTTGTTGTTTACATAGTTGACACTATGGATGAGGAAGTGATGCAGGCAGGATCTAAGGGCTTCATTGGCTGCCTGTCCTCAGTCCAGTTCAATCACATGGCTCCACTGAAGGCAGCGCTACTGAACCGTGCCAACTCATTGGTCAGCGTACGGGGTCACTTGGTGGAGTCTAACTGTGGTGCGCTGGCTGACTCAACAATATTTCACTCTCAATCAGGTGAGGAATGTAGAATGTATTCAGAATACACTGTATTTCTGTGGACGATGTCGTCTAACATTTTAGTATTGTACACTGTCAACACCGAAGGCGGGATAGAGTTTTCAGTCTACAGATTCTTCCATTGTCACAATGACGGTTCCCAAGGGAACGTTGCTCATTGTTTTATGTCGGTCCCCTGTCCTCAAACAAATGACAGATCAATGATGTAATACATTCCTCATGATGTCACCGCACTCTCTTCCCTCTTCCGGTAGATCATTCAGGGACAGTCGGCAGAGGGCCATTAAGGAACGCTTCACAAAGCAACTATGCGGTAATTGGAGGTGAGATTTCCAATTCAGAGTTGTTAAAGTGCTCAATTGCCAAAGTCAGTGTCCTGTGAAATGAGCCCCGGCTATCTCTGCCTCTTGCTCTCTCCTCAGACGTTTTCTTGGAATAATGTGTGTCTGTCAAGACAGGATAACATGCCACAATTTAGACATTTCCAGCACTGGAGAGACTTCCAAAGTAATTACCCAGAAGGGCTGTTATTTGCACTGTAAAATAAGTCTAGGTCCAAAAGGCTCATTAACAACTTCTACCCACAAGCCATAAGACTGCTGTACAGCAGTTAATCAAATGGCCACCCAGACTATTTACATTGATATCCCTTTATTTTTACACTGCTGCTACTCTCTGTTCCTTATCTATGCATAGTCACTTTACAAATGACCTTGACTAACCTGTACCCCTGCACATTAACTCAGTACCGGTACCCCCTTTATATTGCCTCGTTATTGGTATGTATATATCTTGTTACTTTATTTATTTATTTTATTACTTTAGTTTATTTAGTAAATATTTTCTTAACTCTTTCTTGAACTGCATTGTTGGTTATGGGCTTGTAAGTAAGCTTTTCGTGGGTAAGGTCTACTACACCTGTTGTATTCGGCGCATGTGACATACAATTTGATTTGATTTAAAAGGTCTTATGAATTGACATTAAATCAGATATGTTTGTAGATAATGAAGGTAATGGATAAAAAAAGGGGAAAATGAAGACCGAATACCATTCCTAATTACATTTGGGAACGCTCTATTTGACACCTAGTGTCATATGTCATAACCTGTCGTAATATGTTATTGACACATGTTTAGATCTGTTGTGACATATACTGCATTATGTTATGGCTGGTTATGACACCTACATAAGAGTGTGAAAGCACACAAAACCTACCACACAAGGCAAAACAATCCATTACACCATCGTCTACTTGTAAAACAGTATGTTTATCTTATAGAACTTTTTCTGTTATTGACCATATTAAGTTATCATTGTAATTGCGCACACATTGATGTCAGACATGCACATACCCCAATGCTCTGTTGCTGATGACCGGGATGAATGCAGGAGCAGATTTCAGGAGCAGGACAAGACACCCTCTTTGTGACTGGTGACTGACATTAGGGCATGTACGTGATAGGTCCATCTGGCTTATATGATTATGATGGTCATAGTGCTTCATGATAGTGTCATAAAGTATATTTTCTACAAGTTTTTCAAAATACAATGAAAAAAAAACATGACTGTAAAGAATTAATTATGACATCAAGGATTTAACTCCTAAATTGTATTTTTTATTCAAATTTGTTTTTTTTCACTGTGAAGAAGTTTCTTTTCATTTGAAAGTTTGTTTCTGCAGCCTCCCTCAAGGTCTTCACCTCCACTCCTGGACGCAGTAGATGCAATACTTTCTCTGAAAAATATAAGTAAAGACAGAAATCAAAATAGAGTATGCTACAATGCAGTGACACCACTAAAGAAAGCTGAAAACTAAAACATTATACCAAATATATTATGGCAATAGCAAACACTTTCACACATTATCAAATACATTACAATCCAGTTCTCAATGTTTTCATAACATAGCTAAAGCTAGCTGTCAACTATTCATGTAGCTAGCTAGCTAACAGTTAGCTACCATCTAGTTAAGTGATCACCAACGGGTCGATCACGATTGACTGGTTGAGCTCCAAGGCATTCCTTGTCGATTGCCAAACATTTCTGTGAAAACCCAAAGATAAGCCTTTACGTTCCTATTTCTTTAATTTGTGTCGTGCCGGGTATAAAACGTGTTCCCGTTTTGAACCATCTCAGCACAAACTCAGCCTTCCCGTTGGGGAGCAATTCAAGTGGACTATAGGCCTACCACTGGCCAATTGGATGGCTCAGATTATTGTGTCTGCAGTAACGTAGCAGGCGTAAAAAGAAAGCTACAGCAGAGTTGGTGTTGTGAGATTTCTAAACTTTTAGAGAGACTGTCAACAATTACAACAAAGAGCTGCTGTTTTTATGAGTGAGTTCATGTTTATGTTTTTATTCAGCACTGTCAACACTTTTATAAATCATAAAAATCTACCTTCACACTACTTCCACTTGCACTACAACAAGCACTGCAGCTGCAATGAATGAGTTGGAAAGTGTATTGATGAGCTTGCATTATTTTTAGCAGCTTTGGTATTTTTTTTTTAATTGAGGAATATTTAATTTTCTCTGATCATAGGAGAAACAACACAAATTTGTGCATGAAGCAGAAATAATACAGTACAACTCTAGTTTTGTTAACAGCTGGAAGATGGTGTCCCTATTTGGTCATTGGGGAAAGGGAGAGCAAAGGGTGTTGAGAGGCGGACCCTGCTGGCTTCTTCCTCCGCGGAGACCATCAGATAAAGGCTCCGTCAGTGCGTAAATGTCTGATCACCTAGAGCTGTGGTGGTCATGCAAATAACTGTGGTAATTGACAATTAATTAACATCAACATAAACAATTCAACATGCACTTGATAATATTCCCACCCATCAAGATTAATTTGTATTTATAATGGCCCACAAAAAAACATAATCCGTAGCCTGCAATCGAATAGGGATGTTACGTGTGGTTACCTCTTTAATATGTAAGCATAGTGTCCATAATGCTAGGGGAAGCTACACTTTTGCTAATGTAAATTCAGTTAAATTGGCAAAATTATATAGCCAAATTAGCTTTTCCTGTCTATACAGAAATAAATACAATTGTTAAAAAATTGTCTACTAAAGCATGATTTGGCCACAGAGGATCATTAGCTTCTTCTTTGTTTTATTAAATCGTATTGCCTACAGTCAGAAGGAAAGACGATGCACGCAATTTGGGGAGATTATTGTGTTGCTACTGTCTGTGAAAAGTAGAGGACAAGGCCAGGCATATTGAAATATTTCAAAATACAATCTCAGGGAAACCTAGTTTGGAAATCAAATGGTTATTGCTGTAAAGAGAGGAAAATGAAAACCTAATCTTCCTGTTATCAAAATCTTATTTGCACCATCAGAGAGCATTGGCAATATCTCCGCTGAGTGTGGCACTGTGCATATTCACTACTTATCATTGTTGGGTCAGTGCTACTTAAAAGTTTGTTGTTTGACAATAATTTCCTCCTCCAGTTTAGATGGACGTCCTATTATATTTGTGTCTCCCCTTCTCGTAGGCCTATTATATGGATAGGGCTCTTTTTATTGATTTGCTTGTCAGTGTCAGCAGAGTAGGCTTCCCTGTAATGTGTCATATTAAAAACGATTCTGCTAATGTCTCCAATCATATAAAATGTTGTGGTACTCCATGAAATGGGGTTATGAAAGGCCACATTTTTCAAATGCAAATAAAGAAGAAACGTATCTGCGTCACGATTGTTAGACTAACTGGACCAAAGCTCGGCGTGATCTGGGTTCCACATCTTTTTATTACTAGGTGAAACTTACAGCAAAACAAAACAATAAATAACAAAACGAAATGTGAAGCTGCTGTAGTGCTCACAGGCAACTATAGAATGTCAAGATCCCACAAAGGGGAAATGGCTGCCTAAAGCTGCCTCTGATTGGGAACCATACCAGGCCAACATAGAAATATAATGACCTAGATGACCCACCCTCGTCACACCTCAACCTAACCAACATAGAGAATAAAAGCTCTTTATGGTCAGGGCGTGACAATCTGATACATAGCCTAGGCCTACTCTATGCTACATGCCTCATCCATGCTTTTTTTGTGAACAGTGAATGATTTATATTATTAGCCTAAATTATGGCTATGCAATCTACTCATCACATTACGAATAGTAGACCATCTTACATAAGTCTGCAAATGCGATGATGCATAGATTGCTTTATTATCAAGGTAAAAAAAAATGTTTTAAATGTTTGTTTTAACACGTTGTAAAGCGGATTAATGTGCTTCATTTTAAGAATTGAGCAAGAAATACATGATCATTCTGTAATCCTTCTTTTAATCCATCCTTTTAAATAGTGTCCAGGCAAAACTCTTCTGTTTATTATTACAGGTAATTATATACTGTAAGCCATATGGGCCTATCACGTACATGACCACATGTCAGTCATAAGTCCCAAAAAGGGTGTTTTGTCCTGCTCCGATATTCATCCCCGTCAAAACAGCACTGGGCTAGGCACATGTTTGACATCAGTGTGTGTACAATTACAATGGTAATAAAATGGCACGTTTTGAGAAATGTTATAGAACATACTATTTATAAGTAGAATGGAATGGTTTGCCTTGTGTGGTAGGATTTGTGGGCTTTGACACTCTTATGTAGGTGTCATAAGCAGCCATAACATAATGCAATATGTCCCAACACGTCTAAATGTGTGTCATGACCATATCATGACAGCGTTATGACAGATTATGTCAGCTCTTATGAAATATTATGACATGGTTGTGACCGTGTCATAATGTGTTCTGACACTAGGTGCCAAATTAAGTGTTACCGTAAATTCTTTAAGTGTAAGAATCATATTTGGCAAGGGATTTGAAGTTTTAGCTCACAATTATCTCAGTGCCAGTTAAATGAATATGAAATGTACTTTTTCTGAGTCTAAACAGCTAAATTAATAAATACTTAATAAATAATTTAGAAATCTGTCAAATCCTCACAACTGAAAGAACTTCTTCTGTAGTCCACTAAAGAGCTTATTATATAGTCCACTAAAGAACTTATTATATAGTCCACTAAATAGCTTCCTCTGTAGTCCACTAAAGAACTTATTATATAGTCCACTAAAGAACTTATTATATAGTCCACTAAAGAACTTATTATTTAGTGCACTAAATAACTTATATAGTCCACTAAGTCCACTAAAGAACTTCATTATATAGTCCACTAAAGAACTTATTATATAGTCCACTAAAGAACTTATTATATAGTCCACTAAAGAACTTATTATATAGTCCACTAAAGAACTTATTATATAGTCCACTAAAGAACTTATTATATAGTCCACTAAAGAACTTATTATATAGTCCACTATAATCCACTAAAGAACTTATTATATAGTCCACTAAAGAACTTATTATTTAGTGCACTAAATAACTTATTATATAGTCCACTAAAGAACTTCTTATATAATCCACTAAAGAACTTATATAGTCCACTAAGGAACTTATTATATAATCCACTAAAGAACTTATTATATAGTCCACTAAAGAACTTATTATATAGTCCACTAAAGAACTTATTATATAGTCCAATAAAGAACTTATTATATAGTCCAATAAAGAACGTATTATATAGTCCAATAAAGATGGCTGCCCTTGCTCCCCCGCAGGTGTGGTGTCAGCAGTAGTCTTCATCACTCTGTGTGTAGTGGTGGTGATGACCTGTTTCCTGTACCAGCACCGGCAGGCCCGGAGAGACGCCAGCATCAAGGAGAAGGAGCACCGGACTAACCTGGAAACAACCTACCGGAGAGAAGCAGCCTACCAGGCAGAACCAGCCTACCGGACAGAGTTCCACCTCCATGACAGTCATAGCTCCACCCTCAATGACAACAGGGAGTACTACATCTGAACACCTGTGTCCCAGTCCCCTGGTCATCAGGGAAGGCCTCTCCTCTGAAAGTGGATTGGGAAGTGGAGATGTCACTGCAGAATTCCGGACAAGAAAATGGCCAAGTGTCCGAGCACAGAACCCTTCTTCAGGGATTCTGCTCGGGAATTTGCCCACTGTCCGATTATTACAAAACATGTATGTAGTGGACTACACGTTTAGCAGGTGTTTAGGGCTGTAGGTGTATCATGTGGTCGGTAAAACTGTCAGACAATATGGAGCGAATATGCAGGTGTGTTTTCGGAACAATCTCTCAACCAGCAGAGGAAAGGACCGAGACAAAGAAGGAAAGAAACCATGAGAACATTGAATGTCACCTGTCACACCGTCTGAATGTGTCGCACAAACTCCTGAAGACATCATTCTTCTTGTGACCCCCAATATTCTTCAAGATTTTCCACATCGTTCTGTGGAACGTCCTAAATGACATCTGAAAGATGTAGGTCAAGCATGTAAGTGAACCGTGAACTCTGCCGTGTGGCAATGACCGAACATTGAAATGAGAGAATGAAAGAATGAAGGACTTTACTGCCTTCTGTTAGAGTGCCTCTTCGTGTTGTTTTAACCTCCCTTTTCTAAACCCTTTAGATCTTTAATTAGTGTTCATTTGTGTTTCCTTTATTAGGGAATCATAGATCTGAACATGAACCACCTGTACTGGAATCATCATCTGTTCAAGTCTATAACAAATGGATGGTGTAATTTGATGTATTACACAATGCTGTAATTTATCTAAGTAATGTTTCAAAGATGGATAATAATTAAAGGTGAAACATTTTGCTGTAAAGTAGAAAGATGAGTTTGTTCCGCCAGGTAAAGTCACTGATGTACAGTGGGGCAAAAAAGTATTTAGTCAGCCACCAATTGTGCAAGTTCTCCCACTTAAAAAGATGAGAGGCCTGTAATTTTCATCATAGGTACACTTCAACTATGACATACAAAATGAGAAAAAAAATCCAGAAAATCACATTGCAAATTATGGTGGAAAATAAGTATTTGGTCAATAACAAAAATTATCTCAATACTTTGTTATATACCCTTTGTTGGCAATGACAATGGTCAAACGTTTTCTGTAAATCTTCAAGGTTTTCACACACTGTTGCTGGTATTTTGGCCCATTCCTCCATGCAGATCTCCTCTAGAGCAGTGATGTTTTGGGGCTGTTGCTGGGCAACACAGACTTTCAACTCCCTCCAATGATTTTCTATGGGGTTGAGATCTGGAGACTGGCTAGGCCACTCCAGGACCTGGAAATGCTTTTTACGATGCCACTCCTTCGTTGCCCGGGTGGTGTGTTTGGGATCATTGTCATGCTGAAAGACCCAGCCACGTTTCATCTTCAATGCCCTTGCTGATGGTGGGCTTTGTTACTTTGGTCCCAGCTCTCTGCAGGTCATTCACTAGGTCCCCCCGTGTGGTTCTGGGATTTTTGCTTACCGTTCTTGTGATCATTTTGACCCCACGGGCTGAGATCTTGCATGGAGCCCCAGATCGAGGGAGATTATCAGTGGTCTTGTATGTCTTCCATTTCCTAATAATTGCTCCCACAGTTGATTTCTTCATACCAAGTTGCTTACCTATTGCAGATTCAGTCTTCCCAGCCTGGTGCAGGTCTACAATTTTGTTTCTGGTGTCCTTTGACAGCTCTTTGGGCTTGGCCATAGTGGAGTTTGGAGTGTGACTGTTTGAGGTTGTGGACAGGTGTCTTTTATACTGATAACAAGTTCAAACAGGTGCCATTAATATATGTAACGAGTGGAGGACAGAGCAGCCTCTAAAAGAAGAAGTTACAGGTCTGTGAGAGCCAGAAATCTTGCTTGATTGTAGGTGACCAAATACTTATTTTCCACCATAATTTGCAAATAAATTCATTAAAAATCCTCCAATGTGATTTTCTGAATTTTTTCTCTCATTTTGTCTGTCATAGTTGAAGTATACCTATGATGAAAATTACAGGCCTCTCATCTTTTTAAGTGGGAGAACTTGCACAATTGGTGGCTGACTAAATACTTTTTTGCCCCACTGTATATGTTTCACACAACAACAACAAAAAGACAAAAACATAACAGCCCGATAGGACCAGATCCTATCCTTTAGAGAAATGCCTGTGACTGGAATTTACCTTAACACATCTGCCATTTTAATCAATGTATGGTTGTGATAAAGTTTACGTCACAAAGGTGTGTATGAAGAGAGGATCTCTAATCAGGTTTTTCTGATTATAACAATATTTGAAATTTATTTACCTTAACTTATTTATGTTGTGTATAGTTGCAGTTGTACAGATATATTGTATAGATGTATATTTATTAATAAATTGAAGACTTTATTAATTATATGTTGTAACGTGGCTTATTCCCATTCCTTGTAATAGTTCAGTTGACTGTGATGTCAATTAAAATTCTCGACTTTGCAAGTCAATCTGATCTTCCCGAAATATAGTAACTTACATTTAAAATGTGTTGATTGTAAAAATCAATGTCCAATGCATGATTTAAAATGCCCTGTGTCCTCATCTAAACTCTCATGATCCTCCAGGCAAATTTACATACTCAATAGAGGTATGATACAGTCAGTTGGAAATAGAACAATACAATGAGTCATCTTAAATGTCACTGTGGATGTAAAATAATCCCTAGTTCAAACACCACTCTATTGATGCACAAACCTTAAAAATACATCACTTTCTCTTTCGAAGAGCGGGGATAGAGTGCCGTTTGAAACCATAGAATACTCATCTGACTTCTGACTACTAGTTCGGCAGCGTCTGCCACTCTTTCAGTGCGGGGGAAGCACGCCTCTGTTTCATGCAGAGAACCAGAGCAGTTATTCCACTTTCGGGAGAAATGGTAACGCTGAATATAAACACAACCTGTACAGTGTTGGTCCCACATTTCATGAACGTGGGATGCACAATAAGCTTATTTCTCAAATTTTGTGCACAAATATGTTTACATCCCTGATAGCAAGCATTGCTCCTTTGCCAATATCATCCATCCACCTGCCAGGTGTGGCATATCAAGAAGATAATTAAACAGCTTGAACATTACACAGTTGCACCGTGTACTGGTGAAAATAAAAGGCTACTTTTAAAATGTGAAGTTTTGTCACACAACACTGTGCCACAGATGTCTCAAATTTTCAGGGAGTATTCATTTGACATGCTGATTGCAAAAATGTCCACCAGAGCTGTTATCAGAGAATTTAATGTTAATTTCTCTACCATAATCTGCCTCCAACGTCCTTTTAGAGAATTTGGCAGTACGCCCAACCGGCCTCAGAAACACAGTCCCACGTGTATGGCGTTGTGTGGGTGAGTGGCTTGTGGCGTTGTGTGGGTGAGTGGCTTGTTGATATCAACGTTGTGAACAGAGTGACCCATGGTTGTGGTGGAGTTATGGTTTGGACAGGTGTAAGCAATTTTTTTTCTTTTTTAAATGTACCTTTATTTAACTAGGCAAATTCAGTGGCACGGCTGTCTAAGGCACTGCATCTCAGTGCTAGAAGTGTTTTTAAAGGTAATTGTGACCAACAGATGCATATCTGTATTCCCAGTCATGTGAAGTCCATAGATTAGGGCCTAATGAGTTTATTTCAATTGACTGATTTCCTTATTTGAACTGTAACTCAGGAAAATATTTGAAATTGTTGCATGTTGCGTTTATATTTTTGTTCAGTATATGTTAATTGCATGCAAATAAAGGTTGATTCACAACCACACCTGCAACAGAAGCACAATTTGGGCCTTGGATTTGCAGGTGGAGGACTTCTGTGAGGAGAGGAGCAGCTCTACTACTTTAAGGAGATATCTGAAACACAGTTTCCAAATGCTGACTATACCAGCCACGCGCTTGCTTCCACCTGATTTTTGTCCATCCTCACCAGATGGAATTATGACACGCAGGTTTTAATATCAAAACCAACTGTGAACAAACTATATTAATATGGGAGCAGGTCGAAACAGGCATGAAACATTCATGGACATTTAGCTCGCTAGCTATTGCTAGTTAGTTTGTCCTGGGAGATGGGTAGTCATTTTACATGACACGCGTACAGTATGGTCCTCTTTGTATCTGGTTCCAGGTATATATGTTTCTCTACTCCAACGATTAATTCGCAGATAAAAAGGGAAACCTAGTCAGTTATCTTTAATTATTCTCACCTTCTTGGTCTTTCAAGTATCCACGTGGGTCTGTATCTTCCTGATATCCAATAGAGGACTTGCAGCGTGCAGAACGGCTCAAACAGAACCAAGTTACATTTTAGCTCCTAGCTACACAGATACTCATTCACATGCGAGCAGTGTGGGTTTGTTTTTTTAAAGAATGCAATGCTTTCCGGTGAGGTTTGGATGGGCTACCCAGTATTCATCACATAATATGCTATCCAATTATTTCAGATATTGCAGAAAGGCTTTAATTAGACTTTTTGTGCTTCCTTAGTAAAAGGGAGTTCTGAAATCAGAAGACATGTTACGTTAACCAAGACACATTAAACCAATAATAGTCAAACATTAACTTCAGCGCTGCACAGGTGCTTGAATCATCTTTTGTCTTTCTAGTGAAATAAACATTGTGGTTTTTGTAATGTTGTGGTTTCTTTGACTTTGAGGTTTCTTTCATGTTGTGGTTTCTTTAATGTTGTGGTTTTTGAACAATGACGGCCTAGGAACAGGGGCAGAACAACAGATTTGTACCTTGTCAGCTCGGGGATTTGAACTTGCAACCTTCCGGTTACTAGTCCAACGCTCTAACCACTAGGCTACCCTGCTGCCCCGCTCTGCAATAACTTGTAGTAGGCATTACACCCATTTGTGTACTCATAGGCAAAACCATACTTTCAGTTCGCATTTGTTAGACTGGGACATCAGGTTAGATAAACTGGGACCAGTACATAGTATGCACATTTACATCACAATTTGGCACAGTGCATTATTTAACATCAAAATGAAAAAACAAAAGCTCCCCTATGACATTATGCTAATGAAGTGATGTGATTTTGATCAAGGGATTCTCTGCAAGGGATTAGTAACAATAGTTTTAGATTTTCTCTCGTCAGACCAAGGTCAGACCAAGAAATAAATGCGTCAGGATTACGCTGTTCCAGTTTATAAGATGTTCCACTCTTTCTGAATTCCCCCTTTTTATGTCAAAGCTCACAACCATGTCAGCCCGCTCTTAATTTCTATTCATTTCGACACTCCAGAAATTGTGTGAGAACTGTGCATACGTTAATCAAGATGAAAGTTGGCTGTGTTGGGATAATACATTGAGAGATCTGTCATTCATTCAATGATTGATTTGTTCAAGAGAGATCTCAAGATGCGTTGGTGCTGAACATGGTCCTTTAGGGATTTATTCAATCAGATCCTTTTTAGCCGACGTCCACATAGCAGTTGTTTTGGCAGTTGTTTTGGCAGTGTTGGAGGTGAAACTAAATTAGAGATGTCAAATCCACAAGCGGCTCAATTTGAGCGTAATTATTTCTATATAACACACTTTCTCATTCTGGACTTCTAACGCAAGTGGAACTGGTGTGGTTTCTTGACAAGTGATCGCAAGAACAGCTGCTCAGCGATTTTTAACGGATCCAATGCAGTTACACCTCCGACACTGCCCCCCCAAAAATCTGCTATGCGGCTGTCTGCTATCCCCGGTTATGCTTGATCTAATTAACATTTGCACGCAAAGCAGCAACTTTAATGTCTCCCAGAATGGAGAAACCAAGTATAAATAACATGCTGGTGTGTGTATAGTTCCTCTTGGGGGGAGTGTATACACCCCCCAAAAAGATGACTTCTTAACATTGGCATGTAAGAGACATAGAGCTAATAAGAGGCGGTATGGATGTAAAATTTTAGGGCAGCGTAGAAGCATTCAGAAATACGGGAACCAGTGACTGACAGGTGAGGATACCCACTATACCCAATCAGTAATGATGCACCAATTACCTGTAAATACCTAACAGGTTCTAATTACCTGTAAAAACCTAACAGGTAAAAATTGTATTGGTCACATACACATGTTTATCAGATGTTATTGCGAGTGTTGCTAATTGCTAATAATGTAAGAAACAACACACCAAATAAAAAATATGGCAAAGTTGCTTAGGAGCTAGAAGCAGAGCTGCCGGCACCACCTTGTCATCTTCATGTGACTGGCGTAGAGTGCCTATGCTTTGTGTTTTGATCAGCGAACAGATGACCAGAGGATCAGGTCTAATGAGGTTACGTTTTCTGATAATGGAAATTCATTCCATTAAAAAAAATGCTATGCTGCCCTTTTACGTCAACTCCTCTTCCACATGGATACAGTAAAACGAGCCCAATATAACAATAATCTTGTTTCACATACTGTAAGTTAATATTATAAAGTAAATGCAATGGACAGTCTGAAATAGAATTGTACAGCACAGCCCAGTGTTTCACTACCCTAGTCCTTGAAACACCCCTAACAGTGCACATTTTTATTGTAACCTTGAACAAGCACACATGATTCAACTTGTCAATGAATAATCAAGCCCTCAATGAGTATGGGCATAGGTCTGACAACTTTCTCAATGATAGCCAGGCATTACACACAGTGATGTGTACTTATGAACAACTAACAGTCAGTCCAATTTCGTCAAAATATCTTAAACAAAAACACATGCCATTCCTGGCATGATGGCGCCGAAAGAGATGGTCGCCTTGCTTCAAGTCCTTAGGAAACTATGCAGTATTTTGTTTTTTTATGTATTATTTCTTACATTGTTAGCTCAAAAAATCTTAAGTGTTGTTACATACATCCGGGAAGAACTATTGGATATAAGAACGACATCAACTTACCAACATTATGACCAGGAATACAACTTTCCCGAAGCGGATCCTTTGTTCGGACCACCACCCAGGACAACGGATCTTATCCCAGAGGTCGACCCAAAACAAAGTCTCCGCAGAAGAGGTAGACGGAGCGGCCTCCTGGTCAGGATTCAAAGGCGATAACACGAAATTAGGGCAAGGGTTGCCTTCCAGAGAAACATCAGAGATTGTAACATTCTCTGTTTCACGGAAACATGGCTCTCTCGGCACATGTTGTCAAAGTCGGTACAGCCACCAGGTTTCTTCATGCATCGCGCCGACAGAAATTAACATCTCTCTGGGAACAATAAGGGTGGGGGTGTATGCTTCATGATTACAACATACAGGAAACTCAAGTCCTTCTGTTCATCTGACCTAGAATTCCTTACAATCAAATGCCGACCATACTATCTCCCAAGAGAATTCTTGTCAGTGATCATCACAACTGTGTATATACCCACTCAAGGAACTTCACTGGACTCTATGTTAACTGGAAACCTTGTGTCCTGAGGCTGCATTTATTGTAGCTGGGGATTGTAACAAAGCAAATTTGAGAACAAGGCTACCTAAATTCTATAAGCATATTGATTGCAGCACTCGCGCGTACAATACACTGGACCACTGCTACTCTAACTTCCGCAATGAATACAAGGCCCTCCCTCACCCTTCCTTCGGCAAATCCGACCCCGACTCCATCTTGCCCCTACCGTCCTACAGGCAGAAACTCAAACAGGATGTACCTGTGACTAGAACCATTCAACACTGGTCTGACCAATTGGAATCCATGCTTCAAGATTGTTTTGATCAAGCAGTTTGGGAAATGTTCAGGGCATTCTCAGAAATGTTCCGGGCATACACGCCGACTTGGTGAGTGAGTTGTACTCACTGTGACTATTAAAACCTAGTCTAACCACAAACCATGGATGGATGGCGTTATTCACACAAAACTGAAATTGTGATTTAACCATGGAAAGAGGACTGGGAATATTGCCAAATTTAAACAGTGTAATTATTCCCTCCACAAGGCAATCAAACATGCGAAAAGTCAGTAAAGAGACAAAGTGGAGTCGCAATTCAACGGCTCAGACACAAGATGTATGTGGCAGGGTCTGCAGGCAATTATGGACTACAAAAAGAAAACCAGCAACATCACGGACACAACGTATTGCTTCCAGACAAACTAAACACCTTCTTTGCCCGCTTTGAGGATAATACAGTGCCGCTAACAAGGACTGCACCCCCTCCTTATCCGTGGCCAACGTGAGTAAGACATTTAAACATGTTAACCCTCGCAAGGCTGCTGGCCCAGACGGGATCCCTAGCGGCATCCTCAGAGCAAGCTCAGACCAGCTGGCTGGAATCAGTCACTCCCTGTCTCAGTCTGCTGTCCCCACATGATTCAAGATGGCCACCATTGTTCCTGTACCCAAGAAGGCAAAGGTAACTGAACTAAATGACTATTGCCCCGTAGCACTCACTTCTGTCATCATGAAGTGCATTGAGAGACTAGTCAATGATCATATCATCTCCACCTTACCGGCCACCCTAGATCCACTTCAGTTGCATACCGCCTCAACAGGTCCACAGACGATGCAATCTCCATCACAATGCACACTGCCCTATCCCTTCTGGACGAGAGGAATACCTATGTAGGAATGCTGTTCATTGACTACAGCTCAGCATTCAACACCATAGTACCATACAAGCTCATCATTAAGCTGGAGGCCCTGGGTCTCAACCCCACCCTGTGCAATTGGGTCCTGGACTTCCTGACGGGCCGCCCCAAGGTGGTGAAGGTAGGAAACAACATCACCACAAGGTTGTGTGCTCAGCCCCCTGCTGTACTCCCTGTCCACCCATGACTGCGTGGCCACGCATGCTTCCAACTCAATCATCAAGTTGCAGACGACACAACAGTAGTAGGCTTGATTACCAACAACGACGAGACAGCCTACAGGGAGGAGGTGAGGGCACCCGACGCATGGTGTCAGGAAAACAACCTTTCGCTCAACGTCAACAAAACAAAGGGGATGATTGTGGACTTCAGGAAACAGCAGAGGGAACACCCCCCTATCCATATTCAATGGACCGTAGTGGAGAAGCTGGAACGTTTTAAGTTCCTCTGTGTACACATCACAGACAAACTGAAATGGTCCAACCACGCAGACAGTGTGGTGAAGAAGGCGCGACAGAGCCTCTTGAATCTCAGGAGGCTAAAGAAATGTGGCTTGTCACCTAAAAACTTGACAAGCTTTTACATACGCACAATGTCTGGCTGTATCACCACCTGGTAAGGCAACTACACCATCCTCAACCCCAAGGCTCTCCAGAGGGTGGTGAGGTCTGCATAATGCATCACCAGGGGGAAACTACCAGCCATCACTCATCGTGAACCCCGATAAGACACTATATCCTCAGGCATCCCGTAGTGCCTAAAGACATGTGTAAACAAGGCCTTCGCATTCTGTATGGCCGTAGGGAGACCGGGCAAAGGGAGGAGACGACAGGACTTAGAAAACGATCCACAACGACCAGGATCATGGTGTGACCCTATGAGGGAGGAAGATCGGTCAGGAAATCTACTGACAGGAGCGACCACGGCCGTTGTGGAACGGCTAAGGGTTGTAACATACCTCTGGGCAGGTGCCTAGGAGCCTTGCACTGGGCGCACACCGAGCAGGAGGAAACATAAACCCTCACGTCCTTAGCCAAAGTGGGCCACCAGTACTTCCCACTAAGACAGTGCACCGTCCAACCGATACCAGGATGACCAGAGGAGGGTGACGTGTGGGCCCAATAGATCAGCCGGTCGCAGACAGCAGACGGAACGTACAGACACCCAGCTGGACACTGGAGGGAGCGGGCTCTGTACGTAATGCCTGCTCAATGTCCCGCTCCTTTATGACCGGCGCTACCAGGCAGGAGGCCAGGAGTATGGGAGTATGACCCATGAGCCGCTCCTCTGTGTCATACAGCCGGGACAGTGTGTCTGCCTTCACATTTTGGGAACTTGGTCTGTAGGACAGGGTATACCCACAAAATGGGTATAAAAAAACATGGCCCACCTTGCCTGACGAGGATTCAGTCTCCTCACTGCCCGGATGTACTCCAGGTTGTGGTGGTCAGTCCAGATGAGAAAAGGGTGTTTAGCCCCCTCAAGCCAATGTCTCTACGCCTTCAAGGCTTTCACCACAGCCAACAACTCCCGGTCCCCCACATCATAGTTCTGCTCCGCCGGGCTGAGCTTCTTTGAGAAGAAAGCATAGAGGCGGAGCTTCGGTGGCATGCCCGAGCGCTGAGAGCCCTGTCCGCCTCAGCTGCCCACTGCAAAAGTACAGGACCCCCCTTCAGCAGTGAGGTAATAGAAGCTGCCACCTGGCCAAAACCTAGGATAAACCTCCGGTAGTAATTGGCAAACCCTAAAAACTGCTGCCCCTCCTCTACCGTGGTGGGAGTCGGTCAATTACGCACGGCTGATATCACTCTCCATCTCCACCCCTGATGTGGAAATGCAGTACCCTAGGAAGGAGATGGCCTGCTGGAAGAACAAGCATTTCTCAGCCTTGACGTACAGGTCATGCTCCAACAGACGACCAAGCACCCTGCGCACCAGGGACACATGCTCGGCGCGTGTAGTGGAGTATATCAGAATGTCACCAATATACACCACTACACCCTGCCTGTGCAGGTCCCTGAAAATCTAATCTACAAAGGCTTAGAAAATTGATGGAGCATTCATCAACATATACGGCATGACGAGGTACTCATAATGCACTGAGGTGGTACTGAACGCCGTCTTCCACCAGGTTGTACTCACTCCTGAGATCTAGTTTCGTGAAGAAGCACGCCCCTGCATTGATTCAAATGCCATGGCGATGAGCGGTAGCAGGTAACTATACCTCACAGTGATCAGGTTTAGACCTCGATAGTCAATACATGGGTGCAAACCTCCCTCCTTCTTCACAAAAAAGTAACTTGAGGATGCGGGTGGAGTGGATGACTGAATGTTCCCCTGACGCAGGGATTCGGATACATATGTTTCCATAACCACCATCTCCGCCTGTGACAGAGGATACACGTGACTCCTGGGAAGTGCGTTCCGTTGCCACGAAACAGTGGGATCATGACAGACTAACCAGGGTAGGCCTAGCACCATGGGAAACGCAGGAGAATCAATAAGGAAGAGACTGATTCTCTCCTTATGACCCTCTTGTGTCACCATGCCCAGGGGCGTGGTGACGCAAGACCTCCCTAATCAACCCGGACCCTAATGGTTGACTCTCTAGGGCGTAAACTGGGAAGGGCATATCCACTGGAACAATGGGGATCCCTAATCTATGGGCAAATGATCTGTCAAGGAAATTCCCAGCTGCGCCGAAATCGACGAGCGCCTTATGCTGGTAATGTGGGGAAAACTCACGAAAAGTAACGTTCAAAAACATGTGAGAAACAGAGAGCTCTGGGTGAGAATGGTGCCAGCTCACCTGGGGTGACACGAAAGTGCCCTGCCTACTGCCTCGACTCCCAGAGGAAACTCCCCAGCACCGACCGGCAGTGTGCCGTCTGCGGCCACAGATGGTACCTAAAATGGAACCCCCTCTCCGGTCTGCCTAAGCGAAGCACCTCCCAGCTCCATGGGCGTCAGAGCGGTGGTACTGGGGGATGGCACCCTGACCCTGATCTGGACGTCCGCGGGTAGCCAACAGGTTATCCAACCAAATGGACAGGTCCACCAGCTGATCGAAAGTGAGGGTGGTGTCCCTGCAGGCCATCTCCCGACGGACGTCCTCGCACAAACTGCAGTGGTTGATCAGGGCCCTATCGTTCCATCCCACACCAGTTCCACCCCACACCAGCGGCCAGGGTCCGGAAGTCCAGAGCGAAATCCTGGGCACTCCTCGCAGAGATAAGTGAACAACACACTTTAATAAAGGCAAAAGCACAAAGTAACAAACCCAATGTGCGAACAAAATAAAGGTTTCCACTAAACACGGGTAAAACAGCACCCGGGAATAAACCAGCCGGAAACGTACCAACCTAACAATAAACAATCACGCACAAAGACATGGGGGAAACAGAGGGCTAAATACACAACACATAATGAGGGAAATGAAACCAGGTGTGTGGGAAAACAAGACAACAGAAATGGAAAATAAAAAATGGATCAGCGATGGCTAGAAGACCGGCAAACACTGCCCGAACAAGTAGAGTTATCAACTTCGGCAGAAGTTGTGACACCGAGAGACTGAAAAACAGCTTTTATCTCAATGCCATCAGACTGCTAAACTGCAATCACTAACTCAGAGAGGATGCTGCCTACATAGAAACTCACTAGTCACTTTAAACAATGCCACTTTAATCATGTTGACATATTTTACTCATCTCATATGTATATACTGTGTCTTATACCATCTATTGCATCTTGCCTATTTTGCTCGGCCATCACTCATCCATATATTTATATAGTATGCACATATTCTTATTCCATCCCTTTAGATTTGTGTTTTAGGTAGTTGTTGGGGAATTGTTAGATTACTTGTTAGATATTACTGCCCTGTTGGAGCTAGACTTGCATTAACATCTGCTAAACATGTGTCTGTGACCAATAACATATGATTTGATTTGAATGACAGGAAAGACTTCCAGAAACAAAATGTTGTGCTGCCCTTATGCACTAACTCCTATACAAGTTAACAACGTAAGAGGTCATGTAGCCCAATGATGACATGTACAGAGAAAAGTACAGTAACTGGCTAGCATGTACAGCATTCACAAATCAACAGATATAAAGTTAATAAATGACTGGAATGCATACATATCACAATTTAATGGTGGGAGGCCATTATAAATAAACAGTCAGTGACCATATAAACTCATTATACTGTAAGTGTAACAAATAGGATTGATTATGATTTCATGGAACAATTTTACAGTAATTTATCTCTTCCACATGGATACAGTAGACAGGGAAGGGGTAAGGGGTCAGGATGTTGATGAGGGGGAATACAGAAGGAGAAGGAAATGTGCAACATTAAAAAGGACACTTACAACAATAAAGGGAATGTACAGCAATATAGGGCATGGAACTATTCACATGGTGTGTAATTATACAACATGAAATTCAACACTTGTTACAGCGGACAATATTTTTTAGGGAGAATAAGCATATTAGCAAAAGTCTGTGAATTTGTAAGTCTTAGGTCAAAACATGGACAGCCATTTTGAACGAAAGGCTGAACACAAAACTATGATTTTGAAAAGATTGTCATTTCCATTCTTACTTTAGAAAGGAAAAACAACCGATATGTACAGTGCCTTGCGAAAGTATTCGGCCCCCTTGAACTTTGCAAACTTTTTCCACATTTCAGGCTTCAAACATAAAGATATAAAACTGTATTTTTTTGTGAAGAATCAACAACAAGTGGGACACAATCATGAAATGGAACGACATTTATTGGATATTTCAAACTTTTTTAACAAATCAAAAACTGAAAAATTGGGCGTGCAAAATTATTCAGCCCCCTTAAGTTAATACTTTGTAGCGCCACCTTTTGCTGCAATTACAGCTGTAAGTCGCTTGAGGTATGTCTCTATCAGTTTTGTACATCGAGAGACTGACATTTTTTCCCATTCCTCCTTGCAAAACAGCTGGAGCTCAGTGAGGTTGGATGGAGAGCATTCGTGAACAGACTTAGACTTTCAAGTCTTAAAGATTTCTTGATCAAGCTCACTGATCTGGCTCAATTCATCTTCCTCCAACGTCACTGCAGAATTAGGTACCAACATACTGTACATACATGGATGTTTCTATCGGGAGAAAGCTGGCATCGCGATTTATGCCATTTTCTTAATCATCTCTTTTGGGACGATTGTCTTGGAGCAGCTTCTACATCTACCTGAGAAGGTACTTCAAATTGTATTTGTCACATCTGCCGAATGCTTACTGACAAGCCCTTAACCAACAATGCAGTTTTAAGAAAATAGAGTTAAGAAAATATTTACTAAATATACTAAAGTAAAACATTAAATAAAAAGTAACACAATAAAATAACAATAACGAGGCTATATACAGTGGGTACCGGTACTGAGTCAATGTGGGGGGGGGGGGGTTACAGGTTAGTAGAGGTAATTTGTAAATGTAGGTAGGGGTAAGGTGACTATGCATAGATAATAAACAGTGAGTAGCAGCTGTGTAAAAACAAAAGGGGATGGTGGGGGGGTGGGGGTGGGGGGCTTTGTCAATGCAAAATGTCCAGGTGTCCATTTGATTATTTGTTCAGCAGTCTTATGACATGGGGGTAGAATCTGTTAAGGAGCCTTTTGGACCTAGACTTGATGTTCCGGTACCGCTTGCCGTGTGGTAGCAGAGAGAACAGTCTATGACCGAGGTGATTTTTTGGGGCCTTCTTCTGACACAGTGCTACAGAGCCAGATGAGGGTAGCAGGTTTAGTCCAGACTGCTCATTATGGACAATCAGGGTGATGTTTGTTGATGCACAGTATTAGGACTCGTAGTTTTATTCCGGTCACATTTTCCTCTGTGTTTGGCCTGTGCAGCTCTGTGTGTTCCTGGGGTTCTCTCGATCTGTCTTCAGGGTGGTGTCTCTCTTAGAGGGAGTTTGTAAATGTAATTTACTATGTAAATAAGAGGGTTATACTGTAATGTCATGAATTGTTCACTGTATTCAACATTTATTTTATTTTAGTAAGACGTCCTTGGTTGGACCATAATTTGAATGTGGTGTGCTAGATAGCTAATACTAATTCTAGGCTAATTGTTTTTAGCTTATTGGCTAATTATATTTCAGTAGCTGCATGCCCTTTCTTCAGCAAGCTATGTAGGCCTCCAGACAAATAGATGCAAAACACTCCCCACTTTACATGCTCAATGGAAGTACGATACGGTCAGTTTAAAATAAGTAAACTAGGTCACTAGCCACCTAAAAACATGCCCCTGTTGACACTGTATGTAAAATAATCTCATCATCAAGACATTGAGATGGTAAGCTGAGAGAGCCATTATTCATTCCATGATTGAGTTATTCGAGAGAGATCTCCAGAAAGCAGATGTTGAAGATGGATGACCATGTCTTCGCAGCAATAAGTGGACCCATTTCTTTTTCTGCTATAGTACTGAACATTGTCTTCTCTTTTTGTCTCCTATGTCCTCCAAGTGTGCAGGGGGTGAACCTTCAGCAGCCTCTAAAAGTCCTCCTGGTTTCTATGGTGATTTTCAGTTTTTTACACCAAACAACGATAATGTTCTTTGTTTGTCAAGTTGCAATCACTCCTTTTGTCTATGGACTTTATTTGACCCTGAAGCAATTATTCTACTTCACCAATGTGGTCAACCTGTCTTCAGTGACCTGGCTCAGCATCCTCTACTACGTGAACATTGTGCCTAACAACGGACAACTTTTCATCTGGATAAAGAGACACATCAAGAACGTGGTGTACTTTGGTCTGGTTGCAGACCGGGGTATTGTTCTAACTGCAGGGGTATTGGACTATGTGTCTACACTCAGGCCAGAAGAACAACCCTTGAATTCATCGTCCTCTTTCAACGTCACTGCAGAATTAAGCAGTGATAGGGATGTATTTTTCTATCTGGGGAAAATATGCACTGTAATATATTCATTTCATCTCCTCATCTCTTTTGGGACTATGATTCTGTCTTGGAGCAGCACCTACATTTATCTGCGAAGGCACATGAAGAGGATGGAGAAGAGTAGCAGTCCTTTCTCCCAGCCCCAGTTTCAAAGCCAGATGAGGGTCACTGTAACAGGTTTAGTCCAGGCAGCGCTGTTTTTCCCCTACTGTCTGTTAATAATTACTCTGGTAGTTACGCACAGTCTGCCAGGTTATAAGGACTTTGATCCCAATGATAACATCCAGACTACAGTTTCCTCGCTGTTTGGCCTGTGCAGCTCTGTGTGCCTGGGATTCTCTCAATCTGTCTTCAGACAGAGGGTGGTATCTCTCTTAGAGGGAGTTTTCAAGCAATGTAATAACCTTAATGTGTAAATATTTTGTGTTCTATTTTAAGAATAGAATTTCCAGTACTCTAATTTCCCGGACACTGTTTAAGTCTACTAGTAGATGAAAAAGCATGTTCAATGGAGATTCTACATCCTCATCAGTGTCTGGGTAATTGGCACTAAATAGTACTTGAATGAACTTTCTTGGTAATTAATTGTGGTGACGGGTGCAAGTCACAGACAATTGTTTTGTATTAGCATTAGAAGCCCAGACAAATAAGGTATGTTATTTTACAGAAGGCACATCTGGTGATTAGTTTTTTATTGTAGTAAACTATGCAAAACTTCAGGTTGAGTTGAAGTGTAACAACATGCCTCATGAATTTCATTTGATGTCAGGATTTACATTAACTATTAGAGTGTGTCTTTGGTAAATTAGTATGTAAATACCATAAGTTAGGACTAAATTCCACCAGGTTTCAGTCATAAAGTTTGATTTTTTGAGAGACAAAGTGAGACAAAGAGATTGAGTCACTGTCCATCATCGGTCTTCTGGTGAACGTTTTCTATCTCCTCTTTATGTTGGCACCTGGGAAGGATGCAGAGATAACTTTGTGTCAGCCCGTGAAACTCCTATTCTTCTTAGAAGTGGGTTGCAGTTTGGTGCTTCGAATGTCTGAGCTTGTGATACTCTTTGCGGCGCGGTACTACAACTTTCTGGAATATTTGGTGAGGCTGGTCATGTTGGCTTGCATGTCCTCACACCAAGATCTTCCAAAACCAGCGACCGCTATCCGTCTGGGTGAGGAGGAACATCAATGCAGCGGTCTATGGTGGCCTTATTGTTGACACACTCTACCTTAGTACAAAATGTGTAATTGTTGTAGGTTATGAGTATGTCAAATCTAAGTTTTAAAGTACCTTCAGTTTTACCAAGATTGTGTTTGTCAAATGATTGGCGAATGGAATTAGGTGGATTGCCTATAAATGTAGAATTGTGTGAAATATTTAAAATGCGTTTTCCATGAGGTTTGTTTTGTTTCAGGGTTTTAGTTAGTATTATATGCATTCTATTACAGATTTTAAAAAAAATAAGAAACACACTTATCGTTATATACTCTGATTACATTTCTGACTGAAGGCAGATTTTGGTATTTAAAACTTGTCTGTCTTAATAACAATATTATATGGATTGCATTGGTAGGATGTGTTATGTGGTGTAGGCCATACATCACAATAAGACTAAATCAATTGCACAACACTCTTTAGAAAATTAAATCCTGGAGGCTGACATGCCTGTCTCTACATCTGTTATACCACCAACTGTTGCTGTACAAATACACAGTCTATATGTTTATATAAATTGAACTTTTTTTAGCGCACACACACACACTCACTCACTAATATTCTGATTAATTAGCTATGGTTTAAATAGCATCCCCATTAACCTAGTGGTTAGAGCGTTGGACTAGTAACCGAAAGGTTGCAAGTTCAAATCCCTGAGCTGACAAGGTACAAATCTGTCATTGTGCCCCTGAACAGGCAGTTAACCCACTGTTCCTAAGCTGTCATTGAAAATAAGAATTTGTTCTTAACTGACTTGCCTAGTAAAATTAAGGTAAGAAAAAAAAAATAGTCCATAAATGCTAGGACATACATACTAGTCCATGCATTGTAGTTCATGCTCTCCACCCGATGTGTCCAGCACAAATAGATGTTCTCCCTTGGAGAACCTGAGGGTGGTGAAGCTGGAGGGACAGTAATCCTTAATAGCAACGACTTCCCTGGCAGTGCCAAAGGAGGCAGTGGCGTCCAGTCTTAAGGCACTGGGAGAAGGCACTGGAAAAACAGAACATTAAAAAAAAATAGGTAAAACAGAGAATCAATATTACGACAAATATCTCAACATAAAGGTTTACCGTAGTCATGTGATGACAGTACATTTACACAAGCAAAACGTTGTTTTTTTTTACGCGTAATAATCAACCTCATTGTTCTAACTGCAGGGGTATTGGACTATGTGTCTACACTCAGACCAGAAGAAGAACCCTTGAATTCATCATCCTCTTTCAACGTCACTGCAGAATTAAGCAGTGATAGGGATGTATTTTTCTATCTGGGGAAAATATGTACTGTAATATATTCATTTCATCTCCTCATCTCCTTTGGGACTATGATTCTGTCTTGGAGCAGCACCTACATTTACCTGCGAAGGCACATGAAGAGGATGGACACGTAATAACACGTAATAATCAACCTCATAGCGTACCTTTGACATCTGTGATTCAGACACTCGGCGCAGCTGCGAAGTGGTAGGCCACACAAGCTCACTGAAAGGGACTGCCGAGTGCTGAAGCACGTAAAAATTATCTGTCCTTGGTTGCAACACTCACAACCGAGGCCCAAACTGCCACTGGAAGCAAAGTCAGCACAATAACTGTTTGTCGGTAGCTTCATGGGTATTCATGGCCGAGCAGCCATACACAAGCCTAAGATCACCATGCGCAATGCCAAACGTCAGCTGGAGTGGTGTAACACTTGCTGCCATTGGACTCTGGAGGAGTGGAAACACGTCCTGTGGAGAGATTCATGGTTTTTCATGGTTCGAGCTAGGCCCCTTAGTTCCAGTGAAGGAAAATCTTGACGCGACAGCATACAATGGCATTCTAGACAATTCTGTGCTTCCAACTTTGTGGCAACAGTTTGGGGAAGGCCCTTTCCTGTTTCAGCATGACAATGCCCCCATGCACAAAGTGAAGAAAAGGTTTGGAAGAACTTGACTGGCCTGCAGCAATGTTCCAACATCTATTGGAAAGCCTTCCCAGAAGAGCAGAGGCTGTTATAACAGCAAAGGGGGGGACCAATTCCATACTAATGCTCATGATTTTGGAATGAGATGTGTATACAGTGGGGAGAACAAGTATTTGATAAACTGACAATTTTGCAGGTTTTCCTACTTACAAAGCTTTAGAAGTCTGTAATTTTTATCATAGGTACACTTCAACTGTGAGAGACGGAATCTAAAACAAAAATCCAGAAAATCACATTGTATGATTCTTAAGTCATTAATAAGCATTGTATTGCATGACATAAGTATTTGATCACCTACCAACCAGTAAGAATTCCGGCTCTCACAGACCTGTTAGTTTTTCTTTAAGAAGCCCTCCTGTTCTCCACTTGTTACCTGTATAAATACACCTGTCCACACACTCAATCAAACAGACTCCAACCTCTCCACAATGGCCAAGACCAGAGGGCTGTGTAAGGACATCAGGGATAGAATTGTAGACCTGCACAAGGCTGGGATGGGCTACAGGACAATAGGCAAGCAGCTTGGTGAGAAGGCAACAACTGTTGGCGCAATTATTAGAAAATGGAAGAAGTTCAAGATGACGGTCAATCACCCTCGGTCTGGGGCTCCATGCAAGATCTCACCTCGTGGGGCATCAATGATCATGAGGAAGGTGAGGGATCAGTCCAGAACTACAGGGCAGGACCTGGTCAATGACCTGAAGAGAGCTGGGACCACAGTCTCAAAGAAAACCATTAGTAACTCACTACGCCATCATGGATTAAAATCCTGCAGCACATACAAGGTCCCCCTGCTCAAGCCAGCGCATGTCCAGGCCCGTCTGAAGTTTGCCAATGACCATCTGGATGATCCAGAGGAGGAATGGGAGAAGGTCATGTGGTCCGATGCAAAAACAAAACACGGTTTGCATGGTGTTGCTTAACACATATCTACATGTATTTCACATATGGGGCATCAGGTCGTCTCGTGGTCAGAGTGTTGGGCCAGTAACAAAAAGATTGCTGGATCGAATCCCTCAAAATCTGTTGTTCTTCCCCTGTACAAGGCAGTTAACCCATTGTAACCCATTAACCCATTGTAAATAATAATTCTTTAATGACTTGCCTAGTTTTTTAAATAAAGGTTAAATTAAAATGATATATATAAGTTTGACGTAGTCTAATATACAGACCCATTATATATGTAATTGAATTATGTTTTGAGCTCTGACAGAAATGCTGTGTGGTTTCACTGTTACCGTTGGTGTGACATTAACACATCAAGGGCATGTTTGAGTCTGCACTTAAAGAAATGGAAAGTTTTACATAATACGTTAGCACACACCACAACTATTTAAATAATAGATTTAACGTTTTCTAACACAATTAAACATAGTCAGGAAATTACACTGTAGGAAAAGTGTTGAGACCATCAAATATATTCAAACCGCAGCCTCTAAATTGAAAAATGTAGCACTTTCTGAGAGGGATTAGAAAAGCTCTCCACACACTGTGGTAGCAGCATAACATGAGAAAGACTTATTTGAGATAAGAAATAGAAAATATTGCCTCATGGAAAGCAGCAGAAGAGTCTCAGGCAGAAATAACAGATTGTAATGTATGTCATAAAGTGTGGCACAATGATTTCATCTGATTGGTGCCTGTACATATATAGTATGTAACCTTTATTTAACTAGGCAAATCAGTTAAGAACAAATTCTTATTTACAATGACGGCCTATACCGGCCAAACCTGGACGACGCTGGGTCAATTGTGCGCCGCCCTATGGGACTCCCAATCACGTCCGGTTGTGATACAGCCTGGAATCGAACCGGGGTGTCTGTAGTGACGCCTCAATCACTAAGATGCAGTGTCTTAGACCGCCTGCACCACTCAGGATTCCATATAATGACTCTTAACTACATATATCCTGTCGTTAATTTACAATTCATGTTACTAATATATTCAGCGTTGTAGATGGGTGAGAAACATGTAATTAAATACCTTCAGGTATTCAGGTGTTAATGAGTTTCTATAAGGCAGGCAGGCAGGCAGGCAGGCAGGCAGGCAGGCAGGCAGGCAGGCAGGCAGACACATGGTGTGACAACATTTTTATGCCATCAACTCCATCGCCATTATTGTAGTAATTACAACTATAGCCATACTATCAATGACAATTGTGTGCGTCCGTGTGTAATCCTCTGAGATAGCCAATCAGAGGTCTGTCTGGGCCTGTCTGTCCATGAGAATGTAGCACTTGTTGTTTTCAGTCATTGCAATAAGCAAGCATCCATCTAATGCATGTGGAGACTGCACTAATGCTACAGATGAGGCAAAATTATGCAGCCAAAAACCGGAACGTTGGTTGGATAATCAAGTGTATTGGTATATTGACATAAACACCAGTTTGCTAGCAGCAGAGGGATACAGACTTCTATACAAAGCATGCTACATCAGGCTATAACAACTACCAAATTGTCCGACAGAAAGGTACAAATCCATAGTCAGAACTGCATCTGATATATTTACAATTAAGGAAATTGAATAACACAAAGCCTGCAGCAGACTATCAAGTGGCAATGAAAAGGCGAACCATGCAAATAGATGCTCCCTTTAGTACACTCTGTAAATAGACCTATATGGTGTTTTATGCATATACTAACTTTCACCAAATGTGTGACCAAATGATAAGGGGACAGCCATTTCTATCTGTAATGTACAGGGTAGGCTACAGGGCAGCTATATGTCAGGGATACCAGCTGCTTCTCTTGTTCATGGGTCTAATTGTTTTGGGTGTTTTAAAATCGCATGTGATTAAAGTTGGAAGACATTAAAGCAGGGAAGATTGCAGGGCTATTCATCAAGTTGAAGTTCAGCCTCATTGCATTGTTTATCATTTTCAACAGGTTCATTTGACTTGAATAAAAAAGGCTTTTACTAGGGATGGAAAGAGGCTCAGCAATATTGAAGTGGGAAAGTAATTATACCTTGGGTCATAATTTCATATTCTGTCGTTGTCAGACATGCATATAAATGTACTTATAGAGGCCAAGAATGGAAAGAGATGGTTCATGTTTATGTATGAGAGAGAGGGAGAGGGAGAAAGAGAGAGAGGGAGAGGGAGAAAGAGGGGGAGGGAGAGGGAGAAAGAGAGAGAGAGGGAGAGGGAGAAAAAGAGAGAGAGGGAGAAAGAGGGGGAGGGAGAGGGAGAAAGAGGGGGAGAGAGGAGAGAAAGAATGATAAAGAAAGAGAGGGAAATGAAGAGACTGAAGCTTTCAATAGGCTTTCAATAGTCTAATCAAAACTTTGTGACCAATTTTGTGTGTCATCTTTGTAACAATATTACTCAAATGGTTGCCAAGCAACGTGTGACAGTTGATAATTATAGTGGCCTTACATGCTAGTCCATACATGCTAGGCAATACATGCTAGGCCATACATGCTAGTCCGTACATTCTCAGCCATATATGTTAGTTCCTACAGTATTATCCATACATGCTAGGCCATGCATGGTAGGCCACACATACTAGTTCATACGTACTAGTCCATACACGTTAGCCCATACATGCTAGTCCATACATGCTAGGCCATACATCCTAGTCCATACAAACTAGTCCATAAATGCTAGGACATACATACTAGTCCATGCATTGTAGTTCATGCTAGGCCATACATGCTAGGCCATCATGCTGGTCCATACATTCTAGTCCATACAAACTAGTCCATAGATGCTAGGCCATACATTCTAGTTCATATTAGTCTATACATGCTAGTCAATACATTCTAGGCCATATATGTTAGTTCATACAGTATTATCCATACATGCTAGGCCATGCATGGTAGTCCATACACGCTAGTCCATACACACTAGTCCATAGATGAAAGGCCATACATGCTAGTCCATATTAGTCTACACATGCTAGTTCATACATGCTAGGACATACATGCTAGGCCATACATGCTAGTCCATACACACTAGTCCTTAGATGCTAGGCCATACATGCTAGTCCATGCATTCTAGTCCATGCTAGTCCATACATTCTAGTTCATATTAGTCCATACATGCTAGGCCATACATACTAGGCCATACATGCAAGTCCATACATACTAGGCCTTACATGCTAGTCCATACATACTAGTCATTACATGCTAGTCCCATACATTCTAGGCCATACATTCTAGGCTGTATATGTTCATGCAGTACATACCAGACTTACTAGTCCATACACGCTAGGCCATATGCACTAGTCCATACACTCTAGTCCATACAAGCTAGTCCTTACAAACTAGTCCATACATGCTAGTCCTTACACGTTAGTCCATACACACTAGTCCTTAGATGCTAGGCCATACATGCTAGTCCATGCATTCTAGTCCATGCTAGTCCATACATTCTAGTTCATATTAGTCCATACATGCTAGGCCATACATACTAGGCCATACATGCAAGTCCATACATACTAGGCCTTACATGCTAGTCCATACATACTAGTCATTACATGCTAGTCCCATACATTCTAGGCCATACATTCTAGGCTGTATATGTTCATGCAGTACATACCAGACTTACTAGTCCATACACGCTAGGCCATATGCACTAGTCCATACACTCTAGTCCATACAAGCTAGTCCTTACAAACTAGTCCATACATGCTAGTCCTTACACGTTAGTCCATACATGCTAGGCCATACATGCTAGGCCATACATGCTAGTCCAAACAAGCTAGTCCATAAATGCAAGGCCATACATACTAGGTCATACATTCTAGTCTATACAGTACATACTAGTCCTTTCATGCTAGTCCATACATGCTAGTCCATACACGCTAGGCTATACATGCTAGTCCATACATACTACTCCATATACGTTAGTCCATACATGCTAGTCCATACATGCTTGGCCATGCAAGCTAGTCCATACACGCTAGTCCACACACGCTAGTCCATACATGGTAGGCCATACAGTACATACCAGTCCATACATTCTAGGCCAAACATGCGAGGCCATACAGTACATACTAGGCCATACATTCTAGTCCATAAATGGTAGGCCATACAACAACTAAGTGCTCTTGTAAACACAATGTGCATAGGACTCAATACCTCTGTAGGCCCTCCACATGTGTCCCCACCCCTGTTGAAAATGTGACAACTTGACAAAGTGACGTCCATCGCCACCAGAGGGGAAACACATCACTTCTGCTCAGGCAGGTATTTTTAGACGAGGAGATCAGCACGCTGCTAGAGGAGAGAGCAGAGACAGAGAAGGTTTCACTGCATGTGGCATGAAACCGATGGATTTGGATGTTTAGAATAACTTAGAATCATATCAACTAAAAGTAGGACGCGTCTCTCTAGTCTCTAATCACCTGACATAAAAATTATGTTTGAAAACTGGATTCAAGGTTAATTTGAGTAAAACTTTGTTGAAACACATAATGTGAGAAACAGATTGAGATAAGACTGTTTGCTTAGTGGCAATCTAGACGTTCAGATGTGACTATATTGCCACAGTGTATTGCAATATCTTGTTCCTTATTGATCTCTTATACACATCATTTGTACATCTCCGTAGTGTCCATGCATTCATTTTTGACAATGTTTTCTTTCTTTTGTGTCAAAATATAAAAAGAAACATGATGCATACGTTTAGATTTGTTTTATGAAATACACTGATGGATATTATGCTATTCATTATGTCTTATTGATTTTCTATATATTTCTCCTCAATCCTTGCTAAATCCCCTCTGGAATGAGAAGGTCAAATAATGTAAGATATGTAAGATAGCACATGATATGCTTCCATAGGCTTTCGATTCGTTATTTGACAGAGAATGGCATTGGGCCAAATTGATCTATTATAGATATTCCAGTGCCACTCGGTAGACTGCCATTTCTCATACTACTTTCTGGCATTGTATTTATCATGATAATCTGTGAATTTTAAACATTTGGATTAAAGTTATGCTAACTCACTAAGGAACTCTGACCTCACACTTTACATCAAAATAAGTGAAATACTAAATAGTGCATAGTAAGTGAAACACATACATTTGGCGCTACCATAATCACGTCATGCTGCTTGCTTAGAGAGTATCGCTTCCTCCTGATTCGACTCACATAAAGGTTTGAACCCAAGACCTCTGCCTTGCTTGCACAATTGACTTGTCCTCCCGAAGCGTCTTACAAGCTATTCGGCGGTGCAAATGGAGACACTTCAGGCTGAGGAGTGAGTTTCATAAATCCCCATGTGCTACAGTACATTCACCCCACATACTTAATACACAGCAACCCCAGTGTTGGGCTGAGTGGGTTACGGCACCATTTGTAACTGCCGTCACAATGCTTGCTTATCGAGTACCACTTCCTCCTGATTCAGATCACACCAAGGAACTCTGCCTTGCTTGCACACATGTCCACCCTCCCGAAGCATCTTAGCCTACAAGCTAACTATTCAATGGCGCAAAATGTGGACACATCATGCAGGCTGAGGAATGAGTTTCACACATCCCCATGTGCTACATCAGCACACAGTCCCAACCCACTGGGCAAAAACTGGTTGAATCATAGTTGTTTCAAAAGTAATTTGTCAACATATTGAGATGCAGAATCCACGTTGAAAATACATTGGATTGAATAAAGTCATCAACGTAAACTGTTGTTTTGAGGGTGAAATTTCAACCACAGGATTATGTCATTATGGTAGCTAAATTTCAAAATAGAGAAACCTTGTATAAAATATATTGAATTTGGACATTTAAAACAACATCAGATATTCAACGTTATATCCACTATCAGGAAATAAAAAAAACTTAGGCTGGTCAGCTGGAGATTTAATCTATCCACAGCTGCTCTTTGGTCTCCCATCCAGGGTTGTAAACGAAGCCCAGCTTAGCTATGATATTTGGCATTGACTATTACCAATTTGCAATCGTGTCAATGATTGTTGAGAAATATCCACTTAAACACTTTATAGATTCACTGTTGCTGTGTATGTCCTTCCAAAGGGTATGTTTAATAACAGAGCAAATTAAATCACTCATACATCATCAATGATGCTATTTACGCCGACAGTATATAACATTTGCAAAATCATCAACAGCTATTGTTTCAATTCAACCCATAAGTCAACTAAAACTATACAATAAAATAGGCCTAGGTTTTCAAGCTCTGTTTGTTTTAAAGTGTAATGATATTTAGTGAGATTGAATTGTGTTTGGTTTTCAACGCAACCAAATATTAACATTTGAAGGCTTGAATTCCAGTTTGTTTACAAATGAATAATTGATATGTTGGATTCACGTCTCCATCCAACCAAAAATCTTATTGAAATAATAAGATTTTGAAATAAGATTTAAATAAGATAATGTACATTTGTTTAGAGCATTGTTTCCCAACCCTGTTCACCAACAGTACACATTTTAGTTGTAGCCCTGAACAAACACATCTCATTCAGCTCACTGAGGGCTTGATGATTTGTTGACAAGTTGAACCAGGTATGCTTGTCCTGGGTTACAATACAAATGTGTACTGTTGGGGGTACCCAAGGACCAGGGTTGGGACACACTGATATAAAGTACATGTACAAGTTTGATGTGATTTAGTGATTAAGATTTTCGGTTGAGAAGGAGATGTGAATCCAACATGTAAATGATTCATTTGTAGACGAACTGGAATTATGGCAGACCAAATCTGTGGCTGAGATTGAACTCTTTACCAGATGTTAAATAGCCTTCAAATGTTGACATTTGGTTGTGTTGACAACCATACACAATTCAACATCACTTTTGAAATACAATAAATAGCCTATTAACTTGTCAAAATATTAACAAATTATTTATGATATTCACATCTCCAACTCAAGCAAAAATAATGATTACAGAATGGGTTTAAGCCAGATTAAGATAGTTCCATCTGAGCGGTGGAACTATCCAAGCAGTAGATACATCTCCTTTAAGTAGATACATCTCCTTGATATTTGGTTGCATTGTCAACCGAACACAATTCATTATTACGTGTGTAATACAGAAAATAGACTAAAGTCAAGGCTGCCTTACAAACTAATGTAACATTCAACCTTAAAATGAGTAACACATCCATGGTCACATTCTGAGGTTACTGTAACTATACAGGTCTTCTTATGTACTCATATAAAGCATGCATGTCAAATAAAGATAGCATGCAGGTTTGTAGAGATCTTCACAATTGCTGCAATAATCTGGCAGAATCTCAAACAGCATTGATCACTTGCACCATGTACTTTTAATGTAATCTCAACTACAATCCAGGTTATTTGGTTCTGCTATGAGATGAAGCACAGTGATAACACATTATTTTATTTAACCTTTATTTAAAACAGGGAGTCACATTGAGATTAAAATCTATTTTACAAGAGAGCCCTGTACACATTACAATAAAAACAGAATATTAAAACAACATACACATGTGTTTAAAAGCAATCATATTCAACTACATAGAGGTCCTCAATCAATCATTTAAACTGCCTGAGTGACACCAGCACATCTAACTGCAGTGAGCTTTTCTGATTATTCCACAAATTTGAAGGATAAAAACAAAACACAGATTTTCCCAAATCCGTAGAGGCTGGAGGGACCTCTAGTGTTATCCATTCCTGTGAACAGGTTTGGTAAGGGAGTTTCTGTAAGATTGCTTTGTAAATAAATGAAATAGAATTCAGCTTTCTTCTTACAAACAGAGAGGTCCATCCCACATTGTCCCCTGGGATAAAACGTATTGCTGAATGGTAGACTGTGTCCAAGGGTTTTAAAACAGAGGTTGTGTGTAAAAATTATTACCAAAATCCAATACAGGGAGAAGTGTTGTTAGAACAATCTTTCTCCTATTTTTAATACTAAGGCATGATTTATTTCTATATAAAAAAAACAATCTTAGCTTCTTAGTCAGATTTTGTATATGCGTTACAAAGGGAAACTTGTCATCAAT
The DNA here is from genome assembly GCF_036934945.1 of Oncorhynchus masou masou. Classification (NCBI taxonomy): domain Eukaryota; kingdom Metazoa; phylum Chordata; class Actinopteri; order Salmoniformes; family Salmonidae; genus Oncorhynchus; species Oncorhynchus masou. The sequence continues at coordinate 43,437,889 of NC_088221.1, read as the reverse complement.
CCAGACACCCAGGTACTTATATTGAGAAACAAGCTCAGTTTGGGCTACATTTATAGCACAGATATGTAGGTCCTCAAGGTCAACATTTCATGACCTAGAGAACAGCATGAGCTTGGATTTTACTCAAACTAACTTAAAATCTGTAAGTGATTTCTGAATTGAATCAAAGTCATGCTGAAGTTCACAAATGGCCTGCTGCATCGAGGTGGAATACAAAACTGTGTCATCTGCATAGACATGAATGTTACAAGTATTAAAAGTGTTTCCTATGACAGCAATATACAAAGTGAACAATAATGGACCCAAAATCGAACCCTGAGGAACACCTTTTTCAATCTCTAGAAATTCCGATTTAACCCCATTTATCAAGATGGCCTGAGTTCTGTCGCTAAGATAATTCTGAAACCTTGAACAGGCTGTACATCCCAGGCATATTCTTGATAATTTCCTCAGCAAAACAGAATGATCAACAGTGTTGAACACATTTGACAGGTCAATGAACAAGGCAGCACAGCTCTTTTTATAGCATCCAATGCATTGACAAGATCATTAACAACTAGCGTGATTCCTATGGTAGTACTATGCCCAGGCCTAAACCCTGATTGCTTTATATTAAGAATATAATTATCAGATAAAAAGGAATGAAGTTGTAACCTTTTATAACTAAGGGGCAGCATTTTCATTTTTGGATGAAAAAACGTTCCCGTTTTAAAACGGGATATTTTGTCATGACAAGATGCTCGACTATGCATATAATTGACATCTTTGGATAGAAAACACTCTGACGTTTCCAAAACTGCAAAGATATTGTCTGTGAGTGCAACAGAACTGATGCTACAGGCAAAATCCAGATAAAAATCAAATCAGGAAGTGCCGCATTTTTTGAAACCGCCTCATGCCAATGACTCCTTATATGGCTGTGAATGGGCTACGAATGAGCTTACGTTTTCTACGTATTCCCCAAGGTGTCTACAGCATTGTGACGTCTTTTTACGCATTTATGTTGAAGAATAGCCTTAAGGGACCACATTTAGCAAGTGGTCACATGGTGGCTCCCGCAGAAAATCTTGCGTAAAGTACAAGAGTAGCCATTTTTCCAATCGCTTCTTATGAGAAACCAATTGCCCCGACGGATATATTATCGAATTGTTACGTGAAAAACACATTGAGGATTGATTCTAAACAACTTTTGCCATGTTTCTGTCGATATTATGGAGCTAATTTGTTCGGCGTTGTAGTGACCGGTCGATTTCTCAGCCAAACCTGACGAACAAACGGGAGCTATTTCAATATATTTTGACCATCTACATCCAAACTACTCTTTTAAAGAGCTGGCTTTGAAATACATTAAAATATAAAGCCTGCAGAGATAAATGGTGATTAAATGCATTAATGATATCACATTTTGTCAGTAATAGGCCAGAATCTAAATAAATTTCAGGGAAGAGAAGAGGAGACACAACACTTATGTGATTTAAATAACAGCTTTCCAGAAATTAGCTGGGTTCCCTGTACATTAATCTGTTGTATTAATACAAAATAACTTTTCTATGGTTTTAAATAGTTTAAAGTAAGTTGATTGGAAATTCAACTAATTTTTAAACTGTCTTTTTGAGTGTGTGAATATCGGTTGTAATCTCATTGTTCAATGTCTCAACCAAATATTACCCAATTATCCACATTGAAATGATGTAATGTGCCCAGTGGGAAGCCTCACACTCAATTCTTCCTATGTCTAATGACAGCTCGACCAGCATTAATATCCCAAGCCCCACATGGGATGGGTTAATTAAAAAGAGCTGGGAGAGCACGCATTGGAGCTGGGAAAAGTGCTGTACATTGTCAGTCATGGAGCTTAGTGCTCCTGTTCCACAGGAAGCAAACCTATGCTTTGTTCTCTGTCTACAGTATGTAAGAGGGCTCTTTATTTCAGAGGCACATTCAATAGGCACGCATATTTTTTTTAAACGTCCCTCTAGAGTCCTTGAGGACAGATGAGGAGTCAGCGTTAGATCCTGCCTCGTTTAAGAGCTCAGATGAGGAGAAATAAAAAAAAAATCCACCCACAGCCCCAATTATCAGAAGAAAGAGACGCTTCATCGTCATTCATCTCATGCATGAGAGCTAATGACAGATGGTGAGATGTAACAGATAAGGAAATTACATTTTCCCCATGTGATCATTCATATCAGTCACAAGACAATAAGGAAAACGTCTATTCATTTTCATCTTTGTCATATCCAGATTGACCAGGAAGTTATGAATGCGAAGTAGCTCTGATTAAAGATTGCAATGTGCATAATTCACAACAAATTGTCAAGAAGGGAGTGGTTTTTGAGACTTGAATCCTAAACTTGCATCACATCGAAAGGGATCACACATTTTCAGACCAAGATTATTCTCAAGCCACACACCATTCAGATAAACAATTTCCTATTGAGCAGCACCTTGACATTGCTTTCTCCACATTAGTATTGTAGCTCGTAATCCATTCAGTCTCATCACTTGCCAAAAAGGACCAGACACCATATTGATTAGTCATCCTTTGAAATGTGCAATGGGATGAGAAATGTCCCAATGCCCTCGATTCCTGTCTGAACAGACACACATAGAGACTACAATCATTGTATCATGCTATTAGACTCCATTACTCTATGGAGAGCTCATTCTCTCTCATCTTCTGTGTTTTGCACCAAAGAATTGCCACAGTTATTCATCCCTCCCCACAGACTGCAGACAGTCTACCCAAACCTGCCCAGGCTCCAGTGCAGTCAGAGCAGAGCCGTGTGAATATACTGGCCTCTCCACCCAGAGGGATCTCCTCCTCCACAAAGTCAGGGAGTGAAAACAACAGTGACTAATGCCCATACACAGAGAGAAAAGTGTTGTAAATCTGCATCATTGATGGCCCTGCTTCACTTGTATTGGCACGGGGCGCTACAACGATGCACATCTAAATCATTGATTGTGTGAAAAGTAGACTTCAATGGTAAGTAAATGGATTTCATAAAACTTTGCGAGGTTGGACAGTGAGATGATATCTGCTAGAAGCGAGCACAGCGGCTCCATTTTCATATATATTTTTCTCCTGAAAGCAAAGGCTTAAGAATCTGCATGTGCCTGTAGCCTTGAAAAATCCCCCACTGAAGGACAAGAAGAAGCTTTAGCATCTGCCCTTGGTACAACTTGCACTTTCCATTCTCAATAATCAATCCTTATCTAATTAAGTGTTAAGGTTATGTACACCACTTTGCCTCTATCTCAGGTGTTTTTGATGTTGTCTGGTCTTATATTACTGCTGACTAATGTTAATGTGTTGGTGAGAGGGATGACTGGTGTGATGTTATTATTAATGCCGATGCTACTGTGTGATTCTTGACGTAGTTGTTCCTTTGAGGACAAAAACAAAAACTTAGCTTTTAGTTGACGGTGAAAAGCTATTTTATACCATGCAGATATATTTAGAACGTTCCCTTTCAACAGAGTAGCCTGTGAAGTGAAATTAAACAACCAGTCTAATTTCATGTTGAAAGCGATCTAAAACCTAACCTGCCACAAACGGTGATGTATGTCATAGTTGTAAACAGGATTACTGACATAGGAGGGGCCTTAACACACATCATACGAGCCCAGGATCGAAGGACCAGTGCTGACAGATTATCAATGAAGCTATTATACAACCTGCCAAAGGAGATGACCGACAGCACCACCACCATGTCAGAACACAACAACTGGAAAACACAACAACTGGATAAAAACACCAACTTGAAAACACCAACTAGAAAACAAAAATTGGAAACGACAACTGGAAAAAAACTGGAAAACTGGAAAACAACAACTGGAAAACATTACAACTGGAAAACATTACAACTGGAAAACAACAACTGGAAAACAACTACCTGGAAAACAACGACTGGAAAACAACAACTGGAAAATTCCAACCGGAATAAACAACAACCATCAAAACACAACAACCGGAAAACACCAACAACCGGAAAACACCAACAACCTTAAAACACCAACAACTGGAAAACACAATAACTGGAAAACACAATAACTGGAAAACACAGGTTGTTGATTTCAGTCCTGTGTTTTTTATTTTCAGTATCAACCCACTGGGCACACACTGGTTGAATCAACATTGTTTCCTCGTCATTTCAATGAAATTGCATTAAACCAATGTGGAAGTGACGTTGAATTGACGTCTGTGCCCAGTGGGAACCTTGACAGTGGTAATACATAGAGTTACTTTAAATTAAAACATCTTTGTATTTGTTCGCATAATGGAAGATGCAACCATTGCAATAGTAATTGTTTTATAATGCTAATGGAGAATTAATAATTAATAGCTTTTTTATCGCATCTAGGTATAGAAGAGCTTTACATTGTATAGGAGTAACTATTGTTTCTGCACTCACTGGTTTCCTTTAGCTACTGCTGTGCATGGAGAAAAGGTTGTTCTGAACCAAACATTTATTCTCTTTCTCAAAACAAATCATTTTGGGGCAGTGCTTTGTATCATCCTAGTTCTACTCAAAAGTGCTATTTGTATAGATCTATGAATTGCCGTAATAATGTCTTCCATTGATCATTTATAGTAGCTTTGTCTTCCTCTTTTTGGAAGTCAAGTGCTACCACGTGGCAATGCTGCCATCTGCTGTGTTTGTCTCTTAATGAAACCCACTCAGGAAGCCCGCACAACAGCCTTCGGTCTAAATACAAAAATAGATGGGTTAAATGTCATGGTGAAATGAATTGCAATTACACAATATCCTTGCTGATCACGCTGGTAGGAATTTCCTGGGTGGTCTGCATGTTTTCCCTGATAGAGTCTGGTTTGATATTCAGCACTCATCTGCTCCCATGGTGTTTTGCCCCAGCTCACAGTGGTTGAGTAATGAACCTCTTTTCCAATCATGTTTCCTCCACTTGATAGCTGGGCTGGGTTTAGCTGTGGGGATCCAGCACAGCACATCTTTATGGAGCAGAGGAGCAGCCGAATCCAGGATCCAGGCAGCTAGCAGCATACTCCTGCTCTCTGCTGGGTTTACAGAGTAAGCATGTGACTTCTAAATGACACGGAGTGAAATAAGGTCTAGTCTACAAGGAGTGGAATAACAATGTAGCTGAAGTAACCACGTGTGCAACACTTAATGATGCTGGTAAAGATAACAGACAGCTGCTGTGTCTGTCATTGGCTTGTCTACGTAGACCTTACTATCGAAAGTGTTGTTTATTGATGCGGTGCCATGTCTTCCTCCTCTTTCAAATCAAATCAAAAGTTTATTGGTAGCATACACAGTTTAGCAGATGTTCTAGCGGGTGCAGTGAAATGCATGAGTTACTAGCTCCTAAGAACGCAATAAAGAACCACTCCACCGCCATCACTTCCATTTCCATTGGTACAGTATGTGACTTTGACCAGGCAGGGTGGGAAGTCGACTCTCTTCCTGCCACAGTGTGAATTATTCACACTGCCATTGTCAGAGCGGCCCTCACCTGTCAACAGGTGCACCAGAGAGGAGTGGAAGGGTTGAAGGGTGGAGGGGGAGGGGGGCTGCGAGCGGACCACCCCTTCTTTTCAGAGGTTGACAGATGGATCAGGTCAGCTGTCTGGTCTGTCTCCTCCGTGTGGTTCATCTGCTGGCAGTCCGGGATAGACGCAGACATATGCTACATGGTGTGCTGACTTTTACAATTAAGCTACCACAGACAACAGGTAAGGCGTGGGTTCTTTGTCTTGTTTTTAGTGTGCTAAGATAAGTTGCTGTTCCTGTCGCTTTGTCTGTTTACATTTACATTTAAGTCATTTGGCAGACGCTCTTATCCAGAGCGACTTACAAATTGGTGAATTCACCTTCTGACATCCAGTGGAACAGCCACTTTACAATAGTGCATCTAAATCATTTAAGGGGGGGTGAGAAGGATTACTTATCCTATCCTAGGTATTCCTTAAAGAGGTGGGGTTTCAGGTGTCTCCGGAAGGTGGTGATTGACTCCGCTATCCTGGCGTCGTGAGGGAACGTTTGACATAACTGTTGTTAATTACAGGCTAACACTCTAAACCAGCTCAAGGTACATTCAGCATACAGTGTTTGAACAGTTGTTGTTTTTATCGACAGGGTAAAGCATCTGATGCTTTTCTCAAGCTTGTGGGAGTAGTGTTCACACAAACACTAACAAATAATTCACCGTCATGTCATTTTTCAGGATACGTTGTGAAATGCATAAAGCCTTTGTTCTTTTATTTATTTCAGGAACAGGATGGATCCGTCCCATTGGTTCATATTCATCATGTATGTTATCACTTTTACATTCAAGAAAATTACTGCTTGCTATGACGGGTGCAGCTGCCTCACAGATATAAAATATATCAACTGTTCGGGTGGGAATCTTACCACTCCTCTTAGGAATGTCCCCCACAACACAGAGTACCTGGACCTGTCCAGAAACCTGTTGACAGTGGTCCAAGCAGGTTCATTTGGGACCCTGTGGAGCCTGAGGGTGCTCCTTTTAAAAGAGAACAACCTCAGCCATGTAGATGACGGAGCTTTCTCCTCCCTCCAGGGGCTGAGGAGGCTGGACCTGAGCCGTAACCACCTTTCTGCCCTGGGGACTGGCTTCTCCCTGGGCCTTGAATCCCTAACCGAGCTCCTGCTGGATCACAACCATCTCACCGTCCTCGAGAGTGGGACCTTCCACAGCCTGGATAGCCTCCAGAAGCTGGACCTGAGCAGCAACCTAATCTCCACAGTAAAGCCCAGAGCCCTGGGTTACCTGACTGGCCTGCGCCAGCTCCACCTGGAGGGGAACCATCTAACCTCCCTGGGTTCAGGCCTCTTCTCCACACTGCGCTCCCTGGAGGTGCTGGGCCTTCGGGGGAACTTGATCAGCTCCACTGAGCCAGGAGTCTTCGCCCCTATGTCTTCCCTAACTCTGCTGGACCTGGCCCTCAACCGTCTAAGCACCTTGGGCTACAGGACCCTGTTGAGCATCCACACCCCCAGCCTCCATGTCCTGTTGGAGGGCAACCCCTGGCACTGTGATTGCGACCTGCAGAGGGTGTTCAGGAAGTTGTCCAGCATCCACAGGGTCTTCCTGGATGACTACCAGGAGCTGAGGTGCAGCCAGCCCACCGAGCTACAGGGCAGGTCCATGGGAGAAGTGGATGATGAGCTGTGTGTCGGAGAGACTGTGACAGTGCTCATTCTGACGGTCACCGTGGTGATCACCGTGGTAGCTGCCATTATCATGGCGGAGAAGAACAAGAAGAATAGCGTGGCTAAGAACTGGGAGGAGAACGTGGGGCTGGACACCTACTGTGACAATTACAATTAAGGCTGTCACCTCCTCATGATACAATAATGAAAACTCACTGTGCCTCAGTTCCCAATGTGGTTAGATCTGATTAACAACATGGAATGCAAGCAGATTTTCTTTAGATAACTATAACTATTCTCAAAGAGATTCACCCTCTTAGCTTGTAGAATAGGAAATCTCGTATTGATTCCCTAAATAAGGCAGTGAAAGACTTGCTTGACAAGTTACTATTTCGCTGTGACAGTTGACATGGCCACCGTTAGGGGCAGGATAACTAACCCACCAAATGCCATAAGACTGTTCATTAGTAATGCAATCATTACAGTACAATAAGGGAAGATTATTGACAAATTCCAATCATGCATATGTTTTGTAATCATTTCCTACACCTCAAAATGACAATGTTGATACAGATATCCTTTACAGTGCCTTCAAAAACTATTCATATCCATAGACTGATTCCACATTTTGTTGTGTTGCAGCCTGACTACAAAATGGTTTAAATAGAGTTCTTCTCTCACCCATCTCCAAACAATACCCCATAATGACTAAGTGAAAACATGTTTTTAGAAGTGTTTGAAAATTTATTGAAAATGAAAAATAGAAATATCAAATTAAAGGAAAATCAACATTTTTTGTCCATTTAAAATAACATCAAATTGATCAGAAATACAGTGTAGACATTGTTAATGATGTAAATAACTGTTCCAATGGCACATTGTGAAAACTAATCCAAATTAATCATTTTAAAAGGTTAATTGATCATTAGAAAACCCTTTTGCAATCATGTTAGCACAGCTGAGTACTGTTGTTCTGATTAAAGAAACAATAAAACTGTCCGTCTTCAGTCTAGTTGAGTATCTGGAGCATCAGCATTTGTGTGTTTGATTAAAGGCTCAAAATGGTCAGAAACAAAGATCTTTCTTCTGAAACTCGTCAGTCTATTCTTGTTCTTTGAAATGAAGGCTATTCCATGAAACTGAAGATCTGGACAAATTGCCTACTCCAGAAACATTTAAGTCATCTGGTACAACACCGTGAATTCACCTTCTGACATCCCTTCACAGAACAGCGCAAACTGGCCCTAACCAGAACAGTAAAAGGATTGGGAGGCCCCGATGCACAACTGAGAAAGAGGACAAGTACATTAGAGTCTCTAGTTTGTGAAACAGATGCCTCATAAGTCCTCAACTGTACTTGTCCTCTTGCTCAGTTTAAAACATTAACAATGGCTTGTGGCGTACAGCAGGTCAGCCACCAGGGGGAGACTTGTCGAGGCCATGGTGGCAGACGGAGTCTACATCACGAGGCGATGGCTCCCTCTGCTGGACGTGCCATGTCTCGACGGGCTCTCAGGCCAGGACTAATTGGGGCTGATTGTGGTTGGCGGGTAATCAAGGGCTGATTGCTCACCAGCTGTATGAGTCCCATAAAGCTGCCAGAAGGGCAGCACACAAGACAGGGATTGGGGGAAGAAAGGTGACTTCTGTATAGTTGGAGACAGTGACTGAGCTAAAAGGAGGGAGTTCAGTTTTTGTGCCCGACAAAATACAGCAAGACTCGGATCCCAGAAGACGGTATCCCGGAGAGGGTCTCATGTGGGAGACCTATCCTTTTGATTTATTATTTAAATTAACACCCTTGAAACCGAGCTGATCCTACTCCGTCTGTGTCTGATCTGTGTAAAAGTCTTGACCAAACCCCCTGATCTGCCACATTCTACAGTGTATTTCTGATTAATCTGATGCTATTTTAATGGACTTTTTAAAATCGATTCTATCAAAAACAAGGACATTTCTAAGTGACTCCAAACGTTTGAACAGTAGTGTAAGTATTCACAACCCTGAGTCAATACTTTTTAGATCAACATTTGACAATGATTACAGCTGTGAGTCTTGCTGCGTAAGTCTGGATTAATAAAATGATTCCAAGCTCTGTCAAATTGGTTGTTGATCATTGCTAAACAACTATTTTCAGGTCTTGCCATAGATTTTCAAGTAGATTTAAGTCAAAACTGTAACTTGGCCACTCAGGAACATTCACTGTCAACTTGGTAAGCAACTCCAGTGTAGATTTTAACTTGTGTTTTATGTTATTGACCTGCTGAAAGGTGAATTAATCTCCCAGCGTCTGGTGGAAAGCAGACTGAACCAGGTTTCCCTCTAGGATTTAGACTGTGCTTAGCTCCATTCCATCGATTTTTTTTTTTTTTATCCTGAAAACTACCCAGTTCTTAACTATGACAAGCATACAAATAACATGATGACGCCACCACTATGCTTGAAAATATGAAGAGTGGTACTCAGTAATGTGATGGATTGGATTTTCCCATAACATTCAGTTGAAATCAGAAGTTTACATGAACTTAGATTGCAGTCATTAAAACTCATTTTTCAACCACTCCACAAATGTCTTGTTAACAAACTATAGTTTTTTAGTCTGTTAGGACATATACTTTGTGGATGACACAGTCATTTTTCCAACAATTGTTTACAGACAGATTATTTCACTTATAATTCACTGTATCACAATTCCAGTGGGTCAGAAGTTTACATACACTAAGTTGACTGTGCCTTTAAAGACAATTTAAAGACAATGCTACTAAATACTAATTGAGTGAATGTAAACTTTTGACCCACTGGGGGTCAAAAAAAAATAATAATTCTCTCTACTATGGCATTTCACATTCTTAAAATAAAGTGGTCATCCTAACTGACCTAAGACAGGGAATTTGTCCTTTTATATGTCAGGATTTGTGAAAACTGAGTTTAAATGTATCTGGCTAAGGTGTATGTAAACTTACGACTTCAACTGTAACACTTTATTGAGGACAAAAAGTGAAATGCTTTGCCACATTTGTGGCAATTTTACTTTAAAACCTTGTTGCAAACAGGTTGGATGTTTAGGAATATGTTTTATTCTGTACATGGTTCCTTCTTTTCTCTCTGTCATTTAGGTTTGTATTGTGGGGTAACTATAATGTTGTTGATCCATCCTCAGTTCTCTCCTATCACAGCCCTTAACTTTGTAACCATTGGCCTCATGGTGAAATCCTTGACCGGTTTCCTTCCTCTCCGGCCACGGAGTTAGGAAGAACACCTGTATCTTTGTAGTGACTGGGTGTATTGATACACCATCCTAAATGTACAGTAACTAAGAACTTCACAATGCTCAAAGGGATATTCAATGTCTGCTTCTATTAATTTTACCCATCATGTTAAGCACAATTATTGTACAAAGAGTGAGTTCATGCAACTTATGTGACTTGTTAAACACATTTTAACTCCTAAACTTATTTAGGCTTGCCATAACAAAGGAGTTGAATACTTATCGACTCAAGACATGTCAGCTTTTAAATTGTAATTAATTGGTCAATTGAAGAAGAAAAAAATGTTTAATTCACTTTGACATTGTATGGTATTGTGTGTAGGCCAGTGAATAAAAAACAACGTTTAATCCATTTTAAATTCAGGCTGTAACACAAAATGTGGAAAAAGTCAAGGGGTGTGAATACTTTCTGAAGACACTGTAGGTGCTTTAGTTGTCCATCTGGCTTCACTGTTGCTTTGGCAGTAAACTCCATTATAATTAAAAAAGAGGAAGAATGAGATGCATGGGAAAAAATAGTCTTTGGAATTTTTTACTAGGCAAGTCAGTTAAGAACAAATTCTTATTTTCAATGACGGCCTCAGAACAGTGGGTTAACTGCCTGTTCAGGGGCAGAACGACAGATTTGTACCTTGTCAGCTCTGGGATTCAAACTTGCAACCTTTCGGTTACTAGTCCGATGCTCTAACCACTAGGCTACCCTGCTGCCCCATATCCTTTCCATGACCCAAACATCCATTACCGTATAATGTATTATTAATAAATGTATATATATATATATATATATATATTATTTTTTTAAATAACCGGGTCATTCGAGCCCTGGATGCTGATTGGCTGAAAGACGTGGTATATCAGACAGTATACAACGTGTATGACGCAAAACTACTTGTTTACTGTTCTAATTATGCTGGTAACCAGTTTATAATAGCAATAAGGTTCCTAGGGTTTGTTGTCTATGGTCAATATACCACAGCTAAGGGCTGTATCCTGGCACACTGTGTTGCGTCATAAGAACAGCCCTTAGCTGTAGTATATTGGCCATATACCACACCCCCTCGAGTCTAATTGCTTAATATCACACATAATGCTATAACCATTCATTACCTGACATCTGCTTCATTTACTGGTTCATATAGGCTAAACATGCATTACACACAGACAAAATTCATTGAATTGGTAATCAAGGGTTTTAAGATATCAAATTACCTTTTTTTCCCCCTCACCTAATGGCATCCTGATTAGAATTGTGTTAGTCTGGTACTTGTATCTGAATTATTGATCTCACTCTACTCCAGCCTGCATGTTTTATCATTGTGCTCCATATCGCTGTTACCACATCCTGGTTGGCTCGCATCCAGCATGTTTCACAGCTCTACTTTGCATCTCAGAGAGTGGTCAAGGTGTTTTCAATAATTCGCACAACATTACATAATTAACTCTGCTTGCTTCAAGTCAGATATATAATTCAATATGGGGGTATTTGTACAATTTGCATTTCAACTAGGCCTGCATGAAATCTTAAACATGTCAATAACTGAACAATTGAAGAAAGCACCTTGACTTATCTAAGAAAGTTTTTCAGAGATGTGCATGTCCAACCAAATCCTATCTAACCAAATGCAAATGTATAGCAGTTTAATATAAGTTTTTCATATATTTGTGTGTCCATCCAAAACCAATACAACCAATTTCGAATGTATATCGGTTTTATATAAGTAGTCTTAACCTTTTGGTTAACAGATGAACTAACTTTTCGCATAGGTTGGTGTAATACCGTTTCTCAACACCAGAGGTCACTAACGATGGTCATACCATAGATTTTTATTCAAGGACTTCTTTGACTAAATAGTGTACCATCCAAGATTACCACTAGAGGGTAGTAGATCTTAAAGTGTGAGAGGCATACATATCCTACCTGTATTCCAGGAGCTGGTGGTCCTTCACATTCTTGATTCTATTGATGTTTGCTGCCTTTGAATTACAGGATGATCCAAATCAAGTGACTTTAAGGAGAGTTTGACACGGATGCAACTCGGCACAACTTGGCACGACCATCTGTAAAACACACAATCAGCGGTTAATTCACTTCAGAGGGCGAACAGGATATCCTTTCATAACAACAACATCTGATTTTTGCACCATGATCATTTAAACCTTTTATTGGCCACCAAACTATTTGGATTCACACTCTAGAAATGCCAACAACAACAACAACAGAAACACTCAGATTAGACGCCAAGACATTCAGTGTAGCCTGTGTCCTTGTCTCCCAGCTGACAGGAGCGAAGATAACTGATCAGGTAAGTATGGTGTTGTCTGATGAAGGATGCTAAATGGAATGACTGGAATCCTCAAAACACTCTGGCAGACAGACAGGGTATTGAGTGTTGTCTCTAAGATTAAGACCAAAGCAAACAGGGGAAATCACTGAGAAACCCCTTCAATGTATCTGAATTATGTGAGACAAATTACTTGTGCATAATATCTCAAAATCCATCACTGAAGGCTTTCTTTGTGTTTCAATCCATTCAGCTGCTAAATTATTGCCAATCATGCAAAGTAACTCAAATCTGTTCATAAGTTGTTATTTCAAATGAAGACAATTTATCTAAAGAATATATACTTGTGAGACTGTTTGATATTTGAGATTACTCAGGTAAAGATAGATTAAATATTTTGTGATTGTGCATGGATGTGAAATAACACATGGTTATTGCTTTCCATTTTATATTGCAAAATGCAATTTTCTGTCTGAGAAATTGAGAGAGAATACAGCAATATACGGTGACACCAGCTGTAGACAGGATGAGAAAATCCACTTGAATGTAATAAAGTCACAAGGAACTTTTCTATCCGCACTGCATTAAAGACCAAAATTGGCTAAAGAAAATTGTGATAAATAAAACAAGTATAACAGTTTAATTTAAGAACCAGAAAATTGACAGCTGTGCCATATAGATCTCAAAAGAGTTGGGAAGAGAGTTTCCATGTACCAATTCCTTTGGTACATGGTTTATGAACTGATACCGAAAACAACACTGGATTCAAAGCATAGAGTTTTTCTATTGAAAAGATGATAAACATTCTTGCAAACAATAGAATGATATATATATATATATATATGTGTGGGATACAACCATCCCAGTTCTGCAGATTTAGCTGTGAAGAGATAGAATCATTAGATGATTTATTTTGGTACTGTCCATGTGTACCTTGTTTTTTGTCACAAAGGAATGGCTGAAGAATTGCAAAATTTACCTCTGCAAATAGCACTCCTGGGTGAATTAAAAAGTCATAGTCAATCAATAAATATTATAATAATACTCTTAGCAAAAAAGTTTTCCTATTTTGTTTGTATCATTCGATTTACACAAACATGCCTACCACTTTGAAGACACAAAATAATTTTCGTTGTGAAAAAGACAAGAAATAAGACAAACAAAACAGAGGCCCCCCCCCCTCTACTTTGTGGAGGTACCTTTCGGGGTATGTCTCTATAAGCTTGGCACATCTAGCCACTGGGATTTTTCACATTCTTCAAGGCAAAACTGCTCCAGCTCCCTCAAGATGGATTAGTTCCGCTGGTGTACATTAATCTTTAATTCATACCACAGATTCTCAATTGGATTGTGGTCTGTTTTGACTAGGCCCTTCCAAGACATTTAAGTTTCCCCTTAAACCACTCGAGTGTTGCTTTAGCAGTACACTTAGGGTCATTGTCCTGCTGGAAGGTGAACCTCCGTCCGAGTCTCAAATCTCTGGAAGACTGACACGTTTCCCTCAAGAATTTCCCTGTATTTAGCGCCATCCACCATTCCTTCAATTCTGACCAGTTTACAGTCCGTGCTGATGAAAAACACCCCCACAGAACTACCTGCCACCACCATGTTTCACTGTGGGGATGGTGTTCCGGGGTGATGAGAGGTGTTGGGTTTGCCCCAGACATTGTGTTTTCCTTGATTGCCAAAAAGCTCCGTTTTAGTCTCATCTGACCAGAGTGCCTTCTTCTATATGCATTTTTTTTTTCTTTAAGCAATGGCTATTTTCTGGCCACTCTTCCGTAAAGCCCAGCTCTGTGGAGTGTACGGCTTAAAGTGGTCCTATGGACAAATACTCCAATCTCCGCTGTGGAGCTTTGCAGCTCCTTCAGGTTTATCTTTGGTCTCTTTGTTGCCTCTCTGATTAATGCCCTCCTTGCCTGGTCTGTGAGTTTTGGTGGGCGGCCCTCTCTTGGTAGGTTTGTTGTGGTGCCATATTCTTTCCATTCTTTAATAATAGATGTAATGGTTCTCAGTGGGATGTTCAAAGATTATATTTTTTTATAACCCAACCCTGATCTGTACTTCTCCAAAAATGTGTCCCTGACCTGTTTGGAGAGCTCCTTGGTCTTCATGGTGCCCCTTGCTTAGTGGCGTTGCAGACTCTGGGGCCTTTCAGAACAGGTATATATACACTGAGATCATGTGACAGATCATGTGAGACTTAGATTTCACACTGGTGGACTTTATTTAACTAATTATGTGACTTCTGAAAGTAATTGGTTTCACCAGATATTATTTAGGAGCTTCATGGTAAAGGGGGTGAATACATACAGTATGCAGGCACCACTTTTCCGTTTTTAATTTTTTTAGAATTTTGTATTTTTAACTTAACCAATTTAGAGTATTTTGTGTATGTCCATTACAAGCTTTCCAAATAAAAATCTATTTAAATTACAGGTTGCAATGCAACAAAATAAGAAAAATGCCAAGGGGGTGAATACTTTTGCAAGGCACTGTAGAGTCTGAGAATAGAAAGGTTCAGAACTTTTGTGTAACATTACAGCACAGTTTAAAAATACATGGCTAATATAAATTAAAACTTGATGGTCTTCAGAGATAGATAGGAGGGGTTAAGTGGAGCTGAAGGATGGGACTAAAAACAAACAAAAGATAACTATTGTAAAATATACTTTGTCTGTAAAATATATAGTATGTACAGTATTTGCTGGAAGTAGAAGCCTAAGAGTTTTTGTCCATTAGTTTACTCCAATAAGGGGAGGGATGGTAGGGTTAGGGGAAAATAATAATAATAAATATATATATACAGTATATATATTTACAAAACAATATATGGGGGATTGCAAATGATGCAGACAATTACATTGATGGAAGCCACAATCTGCAATATTTAAAGCTGATCCACCCCCTGAAAAACAATTGTAATAAAATAAAGTCACTTGGTATATCTTCTTACTTATGAGGAATGTCACGGTCGTCCTCCTCTTCATCTGAAGAGGAGAGGCGAGAAGGATCGGAAGACCAATATGCGGCGTGGTATGTGTTCATGTTAAACGTTTTAATTAAAGAAAGAACTGAACACCGAAACACTATACAAAAAACCAGTAACCAAAATAACAACCGTGAAGCTAATGCGAGCTGCGCTGAAACAAGCTATCAACATAGACAATCACCCACGAACAAACAGTGCAACCCAGGCTACCTAAGTATGATTCTCAATCAGAGACAACTAATGACACCTGCCTCTGATTGAGAACCATACTCGGCCAAAACATAGAAATCCCAAATCATAGAAAATCAAACATAGACTGCCCACCCAACTCACGCCCTGACCATACTAAATAAATACAAAACAAAGGAAATAAAGGTCAGAATGTGACAAGGAACAACAATTAGTACTACTCAGATCACAGAGAGAAGTCGGACTGAAAGAATGATGGAGAAATGTCTACACAGACAATCACAATTAGTATTACTCAGATCACAGAGAGAAGGCGGACTGAAAGAATGATGGAGAAATGTCTACACAGACAATCACAATTAGTATTACTCAGATCACAGAGAGAAGTCGGACTGAAAGAATGATGGAGAAATGTCTACACAGACAATCACAAGAGCAGACGAATGAGCCTGTTGATTTCTGCCTTGGTTTTACGCTAGTCTACAATAAGCTCACTTAGGCCATTCCGTGTTATTTATCTGGCTATAAGAGGACCTTCACTCTTGTGTTAGTTTAATGGACAAACGGATTCAGCAGAATCCACCGCAACAAATCTAAGGGAATAATTGAGTCTCTCCCTTTCTGGGTCCCAGTGGTCAGAATGAAACAGTGGGGAGAAACACCCTCTGCAGCCTGGTCAAGCTCCTTACAATTAGGACCTATAATTCTCTCAGGGCATTTAACTCAACTCTAGCCAGCAAACATGCCACTAACTCAAAGGATGGATATGAGTAGGACAATGCAAACCCAACAGAAAGTAGTGGCATGGCCTTTATTGAGTATTGATGAACCTGAAGAGTACCACGAGCATCTTCTCTGCTGCACTTGACCAGACTGAAAGATGGTTACAAACACCCTTCCTTAGATTGTAAGGACACTTGAAGAAAAAAGTGTATGTTGATTTGTCCTGTGTTCTGGTACTTTATCCTGTACAGCCTATTGTTTACATTGACATTGACAACGTTCCATGACATTCCATGACATTCTTAGGCTGTGAAGTATGACATAATGTAGTCGACTTCCTGCCTTTTCCACTCCTGAGCCAGCAATATGTCACTCTATCATCAAGCCGGGCGATATGGCCAAACATTTATATAACCATAAATTGACTGAATTTTCACGATAACAATAAACTGAATGATACGTTTATAACATTTTTTGTATAATACCCTTAAAACAACTGCTACTACTTTGAATTTTGTAGCTATCAATTGTCACATTAACAATCAACCATAGCAAACTCATTTCATTTATTTCATAGGGCCCTATAGATTGTTTATGGTAATAAACGATACCAGGAAACTGGCCACGATAAGTGGTCGGTTTATCATCCCAGTTCTACTCTATCACTTCATTCCTGTCTATTCCTCGTGGTCTGTGCCTGGTCGTGTCTAGAGGTGCGTTAAGGACTGTAACCTTTACCAATGCTGTTGACTTATACTCTGTGATCTATTCCATCTGAACTTGTCAGGCAAACAGAAGAGAAGGGAGGATGAAAACAAGCAGTTCAAAGCATTCAAACGTGGGGTCTGGCCTGAGCCTGGGAACTTCTATTGTCAAAAACTGTCAAAAGGAAATGTCACATCGCCGAAGTCACATCCAGCCTGAGTGAAACCGACATCAAGCCATAGGCTGAATATTGACTCAGTTAGCCCCTTGGCTCCCGTGTCCATAGCAACAGCTGAGGAGGTAGTTGTCACAGCTTGTTTGGCCTCAGTGGGCTAGCATGTTTCCTCTAAAAAGACCCTTGTTTCCAAATCAGGTCAGAGAGCACCGAGGAGTGGAGTTAAGTTGGAATGCCCTTGTGTCCAAGGGCTGAGATTTCATTCTTGTTTTGTTATTGTAATAGTTATAGTGTGTTCTTTTACATGACCAGACATAATATAAGCTACCGTATGTATGGATGCTTGTTTGATTCACTGTTATTAATGACCTTGAAGACAAGCTCTGGAAATAGGTAACTTATCCAGATTGTTGCCATTGTTACGCCTTTCCTATTCTTCAGGACAACCTTTATTCAACAGTGCATTGATTTGGTATTCAGGAAGTGAACCCATTTAGCAACAGGAACCACATGAAGCACGCATTATCTATTGTCACAATCTATCAGAAGGATTAACAAAGAAAATACCTCTTAGGCCTTCCCACACATCTCTAACCTTTTCTTTCAAAAGCCTTCAGCAAATAGTCCTAATGCCACTCACTTGTTTGCAGATGATTGTGAATACCATTAGCTCTTCCGTTTTTAATTAACAAACAGTGTAAAACTCTACAGGGTAAACTAAGTGTTTTTAGTGAATGTAGGACAGAGAAAATAATACATGACTATTATTTTTAATGTACTAACACTAGGAGTACTGCACGTGTGTGTGTGTGTGTGTCTGTGTGTGTGTTGACGGGTGTCTCCTTGTCGAAGAGGTCCCTGAACAGAACCCCAGCCTACGAGGCTCCTGGTGACGTGAGAAGTTTGAGCTCTTCCCATCTCCTGTGAGAGCGCTTGAACTCCAATTTCCTGAGAGACATGCTGTACTTCTGCTAGTACTGTGTTCAGAATTTCAATGATTTTGGCCTTGCTGTGAGTGCGGAGATTTCTCATATCACCACTCAGTGAGTGTCTTAGGCTATATCCACTACATGAACAGACTGCTATGGGACTGGTGTCAAGTAAGGGACAGTGATGGATAAAGAGGAGGGCAAGTTTACATGTTTGCTTTTACTGCAGGATGAGATTGAACTATCATGGGCAAACACTGATCTGATAATTATTCCCCTTGCAGAGTTAACATCCAGCTGTCAGTATTTCCTTGAAATGTATTGTGATGAATTATGTAATGTATTGTGATGTATTATGTAATGTATTGTGATGTATTATGTAATATCTTGTGATGTATTGTGTAATGTATTGTAGTGTATTATGTAATGTATTGTGATGTATTTTGATGTATTATGTAATGTATTGTGATGTATTATGTAATGTATTGTGATGTATTGTGATGTATTATGTAATGTATTGTGATGTATTATGTAATGTATTGTGATGTATTGTGATGTATTATGTAATGTATTGTGATGTATTGTGTAATGTATTGTGATGTATTATGTAATGTATTGTGATGTATTATGTAATGTATTGTGATGTATTATGTAATGTATTGTGATGTATTGTGATGTATTATGTAATGTATTGTGATGTATTATGTAATGTATTGTGATGTATTATGTAATGTATTGTGATGTAATGTGATGTATTATGTAATGTATTGTGATGTATTATGTAATGTATTGTGATGTATTGTGATGTATTATGTAATGTATTGTGATGTATTGTGTAATGTATTGTGATGTATTATGCAATGTATTGTGATGTATTATGTAATGTATTGTGATGTATTGTGTAATGTATTGTATTGTGTTATGTAATGTATTGTGATGTATTGTGATGTATTATGTAATGTATTGTGATGTATTGTGATGTATTGTGATGTATTATGTAATGTATTGTGATATATTGTGATGTATTGTGATGTATTATGTAATGTATTGTGATGTATTATGTAATGTATTGTGATGTATTATGTAATATCTTGTGATGTATTGTGTAATGTATTGTAGTGTATTATGTAATGTATTGTGATGTATTTTGATGTATTATGTAATGTATTGTGATGTATTATGTAATGTATTGTGATGTATTGTGATGTATTATGTAATGTATTGTGATGTATTATGTAATGTATTGTGATGTATTGTGATGTATTATGTAATGTATTGTGATGTATTATGTAATGTATTGTGATGTATTATGTAATGTATTGTGATGTATTATGTAATGTATTGTGATGTATTGTGATGTATTATGTAATGTATTGTGATGTATTATGTAATGTATTGTGATGTATTATGTAATGTATTGTGATGTATTGTGATGTATTATGTAATGTATTGTGATGTATTATGTAATGTATTGTGATGAATTGTGATGTATTATGTAATGTATTGTGATGTATTGTGTAATGTATTGTGATGTATTATGTAATGTATTGTGATGTATTGTGTAATGTATTGTAGTGTATTATGTAATGTATTGTGATGTATTGTGATGTATTATGTAATGTATTGTGATGTATTGTGATGTATTATATAATGTATTGTGATGTATTGTGTAATGTATTGTGATGTATTATGTAATGTATTGTGATGTATTATGTAATGTATTGTGATGTATTATGTAATGTATTGTGATGTATTGTGTAATGTATTGTGATGTATTATGTAATGTATTGTGATGTATTATGTAATGTATTGTGATGTATTGTGATGTATTGTGATGTATTATGTAATGTATTGTGATGTATTATGTAATGTATTGTGATGTATTATGTAATATCTTGTGATGTATTGTGTAATGTATTGTAGTGTATTATGTAATGTATTGTGATGTATTTTGATGTATTATGTAATGTATTGTGATGTATTATGTAATGTATTGTGATGTATTGTGATGTATTATGTAATGTATTGTGATGTATTATGTAATGTATTGTGATGTATTGTGATGTATTATGTAATGTATTGTGATGTATTGTGTAATGTATTGTGATGTATTATGTAATGTATTGTGATGTATTGTGATGTATTATGTAATGTATTGTGATGTATTGTAATGTATTGTGATGTATTGTGTAATGTATTGTGATGTATTATGTAATGTATTGTGGTGTATTATGTAATGTATTGTGATTTATTATGTAATGTTTTGTGGTGTATTGTGATGTATTATGTAATGTATTGTGATGTATTGTGATGTATTATGTAATGTATTGTGATGTATTGTGATGTATTAAGTTGCACCCCTTCTGAAAAAACCTACACTCGATCCCTCCGATGTCAACAACTACAGACCAGTATCCCTTCTTTCTTTTCTCTCCAAAACTCTTGAACGTGCCGTCCTTGGCCAGCTCTCCCGCTATCTCTCTCAGAATGACCTTCTTGATCCAAATCAGTCAGGTTTCAAGACTAGTCATTCAACTGAGACTGCTCTTCTCTGTATCACGGAGGCGCTCCGCACTGCTAAAGCTAACTCTCTCTCCTCTGCTCTCATCCTTCTAGACCTATCGGCTGCCTTCGATACTGTGAACCATCAGATCCTCCTCTCCACCCTCTCCGAGTTGGGCATCTCCGGCGCGGCCCACGCTTGGATTGCGTCCTACCTGACAGGTCGCTCCTACCAGGTGGCGTGGCGAGAATCTGTCTCCTCGCCACGCGCTCTCACCACTGGTGTCTCCCAGGGCTCTGTTCTAGGCCCTCTCCTATTCTCGCTATACACCAAGTCACTTGGCTCTGTCATAACCTCACATGGTCTCTCCTATCATTGCTATGCAGACGACACACAATTAATCTTCTCCTTTCCCCTTCTGATGACCAGGTGGCGAATCGCATCTCTGCATGTCTGGCAGACATATCAGTGTGGATGACGGATCACCACCTCAAGCTGAACCTCGGCAAGACGGAGCTGCTCTTCCTCCCGGGGAAGGACTGCCCGTTCCATGATCTCGCCATCACGGTTGACAACTCCATTGTGTCCTCCTCCCAGAGCGCTAAGAACCTTGGCGTGATCCTGGACAACACCCTGTCGTTCTCAACTAACATCAAGGCGGTGGCCCGTTCCTGTAGGTTCATGCTCTACAACATCCGCAGAGTACGACCCTGCCTCACACAGGAAGCGGCGCAGGTCCTAATCCAGGCACTTGTCATCTCCCGTCTGGATTACTGCAACTCGCTGTTGGCTGGGCTCCCTGCCTGTGCCATTAAACCCCTACAACTCATCCAGAACGCCGCAGCCCGTCTGGTGTTCAACCTTCCCAAGTTCTCTCACGTCACCCCGCTCCTCCGCTCTCTCCACTGGCTTCCAGTTGAAGCTCGCATCCGCTACAAGACCATGGTGCTTGCCTACGGAGCTGTGAGGGGAACGGCACCGCAGTACCTCCAGGCTCTGATCACCCAAACAAGGGCACTGCGTTCATCCACCTCTGGCCTGCTCGCCTCCCTACCACTGAGGAAGTACAGTTCCCGCTCAGCCCAGTCAAAACTGTTCGCTGCTCTGGCCCCCCAATGGTGGAACAAACTCCCTCACGACGCCAGGACAGCGGAGTCAATCACCACCTTCCGGAGACACCTGAAACCCCACCTCTTTAAGGAATACCTAGGATAGGATAAAGTAATCCTTCTCACCCCCCCCCTTAAATGATTTAGATGCACTATTGTAAAGTGGCTGTTCCACTGGATGTCATAAGGTGAATTCACCAATTTGTAAGTCGCTCTGGATAAGAGCGTCTGCCAAATGACTTAAATGTAAATGTAAATGTATTGTGATGTATCATGTAATGTATTGTGAAGTATTGTGATGTATCATGTAATGTATTGTGATGTATCATGTAATGTATTGTGATGTATTATGTAATGTATTGTGATGTATTGTGATGTATTATGTAATGTATTGTGGTGTATTGTGATGTATTATGTAATGTATTGTGATGTATTGTGATGTATTATGTAATGTATTGTGATGTATTGTGATGTATCATGTAATGTATTGTGACGTATCATGTAATGTGATGTATTATGTAATGCATTGTGATGTATTATGTGATGTATTGTGATGTATTGTGATGTATCATGTAATGTATTGTGAAGTATTGTGATGTATCATGTAATGTATTGTGTTGTATCATGTAATGTATTGTGATGTATTGTGATGTATTATGTAATGTATTGTGATGTATTATGTGATGTATTGTGATGTATTGTGATGTATCATGTAATGTATTGTGAAGTATTGTGATGTATCATGTAATGTATTGTGATGTATTATGTAATGTATTGTGATGTATTGTGATGTATTATGTAATGTATTGTGATGTATTGTGATGTATTATGTAATGTATTGTGATGTATTATGTAATGTATTGTGATGTATTGTGATGTATCATGTAATGTATTTTGATGTATTGTGATGTATTATGTAATGTATTGTGATGTATTGTGATGTATTATGTAATGTCTTGTGATGTATTATGTAATGTCTGTGATGTATTGTGATGTATCATGTAATGTATTGTGATGCTTTTTGTAATATAGTGTGATCAAGTACAGTGCATTTGCAAAGTATTCAGACCCCTTGAATTTTTCCTCGTTTTGGTATGTTACAGCCTTATTCTAAAATGTATAAAATATTATTTTTTCTCATCAATCTAAACACAATACCCCATAATGACAAAGCAAAAACTGTTTTTATAATTTTTTATACCATTTTTGCAAATGGATTAAAAATAATAACAAAAATACCTTATTTATATAAGTATTCAGACCCTTTGTGATGAGTCTTGAAATTGAGCTCAGGTGCATCCTGTTTCCATTGATCACTCTTGAGATGTTTCTACAACTTGATTGGAGTACACCTGTGGTAAATCCAATTGATTGGACATGATTTGGGAAGGCACACACCTGTCTACATAAGGTCCTACAGTTGACAGTGCATGTCAGAGAAAAAACCAAGCCATGAGGTCGAAGGAATTGTCCATAGAGATCTGAGACAGGAAACATTTCTAAAAAACAGTTTTGCTTTGTCATTATGGGGTATTGTGTGTAGATTGATGAGAGAAACAACAACAGTTCATCCATTTTAGAAGAAGGCTGTAACGTAACAACGTGAAAAAAGTCAAGGGGTCTGAATACTTTCAGAACACATTGAATACCATTAATATATGAAAGTGTAGTTAATCTGTAATATAAAAACGTGGTTACACACTTTCGTCCTCACTGTCCTCTGTGGTATTTGGCAGTAATACCTCCATTACATTCTGTATCTGTGGCACTTCCACATTCGTCATTGAAGTACAGAGCATAGATCCCAGAGGATTGACAGAAGAGGGTTAAGGTAAATGCATAAGCAGCTGACTGAGATTCTTATTACACTTCCTCTATTTTCCAGTTACTTAAAAAGTCAATTAAAAAAGCCATCATCTTTTCATTTTCCAAATGTAATAGGAAAACAAAATGAATTTTACCCTCTGTGTATTTTTTCTGGCATTACGTTCATTTTTTGTTTTTGTTTACTATTTTTCATCTATCTGGCTTATGAGCTGTTTATAGAATTGGACCATTATTTTTCTCTAACTCCCCAAGGTGAGGTTTGATGTCTCTCCATCCTTTTTATTCCCACTTGTCCAACACTCAATGTCATCTAAATGTGTTTTTGCCTTTCTATATTCATGATATCCCATTTTATACTCTTCGACCAATTTCATTGAAATTGCAATGGAGCAAAGTGTGTGGATATTTAGTAGAAAAAAACAAAAGTCTGACTTCACATACTGAACACAAATATAAACGTACCATGCAACAATTTCAAAGATTTTACTGAGTTACAGTTCATATAAGTCATTTGAAATAGATAAATTAGGCCCTAATCTATGGATTTCACATGACTGGGCAGAGGCGCAGCCTGGGGGGGCATAGGATCACCCACTGGGGAGCCAGGGCCAACCAATCAGAATAAGTTTTTCGCCACAAAAACAGATTTATTACAGACAGAAATACTCCTCAGTTTCATCAGCTGTGCGGGTGGCTGGTCTCAAGATGATCCCACAGGTGAAGAATTCCACTCCAGCCATTACAACTAGCCCATCATCCTGTAGCTCCTCCCACCAGCCTGCGCTGCTGCTGGTCTGTGGATGTTTGGATCATGTTGCTGAGGACCTCCTCAACTTTTTGAATAGATTTTTTTGTAGTCATGCTGAGACAAAGGACTCGATTCAATCAGGTCCGCTTTAGCCAACATCCGCATAGCGATTGTTTTCGTAGTGTCAGAGTTTGAACTTTGTTTGAGCTGTCAAATCCACAAGTTTCTCCTGGCATTCAACTTAAAGCGGGCATTGCCGTTGTTGCATAAAGATAAATCCCATGAAGCCTTGTTTACAAGTCCGAACAATCGAATGTGAGATGTAATCTACACCTCCATTAGGATTACACATATCCTCATTATTTTGTTTAGTGATTTTCAATTTGAGTGTAAACCTTTCTATGTAGCCTACACTTTCTCATTTTGAACTTCTAAGCGAGTGGGGCGGATGCGACTTTGTGACAATGATCACAAGAGCCGCTGCTCAACGATTTGAGGATCCAACCTCGAACTCCATGATCGAATTCACTGACAACACGACAGTAGTACCCTGATCACTAAAACTGACGAAACAGCCAACAAGGAGGAGGTAGGCACTTCTGACGGTGTAATTCCAGGTAAACAACCTCTCCCTCAATGTCAACAAGATGATGGAGCTGATTGTGGTCTTCAGGAGGAACCAGGCAGGGTATGCCCCCATCCTCATCCACGGGGCGCTGTGGAGACAAAAAACATCAAGTTCTTTGGCATACACATCTCAGAGGAGCTGAAATGGTCAAAATACATGGACACCGTGGTGAAGAAGGCACGACAGCAACTCTTTAACATCAGAAGGCTGAAGAAATTCAGCCTGTCCCCGAGGGCCCTTAGTGTTCTATTCGAGCACCATCGAGAGCATACTGTCGGGCTGCATCACAGCCTCTTCTCCCCACATCCATCACTCAGACGCAAACAGTACTGGAGCATAATGGCTAAAGCTAACAGACTGGCCAATAGCTTCTACCATCAGGTTGCTGAATAGCCACCACAAGTCAGGAACTTGCTCCCCCTGTCCCCCTCCTGCACACACCTCCATATAAAAACACAGCAAATTTGAGGGATTTGAAGTTGAGAGATTGATATATACGTAAAAATACAGTTGACGCTGGAAGTTTACATACACCTCAGCCAAATACATCTAAACTCAGTTGTTCACAATCCCTGACATTTAATCCTACAAAAAATTCCCTGTTTTAGGTCATTTAAGATCACCACTTTATTTTAAGAATGTGAAATATCAGAATAATAGTAGAGAGAATTATTTATTTCAGCTTTTATTTCTTTCATCACATTCCCCGTGGGTCAGAAGTTTACATAGACTCAATTAGTAATTGGTAGCATTGCCTTTAAATGGTTTAACTTGGGTCAAATGTTTTGGGTAGCCTTCCACAGGCTTCCCACAATAAGGTGGGTGAATTTTGGCCCATTCCTCCTGACAGAGCTTTGCTTTTTCAGTTCTGCCCGTACAATTTCTATGGGATTGAGGTCAGGGCTTTGTGATGGCCACTCCAATACCTTGACTTTGTTGACGTTAAGCCATTTTGCCACAACTTTGGAAGTATGCTTGGGGTCATTGTCCATTTGGAAGACCCATTTGCGGCCAAGCTTTAACTTCCTGACTGAGACTGTCTTGTTGCTTCAATATTCCCACATAATTTTTCTGCCTCATGATGCCATCTATTTCGTGAAGTGCACCAGTCCCTCCTGCAGCAAAGCACCCCCACAACATGATGCCGCCACCCCCATGCTTCACGGTTGGGATGGTGTTCTTCGGCTTGCAAGCCTCCCCCTTTTTCCTCCAAACATAACAATGGTCATTATGGCCAAACAGATCTATTTTTGTTTCATCAGACCAGAGGACATTTCTCCAAATAGTACGATCTTTGTCCCCATGTGCAGTTGCAAACCATAGTCCGGCTTTTTTTATGGCGGTTTTGTTGCAGTGGCTTCTTCAATGCTGAGCGGCCTTTCAGGTTATGTCATTTTACTGTGGATATGGATACTTTATTACCTGTTTCCCCCAGCATCTTCACAAGGTTATTTGCTGTTGTTCTGGGATTGATTTGCACTTTTCACACCAAAGTATGTTCATCTCTAGGAGACAGAACGTGTCTCCTTCCTGAGCTGTATGACGGCTGCGTGGTCCCATGGTGTTTATTTTTGCGTGCAATTGTTTGTACAGATGAACGTGGTACCTTCAGGCATTTGGAAATTGCTCTCAAGGATGAACCAGACTTGTAAAAATGGAGACAGAAATACCTTATTTACATACATTTTCAGACCCTTTACTATGAGATTAGAAATTGAGCTCAGGTGCATCCTGTTTCCATTGATCATCCTTGAGAGGTTTCTACCACTTGATTGGACATGATTTGTAAAGGCACACACCTGTCTATATAAGTTCCCACGGTTGGCAATGTATGTCGGAGCAAAAACCAAGCAATGAGTTGAAGGAGTTGTCCGTATAGCTCCAAAACAGGATTTGGTCGAGGCACAGATCTGAGGAAGGGTACCAAAACATTTCTGCAGCATTGAAGGTCCCAAATAACACAGTGGCCTCCATCATTCCTAAATGGAAGAAATTTGGAACTACCAAGACTCTTCCTAGAGCTGGCTGCCTAGCCAAAATGAGCAGTCAGGGGAAAAGGGCTTTGGTCAGGGAAGTGACCAAGAACCCGATGGTCACTCTTACAGAGCTCTAGAGTTCGTCTTTGGAGATGGGAGAATCTTCCAGAAGTACAACCATCTCTGCAGCACTCCACCAATTGGGAGTTTACCTAAAAGGAACCTAAAGACTCTCAGACCATGAGAAACAAGATTGTCTGGTCTGATGAAACCAAGATTTAACTCTCTGGTCTGAATGCCAAGCGTCACGTCTGGAGGAAACCTGGCACCATCCCTATGGTGAAGCATGGTGGTGACAGCATCATGCTGTGGGGATGTTATTCAGCAGCAGGGGCTTGGAGACTAGTCAGGATCGAGGCAAAGCTGAACGGTGCAAAGTACAGGAAGATCCTTGATGAAAACTTGCTCCAGAGCGCTCAGGTCTTCAGACTGGGGTGAAGGATCAACTTCCAACCGGACAATGACCCTAAGCATACAGCCAAGACTACGCAGGAGTGGCTTCGGGACAAGTCTCTGAATGTCCTCGAGTGGCCCAGCCAGAGCCCGGACTTGAACCTGATCAAACATCTCTGGAGACACCTGAAAATAGCTGTGCAGCGACTCTCTCCATCCAACCTGACAGAGATTAAAAGGATCTGCAGAGAAGAATGGGAGAAACTCCCCAAATACATGTATTCCAAGCTTGTTGTGTCATACCCAAGAAGAATCGATGCTATAATTGCTGCCAATGGTGCTTCAACAGGGTACTGAGTAAAGGTCCTGAATACTTCTGTAAATATATATTATTATTATTTATTTTTGTATAAATTTGCAAATGTTTTAGCTTTGTCATTATGGGTGTTCGGATTGACGAGGGGGAAAAAACTATGTAATCAATTTTAGAATAAGGCTGTAACGTAACAAAATGTGAAAAGTTAAGGGTTCTGAATACTTTCCGAAGGCACTGTATATATGTGTAGATAGAGAGAGAGAGAAATAGAGAGAAAGAGAAAGCGGGAGGGTGAGAAAGAGAGAGAGGGGGGAGCTTTAGGTAAGTGATACATTCATTTGGAGATGATATTCAGCCATTGGGCAATAAACTCCAAAGCACCTCTACAACTCCAGAGCATCCCTACAACTCCAGAGCACCCCTATAACTCCAGAGCACATCTACAACTCCAGAGCACCCCTACAACTCTAGAGCACATCTACAACTCCAGAGCACCCCTACAACTCCAGAGCACCCCTACAACTCCAGAGCACATCTACAACTCCAGAGCACCCCTACAACTCCAGAGCACATCTACAACTCCAGAGCACATCTACAACTCCAGAGCACCCCTATAACTTCAGAGCACCCCTACAACTCCAGAGCACATCTACAACTCCAGAGCACCCCTACAACTCCAGAGCACCCCTACAACTCCAGAGCACCCCTATAATTCCAGAGCACATCTACAACTCCAGTGCACCCATACAACTCCAGAGCACATCTACAACTCCAGAGCACATCTACAACTCCAGAGCACCCCTACAACTCCAGAGCACCCCTATAATTTCAGAGCACATCTACAACTCCAGAGCACCCCTGCAACTCCAGAGCACATCTACAACTCCAGAGCACCCCTACAACTCCAGAGCACCCCTACAACTCCAGAGCACCTCTACAACTCCAGAGCACCCTATAATTCCAAAGCACATCTACAACTCCAGAGCACCCCTACAACTCCAGAGCACATCTACAACTTCAGAGCACCCCTACAACTCCAGAGCACTCCTACAACTCCAGAGCACATCTACAACTCCAGAGCACCCCTACAACTCCAGAGCACCCCTACAACTCCAGAGCACATCTTCAACTCCATACTGTGTGAGGTAAAGTGAATGATCGGGACTCTCTCCTTGCCTCATAGGGGAGAAAGCAAGGCCTTGGGGATTCCTCAATCAATATTTAATGTTGTATTTCAGCATTTCACTCAAGGCAGGCCTTTTTCTTTATTGCGAAGCGATAACTGCTTTTATTACCATTTTGAAAAGTGTTCCAATATTATCTGCGTTAAAGCATGTCCCCTGTCTCGCAGATTACTTAGGCAAGAGGAGACTAAGGCTGTGTTTAAAAAGGCATCCCGATTCTTGATCATTTTTCCACTAATTGGTCTATGACCAATCACATCAGATCTTTTCACATCAGCTCTTTTTCAGTGCTTATCTGATTAGTCAAAAGACCATTTATCATGAAAAAAAAAGATCAGATTTGGGCTGCCTGTCTAAACGCAGCCATACAGAAACTTTTGGAGGTTGTAGAATTATTTACACTGCAGCACTCAGTTCTAAAGGTAGGTATTGTGTGTGTGTGTGTGTGTGTGTGTGTGTGTGTGTGTGTGTGTGTGTGTGTGTGTGTGTGTGTGTGTGTGTGTGTGTGTGTGTGTGGGGGGCTATATTTTATTCTACCGTACCTTGTTAATGACCTAATTCAATTAGAGTACAGCAGGAAGTGGAGAAAAGCACAATGTGTGTTGCTTATCAATGGCTGTGGAGGGGTTGGTGTTCCTGTTCTTTGTGTGACTGCTTCCACCTTTTCATCCAGACGTGGTACAGTAGTTTCCCTCTCTTAGGTTATGCCAGATGTAATGGATTTTTTTAAATGGCCATGTTTACGGTTGTTTTGATAGTTACCATTCACCATTTTGTCTTTTTGTTGTTGTTTTATATCCTCAAATTCAGCTATGAAATGTGCTATTGAATATACTACAGTATGGCTGGACTGTCATTCGACAATTTACCAATTTCACACAAACAATCCTTTAACCTGTAGACAATTAACTCGCAGGACAAGAACCGATTCCCGAAAACTGAGTCAAACACTTAGACATGAGTGATGACACTCACAGTTTATGCTCCAACATAAGCAAAACCACAAACCAGTTTTGAGGACTTGACAGAACACGTGCTCCCCACTGTGTTGTGTAATTCTGCCCATGCACATATTGCACCTGAGCAGCCCCACCTCCTTGCAAGGGTCACAAGACAGAAGTATATGTATTATATTTATAAATATAAACTGGATAGTTCGAGCTATGAATACTGATTGGCTGACAGTCGTGGTATATCAGACGCTAAACCACTGGAATGACAAAACATGTATTTTTACTGCTCTAATTATATTGGTGACCAGTTTATAATAGCAATAAGGCACCTCGGGGGTTTGTGGTGTGGTGTATATGGCCAATATACCACTGCTAAGGGCTGTGTCCAGGCACTTAGCCGTGGTATATTGACCACGTAACACACCTCCTCATGCCTTATTGTTTAAATAGGCTTTGCTTACGGCTTTGCTAGTCATGAGGCCTTTATTCCAGTTGCTTATGGTCTGAGGCATGTGATGTTTGCAAGTTTTAATGTCACATCCACAAGTACAGTGAAATGCCCATAATAGTGTCAGTTGTATCTGTATAACGGATTCATTAACTAATCAATCACACAACTTCTATTAGATCAATCACACAACTGACAATATTGTAATCTGAAATGCAACAATTACTATGTGAAACAAGACTAAGATCAACTGTATATCAACTTGAATACCACACTCTCTCTGCCAAGGAAGACAGTTGTCCCACCCAGAAACGCTTTCATTGAATTGAATTTAGATTGAATTGGGCTTTCAGTCCGTAGAAATAGAATAATTATATATCTATGCCTCAGACTTTACACAGGCTGCATCAGGTGTCTGTCTTCCTGTCTTTGTTCTGTGAGCTCAGTTTCATTGCTGGCGTAAGCCTGCTGCTGTTGTATGTTTAACTAGCAGTTCTGTCACTCAGGATGTGGAGTCAGACAAGCAGCCTGACTCTCTGGTTGATTTGACACTGGCTCCCAAAGCCAATTACTCAACACATCCCTAACTCGTCATCTATCAACCGACCCAGCTGATTTAAACCGTTTGTATAATTTCAGCCAGTAGTTTTAAAAGTGGTGCTCAAGAGCCAACTTTTTTTTTTGTGTACTACGTCATCCAAATGTGTAACACTTGTCATCCATTTACCTACCATGTGTCATCCAATTGCCTACCATGTGTCATCCAATTGTGTTCTACGTCATCCATTTACCTACCATGTGTCATCCAATTGCCTACCATGTGTCATCCAATTGTGTACTAAGTCGTCCATTTTGTATGATATATTACGTCCTGCAATTCTTAATATATGTTATTATATGCTGCTAATGTCTAGTTGATTAACCTACATGTCACATTGGTTTTGCAAACACGATTTGCATATGGTCAGATAAGCCTATTTTGCCAAATCGCAGCCAAATAGGTTCTGTTTGCTTCTAGGCATAAGCGAATGTCTGTGCTTGCATACTCCCAAAAAGGCTTTCGCTTGCAAAACAAGAAAAAAAGGTAGTATTGCTGTTGTTTGTCCCTCTTGAGACACCATAGCAACAACACAGCCAGTACACTTCCTCTCTAAGAGAAAACCAAGAAATCTGCAATTAATTTTGACGTTTTTGCCAAGGAGGTCTTAGTCGCAAATGTTACATCAAAATTTGACATCCAGCTAAGATGTTTGTTTCAGTATTTCTCAAGTGAAAAAAGCTGCATGAAAACTAGTCGTCTCTCGTTGAATGACAAACAAACACTTAATTGAAGAATCCTGTCCGTAGTTCCCGCTGTTACTGGGAGTAGTACTGTTGACCAATCACAGATGAAGGTGAGTAGACTTCGGTCATCGAACTTTGACTTGCCTTAAGAAAAACATGTGGTGTGTGCAAACAGCTGAAAAAAACCCCAGCCTAACACATAAACTAACAAAAAAGTCACAAAATGTGGTCATAATACTGTATATGCAAAAACTATTTTGACTGGGAAGCCAAAGGCTTTATAACCTCCCTTGTCTGTCAGACACAGGTTTGGCCCTGCATGCCTTTATCTCACCTCATTTGCACACACTGTATATAGACTTTTTCTACTATAATATTGACTGTATGTTTGTTTATTACATGTGTAACTCTGTGTTGTTGTTTGTGTCGAACTGCTTTGCTTTATCTTGGCCAGGTCGCAATTGTAAATGAGAACTTGTTCTCAACTAGCCTACCTGGTTAAATAAAGGTGAAATGAAAAGATAGAAATACATACCTGATCGGTAATCCGGCCATGGGTAAACTACCCTTCCTTCCTACTCTCCTCACTCACACCTTCCCATAAAGGCCATGGGTAAACTACCCTTCCTTCCTACTCTCCTCACTCACACCTTCCCATAAAGGCCATGGGTAAACTACCCTTCCTTCCTACTCTCCTCACTCACACCTTCCCATAAAGGCCATGGGTAAACTACCCTTCCTTCCTACTCTCCTCACTCACACCTTCCCATAAAGGCCATGGGTAAACTACCCTTCCTTCCTACTCTCCTCACTCACACCTTCCCATAAAGGCCATGGGTAAACTACCCTTCCTTCCTACTCTCCTCACTCACACCTTCCCATAAAGGCCATGGGTAAACTACCCTTCCTTCCTACTCTCCTCACTCACACCTTCCCATAAAGGCCATGGGTAAACTACCCTTCCTTCCTACTCTCCTCACTCACACCTTCCCATAAAGGCCATGGGTAAACTACCCTTCCTTCCTACTCTCCTCACTCACACCTTCCCATAAAGGCCATGGGTAAACTCCTTCCCCTTCCTTCCTACCCTTCCTTCTCCTCACTCATACCTTCCCATAAAGGCCATGGGTAAACTACCCTTCCTTCCTACTCTCCTCACTCACACCTTCCCATAAAGGCCATGGGTAAACTACCCTTCCTTCCTACTCTCCTCACTCACACCTTCCCATAAAGGCCATGGGTAAACTACCCTTCCTTCCTACTCTCCTCACTCACACCTTCCCATAAAGGCCATGGGTAAACTACCCTTCCTTCCTACTCTCCTCACTCACACCTTCCCATAAAGGCCATGGGTAAACTACCCTTCCTTCCTACTCTCCTCACTCACACCTTCCCATAAAGGCCATGGGTAAACTACCCTTCCTTCCTACTCTCCTCACTCACACCTTCCCATAAAGGCCATGGGTAAACTACCCTTCCTTCCTACTCTCCTCACTCACACCTTCCCATAAAGGCCATGGGTAAACTACCCTTCCTTCCTACTCTCCTCACTCATACCTTCCCATAAACCCACAATGGGCTACTAATGGTTAGCAATAAACAATATCATAGCCTACACTGCAAACAAATCAAGTCAAAAAAATCAAGTATGTTATTTAATGGAATTACTTGAAACTTCTAAGAACCTGTTTCTTCTTCTCTCTTGCATAAAATACAGGAAGATTGGTTGGATGGTGTGATTCACTGAGAATAAAATGCAACCAGCCATTACCAAGACCAGTTATAGATAGGCTCTAGCTCCTGATAAAGTCCCTCTGTACTTTGTACATCTGATTTTGACATCCAATGGGTCTGTTTATGAGAAATATATGCCTATTGATCTTACAAATCTCTTATGTGGTATTTTCAAACAGTGAGGTATGATGAGAATGAGAGTAGTAGGCCAGTATATTATATCTTTTTTTATGACATTACAGCAGTACAGTGAAAAGTAATCTGAAACTCCTAAACAAACATCATATCCATATGAAAGTACTCTGATCCATGCCCCTCCCTCGCGGTGACATCAGCAGGGTCCTGCTCTCTCTTCCCATCGCCAAAGACTCACAAAGGACTACAACTGGATAGTCGGGAACTCGCAAAACTACGCCCGTTTGATGCATTTATTCCAAAGGATTTATTTAAGGGACTTTTACTAGGTGAGCTGAGATTTTAAAGTTCTTATTCCCACGTTTTCAAATGTTAAACTTATGCTCTCATCCAAACAGAAGTGCTCGCGTCGACAAAAACAGTTTGCATGATGTAGTTGCGTTCTCATAGTTTAGGAACCTCATTAGCTCATTTATGAATAAGTAAAAAAAAAAAATCGGAATGGAGACCGTAGTTGTGATGTTATTTTAATAGAAACTATTGTAATTTTAATGGTTGGATATTTTTACGAGCCGAAGGGGCAGTGCAGCCACTTAGCTGACCAAAGGTGGGTGGATTTTTCTGTCTTTGCGGTGCTAATTTGTAGTTCTTACCTACATTGTTTCTTCTTACCACGTCATGCACCCTATAAATCACTATATCCCTCTGCCTCCACACAAGTTTTGCTGCCAATTATAAAAACTGTTTTGCCTTGAGTAATAGCAGTCATAAATTGTCGAAATTGTCTCCACTCTCCATCACCTATTGAACACAACAATTTAAAACGTTTTAAGAGTGGTGCATATAGCAACATTGATGTAATGCAGTGACAGTCGGTGCCGATCAAGATTAGGGAGGACGATAATTTTTTAATGATCATTATTTCTATCACAATATATTGGTTGACTGATTCAAATTCCATTCACCCAGCTCAAGGCTACTCGAATATGCTATATACCCATCATGAGCTTACTACAACCTAGCCTACAACTGAAAGTTTATAATTTAGGTGAACAGGTCTATAGATAAATTGGAGTAATCAAGGTGACACATTCCATAATGCCTTGTATACTCTTGCCTGTATCGAGCTGATCTTGTCTGTAAACATTAGTCCAAACAGTTAAAATGAGTTTCTATTGGGCAAATTAATATAGGCCCCTCCCCGTTTCATTCCGTTTTCTTCCGTTTAAGAAACATTTTCGGCGGGAATGAATACACCCATAATCACCTGCGTGCGCACACAGTTCTTTCGTAGCCGCCACATTCAGCAGTATCACTTTGCTCTATGTAAACTCAGCAAAAAAAATAACATCCTCTCACTGTGTTTATTTTCAGCAAACTTAACATGTGTACATATTTGTGTGAGCATAGCAAGATTCAACAAATGAGACATAAACTGAACAAGTTCCACAGACATGTGACTAACAGAAATTGAATAATGTGTCCCTGAACAAAGGGGGGTCAGAATCAAAAGTAACAGTCATTATCTGGTGTGGCCACCAGCTGCATTAAATACTGCAGTGCATCTCCTCCACATGGACTGCACCAGATTTGCCAGTTCTTGCTGTGAGATGTTACCCCACTCTTCCACCAAGTCACCTGCAAGTTCCAGGACATTTCTGGGGGGAATGGCCCTAGCCCTCACCCTCCGCTACCAACAGGTCCCAGACGTGCTCAATGGGATTGAGATCCGGGCTCTTCGCTGGCCATGGCAGAACACTGACATTCCTGTCCTGCAGGAAATCACGTACAGAAAGAGCAGTATGGCTGGTGGCTTTGTCATGCTGGAGGGTCATGTCAGGATGAGCCTACAGGAAGGGTACTACATGAGGGAGGACGATGTCTTCCCTGTAATGCACAGCGTTGAGATTGCCTGCAATGACAACAAGCTCAGTCCGATGATGCTGTGACACACTGCCCCAGACCATGATGGACCCTCAACCTTCAAAACGATCCCATTCCAGAGTACAGACCTCATAATCGTGGTATACAGTCTGATCTACCACAGCTGTCATCCAATTACATTCAGGGCTCGAACCAACCAGTTTATAATTCCTTCTTGCATCTACTCTCCTCCTCTCACATTTTCCTTTCGCTTGTGGACTTCAGTGCATAACACAACAGCTGTCTTTGACCAGGTGCAAAAACCTCTTCAAGCCAAACCTTCATACCTTAATTAACCGCTAACCACTACACAGCCTACATCATTGCCACTAGGTCCTGGACCATACTAGTATCACAATATCACGATTAACAAAATACAAAGCGAATTTGACTTTTTTAGGAAACTAGCCCTAATGAGAAAAAAAGAAACAACAAACATAATTAAATTGTCATCCAGAGTCACATTTATTTCCCAAGCTATAGAACAAGGTACTTTACATTTTGCAGGTTTTTTTGAAGGACCATAGAGTTTGGTCTGCTTCATGTTTGACGTTTTGCCATGGAACAAATATTGCAATACTGGGATCTTTTGGTATCAAGTTGTAACCATATTAACGTTATAGTCAGCAAACTAGAACTAATGCGTTAGTAAACCCACGATCCAATAGCACTCCTCTATGTCTGAGTCGGGTTGTTGATTAGGCTAGAGTAGCTGCGTTAGTAAACCCATGATCCAATAGCATTCCTCTATGTCTGAGTCGGGTTGGTGAGTAGGCTAGAGTAGCTGCATTAGTAAACCCACGATCAAATAGCACTCCTCTATGTCTGAGTCGGGTTGTTGATTAGGCTAGAGTAGCTGCATTGCCTAAGGGAAGGTAAACTAAGAAGAATAGAAAATACCACACAATAATAGCTCTCTTTCTCTCTGCTGCTTCTCCTTTATTACACTTTATGCACTGCAGTTCTAGCTTGCTGTAGTTTATTTGTTCAGTTCTAGGTTCCTTCTCTGGTCCTTTCATTGGATGGACAACATGTCAGAGGGTGCTGTTGAGGCTACTGTAGAACTTCATTGCAAGAAAATATTTTAATCAGTTATTTGGTGAATATTTTTAGTATAGTTTTATCCAGAAAGGATTACTTTTTTAAATGTTTCACTTTTTTCTTTTCATAAAATTCACTGAGGATAGTCCTTCCTTTCCTCCTCTGAGGAGCTTCCACTGACGCAATCAAGTCTCCCCGCCATTGAAAAGCTGGTCAAACAGCACTGGCTCGCATGCATGATATTTGTTGCCATAGTATCAATCAAACCAACTCACACAACATGTAAAGTTTGAATAGGAGTGAAATTGTGTCATGGATATGGTGCACTTTCTCCTGTTAATTTTAATTTTTCCCCGAACCTCATCCAATATTTCCTCTCAGGTCTCTGCGTTTAATTCTGAAGACTTGCTCGGGGGGGAGGGAGAAGAGCTTCATTGGTCAGAATGTTAATTTATTCATTTCGCGCAGAGTGAAATCTCTTTACTCATCACTCTCCTCATTGACCAAGGCTTTGAGGAAGTGTTCAGTCAATGTGCTTCAAAAAATCTAATCACATCGACACATGCTTTATAATTTATTTACATTTTATTTTACCTTTATTTAACCAGGCAAGTCAGTTAAGAACACATTCTTATTTTCAATGGCGGCCTTATGATGTTGCTTCAATATATCATATTGAATAATATATTCATAATATATTCAATATATCCACATAATTGTCCTGCCTCATGATGCCATCTATTTTGTGAAGTACACCAGTCCCTCCTGTAGCAAGCACCCCAACAACATGATGCTGCCACCCCCATGCTTCACTGTTGGGATGGTGTTGTTTGGCTTGCAAGCCTCCCCCTTTTTCCTCCAAACATAACAATGGTCATTATGGCCAAACGGTTCTATTTTTGTTTCATCAGACCAGAGGACATTTCTCCAAAAAGTACAATCTTTGTTCCCATGTGCAATTGCAAACCGTAGTCTGGCTTTTTTATGGCGGTTTTGGAGCAGTGGCTTCTTCCTTGCTGAGCGGCCTTTCAGGTTATGTCAATATAGGACTTCTTTTACTGTGGATATAGATACTTTTGTACCTGTTTCCTCCAGCATCTTCACAAGGTCCTTTGCTGTTGTTCTGGGATTGATTTGCATGTTTCACACCAAAGTACGTTCATTTCTAGGAGAAGGATGTCATATAGGCACTGCTGTTAGTTCGGGAATATAAAATAACATATTTTCAATGCAAATGGGTCCAACTTCACGTCATGATTTGTGATCCCGGATGCTTAAGAATTTGTATTTTTAGTAATTTTCTGTGATCGGGAATGTTTTTTTTCAGCTGTCAGGACACATCCCTATACAACTCAGCTGCCAGAATGAAATTTGAAACAACTCAGTTGGATAGCTCAGCTGTATGTCAAGTAGTGATTAGAGGTCGACCGACTATGATTTTTCAACGCCGATACCGATTTATTGGAGGACCAAAAAAAGCCGATAACGATTAATCGGCCTATTTACATATTATTATTTTTTTGTAATTTATTTGTAATAATGACAATTACAACAATACTGAATGAACACTTATTTTAACTTAATATAATACATCAATATATATAGATTTAGCCTCAAATAAATAATGAAACATGTTCAATTTGGATTAAATAATGCAAAAAAGTGTTGGAGAAGAACGTAAAAGTGCAATATGTGCTATGTAAGAAAGCTAACGTTTCAGTTCCCTGCTCAGAACATGAGAACATATGAAAGCTGGTGGTTCCTTTTAACATGAGTCTTCAATATTCACAGGTAAGAAGTTTTAGGTTGTAGTTATTATAGGAATTATAGGACTATTTCCCTCTATACCATTTTGTATTTCATTAACCTTTGACTATTGGATGTTCTTATAGACACTTTAGTATTGCCAGTGTAAATAGTATAGCTTCTGTCCCTCTCCTCGCTCCTCCCTGGGCTCAAACCAGCAACACAACCACAACAGAACAAGGTGAACAACTACTAGAAGGCTCAGAGCGAGTGATGTTTGAAACGCTATTAGCGCGCGCTAATTAGCTAGCCATTTCACTTCGGTTACACCAGCCTCATCTCGGGAGTTGATAGGCTTGAAGTCATAAACAGCGCAATGCTTGACGCACAACGAAGAGCTGCTGGCAAAATGCACGAAAGTGCTGTTTGAATGAATGTTTATTCGCCTGCTTCTGCCTACCACCGCTCAGTCAGATACTTAGATACTTGTATGCTCAGTCAGATTATATGCAACACAGGACACGCTAGATAATATCTAGTAATATCATCAACCATGTGTAGTTAACTAGTGATTATGATTGTGTTTTATAAGATAAGTTTAATGCTAGCTAGCAACGTACCTTGGCTTACTGCATTCGCGTAACAGGCAGTCTCATTGTGGAGTGCAACGAGAGAGAGGCAGGTCGTTAATTGCGTTGGACTCGTAAGGTTGCAAGATTGGCAACTGCAACTGTAAAGTTGCAAGATTGGATCCCCCCGTTCGGTATTCTATCTAACGGGTGGCATCCCTAAGTCTAAATATTCATGTTACATTGCACAACCTTCAATGTTATGTCATAATTCCGTAAAAATCTGGCAATTTAGTTTGCAATGAGCCAGGCTGCCCAAACTGTTGCATATACCCTGACTCTGCTTGCAATGAACGCAGGAGAAGTGACACAATTTCATCTGGTTAATATTGCCTGCTAACCTGGAATTATTTTAGTTAAATATGGAGGTTTAAAAATATAAAATATAAACTTCTGTGTATTGATTTTAAGAAAGGCATTGGTGTTAGGTCGTCCAACGATTGTGCTTTTTTCACAAATGCGCTTTTGTTAAATCATCCCCCAGCGTTGCATCGATTATATGCAACGCAGGACACGCTAGAAAAACTAGTGATATCATCAACCATGTGTAGTTATTTTTATTTTTTTACCTTTATTTAACTAGGCAAGTCAGTTAAGAACAAATTCTTATTTTCAATGACGGCCTAGGAACAGTCCGTCATAACAGTTAACTGCCTGTTCAGGGGCAGAACGACAGATTTGTACCTCGGGGGTTTGAATTTTCAACCTTCCGGTTACTAGTCCAACGCTCTAACCACGAGGCTACCCTGCCGCCCCATACAACGAGTGATTATGATCGATTGTTTTTTATAAGATAAGTATAATGCTAGCTAGCAACTTACCTTGGCTTCTACTGCATTCGCGTAACAGGCAGTCTCCTCGTGGAGTGCAACGGGAGGCAGGTGGTTAAAGCGTTAACTGTAAGGTTGCAAGATTGGGTCCCCCGAGGTGACAAGGTGAAAATCTGTCGTTCTGCCCCTGAACAAGGCAGTTAACCCACCATTCCTAGGCTGTCATTGAAAATAAGAATGGGTTCTTAACTGACTTGCCAAGTTAAATAAAGATGAAAAAAAACAAAAAACGGAAAATCGGCACCCAAAAATACAGATTTCCGATTGTTATGAAAACTTGAAATCGGCCCTAATTAATCGGTCATTCCGATTAATCGGTCGACCTCCAGTCTCAACGTCAACAATGAAGAGGCGACTCCGGGATGCTAGCCTTCTAGGCAGAGTTGCGATGAAAAAGCCATATCTCAGACTGGCCAATTAAAGATTAAGATGGGCAAAAGAACACAGACATTGGACAGAGGAACTCCGTACAAAATCAGCCGTTTCCAGCTACAATAGTCATTTATATCATTAACGATGTCTGCACTGCATTTCTGATCAATGTCATGTTATTTTAATGGCACCCAGATGGTTTCAGAATCAATTCAGTCAACTGTCACCCTGTGAAAAAATATGCCCTCTCAGATGAATCTGATTCTGTTCTCTTTCCTTTATCCGATCTGCATTAGAGGGACTCTTGGGAGAATAATAACAATGATCAGCCTTTAAAGTGTGGATAATTAAAATCTGAGTCGCAGCAGCATTTACATTCGGAAAGTATTCAGACCTTTGTCCACATTTTGTTACGTTACAGCCTTCTCCCAAAAATTATTAAGTAAAAAAAAAAACATCAATGTACACACAATGACAAAGCAAAAACATTTTTTCTTGAACTTTTGCAAATTTATTCTAACTTAAAAAACAGATTCCTTATTTACGTAATTATTCAGACACCATTGTCTTTTCCCATCATATGGTCAGTCACCTTCAAGCTTCAAAATCTCTGCAAATGTATTTTGCACAGCTGTTCATTCATCTTTATACAGTGAACAAAATATATAGACGCAGCATGTAAAGTGTTGATTCCATGTTTCATGAGCTGAAATGTAAGCTCCCAGAAATGTTCCATATGCACAAAACGCTTATTTCTCTCATTTTGTGCACACTTCAAATCAAATGTTATCTGTCACATACACATGGTTAGCAGATGTTAATGCGAGTGTAGCGAAATGCTTGTGCTTCTAGTTCCGACAATGCAGTAATAACCAATGAGTAATCTAACCTAACAATTTCACAACAACTACCTTATACACACAAGTGTAAAGGGATGAAGAATATGTACATAAAGATATATGAATGAGTGATGGTACAGAACGGCATAGGCAAGATGCAGTAGATGGTATCGAGTACAGTATATACATATGAGATGAGTAATGTATATTATGTGGCATTGTTTAAAGTGGCTAGTGATACATTTTTTACATCAATTTTTCCATTATTAAAGTGGCTGGAGTTGAGTCAGTATGTTGGCAGCAGCCACTCAATGTTAGTGGTGGCTGTTTAACAGTCTGATGACCTTGAGATAGAAGCTGTTTTTCAGTCTCTCGGTCCCTGCTTTGGTGCACCTGTACTGACCTCGCCTTCTGGGTGAACAGGCAGTGGCTCAGGTGGTTGTTGTCCTTGATGATCTTTATGGCCTTCCTGTGACATCGGGTGGTGTATGTGTCCTGGAAGGGAAGGTAGTTTGCCCCCGGTGATGCATTGTGCAGACCTCACTACACTCTGGAGAGCCTTACAGTTGTGGGCGGAGCAGCTGCCGTACCAGGCGGTGATACAGCCCGACAAGATGCTCTTGATTGTGCATCTGTAAAAGTTTGAGTGCTTTTGGTGACAAACCAAATTTCTTCAGCCTCCTGAGGTTGAAGAGGCGCTGTTGCGCCTTCTTCACCACGCTGTCTGTGGGTGGACCAATTCAGTTTGTCCGTGATGTGTACGCCAAGGAACTTAACTTACTACCCTCTCCACTACTGTCGTGGCCATGCACGCCTCCAACTCAATCATCAAGTTTGCAGATGACACTACAGTGGTAGGCTTGTTTTTTGTTTACATCCACCTGACAGGCGTGACATATCAAGGAGTTGGTTGTACAGCATGATCATTACACAGGTGCACCTTGTGCAGGGGACAATAAAAGGCCACTCTAAAATGTGCAGTTTTTCCCACAACACACAACGCCACAGATATCTCAAGTTTTGAGGGAGCGTGCAATTAGCATGCTGACTGCAGGAATGTCCACCAGAGCTATTGGCAGAGAATTTAATGATAATTTCTTTACTATAAGCCGCCTTCAATGTTGTTTTAGAGAATTTGGCTGTACTTCCAACCGACTTCACAACCGCAAACCACGTGTATGGTTGGCATGTGGGGTTATGGAATGGGCAGGCATAAGCTACGGAAAATGAACACAACTGCATTTTATCTATGGCAATTTTAATGCACAGAAAAACTGTGCCAAGATCCTGTGGCGCATTTAAGGTATCTTTGACCAAAAGATGCATATCTTTATTCCCACACATGTGAAATCCATAGATTAGGGCCTAATTCATTTCAAATTACTGATTTCCTCATATGAACTGTAACTCAGTAAAATCATTGAAATTCTGGCGTTTTAGATTTTTGTTCAGTATAAAATAAATAACTTATCTTGGAGCAACATTAACCCATGTTTTTGCACAAGACAGGGATCTATTTTAATGGATTAAAATGTTTTTCAGTTTGTGGGCCTGAGAAGAGTCTTGTTCTTTTACTTGGACTGAAGTTCATATTGAATAATGCATAGACTTGGTTAGTCCTTGTATGTTTTATTTAGTCACCCGGGGCAGAGCGTCTTCGTGCACTAACGGGTGACATGGAGATCTGTCTTTTTTTAATTTACATTTTTTGACCCCCTTTTTTTCTCCCCAATTTTTCAACGGGGGGCGAAGGTTGAGTCATGCATCTTCCAATCTTCTGTTGAGTCATTGTGCTTCCTAATACCCCGTCCTCTTAAGCCGGAAGCCAGCCCTGCCAATGGTCACTTGTATAATACCAAAGTCTCTGCCTACTTTCTGCTATTTCTCAGGTCACTTGTATAATACGAAGCCTCTGCCAAAGCATAACTAATTTTTCCGTCTTTCAGAGCTCCCTCTTGAGTGACAAATGACTTAAATGGAGTTCATTGTGTGAGTGAATGTGCATGTGATTCTAGATAAGCTGCTCCCACAGTGAGAACGTGCCTCTCCGCACTCTCTCTCTCTCTGCACTCTCCCTGTGGACATTAGTGCTGGTTCCAGCTGGTTATTTACACCATCCTTTACAACAGAGGGCATGCTGGCACAATTGGAATCAGACAGGGCAGCTTTGTTGGCCCCGGGGCACCCTGGGACCCTGTCTGACTCATGGATAATAGTCACTTATTGCCAGGTGTCACTCATACTCGAGGTTTGGTTGGGTCATTCTGTATTGTTCCATTCAGCCTGGGTTGTAAGTGATTGAGTTCTCTAAGTGTTGAACAGTTTTAATCAACAGTGATTTCTTAAGATGGAGGAGGCCGGTCCCCCTAGTAGCTTCTGTTTGATTGTGTCCATGTTTCTAGTGCCCATCTCCACAGGGATGTATTAACTGGATTACCCAGGCAACACTTCTCTCAGCTTTGTTTGTGTAACATTAGCCCATCAGCTCTTGGGGTGTTCCAATTCTGAGTCTTGAATGTACAACCGGTGTTGTTTATGACCTGGAACATGCAGTGTCTTTTAGAAAGGGAGATTAGGAAGTGAAACCAGAGGCTACATTTCCCTTTTGGATTCCAATGTTACCATAGCATTCCTCATACTTCATGGTGAGACTAGCGATGTGATGAGAAGACAATTCTACTTAAATG
Organism: Oncorhynchus masou masou; assembly: GCF_036934945.1. NCBI lineage: Eukaryota > Metazoa > Chordata > Actinopteri > Salmoniformes > Salmonidae > Oncorhynchus > Oncorhynchus masou. The sequence goes on along the minus strand of NC_088221.1, from coordinate 43,394,101 downwards.
TCTGATTTTATAAAGCCTGCATTGACAGTTGGAAGACACCCTATTTTTTTATCGAAAGAATGATTCCCTTTCACTTCATCCCTTGTGCCAATTCACAATGAAATATTTATGTTCAAAGCTTTCAAGTGAATGAAGTGGAGAGGGATAGCCAAAGCTAGTAGCCATTTTCCCCTCTTTTTTTTAGCAAAAAGGGGTTTTCCACAGTCATTTAATAAGGCATAATGCCAGTTTTAGACTCTTTGCAATGTGATACACAACCACAACATAGTTTTAATGCATTTTCAGTTAAAGTGTTGAAAGGAAATTGTATTACCATGTATGATTTGCAAGACAGAAGTTTGCATGCATAGAAATGTCGGGCTATTAGACAAATGTTTACCAACCCATTCAAATATCCTCACTGGCTGTAAACCCATCTTAATACCATGTGAGTCAGATGATGTCACTGAAGAATCTAGAATCTGATGCTGTCATCAGAATCAGTCAATGTACACAGTGAGGCTTCTGTTATGGTTCTCCGTCAACATTGGTCTTTGATTACATTATCTTTGACTGGCCAATAGTCAATAGAGCCACACATAGTGTCATGAAGAGTGTCTCTGTATTATGTTGGAGCTAAATTTGTAGAAAGTTTTATGGTCTCCTAGACCACTGTTTATCTACAGGCTATAAGGACCACAGGGTGGTTATAAAACTCACGACACCGAGGACTCTCGACCGCTGCTGAAATATTCACCTCTGGGATCACATCTATTCTTTAGTGCAGGGATCAAATCAAATGTGTCACGTGCGCCAAATACAACAGGTGTGACCTTACAGTGAAATGCTTACTTACAAGCCCTGAACCAACAATGCAGTTTTAAGAAAAATAAGTGAAAAATAACAAATGGTTAAAGTGCAGCAGTAAAATAACAGTAGCAAGGCTATATGCAGGGTATTACGGTACAGAGTCAATGTGGAGGCTATATACAGGGGGTACCGGTACAGAGTCAATGTGGAGGCTATATACAGGGGTACCGGTACAGAGTCAATGTGTGGGGGCACCATTTAGTCAAGGTAATATGTACATGTAGGTAGAGAAAGTGACTATACATAGATAACCAGAGAGTAGCAGCAGCGTAAATGTGCGGGGAGGGGGCACACAATGCAAATTGTCTGGGTAGCCATTTGATTAGCTGTTCAGGAGTTTTCTGGCTTGGGGGTAGAAGCTGTTAAGAAGCCTTTTGGACCTAGACTTGGCGATCCGGTACTGCTTGCCGTGTGGTAGCAAAGAGAACAGTCTATGACTAGGGTGTCTGGAGTCTTTGACAAGTTTTAGGGCCTTTCTCCGACACCGCTTGGTGTAGAGGTCCTGGATGGCAGGAAGCTTGGCCCCAGTGATGTACTGAGCCATACGCACTACCCTCCATACACACTACCCTCGGCGGCCGAGCAGTTTCCATACCAGGCAGTGATGCAACCAGTCAGGATGCTCTCCATGGTGCAGCTGTAGAACCTTTTGAGGATTGAGGATCCATGCCAAATCTTTCCAGTCGCCTGAGGAATAGGCTTTTTCATGCTCTCTTCACGACTGACTTGGTGTGTTTGGACCATGATAATTTGTTGGTGATGTGGACACCAAGGAACTTGAAGCTCTTAACCTTCTCCCCTACAGATCTGTCAATGAGAATGGGGTGTGCTCGCCCACCTGATATCTCTGTGTCTTTCTCATGCGAATCACGGGGACTCGGGCCTTGTCTGGTGTCTGAAGTAGATCCTTCTCATCCGACTTGTTAAAGAAAAAAATCTTTGTCCAGTACGAGTTGAGTAATCGCTGTCCTGATATCCAGAAGATCTTTTTGGTCATAAGAGATGGTGGCAGAAACATTGTGTAAAAAATAAGTTACAAAAACGTAAAAAAATACACACAATAGCACAATTGGTTAAGTGCACAAAAAACGGCAGCCATCTCTTCCAGTGTCTTTTTTTTCCATCATCATGTTTTTCTTGACTGGGTGGTCGGGGTGCCGGATATTTTTACACTGCAAATTCACCGCAAGAAGCATAAACCGATGTAATATTTGAGTAAAACAATACTTTCAAAACAATTTTGATTATATTTGAGAACATTGTTCTGCGTACGGTGGCGTCTTTCGGATGGGACGTTAAAACGGGTGTCCTGACTCCGTGGTTATTCAAAATCACATGGTGCTAATTGTAAGAGTAGGGGTGATCACCCATGTCAAAACCTTGCGCATTCCATCATGGCAACCTAATCTTCCTAAATGGCATATACTGTATCACTCCTCACCTCTCCACCTGATAGCTAATGTGTGGTGAAAGTTATGGCACAAAAATGGTCACTGTGAATCACCCAGGTGTGTGCTACACATTGATGGTGGATGAGGTGAGTTTCCCCCTACCTCAGTTGGTAGAAAAGTGCTATATAATCCAATCAATTACTGTGCCTTGCAAAACTATTCACCCCCCTCTGCCTTTTTCCTATTTTGTTGTATTACAACCTCTAATTTAAATAGATTTTTATTTGGATTTCATGTAATGGATATGCACTAAATAGTCCAAATTGGTGAAGTGAAATTTAAAAAATTACTTGTTTAAAAAAATTATTAAAAACAGAAAAGTGGTGCGTGCATATGTATTCACCACCTTTGCTATGAAGCCCCTAAATAAGATTTGGTGCAACCGATTACCTCCAGAAGTCACATAATTAGTTAAATGAAGTCCACCTGTGTGCAATCTCACATGATCTCAGTATATATACACCTGTTCTGAAAGGCCCCAGAGTCTGCAACACCACAAAGCAAGGGGCACCACCAAGCAAGCGGCACTATGAAGACCAAGGAGCTCTCCAAACAGGTCAGGAACAAAGTTGTGGAGAAGTACAGATCAAGGTTGAGTTGTAAAAATCAGAAACTTTGAACATCCCACATTAAAAAATGGAAAGAATATGGCACCACAACAAACTTGCAAAGAGAGGGCTGCCCACCAAAGCTCATGGACCAGGCAAAGAGGGCATTGATCAGAAAGGCAACAAAGAGACCAAGATAACCCTTAAGGAGCTGCAAAGCTCCACAGCGGCGATTGGAGTATCTGTCCATTGGACCATTTTAAGTTGTTCACTACACAGAGCTGGGCTTTACGGAAGAGTAGCAAAAAAAAAAAAAAATAAGCAAACATGTTTGTTTGACAAAAGGCATGTTTGGAGACCCAAACATATGGAAGAATATACTCCGGTCAGATGAGAATAAAATTGATGAATCAAGGAAAACACTATGTCTGGAACAAACCCAACACCTCTCATCACCCTGAGAACCCCATCGGCAGGGACCGGGAAACCTGTCAGAATTGAAGGCATGATGGATGGCGCCAAATACAGAGACATTTTTGAGGGAAACCTGTTTGTCTCAGTCTCAAATCTCTGGAAGATAGAGGTTCACCTTCCAGCAGGACAATGACCCTAAACATACTGCTACAACAACACTCGAGTGGTTTAAGGTGAAACATTTTAAATGTCTTGGAATGGCCTAGTCAACGCCCAGACCTCAATCCAATTGAGAATCGGTGGTATGACAAAGATTGCTGCACACCAGCGGAACCCATCCAACTTGAAGGAGCTTGAGCAGTTTTGCCTTGAAGAATGGGCAAAAATACCAGTGGCTATATGTGCCAAGCTTATAGAGACATACCCCAAGAGTCTTGCAGCTGTAATTGCTGCAAAAGGTTTCACTACAAAGTATTGACTTTGGGTGAGTGAATAGTTATGCATGCTAAAGTTTTTTTGTGTGTCTTATTTGTTATGTTTCACAAAATATATTTTGCATCTTCAAAGTAGTAGGCATGTTGTGTAAATCATGTGATACAACCCCCCCCCCCCAAAAAAATAAATAAATAATAATAATAATTTTTAATTCCAGGTTGTAAGGCAACAAAATAGGAAAAATGCCAAGGGGGGTGAATACTTTCGCAAGCCACTGTCCTGTGTGGCTCAGTCGGTAGAGCATGGCGCTTGCAACGCCAAGCGTCGTGGGTTCGATTCCCGCTGGGGCCGCCCATATGCAAAAGTAGTGGCCCCAGCCGACTTGTAAGTCGCTTTGGACAAAAGCGTCTGCTAAATGGGATATATTATTATATTATATTATTACTGTATTCATATTATTATTATTTGTTTACAATCACATATCTCTCTATTATGTGTGCGAATACTTGAACAGCTTTCCTAAATTAAATCCATTGGACGTGATTTCCTGGTGTCTTACACTCTTATGTCCAACTATGAAAATTCAACCGTTTTTTTTCTGCTCACAGTACTTGGGGGGCCAAATAAAACAATGCACAAGCCCAATTCGGCCCACAGGCCACCAGTTGGGGGACCCTGCTTTACTGTATGCTTTCAGTAGATTTGTGGTAGCCAAAGATAATGAAGTTTCAGGAAGACTGGTTACAATGGTTTACAAGTGAGCTTATTATTATTATCAAGTTTATTGCCTTATTCCATAGATTTTTTAAAAACTTCTCAGTATTGGCTTGCAGTTTATTTTTAATTTGCAAGAGCTGAGAACAATGCACAGTCAAGCTGAGTCACAGTTGAAGTCAGGGGATGTTGGGGAGGAGACAGTGAGGCGCATGGGGCATCTGGCTTCCCCTCATCACAAAGGCATTTCCTTCTTGTTGCTGCTCCTCGGGCATGAACATGAACAGCCCTCCTGAGACATAGAGGCAAGAACCTCCTCTGTTCCTATGTTCTAGGGATGGACATTTGAAATTATTTCACTATTCAAACAATATCATAGTATTTTTTTCGGATATCCGGATAGTTGAAATGCATGTTTTAAAGACATGTTTATTTTTTATTTTTTACTTCAATGGGGGCTTGTTTGAGCGACTCAGTAGAGGCGATGCACAAGTTAGACTAACGTGTCACTGCAATAGGTTATCAATAGGTTGTCTATAGGGTATCTATCATCTCATCTGGTATGGTCTGTCTTGACTGCATCAAATCGATGTAAACAATCTTCAACAATAACAAGATAGGTGTGAATAGTGTTTAGGCTACCGGCAATGGTGTAAAGTACTTAAGTAGAAATACTTTTAAAGTACTACTTAAGTAGGTTTTCGGGGTATCTGTACTTTTTTCACAAATTTTACTTCACTACATTCCTGAAAATATTGTACTTTTTACTCCATACATTTTCCCTGACAACAAACAGTACCCTTTACAGTTGGACTGCTTAGCAGGACAGGAAAATGGACAAATTCAAGCACTTATCAAGAGAACACGTGGTCATTCCTACTGCCTCTGGCCTGGCGGACTCACTAAACACAATTGCATCTTTTGTAAATAATGTCTGAGTGTTGGAGCCCAGGGCTATCCATACATTTTACAAAACAAAAAAATGGTAGTCTGCTTTGCTTAATATAGGAAATTTTAAATGTTTTATACTTTTACTTGTATTGTTTAATACTTAAGTAGATTTTAGAAATTACATTTACTTTTGATACTTAAGTATATTTAAAACCTAATACTTTTAGATTATAACTCAAGTAGTATTTTACTGGCTGACTTTCACTTTTACTTGAGTAACTTTCTATTAAGGTATCTCTACTTTGACAGTTGGGTACTTTTTCAACCACTGGCGCACTCATAACTGTTGTTTTATGAACATGTCTAATATCATGGTCTATCCTTGTATGTCACACAGATAATTAAATTTTAAGTGAAGCATTTTCAATGAAATAGGCCTCCATTTTTTAAAATGAATAATCTCGCAAGTAATCAAATACTTACGTCTGTTCAGATATTGGAATAACTGTGCCCATCCCTGCTCTGGACTGTATGCCAAAGAGAATATGAACCCAAATCTCTTAAGATATCAATATCCTTCTTCTTACCACAGGGTGCAAGCTTGTCCTGTGTCTTTGGCCTTGAACACACATTTACGACAATTGTATTGCCAATTTTCAGTGTTCGTCTCTTCCTGTACATGCACACACTGCCCCATAATGTTCTGAGAATGTTCCCCACTCCTCTACCTACAGACAGTTTCCCTTCCTCTTGAGTGGAACACTTTACATTACACAGTGATCTGCAGAACAACAGCAGGAAAGTGGCAATCCAATTTCATGATATTCAAACTAGCGTTTGGAAGTTGTTACTCACCCTCACTCACTTTTACAGGTGTGATGACCAGTGATGTCTGGTAACCTCCTCGGCCAGCTAGCACTGTGCACGGTCATGGTTAGGACATCTACTGTATTTCAAGGCCTACCTTCAAACCTTGCTTGACATTATGGAAAAATCAAAAGAAAATAGCCAAGACCTCAAAAGAAATTGTAGACCTCCACAAGTCTGGTTCATCCTTGGGAGCAATTTCCAAATGCCTGAAGGTACCACGTTCATCTGTACAAACAATAATATGCAAGTATAAACACCATGGGACCACTCAGCCGTCATACCGCTCAGAAAGGAGACGCATTCTGTCTCCTAGAGATGAACGAACTTTGGTGCGAAAAGTGCAAATCAATCCCAGAACAACAGCAAAGAACCTTGTGAAGATGCTGGAGGAAATAGGTGCAAAAGTATCTATATCCACAGTAAAATGAGTCCTGTATCTACATAACCTGAAAGGCCGCTGAGCAAGGAAGAAGCCACTGCTCCAAAACCGCCACTAAAAAAGCCAGACTTCGGTTTGCAACTGCACACGGTGAAAAAGACTGTACTTTTTGGAGAAACGTCATCTGGTCTGATGAAACAAAAATAGAACGGTTTGGCCATAATGACACCGTTATGTTTGGAGGAAAAACAAGTAAGGCTTGCAAGCCGAGGAATTCCATCCCAACCGTGAAGCACGGGGGTGGTAGCATCATGTTGTGGAGGTGCGTTGCTGCAGGAGGGACTGGTGCACTTCACAAAATAGATGCCATCATGAGGAAGGAAAATGTGGGACTATTGATGCAACATCTCAAGACATCAGTCAGGAAGTTAAAGCTTGGCTGCAAATGGGTCTTCCCAATGGACAAGCATACTTCCAAAGTTGTGGCCAAATGGCTTAAGGACAACAAAGTCAAGGTATTGGAGTGGCCATCACAAAGCCCTGACCTCAATCCTATAGAAAATTTGTTTGCAGAACTGAGAAAGCGTGTGTGAGCAAGGATGCCAAGGATGCCTACTTTTTAAAATATTTTTATTTCACCTTTATTTAACCAGGTAGGCTAATTGAGGACAAGTTCTCATTTACAACTGCGACCTGGCCAAGATAAAGCAAAGGAGTGCAACATAGACTTTTTCTATTGTAATATTGGCTATATGCAGTGTTTGCAAATGAGGTAGGATAATGGAGGTAAGGCAATAAATAGGCCATAGTGGCGAAATAATTACAATATAGCAATTAAACACTGGTGTGGTAGATGTGCAGAAGATGAGTGTACAAGTAGAGATACTGGGGTGCAACGGAGCAAAAAATAAATACATAGATAACAGTATGGAAATGAAGTAGTTGGATGGGCTATGTACAGGTGCAGTGATCTATGGAGCTGCTTTGACAGCTGGTGCTTAAAGCTAGTGAGGGAGATATGAGTCTCCAGCTTCAGTGATTTTTGCAATTTGTTCCAGTCATTGGCAGCAGAGAACTGCAAGGAAAGGCAGCCGAAGGGGGAATTGGCTTTGGGGGTGACCAGTGAAATATACCTCCTGGAGCACGTGCTACGGGTGGGTGCTACTATGGTGACCAGTGAGCTGAGATAAGGCGGGGCTTTACCTAGCAAAGACTTATAGATGACCTGGAGCCAGTGGGTTTGGCGATGGATATGAAGCGAGTGCCAGCCAACGAGAGCGTACAGGTCACAGTGGTGGGTAGTAGATGGGGCTTTGGTGATGAAACGGATGGCACTGTGATAGACTGCATAAAATTTGCTGAGTAGAGTGTTGGAGGCTGTTTTATAAGTGACATTGCCGAAGTCAAGGATCGGTAGGATAGTCAGTTTTGCGAGGGTCTGTTTGGCAGCATGAGTGAAGGATGCTTTGTTGTGAAATAGGAAGCTGATTCTAGATTTAATTTTGGAATGGAGATGCCTAATGTGAGTCTGCAAGGAGAGTTTACAGTCTAACCAGATACCTAGGTATTTGTCTGCATATTCTAAGTCAGAACCATCCAGAGTGGTGATGCTAGTCAGGCGGGCAGGTGTGGGCAGCGATCGGTTGAAGAGAATGTATTTAGTTTTACTTGCAGTGAAGGAGAGTTGAATGGCATTGAAGCTCGTCTGAAGGTTAGTGTCCAAAGAAGTGCCAGAAGTGTTCCAAATGGTGTCGTCTGCATAGAGGTGGATCAGAGAGTCACCAGCAGCAAACCTGACTGTTACACCAGCTCTGTCAGGAGGAATGGGCCAAAATTCACCCAACTTATTGTGGGAACATTGTTTAAAGCACCCAAAACGTTTGACCCAAGGTAAACAATTTAAAGACAATGCTACCAAATACAAATTGATTTTAGAAATAAATGCTGAAATCATTCTCTCTACTGTTCTGCCATTTCACATTCTTAAAATAAGTGGTGATCCTAACTGACCCAAGACAGGGAATTTTTACTAGAATTAAATGTCAGGAATGGTGAAAAATTGATCTAAAAAGTATTTGGCTAAGACCTATGTAAACTTCCGACTTCAACTGTATGTATTACTAATGAGGTGAAGTGAAATCTCATCACTGGACCGCTCTGTCCATCTGGTGTCAGTAAACATTTGTGGAGCACAATCTGTCAGAGACACAGTGCCACTGTCAATAGGGAGCCAACAATGAGCCAGCACAATGTACCCTCCAACAGAAGAATAGCTCTACATGGAAGGTTAACCACATCACCTTGGTATATGAGTCTTTATCCTGTGTGGAGGGTGGTGGGGGAGTATGTCAAGGGCCTTTTAATTTTTAAATCAAACAGCAAAATGATCCCTCGTATGACCTTAAAACATTTCCATATAGCTTAGTAGGACCCCCCCCTACCTTGGTGTCTGAGTCCAAATCCTGTGTGGAGGATGATGGGGTATTGAGAATAGATTTATACCTGAAGACATACTTGTTTTGGTGGAAGTGGCTGGAAATGATGTCATTGTTGTTTTGACTGTTGGAAACATTACACAGTATCCTTTGTAGGCATTGTTTTACTTTGTTTCCTTTGGACACACCATCCCTTTGAAATGTGAAAGCAGGGTCACACTTCTCTTCCCTATTTCAGTTGGACCTCTCAAGACCTCTTCACACTAATCCTCTAATAAACTGTAGGGCTGGTATCTTTTTCCATTTTCACATTCAGCAGATTCAGTATGAGAACAGAAAGTAACCTCGCTATGCAGGAGAGCTGGATAGATATGGTGCCAATTCAGGAACACTGTTTCAGGGATTCTTTAATTATCTTTTCACTTTCTTATGCACCTATGGTTTTTGTGAGCATAGATATATTCCTACAGTATGAATAATGTCAGCACCAGGGCCCATTTCATTTACATTTCAGTGGACATATTGATGACTTTAGTTTTTTTTTGCAGGATCTTATTTAATGACATATTTCCTCATGTCACACCTTAGATGAGGAATATATGAGCACCTGTATCTGACCTGGAAGTAAAAGACAGGCGTCGTATCGTCATCCGCTCCTTTGTAATAAAACCCATTTGCACCAGCGCTCCCCTGGGGGCCAGAACACAGCAGGAACCAAATCACTTTATAAAATCAGTGGTTGTAGACGGGATTCATAGTGCATTTCCACTGTGGGGATTCTTAGCGAAAAGGGAAAGAGCATTTTGGCTGTTCTGTCATGGCCTCAGAGCTGTATCAGAGTTTGATAGGCTAATCCTCTTACGCTGCCTTCCTGGTGCTGCGGTTGAGTTACCCGCCACCATCTAGCTGCCTGCCACTTCTCTCTCACTCACTCTTCCCTTTGAACATAGGTTTAAACTCACTAACACATACACAGACAACAGGCTACACACGCTGTAGACAGATCTTGGCAGGCAGAGTTATAAGGCAGCCATTTGACGTTAAGAATGCTGACTGGCAGTACTGGTAAAGTAAAAGTATGAGGAGCAGTAGGGCAGTTTAATTTCAGCCGTAAATAATTATGTTTTTCATTTTCTTCACGTGACTTTAATGGTGTGTCTTTTGCAAGCAAAGTTTACAATGAGATGTCCTGTAGTAATGGTAGATATCAGGTTTACTATGAGATGATGGCCTGCAGTAATGATTTAATTAAAGGCATCACGTTTAGGTTGATTTGATTTGTTTTAAAAGACAAATTAAGAAAGCTCATGCAAACCACATCCCCCCCTCACTGTCATTCATTAGTCCAATTCATTTGGTTTTGTAAACATTGGCTACTACCGCTTGCCTGACGATTCATCCTGCATTTAATTCCACTGCTCTATCCATCGGTTTGAATGTGTTGGCATTCCAAAAGTCATCGTGGAGAAGAAACGTTAGAGGGCGTGGCGTTTGACCAGCGCCATGTGGAAGGGTAGCCAGGCAGTATTACCACTGTCTAAGGGAGTTATTTTGACTGACAACGTGTCATATTTAAAGCATATTTTTTAAATATGTACTTTTCTGAAGTTGTGGGCTAGAATAGATGCTGGTGCTTTGAGAGCAAGACATGAGAGAACATGTAACAAGCAGTTCAACCTGTGCTACGTTGCTGTAATATCCTGCTAAAGCACCTGCATTTGAGCATGAAATAGTCACAAGATAAATCCCTGATTAGTTGTATGAAGTAGCCATATTAACTTTCTCCCTATTAGGTGAACCAAGGAGGCAGAGAGAGCAGCTAAGCAGAACAAAAATGGCGTCTGTCACATCCAGTGGGACTCCAGACGACATGAAACCTCATTTAGCTGCTCTCTCCAAACGCTTTGTTACGGAGTGTGCTACTTTTGCAACTACTTAGATTTAAGTCCCAGGTAACATCCTTACGAGTTGTTTCTGTTTGTTGAATTCCAGACGCCACTTCCTGCTATTGTCCTTAACCTCACAGCAGCAGTTCAAGTATGTTATGGTGGTCACTGGTCAAGGCCAGGGGATGGTCTAGAGATGTACATTGGCTTGCGAAAGTATTCACCCCCTTGGCATTTGTCCTATTTTGTTGCCTTACAACCTGGAATTAAAATGTATTTTTGGAGAGTTTGTGTCTTTTGATTAACACAACATGCCTACCACTTTGAAGATGAAAAATATATTTTATTGTGAAACAAACAAGAAATAAGACAAAAAACAGAGCTTGAGCGTGCATAACTATTCACCTGCCGAAAATCAATACTTTGTAGAGCCACCATTTGCACCTTTCACTCGAGTGTTGCTTTAGCAGTATGTTTAGGGTCATTGTCCTGCTGGAAGGTGAACCTCCATCCCAGTCTCAAATCTCTGGAAGACTGAAACAGGTTTCCCTCAAGAATTTCCCAGTATTTAGTGCCATCCATCATTCCTTCAATTCTGACCAGTTTCCCAGTCCCTGCCGATGGAAAAACACCCCCACAGCATGATGCTGGTTCTCGGGATGATGTTTGTGTCAGACATAACGTTTTCCTTGATGGGCTTGATGTACCTTATTCCATATGTTTGAGGAGTCTCCCACATGCCTTGACCCAACCCTGATCTGTACTTCTCAACAACTTTGTCCCTGACCTGTTTGGAGAGCTCCTTGGTCTTCATGGTGCCGCTTGCTTGGTGGTGCCCCTTGCTTAGTGGTGTGGCAGACTCTGGGGCCTTTCAGAACAGTATATATTCAGAGATCATGTGACACTAAGATTACACACAGGTGGACTTTATTTAACTGTGACTTCTGAAGGTAATTGGTTGCACCAGATCTTATTTAGGGGCTTCATAGTAAAGGGGGTGGATACATATGTACACGCCACTTTTCTGTTTTTTATTTTTATGAATTTTGTTAAACAAGTTTATAGTTTTCATTTCACTTCACCTAATTTGGACTATTTTGTGTATGTCCATGACATTAAATCCAAATAAAAATCCATTTAACAGGTTGCAAGGAAACAACAAAATAGGAAAAAGGCCAAGTGAGTGAATACTTTTGCAAAGCACTGTAGGCCAACCAGGGGAAGTGTGAAAGTAGATGGACACATGCATTTGATACAGACCATCAAATTCCCCCAAACTCTTTATCAAAGGCTTATGTTGGCAGTCGTAGGACAGAATGGGCTCATATTTACCACTTTGTGGAGCAACGCTGCATTCCTCTTCTTTCACAGCCTGGGGGAGCGCCCTTAGAATCACTCATGCTTTAGTAAAAACATGTCAGTGGTATCATAAGTAATTTCTCCCATGAAAAGGAGGTTATTGAATTATAGATGGGATGTAAAAAAGCTCAGAGTAGTTTGTTGGTATGTGTCGAGACAGAGCTGGGTTCCATTGACCCACATCTGGTTTCACAGATAGGCCAAGAGTTGAGAGATACAGGTAAAATAATGGAAAAACACTAGACTAAATGAGGGATACAAAGTAGGGATGCACGATATATCAGTGAACATATCGGAATCAGACGATATTATCGAAAAATGGCAACATCGGTATCGGCCCGATGTCTATTTTAATGCCAATGTGAAAAACCGATGTCAAATCTGACGTGCATACCTATATAACGTTGATACATGAAATATGACGCCACATAAAATGTTGCGCTACACGTGCAACACAGCATTCCTAACCTGGCCCACAATGTCTGCTGTGTAGATTGAGCGGTCAACAAGTCAAGCAGTCATTTGAAAGAGTAAGAACATTTCCGAGAGACAACTCAAAGGTGAAATCCATTATTGACAAGATAATGGTATTCATTACCCTTGACAATCAACCGCTCTTTGTCGTGGGTGATGTTGGCTTTCGCGACTGGCGAACTGCCCAGCACATCACTGGGGCCAAGCTTCCTGCCATCCAGGACCTCTATACCAGGCGGTGTCGAAGGAAGGCCCTAAATATTTTCAAAGACTACAGCCACCCTAGTCATAGACTTTTCTCTCTGCTAATGCACAGCAAGCGGTACCGGAGGGCCAAGTCTAGGTCCAAGAGGCTTCTAAACAGCTTCTACCCCCAAGCCATAAGACTCCTTAACACCTAATCAAATGGCTACCCAGAGTAATTGCATTGCCCCCCCCTCTTTTACACCGCTGCTACTCTCATGTTATCATTTATTTTATTTTATTTCACCTTTATTTAACCAGGTAGGCTAGTTGAGAACAAGTTCTCATTTACAACTGTGACCTGGCCAAGATAAAGCATAGCAGTGTGAACAGACAACACAGAGTTACACATGGAGTAAACAATTAACAAGTCAATAACACAGTAGAAAAAAAAGGGGAGTCTATATACAATGTGTGCAAAAGGCATGAGGAGGTAGGCGAATAATTACAATATTGCAGATTAACACTGGATTGATAAATGATCATGTACAGGTAGAGATATTGGTGTGCAAAAGAGCAGAAAAGTAAATAAATAGAAACTGTGGGGATGAGGTAGGTGAAAATGGGTGGGCTATTTACCAATAGATTATGTACAGCTGCAGCGATCGGTTAGTTGCTCAGATAGCGGATGTTTGAAGTTGGTGAGGGAGATAAAAGTCTCTAACTTCAGGGATTTTTGCAATTCGTTCCAGTCACAGGCAGCAGAGTACTGGAACAAAAGGCGGCCGACTGAGGTGTTGGCTTTAGGGATGATCAGTGAGATACACCTGCTGGAGCGCGTGCTACGGATGGGTGTTGCCATCGTGACCAGTGAACTGAGATAAGGCGTAGCTTTACCTAGCATGGCCTTGTAGACGACCTGGAGCCAGTGGGTCTTGCGACGAATATGTAGCGAGGGCCAGCCGACTAGAGCATACAAGTCGCAGTGGTGGGTAGTATAAGGTGCTTTAGTGACAAAACGGATGGCACTGTGATAAACTGCATCCAGTTTGCTGAGAAGAGTGTTGGAAGCAATTTTGTAGATGACATCGCCGAAGTCGAGGATTGGTAGGATAGTCAGTTTTACTAGGGTAAGCTTGGCAGCGTGAGTGAGGGAGGCTTTGTTACGGAATAGAAAGCCGACTCTTGATTTGATTTTCGATTGGAGATGTTTGATATGGGTCTGGAAGGAGAGTTTACAGTCTAGCCAGACACCTAGGTACTTATAGGTGTCCACATATTCAAGGTCGGAACCATCCAGTCTGGTGATGCTAGTCGGGCATGCGGGTGCAGGCAGCGATCGGTTGAAAAGCATGCATTTGGTTTTACTAGCGTTTAAGAGCAGTTGGAGGCCACGGAAGGAGTGTTGTATGGCATTGAAGCTCGTTTGGAGGTTAGATAGCACAGTGTCCAATGACGGGCCGAAAGTATATAGAATGGTGTCGTCTGCGTAGAGGTGGATCAGGGAATCGCCCGCAGCAAGAGCAACATCATTGATATATACAGAGAAAAGAGTCGGCCCGAGAATTGAACCCTGTGGCACCCCCATAGAGACTGCCAGAGGACCGGACAGCATGCCCTCCGATTTGACACACTGAACTCTGTCTGCAAAGTAATTGGTGAACCAGGCAAGGCAGTCATCCGAAAAACCGAAGCTACTGAGTCTGCCGATAAGAATATGGTGATTGACAGAGTCGAAAGCCTTGGCAAGGTTGATGAAGACGGCTGCACAGTACTGTCTTTTATCGATGGCGGTTATGATGTCGTTTAGTACCTTGAGTGTGGCTGAGGTGGCTGAGGTGCATCTATGCATAGTCAATTTAATAACTTTAATAACTCTACCTTCATGTACATATTGGTTCAAAATGGTGCCGGAAGAAATGGCAGCACTTTTACCGGTGCCTAACCAATTGTGCCCTTATGTGCTTACGCCAAAAAAAAAGAGCTTCTGGATATCAGGACAGCGATCATTCCCCTCCAGATTAGAGTAGGATGTTTTCTTCAACCAGCAGGAAGCACAGAATATACTGCGAACACGCAACAAGGCCGGCATCCCCGTTATTGGCAAGAGAAAGAGACAAAGTTACAAGAGGACACAGAGCGGAGCCTCATAAGGATCCGGAGAAGAAGAGTGGGAAAGCTGCCGTTATCGTCAATATTACTTGCCAACGTACAATCATTGGACAATAAATTAGACGAGGTAAGATCATGAATATCCTACCAACGGGACATCAAAAACTTGTAACATCTTATGTTTCACGGAACCATGGCTGAATGATGACTATGCTATTCAGGTAGCAGGATATATGCTGCACCGGCTACATAGAACAGCACACTCCTGTAAGACGAGGGGGAGGGGGTCTGTGCGTATTTGTAAACATCAGCTGGTGCACGAAATCTAAGGAAGTCTCTCGATTTTGCTTGCCTGAAGTAGAGTATCTTGTGATAAGCTGTAGGCCACACTATTTACCAAGAGTGTTTTCATCTATACTTTTCGTGGCTGTTGATTTACCACCACATACGGACGCTGGCACTCAGCTGTATAAGGAAATATGCAAACAGGAAACCACTCACCCAGAGGCGGTGCTCCTAGTGGCTGGAGACTTTAATGCAGGGTAACTTAAATCAGTTTTACCTCATTTCTATCAACATGTTAAATGTGCAACCAGAGGGAAAAAAATTATAGATCACCTGTACTCTACACACAGAGACACGTACAAAGCTCTCCCTCGCCCTCCATTTGGTCAATCTGTCCACAATTCTATCATCCTGATTCCTGCTTACAAGCAAAAATTAAAGCAGGACGCACCAGTGACTCGGTCTATAAAAAAGTTGTCAGATGAAGCAGATGCTAAACTACAGGACCGTTTTGCTATCAGACTGGAACATGTTCCGTGTTTCTTCCGATTGCATTGAGGAGTACACCACATCAGTCACTGGCTTCATCAATAAGTGCATCGGGGACGTCGTCCCCACAGTGACTGTACGTACATACCCCAACCAGAAGCCATGGATTACAGGCAACATTCGCACTGAGCTAAAGGCTAGAGCTGCCACTTTCAAGGTGCGGGACTGTAACCTGGGAGCTTATAAGAAATCCCGCTATTAGACTACAAAGGTAAGCACAGCCGCAAGCTGCCCAGTGACACAAGCCTACCAGATGAGCTAAATCACTTCGAGGCAAGCAACACTGAGGCATGCATGACAGCATCAGCTGTTCTGGACAACTGTGTGATCACTCTCTCCGTATCTGACGTGAGTTACACCTTTAAACAGGTCAACATTCACAAGGCTGCAGGGCCAGATGGCTTACCAGGACGTGTGCACAGGGAATGTACTAACCAACTGGCAGGTGTCTAAACTGACATGTTCAACATGTCCCTGATTTGAGTCTGTAATACCAACATGTTTTAAACAGACCACCATAGTCCCTGTGCCCAAGAACACTAAGGCAACTTGCCTAAATGACAACAGACCTGGAGCACTCATGTCCGTAGCCATGAAGTGCTTTGAAAGGCTGGTAATGGCTCACATCAACACCATTATCCAAGAAACCCTACACCCACTCCAATTTTCCCAATGCCCAATCAGATCCACAGATGATGCGATCTCTATTGCACTCCATACAGCCCTTTTCCACCTGGACAAAAGCAACACCTACGTGAGAATGCTATTCATTGACTACAGCTCAGCGTTCAACACCATAGTACACTCAAAGCTCATCACTAAGCTAAGGATCCTGGAACTAAACACCTCTCTCTGCAACTGAATCCTGTAGGTGGTGAGGGTAGGTAGCAACACATCTGTCACGCTGATCCTCAACACTGGAGCCCCTTGTACTCCCTGTGCTCAGTCCCCTCCTGTACTCCCTGTTCACCCAGGACTGCGTGGCCAGGCACGACTCCAGCACCATCATTACGACACAACGTGGTAGGCCTGATCACCGACAACGATGACCTGGCCGGGTGGTGCCAGAATAACAACCTATCCCTCAATGTAACCGAGAGAAAGGAGATGATTGTGGATTACAGGAAAAGGAGGACCGAGCACGCCCCCATTCTCATCAACGGGCTGTAGTGGAGCAGGTTGAGAGCTTCAATTTCCTTGGTGTCCACAGCACCAACAAACTATAATGGTCCAAACACACCAAGACAGTCGTGAAGAGGGCACGACAAAGCCTATTCCCCCTCAGAAAACTAACGAGATTCGTCATCGGTCCCCAGATCCTCAAAAGGTTCTACAGCTGCAACATCGAGAACGTCCTGACTGGTTGCATCACTGCCTGGTACGGGAAACTGCTTTTACCTCAAACGCACAAGATTCCTGAACAACTAATCAAATGGCTACCAGGACTATTTGCGTTTTGCATCTTCGTCCCCCCATCCCTTCTTTTACACTGCTGCTACTCTCTGTTTATTATATATGCATAGTCACTTTAACTATACATTAATGTACATACTACCTCAATTAGCCCGACTAACTTGTGCCTCTGCCCATTGGCTACTACTGCTACTCTGTTTATCATATATGCATAGTCACTTTAACTATACATTAATGTACATACTACCTCAATTAGCCTGACTAACTTGTGCCTCTGCCCATTGGCTACTACTGCTACTCTGTTTATCATATATGCATTGTCACTTTAACCATACCTACATGTACATACTACCTCAATTAGCCCGACTAACTGCTGCCTGTATATTGCCTCACTACTGTATATAGCCTTGCTACTGTTGTTATTCACTGTCTCTTTACTGTTGTTTTTTATTTCCTTATCTATTGTTCACCTAATACCTATTTTTTTACTTAAAAATTGCACTGTTGGTGAGGGCCTGTAAGTAAATATTTTGTATTGGGCGCAGGTGACAAATAAGCTTTGATTTGATTTCCTCAACTAACCGGTGTCTCCCTGCATATTGACTCTGTACCGCTACCCCCCTGTATATAGTCAGGTACCCCACTGTATATAGTCTCTTGTTATTTTACTGATGCTCTTTAATTACTTGTTACTTTTATTTCTTATTCTTATCCATTTAAAAAAAACTGCATTGTTGGTTAGTGGCTCGTAAGTAAGGTCTACACCTGTTGTATTCGGCACATGTGACTATTAAAATGTGATTTCATTTGAAATAAGCTTTTAATTTGACATGTCAAATAACACTGTTCTATTATAGAATATTGTGTGTTCTGAATTTGCACGTGCAAGCTAAGCGCCACCCTACCAACAGTAGCGCTGTCAAAGCTGTACAAAAAAGTGCAAACAATTAAGCACCATCCACGAACAATGTGTTTACAATACCGCATTGGTAATAAAGCATCATTTGCTCGACGGCAACTTCTGGGGTAGCTAGCTTTAGCTTGGTACCTAGCTAGCTTTAGCTTGGTACCTAACTAGCACCAATACAACCAGCCTGAAAACAATGACCAGTAGAAACTGCAGACATTTTCACTATTCTTAGAAAAGATTTAGAAATCCTTGTGAGTAAGTATTATCTAGGTAGTTCATGAAAATAAATAGCTAGCCAGCTATTTAACCGTGTTGCCCAAAGCTAATGTTTTAAGCAGCCAGCTATCTTCATCTGGCTAATGAGGCTCGACCTGACCGGGTTATGTGTTGTGAAGCTAGCCACAATAAGTATTAGGCACAATCGTGGAATTTGCTGTTTTGCCTTTCAAATAAAAGTACATCTTTGAAAGTCAACGTTACAATTGGTGGAATCATGCGATATTTAGGCTCGATAATGTTAAACAAGGTTGGAATGTGAAGCAATGAAATGGGGTATGAGTCTACTCAGTGACACCCATAGAACACAACTGTGAAGAGTTATTAGCGTTGGAGCTCTTATCGCGGGACTGTGACTGTGTGAAATCACCTCCCCTGTCAGCCTATTGTGTGTGTTGACATTCATATTGCACTGTACAGCTTCACGCAAAGATTGGGGATCAATGAAATGGGGTATATATATATTCCAATATTTTTTCACAACGTCCTCAAGAGATTCACAACGTCCTCAAAAGAGTTATCAGACTAAAAACATCCACGCAGTATTGTTTTTCCTCTGGAATAGTGTTCAATTCACATAGGTTGACAATACATGTGGCTCGATTCACATTCATTTTTGTCAAATTAACAAATGATCATTTTTGTTGATTTTATATAACATTCCAACCTCGTTTAGCATGATCTATTCAATTATGGCATAATTATACTATTTGTATTCATTTGCATTACTGTCAATGACAATTTTATTTTGAAGGCTAACCGCAAAGTCCACTATTGTGGCTAGCTTCACATAGATGGGTCAGACCACCATTAATCAAATAAGAACTGTGTTAATTTTGAAGGTTATTTTAGATGATGACACCTAGCTATATAGTTAGCTAGCTAACTATAGCTACTATAACATTGTCTTTTTGCTATGTTTTTGGGGAAGAACATTGTTTGCATCCAGGAGCGAACTAGCTTTTTTATGACAATTTTACCAGCAATCATAGCATGCGTCTCGATGAATTGTTGAGACATGAAATACGAGTGATAGTGTAATCAATGTGTAACAACTACGTAAAATTATGATTGTGTTAAATTATTGTGTAACATGCAGTCATATTCGGGTCCTAATTAATCAACAAGCTTATTTGACACATCATATAGTGTTATTTGACGTCTCTCTATTTTCACATGCAAAGACCCAAACGGCGTTCCATAGAAATAAAAACAAATTCTTATTCACAATGACGGCCTACCCCATCCAAACCCTGACGACGCTGGGCCAATTGTGTGCCGCCCTGTGGGACTCCCAGTCACGGCCGAATGTGATACAGCCTGGATTCAAACCAGGGACTGTAGTGACGCCTCTTGCAGTGCTTTAGACCGCTGCGTCCATGTATGCGTGTTAACTGTTTAACTGTACTAGAATGATTTGAAAGCTCAAAATTTAAATATCGGTTATTGATATTGTTTTTTGGGGGGGGGCAAGGAAAAAATGGATATCGATATCAACTACAAATGTAATATCGGTGCATCACTAATATAACATACACTGTGTACAAAACATTATGAACACCTGCTTTTTCCATGACAAACTTACAGCACCCCCTGCAAAATAAAAATATTATAAAACAAAAGAATTATAAAAAATGTAAACAAAAATAAATTCTCTAAAATAGTTCACTGGGCCTTTTAACAAGTCTTGTATTAGCGGACTGATATAGCCATCTGTAGCTCATTTCTTTAAAACATTTGAGACCGCTATTCTCAATGCCCCGAAGCTGTATTACAGTTCAAATGGTTTATTTTGTCACATGCCACACCCACTGTGTGTTGTTTTCCTGACTGCACAGGGGAGCAGGCAGATGGGGGTTTTGGCACCTTACACAAACCACCTCTCCTTGAGTGTGGGAGAGGCAGCAGATGTGACTGTTGATTTTGCTGTTTTGCTGTTTGGGTCATCCACAAAATATGCGTAAAGAAAACGGAGACTAGCTGAGATGAGGTATGGCTTTTCAGTGAGTAGCAACACCTGGTCTGTTTTTGTTACAAGTAACACAAAGGTTGTCTTGACCGGAAAGACATGTTCTAAAAAGTAGACTAGAATAAATATTTTGAACATTGAGTGAGCTTCAGCTCAAAGTGCTGTCTACTCCCCCTCCTGAAGGATCTGAGTCTGTCAGACAAAATGTTTACTTGAAATCAACTTGAGCTTTTTGGATATGCACTTCATTTATCATTCTGTTTCAGTATGGCTCTTTAGCTCTCCCATTTCCTCTCCAGTGTATCTTCTTCCAGGTCTTTTTTCACATCTCTCGTAGTACAGAACCATCCTCTCCAAAGGATGATCAACGATCAAATGTTTCAGAGGGAATGGATATGGAAATTAGCTTGACATACTATTTTTAACTAATATACATATTCTAGAAATCCCTTTCACTGATATATCCTTGATGGTTAGATTTATTTCAAAGTACAGAGAAAACTGAGTGAAGCGAAATCTCATAAACTGTTCAGACTCCAGGGTTTACTATTTCAAAGATTGTGCAACGAAAGGGCCCTACTAAGATCAACAGGATATATTTCCAAGACAAGAGGTAAACCACTCTCACTTTACTTTTTCCTACTAGCTCTGACTTTGCCAAGCTACTTTGAGAAAAATGTGTACTTACTATGACGTGGTTATCCCGCCCAGGTATCTGAAAAACTTCTTGGGGATAGGCGTCCCTCTAGTGAAATTGGAGGGTGCGCAATTCAAATAAATAATTGTAATATTAAACATTCATGAACATACAATTATCTTATATCATGAAACGATTTATATTTTTGTCCGAATGTATATCTAACTGTGTTGTCCGATTTACAATAGTCTTTACGGAAAAAGCGTACCATGCGATTGTCTGAGGACGGCGCCCCAGGTAAACATATTTTTCAACCAGCACAGGGTTCATAAAATCACAAATAGCGATTTAAATAAATCACTAACTTTTGAAGATCTTCCTCTGTTTGCAATCCAAAGAGTCCCAGCTACAACATGAATGGTCGTTTTGTTAGATAAAATCCTTCTTAATATCCCAAAAAGTCTGTTAAGTTGGCACCATCGATTTCAGTAATCCACTCATTCAACGCACAGACAAAGTAGTCCAAAAAGCTACCGCTCAACTTTGTCCAAACAAGTCAAACGACATTTCTGTTTAGTCCTCAGGTACTCTAAAAATGTTAATAAACTATAATATTTCATATAGAAAGTAGTATGTTCAATAGGAAAGCCAAATTAGTAAGTGCGCGCCCTCTCCCTTGCATACCGAAAGACTATTGTTCCGGTGCTCTTCTCACCAAAACTCAATTATTGTATGTATTTCAATAAACATACCTGATACCTTGAATAAAGACTGTTGATATCTAGTGGAAGCTATAGGAATTGCATTCTGGAAACAGAATTACATAGGAACAATAACATTCTATTATAAGAGCCTGGGACCTAAAAAAAAAACTATTCTGGTTGGTTTTTCTTCAGATTTTTGCCTGGCATATCAATTATGTTATGGTCTCAGACATTATTTTAACAGTTTGAGAAACTTAAGTGTTTTCTATCCAATGCTACCAATTACATGCATATCCTGGCTTCTGGGCCTGAGTTTACTTTGGGCATGTCAGTCAGGTGGAAATTCAGGAAACTAGACCCTATCCCAGAGTTAAGATGAATGCACTTTTATTTTGTATTTAATCTTTATTTAACTAGGTAAGTCAGTTAAGAACAAATGTATTATTTACAATGACGGCCTACCCCAGCCAAACCCGGATGACACTGGGCCACTAACTAAGTCACATTACTTAATTGCAAAAAAGAAAGAAAGCTGTTGGTTCAATCAAATGTATTTATAAAGCCCTTCTTACATCAGCTGATATCTCAAAGTGCTGTACAGAAACCCAGCCTAAAACCCCAAACAGCAAGCAATGCAGATGTAGAAGCACGATGGCTAGGAAAACTCCATAGAAAGTTCAGAACTTAGGCTGGTACCTCTAGGTTTCTTCCCTATGAGGGGTGGCCAGTCCTCTTCTGGCTGTGCCGGGTGACCAGCAGGGTCAAATAATAATAAACACAGTGGTTGTCGAGGGTGCAACAGGTCAGCGCCTCAGGAGTAAATGTCAGTTGGCTTTTCATAGCCGATCATTGAGTATCTCTACCGCTCCTGCTGTCTCTAGAGAGTTGAAAACAGCAGGTTGCATTCTCTGTATTCTCACAATACCAGACTTTTGAAATTGCTACCAGGTTCAGTATCACAATACTCAATACTATCACGATTCTCAATACTATCACAATACTCAATACCAAAACGATTCCACATCATCAAAAGAAGGTATATTAGCAGGTCACAGTGGCATTGAATCCTGACAGATCTTTAGAGTACAAAGAAAATGGGGGAGAAGTGTATGCATTAATATAATCAATTTGACTTAGTTTTGACTTACCATTCTAACTGCATAACATATTGGTTGCCATTTATTCTGATGGTAAATCTATATTGATAAACTGTGTAAATCAAGATGCAGCCTGCGCCAATTCACAATACAGGTGAATGCATATTTAATAGGAGTGTGTGCATGCTTTGAATTATTGAACTTGTTTTGGCTAATTTCATGGGGCTACAGATGACAAATAATCTTTTCTCCTTCCATTTGGGATTACTTATTTTCTTGTACTAGGCCTGGTTTCCCAATAGCAAAGGAATGAAGGCTTACGAGTGTTTTTAATGATGCATCATTCCTACAACACCATGCAGACAGAACGGTCGCTAAGTGCTTCATTCGAGCATGTCAATTACTGATGGGATCGAAAGAAAGGGAGCGCTGCTTTCGAATCACATTTCTCCATTCAAATCTTTCCTTAAAACCTGTTGTGACTAGGGGGCAGTATTCCAAAGTAAACGGGATATTTTGTCAGGACAAGATGCTAGAATATGCATATAATTGACAGCTTAGGATAGAAAACACTCTAAAGTTGCCAAGACTGTAAAAATATTGTCTGTGAGTATAACAAAACTGATATTGCAGGTGAAAGCCTGAGAAAATTTCGGATCCGGGATGGGGAGTTTCAAGAAGTTAAAGAATGTTTTTGGTGAGCATTTGAAATCTGAAATATTTTTCATTATGGTTACGGTACTCGGCAGTGGTGTGAAGTAGTTTAAAAAATGTATATTCTATTTATATTTTTCACAACTTTTACTTCACTACATTCCTTAGGGAAAATGTATGGAGTAAAAAGTACATTATTTTCTTGACACACAAAGGCACTATGCTTAGCAGGACAGGAAAATGCTCCAATGCACGCACTTGTCTAGAGAACATCCCTTGTCATCCCTACCTCCGTTGATCTGGTGGACTCACTAAACACACATTTGTTTGTAAATTATGTTTAAGTGGAGTGTGACCCTGACGCCCAATCTAAGTAACATCTTTTTTTTAAATCCCCATCTAAATCTGTCAATTTCGCACTTCTGCATCTCACAAAAATGTCTTTAGCATCCGAACAGTTTAACCTAGTAACTAGTATGACTGTCACGAACATGATGTTGTTCGCAGTTTAGCTCTACGACCCCTACAGGCGTCTTGGGACTCGTATAAAGGTAGTTTTGTGCCAACCCCTAAAAAGGGTTAAATACAGTTGAAGTCGAAAGTTTACATACACCTTAGCCAAATACATCAGTTTTTCACAATTCCTGATGTTTAATCCCAGTAAAAATTCCCTGTATTAGATAAGTTGGGATACCCACTTTGTTTTAAGAATGTGAAATAATAATAGTAGAGAGAAGGATTTACTTCAGCTTTTATTTCTTTCATCACATTCCCAGTAGGTCAAAAGTTTACATACACTCAATTCGTATTTGGTAGCATTGCCTTTAAATTGTTTAACTTGGGTCAAACGTTTCGGTTAGCCTTCCACATGCTTCCCACAATAAGTTGGGTGAATTTTGGCCCATTCCTCCTGACAGAGCTTGCTCTCACACACTTTTTCAGTTCTGCCCACAAATCTTCTATGGGATTGAGGTCAGAGCTTTGTGATGGCCACTCCAATACCTTCACTTTGTTGTCCTTAAAGACATTTTTTCACAAATTTGGAAGTATGCTTGGGGTCATTGTCCATTTGGAAGACCCATTTGCGGCCAAGCTTTAACTTCCTGACTGATGTCTTGAGATGTTGTTTCAATATATCCGCATAATTGTCCTCCCTCATGAAGCTATCTATTTTGTGAAGTACACCAGTCCCTCCTGCAGCAACGCACCCCCACAACATGATGCTACCACCCCTGTGCTTCACGGTTTCGGATTGTGTTCTTCGACTTGCAAGCCTCCCCATCTTTCCTCTAAACATAACAATGGTCATTATGGCCAAAAAGTATGATCTCCGTCCCCATGTGCAGTCGTAGTTTATTTTGCTGATGGGTTTGGAGCATCACGGTTGGGATGGTGTTCTTGGGGTTGTACTCATCCTTCTTCTTCCTCTAAACACGGCGAGTGGAATTTAGACCAAAAAGCTCTATTTTTGTCACATCAGACCACATGACCTTCTCCCATTCCTCCTCTGGATCATTCAGATGGTCATTGGCAAACTTCAGACGGGCCTGGACATGCGCTGGCTTGAGCAGGGGGACCTTGTATGTGCTGCAGGATTTTTATCCATGACGGCGTAGTGTGTTACTAAATGGTTTTCTTTGAGACTGTGGTCCCAGCTCTCTTCAGGTCATTGACCAGGTCCTGCCCTGTAGTTCTGGACTGATCCCTCACCTTCCTCATGATCATTGATGCCCCACGAGGTGAGATCTTGCATGGAGCCCCAGACCGAGGGTGATTGACCGTCATCTTGAACTTCTTCCATTTTCTAATAATTGCGCCAACAGTTGTTGCCTTCTCACCAAGCTGCTTGCCTATTGTCCTGTAGCCCATCCCAGCCTTGTGCAGGTCTACAATTCTATCCCTGATGTCCTTACACAGCCCTCTGGTCTTGGCCATTGTGGAGAGGTTGGAGTCTGTTTGATTGTGTGGACAGGTGTCTTTATACAGGTAACAAGTGGAGAACAGGAGGGCTTCTTAAAGAAAAACTAACAGGTCTGTGAGAGCCGGAATTCTTACTGGTTGGTAGGTGATCAAATACTTATGTCATGCAATAAAATGCTTATTAACCTCTTGAAACTCCCCATCCCGGATCCGGGATTGTGACTAAGCCTCAGGCTCATTAGCATAACGCAACGTTAACGATTTCTGAAAATCGCAAATAAAATTAAAATAATGCGTTTGCTCTCAAGCTTAGCCTTTTCTTAACAACACTGTCATCTCAGATTTTCAAAATATGCTTTTGAACCATAGAAATTGACTAATTTGTGTAAGAGTATGCAAAGTTAGCATAGCATTTTGTGTAGCATGTAGCAAATAACATTTTCACAAAAGCCAGATAACCAAATAAATAAAATCATTTACCTTTGAAGAGCTTCTGATGTTTTCAATGAGGAGACTCCCAGCCACATACCAAATGCGCAGTGTTTCCTGAAAGCGTCTGTGTGTAGGAGAAATCGTTCCGTTTTCTACATTGCGCCTGGCTACCGAACCGAAAATGCAGTCACCTACAACGTGAAACTTTTCCGGATTAACTACATAATATCGACCGAAACATGGCAAACGTTGTTTGGAATCAATCCTCAAGGTGTTTTTCACATATCTCTTCATTGACATGCAGTTCGTGGAAGCTTGCTTCTCTCTCTGTGCCCCATGGAAAAATACTGGCAGGTGACTTTTGCGCACCAATTTCGGCGCAGGACACCGGGCGGACACGTGGTAAATGTGGTCTCTTATGGTCAATCTTCCAACGATCTGCCTACAAATACGTCACAATGCTGCAGACACCTTGGGAAACGACAGAAAGGGCAGACTCATTCCTCTTGCGTTCACAGCCATATAAGGAGATCATGAAAGACAGAGCCTCAAAAATCCTATTTCCTGGATGCCAAGTCATCTTGGTTTTGCCTGAAGCTCACGTTAAAGGGCACGCACAGAGAAGATATTTGTATTTCTGGACACGTCAGAGTGTTTTCTTTCGAACAGTAGCAATTATATGCATAGTCGAGCATCTTTTTGTGACAAAATATCTTGTTTAAAACGGGAACGTTTTTCTTCCAAAAATGAAATAGCGCCACCATAAGTGTAAGAGGTTAATGACTTAAAAATCATACAATGTGATTTTCTGGATTTTTGTTTTAGATTCCGTCTCTCACAGTTGAAGTGTACCTATGATAAAAATTACAGACTTCTAAAGCTTTGTAAGTAGGAAAACCTGCAAAATCGTCAGTTTACCAAATACCTGTTCTCCCCACTGTATACACATCTCATTCCAAAATCATGAGCATTAGTATGGAATTGGTCCCCCCCTTTGCTGTTATAACAGCCTCTGCTCTTCTGGGAAGGCTTTCCAATAGATGTTGGAACATTGCTGCAGGCCAGTCAAGTTCTTCCAAACCTTTTCTTCGCTTTGTGCATGGGGGCATTGTCATGCTGAAACAGGAAAGGGCCTTCCCCAAACTGTTGCCACAAAGTTGGAAGCACAGAATTGTCTAGAATGCCATTGTATGCTGTCGCGTCAAGATTTTCCTTCACTGGAACTAAGGGGCCTAGCTCGAACCATGAAAAACCATGAATCTCTCCACAGGACGTGTTTCCACTCCTCCAGAGTCCAGTGGCAGCAAGTGTTACACCACTCCAGCTGACGTTTGGCATTGCGCATGGTGATCTTAGGCTTGTGTATGGCTGCTCGGCCATGAATACCCATGAAGCTACCGACAAACAGTTATTGTGCTGACTTTGCTTCCAGTGGCAGTTTGGACCTCGGTTGTGAGTGTTGCAACCAAGGACAGATAATTTTTACGTGCTTCAGCACTCGGCAGTCTCTTTCAGTGAGCTTGTGTGGCCTACCACTTCGCAGCTGCGCCGTTGTTGCTCCTAGACGTTTCCACTTCACAATAACATCACTTACAGTTGACCAGGGCAGATCTAGCAGGGCAGAAATTTGACAAACTGACTTGTTGGAAAGGTGGCATTCTATGACGGTGCTACATTGAAAGTCAATGAGCTCTTCAGTAAGACCATTCTACTGCCAATGTTTCTCTATGGAGATTGCATGGCTGTGTGCTCGATTTATACACCTGTCAGCAAGGGGTGAGGCTGAAATAGCCAATTCCAGTAATTTGAAGTGTGTTCACATACTTTTGATTGTATAATAAACATCTATATAATATTTCCTGAACTTTCTTACATCTCCAAGATACAGGGACAAATCACTTCAGAACCTTGTTTCTTATGATACATTTTTCGACATTCATGAATGTGTTATTCAAAGTTTCTCTGGGCTATAGAAGTAAAGGCCAAATTATATATATTTTTTAAAGATTCCTAAACGGGTCCTAAAATTCCATATCAAATAGCTTGTTTTGTAATGAAGTTTCAACATTTCTATATGCCTTGTTGCATTATTCAGTTGTGTTCTGTGTAGAATAAGAGGCGATGCAGCCCAGAATCCCAGTGAGTTCAGTGGTTCCTCAGGACAGTATGAGAGGTTGATCTAACATGATGCAGCCCAGACTCCCAGTGAGTACAGTGGTTCCTCAGGACAGGGTAGAGCTAGCAATGAGTAAGTGGAGCAGTCATGGTGCTCTAGCACTATAAAGGGACATGAGTTGTGCTGATAGACAGACTTCATCCTCTCTCAATCAGTAGATGACATGAGACTCATTTTACAGAAGTGCCGAAAGTAACAAATTCTAGTACCTAACCGTAGTTCATGTTCTATGATTGTAAACGAGTACATACATTTTGGTATACCATGCAACTACTTTCAGGACGACCTGTCTGTTGGCATAGTTTAACAGAATGTAGAAGTTCAAGATTGTAGACCAATGAGAGATGAGATTAAGACAATCCAGTGTCTATAGAGTTTCACATGAATGTTCAATAATATTCTTTGTCATTCTATTGGAAATGATCATGCACTCTTTGGAGTCTCACATTGAATGTCCTCTCCACCCACCTCGAGGAAGAGAACTTTGTGTGTGCAGGAATTACGTGGTTAGACACAACTCTCTCACACACACACACACACACACACACACAAGGGGTGTTTTTCTTTCACTTGCCACATTCAAATTCCTGCCACATGTGAAACTTGCAAATATCTGGGGGATATTTACATCCTGTCAGCATTTGGTAATCCATTATTTGTTCCTCTTGATTATATTAGTGAGCAGGTTGCAATTCTGATTTATTTTTCTAATCAGAATGCATCTGCCCCATTTAATGAGATTGTCAAGTGTAGCTAAAAGCTAATTAAATCCAGTTTTTTCTCTCTCTCCTCCAGACACCATGGAAGGCTGTTGATGGCTAACTCTGCCTTCGGCTAAAACGTAACTCAGGAGAGCAGCATGAACACATAGGTTGGGTGTGCAGGGAAATAACCAACAATGGCCGCCCATCGAATCAGAGCGACAAACAACAACATCGCACTGCCGCGCTGCAAGTCAGAGGGGACACTCATTGACCTCAGTGATGGAGTGTCTGAATCCAACTGTCTCACAGATGTCAAAGGTACGCTATGAGGTTGATTATTACGTGTTAATTAACTGCGTAAAAAAACAATGTTTTGCTTGTGTAAATGTACTGTCATCACATGACTACGGTAAACCTTTATGTTGAGATATTTGTCGTAATATTGATTCTCTGATTTACCTATTTTTTTTTATGTTCTGTTTTTCCAGTGCCTTCTCCCAGTGCCTTAAGACTGGACGCCACTGCCTCCTTTGGCACTGCCAGGGAAGTCGTTGCTATTAAGGATTACTGTCCCTCCAGCTTCACCACCCTCAGGTTCTCCAAGGGAGAACATCTCTTTGTGCTGGACACATCGGGTGGAGAGTGGTGGTACGCCCACAACAGCACTGAGATGGGTTACATCCCTGCGACATACGTCCAGCCCATCAACTACCGGGACTCCTCCTTCAGTGACAGCGGTATGATCGACAGCCTAGGAGACTGCTCTGTTGAGGAGGGAGCCAAGGAGCTGGACCTCCTTGGAGATTGGACCGGGGTGATGCTGAAACCTACTGCCCCCCAAAACGGGAACCCATTTGCCCCCCATCACCAGCACCTTAGCCGTAGCTCCACTAACCCTTTCCTCAATGTGGCCCTTCAAGGTTCTTTGGATCAGAACAGTAATGAGAACATTAAGTCAGTGGACCTTCTTCTTTTTGACAACCTAGCCTCCTCTGTCCCACCAAACTCTACCAGCAGTAGCATCAACATCAACGGCTTTGGCAGCGGCATTTTCGATCTGAAACCCATCAGCCCCAGCTTGGGAGTGGGCCAGATGTTACGCAGGGACAACCCATTCTTCAGGAGCAAGCGATCCTACAGTCTCTCAGAACTTTCAATCCTGCAAGCTCAGAATGACGCCCCTCAGGCATCCTCAGGTTTTTTTGGAGGCCTGAAAGCCCCTGCACCTGAACAGTTCCAGAGCAGAGAGGACTTCCGGGCGGCATGGCTCAATCACCGCAAGCTAGCCAGGTCCTGCCATGACCTGGACTCCTTGGGTCAGAATCCAGGCTGGGGACAAACACAGCCAGTGGAGACCAACATTTTGTGCCGTTTAGACAGTTCTGGAGGGGCCGTCCAGCTTCCAGACACCAGCATCAGCATCCACATCCCGGAGGGCCACGTGGCCCCTGGAGATTCCCAGCAGATCTCCATGAAGGCCTTGCTGGACCCACCGCTGGAGCTCAACAACGACCGAACAACGACCGTAAGCCCTGTGGTGGAGATCAAGCTCGGTAACATGGAGACCAAAACCACAGTCACCCTTGAGATGACGGTGTCAGTTGTGGTGAAGAAGGAGAGCAGGCAGACGACAAAGGTCATATGTGTAAGGAGTGACTGCAAGGAGGGGCCCT
This sequence comes from Oncorhynchus masou masou, assembly GCF_036934945.1. Lineage (NCBI taxonomy): Eukaryota > Metazoa > Chordata > Actinopteri > Salmoniformes > Salmonidae > Oncorhynchus > Oncorhynchus masou. The sequence continues at coordinate 43,363,702 of NC_088221.1, read as the reverse complement.
ACACACCAATCCCCCAAGCCTATATGTATGGGGACACCATCCAGGTCTGTCTGGATAACCTTGAGCCCTGCATGTATGTGTCTGTTGTGGCCCAGGCCCAGTCAGTTGCTCCAGAAACCACTGTTTGGGACAACGTGTTGAAGAAGGTGACCCTCGGTGTCTATGGTCCCAAGCACATTCACCCATCCTTTAAGGCTGTGGTGGCCATCTTCGGCCATGACTGTGCCCCAAAAACATTACTGGTGAGTGAAGTAGGGAAGCAGGCCCATGCCACCCCTCCAGTGGCTCTTCAGCTCTGGGGGAAGCACCAGTTTGTCCTGGCAAGGCCCCAGGACCTTCGGGTTGGTGTTTACTCCAACATGGCCAACTATGAGGTAAAGGCCAGTGAGCAGGCCAGGGTGGTTAGGGGTTTCCAGGTCAAACTGGGAAAGGTTAGCCGGATAGTCTATGTGATCGCCTCACGCACTGCTGATGATGTCTCAGATTTCACATTACGTGTCCAGGTCAAGGATGACCAAGACTGTATTCTCGCCCAGTTTTGTGTTCAAACTCCAACACCTCCACCCAAGACCGGTCCACAAACATCTGTGCAGAGGCGCTTCCTGAAGAAGAAGGAACTAGGGAAAATTGTCTTGTCCCCTCTGGCCATCACTACCAAATACCCTGTGTTCCATGACCGACGAATCCGCAACCTGAAGTTTGGCAAGTTGATCAAAACAGTCATCCGACAGACCAAGAACCAATACTTACTGGAGTACAAAAAGGGGGATTACTTTGCCCTTCTGAGCGAAGAGAAAATCAAATTGAAGGGACAGTTGTGGACTAAGGAATGGTACATCTGTTACTATCAGGGTAGAACAGGGCTTGTACATGCAAAAAATGTTCTGTTGGTGGGGAAAGTAAAACCCATTTACTTCAGCGGGGCTGAACTAACCACTACACTCTTACTGGATCAGATCCTGAAGCCCTGCAAGTTCCTGACGTACATCTATGCCTCTGTGAGGACTATACTGATGGAGAATGTAGGAAACTGGAGGGTGTTTGCCGATGCCCTGGGTTACGTTAACCTACCGCTCTCACACTTCTGCCGTGCAGAGCTGGACAGCGAGCCTGAGAGGGTGGCGTCTGTCCTGGAGAAGCTGAAAGAGGACTGCAATAATACAGAGGGCAAGGAGAGGAAATCCTTCCAGAAGGAACTCATGACCGTAAGTTAGCATTCCCTTTCAACTATTATTCAGTCGGAAATGGGTGCTTTTGTCTGTCTTTTTGATGTGTGATTAACTTTTTTGTTTTGTTTGTGTGTTTCATCTAGTGTGCAACTTTTTTGTTTGTCTGTTTCATCTAGTGTGCATGCTTCAGCCCCTTATCTACTTCCAGCTGCTTGAGGCTATGGTCCAGTGGGCTAATCCTGTTGAGAGTGCAGTCAATAAGTGCTGTGTGGGCATCGACATCTCAGGAGTTGTGGAAAGCAGCAGAATATTTTAGCGTAGTCCAACCCCCACCGTTTCTTTCTTGTAAATCACATTGAGTTAGAGATGTGCTGAGGGCTCAGCCTGCCTAGATAATGCTCTGTCTTCATTTCTTGTGTAAATCAAAACCTACCAGAAAACAACAGTACTGTCAAACTATGTTTATGAAAAAGTGACTGACTTTTGTCATTGGTTGATTTTGGGAGTCATATTCAGTGTTCTGACCATTGTAGAGGGTGTGGTGAATACTATTATGTGACTTAACATGATAAACTCAGACACACTGAGGAAGAGATCCATAGAAACGTGTCTACGAGAGGTCGACCGATTATGACCAAAACAAGCCGATACCGATTAATCTGACATTTTTATATATATATATAAATTGTCATATATTTATATGTATATATTGTCATTATTATATATATTTGTAATAATGACAATTACAACAATACTGAATGAACAATTAACACTTTTATTTTAACTTAATATAATACATTCAATTTAGTCTCAAATAAATAATGAAACATGTTCAAATTGGTTTAAATAATGCAAAAACAAAGTGTTGGAGAAGAAAGTAGAAGTGCAATATGTGCCATGTAAAAAAGCTAACGTTTAAGTTCCTTGCTCAGTACATGAGAACATATGAAAGCTGGTGGTTCCTTTTAACATGAGTCTTCAATATTCCCAGGTAAGAAGTTTTAGGTTGTAGTTATTATAGGACTATTTCTCTCTATAACATTTCTATTTCTTAAACCTTTGACTATTGGATGTTCTAATAGGTACTTTAGTATTGCCAGCCTAATCTCGGGAGTTGATAGGCTTGAAGTCATAAACGGCGCAATGCTTGAAGCACAGCGAAGAGCTGCTGGCATACGCAGTAAAGTGCTCTTTGAATGAATGCTTAGAAACCTGCTGCTGTCGACCACCGCTCAGTCAGACTGCTCTATCAAATCACAGACTTAATTATAATATAATAACACATAGAAATAGGAGCCTTAGTTTCCGGATTTTACCATATTAATTAACTATCATTTCGACAACAAAACGTTTATTCTTACAGTGAAATACGGAACCGTTCCGTATTTTATCTAACGGGTGGCATCCATAAGTCTAAATATTCCTGTTACATTGCACAACCTTCAATATTATGTCATAATTACGTAAAAGTCTGGCAAATTAGTTTGCGTCGAGCCAGCCGGCCCAAACTGTTGCATATACCCTGACTCTGCGTGCAATGAACGCAAGAGAAGTGACACAATTTCCCTAGTTTAAATTGCCTGCTAACAAATTTATTTTAACTAAATATACAGGTTTAAAAAATTATATACTTCTGTTTATTGATTTTAAGAAAGGCATTGGTGTTTATGGTTAGGTACAGTCATGCAACGATTGTGCTTTTGTTAAATCATCCCCCGTTTTGGCGAAGTTGGCTGTCTTTGTTTTGAAGAAATGGTCTTCACACAGTTCGCAACGAGCCAGGCGGCCCAAATTGCTGCATAATACCAGAACTCTGTTGCACAGAACACAAGAGAAGTGACACAATTTCATTGGTTAAAAGAAATGAATGTTAGTAGGCAATATTAACTAAATATGCAGGTTTAAAAATATATACTTGTGTATTGATTTTAAGAGTTTTGACACGTCAGGGTTACCAACAGGGACAGCGATGACAGAATAATGTCGATGTTTCAAATGCTTAACCCTGATTGTTCCTGGTAGTCGCTCTGGATTAGAGTGTCTGCTAAATGACTAAAATGTCAAAGTAATGACACCAATAGTTATGTCTTGTGTGTGGCCTCCCATCTCAAACACATCTGAGGGGAAACGGTCAATAATATCGATGTCACTGTTACAGCATGACATAAATCGCAGCTATCAAAGAGAACAGGGAGCATAGTGATACTTTCTGAAAGGGGCAGTAGAGACTAGAGGTCGACCAATTCATCGGAATGGCCGATTAATTAGGGCCGATTTCAAGTTTTCATAACAATTGTTAATCGGCATTTTTGGACACCGATCATGGCTGATTACGTTGCACTCCACGAGGAGACTGCTGACCACCTGTTACATGAGTGCAGCAAGGAGCCAAGGTAAGGTGCTAGCTAGCATTAAACGTATCTTATAAAAAACAATCTTAACACTGTGGCCTCACACCACTAGACCAGAAACCAGCTAATTTGGGCCTGACTTCAAAACTTTCCCGCAAACCCAACCCTTTGTCTTTTTCCCTATCTCACACTATTGTGTGGAAAAATGTTGGTCTTGAAATAGTTTTGTTCAGTATTGCCCAGGATTGCCGTTGGCAAAATTGACAACAGGTCCCGCAGTAAGTGTCTACACAAACCAATATTGAAAAGAAGTCTTTCCTTCCCTCATTATGTTTCAAAGTGTTGACAACATCTAAGAGATGTGATATTGATTTGATAATCATCAATGTTGTCATCTGCGTGTCAATTTCATGGAATTTTAGATACACTGTGTTTGTGCTATTTGAAAATTCTGACATTCTTAAAGTGCAAGAAAACTTCAGCCTCCCTCACTCTCTGTACCTCATAATACATTTTTCAATAACATTGAAGTCATGGACTTAAAGAGGTATGATGGAACAGAAGCTATAATTTAAGTTGGGTTGTAAACACCAGTTACAACCATTTATAGACACGGGGGAGCTTCAGTGTGGAGAAGAAGAACTTACTATAAAGATGTGTCCATGGTGGTGAATAAAAGGCCCAATTTCTTAGGGCCCTGTTTAATTCAGTTGTTTGGTGTACACGTTCTAATTATGTGATCCAATCAGCATTAAGCGTTTTCCCTTTTCATGTGTTCATAGAACATCTTGGCAAATAAGATGTACCTCATTGGGTGGATCTTTGGAAGCGATGGTGCAGCAACCGATAATACTGATGTTATTACAGAATTCCAAAGTATACACAAAACAAGTGGCATGCTTATACCAAACTCCTCCAGCCTTGCATTCATAGAATGTACAATTCCTGATGGATGACTCCCAAAGACCTTAACATTCACTCTTATAGTTTATTTATGGCAAATATCACAGCGTAAACAACTTCACACAATGTTATTTGGAGCTTATGCAGAGTGGAAAAGGAAAAATTTTATCCACTTCCTTCCACTGAGGATGTTAGTTTTATGAGGCTCCACTGAGTTAGCCCAAGGTACAAGGGAGCTGAAACTTGCAGGATGGATATTTGTTAGCAACTGTGTTGTGACCTACATGTCAGTCATTTAGCACACACTCTTTTCCAGAGCGACATACAGTAATTGCATAAATGTTTTTAAACTGGTCCCCCGTGGGAATTGAACACACAACCATGGCTTGGCAAACACCATGCTCTACCAACTGAGCCACACAGGACCCAGCAATGTACATGCATCTTTACTCCTTAGGATTAATACCTTAAGGCTAATCCAATGTTGGTAATCACTTTTCTTGTGTACACAACAATAACAAAACTGTTGTTGCTTTTTTCGCCGTTGTATTTCAAGAGCTTTTTAAATGCATAGACGGTCACCCATTTTAAGAGAAGCATCTTGTGTGTGTATCCTCCAAGATATTACATTTCATACATCGTGGTGGGCCTCCGTTGTGGTCTTCCGAAGCTTTGTATGTGGCTGTGAATTGAATTACCATCTCCTATGTCTCTCGCCAATTAAGTGTTTTCACTGACACTGAAAACAATTCTTCCTGACTTATTTGCATGTCATATGACGGAGAGCTGAGAGTGTATTTTTAGATACAAAGCAAAGGAATTCAAAAGTGATTGTGTGCGCCTCTGAAAGGGAGATGACAGCCTTTGTGCTCAAGCATCTGAATGCAGAGTTTCTCTCATTGTTGTGGAAGAAAGGAATTATCAGCCATGTGTTAGACATGGGACTATACCCTCCCAAATAGAGAGAGATTCCTCTGTGTTAGACATGGGACTATACCCTCCCAAATAGAGAGAGATCCCTCTGTGTTAGACATGGGACTGGGACTATACTCTCCCAAATAGAGAGAGATTCCTCTGTGTTAGACATGGGACTATACCCTCCCAAATAGAGAGAGATTCCTCTGTGTTAGACATGGGACTATACCCTCCCAAATAGAGAGAGATTCCTCTGTGTTAGATATGGGACTATACCCTCCCAAATAGAGAGAGATTCCTCTGTGTTAGACATGGGACTATACCCTCCCAAATAGAGAGAGATTCCTCTGTGTTAGACATGGGACTATACCCTCCCAAATAGAGAGAGATTCCTCTGTGTTAGACATGGGACTATACCCTCCCAAATAGAGAGAGATTCCTCTGTGTTAGACATGGGACTATACCCTCCCAAATAGAGAGAGAGATTCCTCTGTGTTAGACATGGGACTATACCCTCCCAAATAGAGAGAGAGAGATTCCTCTGTGTTAGACATGGGACTATACCCTCCCAAATAGAGAGAGAGATTCCTCTGTGTTAGACATGGGACTATACCCTCCCAAATAGAGAGAGATTCCTCTGTGTTAGACATGGGACTATACCCTCCCAAATAGAGAGAGATTCCTCTGTGTTAGACATGGGACTATACCCTCCCAAATAGAGAGAGATTCCTCTGTGTTAGACATGGGACTATACCCTCCCAAATAGAGAGAGATTCCTCTGTGTTAGACATGGGACTATACCCTCCCAAATAGAGAGAGATTCCTCTGTGTTAGACATGGGACTATACCCTCCCAAATAGAGAGAGATTTCTCTGTGTTAGACATGGGACTATACCCTCCCAAATAGAGAGAGAGAGATTCCTCTGTGTTAGACATGGGACTGGGACTATACCCTCCCAAATAGAGAGAGATTCCTCTGTGTTAGACATGGGACTATACCCTCCCAAATAGAGAGAGAGATTCCTCTGTGTTAGACATGGGACTATACCCTCCCAAATAGAGAGAGATTCCTCTGTGTTAGACATGGGACTATACCCTCCCAAATAGAGAGAGATTCCTCTGTGTTAGACATGGGACTATACCCTCCCAAATAGAGAGAGATTCCTCTGTGTTAGACATGGGACTATACCCTCCCAAATAGAGAGAGAGAGATTCCTCTGTGTTAGACATGGGACTATACCCTCCCAAATAGAGAGATTCCTCTGTGTTAGACATGGGACTATACCCTCCCAAATAGAGAGATTCCTCTGTGTTAGACATGGGACTATACCCTCCCAAATAGAGAGAGATTCCTCTGTGTTAGACATGGGACTATACCCTCCCAAATAGAGAGAGATTCCTCTGTGTTAGACATGGGACTATACCCTCCCAAATAGAGAGAGAGAGAGAGAGAGATTCCTCTGTGTTAGACATGGGACTATACCCTCCCAAATAGAGAGAGAGAGAGAGAGAGATTCCTCTGTGTTAGACTTGGGACTATACCCTCCCAAATAGAGAGAGATAGAGAGAGATTCCTCTGTGTTAGACATGGGACTATACCCACTCCTCCCAAATAGAGAGAGAGGTTCCTCAGATTTTCTCCCTCTGCCTCCCCCATTTTACCTTCTCTGAGTTAGTGGAACTGCATTGCCTGTAGTAATTGCCTGTTGAAGCATAATGCAATTAATTAGAAACACTTTCTATCTAAAAAAAAGATGGATAATGAGTCTGCGTATGATAATAGCAACCACCAATTGAACATCACTGCTAAAGCACAAAACTGCAGTACCCATGCTAAATCTATATCTAGCAACAGGCCAGTGAACTTAACTTTGTTTTAATGAAATCTGTGATGCCTATGGGGTTACCTTAATACCATTTATGAGAAAATATGTTTAGTGCATTCTGTTAATTTTGCATGTTTATTTCATGCAAGGCTCCAGCTATGAAATGTTTTTGTGATCTAGCTAATTTGACTGATTTTGTAGGAGTTTTGCTGTGGATGTATATTTCAGAGCTGGGGTAGTAAAGTACAAATTATATTCTATTTGAGCCTTGTCTAACCTACATTTGAACCAAAACACCCTGATGTTTATCCTAATAATTGAGCTGAAGCCCCCAGATTCAGTGTAGACTGTCAAAAGCCCAACGTGTTGATGGTACGATGAGCTATTTATTACAACCACAAAGCCTGAAGCAAGCTAAGCATAAAGATTGGAATGCCCCACTCTGTCACATCAGATATCCTTTCAGCAACAATACATTGCAACATTGATATAACACAAAAATATACACTGCTCAAAAAAATAAAGGGAACACTTAAACAACACAATGTAACTCCAAGTCAATCACACTTCTGTGAAATCAAACTGTCCACTTAGGAAGCAACACTGATTGACAATACATTTCACATGCTGTTGTGCAAATGGAATAGACAACAGGTGGAAACTATAGACAATTAGCAAGACACCCCCAATAAAGGAGTGGTTCTGCAGGTGGTGACCACTGACCACTTCTCAGTTCCTATGCTTCCTGGCTGATGTTTTGGTCACTTTTGAATGCTGGTGGTGCTTTCACTCTAGTGGTAGCATGAGACGGAGTCTACAACCCACACAAGTGTCTCAGGTCGTGCAGCTCATCCAGGATGGAACATCAATGCGAGCTGTGGCAAGAAGGTTTGCTGTGTCTGTCAGCGTAGTGTCCAGAGCATGGAGGCGCTACCAGGAGACAGGCCAGTACATCAAGAGACGTGGAGGAGGCCGTATGAGGGCAACAACCCAGCAGCAGGACCGCTGCCTCTGCCTTTGTGCAAGGAGGAGCAGGAGGAGCACTGCCAGAGCCCTGCAAAATGACCTCCAGCATGCCACAAATGTGCATGTGTCTGCTCAAACGGTCAGAAACAGACGTCCACAGGTGGGGGTTGTGCTTACAGCCCAACACCGTGCAGGACGTTTGGCATTTGCCAGAGGACACCAAGATTGGCAAATTCGCCACTGGCGCCCTGTGCTCTTCACAGATGAAAGCAGGTTCACACTGAGCACATGTGACAGAGTCTGGAGATGCCGTGGAGAACGTTCTGCTGCCTGCAACATCCTCCAGCATGACCGGTTTGGCGGTGGGTCAGTCATGGTGTGGGGTGGCATTTCTTTGGGGGGGCCGCACAGCCCTCCATGTGCTCGCCAGAGGTAGCCTGACTGCCATTAGGTACCGAGATGAGATCCTCAGACCACTTGTGAGACCATATGCTGGTGCGGTTGGCCCTGGTTCCTCCTAATGCAAGACAATGCTAGACCTCATGTGGCTGGAGTGTGTCAGCAGTTCCTGCAAGAGGAAGGCATTGATGCTATGGACTGGCCCGCCCGTTCTCCAGACCTGAATCCAATTGAGCACATCTGGGACATCATGTCTCGCTCCATCCACCAATGCCACGTTGCACACAGATTGTCCAGGAGTTGGCGGATGCTTTAGTCCAGGTTTGGGAGGAGATCCCTCAGGAGACCATCCGCCACCTCACCAGGCATTGTAGGGAGGTCATACAGGCACGCGGAGGCCACACACACTACTGAGCCTCATTTTGACTTGTTTTAAGGTCATTACATCAAAGTTGGATCAGCCTGTAGTGTTTTTTTCCACTTTTAATTTTTAGCGTGACTCCAAATCCAGACCTCCATGGGTTGATAAATTTAATTTCCATTGATCATTTTTGTGTGATTTTGTTGTCAACACATTCAACTCTGTAAAGAAAAAAGTATTTAATACAAATATTTCATTCATTCAGATCTAGGATGTGTTATTTTAGTGTTCCCTTTATTTTTTGAGTAGTGTATATTTATTGCATATTTTTATCATGTACATTCTTGCCCGAACAGATGAAACTGTGGTGGACTACTGTACACCTCAACAAAAAAGCATATATATTCTGGCACAGAACGTATGACAGAAACGAGTCATGACCCTCATAGTGGTGAAAATATTGAAACTGATTTTGTTTGTTTGCAAATCATTGTATTCCGAATGTATCCAGTGCCAGCTTTTTGTTCTCATTCAACCCACTGAGAAGAATGTCACATTACTTCTCTTTCATCAGGAAGAGTAAAGCTCTTTGGAAGCAGGGCTTTTGGAGTTCCTTTTACCCAGAGCTTGGCCCTCATCTGTCAGTCATGCTGTTCTCTCGTAGCTAGCCAAAAGGGGTAATACAACACAAAAGTACTTGATCCAATATGATCCCTGCACTGGGCAGAGTTACACCTACCCTTAACCTGCACTCAGTCATTTTTCTCCAATATCCATGAGTCAACAAAGCTCAGCAGTCTGGGTCAACATAGGTATTAGGCTTGGCGGTATAGCTTATATACCGTATACTGGGGTATTTGGAAAAAGCCACAGAATGGTTTGTAAGTACTGTCAATTTCGTCAGAACTATTTCTTTGAAGTGTTTCAATAAATTTGAATATTAGTAGCTACTTTTTAAGTTAATGCCTGCAGACAAGTTGCACAATAAGTTAGGCGGTAAAGCATATTGCGATCTTCATTTCACAGGTCACATTATTTTACTTTATGAAGTTTACCATAGTTCCCCAGAACAGTTGAGCCATTCACATGTTTGTTGTAAAGAGCACAACAAGAGAAAGTGAGAGCTGGTGACTCCGTAGCGTTCTATCGGCGAGTCTCTGCTGGTGTGTCCATAGCGTTCTATCGGCGAGTCTCTGCTGGTGTGTCCATAGCGTTCTATCGGCGAGTCTCTGCTGGTGAGTCCGTAGCGTTCTATCGGCGAGTCTCTGCTGGTGTGTCCATAGCGTTCTATCGGCGAGTCTCTGCTGGTGAGTCCGTAGCGTTCTATCGGCGAGTCTCTGCTGGTGTGTCCGCAGCGTTCTATCGGCGAGTCTCTGCTGGTGTGTCCATAGCGTTCTATCGGCGAGTCTCTGCTGGTGTGTCCATAGCGTTCTATCGGCGAGTCTCTGCTGGTGAGTCCATAGCGTTCTATTGGCGAGTCTCTGCTGGTGAGTCCGTAGCGTTCTATCGGCGAGTCTCTGCTGGTGAGTCCGCAGCGTTCTATCGGCGAGTCTCTGCTGGTGAGTCCGTAGTGTTCTATCGGCGAGTCTCTGCTGGTGAGTCCGTAGCGTTCTATCGGCGAGTCTCTGCTGGTTATTTTAATCACTACGTCCTATGTGTGTGTGATCACTGTGTGTGTGTGTTGTATCCCTGTATGGGTTCTTGTTTGTGCCCTGCTTTTTAACAATGTTTTGTTTTACTTTCTCAATGACATTTGTTATATCACAGACTCCCACTTAGGAAGGAAATGACAAAGCTTCTGAATCAGTTTATTTAACAACCTGATCAACTCTGTGAAGGAGATGTCGTGCTACATGGAGCAAATGGTGGTAACACCAGATACTGACTGTTTTTTAAGGTATCTGTGAACAACATGCATATCTGTATTCCCAATCATGTGAAATCCATAGATTAGACCTTAATTTCTTTATTTCAATTGACCGATTTCCTTTTATGAACTGTAAATCATATATTCTTGTTAAGTGTATTTGGGATTACATAAAACTGACAGACAAAGCAAAGCGCAAGAGAGTGTCTTCTAAAGGAATTGTTTTTGTCATTATTATCCTGTTGCTGTGCATCTTAAAAAACAGTTAGCAGACTGAGGCTAAATGCTGAGGACAACTTAGCATTAAAATGTTGTCTAGACTCACCAGTGCTGTAATGGTCAAATCAATAGAAGAGCCTGACTGCCAAGCGTTGATGTGATGAATATTGCACACATACTATGCAAAGTGTGACTATTAAAACCTTTCCTAACCAGAAACTGTGGATTGATGGCAGCATTAACGCAAAACTGAAAGCGCGAGCCACCGCTTTTAATCATGGCAAGGCGACTGGAAACATGACCGAATACAAACAGTGCAGCTATTCCCTCTGCAAGGCAATCAAACAAGCAAAGAGTCAGTATAGAGACAAAGTAGAGTCGCAATTCAACAGCTCAGGGTCTACAGTCAATCATGGATTACAAAAATAAAACCAGCCCCATCGCGGACATCGATGTCTTGCTCCCAGACAAATTAAACAACTTCTTTTCACGCTTTGAGGACAATATAATACCACTGACACGGCCCGCTACCAAAGCCTCTGGGCTCCCCTTCTCCATGGCCAACGTGAGTAAAACATTTAAACTTGTTAACCCTCTCAAGCCTGCCGGCTCAGACGGCATCCCTAGCCAGCTGGCTGGTGTGTTTACAGACCTATTCAATCAATCCCTATCTCAGTCTATTGTTCCCACATGCTTCAAGATGGCCACAATTGTTCCTGTTCCCAAGAAAGCTGAGGTAACTGAACTAAATGACTATCACCCCATTGCACTCACTTCTATCATCCTGAAGTTGTTTGAGAGACTAGTCAAGGATCATATCACCTCCACCCTACCAAGACCCACTCCAATTTGCTTAACGCCCCAATAGGTCCACTGACAATGCAATCGCCATCACACTGCACACTGCCCTACCCATCTGGACAAGACGAATACCTATGTAAGAATGATGTTCATTGACTACAGCTCAGCATTTAACACCATAGTACCCTCCAATCATTAAGCTCGAAACCCTGGGTCTCAACATCGCCATGTGCAACTGGGTCCTGGACTTTCTGAAAGGCCGCCCCCAGATGGTGAGGGTAGAAAACATCTCCACACCGCTGATCCTCAACACTGGGGCCCCACAAGGGTGATTTCTCAGCCCTCTCCTGTACTCTCTGTTCACCCATGACTGCGTGGCCATGCACACTTCCAACTCAATCATCAAGTTTGCAGACAACACTACAGTGGTAGGCCTGATTACCAACAATGATGTGTCGGCCTACAGGGAGGAGGTGAGGACCCTCGGAGTGTGGTGTCAGGAAAATAACCTCTCACTCAACGTCAACAAAATAAGGAGGTGATCGTGGACTTCAGGAAACAGCAGAGGGAGCACCCCCCTATCCACATCGACGGGACAGTAGTGGAGAGGGTAGTAAGTTTTAAGTTCCTCGGCATACACATCATGGACAAACTGATATGGTCCAACCACACAGACAGCGTGGTAAAGGCACAATAGCGCCTCTTCAACCTCAGGAGGCTGAAGAAATGTGGCTTGTCACCTAAAACATACAAACTTTTACAGATGCAACTTTTTTTAGAGCTGTATCACCGCCAAGTAAGGCAACTGCACCGACCTCAATCGCAAGGCTCTCCAGAGCACCCGATGACACAGGAAGGCAATAAAGATCAACCAGGACAAAAACCACCCGAGCCACTGCCTGTTCACCCCGCTATCATCCAGAAGGCGAGGTCAGTACAGGTGCATCAAAGCAGGGACCGAGCGACTGAAAAACAGCTTCTATCTCAAGGCCATCAGACTGTTAAACAGCCATCACTTACATAGAATGGCTACTGCCGACATACTAACTCAAATCTCTGGCCACTTAAATGAATAGATTTAAGATATCTCTAGTCACTTTAAATAACATCACTTTAGTAATGTTTACATATCCTACATTACTCATCTCATATGTATATACTGTATTCTGTACTATCTACTGCATCTTGCCTATGCCACACTGCCATCACTCAACATTGACATCAGCAAACCGCTCGCCCACACAACGTCATACATGCTACCTGCCCTGTACATTTGAAACTGATATTCATCCGTGAAAAGCACACTTCTCCAGAGTGCCGGTGGCTATCGAAGTTCAGCATTTGCCCACTGAAGTTGGTTACGATGCCGAACTGCAGTCGGTGTCAAGACCCTGGTGAGGACGACGAGCACACAGATGAGCTTCCCGGATACGGTTTCTGACAGTTTGTGCAGAAATTCTTTGGTTGTGCAAACCCACAGTCTCATCAGCTGTCTGGGTGGCTGGTCTCAGACGATCCTGCAGGTGAAGAAGCCGGATGTGGAGGTCTTGGGCTGGCGTGGTTACATGTTGTGTGACTGGTTGGACCTACTGCCAAATTCTCTAAAATGACGTTGGAGGTGGCTTATGGTAGAGAAATGAACATTCAATTATCTGGCAACAGCTCTGGTGGACATTATTGAAGTCACCATGCCAATTGCACGCTCCATCAACTTGACACATCTGTTCCATTGTGTTGTGTGACAAAACTGCTCATTTTAGTGGCCATTTATTGTCCCCAGCGCAGGGTGCACCTGTGTAATGATCGAGCCTTTTCATGATATACCACACCTGTCAGGTGGATGGGTTATCTTGGCGAAAGAGGAATGCTACTAAAAGGCATGTAAACAAATGTATGCCTAAAATTTGAGAGAAATATGTTTTAAGTGCGTATGGAACATTTCTGGGATCATTTACTTCAGCTCGGGAAACATGGGACCAAAACATTACAGGTTGCATTCAAATTTTTGTTCAATGTAGAAAGAACCCAATTCTCTGTAAGATGTACGGATGTTCTCACTCACTCTTTGTGTATGAAATCAAGCCTCAGCTGTGATGTCTGAGCTCTGCACTGCAACATCAAACAGCCAGCCAGGTCACTGACTGAGAGACAAAAAAAGAATCACACTATTTTGTGTTTTATTTTGTGTTTTAGACTCTCACAAATGTAGGCTCTTAATTTGATCACTGAGATAAATTTAAAACTTGTAGTATATTGGTGTTTTAAAAAGGCTTTAATTTCCACTTTGAAATTTGACTTGATTTGATTTCACAGAATCCTGTTGCTGCAGGATAATTTTCCTGCTGTAGCAAACTGGCTCACATGATGATCCTACATCTGCACATAACAATAATGTGGGCTTGTATCAACCCCATTCTGATAACCAGAGGTCTGTGTGTAATGACCATGGAGTTTGGTGTATGATGGACGTGGGCCAGGTTATGTCTCTGTGGAGGATCACAGCCCCACAGATGTTTCCTGTCTCATTGTTAACAGGCGAAACAGAAGCGCCAGTTATGGACCAAGAGGCGCCTGCTGTCCACTTGACCTCCCCTTTACCCCCTTGGATAGCCCTCTACCTCAGCCCAGCTATTACCAGACAACCTACCTCAGCCCAGCTATTACCAGACAACCTACCTCAGCCCAGCTATTACCAGACAACCTACCTCAGCCCAGCTAGGACCAGACAATTATGCAGAAATGCTCCATGTGCTGTCCAGTGTTGTTGGGTTGTGAATTGGAGGCCAGAGAGTGTTTGTGTGTGTGTGTGTATACTGAATTCAGTTTTCAGATGGGCTCTGACCGAGACACCTTTGCACCCGTTCCATTCTGCAAATAGGATTTGGGAAAAAAGGGAAAATCTGGAGAGGTTCTAAACCGCGTAGGTGGGCATCCCAATGTGTCCTGCGCTGAGAGGGATTTCGTTCCCAACTCTGTAGCAGACCCCTACTCTACTCTTTGAATTATTTGCGGAGAGGGAGATCCCATGCTGTTGGTAGTACTCAGGAGTAATAATAGCATTCTGTTTCTGGAAGACTACTTTGAAAGTTGGAAGCGGCCATCGAGATGATTGTGTGCGGTTAGCTCTGTGCTTTGCCATTTTTGTACACAGCTCCCCTTTTTTCCCAGCATCCCTAGACTCCATCTTCTGTTCTTCACTTTCTGATCAACGCTCTTCTGTTCTCCCTCCCTCCCACTCTTCCTTCCCTCCTTCAGCAGTAAGGTGTGGCCAACTACTGTGATGGTGCAGTTGACAGCTCTCCATATCTGTTTCCCTCCGGGGATTTGAGACATTTGTTTGTTTTTACTCTTCTGCCAGTCTGGGTAGAATGGAGGGGGTTCATGCAGAGGGGTGGAGTGACACAATCAGAACCCAGAATTCTCTAATCGCAACTAAGCAGACACTTGTTTTGGTTGAGGGTATGGAGGCGTTCAGTTGGATATGTGTATTCAAAAAGGAAAACATGAAGAGAGCCTACAGGTGGAAAGGGAAAAGTAGAACTAAGAGAACGAGAGCGTGACTAAAATGAGTGAGTGGCTGAGATGGAACGAGGGAGCAGAAATAGAGAGCAAAATAGAAGAGAGGTGGATAGATGGAAGTATAGAGACTGACTAAGCCGATATACACAGTACATGAGTAATGGGAGATTATATATATATTTTTTATATTTTTAGTTAAGAACAAATTCTTATTTACAATGATGGCCTACCCTGGTCAAATCCTCCCCAACCCGGACAACGCTGGGCCAATTGTGTGCCACCCTATGGGACTCCCAATCACAGCCAGTAGTGATACAGCCCAGGATTGAACCAGTGTTTATAGTGAAGCCTCTAGCACTAAGATGCAGTGCCTTAGAACACTGCGCCATTCGGGAGCCCTTGGGATAATTAGAGAATAAGGAGTCTAGAGAGACTAGAGATATCGCTGTTCTTCAAGAAGCATCACATTCCTCAAATGAACTCCCTCAGTTCTCAACCTGCCATTGATCACTCGGAGCTATCCTTAGATCTTGCTTTCATACACTTTGTTTACAAGTAGTAAAAGATCGAGCTAAGACTGATTCACGCTGTGTAAAGCCCCGCCTGCCCCTCTCAGAAATATGCTTGCCAGAGTTGCATTCAGTGAGATGATTTATGCAGTGCAGAGTTTGCGTACTGACTGCTGTGCTGGTGTAAACAATCGTTGTGATATTTAGCTAAACCACTCACACACACACACATTCAGAAACACACACTCAGACACACTGCCACAAACGCATCACACACAAAACAACAATCCTTTATTCCTCAGTGACATTTGAGGATAACAGCACCGCGTATAATTCCTCTTCAGCTATCTGTAATGGTCTGTGGCCTGAAGCTGGCAATTATGCCCTGCATGGATTTAACCCATTGTCTATTGGTGGAAAATTATTAAGTAGAAATTGACATCAAATACCATAAAAAATGTTTGCTCAAACTTCCTTGAATCCTGTCCCAGTGCCGAGATGTTATCATACGACTCGTGTCACGCATCATAACAGCATTAACACTTTTCGTGTGTCACTACTTCACAGCCATTTGAGCATTTTTTTATATATTTTTTTGCCTTCTGGAACTTTCATGTCCCTTAATAACAAACATGTATGCCATCTGAAAATACAAATACATGTGTAAAATGATGAGCCTACTTGGTTTAGCCACAGAAAAGACAGCAATCTTCCTGTGGCTTTTTGAAAGATAACACATAGAACTGCAAAAGCATTGCTCTCCACTTTCTAGAGGACCGAGTTTTGAAACCAGTGGAATCCGAGTATAATAGCTAAGGAGATGTAGAAAATAATTCTGGTTGTTTGCGAATATGGCATCCGTGACAGAGAGGGAGAAGCGTCCCATCCAAATATACGGGTAAGATAGTCTAGCTAGCAACATTTTCAGATATTACATGTTTCTAATTTTGTCAAAGTTGTTTTCATTTCAAGTTAGTGTACTGTTAGCTAGCCAGCTAATGTTAAGTGCATGATCTGTGTAATGATATTATTCTTATCTCAGAGCCATTTGCATTGCTAGTTATAACCTGTTAGCTAGCTAACGTTGAACCTGGTTGGTTATCTACCTGCAGATTCATGCAGGGTAGTGATGTTATGAGTTGGGATTATGGTTCATTGTTTAGCTACATTTCTAAACAAAAGACTCCACTATACAAGTAACAATTTCAATAGAATATTCATGATGTCATTGTGACAACTGTCGATAGACGTAGCTGGTAAATTTGCTCAGGCTATCTACTCCAATTTCAGAGAACTCTCGCTCGTCTGACAGTGCCAGAGTGCAGAATAACTGACAAATTTACAAACACTTAACACCCGTTGAATATGACCGGTGTCAGTAAACATTGGCATAAAATAGTAATTAAATTGTTGCCAGCTGCACAATTGCAGCCACCAACACTCTGGATAACATAAACAGCCTAACCAGCTTTGCTAGGGTGAGTAAAGTGGTCAGTGAGCTGTTCTCTCATTTATGTCTGGAAGTAGCTAGCAAGCTAGCCAATGTTAGCTTGGGTACTTGACTGCTGCTGTTTTGGTCAGAACACTCGGATCAACCCCGGCCAGAGCGTCCAGTGTGCGCTCTGAACGCTCCGAGAGCGAAACACTCTGTTGTCAGATTGTCAGTTCATAAATTCACTCTGAGTTTACTAATGCCCAGAGAGCGCACGCTGATCACACTGGCACTCCAGATTCAATTTCCAAACACACCCATAGTATAAACCAGCCTTTAGTCTTGAAATCTTTGGTTGTTTAGCACATGGCCTCACATGTGAATCCTTAAAAAGATGGGTGGGACTAAGGCTTAAAAAGATGGGTGGGGCTAAGGCTTAAAAAGATGGGTGGGGCTAAGGCTTAAAAAGATGGGTGGGCTAAGGCTTAGAAAGATGGGTGGGGCTACGGCTTAAAAAGATGGGTGGGGCTAAGGCTTAAAAAGATGGGTGGGGCTAAGGCTTAAGAAGATGGGTGGGGCTAAGGCTTAAGAAGATGGGTGGGGCTAAGGCTTAAGAAGATGGGTGGGGCTAAGGCTTAAAAAGATGGGTGGGGCTAAGGCTTAAGAAGATGGGTGGGGCTAAGGCTTAAGAAGATGGGTGGGGCTAAGGCTTAAGAAGATGGGTGGGGCTAAGGCTTAAGAGGGTGTGAACAATGCGGCAGATAGCCTAGTGGTTAGAGCATTGAGTTCCTGGATCGAATTCCCGAGCTGACAAGGTAAAAATCTGTCGTTCTGCCCTGAACAAGGCAGTTCCCCGGTAGGCCGTCATTGTAATAAGAATTTGTTCTTAACTGACTTGCCTAGTAAAATAAAGGTTAAATAAATGTAAAAACATTAATGGTTGTAGACAAAGAAGAGCTCTCCAGTACCAAATATTCAAGGACCCTTTTCTCAAAAGTGAGGTTACAAGTTTAGCAACTTTCAAAACAGAATTACTTTCCCATTGTTCCTCA
This sequence comes from Oncorhynchus masou masou, assembly GCF_036934945.1. NCBI lineage: Eukaryota > Metazoa > Chordata > Actinopteri > Salmoniformes > Salmonidae > Oncorhynchus > Oncorhynchus masou. The sequence continues at coordinate 43,345,413 of NC_088221.1, read as the reverse complement.
ACTGTAGTGTATGATCTACCATCGAGCCTCTACTTGTATCCAATATTTAAAAAAAAACACTTTCAAATGTTGCTACGTAAGACCAAATCAAACCGGTCAGTCACATATTGTCTTTTGAGTATGTAGCTATATTCATTATGCTCTGTGCTCATAAACTTTCACCCCACATCCACTCCATAACAATGGATATATTGACGACTATGTCCAACCCTTAGTCAATAATTGTCATTTCTTACCTTCCACCCGCACCTGGATGCCTGATGAAGACCTAAGGGTCAAAATGTTGTAAATAAATATCACCTGGGAGCATGAGCAGCAGTGTGCTCAGTTCTTCTTTTCTGACTCCAATGCTTCCCACGGTTGTGTCAAGTTGGCTGGATGTCCTTTGGGTGGTGGACTTTTGTTGATGCACGGGAAATATAAGGAATCACAGCTTTCACCTGGATTCACCAGGTCAGTCTGTCATGGAAAGAGAAGGTGTTCGTAATGCTTTGTGCACTCAGTGTAGGTCAACACTGAAACTGTTTGTGTTGTGTGCAAAGTCAACTTTACTGGCTCTATATGTGCAGTATTATTGTATGTCTTTTAGCACCAGGACTCCTGGCTGGGTCAGGTGTGAGCAGAGCACCAGGACTCCTGGCTGGGTCAGGTGTGAGCAGAGCACCAGGACTCCTGGTTGGGTCAGGTGTGAGCAGAGCACCAGGACTCCTGGCTGGGTCAGGACCTAGCTGAAGCTGACTTGGGAAGCAATCTCCTTGATTCCTGCAGGGAATTTCCTGTTGCTGTTATCCAGAGAGGAAGCAGGTGCTTGTCTCAGGTCTTACTTATCCTGTACAAATGCACACAGATGGGAACAGAATCCTTCTTTTGAATGTCCTTGTTATTCTCTCTGGAGAAGGGTATATATAATGTAGACTGGGCTGAAGTGGAAACTCCCTCTGCTATTGAACTCTGATCTGGGCTGAAACTGTGCATTCCTGGGTAGACGTTAGCAGGAACTCCAGGCATCCGCTATCTTATGTTCTTGTCTGTAACCTGTCTATGTCTCTGTACACACAGAGAGAGAGAGCATCTCCACCAACCACACCCCCCCACCCTGCCCGTTTCCTGTCATTCCATGTATTCCTGCCCATGGAACAAATAAGAGCTTTAGTTGGTGGAGCTCTGAGTCTGCTAGTCAGAGAACGGATCAGTCACGAGTCACTGAGCTTAACCGTGTGTGCTGTGATTGCTCAGTATCAGTAAACGATGAGTCTTTGGCGTGTATATGGGTTTGTTGTGTGTTCATATATGTGTTTGGGTGAATGACTTTGCATGCTGCACTTCAGTCATGCCCTATGATTCTCTCTGCCTGAGGCTGTGCTACATGAAAACATATTCAGATTCCATGAGCACAGGCATAGTTTGCTTTCACCTCAACTTGACAAGACTGAGGGGTTTAAAGAGCGAGTGGTTGGTCTGGACGAGACTCCAAACAGATTAGATGTACAGAAACAAGCCATTGACTACACTGCCACAAAATAGTTTAAGACTCCTAATTATCCTTTCAGCTCTGAAGACTAGCCACTCCCATGCCAGTCAAAAGAGGTGTTTTGCATGTTATTGCTCCAAACAAATGATTCGATATTTTCTACAAGTTCTTTAAAATACGATGGAAAAAAACTTGACTGTAAAGAAATCATTACAACAACAATGGATTTTTTTTTTAATTTAAAAAACTTTCAAACGAAAGGAATCTTCTTGGCAGGGAAAAACACATTTGAATAAATGTGGGTTTTAACAGTCTTTTGTAGGTGTCATAATATACACTACATTTCTAATAAAAAATATAAAACATTTATAACATAACATATAAGTAAAAAATAATATATTCCCAAACCCCTTCCAAAAAATAAGTAATGAAATAACAAAAAAATGACAAGCTCTCAGCGGTGCAATACACATTTATAAAATAAAAAAATACGGAATATCAAGACGGTTTGTTTGAAAAAAAAATAAGTACTAAAGAAGAGGATGTTCTGTGTACATGTAAGGCTGGGTGAGTGAGTGGGAGTCGGTGCAATAAGTCTCTTGAGGAGCAAGTGTGAAGAGTCAGTGAAAATAGTCTGTGGTCTATTGCACATTCGGTTGTTTTGGGTAAGGCTGCGTTTGACGTGGACGGTTGCTCCGGTTTTCGTTCTGACTGCGCTTTTTCTCCCCATAAGCTTGGCCCTTTTCCGTTCTGCTGACGCAATCAGGTCCTAAAACTCTGGGGAGTGCCAGGGTGGGAGGTTATTAAAAACGCATCCGGATACTCTTCTCTTCAGCAGAGCGTCTGAGTGTCTGTGACATTACAGGAGACAATACGTTATTGTGCAACAACAACAAAAACAGAAAAGCACACATTAAAATCTGTGGAACAAGTCTGAACTTTTCAAAACTCAGTACTGTATTGAAAATGTATGGATTGGTTTACATTTCTAATGAAACCTGTATCTGGCGACGCCACCCTTTGTCCCGTTCCTTTGCTCTGTCTGGGGTGTCCGATGACTTATGCCCCTCCCCTTATGCCCCCCAGCCCAATACCGATGTTACATATGAGGAGTCAGTGTGGTGTATTATCAATGGTTATATGCATCAAAATCACCTGAGGAGTCAGTGTGGTGTATTATCAATGGTTATATGCATCAAAATCACCTGAAGAGTCAGTGTGGTGTATTATCAATGGTTATATGCATCAAAATCACCTGAGGAGTCAGTGTGGTGTATTATCAATGGTTATATGCATCAAAATCACCTGAGGAGTCAGTGTGGTGTATTATCAATGGTTATATGCATCAAAATCACCTGAGGAGTCAGTGCATCAAAATCACCTGAGGAGTCAGTGTGGTGTATTATCAATGGTTATATGCATCAAAATCACCTGAGGAGTCAGTGTGGTGTATTATCAATGGTTATATGCATCAAAATCATTGAGAAATTTGTAAGATGTAGAACTATGTTAGTCAGTCCATGTTTTTACTCACCTTCAACTTAAACTCTGCCAACATCTGTGTACCTTAACCTCAGCTGACTGAACAGCAGACAGTATATGTGTGTTGTGCAGAGTGTTCTTCCTGAGACATGACAAAGAAAAAGCATGATATTCACACAACTATTTCATGTAACATATTAGACAATGCTAAGATAACTATCCTACAACAACCAGATTGCTTGGTTGGATGTAATTTTTTAATTATATATTTATACAGGACCAGTCAAACGTTTGGACACACCTACTCATTCCAGAGTTTTTCTTAGTTTTCTACAATGTAGAAAATAGTAAAAAATAATCAAAACGATGAAACAACACACATGGAATTATGTAGTAACCACAAAAGTGTTAAACAAATCTAAATATTTTTTATCTGAGATTCTTCTAAGTAGCCACCCTTTGCCTTGATGACAGCTTTGCACACTCTTGGCAGTATCTCAACCAGCTTCATGAGGTAGTCACCTGGAATGCATTTCAATTATGGTGTGCCTTGTTAAAAGTTAATTTGTGCAATTTCTTTCCTTAATGCGTTTGAGCCAATCAGTTGTGTTGTGATGAGGTGGGGGGGTATACATGAAACTGGCTCTCATGACGACCGCCACAAGAAAGGAAGACCCAGAGTTGCCTCTGCTGCAGAGAATAAGTTCATTAAAGTTACCACCCTCAGGAATTGCAGCCCAAATAAATGCTTCACAGAGTTCAAGTAAAGACATCTCAACATCAACTGTTCAGAGGAGATGTGAATCAGGCCTTCATGGTCGAATTGCTGCAACGAAACCACTACTAAAGGACCAATAAGAAGAAGAGACTTGCTTGGGCCAAGAAACATGAGCAATGGACATTAGACCGGTGGAAATAGATTAGACCGGAGTCCTAATTTGAGATTTTTGGTCCCAACTGCTGTGTCTTTATGAGACGCAGAGTAGGTGAACGGATGATCTCTGCATGTGTGGTTCCCACCGTGAAGCAAGGCGGAGGTGGTGTGATGGTGTGCGGTGCTTTGATGGTAACACTGTCTGTGATTTATTTAGAATTTAAGGAACACTTAACCAGCAAGGCTACCACAGCATTCTCCAGTGAAAGGCCATCCCATCTGGTTTGCGCTTAGTGGGACAATCATTTGTTTTTCAACAAGACAATGACCAAACACACTTCCAGGCTGTGTAAGGACTATTTGATCAAGAAGGAGAGTGATGGAGCGCTGCATCAGATGACCTGGCCTCCACAAACACCCAATGGTTTAGGATGAGTTGGACTGCAGAGTCATGGAAAAGCATTCAACAAGTGCTCAGCATATGTGGGAAGTCCTTCAAGACTGTTGGAAAAGCATTCCAGGTGAAGCTTGTTGAGAGAATGCCAAGAGTGTGCAAAGCTGTTATCAAGTCAAAGGGTGGCTACTTTGAAGAATCTCAAATATAAAATATATTTTGATTTGTTTAACACTTTTTTTGGTTAGTGCATGATTCTCTTTGAGTTATTTCATAGTGCATGTCTTCACTATTATTCTACAATGTAAAAAAAAATAGTAAAAACAAAGAAACCCATGAATGAGTAGGTGTGTACAAACATTTGACTGGTACTGTATATATTTTGTCAAAGTCAAGCAAATTCATATTTGTAGTCACTTTTCTTGTGGCTTACATTTGTCCTCCAAGTCAGCATTAATGTGTAGATCGCTTGCTGCCTGCTATTAAAAAAGAAAATAACATCATTAGCAAATTAACAGGATTAAAATATTCAACATTAGCTACCATCAAAGTGCAAGTTCTGAAGGTAGACATTGAACTTGTGGATGGCTCATTACGTCTTGCTCGACAAACTCCTGTTCCGCTGCAGTCGCTGGACTAGTGCTTTGCTATGGCTTCTGCTTCTGTTGTTGGAATAGTTGAGTTACTTGTCGGCCTTTCGTTCATATCAGCCACCGTGTTGTAGTCTGGCATCTGATTCTGCAATGAGTTATTGGAAATCCATCACCTTGTTTTTTGATGCATCGTTCCCACTACCTAATTGTATCAAAACAATACAAATAAAATGTGAATAGCTGCTTTTCTTTTTTTGATGTATTTTACTGGACTTGGTTAGCGAGCTAGCTACCAAGCAATCTGTTCTCCCACCAACATTGGATAGCTAACGTTAGCTAGCTAACTACCAAAGGATAGTTGGCTAACTTTGCTTGCCAGCTAACATTAGCTTGTTTTAGTCAAAACAGCAACATGAATGTATGTAACGTAAATCCATGTAACATTATCATACAAAATACTCTAATATCAAAGTGGAAGAAAAAACGACATTTTCTAACATTTACTGAGATTCATTTTCAACCCCCTGAGTCAATACATGTTAGAATCACCTTTGGTAGCAATTACAGCTTTGAGTATTTCTGGGTAAGTCTCTAAGAGTGTTGCACATCTGGATTGTACAATATTTGCCCATTCTTTTGGGCAATATTTGCCCAACTCTTCAAGCTCAGTCAAGTTGGATGTTGATCATTGCTGGACGACCATTTTCAAGTCTTGCCATAGATTTTCAAGACGATTTTAAGTCAACACTGTAACTAGGCCACTCATGAACGTTCAATGTTGTCTTGGTAAGCAACTCCAGTGTATATTTGGCCTTAGGTTTTAGGTTATTGTCTTGCTGAAAAGTTAGTTTGTCGCCCAGTGTCTGTTGGGAAGCAGACTGAACCAGATTTTTCTAGAGGATTTTGCCTGTGCTTAGCTCTATTCTGGGTTTTATAAAATAAAAACTCCAAAGCCCTGGCCGATGACGAGCATATCCATAACTTGATGCAATCACCTCGCTTGAAAATATGTACTCAGTGACGTGTTGGATTTGTCCCGAACATAACGCTTTGTTTTGAGTACAAACAGTTAATATCTTTCCCACACTTTTTTTTCAGTATTTCTTTAGTGCCTTATTGCAAACAGGATGCATGTTTAGGAATATTATATTGTACAGACTTCTTTCTTTTCACTCTGTCATTTAGGTTAGAATTCCGGAGTAACTACAATGTTGTTGATCCGTCCTCAGTTTTCTCCTATCATAGCTATTAAACCTTGTTTTAAAATCACCTCATGGTGAAATCCTTGAGCGATTTCTTTCCTTTTCTTTCCACTGAGTTAGGAAGGACGCCTGTATCTTTGTAGTTACTGGGTGTATTGATGCACCATCCAAATCGTAATTAATAACTTCATCATGCTCAAAGGGAAATTCAGTGTCTGCGTTTTATTTTATTTTTTACCCATCTGCCAATAGGTGCCCTTCTTTCCAAGGCATTAGAAAACCATCCTGGTCTTTGTGGTTGAATCTGTGCTTGAAATTCACTGCTCGACTGAGGGACCTTATAGATAATTATTGTATGTGTGGGGTATAGAGATGGTAATCATTCAAAAATTACTTTAATATTATTGCAAACAGTGAGTCCATGCAACTTATTATGTGACTTGTTAAGCTAATTTTTATTCCTGGATGTTTTAAGGCCTGTCATAACAAAGGCGTTGAATACTTATTGACTTGAGAAATTTGTATTAATTAGTAAAAAATTCTCTAAACAAAATTCCACTGACATTGTGGGGTATTGCGTGTAGATCAGTGGCCCAAAATCTAAATTTTATCCGCTGTATAGTCTAATACTGTTCTGTACGGTGAGTGTTGTGTACTGCATGTAATTGAATCAAATTAAGTTCTTTACATGCTTACTGACAAGCAATATAAGGTTTGTGAATTAAAGAAATATACCCTGCAGGCTGTAGCGACACTGATATGCAATCAATTTGCATTCAGGAAGAATCTTTGTGGACCATTTAATCACACCTGTTACAATTCCATGTTGCACAATCACAAATAATACAAGGTACAGGTACAAGAGCATGAAGCATATTCATTGGGTTTGGCTCGTCGAACCCGCACTACTGCTGCTGCAGTCAGCCAACAATGATTTGCAATTTACTGAAATTGCTGCTGGCCTGCTGCTGCCTGTGTACGTTCTGAGCGCCTGCTGCTGACGTCTCGCACAATGCACTTTTGCAGCCAGGCACGTGTGTTCTGACTGAGTGTGACAGAGAAAATCGTTTTTGTTGGAAAACCTTTCTGTTGGAAAACCACATCACTGGCCGACTTTCAGCTGTAGCAGATGCAGTTCCCCCGACTTCACTCCTCGACTTTCGTCTGCTGTAGATCGCTTCAGCCTTTACCACTCAAACAAGCACAGAAACTCTGGGCGTCGCTAGTTACCACAGTCACAAAGCCATAAACCCCACCTATTTCTACAATTTATCTTCTTAAAATTAGATTTTAAACCTTAACCACACCACTAACCTTATGCCTAACCTTCAATTGAGACCAAAGAGAACATGTTTGTTTTCATTAATTTTTACGATTTTGACATCTAGTGGAAACTGTGATACAAGTGTTTTTTTTATTTAACTAGGCAGTTTAAGTCCTTTTAAGAGCAAATTCTTATTTACAATGACGGCCTACCCCGGCCAAACCTGGACGAAACTGGGCCAATTGTGCGCAGCCATATGGGACTCCAAATCACGGCTGGATGTGATACAGCCTGGATTCAAACCAGTGACTGTAGTGACGTCTCTTGCAGTGTGATGCCTTGCCTTAGACCGCTGCGCCACTCGGGAGCCAAGTACGTCGCTCCCAGTGACTGTATATGGTTGCTCCAGCAGAGACTGCAAATGTTTTCTAGTTCATATACTAGTAGACCAGACCCAGCTGCTATCGCATTGGTGTCTATGGGAGAGCCACCCCTTAAGTAGACAGGAACTGTGACCATTTTGTCAATGGTAAAAGATCTGAGTAAGACATCTTCATTTATCCACCGTCTTTGGCTCCAGTTGCACAGATCCACAAGACTTAGCTCAAAGCCTGTGTCCGTAATTCTACATAAAGTATCTCTGCCTCACATATTATTTATTTACGATTGGCTGTAAAAATAGATTATGTCACAATCATGTAAAAGCTCAAAGCAGATCTCAAACCTAGATCACTGCCGCAAACTTTTGAGAAAGACCGCACACGATGCTGAACATCATTTTTTAAAACTAAGTTCTATGATAAATTCACTCAATGGACAGTTGAACAGCAAGATACCTTTCCAGATGGAAGACAGCCACCTTTCCAGATGGAAAACAGCCACCTTTCCAGATGGAAAACAGCCACCTTTCCAGATGGAAGACAGCCACCTTTCCAGATGGAAGACAGCCACCTTTCCAGATGGAAGACAGCCACCTTTCCAGATGGAAGACAGCCACCTTTCCAGATGGAAGACAGCCACCTTTCCAGATGGAAGACAGCCACCTTTCCAGATGGAAGACAGCCACCTTTCCAGATGATTTGCCGTTGCAGCCAGAACAGACCCAGGAGTCATTTTGGCAGGATGAACATGTTTTGTGTGTGTTTATTATTACAGAGTTGTTTGCGTCTCTGTAAAAGCGTTAATAATCTTGTCTCCCAGTAGCCTATTCTTCAACTAATATCTAGTGTACACAGGTGACATTTCATAGCAATTTATACAGTTGGCTACTTTATTGCTAAGCCTTTCAGGCCCCTGTTTATTTTCAATGTCTTTTTATTAGAAACGTTTTTTTTTTCTCTTAGTGTAATGTTTTTAACTTCCATGTAGTCTACTTGAGATTTCACCACCATGTGTGTATCTGCTCAACAACACAGATCCATGTCAAGCTCACACAGGTTGCAACAAATGCTTACAGACTTTTCCATGGAACTGGGGTAAAAAGCAGATTAGTCCATCTGGACAGACGACCGTGTACAACAACATCCGAATGAAGTTCACAAAATGCAACAGAGTATGTGGACACAGGCAAAGACCAAGGCACACAGGAAAACAATAGAGACTGAAACTGAGATTCTCAGAGCCGTATTTCATGCCCATGGACATGGCTGTAATGGACTCTGGGCATCAAAACACATTTTGAAGAATATTGGAAGAATATTGGTGTGCTGGATGATGGAATGATAAGAAAAATTCAGTTTAAGTTGGCCACCTGCTCGCTAAAATCTCATCAGGGTTTTCTCATTTCAATGCACATGAATGTAAAAATGTGACATGCGTTTACTCCTTATTCGCTCTGTTATGATTGCTGGACCTATTTTGTCAACGCCTGTACCGTCTTATGTACAAAATGTATCACAGTGGAGCGAGTTGGCTCTTTTCCACTTGCAACAGTTATGTGAGAACTTTGCAAGGTTGTATGGAAAACAGTATTGCACATCGAATATGCACCGCTGTAGCCACTTGAAGAAATGCTTTTTGGACTATAGTACAATGTGTGACCAACCGGCTCAAGTCGGTCTAATGTCAGAGCTACAAAATGGTATATCATACACAGCATTTGAGGAACAATGGAAAAGTCATTTTGCTTTGAAAGTTGATTAAACTTGTAAACTTCCGTTTTGATAAAACGACCTTTCAATGTTTTGGTACTATTACTGGAGAGCCCTTCTTTGTCTATTCACATTCAGCATCTTTCACACTCTCTTAAGCTTTAGCCACACCCATCTCTTTAAGGGTTGATCCGAGCGTTCTGTACTAACAGCAGTCAAGCACCCCTTTGTTATAAACAGATTCAAAATAGCTATTGATATCAAATGTGTATTTTGTGCTTGTGACTCGGGACTCTTGACCTTTTTATTTTTGGACTGTTCTTATGTCAGAAGATTTTGGCGTGAGTTAGAAGATTTTATTTTCAAATAAACTACTATTAATGTTAGTTTGAAAGACTGATATATATTATTATTATTATTTTGATCGAAATTATATGAACCCTGATTTAACTTTCATTGTTAATTTGTTTATTTTTCATGGCAGATTCTTTATCCATAAAATGAAGTGGGCGGAGGACAAACCCCTCTTCACAGAATTTAAATATTATTTTTGAAATGATCAGTAAGTGTAAAAACAAAAAAGCAATATGTACCATCCATTTTTGACAAATTGAAAATCTCAATATGTAATACCCCTGTGTGTTAGGTTTATGTACTCTTGTATTTGTTTTGTTCATAATAATAATTTAAAAAAAAATAGCAGTCAAGCACCCAAGCTAACTTGCTAGCTACTTCCAGACAGAACGGCTCACTGAACATTACTCAGCAGAGCTGGTTAGACTGTTATGTTTTCCAGAGCGTTGGTGACTGCAGCTGTGCTGTCAGATTGTCAGTTCGTAAATTCAGAGCGTTTCCTTCTCGGAACCATTCAGAGAAGCACGCTGGACGCTCTGGCCGATGAGTAGGGTTGATCCAAACGTTCTGACTTCACAACGGCAGTCAAGCACCCAAGCTAACTGGCTAACATTGACTAGCTACTTCCAGTCACAAATGAGAGAACACCCAACTCTGACCATTTTACTTGTCCTAGCAGAGCTGGTTAGGCAGTTTTCATGTTTTCCAGAGCATTGGTGACTGTAACTGTGCTGTTGGAAATAATTTAATTCTGCTTTTTTTGCCAACGTTTACTGACACCGGCCATATTCAACGGGTGTTGAGCGTTCGTAAATTCTTCAGTTATTCTGCACTCTGCCACACTCAGACGAGAGTGCTCTTAATTGGCCAGACTGAATTTACGAACGCACCCGAATTGGTTACTTGCATAATGGGTTATTTTGTTAAGATATCTAGCTAGCTAAACAATGAACCATAATCCCAACTCATGACGTTACTACCCTGCATGAATCTGCAGGTAGTTAACCAACCAGGTTCAATGTTAGCTTGCCAAGCAAATGGCTCTGAGATACGTATAGTAAGATCAGACACGTAATGTTAGCTAGCGAGCCAGCCAGCTAACATTAGTTGGCTAACAGTACACTTTAACCTGAAATAAAACCCTTTTTATAGATGGATGCGTCTCCAGTTGCAAATACCATGGTTGCCCTTAGTTTGAAGATGTAATCCGGAGACAGGTGTTTTCTCCATCTCCTCAGCTATCATACTCTAATTCCACTGAACTCAGTCCTCCAGAAAGTGGAAAGCAACACGTATGCAGTTTTATTACCTGATAAAAAATCATTTAAAAGCAGCGTTAGACAGGATTACCAATACATACTGACCAGCTCAAATAGACAGAAGCGTGCTATATGGCCAAACTCATCTCTCAGCATGTCCAGCCCACTCATTATCTCAGCCAATTATGGCTAGTGGGAAGGTTGCTTTCATTTTCTGTGGCTAAACCAACTGGACTTGCAATTTGAACAATTTTATTCGTATTTACAGATCGCATACAAGTTTGTTATTAAGACACATGAATAAATGTAATTCAAATAGTTTTAATTGAAGTTTGATTTGATATTAGACCTTTATTGATGATTGTATGAATATAGAAACCATTAACTTTATAGTCTATATTTCTTGTTAAGACATGAAAAAAAATATATGTACTAGGTTATAAACCTACTAAATACATGTTTGGAGTAGTTTGCCTGCTGAGCTGAACTGGGCTGTGATATGAGGACAATAGACAAGCTGTTAGAGGCTATTAGCGTGTGTAAATATCCATGACCTTCCAGAGCCGACTGGTAAGACTGTTTTTGTTCTGACTTCTCACTACTGCTTTCTACTTCTTATCATTAAAGATATTCTCTGATTTACACTTGGAAACAGGCCATTTTACACAGTTCTAGCCAGTCAAAAGTCTCTTTCTCCATTTGAAGTAAAAAAAGCATGGGTTTCCTGCTGTTTGCTGTGCTCCATACTGGCACATTGTCCCCTGGTCTGCTCTCCTGCCTATCGCTGAGTTAATCAAACAACAATCGCTCTCCTCCTCTCAGCCCAGCAGCATAGACAGCTACTGTACCTAGCTGGAGCCAGAGAGTTGGAGCCTGCATGGCTCTGGAATGCTGTAGCCCTCCTGGTGAGGTGGTGCCTAGAGAGCCAGAGAGTTGGAGCCTGCATGGCTCTGGAATGCTGTAGCCCTCCTGGTGAGGTGGTGCCTAGAGAGCCAGAGAGTTGGAGTCTGCATGGCTCTGGAATGCTGTAGCCCTCCTGGTGAGGTGGTGCCTAGAGAGCCAGAGAGTTGGAGTCTGCATGGCTCTGGAATGCTGTAGCCCTCCTGGTGAGGTGGTGCCTAGAGAGCCAGAGAGTTGGAGTCTGCATGGCTCTGGAATGCTGTAGCCCTCCTGGTGAGGTGGTGCCTAGAGAGCCAGAGAGTTGGAGCCTGCATGGCTCTGGAATGCTGTAGCCCCCCTGGTGAGGTGGTGCCTCGAGAGCCAGAGAGTTGGAGCCTGCATGGCTCTGGAATGCTGTAGCCCTCCTGGTGAGGTGGTGCCTAGAGAGCCAGAGAGTTGGAGTCTGCATGGCTTTGGAATGCTGTAGCCCTCCTGGTGAGGTGGTGCCTAGAGAGCCAGAGAGTTGGAGTCTGCATGGCTCTGGAATGATGCTGTAGCCCTCCTGGTGAGGTGGTGCCTAGAGAGCCAGAGAGTTGGAGTCTGCATGGCTTTGGAATGCTGTAGCCCTCCTGGTGAGGTGGTGCCTAGAGAGCCAGAGAGTTGGAGTCTGCATGGCTCTGGAATGCTGTAGCCCTCCTGGTGAGGTGGTGCCTACCGCTGTAGAGGCTCTGTTCCCGTCCGTCAGGCCCTGCTGGTGAGGTGGTGCCTACCGCTGTAGAGGCTCTGTTCCCGTCCGTCAGGCCCTGCTGGTGAGGTGGTGTCTACCGCTGTAGAGGCTCTGTTCCCGTCCGTCAGGCCCTGCTGGTGAGGTGGTGTCTACCGCTGTAGAGGCTCTGTTCCCGTCCGTCAGGCCCTGCTGGTGAGGTGGTGCCTACCGCTGTAGAGGCTCTGTTCCCGTCCGTCAGGCCCTGCTGGTGAGGTGGTGTCTACCGCTGTAGAGGCTCTGTTCCCGTCAGGCCATCCGGGATACATCTGAAAAATAACAGATATGAGATTATGGGAAATTACACAGATTTGAGATTATGGGAAAGAGGATATTTAGGAACAATGAGAAGCATATCCATGAAACAAAACTCTTAATCTTGTGTTCTTGTGTGTGTTTGTTCCTGTGGGTTTTGTATATTATCCTGTCCTGAGCAGCTCTCTCGTGGAACAAGAATGTACAGTTTGTCTTTTTATTTTTTAACCATTCTCTGTCTTCCCCCCTCAGGCGTTGCTGAAGATGGACTGCCAGGGCCTGGTGGCCAGGTTGGTGATGGACTTTGTCCTGCTGACCACGGCGGTGGAGGTGGCTGGGAGGTGGCGGGAACTGGCTGAAAGGCTATCCAAAGTGTCCCGTCTGCAGCTGGATGCATACGAGGGACCGCACAGAGACAGGAACGGAGTGGTGGACAACGAGGTGAGGCTAGGTTCTGATCTGGCATTATTGAAATACTACACACAGCTTTTGGAAATTACATGACCTGTGAACTGTAAATGGTTAAATACTTTTTGTGCTTTACATACTTTTGGATTGATATACTATGAATGTCAGAAAACATAGCCATTGTTAAACTGGTGGAGCATAACATGTCAGTTCCATGTGATTTTATTGTCACCCTCACTTCAATATGTTCCCTTCAATTACCACCCCACATCGTCCTCTGTCCTTATCTCTCCCTGTGTTGCACTGTGGGTAAGCCAACAACATCATTATGACCATAGTAAGTAAATAACCTTGCACGAGCGTTTGCTTGTGCAAGCTAGAACAGCTCATAGGAGCAGGAGCCTATCTCCTGTTTCTGTAGCGTGAGGCAGCTTGATGTACAAGTACACCCCCTGGACAGATAGGACGCTAGTCTACCACAGGGCCTTACAATCTATATCCGTAATGCTGAGTGCGAAGCAGAGACGCGTTGAGTCCCATTTTTACAGTCTTTGGTATGAAGCGGCCGAGAATCGAACTTCCAACCTCAGGACGGGCAATCTAATCACAGGGTCACTGAGTTTATTTAATTATTACCATAGAAACATCAGAAAACAGCATGCAATTCCCATGTGATCTATTGTCAGTCCAATATGCTCCCTTCAATCGCCACCTCTCTCTTTCTCCCTGTGTAGGCCATGTGGAAGCCAGCCTATGACTTCCTACTGACGTGGGCTGCCCAGATTGGGGACAGCTACCGGGACGTGATCCAGGAGCTCCACATGGGCCTGGACAAGATGAAAAGCCCCATCACCAAGCGTTGGAAACACCTGACGGGAACGCTCATCCTCGTCAACTGCCTGGATACGCTCCGGAGCTCCGCCTTCAGCCCCGCCTCTCAGGACGACTGTGCCATATAGACCAAACTGACCATAATCATTGTCATCATCACTCATAGGGTGCAGCTTGTCTCCTTCCCTTATATCTCCGCTAATTGGAAAGCAATTTATTTCCCACCCGTATAGATGAAAGATAGAAGAGGATGAACCTTTGGACTGTTGATATAGACTCCGCCTCCTGCTGTCCTTCCTATGTCCATCACCATCCTATCCCCACCCTTGACCCAACCCCTAACCACACCCCTGACCCTACCATCGTGGATCATTTTTGCATATCTTCCTATGCTCCACAACCTTATTCCCTGTTTGTATTGAAGATTCTGAACAACAGCTGTCTGTCTAGTCCCTCTGAGTCTTGCTTCTTCTGAATCTGCCTTTAGTCCTCATGGGGGTGAGGGGCTGGACGGCTAGAGCACTCCCAGGAGGATTAGACTGCTAGACTGTCCCCCCTCACCCCTAGAAGGACTAGACTCCCCCTCACCCCTAGGAGGACTAGACTCCCCCTCACCCCTAGGAGGACTAGACTCCCCCTCACCCCTAGGAGGACTAGACTCCCCCTCACCCCTAGGAGGACTGGACTCCCCCTCACCCCTAGGAGGACTAGACTCCCCCTCACCCCTAGGAGGACTAGACTCCCCCTCACCCCTAGGAGGACTAGACTCCCCCTCACCCCTAGGAGGACTAGACTCCCCCTCACCCCTAGGAGGACTAGACTCCCCCTCACCCCTAGGAGGACTAGACTCCCCCTCACCTCCAGGAGGACTAGACTCCTCCTCACCTCCAGGAGGACTAGACTGCTAGTCCTCAACCACCCATCTTTGTATAGCCACCAGCCAAACTACACAATGCTACAGTCTCAGTATTCACAAAGACTATTTTAATCTTCATTGTCTGGCATAGTATGTATTTTTTTTACTCTAAATATGGCACAGCATTTTTTAAAGACACTTTGACACCTTTCGTTCATAACTGTGGACTCGATCCAGTGCAAAGACAACGTTTCTAAATGGTATCCTTGTTCTCTAGCCTTGTCACGTGTGTCAAACGAGCTAAATATAATGTGTTTATTTATAAAGCGTTGGAGTTGTTCAGAAGAAAGTGCTCTCTTATTGTTTCGTCCTACTCTGGTCCGTTTTATTTCAACTACTTTGTTAGTGAACATATTTCTAAGGACCGAGTTAATAACTTTGCATAACTCACCAATTAACTTTGTTCTTTCATTTCAAATAAATTCATCTCTCACTGCTTTTTCACCTCTCTTAACTATCTTTTAAAATGAAACCATATGGCCTGCAGTTATTTATATACTAGACTTAGTGAATATATTGTACCGAAGCTTGTCAGCAGTTAATATGACTCTACATACTGTATAAAGACATACAGTGCCTTGCGAAAGTATTCGGCCCCCTTGAACTTTGCGACCTTTTGCCACATTTCAGGCTTCAAACATAAAGATATAAAACTATTTTTTTGTGAAGAATCAACAACAAGTGGGACACAATCATGAAGTGGAACGACATTTATTGGATATTTCAAACTTTTTTAACAAATCAAAAACTGAAAAATTGGGCGTGCAAAATTATTCAGCCCCCTTAAGTTAATACTTTGTAGCGCCACCTTTTGCTGCGATTACAGCTGTAAGTCGCTTGGGGTATGTCTCTATCAGTTTTGCACATCGAGAGACTGAAATTTTTTCCCATTCCTCCTTGCAAAACAGCTCGAGCTCAGTGAGGTTGGATGGAGAGCATTTGTGAACAGCAGTTTTCAGTTCTTTCCACAGATTCGATTGGATTAAGGTCTGGACTTTGACTTGGCCATTCTAACACCTGGATATGTTTATTTTTGAACCATTCCATTGTAGATTTTGCTTTATGTTCTGGATCATTGTCTTGTTGGAAGACAAATCTCTGCCCCAGTCGCAGGTTTTTTGCAGACTCCATCAGGTTTTCTTCCAGAATGGTCCTGTATTTGGCTCCATCCATCTTCCCATCAATTTTAACCATCTTCCCTGTCCCTGCTGAAGAAAAGCAGGCCCAAACCATGATGCTGCCACCACCATGTTTGACAGTGGGTATGGTGTGTTCAGGGTGATGAGCTGTGTTGATTTTACGCCAAACATAACATTTGCATTGTTGCCAAAAAGTTCAATTTTGGTTTCAATTGACCAGAGCACCTTCTTCCACATGTTTGGTGTGTCTCCCAGGTGGCTTGTGGCAAACTTTAAACAACACTTTTTATGGATATCTTTAAGAAATGGCTTTCTTCTTGCCACTCTTCCATAAAGGCCAGATTTGTGCAATATACAACTGATTGTTGTCCTATGGACAGAGTCTCCCACCTCAGCTGTAGATCTCTGCAGTTCATCCAGAGTGATCATGGGCTTATTGGCTGCATCTCTGATCAGTCTTCTCCTTGTATGAGCTGAAAGTTTAGAGGGACGGCCAGGTCTTGGTAGATTTGCAGTGGTCTGATACTCCTTCCATTTCAATATTATCGCTTGCACAGTGCTCCTTGGGATGTTTAAAGCTTGGGAAATCTTTTTGTATCCAAATCCGGCTTTAAACTTCTTCACAACAGTATCTCGGACCTGCCTGGTGTGTTCCTTGTTCTTCATGATGCTCTCTGCGCTTTTAACGGACCTCTGAGACTATCACAGTGCAGGTGCATTTATATGGAGACTTGATTACACACAGGTGGATTGTATTTATCATTATTAGTCATTTAGGTCAACATTGGATCATTCAGAGATCCTCACTGAACTTCTGGAGAGAGTTTGCTGCACTGAAAGTAAAGGGGCTGAATCATTTTGCACGCCCAATATTTCAGTTTTTGATTTGTTAAAAAAGTTTGAAATATCCAATAAATGTTGTTCCACTTCATGATCGTGTCCCACTTGTTGTTGATTGTTCACAAAAAAATACAGTTTTATATCTTTATGTTTGAAGCCTGAAATGTGGCAAAAGGTCGCAAAGTTCAAGGGGGATATACCGAATATACCGATATACCGAATACTTTCGCAAGGCACTGTATGCCTCATTCAATATCCACGGTTACAATGGTTACAACTCTGTTAAAGATTCTGGGTCTGTTTTCTCCCCTGTTTGTGTTGTTAGTACACATTTCACATCTGTTTTGTGACTGCATACTTTTGTGGAAAATATAAATAAAATGTGAATATTTTTTTCGCAATTCATTATGCTGATTGCTGAATGATCGGATTTCTTACCGCAGTAGCATTAATTTATATTTATGTTAGATTTGTTTGTGTTCTTGAATTACATTTTCCCTTAAAAGAGTGGAAATAATATTAGTGATGCAACAGGTTATGTTTGGTTTTCTAATCAGCATTATGTTTGTGCTGACCACCCAACGACATCCCAGAGAATACAGCATGTTCTGTTGAGAGGAGAGAAAAAGGTAAGATGGGGGTGAGACACTAACAATTAATTGGCTGATACAGATGAAGTGAAAGAGAGGTTGAAATACACCAGCGAGAGATAGACACCCATGAAAGAGAGGATGAGGAATAGATGGAGATGGATGAAACGGAGGAGGAGTTTCATTTTTGGATGACCTCCAGCAGCCTGTTTGTTTGTCCAACTTTCTGCTTTGCCAAGCATTCCCATCACTCCAAAAGTCTGGTGTTGAAAGCAACCATCAAACCGTTTACAGCTCCAACAAAACGGTTCCAAAGGTCTCTCTTACTGCACAATAGGTCTCTCTCCCTGCACCATACTGTAGGCCTCTCACTCTCCCTGCACCATACTGTAGGTCTCGCCCTGCACCACACTGTAGGTCTCTCAATCTCCCTGCACCACACTGTAGGTCTCTCACTCTCCCTGCACCATACTGTATGTCTCTCTCTGCACCATACTGTAGGTCTCTCTCTCAATGCACCATACTGTAGGTCTCTTGCTCTCTCTCCCTGCACCATACTGTAGGTATCTCTCTCTCTTGCACCATACTGTAGGTATCTCTCTACTGTAGGTCTCTTGATCTCTCTCCCTGCACCGTACTGTAGGTCTCTCTCTCCCTGCACCATACTGTAGGTCTCTTGCTCTCCCTCCCTGCACCATACTGTATGTCTTTCACTCTCTCTCACTGCACCATACTGATTGTCTCTCTCTCCCTGTACCATCTGTATGTCTCTCTCTCCCTGCAACATACTGTAGGTCTCTCTCCCTGCACCATACTGTAGCTGACTCTCTCTCCCTGCACCATACTGTAGGTCTCTCTCCTTGCACCATACTGTAGGTGTCTTTCTCTCCCTGCAACATACTGTAGGTGTCTCTCTCCCTGCACCTTATTGTAGGTGTCTCTTTCACCCTGCACCATACTGTAGGTTGCACTCTCCCTGCACCATACTGTAGGTGTCTCTCTCCCTGCAACATACTGCAGGTGTCTCTCTCTCCCTGCACCATACTGTAGGTCTCTTGTTCTCTCTCCCTGCACCATACTGTAGTTATCTCTCTCTCTCCTTGCACCATACTGTAGGTATCTCTCTCTCTCTCCCTGCACCATACTGTAGGTATCTTGCTCTCTCTCACTGCACCATACTGTAGGTCTCTTGCTCTCTCTCCCTGCACCATACTGTAGGTGTCTCTCTCACTGCACCATACTGTAGGTCTCTCTCTCCCTGGACCATACTGTATGTCTCTCCTCCCTGCACCATACTGCAGGTCTCTCTCTCCCTGCACCATACTGTAGGTGTCTCTTTCTCCCTGCACCATACTGTCGGTGTCTCTCTCCCTGCACCATACTGTAGGTGTCTCTCTCTCCCTGCACCATACTGTAGGTGTCTCTCGCCCTGCACCATACTGTATGTCTCTCTCTCCCTGCACCATAGTGTATGTCTCTCTCTCCCTGCACCATCCTGTAGGTCTCTTGCTCTCTCTCCCTACATCATACTGTAGGTCTTTCGCTCTCTCTCCCTGCACCGTACTGTAGGTCTCTCTCTCCCTGCACCATACTGTAGGTCTCTCTCTCCTTGCACAGTACTGTGTGTCTCTCTCTCCCTGTACCATACTCTATGTCTCTCTCTCCGTGCACCATACTGTAGGTCTCTGTCTCCCTGCAACATACTGTAGGTCTCTCTCTCCCTGCACCATACTGTAGCTGACTCTCTCCCTGCACCATACTGTAGGTCTCTCTCCTTGCACCATACTGTAGGTGTCTTTCTCTCCCTGCACCATACTGTAGGTGTATCTCTCCCTGCACCTTATTGTAGGTGTCTCTCTCTCCCTGCACTATACTGTAGGTCTCTCTCTCCCTGCACCATACTGTAGCTGACTCTCTCTCCCTGCACCATACTGTAGGTCTCTCTCCTTGCACCATACTGTAGGTGTCTTTCTCTCCCTGCACCATACTGTAGGTGTCTCTCTCCCTGCACCTTATTGTAGGTGTCTCTCTCTCCCTGCACTATACTGTAGGTCTCTCTCTCCTTGCACCATACTGCAAGTGCCTCTCTCTCTTTCTCCCTGCACCATACTGCAGGTGTCTCTCTCTCCCTGCACCATACTGTAGGTTTCTCTCTCTCTCCCTGCACCACGCTGTAGGTCTCCATCTCCCCGCACCATACTGTAGATCTCTTGCTCTCTCCCTGCACCATACTGTAGGTGTCTCTCTCTCCCTGCACCATACTGTAGGTGTCTCTCTCCCTGCACCATACAGTAGGTGTCTCTCTCACCCTGCACCATGCTGTAGGTCTCTTTCTCCTTGCACAGTACTGTGTGTCTCTCTCTCCCTGCACCATACTGTATGTCTCTCTCTCCCTGCACCATACTGTAGGTGTCTCTCTCTCCGTGCACCATACTGCAGGTGTCTCTCTCTCCCTGCACCATACTGTAGGTCTCTTGTTCTCTCTCCCTGCACCATACTGTAGTTATCCCTCTCTCTCCTTGCACCATACTGTAGGTATCTCTCTCTCTCTCCCTGCACCATACTGTAGGTATCTTGCTCTCTCTCACTGCACCATACTGTAGGTCTCTTGCTCTCTCTCCCTGCACCATACTGTAGGTGTCTCTCTCCGTGCACCATACTGTAGGTGTCTCTCTCTCCCTGCACCATACTGTATGTCTCTCTCTCCCTGCACCATACTGTAGGTCTCTCTCTCCCTGCACCATACTGTATGTCTCTCTCTCCCTGCACCATACTGCAGGTCTCTCTCTCCCTGCACCATACTGTCAGTGTCTCTCTCCCTGCACCATACTGTAGGTGTCTCTCTCTCCCTGCACCATACTATAGGTGTCTCTCTCCCTGCACCATACTGTAGGTGTCTCTCTCCCTGCACCTTATTGTAGGTGTCTCTTTCTCCCTGCACCATACTGTAGGTCTCTCTCTCCCTGCACCATACTGTAGGTGTCTCTCTCTCCCTGCACCATACTGCAAGTGTCTCTTTCTCCCTGCACCATACTGCAGGTGTCTCTCTCTCCCTGCAACACACTGTAGGTTTCTCTCTCTCTCCCTGCACCATGCTGTAGGTCTCTATCTCCCCGCACCATACTGTAGGTCTCTTGCTCTCTCCCTGCACCATACTGTAGGTGTTTCTCTCTCTCCCTGTACCATACTGTAGGTGTCTCTCTCTCCCTGCACCATAATGTAGGTGTCTCTCTCCCTGCACCATGCTGTAGGTCTCTCTCTCCTTGCACAGTACTGTGTGTCTCTCTCTCCCTGCACCATACTGTATGTCTCTCTCTCCCTGCACCATGCTGTAGGTGTCTCTCTCCCTACATCATACTGTAGGTGTCTCTCTCTCCCTGCACCATACTGTAGGTCTCTTGCTCTCTCTCCCTGCGCCATACTGTAGGTATCTCTCTCTCTCCTTGCACCATACTGTAGGTATCTCTCTCTCTCTCTCCCTGCACCATACTGTAGGTATCTTGCTCTCTCTCCCTGCACCATACTGTAGGTCTCTTGCTCTCTCTCCCTGCACCATACTGTAGGTGTCTCTCTCACTGCACCATACTGTAGGTCTTTCACTCTCTCTCCCTGCACCATACTGTATGTCTCTCTCTCCCTGCACCATACTGTAGGTCTCTCTCTCCCTGCACCATACTGTATGTCTCTCTCTCCCTGCACCATACTGTAGGTCTCTCTCTCCCTGCACCATACTGTAGCTGTCTCTCTCTCCCTGCACCATACTGTATGTCTCTCTCTCCCTGCACCATACTGTATGTCTCTCTCTCCCTTCAACATACTGTAGGTCTCTCTCTCCCTGCACCATACTGTAGGTCTCACTCTCCCTGCACCATACTGTAGTTGTCTCTCTCTCCGTGCACCATACTGTAGATCTCTCTCCTTGCACCATACTGTAGGTGTCTTTCTCTCCCTGCACCATACTGTAGGTTTCTCTCTCCCTGCACCTTACTGTAGGTGTCTTCTCCTTGCACCATACTGTAGGTCTCTCTCTCCTTGCACCATACTGTATGTGTCTCTCTCTCCCTGCACCATACTGTAAGTGCCTCTCTCTCTTTCTCCCTGCACCATACTGTAGGTGTCTCTCTCCCTGCACCACAAAAGCAAGTGGGGCCTTAATTAAATTTGCAGATTAATGGAGGAGAAAGAAAGCCAAAAGGACTGGAATTAATTACAACAGAGTATGGGCAGACATGCATCACAACCCTCCTTAGTGTGGGTTATGAGATCCCCCAGGGCAACTGCAGGGAAAACAGCTTGGCACATTACCCACTGCACAGGAAATGTCTGTATACACCTTTAAAATATGTATTCCATTTTGCATAATCCATTCAATGGTGTGTCATTGGGGGTCAAGTTTTGTTGGTGTTTTGAAATTACACTTGTCCAACTTGTTATTGTGATTAGCATAGCATTTCTCTGTTTTGTAGGGAGATCAGCTTCAGAGTTCTCCTGTTTCTAACCAATGACTCTGGACAGAGATGTTGAGCTTTTAGTCTGAGCTGATACGGTAATGGACATGCATAGATCATTACTGTCTTGGGAGCTGAAGATCTGAGGGAGCAAAACATAATTCCTTACTTCTTATATACCACCATACACCGTTTACGATGAGGGAGGCCTTATTTCTGTTACAGCATATTGGATGACTGTCATTCATATTTCATTCACCCTGCTCAATGCAGCATCGATAGGTTTAGGCTACTTCATGATGCTCAAATCTTTCCTATACCCATCAGGAGGTCGCGATAACCTAGCCTATGAATGAAAGTTTACAACGCAGATGCACAGGTCAAAAGAAATGTGTGTAATCAAGGTGACAGACATTGACACATTCAATACCTTCTTGCACACTCTTGCCTGCATCTAGCTAATCATTAGTCCAAAAGTTGCAAACAAGTGTTTCTAATTGGACAAATTCAGGTATGTTTATCCCCGTTTCGTTTCGTTTGCTTCCGTTTAAGAAAGGTTTTTCAACAGAAGCAGCGGAATGATTACACCCCGTTTACACCCCGTTGTACAACTCCTTCTGGCATCTACACACTCTTCCTCTCACCCTTTCCCTTCACTTGTGGACTTCATTGCGCAACACATCAGCTGTCTGTGACCAGGTGAAAAAACCTTTCCAAGCCAAACCTTCACATCATAACCGCTAACCTCGACACAAAGTCTACATCGTTGTCACCATATTAGCTAATGTCATAGTCAACATACCTACTAAGAACTAATGCATTAGTAAACCTCTTACAGTACAGTAGTTCCAGTGTTGGTTAGCCATAGCCAGCTAACTAACATTGCTTCCCTCTCTTTTTGAGCCGGGTATTTGATTAAGTTAAACTAGTGAAATAAAAAAATACAAAGAAATATAGCTAGCTCCCTCTGTCTTGCTTCTCTTTCATTTATGAAGAAATTAATTTGTTCAAAACTGTTCAACTACCATCTTTCTCTTTTAGTCGACTACTCACCACATTTTTGGGGGGCTCCCAAGTGGCGCAGTGGTCTAAAGCACTGCATCTCAGTGTTAGAGGCGTCACTACAGACCCTCAATTCCAGGCTGTATCACAACCAGACGTGATTGGGAGTCTCATAGGGTGGCACACAATTGGCCCAGCATCACCAGGTTACGGTTTGGCATCATTGTAAATATGAATGTGTTCTGAACTGACTTGTCTAGTTAAATAAAAAAATATTGCAGTGCTAGCTAGCAGTATATTTTGCTTTCAGTACTAGATTCATTCTCTGATCCTTTGATTGGGTGGATACAATTATTTAATGCTGCAAGAGCTCTGATAGGTTGGAGGATGTCCTCCAGAAGTTGTCATTACTTTGTTATGGAAGGGGGTGAGAACTGTGAGTCTCCTAGGTTTTGTATTGAAGTCAATGTACCCACAGCAGGACAGAAACTAGCTATCCTCTGGCCACACCATGGTGCTACCCCATAGAGTGCTATTGAGGATACAATATACCTTCATTGCAAAGCAGTGCGTTTTATTAATTTATTTGGTGACGTGAATATATTTAGTAAAGGTTTGATCTACTTTTTAAATGTTTAATTATTTTTATTTTTATGAAATTCACTGAGGAGGATGGTCCTCCCCTTCCTCCTCTGAGGAGACTCCACTGCCATACACTGTCTTCTACACATCTCCATACACTGTCTTCTACACATCTCCATACACTGTCTTCTACACATCTCCGTACACTGTCTTCTACACTGACTTCTACACATCTCCAGACACTGTATTCTACACATCTCCATATACTGTCTTCTACACATCTCCATACACTGCCTTCTACACTGTCTTCTACACATCTCCATACACTGCCTTCTACACTGTATTCTACACATCTCCATATACTGTCTTCTACACATCTCCATACACTGCCTTCTACACTGTCTTCTACACATCTCCATACACTGTATTCTACACATCTCCAGACACTGTCTTCAACACATCTCCAGACACTGTCTTCCACACTGTCTTCTACACATCTCCATACACTGTCTTCTACACTGTCTTCCACACTGTCTTCTACACTGTCTTCTACACATCTCCAGACACTGTCTTCTACACTGTCTTCCACACTGTCTTCTACACATCTCCAGACACTGTCTTCTACACTGTCTTCTACACATCTCCAGATACTGTCTTCTACACTGTCTTCTACACATCTCCAGACACTGTCTTCCACACTGTCTTCTACACATCTCCAGACACTGTCTTCTACACTGTCTTCTACACATCTCCAGACACTGTCTTCTACACTGTCTTCCACACTGTCTTCTACACTGTCTTCTACACATCTCCAGACACTGTCTTCTACACTGTCTTCTACACTGTCTTCTACACAGCTCCAGACACTGTCTTCTCATTTGAGAGGAGGGATATCTGTGATCCCTTACTAAAAAAGATTGCAGACAGAGTGCAGTATAACTGCAGTTAATCTGCAATTACTGTGTCCAAAATATCACAGTCGACTGCAGTTACAGCACTTTTACTGCAGTTACAGCACTTTTACTGCAGTTACAGCACTTTTACTGCAGTTACAGTACTTTTACTGCAGTTACAGCACACATCTCCAGACACTGTATTCTACACATCTCCATATACTGTCTCCTACACATCTCCATACACTGCCTTCTACACTGTCTTCTACACATCTCCATACACTGTATTCTACACATCTCCAGACACTGTCTTCTACACATCTCCAGACACTGTCTTCCACACTGTCTTCTACACATCTCCATACACTGTCTTCTACACTGTCTTCTACACTGTCTTCTACACATCTCCAGACACTGTCTTCTACACATCTCCAGACACTGTCTTCTACACATCTCCAGACACTGTCTTCTACACTGTCTTCTACACATCTCCAGACACTGTCTTCTACACATCTCCAGACACTGTCTTCTACACATCTCCAGACACTGTCTTCTACACTGTCTTCTACACATCTCCAGACACTGTCTTCTACACATCTCCAGACACTGTCTTCTACACATCTCCAGACACTGTCTTCTACACATCTCCAGACACTGTCTTCTACACTGTCTTCTACACAGCTCCAGACACTGTCTTCTCATTTGAGAGGAGGGATATCTGTGATCCCTTACTAAAAAAGATTGCAGACAGAGTGCAGTATAACTGCAGTTAATCTGCAATTACTGTGTCCAAAATATCACAGTCGACTGCAGTTACAGCACTTTTACTGCAGTTACAGCACTTTTACTGCAGTTACAGCACTTTTACTGCAGTTACAGTACTTTTACTGCAGTTACAGCACTTTTACTGCAGTTACAGCACTTTAACTGCAGTTACAGCACTTTTACTGTAGTTTGAAAACTGTAATCTTTGTTTATAAAGGAGCTCTCATTAATGCGATCTTTTCTCCTCTCTCTCTCTCTCCTTCTCTCTCTCTCTCTCAGAGAAATACATCTGATCTCTATAGACGGTTTTAATCTTAACGCAGCTTTAGTGAGTTGTTTTTCACATAAATTTTTTAGCACATTTTATGAGAAGAAAAAACAGAGAGAAAATTGAAAAGTTGGTTTACAGAAATAAAGCTTAGAAAGATCCACTTTTGACAATACAAAGTGTAGCTGGTTCTCTCTGACAAACAGTCTAGACTGCTAGTGACATTTTCACTCTCCATCGCTATTTCTTAGTCACACTGTGTTCAAAAGCTTCTAATGTTCCACAGAAACTAATGGCTCTATCTGCACACAGAATAAAGCATAGATGAAAAAGTATAACATTTTTACTAAAGTTGTTTATCTTTTAACTCAGTCATGAATGATTTGAAACGAGCAGGAACAGGCAGCTGCCATTGACAGCAAACACATTTGTCTCATCTGTAAACTGGTCTACTTCATAAAATGAAAAGTTCAGTATGATTTTTCAGAGTTTTGAAAATGTTTTATTCTGTGTTTCTATTTTAGTAGCTATCAGGAGAGCCAAATACAGGTCAGCCTCTGGATGATCCTCTCAAACTGAACACACTCTGGGCATCTCAGACAGGTAATGGGCCTGTTTCCTCTTACGCTTTCAAAATTGGACGGGAAAAGGTTATCACATCCCCTCAAATCGTTGTTTGTTTCTTATCCTTTCCGTCGTCTTTGCAAAGAAATGACAGATTTGACTGGCGCTGGCCGCACACAGATGTCCATTCAACGTCTATTCCACATCGGTACAACGTCATCTCATTGAAATGACGTGGAAACAACGCTGACTCAACCGGTGCCCAGTGGACACTCACTTGTTACTGGTGGTTTCAGTTGCCAGTAGTTAAGTATTTTTACTCTGTTTCTGTGGACATGACCCAGTCGTTTATTCTAAATAACTCCTGACAAGTTCATTTCCATCGCACAGCTGAATTTCAATATTGAAACAAATGTTGCAGATGTTGGAGAGACCGACAGCAGGGTTTATACAAATGTTCGCTGTTGAAAAACAATGCTAGTCTAAAAGAAATGGGATATAACAACTAGATGATTTTATGGAGGGCTTGAAGTTGCATCACAAATCACCTAGCAGCTGCACCAAGCTCCATGTGGGAAAACCAAACTCAGTCTGTTGAAAGTCCTCCAATCTTCCAGATTGGCTGGCTGCGTTTTGCCTCCACCTGAAACTCCAGGAAGATTTCCAATGATTTAGTTTTTCTAAGGAACCAGAAAACAGAGGCAGTCGGAGAACCTATTCAACTAAGTGAATACAGTACCGGTCAAAAGTTTGGACACACCTACTAATTCAAGGGTTTTTCTTTAGTTTTACTCTTTTTTTACATTGTAAAATAAAAGTGAACACATCACAACTATAAAATAACACATGAAATCATGTAGTAACCAAAAAAGTGTTGGTTACTTACAATGAAATAACACATTTGGAATGATGTAGTATCCAAAACAGTGTTAAATCAAAATATATTTATATGTTGTTGGGGTGGTATACAGAATATAGCCCTATTTGGTAAAAGACCAAGTACATGTTATGGCAAGAACAGCTCAAATTAGCAAAGACAAATTTACAATCCATCATTACTTTAAGACATGAAGGTGTCAGTTTCTTCAAGTGCAGTCGCAAAAACCATCAAGCACTATGATGAAACTGGCTCTCATGAGGACCGCCACAGGAGGTTTCCCTCCGCCACAGGAAAGAAAGACCCAGAGTTACCTCTGCTGCAGAGGATAAATTCATTAGAGTTACCTGTCTCTCACGAGGACCGCCACAGGAAAGAAAGACCCAGAGTTACCTCTGCTGCAGAGGATAAATTCATTAGAGTTACCAGCCTCAGAAATTGCAGCCCAAATAAATGCTTCACAGAGTTCAAGTAACAGACACATCACAACATAAACTGTTCAGAGGAGACTGTGTGAATCAGGCCTTCATGGTCAAAATCCTGCAACGAAACCACTACTAAAGGACACCAATAAGAAGAAGAGACTTGCTTGGGGCCAGAAACACGAGCAATGGACATTAGACCGGTGGAAATCATTCCTTTGGTCTGATGAATCCAAATTTGAGAAGGGATGATCTCTGCATGTGTGATTCCCACCGTGATTTGCGCTTAGTGGGACTATCATTTGTTTTCCTACAGGACAATGACCCAACACACCTCTAGGCTGTGTAAGGGCTATTTGACCAAGAAGGAGAGTGATGGAGTGCTGCATCAGATGACCTGGCCTCCACAATCACCCGACCTCAACCCAATTGAGATGATTTGGGATGAGTTAGACCGCAGAGTCAAGGAAAAGCAGCTAACAAGTACTCAGCATATGTGGGAAGTTCTTCAAGACTGTTGGTAAAGTATTCCAGGTGAAGTTGGTTGAGAGAATGCCAAGAGTGGGCAAAGCTGTCATCAAGGCAAAGGGTGGCTACTTTGAAGAATCTCAGATATAAAATATATTTTGATTTGTATAACACTTTTTTTGGATACTACATCATTCCAAATGTGTTACTTCATTGTTTTGATGTCTTCATTATTATTCTATAATGTCGAACATAGTAAAAATAAAGAAAAGAGCTTGAGTGAGTAGGTATGTTCAAACTTTTGACTGGTACTGGATATGATGAAAGTGATCAAAAATTATGTATTATTAGCTAGCTTGCTACAGAAACTTAGTGTGCAGGCTAACTCAAATGAGCTGCTAACGTAATGTTCGTTAGTTAGGCTTGGGTCCTTTTTTCTCAATTTCCTCCTGCTTGACATGCCCACAGTAGACTACCTGTTACTCAGGCCCAGAGGCCATGATATGCATATAATTGGTACCATTGGATAGAAAACACTTTGAGGTTTGTAGACATGTTAAACTAATGTATGGGACTATAACACAATTGATATGGTAGGAGACAATCCAAAGAAAAACCAACCAGAATTCTTTTGTTTTTGAGAACCCATGCTCTTACAATGGAAAGCTATGGCTTCCATAGCGGCTTCCACGAGATGTCAGCAGTCGTTGTTAGGTTTCAGGCTTGTAACTAGAATAATGAAGAAGAGATATCTATTTTAGTACAACACCAGTTTGGAAATCCGTATTTGAGGTTGCGACAAAGAGGACGCGCATCTGCTAATTTTGCTTTCCTATTGAACATTCTTCTTACCGTGGGAAATATTATAGTTTAATTACATTTTAGGGTACCTGAGGAATAAATAGAAATGTATTTTGAAGCAAAGTTTAGGTGTAGTTTTTCGGATTCCTTTCTCTGCATGTTGATAGAGTGGATTACTCAAATCGATGGTTCCAACTAAATGGAATTTTTGGGATATAAAGAAGGATTTTATCTAACCAAACGACACTGCATGTTGTAGCTGGGACCCTTTGGTTTGCAAATCAGAGGAAGATCTTCAAAAAATGTAGTGAATATTTAGTCGCTATTTGTGAATTTATGAAACCTGTGCTGGTTGAAAAATATTTTGATGTGGGGCACCGTCCTCAAACAATCGCATGGCATGCTTTTGCTGTAATGCCTATTGTGAATCGGACATTGCAGATGGATTTACAATAATTTAAGCTTTTAAGTTATATAACACACTTGTATGTACCTAGATGTTTAATATCCATAATGTTTATGATCATTTATTTGAATTGCACACACTCCAATTTCACCGGAAGTTGTTGGCAGGTGTCCCGCTGGACTGTGTAGCTAGCTAGCTACAATAATTTAATATCACCAGCATGCTAATTTCCTATTAACTAGTTATTAACTATGTTGATGAATTTATCGTAGTAGCTCCAAATGCATTTGTAACTAGCTAGCTAGGTTGATAGGTAGCTAGCAAACAGCCATGGAAGAGGGTGAAAGAATAAGCTAGCAGTTCCAGCTGTCAGGAAGCAAGAGTAGGCTACTCTGGGTAGGGCAGGTAACATTGTGGGAGGACATTATGAAACTATTCTCTTATGAAACTAGTCCCTAGTGAGAAAAACTGTGTACAGAGTGATATAGCAACATAATATTCAGGGCTGTCTAACTTGAGTATAATGCAGCCTGTTTCTAAGTGATGTTTTCTGTCCTCAGATACTGAGAGCTGTCAAACCCTGTCTGCAGATGAAGAGGTCCCAAGAGAATAAGGGTACATACATCCTTGTATACGATGGATGTTGGCACATTTTGTCAACAAAAAAAAACAGTTTAAAAGTCACACAATGTATAAACGTATTACTACTGGAGCAGACCAACCACTCTGGGTGTGCACGCTTCTGTTCCAGCCCAATACTAACTCACCTGATTCAATGTATCAAACCTAATTAGTTAATAAAGTAAGCTATTGCTGGGATGAAACATAAGTCTGCTAACCCAGTAGATCAGGGAACAGTGGAGCGAAACTTCCTGTTTTTACTTTTTTATATATTCACCTAAAATTATGTTTAAGTAATAATAGCCTACTTGTTACTAGAATGTCTAAACTTTACATCTGAGTTAGCATACTTGTACACTTATATTACAGTGTTGATTATTTGAAGTTAAGTGTTTAAACTTGTTTTAATTTGTCACGTCCTGACCATAGAGAGCTCTTATTTTCTATGGTAGAGGAGGTCAGGGCGTGACTGGGCGTTAGTCTAGTTTATTATTTCTATGTGGGGTTCTAGTTTTGTTTTTCTATGTTGGTGATTTTGTATGATTCCCAATTAGAGGAAGTTGGTAATCTTGTCTCTAATTGGGGATCATATTTAAGTAGCTTTTTTCCACCTGTGTTTGTGGGATCTTGTTTATGTGTAGATGCCTGTTAGCACTCCATTGTTGTCATGTTTCGTTTATTCTTTTGTTGTGTGGTTCACTTACTTCAATAAAAGATGTGGAACCCAGATCACGCTGCACGTTGGTCTGAGTATGCTTCCAATGATCGTGACATAATTGTTAACTTAACTATTATTCAAGATTAACTAGTGTTGATGTTGATTAATCACAGCTCACGATCCTGCAATAAAGAGGGGAATCTGTCTCTAATTTGTCTGTTTCTGTGTTCTATTCTCAAATGAAAATGACCAAATTGTTTAGTCATAAGTGCTCCGATTAGTTTTATTTGATTGTCACTATTTTTTCCCAGATTATCAGCCATGTGAACCCATTTTGCAGCTGATAGTGGCATGCAACACCAATGCAGCCATGGGCCTAAAGCAGTGGTTCCCAAATCTGGTCTCTGAGTACCCCCAACAGCACACTTCTGTTGTAGCCCCAGACAAACAAGCTAAAATGCACAAAAATTACTTTGGACAATAGCTGGATCCATTTTAGCCAGGACCCCTTTTTCATAGGCCTAGATTACATGGTTGTATTCAAGACAAGGTTATTTTTATTGATCTGTTGTCAGTGTCAGTAGAGAAGGCCTCGGCTACCATCGTATTAAAAAAGATTGAGCTCATTTCTCCAGTCATATAAAGTGTAGTAGAATTGCATGAAATGTTTATCAAAGGCCACATTTTTCCCATGCAAAGGAAATGTCTCTGATATAGCCTATAAACCTATGCCACTACGTGCTTATTAAAAGCCTAAATTATCACTATCTAATCTACTCATCACGTTAGGAATAGTAGGTTTAAGTTAGTCTGCAAATGTGATGATAGAGGCGTGCAATCCTTTGTTATAAAGGCGTATTTTTATGCTGAAAAATAGCATTCCCAAAACTTTAAACTCATTGATATGTAGGCTACATGCGCCTTTAAAAAAATGTGTATGTAGTTCTGTCCTTGAGCTGTTCTTGTCTAATGATGTTCTGTATTATGTAATTCTGTATTATGTTTCATGTTCTGTGTTGAACCCCAGGAAGAGGAGCTGCTGCTTTTGTAACAACTAACAGGGATCCTAATAAAATACCAAATACCAAAATTCATGCGACACATGCTAATTGCTAGACTACAAGCTATCTAGCTAGCTAATTTTGGCTAACTTAGTGTTGTTTTTAACACCTGGATAGCATAACAGCTAAACTAAGCTCGAGATCAATCAGACTTGATGATCGTAGCAGACCCGTTACTGTCTGGGATCAGGTCTTGATGGGCAAAAAAGTTTCTTTGCTTTTCTGAATGTTCTTGAGTCTTATCTTGGTGTCACCGATGTTGTTTCATGACTGCAGGGAATCTGTAAACATATTTTTCCCACGTTGCCTTTCCTGTCTTGTTAGAGCAGTCAAATACTCTACAGAAAATTACTGAGGTGATGAATCAAATAGTTTTAGGCACCGTTATCATGCAGTTTGGGGTAGCCACTCGGCTGTTGTTGTCAGAAGAATTCATGTGGCGCTCTTCCAACATGGCTACCAGCTGCAAGCCCTCTATAGTGGAGATCAAGTTAATAAATTGCCTGGCTGGGCTGATGAGACAGTGGATTTCGCAGTCAGAGGGAACAGAGTAAATAGGCATTTTATCAACATAGATTTAGCCAGTGGTAACTTGTTGAATAGACACCAACTGGAATGCAGTTTTAACCAATCAACATTCAGGATTGGACCCACCTGTTGCATAATGAACCATAAATCAATCCTGGTCATCATTCACTCAATCAGACTAATAAGAAGCAGCTTGTTCTTAGTTTCACAGTGTGACCAACACCCTGTCACTGATCTATAATGGCACACATCTACTTAGGCATTGCAATCACACCTACTGTCAGCTAGCATATAGATCAGAGCTCATTGTAATAACACCTGTTCTTTTATTGTGTCTAGGTGGGTATGCCTGGCTGGATTTGAGCCAGTGATATCAAGTAGAACTTGTCTGCGGTGAGTGTGAGGATATTTTCTCTTTCTCGCAGATGTTTAATTAAGGTGGCTGTTGAATGAGACAGAGCAATATAGACTCACTGCGGGTCAGTTGATGACATTTCACAGACATTTTCACAGACAGGTTTCGCCTGAAGAATGTAAATGATGTCAGCTGACATGTGTTTGATGCCATTCCATTAGCGCCGTTACAGCCATTATTATGAGTCGTCCTTCCCTCAGCAGCCTCCTCTGGTGTGATGGCAGTGGACCCGCTTAACCCTTTCTATGGTCTATCAGAGAGAGGGAAAGAGAGAGCGTGATAGGGGGGGGGGGACCATGAACAATACTTCTAATGGAAAGGACATCTAACCTTACAATGTGCAACAGGTAACAGTGAACAGGGTTTGTGTTTCCCACTTTAAAAAGAGATTTAGGTTCAGAGGTGATTTAGAGGTGATAGACATGCTAAAAGACTTTGATTTCCTTCAAATCCTATTGCGGCAACGTGTGTCACTGTCAGACTCCTCTCTCCCCGAAGTCAAATGCCCATTTTCCAGTCCTCCTGCGGAGGATATCAATGGCATATTAGGATGCAGGGTTGAACTGTTTGTCTCCAAGGAAACGGCTCCAATGTAATTGGCTACAGGGAGAAACAGCAGGTAGAGCATGTGAGACATGCTCCTGAACCTACTCTACCCTATCCACAGTGGTCAGATAAACTGCCACATGTTGGTTGAAGTGCAATGGCCGAATAGGAATGCTTCTTAAATGTCTTGGATCCTCATTATTGCGTCCTCGATGTTTGAATCAATGCCCATTTGATACTTACATTTTTTTGGGGGAAATCTTTATTTAACCAGGCAAGTCAGTTAAGAACAAATTCTTATTTTCAATGACGGCCTAGGAGCAGTGGTTAACTGCCTGTTCAGGGACAGAACAACAGCTTTGTACCTTGTCAGCTCGGGGGTTTGAACTTGCAACCTTCCGGTTACAGCTCTAACGCTCTAACCACTAGGCTACCCTGCCACCCCAGCCAATACCCTTTACCTCAATCCGTTAGTTTCAAGTCAAACTCGTAAGCATTTATGTTTCATTAAAGACGGATTATAAAAGGGATATAAGGGGCATAGGAAAGAATGAAGTAACAAAGGAAAAAACATCTGATGATTAGG
The DNA here is from genome assembly GCF_036934945.1 of Oncorhynchus masou masou. NCBI lineage: Eukaryota > Metazoa > Chordata > Actinopteri > Salmoniformes > Salmonidae > Oncorhynchus > Oncorhynchus masou. The sequence continues at coordinate 43,311,898 of NC_088221.1, read as the reverse complement.
CAGAGCAGAGAGGGGAGGGAGGTTTTTCTCACTATCATTATCTGTCAATATGGGGTAATGGTCTGAGAGGCTGGATTTCACAGGATTCAGAAGAATAGGCTCTCATTAGTGCTGCTCCCTCTCTCTCCCTCTCTCTGCCTTCTCCTGGACTGTAGAAACATTCTTAGGGCTGTTAGCCATACTGTCCACACCAAGTAGTTTTCAAAATATGGTCCGCGAACCAAGTGTTGCTGTATATATTCAGAGCCAATTCCATATCATACTTAGAGAAGATCTTATGTCAAGTCTTATTGAAGTGTGGTTGCAGGTTCATTTGGCACATCTAAAGCCTTTTCTTTTGGGGTGTTGCTATAGGCCACCAAGTGCTAACAGTCAGTATCTAAATAATATGTGTGAAATGGAAATGCTTGATACTGTATGTGATGTGAACAGAGATGTCTACTTTCTTGGGGACCTGAATTTTGACTGGTTTTCATCAAGCTGTCTGCTCAAGAGGAAGCTTCTTACTGTAACCAGTGCCTGTAATCTGGTTCAGGTTATTAATCAACCTACCAGGGTGTTTAGAAACACTACAGGAACAAGTTCATCCACATGTATTGATCACATTTTTACTAATATTGTATAACTTTTTTCTAAAGCTGTATGCTTACCAATTGGAATCAGTGATCACAATATAGTGGCTATATCCAGGAGAGCCAAAGTTCCAACAGCTGGGCCTAAAATAGTGTACAAGAGATCATACAAAATATCCACTCTTATGTGGATGAAAACACATTTGTTGGTCTGATGTGATTAATAAGGAGCTTCCAGACACTGCACTTGATGAATTTAAGAAATAGCTTCTTCCAATTATTGATAAACATGCACCAGTTAAGAAACTGAATGCTAGAACTGTTCAGGCTCCATGGATTGATGAGGAATTGGAAAACTGTATGGTTGAAAGGGATGGGGCAAAATGAGTGGCTAATAAGTCTTGCTGCACATCTGACTGGCTTACTTACTGTAAATTGAGAAATGATGTGACTAAATTCAACAAAAAGAAGAATAAACTGTATTATGAAGCCAAGATCAATGATATACGTTGGCTATACGTTGGAGTACTTTAAATGAAATTATGGGCAGAAAGACAAATCACAAAACCATTTGATTTTGCCAATTATTTTCATGATTATTTCATTGGCAAAATGAGCAAACTTAGGCAGGAAATGCCAACAACAAACAGTGAGCAATTGTATTTATACATAAAATAAACTAACAATGAAAGAAAAGCATTGCAAGCATTGCAAATTTTGTACAAAATAATGCGGGGAGGTGGAAATATTATTGTCGATCAATAATGACAAATCTCCTGGCATTGAAAACTTAGATTGAAAGCTACTGAGGATGGCAGCTGACTCTATAGCCACTCCAATCTGTCATATTTTTTTATCTGAGCCTAGAGGAAAGCCTTAGTCCTCAGGTCTGGAGGGAATCCAAAAGTAATTCTGCTACCCAAGTGCAGTAAATCAGCCTTTACTGGTTCTAACAGCAGACCTATAAGCTGGCAGCCAGCTATTAGCAACTGTTGTTTGACCAAATACACTCAACATGTACTGCACTGACACACATGACTGATGATTGGTTGAAAGAAATTGATAAGAAGATTGTGGGAGCTGTACTGTTAGATTTCAGTGCTATCTATCTAATATAACTCAAAGGCTTTTCTTTAATGGAAGCTTCTCTAATGTCAAACATGTAAAGTGTGGTGTACTGCAGGGCAGCTCTCTATGCCCTCTACTCTTTTCTATTTTTACCAATGTTCTGCCACTAGCATTTAACACGGCATAAGTGTCCATGTATGCTGATGATTCAACCATATACGCAGCAGCAACCACAGCTAATGAAGTCACTGAAACCCTTAACAAAGAGTTGCAGTCTGTTTTGGAATGGGTGGCCAGTCATAAACTGGCCACCCATGGGGGGGCAATCCTGCAAAGCAGTGGTTCCCAAACATTTTATAGTCCCGTACCCCTTCAACCTCCAGCTGCAGACCCCCTCTAGCACCAGTGTCAGCGCACTCTCAAATTTTGTTTTTTTGCCATCATTGTAAGCCTGCCACACAAACACTATACCATACATTTATTAAACATTAGAATGCTTGTGAGTTTTTGTCACAACCCAGCTCCTGGGAAGTGACTGAGAACTTTTATAGGACCAGGGCACAAATAATAATATAATAATAATAAATACCTTTTCTATTTATTGAACCATCTTACATATAAAACCTTATTTGTTCATCGAAAATTGAGAATAACTCACCACAGGTTAATGAGAAGGGTGTGCTTGAAAGGATGCACATAACTTTGCAATGTTGGGTTGTCTTGGAGAGACTCCCAGTCTTAAATCATTTTCCAAACACAGTCTCTGCCTGTATTTAGTTTTCTCTTGAGAGAGAGACACCTCTTGCAGCAATTACAGCTGCAAGTCTCTTGGGGTCCGTCCCTATAAGCTTGCACATCTAGCCACAGGATTTTTGCCCATTCTTCAAGGCAATGCTGCTCCAGCTCCTTCAACTTGGATGGGTTCTGCTGGTGTACAGCAATCTTTAAGTCATACCACAGAACCTCAATTGGATTGAGGTCTGGGCTTTGACAAGGCCATTCCAAGACATTTAAATGTTTCCCCTTAAACCACTCAGTGTTGCTTTAGCAGTATGCTTAGGGTCATTGTCCTGCTGGAAGGTGAATCTCCGTCCCAGCTTAAATCTTTGGAAGACAAACACGTTTCCCTCAAGAATTTTCCTGTGTTTAGTGCCATCATTCCTTCAATTCTGACCAGTTTCCCAGTCCCTGCTGATGAAAAACACCCCCACAGCATGTGGGGATGGTGTTCTAGGGGTGATGGGAGGTGTTGAGTTTGCATCAGACAAAACAATTTCCTTGATGACTTGAAGCTAAATTTTAGTCTCATCTGACCAGAGTACATTCTTCCATATTTTTGGGGAGTCACCCAAATGCCTTTTGGTGAACACCAAACATGTTTGCTTATTTTTTTCATTAAGCAATGGCTTTTACTGACCACTATTCCATAAAAGCCCAGCTCTGTGGAGTGTGCGGCTTAAAATGGTCCTATGGACAGATACTCCAATTTCCGCTATGTAGCTTTGCAGCTCCTTCAGGGTTATCTTTGGTCTCTTTGTTGCCTCTCTGTTTAATGCCCTCCTTGCCTGGTCTGTGAGTTTTGGTGGGCAGCCCTCTCTTGGCAGGTTTGTTGTGGTGCCATATTATTTCAATTTTTTAATAATGGTTTAATGGTGCTCAGTGGGATGTTCAAAGTTTCAGATATTTTTTTATAACCCAATCCTGATCTGTACTTCTCCACAACTTTGTACCTGACATGTTTGGAGAGCTCCTTGGTCTTCATGGTGCTGCTTGCTTGGTCGTGCCCCTTGCTTAGTGGTTTTACAGACTGGGGCTTTTCAGAAGAGGTGTATATATACTGAGATCATGTGACAGATCATGTGACACTTAAATAAAGTACAGTGCCTTGCGAAAGTATTCGGCCCCCTTTAACTTTGTGACCTTTTGCCACATTTCAGGCTTCAAACATGAAGATATAAAACTGTATTTTTTTGCGAAGAATCAACAACAAGTGGGACACAATCATGAAGTGGAACGACATTTATTGGATATTTCAAACTTTTTTAACAAATCAAAAACTCAAAAATTGGGCGTGCAAAATTATTCAGCCCCTTTACTTTCAGTGCAGCAAACTCTCTCCAGAAGTTCAGTGAGGATCTCTGAATGATCCAATGTTGACCTAAATGACTAATGATGATAAATACAATCCACCTGTGTGTAATCAAGTCTCCGTATAAATGCACCTGCACTGTGATAGTCTCAGAGGTCCGTTAAAAGCGCAGAGAGCATCATGAAGAACAAGGAACACACCAGGCAGGTCCGAGATACTGTTGTGAAGAAGTTTAAAGCTGGATTTGGATACAAAAAGATTTCCCAAGCTTTAAACAACCCAAGGAGCACTGTGCAAGTGATAATATTGAAATGGAAGGAGTATCAGACCACTGCAAATCTACCAAGACCTGGCCGTCCCTCTAAACTTTCAGCTCATACAAGGAGAAGACTGATCAGAGATGCAGCCAAGAGGCCCATGATCACTCTGGATGAACTGCAGAGATCTACAGCTGAGGTGGGAGACTCTGTCCATAGGACAACAATCAGTCGTATATTGCACAAATCTGGCCTTTATGGAAGAGTGGCAAGAAGAAAGCCATTTCTTAAAGATATCCATAAAAGGTGTTGTTTAAAGTTTGCCACAAGCCACCTGGGAGACACACCAAACATGTGGAAGAAGGTGCTCTGGTCAGATGAAACCAAAATGGAACTTTTTGGCAACAATGCAAAACATTATATTTGGCGTAAAAGCAACACAGCCCATCACCCTGAACACACCATACCCACTGTCAAACATGGTGGTGGCAGCATCATGGTTTGGACCTGCTTTTCTTCAGCAGGGACAGGGAAGATGGTTAAAATTGATGGGAAGATGGATGGAGCCAAATACAGGACCATTCTGGAAGAAAACCTGATGGAGTCTGCAAAAGACCTGAGACTGGGACGGAGATTTGTCTTCCAACAAGACAATGATCCAAAACATAAAGCAAAATCTACAATGGAATGGTTCAAAAATAAACATATCCAGGTGTTAGAATGGCCAAGTCAAAGTCCAGACCTGAATCCAATCGAGAATCTGTGGAAAGAACTGAAAACTGCTGTTCACAAATGCTCTCCATCCAACCTCACTGAGCTCGAGCTGTTTTGCAAGGAGGAATGGGAAAAAATTTCAGTCTCTCAATGTGCAAAACTGATAGACATACCCCAAGCGATTTACAGCTGTAATCGCAGCAAAGGGTGGCGCTACAAAGTATTAACTTAAGGGGGCTGAATAATTTTTCACGCCCAATTTTTGAGTTTTTGATTTGTTAAAAAAGTTGGAAATATCCAATAATTGTCGTTCCACTTCATGATTGTGTCCCACTTGTTGTTTATTCTTCACAAAAAAATACAGTTTTATATCTATATGTTTGAAGCCTGAAATGTGGCAAAAGGTCGCAAAGTTCAAGGGGGCCGAATACTTTCGCAAGGCACTATATACCTGTGTGCAATCTATGTAATTATGTGACTTCTGAAGGTAATTAGTTACACCAGATCTTATTTAGGAGATTCGTAGTAAAAGGGGTGAATACATATGCACACACCGCTTTTCAGTTTTTTTATTTTAATTTTTTGAAACAAGTTATTTTTTAAATTTCACTTCACTAATTTGGATTTATATATACACACTAATTTGTGTATATCCATTAGATGAAATCCAAATAAATATCAATTTAAATTACAGGTTATAATATAACTGTAACGGCTTTCCTCTTCCTCTTCTGAGGAGGAGTAGCAAGGATCGGACCAATACATAGCGTGGTAAGTGTTCATCTTGGTTTTTAATAAGAACACTGAACAAAACAATAAACGACAACGTGACAAAACAAAACCGTAACAGTTCCGTGTGGAAACAAACACTGACACGGAAAATAAACACACACGAAACACAAGTGGGAAAAGGCTACCTAAGTATGATTCTCAATCAGAGACAACTCACGACACCTGCCTCTGATTGAGAACCATACCAGGCCAAATGCAAAAACACAACATAGAAAACGGAACATAGACAACCCACCCAACTCACGCCCTGACCATACTAAAACAAAGACATAAAAGGAACTAAGGTCAGAACGTGACAATAACAAAATAGGAAAAATGGCAATGGGGATGAATACTTTTGTAAGACACTGTACCAGGTTGCAAAGGGCATCAGTGTTTTAACAGCATGATTTGCCAAGGCAGGATACTCTGAGCACAGCCCAAATCAGAAATCTGGCAGTGGCTTCTGATTAAATTTAATTTTCACAGAACCACTTGTTGCAATTTCTATGAGGCTCTCTTGTTCAGATATCGGTAAGTGGACTGGAGCATTGCATAGTGCAGAAAATACAACAGAGTTCAGGGGCCTTGCTTTAACAAAGTTAACCATTTTCACTGTTGTGTCCAAAACGTCTTTCAAGCTGTCAGGCATTCCCTTGGCAGCAAGAGCAACTCGTGGATGCTGCAGTGTACCCAAGTGGCGTCGGTAGGACCTGCTTGCACGCGCGTTACCACTCCACTATGTTTCCCTGTCATGGCTTTTGCGCCATCAGTACAGATACCAACATGAGCAGCAGCTACGTTTGGCTACTCACGGACTGTTAGTGGAATTTCCACAAGAGAGTAACAGTTAATGTGATTGGATGTTAATAAGTTGACTAGGCTACCTGTACTTGGCATTGTGTTGTTATTTTGCTGAACACTAGATGGTTTAATTCAATTTTTGGAAGTGAAATTAGGCTACTCAGGCGAGAAAAAAACTCACCCAAATGTATAGCCCCGTTGGAAAATGTAAATAGACTGTTTGAAAATGTGAAGAAAAAGCAAAGTAAAAAAAAAATGTGAATCACATTTTTTGGGCGTACCCCCGACGGCATTGCACGTACCCCTGGGAGATTTCTACATTGTAGAATAATAGTGAAGACATCACACCTATGAAATAACAGATGGAATCATGTAGTAACCAAAAAAGTGTTCAACAAATCTACATCTATTTTATATTTGAGAATCTTCAAAGTAGCCACCCTTTGCCTTGATGACTTTGCACATTCTTGGCATTTTCTCAACCAGCTTCATGAGGAATGCTTTTCCAACTGTATTGAATGAGTTACCACATATGCTGAGCGTTGGCTGCTTTTAATTCACTATGCAGTCCAACTCATCCCAAACCATCTCAATTGGGATGAGTTTGGGTGAATGTGGAGGCCATGTCATCTGATGCAGCACTCCATCACACTCATTCTTGGTCAAATAGTCCTTACGAAGCCTGGAGGTGTGTTGGGTCATTGTCCTGTAGAAAAACAAATGATAGTCCCACAAAGGGTAACCCAGGTGGGATGCTATTGCTGCAGAATGCTGTGGTAGCCATGCTGGTTAAGTGTGCCTTGAATTCTAAATAAATCAGACAGTGTCACAAGCAAAGCACCCTCACATGATTACACCTCCTCAGCCATGCTTCACGGTGGGAACCACACATGCGTAGATCAACCGTTCACCTTTGCATCTTCCAAAGGCGCGGTGGTTGGAACCAAAAATGTAACATTTGGACTCATCAGACCAAAGGACAGATTTCCACGGGTCTAATGTCCATTGCTCGTGTTCATTGGCCCAAGCAAGTCTCTTATTATTATTGGTGTCCTTTAGTAGTGGTTTCTTTGAAGCAAATCGACCACGAAGGCCTGATTCCTACAGTCTCCTGTGAACAGTTGATGTTGATGTGTCTTGTTACTTGAACTCTGTGAAGCATTTATTATTTGGGTGCAAATCTGAGGCGGTAACTCTAATGAACTTATCCTCTGCAGCAGAGGTAACTCTGGGTCTTTCTTTCCTGTGGCGGTCCTCGTGAGAGACAGGTAACTCTAATGAACTTATCCTCTGCAGCAGGTAACTCTGGGTCTTCCTTTCCTGTGGCGGTCCTCATGAGAGACAGGTAACTCTAATGAACTTATCCTCTGCAGCAGAGGTAACTCTGGGTCTTCTTTTCCTGTGGTGGTCCTCGTGAGAGACAGGTAACTCTAATGAACTTATCCTCTGCAGCAGAGGGAACTCTGGGTCTTCCTTTCCTGTGGCGGTCCTCGTGAGAGACAGGTAACTCTAATGAACTTATCCTCTGCAGCAGAGGTAACTCTGGGTCTTCCTTTCCTGTGGCGGTCCTCGTGAGAGACAGGTAACTCTAATGAACTTATCCTCTGCAGCAGAGGTAACTCTGGGTCTTCCTTTCCTGTCGCGGTCCTCGTGAGAGACAGGTAACTCTAATGAACTTATCCTCTGCAGCAGAGGTAACTCTGGGTCTTCCTTTCCTGTGGCGGTCCTCGTGAGAGACAGGTAACTCTAATGAACTTATCCTCTGCAGCAGAGGTAACTCTGGGTCTTCCTTTCCTGTGGCGGTCCTCGTGAGAGACAGGTAACTCTAATGAACTTATCCTCTGCAGCAGAGGTAACTCTGGGTCTTCCTTTCCTGTGGCGGTCCCTGTGAGAGACAGGTAACTCTAATGAACTTATCCTCTGCAGCAGGGGTAACTCTGGGTCTTCCTTTCCTGTGGCGGTCCTCGTGAGAGACAGTTTCATCATTGTGCTTGATAGTTTTTGCGTTAGCGCTTTGATTATTTTTAACACTTTTTTGGATTACAACATTATTTCATAGTGTTGATGTCTTCACTAGTACTCTACAATATAGAAAATAGTCAAATAAAGAAAAACCCTTGAATGAGTAGGTGTCCAAACTTTTAAATGGTACTGTGTATGTTTCTATTGTATATTTTTTTAATGAATTCAGATGGGCTTTGGCTAACAAAGGAAAGGAGGGGTGCTCAACAAAAAGGACAAAAGTTATGAGAAGGGCTTACCAATAAAAACTTCCAAAAGGATTCGAGGTAGAGAGGAGTTGGAGCACTCAGCAACAACAAAAAAGCAGAGATTAATTTATTTTTGCTCACTTTAATCCATTGTACAGGATGTGAACAGGTGACTGACATTTTGACCTCAAGCTGACATTGAAGCTGACATTGAAGCATCAATCACCTGTTTGCATCCTGTACAATTGGTTTATTTTAGCTCATTTTCATCAATCTCTGATTTTTTTGTTGAGTGCTCCAATCCCTTTCTACCTCAAATTAGTCATTTTGGAAGTTTTTCTTGGTAAGCACATCTACGATTGTTTTTATATGTTATGTTAAAATAATAAAAAATATGTGCCTAATTTGTATAAATACAGGACATTCGGAAAGTAATTAGACCCTTCACTTGATCCACATTTTGTTCACATTTTGTTCCAGCCTTATTCTAAAATGGAGTAAATATTTTTTGTCTCTCATCAATCTTAACACAATACCCCATAATCACAAAGCGTAAAACAGTTTTTTTGAAATGTTTTTTTTTTTTTTAAACAGATACCTTATTTACATAAGTATTCAGACCCTTTGCTATGAGACTCGAAATTGAGCTCAGGTGCATCCTGTTTCCATTGATGATCCTTCTCCTTCTTTTGACACACGTGAAATCAACATACCACTCCTGGTCACTCTGATTCCACTTGTTCCAATGCATCCTTCACCATCTTTGTGACTGCAAACGGGTTTCCCCTAAAAAACATCATTGCTCATGAATCGCACTCCAACAAGGAATGAGGTGTTATCAAAACGAGGCTTATCTTGATTTACAACCTCAGCCATTTCAGCTCCCTTCTTAGATGTTACAGTATTCCACTAATTTCCTCTATCTTCTCTCGCGCCAACAGATTCCAGCAGTGTTTCTGCTTCCGCTTTTGCTCTCCTATCCTCTGTTACATCTGCACCTGAAACACCCTCTACTGCTGACACTCCCCCTAACCTGCTGCCACTCCCCCAGTGCTCATTCCTTCTTTCTCGCTTTGTGTGTGTGTGTGTGTGTGTGTGATTGTGTGGGCGGGAACGTGTGCTGGAGGCAGAGCAGATCCCCACCAGTTGCAACCTGTACCATAATCAAGACCTCTACAAATAATCAGCCCTGCCAATTCCACGCTGCCAGATCGTAACCTCTGCTCAGTCAGTCTGCGTTTTTATCCGTTTGTTCCGGCATAGATCATGGTTTCGTGGTGTGCCTGGTTTCGCTTGCCTGACGCTGTTTTCCTCTCCGCTACAGTTCTGTCCGCTCTAATTCTGGTCCCTGTCTCCAGTCCCATGTCTCGTCAGTCCTGCTATCATGTCCTGGACCCCCCACTCTACTGATTCCTTGGATTCCTCTCTGGACCTGCTTACCCAGCCCCAACTCCCCTCGCTCCAGCCTCAGCCTCAGCACCTGGCTCCCTGCAACCCGCCCGAGCATTCCCTGGCCTGCACCCCATCTTCCCCCTGTTTTTCAATAAATCACTTAGTTACCTTATCCCAGTCTCCTCATCTGAGTCTGCTTGCGTTCACCTGCTCCGCTCTGCATAATACCCTCAGGTCGGCAAATTCCTCTTTAAATAGCCTACCTCCATGTCAGTGAAAGGTTGTCAAGTTAAAACCAGGACATGAATTGAGGGGGTGTGAGAGGATATTTCATAGGCCAACTTTTTTTATTTAAAAAAAATGGCAAAAAAATACCCATTGTTGGGTCTGATTATATAAAGTGATCTATAAAAGTGCTTTGTTCTACAATGCTTTATGCTAGAAACAAGCTGTAAAATACCTGTGAAAGACATGACTCTGATGCATTGGGGATATCAGTGTTTAGTTTCTTTGACATTTAGAGGCTGAGCTACAACATCCTATAGCCAAGGTGACCAAACATTTACTTTGCTTGGGAAGAAATCTAATTCTGTCACTATCAATTGAATAAGCTATTCACTTTCTGTACAATAGATGTTTATAACCAGACAGCTTTTACGGAAACACTTGTAATATTCTCACGTTGGGTTAAGTCACAAAAGATCAGTAGCCAGCAGTTAAAACGGACATGTTTTCTGCATTGGTACCGACTTTGTCTGGGATGGAAAGGTAGACCTTACTTTTGAAAGTTTCATGCTCAGATTCCTAATTTAGTCTCAAATGTAATTATTTGCAAACAAGGACAGTTTCGTTGGCATTGGAGAAATGTAAGATGAACACATAGGCCTGTCTATTTTGGTCATTTGTGTGGTATTAAAAATAGATTCTGCTAATATGTAGAATTGCATGAAATGTTCATTTTTTTTCATACCTGCAAGATTCATGCAATATGATGATAGAGCTCTTTCCACCCCTACTCTTCTCCACGGGATCTGAGAACCCACAACCTTCTGGCCCGCAGCCCTATCAACATTAACCCTGTGGTACCCCCATAGAGTCTGTAAAGGGGTTTTTCCACCCCTACTCTGAGAACCCACAACCTTCTGGCCCGCAGCCCTATCAACATTCCCACGTTGCCATCTAATGCTAACAGGTTGAAGAACAGTTTCTATAACTGCATATCTAAGGCCAATGAATGAGGCTGAACTGACATGTTGTCTGCTATCCACTTTATGTTGTAATTATAGGGGAGGGTCATTTAATTTAATATTTTTAAATAACGTTCAGGGAGGGTTTAGGTAAAACATATTTTGCTGAAAGGAGGGCCATCTATTTTCATTTCAGAGAGGTACAATTTTCTCCATGTAACCCTTATTATGAATAACATTCAACCCCTCATATACACAACGGAAAGACAATGTACAGCAATCCATTGAGCGCATCTACACCATGTGTTTGACAGGTCATTACAAACGTTTCCGCGGTCATAATGTTAATGGGGGTGAAAATCAACAGGCACAAGCAAGAGTATGAAGAGTCGCAGGTGTAAAATGAAAGCAATCAATCAAGCGAGATTTAAGTGACAAGTGGAATTATGCGTCCCTCAAACACAGGAAATAGATGACTGAGGAAGACGGATCCTCAGGTGGGCGGGGCATGGGCATTGCTACTCCCTGGCTCTCTGAAACTCTCTCTTTATCGTCTTTCTTTCGCTCCCTCTCTACTAGGTGGTGTGCCATCTATATGCTGTGGAGGTGGCTGGGTATGGAGTGGAAGGACAAACAGTGGGATGAAGGGATACATAGAGATGAAACCGAGAGGAATGTAGGTGAGAAGGAGAAATGAAGTGATAAAACTAATTGAAGATAGCATCTCTCTGTCATTATAATCTCGTTCCTATTTATTTAGTTATTTACGCTATCCATCATTTTGTTCCTGTAAATGGAGAGGCAATCAAAGGACATGAAATCAAATATTTCTTCTCTCCCCTGCTGCTAGAGGCAAAGAGACTAGAGGGACCACCGATTGAAAGAAACATTGCAGTTGCTGTGCTCCTAGTAAACCCTGATGCCATGGCAACCCCCAGAGTGCACCCTGGCAAATCGCCATAGCCTTTGTGTTGAAGAGTGTGTGTGTGTGTGTTTGTGTGTTTGTGTGTGTGTGTGTGTGTGTGTGTGAGAGAGAGTGAGAGAGAGAGAGTGAGAGAGAAAAATACTACAAGTAGGGTAGAGATAGCAATACTACATGTGGGGATATGGGTACACTGTGCTATATGCTGTTCCTAGAGGAAAATGGGAACACTAGGATTTATTACTGTGTACTAAACTACAAGCAAGTGATATATTCAATGATCAATACAAAGTGCACAAATGGCTTTAATGAACAACAACCATATACCAGTAATCAGAATATCCAAACTTTGAGTGATGGGGTTTGTTGGAGCATGAATGTACATTATTAGTTGGCATTGCCGACACCATTATCTCATGCTATTAATTCTGCATCCAAAATGTTTTGCCTCCTCATTTATTTATACGCAACATGATATGTAAATTAGATCAAACTGTAGCTGCGAGATGGCTTGGTATATTCACATTAATAAAGGGCTAATGTCCACCTATTAGAATGCCATCTCTGCAGACAGCTGTGTGGAAGGGTATAATCAGTGGGCGAATTTGTTTTCATTTCCGCTCGTGTGATGGATCGCATCTTGCATCCTGAGGCCGAGGCTATCAGCATGTCCCCAGTTTGAGTGACGGCTAAGTTGATTTGGCTAGGGTTACATTTGGGAAGGGTGCTGGGTTCAAATACTAGTCATTTGAGGAATCTTGAATTTCATATCTCTATTACTCAGCTTGAAGTTATTAAGAGAAGGGCCGCAAGTAGCAATGGGATCCTACTCCTCTATCCCATTCATGTCCCATGTCCCATGTACAGTGGGGAGAACAAGTATTTGATACACTGCAGATTTTTCAGGTTTTCCTACTTACAAAGCATGTAGAGGTCTGTAATTTTTATCATAGGTACACTTCAACTGTGAGAGACGGAATCTAAAACAAAAATCCAGAAAATCACATTGTATTATTTTTAAGTAATTCATTTTCCTATAGGGAGGAGGTCAGAGACCTGGCAGTGTAGTGCCAGGACAACAACCTCTCCATCAACGTGAGCAAGACAAAGGAGCTGATAGTGGACTACAGGAAAAAGAGAGCCGAACAGGCCTCCATTAACATCGACGGGGCTGTAGTGGAGCGGGCCGAGAGTTTCAAGTTCCTTGGTGTCCAAGATCACCAACAAACTATCATGGTCCAAACACACCAAGACAGTTGTGAAGAGGGCATGACAACACCTTTTCCCCCTCAGGAGACTGAAAAGATTTGGCATGGGTCCCCAGATCCTCAAAAAGTTCTACACCATCGAGAGCATCGGTTGCATCGCTGCCTGGTATGGCAACTGTTTGGCATCCGACCGTAAGGCGCTACAGAGGGTACTGCGTACGCTTCCTGCCATCCAGAACCTCTACACCAGGTGGTGTCGGAGAAAGGACCACACAATTGTCAAAGACTCCAGTCACCCAAGTCACAGACTAACGCATTACAAGCGGTACCGGGGCGCCAAGTCTAGGTCCCAAAGGCTTCTTAACAGCTTCTACCCCCAAGCCATAAGACTGCTGAACAATTAATAAAAATTCCACCCAGACTATATACATTGACCCCCCCTTTGTTCTTACACTGCTGCTCCTCGCTGTTTATTATCTATGCATAGTCACTTTACCCTACCTACATGTACATATTACCTTGACTAACCTGTACCCTCACACACTGACTCAGTACCCCCTGCATATACAGTGAGGCAAAAAAGTATTTGATCCCCTGCTGATTTTGTACGTTTGCCCACTGACAAAGAAATGATCAGTCTATAATTTTAATGGAAGGTTTATTTGAACAGTGAGAGACAGAATAACAACAACAAAAATCCAGAAAATCTCATGTCAAAAATGTTATAAATTGATTTGCATTTTAATTTACATTTTAATGAGAGAAATAAGTATTTGACCCCCTCTCAATCAGAAAGATTTCTGGCTCCCAGGTGTCTTTTATACAGGTAACGAGCTGAGATTAGGAGCACACTCTTAAAGGGAGTGCTCCTAATCTCAGTTTGTTACTTGTATAAAAGACACCTGTCCACAGAAGTGATCAATCAATCAGATTCCAAACTCTCCACCATGGCCAAGACCAAAGAGCTCTCCAACAATGTCAGGGACAAGATTGTAGACCTACACAAGGCTGGAATGGGATACAAGACCATCCCCAAGCAGCTTGGTGAGAAGGTGACAACAGTTGGTGCGATTATTCGCAAATGGAAGAAACACAAAAGAACTGTCAATCTCCCTTGGCCTGGGGCTCCATGCAAGATCTCACCTCCTGGAGTTGCAATGATCATGAGAACGGTGAGGAATCAGCCCAGAACTACACGGGAGGATCTTGTCAATGATCTCAAGGCAGCTGGGACCATAGTTACCAAGAAAACAATTGGTAACACACTACGCCGTGAAGGACTGAAATCCTGCAGCGCCGCAAGGTCACCCTGCTCAAGAAAGCACATATACATGCCCGTCTGAAGTTTGCCAATGAACATCTGAATGATTCAGAGGACAACTAGGTGAAAGTGTTGTGGTCAGATGAGACCAAAATGGAGCTCTTTGGCATCAACTCAAATCACCGTGTTTGGAGGAGGAGGAATGCTGCCTATGACCCCAAGAACACCATCCCCACAGTCAAAATTGGAGGTGGAATTCTTTGGGGGTGTTTTTCTGCTAAGGGGACAGGACAACTTCATTGCATCAAAGGGATGATGGACGGGGCCATGTACCGTCACATTTTGGGTGAGAACTTCCTTCCCTCAGCCAGTGGATGGGTATTCCAGCATGACAATGACCCAAAACACAAGAAGCTCAAGAAGAAGCACATTAAGGTTCTGGAGTGGCCTAGCCAGTCTCCAGACCTTAATCCCATTGAAAATCTGTGGAGGGAGCTGAAAGTTCGAGTTGCCAAACGTCAGCGGATTTTGCCACCAAGTGCTAAGTCATGTTTTGCAGAGGGGTCAAATACTTATTTCCCTCATTAAAATGCAAATCAATTTATAACATTTTTGAAATGCGTTTTTCTGGATTTTTTGTTGTTATTCTGTCTCTCACTGTTCAAATTAGCCTACCATTAAAATTATAGACTTATCATATTTTGGTTTTGCCCTAGCACTACACAACTGATTCAAATAATCAACTAATTATCAAGCTTTGATCATTTGAATCAGCTGTGTAGTGTTAGGGCAAAAAACAAAACGTGCACCCCTTGGGTTCCAGAGGACTGAGCTTGGGAAACACTGCTTTGCTTTAACATTTGTCAGTTAATGTATATGGTCCAGTACAATCTTAAGACCATGCAGAGTTGAAAAATATTGCAGAGTGAAACCAAAGCTAAAGTCGGATGTGTTATTGCTTGTGGGGAACCTGGTGTATTGGTACTGGTACTGTTACTGGTTGTAGATGGTGCAAAATCTGTTGTGTTGGTATGGGTTGTGGAAGAAGCATTTACCAGAGATATCCAAAGACGGGGTGTTGGTTTTTACCATGGCACAGTTTGATATGACCTAGTTCTATTAGTGTAATTCATGAATGTTTAATGCGTTGTCTCTGTATCACAACGATACAATGACGAAACATGACAAGATGCAACATGGCATCAAATGTGCAGAAGTCAATGTGGTAACTGGAGGGAAGACTAAAAGGATTTACCACAACCTGTGATGTACTGTGTGACTGGGGCTGAAACTTACCCACCACAGACTGGGGCTGACATTTACCCACCACAGACTGGGGCTGAAACTTACCCACCACAGACTGGGGCTGAAACTTACCCACCACAGACTGGGGCTGAAACTTACCCACCACAGACTGGGGCTGAAACTTACCCACCACAGACTGGGGCTGAAACTTACCCACCACAGACTGGGGCTGAAAATTACCCACCACAGACTGGGGCTGAAACTTACCCACCACAGACTGGGGCTGAAACTTACCCACCACAGACTGGGGCTGAAACTTACCCACCACAGACTGGGGCTGACATTTACCCACCACAGACTGGGGCTGAAACTTACCCACCACAGACTGGGGCTGAAACTTACCCACCACAGACTGGGGCTGAAACTTACCCACCACAGACTGGGGCTGAAACTTACGCACCACAGACTGGGGCTGAAACTTACCCACCACAGACTGGGGCTGAAACTTACCCACCACAGACTGGGGCTGAAACTTACGCACCACAGACTGGGGCTGAAACTTACCCACCACAGACTGGGGCTGAAACTTACCCACCACAGACTGGGGCTGAAACTTACCCACCACAGACTGGGGCTGAAACTTACCCACCACAGACTGGGGCTGAAACTTACCCACCACAGACTGGGGCTTACCCACCACAGACTGGGAATGAAACTTACCCACCACAGACTGGGGCTGAAACTTACCCACCACAGACTGGGGCTGAAACTTACCCACCACAGACTGGGGCTTACCCACCACAGACTGGGAATGAAACTTACCCACCACAGACTGGGGCTTACCCACCACAGACTGGGGCTGAAACTTACCCACCACAGACTGGGGCTGAAACTTACCCACCACAGACTGGGAATGAAACTTACCCACCACAGACTGGGGCTTACCCACCACAGACGGGCTGAAACTTACCCACCACAGACTGGGGCTGAAACTTACGCACCACAGACTGGGGCTGAAACTTACCCACCACAGACTGACACTTACGAAAAACATGTCTGGACACAGTCCAAATAGGCAACCTCCTTCTCACGCGAAGACAAGTCTTCACAACAAAATAGTTGGTGAAACGAATAAATCACGTAACAAAATATTAGTTTGTATTACTCTCATCGGAAAAATAAGGATTTACTCTGAAAGCGATCAATGATTTCTGAATCTTGAAATTCAACTGTAATGATGGATAAACTATAGGTCTTATCAAAATGAGGAAGAGTAGAGGTAACTGAAGAAGATGATCAGTACTGACAGCACAGACTCCAGGTTGAAAAACACTCCTCCTCATTCCCTCTTACCCCTTCTGCAAAATGAGACACACCTGGCAGTGTGTGTGTGTGTGTGTGGGTGTGTGTGTGTGTGTGGGGGGGGGTGTTGCCAAGTGTTTCTGCGGTGACTAGTACACATAGGAAGAGCGATGAACAGTGTGAGTGTTAATATGCGAGTGTGTTTTTGCTGCCATTTTGGTATTTTAATAGGATCCCCATTAGCTGTTGTGAAAGCTGCAGCTGCTCTTCCTGGGGTCCACACGGGACATTAAACAAGACATAATACAGAACATTAATAGACAAGAACAACTCAAGGACAGAACTACATCCATTTTATATTATTTTTATGGCACTCGTAGCCTACATATCAATACATACACACAAACTATCTAGGTCAAAGAGGGGAGAGGCGTTGTGCCGTGAGGTGTTGCTTTTTTGGTTTGTTTGTTTTAAACCAGGTTTGCTGTTCATTTGAGCAATATGAGATAGAAGGGAGTTCCATGCAATAATGGCTCCATGCAATAACATCAGCGTTGACTGGTGTTATATGGTACATTGGTTGACGTTGGGGACACAAGTGTGTTTCGCTGCGGCTCTGAAAACACAAAATACAGATGGTATTAAACCATTGATGAGGTGAACTTTAGTTATGAACTAGACCCTTATCTCTAATCCTGGTTAGTGGAAATAGCACTGTTTTAGCTTACGGTAATAACCTCTGAAGAAGATAGAACCTCGATGCAGATGTTTGGTGTCTGTCTGCCATCTAGTGGACAAATAAACACTCTTCAAAAGTATTAAAGTTCTGATCCTTATGAGAGTTTCAGTCAAGGGAGGAAATAACAAAAGGTTATTGTGATCATACATGTATGAAGTTATTACCAGCCTTTTAATGTCACATTGTTGATCTCCACCATAAACCTGTAGCACGATGTACTGAAAATCTGAAGCACAATGTACTGAAACCTTACAATTTCTGACGTATAAGGCAATGATACCGAGTTATATGAACTAAGTCATCTTCAGTTCCTCACAGAAGCCGTTATATATTAGGATGAAACGTAGAGAAACAAATTCTAATATATTCCCACGATTATGAGCCATTTTCTAGGTAACCCGGCACTCCCCATGTCTCTCTGTGTGTGATTGTGAGTCCATTAGCAGGCTTGGTGCATCATGCCAGGTGGGCAGGCTGGTCGCTCAGAGAACCATTCAATTTGGCAGGGTCAGCAGAGGGGAGGTGTGTGTGTGTGTGTGTGTGTGTTCGTGTGTGTGTGTGTGTGTGTGTGTGTGTGTGTGTGTGTGTGTGTGTGTGTG
Organism: Oncorhynchus masou masou; assembly: GCF_036934945.1. NCBI lineage: Eukaryota > Metazoa > Chordata > Actinopteri > Salmoniformes > Salmonidae > Oncorhynchus > Oncorhynchus masou. Next base: position 43,293,558 of record NC_088221.1, on the reverse strand, counting down.
TGTGTGTGTGTGTGTGTGTGTGTGTGTGTGTGTGTGTGTGTGTGTGTGTGTGTGTGTGTGTAGGGAGGAAGGGAAAGGGATGGTGAGGCCTGAGAAGGGAAAGGAAGGGAGAGAGAGGCCCCTCCAGTCATCAGTCTCAGAGCTCTCTGTTCTCTCCCTCTACTGCATTAGATTATATATGGCCTGTGGAGGACAGCCAACTTCTAATGAAATGATAAAGTGGCTCGCAAGGATCCCTTTTACATTATTATACATCTGGGTTCATAGCAACTCCGCTAATGGCAATTAACAATCACTTCCATATTCCCATGTCTTCCAAATTAAATAAATATATTAATATTCAACACAATGAAATACTGTAAAGATTTGTCTGATCATTTTTAGAGGAAACATGGCATGGAAAGAGCTGGAAGGATTTTAATATATAACATGCTGAGATTAATATGTGCTAAATTTAGACTATTTTAGGATTTCATTGGGGTCAAGTGGTGCATCTGTATAGCCTATGCCCTCATGCCCTCCATTTATTTTCAAAATGTCAGACCATCCAGGAACATATGGAACAGCACTGCTACCAGACATGTGCGTGTGTTCTGTTAGGTAAGGGGCTTATCTCTGTGTATTTGTGGAATGAAGGGTAATAGAATACAACAAGATTACAGTTGATGTTCTGGGGCTTTTTAGGGTCCGGTTGAATGGCACATATTACTGATTTTCACAGTTTCATGTAAATCCTATCAATTCTACATTTATATGTGTGTTGGTGGGTTATTGTCTGAAATCAGGCCAAATGCCCCTTATGTATCCCTTCACCTATTATATAATATATGCTCTACCTCCACAACATATGCAGTTTTCTCGGTTACTCGTTCTAAATCACAGCTTGGACACCTCACTTTCTATGGTTTGAAATAATGCCACATTCAAGGGTTTCAAGTTGTATTGGTTGGAAACTCGGAAATGTGCGACTTGGAAACCCGTTGTAGAAAGATAAGGTCAGGGTTTACCACTTGGAAAGATTCCAAGTAAACCATAGTGAAGTGCTACGCAACAACAACAAAAAACTATCTTCATTTTTCCTCGGAGGTTCCGAGTTGTCTTGAAAGCAGGCCCATTCATCTCAATCTGTGTGTTATTTCGGGGCATCGGATGAATTGAGAACTACGCAAGGAGAACGGAATGTTTGGGGTGTTGTTGACACAGGGATGCCTTTCACATGACATGCATTCCCGACCTACCTCAAAAATCCTTTATCATCATGGTTACCTGATGCTCGGGTATCTTGGAATAGTAGCCTATAGCACAAAGGCAAATAATATACCCCAGCCACTGACCATAAACCTACCCTAGGGGAGGCCTATCACATATGGGTGGGATTTTTTTATGAACCTACTAAAAGATTACATGCTAAACGTGTCATCATTAAAATGTCCCGTTCCCATTCCCCAGAAAACAACATGCGCATGCGTGACTAGGCATGATTCTATGTATTTTGCCTACAGGCTGTTATTGCTGGGTCTCGACACAAGGTGGCACCGTCCTCCATGTATTTGTAGCCTTCTTTCAAAAAACCTCTACCTTTATGAAAATATTGCATTGTAATCTCAGGAGGAGAAATCTGACAATGTTAAACCTATAGGCCTACTAACTCTCCACTGAACATAGCATGTCAATTGTAGTTATTCGTTTGTGCATTTATTTATTAACCTACTGTAAATAGTTACTAGCTCCAGTTCACTAGTTTTAAACATTGGAATAGTAATTCGCAGCCTATACAATAAAACGCTCATTCTCAATATTACTAGGCTACCCCATTTTAATTGATCAATATCTTACACAGCCTTACATACGGGCTTATGTTTTAAACTTGTGCTTTAAACCTGTGTATTAAACCTATGATTTAAACATATGTTTAAACCTATCCTTTAAAACTATGCTTTAAACATATGCTTTAAACATATGATTTAAACATATGTTTTAAACCTATACTTTAAACCCCATGCTTTAAACATATGCTTTAAACCTGTGCTTTAAACCTATGCTATAATCTCCATACATTTTCGTTATCATCACCCGGTCAGGAATATTCTCACACCGGTAATAATTCACAGGCCTATTGGGGAATTGAATAAAATCAGAATTACGCAAAGGTTATTAGATCTCTAGACATATATTTCGATATGCATGTGACGTGCATGTGGACACCATAATAATGCATGTGCATTTTGTTTGGCATGGCTCGAATAGGTGGAGCGTATGGTATGGTATGAGAGGGAGGCAGGCTACTACGCTGTTTAGCAGTCTGTTTCCTCATCCTCTCATCAGTGTGTATGCAGCGACCGCAGTGGTAGGACCGTTTATGCCGTGACGCACCATAGAGATCATAACATCAACCCAAATATAGCTTCGATAACTTTAAACGTCGTTTATGGACGCAGTGTAGGCATATCTCAGGATTACCAGAACTCATCGACACCCTCTGGAGTGAATTTATTTATGTCTTTCGTTCCCGGACCGGATGGTAGTTTTTTTGGACAGCCAATGTGCCAGAGGAGACGCGGGTGACACAAGTGCGCAGTGTTCACGGGAAAAACAGCAGAGAGACCAGACCGCAAGGAGGGTGTTTGTTGTAACCCACCAAGCTTCGTCCTTAAGCTGTTCGGTGAGTGCGAGGAATTTGACTGTCACAAAATGGAATCTTAACTGGAGTGTGTGAGGAGAATTGTAATGACCACCGCCTTGCGTCCTACAGACGCGGACACTGTCCACCAATGCTGCTGAGGGCAAAACAAGGATCAACCAGCCAGAGCGCACGGAGGGCCTGTAAACACCTTGACATTACGTTTGTTGATATTATTTGTGTGGATTCATAGAAGAGTCTATTGAATATTAAAACACTATAGCCTATTAGGCCATCAGATAGGTGCTACATAAAGGAGCCAGGCGTTCCCCTCAACTGTTTCGAGAATGGGCAACAGTTTCTCCAACATATCTGCTTTCCAATCACTACACATTGTGATGCTGGGTTTGGATTCCGCTGGCAAAACGACTGTTCTCTATCGTCTGAAATTCAACGAATTCGTAAACACTGTGCCAACAATTGGATTCAACACTGAGAAAATCAAACTGAGTAATGGTACCGCGAAGGGGATCAGTTGTCACTTCTGGGACGTCGGAGGTCAGGAGAAGCTGCGGCCTCTGTGGAAATCCTACAGTCGGTGCACAGACGGCATCATTTATGTGGTGGACTCAGTGGACGTTGACCGGTTGGAGGAGGCTAAAACAGAACTGCATAAAGTCACAAAATTCGCAGAGAACCAGGGGACACCTCTTCTGGTGATAGCAAACAAGCAGGACCTGCCCAAATCTCTTCCAGTCGCAGACATTGAAAAACAGCTGGCTCTCCACGAGCTCACTCCATCCACCGCATACCACGTCCAACCTTGCTGCGCCATAATTGGCGAGGGACTTCACGAGGGTATGGACAAACTATATGAGATGATAGTAAAGAGGAGAAAATCTTTAAAGCAAAAGAAGAAACGATAACGACCGCCCATGTGTCGTAACCTATATGGACCATTTTTTACGCAAAATTACTGTATTTAAATGCTTTTCGGGTACTCCGATGTTGCCCTAAAATGACGTTTACTTTGCGGTGATTTTTGTATTTCCTTTCAATGGGTTATTGTCAAAGTTGCTGACGCTATGAACCCTATTAGCTGAACTATGCTTTTGTACGCAAGAGGGTGCCTCTGTGTGTGCAAGATATATACCAAGGTTAACCAAAAAAAAACTTGAAATGACTTTTATCATAGGAACAAAGCATTGATAAATGAAAACGGGCTGGCCCGTTATTTGCTGCTTTACGGTGGATTCTAATTCTGTAGCTCAACATGTGATTTTGAAGTAGCATCCCATAGCCTACCTGTAGGCCTTCTGTGATGGACTATGGACATCCTATCGACATGTCTTCACGGAGCGCTTCTTCGGACAGCAAGTTTGACTTTGCACGTTATTAAGTGAATGTGGGTCAAAATGAAATGGACCCTGTTCATTCAGAGAAAATAACAAACATATGTCTGTGTTATGACAGTCTCACCTCAGTCTCTGTCTCGGTATATTAATGAAGACTCAACAAGGCTTTGGAGTGTTGAATTAGCTTTTACTATGCGTGATGGACTAAAGATAACATTGCCTGCCACGTGGTCCACTACTTTGCACTTTTCATTTCCTAACAAAATAATAAAGTACTACACTGTATAGCAAAACACAGGCTGTTTATGGACCTGAAAGCCAAAATTGAAGTATTTTTTTATATTAAAGTATATAAAATGCATTGTGACTGATTTATTTTATTTACATGGTGGGAGATAGGAATTCCAGTTTGAACCTACAGGAATAGCATAACAATGTCAACAGCTGACCAGGGTGATGGTGATCCACCGGAGGTGTGGTTTTTAATGTAAATTATTGAGCTGACCTGATGTTTGACAAGGAGGGTGACTGAAGGGGTGGTCACCCAGTTCAATGACTTTAGTCTATCAGAGAGCTAATGGGTATCTCTCTAGTCAATGCTGATCTGCCAGACATTACTACTTAGTCTGTTACTCTCAATCTAGAGGGTGCTGTGTAGCCTAATCATTTTATGATTTAATGTGTGACTAATTTGAGCTCACAAACCAGAAGGATGGGTATGGTGTTTCAGGTCTTAGAATGGAGGTGTTTTGGATAGGCCTACCTGTCACGCTCGCTATCCTCAAACTCCCTGTCATAAATCAACCTAGGCACAGCATGCATGTAGTTCCACATCTTTTAATGAAAGTGAAACCGAAATAACCAAAAAACAAACAGGTAAACAGCAAAGAACGTGACCCAACTGAGGTGCACACAAACACACAAAGAAAAATAATTACCCACAAAACACATGTGGGAAAAGGCTACCTAAGTATGGTTCTCAATCAGAGACAACAATTGACAGCTGCCTCTGATTGGGAACCATGCCAGTTCAAACACATAGAAATAGAAAAAACACATAGAATGCCCACCCCAACTCACACCCTGACCAAACCAAAATAGAGACATAAAAAACAAACTAAGGTCAGGACGTGACACTACCTGTTGGTGTTGGATGAGATTCAAACCTATTCTGTTTTCCCAGTTCACCAACAAGCAAAGCAATTGGTGTGTAATTTATAGAGTTGCAAAGCAGAGTCCGATGTCTTCATGCACAGACACTGGGTTACCTGTGAGGTATTAGTAACTGGTTCTCTGTGAGGTATTAGTAACTGGTTCTCTGTGAGGTATTAGTAACTGGTTCTCTGTGAGGGATTAGTAACTGGTTCCCTGTGATGTATTAGTAACTGGTTCTCTGTGAGGAATTAGTAACTGGTTTTCTGTGAGGTATTAGTAACTGGTTCTCTGTGAGGTATTAGTAACTGGTTCACTGTGAGGTATTAGTAACTGGTTCTCTGTGAGGTATTAGTAACTGGTTCTCTGTGAGGTATTAGTAACTGGTTCTCTGTGAGGTATTAGTAACTGGTTCTCTGTGAGGTATTAGTAACTGGTTCCCTGTGAGGTATTAGTAACTGGTTCCCTGTGAGGTATTAGTAACTGGTTCTCTGTGAGGTATTAGTAACTGGTTCCCTGTGATGTATTAGTAACTGGTTCTCTGTGAGGTATTAGTAACTGGTTTTCTGTGAGGTAATAGTAACTGGTTCTCTGTGAGGTATTAGTAACTGGTTCTCTGTGAGGTATTAGTAACTGGTTCTCTGTGAGGTATTAGTAACTGGTTCCCTGTGATGTATTAGTAACTGGTTCTCTGTGAGGAATTAGTAACTGGTTTTCTGTGAGGTATTAGTAACTGGTTCTCTGTGAGGTATTAGTAACTGGTTCTCTGTGAGGTATTAGTAACTGGTTCTCTGTGAGGAATTAGTAACTGGTTTTCTGTGAGGAATTAGTAACTGGTTCTCTGTGAGGTATTAGTAACTGGTTCTCTGTGAGGTATTAGTAACTGGTTCTCTGTGAGGTATTAGTAACTGGTTCTCTGTGAGGTATTAGTAACTGGTTCACTGTGAGGTATTAGTAACTGGTTCTCTGTGAGGTATTAGTAACTGGTTCTCTGTGAGGTATTAGTAACTGGTTCTCTGTGAGGTATTAGCAACTGGTTCTCTGTGAGGTATTAGTAACTGGTTCTCTGTGAGGTATTAGTAACTGGTTCTCTGTGAGGTATTAGTAACTAGTTCTCTGTGAGGTAATATTAACCCTGTTCCATGTGAGGTATTAGTAACTGTTTCTCTGTGAGGAATTAGTAACTGGTTCTCTGTGAGGTATTAGTAACTGGTTCTCTGTGAGGTATTAGTAACTGGTTCTCTGTGAGGTATTAGTAATTGGTTCTCCGTGAGGTATTAGTAACTGGTTCTCTGTGAGGTATTAGTAACTGGTTCTCTGTGAGGTATTAGTAACTGGTTCCCTGTGAGGTATTAGTAACTGGTTCCCTGTGAGGTATTAGTAACTGGTTCTCTGTGAGGTATTAGTAACTGGTTCTCTGTGAGGTATTAGTAACTGGTTCTCTGTAAGGTATTAGTGACTGGTTTTCTGTGAGGTATTAGTAACTGGTTCTCTGTGAGGTATTAGTAACTGGTTCTCTGTGAGGTATTAGCAACTGGTTCTCTGTGAGGTATTAGTAACTGGTTCTCTGTGAGGTATTAGTAACTGGTTCCCTGTGAGGAATTAGTAACTGGTTCTCTGTGAGGTATTAGCAACTGACTGTCTCTCTGACTCGCGCTCTCTCTCTCTCTCTGACTGTCTCTCTGACTGTCTCTCTCTCTCTCTGTCTCACTCTTCGTGTCTCTTTCTCTTTGACTGTCTCTCTCTCTCTCTCTCTCTGTCTCTCTGATTGTCTCTCTCTATCTCTCGCACTCTCTCTCTCTCTCGCTGACACACACAGCTCCCCCTCCATTAGTCATTAGGAGTATCTACTGGAGTGTGAAAGAAGAAAAGAGATCCCTTGGTAACAGGACCTTCTGTGCTTTGTCTGTGACCTGTTGAACCCTACAGTGGTAGGGTATGTGTTCTATGTGCCAGGGAGATTAATCAGGAGGGGATGGCCACCTGATAAGGGCAAGACAGTTTGATCAGTCAGGCTGTGTGTAACTGGGTGCACCTACCATACAATTGTTCAAATCAAAATCACGTTTTAATTGTCACATACACATGGTTAGCAGATGTTATTGTGAGTGTCGCGAAATGCTTGTGCTTCTGGTTCCGACAATGCTGTAATATCTAACAAGCTATCTAACAATTCCCCAACAACTACCTAATGCACACAAATCTAAAGGGGTGAATGAGAAAGTGATGGCCGAGTGGCATAGGCAAGGTGCAATAGATGGTATAAAATACAGTATGTAAGATATAAAAACATTTTTAAAGTGGCATTATTTAAAGTGACTAGTAATCCATTTGTTAAAGTGGCCAGTGATTGGTTCTCCATGTAGGTGGCAGCCTCTCTGAGTTAGTGATTGCTGTTAAGCAGTCTGATGGCCTTCTTCAGTCTCTTGGTCCCAGCTTTGAGGCACCTGTACTGACCTTGCCTTCTGGATGGTAGCGGTGTGAACAGGCAGTGTTGTCCTTGACAGGGTTGTTGTTGTCCTTGATGATCTTTTTGGCCTTCCTGTGACATCGGGTGCTGTAGGTGTCATGGAGGGCAGGTAGTTTGATGATACAGCCCGACTCGATTGTGGATCTGTAAAAGTTAGTCAGGGCTTTGGGTGACAAGCCAAATTTCTTCAGCCTCCTGAGGTTGAAGAAGCGTTGTTGCGTCTTTTTCACCACACTGTCTGTGTGGGTGGACCATTTCAGTTTGTCATTGATGTGTACGCCGAGGAACATAAAGCTTTCCACTTTCTCAACTGCTGTCCGTTCAATGTGTGTGTGTGTGTGTGTGTGTGTGTGTGTGTGTGTGTGTGTGTGTGTGTGTGTGTGTGTCTCGACCGTGGCAGTACCATATTCTGGCCAGTCATACTGTGAAAAATGGTATTCTGAATCATGAGGGTCAGACTTAAGGAGGAGGACACACGTTGGGTTTTCATCGTCTACCCTCACTCAAAGGCCACGTGTGTTTTTTGATGGGTGGCTTTACCATGTGATAAGTTGACCTGGTTAGTGTACAGAGACTAAGGGAGTGTGTCTGCATGTACGTCTGATGATCTCTACTGTTGATACAGCACATGTTTGGCTGTTGGATTAACATGGTCTGACAGATGACTCAATAGCATCTGGTGTATTCCCAGAAAGAGAGAGAGCACGCTGAGAAAAGGAAGCCATTGTGGGAGCGCACTAAAGAACAGCTAGAGGCCAGTATTCTTAGGACATCCAATGTCTATGGAAACAACAGCAATGGGTTAAACCGTAACGGTTTCAGAGAACTAGTCGTTAGCCCCTTTGTGTGGTTTGTTATGCCCCAAGCGTGACCTTATTTTCAAAAATCATATAACTAACCATATTATTCACAAATAAAACTATTGATTTTGTCACTATCTTCCTAATCATAATCTAAATGTTTGACCTGTTAGGGTTAGGGTCGTGAGGTAATTGCATATAGAAAGGTTACTTGTCAGGTGATAGATTTTATGCTCAATTGAACAGATGTGAGTGCTCATGAGATGAAAGGTCAGAGATGACAGGAGCAAACCCAATACCCATTTGTCTCCTCACACCTTAATGATCGCTATTGAACAACTGCTGATTCCCTTTCCCTGCTTTTTTACATGTGGTCCCTCACTTTCTCTGTCAATATATGAATAACAACGAGAGTTAACGGGCTCCTATTGCCATATTGCCAAATCAAATTGTATTTGTCACATACACATGGTTAGCAGATGTTAATGCGAGTGTAGCAAAATGCTTGTGCTTCTAGTTCCGACAATGCAGTAATAACCAACAAGTAATCTAACTAACAATTCCTAAACTACTGTCTTAATACAGTGTAAGGGGATAAAGAATATGTACATAAGGATATATGAATGAGTGATGGTACAGAGCAGCATAGGCAAGATACAGTAGATGGTATCGAGTACAGTATATACATATGAGATGAGTATGTAAACAAAGTGGCATAGTTAAAGTGGCTAGTGATACATGTATTACATAAGGATGCAGTCGATGATATAGAGTACAGTATATACGTATGCATATGAGATGAATAATGTAGGGTAAGTAACATTATATAAGGTAGCATTGTTTAAAGTGGCTAGTGATATATTTACACAATTTCCCATCAATTCCCATTATTAAAGTGGCTGGAGTTGAGTCAGTGTCAGTGTGTTGGCAGCAGCCACTCAATGTTAGTGGTGGCTGTTTAACAGTCTGATGGCCTTGAGATAGAAGCTGTTTTTCAGTCTCTCGGTCCCAGCTTTGATGCACCTGTACTGACCTTGCCTTCTGGATGATAGCGGGGTAAACAGGCAGTGGCTCGGGTGGTTGATGTCCTTGATGATCTTTATGGCCTTCCTGTAACATCGGGTGGTGTAGGTGTCCTGGAGGGCAGGTAGTTTTCCCCCGGTGATGCGTTGTGCAGACCTCACTACCCTCTGGAGAGCCTTACGGTTGAGGGCGGAGCAGTTGCCGTACCAGGCGGTGATACAGCCCGGCCAGGATGCTCTCGATTGTGCATCTGTAGAAGTTTGTGAGTGCTTTTGGTGACAAGCCAAATTTCTTCAGCCTCCTGAGGTTGAAGAGGCGCTGCTGCGCCTTCTTCACGATGCTGTCTGTGTGAGTGGACCAATTCAGTTTGTCTGTGATGTGTATGCCGAGGAACTTAAAACTTGCTACTCTCTCCACTACTGTTCCATCGATGTGGATAGGGTGGTGTTCCCTCTGCTGTTTCCTGAAGTCCACAATCATCTCCTTAGTTTTGTTGACGTTGAGTGTGAGGTTATTTTCCTGACACCACACTCCGAGGGCCCTCACCTCCTCCCTGTAGGCCGTCTCGTCGTTTTTGGTAATCAAGCCTACCACTGTTGTGTCGTCCGCAAACTTGATGATTGAGTTGGAGGCGTGCGTGGCCACGCAGTCGTGGGTGAACAGGGAGTACAGGAGAGGGCTCAGAACGCACCCTTGTGGGGCCCCAGTGTTGAGGATCAGCGGGGAGGAGATGTTGTTACCTACCCTCACCACCTGGGGGCGGCCCGTCAGGAAGTCCAGTACTCAGTTGCACAGGGCGGGGTCGAGACCCAGGGTCTCGAGCTTGATGACGAGCTTGGAGGGTATTATGGTGTTGAATGCCGAGCTGTAGTCGATGAACAGCATTCTCACATAGGTATTCCTCTTGTCCAGATGGGTTAGGGCAGTGCGCAGTGTGGTTGAGATTGCATCGTCTGTGGACCTATTTTGTCGGTAAGCAAATTGGAGTGGGTCTAGGGTGTCAGGTAGGGTGGAGGTGATATGGTCCTTGACTAGTATCTCAAAGCACTTCATGATGACGGAAGTGAGTGCTACGGGGCGGTAGTCGTTTAGCTCAGTTACCTTAGCTTTCTTGGGAACAGGAACAATGGTGGCCCTCCCTCTAATAATTATTCTCCAGTCATTTGACACAGAAAGAAAAAAAAGAAAAGTGAAATCCACATTATCATTATGGGTGGCACAGCTGCATCAAATTGCTCACTGTTGTCGGGGAAACGTTAACCAAAATACAGACAATAACAACAAACATTAATGAAGGGATTATTAGTTCATGAGCTGTGTATACTTTGGGAGGGGCGCGAGGAGCCCGCCTCTGACCTTCCACTCCAGTATCAGACAAGAGGCTGAGGCGGGCTCCTCGCGCCCCTCCCAAAGTATACACAGCTCATGAACTAATAATCCCCCGTTGAACCATGATGGACGTCCAAATTTAACGGTAACACATTTGAAATGTTAACCTTCAGTTAGAAAAGGAAAGGTGGTGAGGTGGTGGGGGGAGGGGAATATGACAGTATGACGCTAAACATGTTGCAATTTAAACATCAACCTTCTCCTTCCTCTTCTTTGTTTTCCTACTGTAGCCTATAGAGGCAGGGCACATGTTCAACATACATACTGGGCCTGGACAACGGTTTGGTTTATACAGGATGTAAACAAGAAGAGACAGCGAATGTAGAAGTTAAAATCATCCCAAGAAAGGTTGACATGCTTGTTGTATTAGCTAGTGTCTAAATATACAAGAGAGTGAAGGGGTAGTAAGAAGTCAATTGTTGCACACGCGCCCATCAAATTACACACATTCCCAACGTCAAGACAGACATCAAATCAAATTCTATTTGTCACATGCTTCGTAAACAACAGGTAAACTCACAAGGACTTTCTTACTTATGGGAATTTTCCCAACAATTCAGAGTTAAGATAAATATAATAATACATTTTTTTTTTTAAATGACAGGAATAAATACATAGCGAATAATGAATAACAATAACAATTTTTTTTTAAATGGCGATATACAGGGAGTACCAGTACAGAGTCGATGGGCAGGGCTACGAGATAATTGAGATAACTATGTATATAAAATGTAGGTAGGGATAAAGTGCATAGGCAACGCGATAGACAATAGACAGTAGCAGCAGTGTAGGTAGGGGTAAAGGATAGATAATAGACAGTAGCAGCAGTATACTGTTGGTAGGGGTAAAGGATAGATAATAGACAGTAGCAGCAGTATACTGTAGGTAGGGGTAAAGTGACTAGACAACAGGATAAATACTAGACAGTAGCAGCAGTATACTGTAGGTAGGGGTAAAGTGATTAGACAACAGGAAGATAATAGACAGTAGCAGCAGTATACTGTAGGTAGGGGTAAATTGACTAGACAACAGGATAGATAATAGATAGTAGCAGCAGTATACTGTCGGTAGGGGTAAAGTGATTAGACAACAGGATAGATAATAGACAGTAGCAGCAGTGTGTGTGGTGAGCGTGCGATGTTGGCGTGTGTGTGTTGGGATGTCAGTGTCAGTATGTCCTCTGTGTGTACATAGTCAGTGCAGGAGAGTTAGTGCAAGAACGGGTCAGCTCCTTTGGCTTGCTGACAAAGAGGGAGAAGTTGATCCTGCACCACACTGCCAGGTCACTGACCTCCCTATTGGCTGTCCTCTTTTCATTGGTGATCAGGCCTACCATAGTTGTTTCGTCTGAAAACTTGATGATGGTGTTGGATTCGTGAGTACCCACTCAGTGTTTTGTGAACAGGGAGTACAGGAGGGGACTAAGCACGCACCCCTGAGGTTTCCCTGTTTTTATGTTGCCTACCCTCACCAACTGGGAGGGTAGGCAACATAGCCTGTCAAAAAAAATCCAGGATCCAGTTGCAGAGGGAGGTGTTCAGTCCCAGGGTCCTAAGCTTGGTGATGAGCTTGGAGGGAGCTAAGGTGTTGAATGCTTAACTGTATTCAATGAACAGCATTTTCACATATGTATTCCTTTTGTCCAGGTGAATCAGGGCAGTGTGGAGTGCAATAGAGATTGTGTCATCTTTGGATCTGTGAGGGAAGTATGTGAATTAGAGTGGGTTCAAGGATGTCTGGGATGATGGGGTTGATGTGAGCCATGACCAGTCTTTCAAATCACTTCATGGCTACCGACGTGAGTGGCACACATTTAATAAGACGTCTGAGGGGGAGAGTCCAGGATGTTATTAGTTACATGCTGACCACACCGCTCACATCACATGCGGTGTACATTTACATTTACAACTACATGTTATTCAATCATTGCACCCACACTGTTTGCGTGCGCCAACGAGCGTCTGCGTAGCCAGGCGCTAAATTAGAACTTGGTCCTATTTGTGACGCTTGACGCACTGCAAGTCCCGCCTCTCTTTTTTTATTTTATTATTATCTTTATCTTAACTCTGAACATAGTACGCTCACCACTGGACTGGAGTGTGGACCTCAGTTCATCTTTCAATCACCCAAGTGGGTATATAATCCTAAAAACCAATGACGTGATAAAAGGGTCAACCGAGTTTGTTTCTAGTAATCTCTCCTCCTTCTAATTTGTCCTAATTTGTTTGCAACCAACAGCCATATAAAGTCCAAAGAAGAAGAAGAAGACTGAAGGAGGAGAGGTTACTAGAAGACTGAAGGAGGACAGGTTACTAGAAGACTGAAGGAAGAAGACTGAAGGAGGAGAGGTTACTAGAAGACTGAAGGAAGAAGACTGAAGGAGGAGAGGTTACTAGAAGACTGAAGGAGGAGAGGTTACTAGAAGACTGAAGGAAGAAGACTGAAGGAGGAGAGGTTACTAGAAGACTGAAGGAGGAGAGGTTACTAGAAGACTGAAGGAAGAAGACTGAAGGAGGAGAGGTTACTAGAAGACTGAATGAGGAGAGGCCCCCTGTTGCTCTTTAATTATCCAGCTATAGGAGTCATCGTGTCAGGGCTAAATAAACCGTCTCAACTGAGGACAAACACTATACAGCAACTTGACTTTCTTGTATTTGTTTTTTTGTTTTACTTAATGTGTTCTGATTTGGTCATAGAAATGCTCTTACATTTAAAAACAAAAGTAAGTCTAGCACAGCTGTATTATTCCAGATTTCTAAACGTAAGCTTTTACAATCAATACCACTGTCACGTCGTGTATGTAGGTGGCAGGGAAGTCAAGCGCAGGAGAATCAAACTTGGTATAAATGTAGAATTTTGATAACTTAAAACACAATCTCCAAAACCAAAGTCCATAATAAAATAAATGTGGGTACAAGAACCCGTCGCACACCAATCCATAAAACATGAACATCACAATAAACAATCTCTGACAAGGACATGAGGGGAAACAGAGGGTTAAATACACAATATATAATGAATGGGATTGGAACCAGGTGTGTAAGAAGACCAGACAAAACCAATGGAAAATGAAACATAGATCAATGATGGCTAAAAGACCGGTGACGTCGATCACTGAGTACCGCCCGAACAAGGAGAGGCATCAACTTCGGCAGAAGTCGTGACAACCACTGAATTGCTCACTGTTGATCACTTCCATCGATTCAGTTGTCGGACTGACTGTGCCAACACAACGGTTCTTGTGACTGACTGTTTTCTCTGCTGCATAGTGTCCTGCAGGGGTGATAAGACATGTATTGTTTTGGTTGGTCCCAGCATGCCATATGTAGGTGTGTGTGTAGGTGTGTGTATCTAATGCTTGATGTATTGCCTCAGACATCATTGGTGTGATCGAGAAGGCACTAACCAATAAAGAATATCCCTAGTAATTGTCTGTATTGAATCTGTAATGGTAATGATTATTGTGTTTATTTTCCTGTGCATTCATTCAGACGACAGAGGCAGCACAGAGACACATGGCATGTAACACATGTATTATCCCCATAGCATGGAAACAATGGATCCCCTGTCTATCTGTGAGCCCCTGACCCTTGGATCCCCTGTCTATCTGTGAGCTCCTGATCCTTGGATCCCCTGTCTATCTGTGAGCTCCTGACCCTTGGATCTATATGTGAGCTCCTGACCCTTGGATCCCCTGTCTATATGTGAGCTCCTGACCCTTGGATCCCCTGTCTATCTGTGAGCTCCTGACCCTTGGATCCCCTGTCTATCTGTGAGCTCCTGACCCTTGGATCCCCTGTCTATATGTGAGCTCCTGACCCTTGGATCCCCTGTCTATCTGTGAGCTCCTGACCCTTGGATCCCCTGTCTATCTGTGAGCTCCTGACCCTTGGATCCCCTGTCTATCTGTGAGCTCCTGACCCTTGGATCTATATGTGAGCTCCTGACCCTTGGATCCCCTGTCTATCTGTGAGCTCCTGACCCTTGGATCCCCTGTCTATCTGTGAGCCCCTGACCCTTGGATCCCCTGTCTATCTGTGAGCCCCTGACCCTTGGATCCCCTGTCTATCTGTGAGCTCCTGACCCTTGGATCCCCTGTCTATCTGTGAGCTCCTGACCCTCTTTTACTGAGCTGGACTGGTGTAGTTTTAACTTACCATTGACCAACTGAAGGCTAAATTGTGTTTAGACTGATGGTAATCAGTAACATTATTTCGGAATTTTCAGTTGACTGTTGAGTTGACTCTGGTAATAGGTAATGAATGCAGACATGGGCAATAGATAAGATGGAATGCATTGTGGAATCCTGCAAATACCCCCCCCCCCCCCCCCCCCCCCACACACACACACACAGCTATCTGCTCAGATTTTTAGTTGGTTTACTATTGTTGTGAGGACTTCTGGTACTCACAAGTATAGTAAAATGTGTACACACATCTGTCAGAATCTGCACACAACCACACACAAACACATACACACAGCTATTTACAACCAAATATCCTTCTCAACTAAAATGTTTACGTGCTGGTGCTTGCAGAACAGCCAGCGAGGCTGACAGAGGCTGAATACTTTGGTTTTAGATTATATGTGGCGCACACAGGCTCTAGGGGGTAGGGAGGGATGAGAAGGCCTGAATACAGCCAGCTGGGTGTTTAAGCAAACAGAATCTGTCAAGGCCCAGCGACCGCTAGTCTTCCCACCAGTTCATTTGACCATGACCTTTTCAGGCCTGGCAAATAGCTGAGTTGTAAGAGATTAATGGTCATGCAGCTCTCTCTCTCTCCCTCTGTTTCTCTTCCTCTCCCACTCTTCCCCTCTCCACCCCCTTCCCATCTCTCTCTCTCTGTTTCCCTTCCTCTCCCACTCTTCCCCTCTCTACCCCCTTCCCATCTCTCTCTCTGTTTCTCTTCCTCTCTCACTCTTCCCTTCTCTACCCCCTTCCCATCTCTCTCTCTCTGTTTCTCTTCCTCTCCCACTCTTCCCCTCTCTACCCCCTCCCCACCTCTCTCTCTGTTTCCCTTCCTCTCCCACTCTTCCCCTCTCGACCCCCTTCCCATCTCTCTCTCTCTCTGTTTCCCTTCCTCTCCCACTCTTCCCCTCTCTACCCCCTTCCCATCTCTCTCTCTCTGTTTCCCTTCCTCTCCCACTCTTCCCCTCTCTACCCCCTTCCCATCTCTCTCTCTGTTTCCCTTCCTCTCCCACTCTTCCCCTCTCTACCCCCTTCCCATCTCTCTCTCTGTTTCCCTTGCTCTCTCACTCTTCCCCTTCCCCATCGCTCTCTCTCCCTCCTCACAGCATGGCTGGCTGCCTATATAGTCCTAGACATGGCCGAGGGAGTCTAGTCTAGTCTGTTAAGGCTGGGAGCTTGAGTCATGCCGAGCCACAGGGCAAGTGTTTACAGAGCCCTAACTGCAAGTCAACTCTACTGTTTAATCCTTTCGAATGGCATCAGGATTATTGGGAAATGATGTGTGTGTGTGTGGTGTGCTGCAGGGGGGTTGGGGAGTGGAATTAGAAAGTGAACAGGATGGAGAGATGTTTATCTGGATAGTCAGTTAGTGTGAATTGGTGATTTTAGGACAGCAAGCTGGTCAGGCAACCATGTGTATAGGTGTGTGTGTGTTCATGTACTTGTGTGTGTGTTCTCTTATAAGACTGGGTCCATGTTTTGCACTCTCCTACTTAGAGACCCCACTGCAGTGTCTGATTAATGTGTTCTGCTGGTGTACAGTTAAGTCTATCAGATAGCCTTGCTCTGGGGCTCATGCCTCTATATGGTGAGAGAAGAGACCTCTGGGACATGTGCTCATGCTACGCAACAGTGTGACGCAGGCTAGCATTACAGCCAATTAATCTTAGCACCAACACTCCCCTCCACCCCACACACACACTGGGAAATCAGGTTCTATTCTGCTCCCGTCGTTCCTTCCTGGTTAGTAATGTATTTAGTAATGAATTATGCATTTAATCTGATGAAAAAAGGGCCCTGTCAAATGTTGAATAAGGAAGTAGACAATCAAAAAGGCTGTCTGGGGACATCCATCATGGGCTGGCCCAGAGGCTGGTCTCAACATGGCTGTCTGGGGACATCCATCATGGGCTGGCCCAGAGGCTGGTCTCAACATGGCTGTCTGGGGACATCCATCATGGGCTGGCCCAGAGGCTGGTCTCAACATGGCTGTCTGGGGACATCCATCATGGGCTGGCCCAGAGGCTGGTCTCAACATGGCTGTCTGGGGACATCCATCATGGGCTGGCCCAGAGGCTGGTCTCAACATGGCTGTCTGGGGACATCCATCATGGGCTGGCCCAGAGGCTGGTCTCAACATGGCTGTCTGGGGACATCCATCATGGGCTGGCCCAGAGGCTGGTCTCAACATGGCTGTCTGGGGACATCCATCATGGGCTGGCCCAGAGGCTGGTCTCAACATGGCTGTCTGGGGACATCTATCATGGGCTGGCCCAGAGGCTGGTCTCAACATGGCTGTCTGGGGACATCTATCATGGGCTGGCCAGGGGCTGGTCTCAACATGGCTGTCTGGGGACATCCATCATGGGCTGGCCCAGAGGCTGGTCTCAACATGGCTGTCTGGGGACATCCATCATGGGCTGGCCCAGAGGCTGGTCTCAACATGGCTGTCTGGGGACATCCATCATGGGCTGGCCCAGAGGCTGGTCTCAACATGGCTGTCTGGGGACATCCATCATGGGCTGGCCCAGAGGCTGGTCTCAACATGGCTGTCTGGGGACATCTATCATGGGCTGGCCCAGAGGCTGGTCTCAACATGGCTGTCTGGGGACAACCATCATGGGCTGGCCCAGAGGCTGGTCTCAACATGGCTGTCTGGGGACATCCATCATGGGCTGGCCCAGAGGCTGGTCACTTAGCTAAAGTGCTACTGTAAACCAGGAAATGAAATGTAAACGATGGAGAGGGAGGATTCCCTTTCATGACTGTGTTTCCAATGTTTGTTGGTGTGTTGGGACATGTATGTGTGTGTACAGACGGGTGAGATGGCTGATACTGCTGCAGTTTCTTCACCCGGTAGGCAAACTCAGCAGCTTCATAAATCCAAAACAGACTTTTTTGCTTCGCTGGGTGAAAATACGTTTCCACAGAAGTGGTCTCTTTCCTTGATGTATTCTACCACCTCCACCTCCTAGGAAGAAGAGTCTGAGAGTGGGTTATATTGGAATGTTCTGAACAGTTAGCTTCGTATTGACCAGGATCCAGAGCTTTATTTTGAAACGGTCACACTCAGTTCAAATGAAAGGTTTCATAGAGGATTTTAACGTTCATGATGGCCTGATGGTGTTAAGCAGCAAGCGTCCCATTCATGAAATAAAACGGACACTTGACATTCTATCCGGACCAACTTCCTCATGCGTGGCCAGTTTAGTCTATTAGCTTCACTAATTTCAAAAGGAATTACGTTTCTAAAGAATTTATCACCTCATTTTAGCGTAACTTGTCAGAGAAATAATGACTGTTATTAGTGGATGTATCTTTCAAGAGTTATTTGATATTTAATTCTAATAAGAAAACAAACATTTGTCCATATCTGAGGAGATGCATCAAATACGCCCCGGGACATTCACACACTACATGCTTTCTCGTTCCCTGTCTTTCTCTACTCTCTCGAATCTCTCCTCAGATTACATAGATGTGAATAGAAATTGAACTGCAGTTTGGGTTATACATAACTGGCCATGAGTGACAGCAGTGTTCCCATCCGAAACAGCCAATTGGAGGGTCTTGTTTGAGTGGATTCTAGAGTGGTTTGAGTAGATTCTAGAGTTTGTTTGTATGTTTCTGAGAGGACACACTAGTCATTATGCTTGTGGGTTTGTTTACATTACACACTATGATCGTAATGGCCTCCCTCTTACTTTGATTTCCCTAAAAATCATCATTATCCATCAATATAAAACACAGGAGTCAAAATGGAGTGGTCTGCTCTTCTACTCTGACCCAACTCTGCCCATTTGGACTGAAAGCAGTAACTTTCCTCAGTGTACTCTACAAAATGTCATCAAAATAGCTTCTGAAGTTTCTAAATTATATGTTTGTTAATTGTAAAATATGGACGTTTTTTTCATTTTCCTGAAAAATGTCCTGTTTTGGAGATGAGGTTTTCTTCCGACAGCAACATTGTGCTTTCTAAGTACCATGCATGAAGCATGACCAGATTTACTATGATGTATGGCTTCATCGGTGGTACTCCTGTGGAACGACCTGCAACATAGTTTACAACATGAAAGACAGAAATAGGACATTGTGGTGAATCCAGACATTGTTAGAGCGGGTCACCCAGAGGCAAGGTGACGTGAGGTGTAGCCCGTTGGCAGGAACTACAGCAACACTCTCTGTTCTGCATGGTTCACTGACTTTCAAAAGCAGACAAGCTGCCTACTGCTGCAGAAAATACACCCTACTCACCGGCTATGACACACACACACACACACACACACACACACACACACACACACACACACACACACACACACACACACACACACACAAACAAAGCACGTTTGTTCATAGATTGGTCCAATCTAATAGGTTTATTGTCTCACACCTGGTCCTGTACTCTAGATACACACCTGGTCCTGTGCTCTAGATACTCACCTGGTCCTGTACTCTAGTTACACACCTGGTCCTGTGCTCTAGTTACACACCTGGTCCTGTGCTCTAGTTACTCACCTGATCCTGTAGTTACTCACCTGATCCTGTAGTTACTCACCTGGTCCTGTACTCTAGTTACTCACCAGGTCCTGTGCTCTAGTTACTCACCTGATCCTGTAGTTACTCACCTGATCCTGTAGTTACTCACCTGGTCCTGTACTCTAGTTACTCACCAGGTCCTGTACTCTAGTTACTCACCTGGTCCTGTACTGTAGTTACACACCTGGTCCTGTGCTCTAGTTACTCACCTGATCCTGTAGTTACTCACCTGGTCCTGTGCTCTAGTTACTCATCTGGTCCTGTACTGTAGTTACTCACCTGGTCCTGTACTCTAGTTACTCACCTGGTCCTGTGCTCTAGTTACTCACCTGGTCCTGTAGTTACTCACCTGGTCCTGTACTCTAGTTACTCACCAGGTCCTGTACTCTAGTTACTCACCTGGTCCTGTACTGTAGTTACTCACCTGATCCTGTAGTTACTCACCTGGTCCTGTACTGTAGTTACTCACCTGATCCTGTAGTTACTCACCTGATCCTGTACTCTAGTTACTCACCTGGTCCTGTAGTTACTCACCTGGTCCTGTACTCTAGTTACTCACCTGGTCCTGTGCTCTAGTTACTCACCTGATCCTGTAGTTACTCACCTGATCCTGTAGTTACTCACCTGGTCCTGTACTCTAGTTACTCACCAGGTCCTGTACTCTAGTTACTCACCTGGTCCTGTACTGTAGTTACACACCTGGTCCTGTGCTCTAGTTACTCACCTGATCCTGTAGTTACTCACCTGGTCCTGTGCTCTAGTTACTCATCTGGTCCTGTACTGTAGTTACTCACCTGGTCCTGTACTCTAGTTACTCACCTGGTCCTGTGCTCTAGTTACTCACCTGGTCCTGTAGTTACTCACCTGGTCCTGTACTCTAGTTACTCACCAGGTCCTGTACTCTAGTTACTCACCTGGTCCTGTACTGTAGTTACTCACCTGATCCTGTAGTTACTCACCTGGTCCTGTACTGTAGTTACTCACCTGATCCTGTAGTTACTCACCTGATCCTGTACTCTAGTTACTCACCTGGTCCTGTAGTTACTCACCTGGTCCTGTCCTCTAGTTACTCACCTGGTCCTGTAGTTACTCACCTGGTCCTGTACTCTAGTTACTCACCTGGTCCTGTACTCTAGTTACTCACCTGGTCCTGTACTCTAGTTACTCACCTGGTCCTGTACTCTAGTTACTCACCAGGTCCTGTACTCTAGTTACTCACCTGGTCCTTTACTGTAGTTACTCACCTGGTCCTATACTCTAGTTACTCTCTTGGGCTTGTCCTCTA
Source organism: Oncorhynchus masou masou (assembly GCF_036934945.1). Taxonomy (NCBI): domain Eukaryota; kingdom Metazoa; phylum Chordata; class Actinopteri; order Salmoniformes; family Salmonidae; genus Oncorhynchus; species Oncorhynchus masou. Next base: position 43,272,739 of record NC_088221.1, on the reverse strand, counting down.
GTTACTCACCTGGTCCCATAGTTACTCACCTGGTCCTGCACTGTAGTTACTCACCTGGTCCTGTGCTGTCGTTAAAGTGCTGTGATCAGTTGCCTTTCCAGGTGTGTGGTTTACAGCAGGTGCCTTTGTACTAATGTTTTTTCCCTCTATGCTGAATGAAAGAGTTATTTCTCTACGAGCTTCACACTAGTTTGAAATCTAAACCAGACTCACTTTAATGTATTGAAGCAGTTTTGCAAAGACAGACCATTGCTATACAGTACACATTATGCATTGTACTGTAGTTACTCACCTGGTCCTGTACTCTAGTTACACATTATGCATTGGCCCACTCCTAGAAAATGTTCTGTTCAGTCCTTATTGTTTCTTATAGCACTTTTCACATTAATTTCCATCATACATTTGGGAACTGAAACAGCAGTGTTTAATCAATTCTCTATTGAAAAATGACACGTTTAGCTTGTGACAGATATTGAATCATTTCCACAGACCCCATGTGTAACCAAAGTGTGTTGAAATCGATCCATAGAGCGATCACTGTCACAATCTAATGATGAACACTGATCTTGAAGTGATGTGCTTGCGTCAAAGACCGTGTGACCTTTCTATAAGAAAATCTACTGAAATGTTCCAGCTGTCTTACACTTAGCTTCTACAGCATTTCCAAAAAGGGGTGTATATATATATATATATATTGACATATCACTGAATACTGTGTATGTTTTCACCATCTCAACATTTCCTTTGAAAATAGCATCAATCTTTGCTCACTTTGTGGGTATTCTTAAAAGCCAACACCTCAAATACCTTTTCAAATCCCATTCTTCCTGTTTTTAAGACTTTGTCGAAAGAGGAAGGCTTTTAGATTCCGTCTCTCACAGTTGAAGTGTACCTACGATAAAAATTACAGACCTCTACATGCTTTGTAAGTAGGAAAGCCTGCAAAATCGGCAGTGGGGAGAACAAGTATTTGATAGACTGACAATGTTTTTGAGCAACATTATAATGAAACAAACTGTATTTACAGTTAGTCAGAAGTTTACATACACTTAGGTTGGAGTCATTAAAACTATTTTTTTCAACCCTTCCACAAACGTCTTGTTAACAAACTATAGTTTTAACAAGTCGGTTAGAACATCTACTTTGTGCATGACACAAGTCATTTTTCCAGCAATTGTTAACAGACAGATTATTTCACTTATAATTTACTTTATCACAATTCCAGTGGGTCAGAAGTTTACATACACTAAGTTAACTGTCCCTTTTATACAGCTTGGACAATTCCAGAAGCTTCTGATAGGCTAATTGACATCATTTGAGTCAATTGGAGGTGTACCTGTGGATGTATTTCAAGGCCTACCTTCAAACTCAGTGCCTATTTGCTTGACATCATGGGAAAATCAAACAAAATCAGCCAAGACCTCTGAAGAAAATTGTAGACCTCTACAAGTCTGGTTCATCCTTGGGAGCAATTTCCAAATGCCTGAAGGTACCACGTTCACCTGTACAAACAATAATAAGCAAGTATAAACACCATGGGACCACACAGCTGGCATACCGCTCAGTTCTGTCTCCGAGAGATGAACGTACTTTGGTGTGAAAAGTGTAAATCAATCCCAGAACAACAGCAAAGGACCTTGTGAAAATGTTGGAGGAAACAGGCACAAAAGTATCGATATCCATAGTAAAACAAGTCCTATATCGACATAGCCTGAAAGGCCGCTCAGCAAGGAAGAAGCCACTGCTCCAAAACCGCCATAAAAAAGCCAGACTGTGGTTTGCAACTGCACATGGGGGCAAAGATTGTACTTTTTGGAGAAATGTCCTCTGGTCTGATGAAACAAAAACAGAACTGTTTGGCCATAATGACCATTGTTATGTTTTTGAGATAAAAGGGGGTTGCTTGCAAGCCGAAGAACACCATCTCAACCTTGAAGCATGAGGGTGGCAGCATCATGTTGTGGGGGTGCTTTACTGCAGGAGGGACTGGTGCACTTCACAAAATAGATGGCACCATGAGGGAGGAAAATTATGTGGATATATTGAAGCAACATTTCAAGACATCGGTCAGGAAGTTAAAGATTGGTCGCAAATGTGTCTTCCTAATGGACAATGACCACCAGCATACTTCCAAAGTTGTGGCAAAATTGCTTAAGGACAACAAAGTTAAGGTATTGAAGTGGCCATCACAAAGCCCTGACCTCAAAGCCCTGAATTTGTATGCAGAACTGAAAAAGCGTATGCGAGCAAGGAGGCCAACAAACCTGACTCTGTCAGGAGGAATGGGCCAAAATACACCCAACTTACTGTGGGAAGCTTGTGGAAGGCTACCCAAAACATTTGACCCAAGCTAAACCATTTAAAGGCAATGCTACCAATTACTAATTGAGTGTATGTAAACTTCTGACCCACTGGGAATGTGATGAAATAAATAAAAGCTGAAACAAATGTGTTCATTCGTTCTCTAGCACCTGTTGATGTGGTCATCTGTTTGAACTCGACAGAGTTTCTTTTCCATCTTCAAGCCATAATACCAGGTCCAGAGAAGAGCAGTAGAGAAGTTGAGTACAGATGCTTGTACTGTACAGGCAGGCCAGTGTGTTTATAGAAGGGCCAACAGACGCGTGGGGGCTGGCCTGCTGCTAAGACAAATGAAAACATCTCTGGGTTTGTTTGCTCTGAGAGAACGTTGCTTTGTCTGTGGAGGGCTAGTCATTGTCTGAGGGGTTCAGTAAGTGTATAGTGAGTGTCTGTGTGGGAAGGAGCTTGTGGTTTGCCATGATGACCCTTTGGCAAGGATCTGGAACGCCCAGATTGGGTCCGAAACAGCACACTATCCCCTACTACTTTTGACACTATAGGTGCCAGTTCAGATTGGCCCCCAGATTGAGAGATTGCGCTGCTCCAGATTGAGCTGCTGTCCTAAAGCTTTGTTGTTCACCCTCTGGGGTCTGACCACTGATGTGGCGAAAGGAATTTGATTTCTGCCTGTCCAATCAGTCAAATATGAAGACACTCCAACCCAGAATGTCAGGGGGTCTCAAACCCCATCACAGATGATGACACTAGGATCCCCCCCATTCTCTTCCTAAAGTCCCACTCAGGACCCCCAAGCTGCTGTGCAAATTCAGCAAAAAAGCTCCCATTATGTTCTTATAAAATAAACACCGCTTTGTTTTTCTAGGAATGAGACACAGATTATCTAGAAGTTCTTCTATCCATAAAATCAAATGCCTTACAATTTAGGCAGGCAGGGGGCCCCTTAAGCAGCGTGCATATCGGACTTCTGTCTATTTTCCCAATTCATTCACTGGCTGCATAGATGTTCTATTTGCATCCTCACAGCGGGTGTGTTTTCCTAATCTTTTCTAAGTTAAGTCTTGTTTTGTTTTTTTGCACACAGCTGGTGGTTGTCGTGGTGATGTGGAGAGTGGAAAAAGGAAGCGAACCTGTTAAGAAAAGATGTCAACAGTTCTGTGGTGTGATCACCAGATTGTCACCTCCCACATGTGAGATGCTGATATCAAGTCATCATCACTTCTCTGTAGGGAAGAAAAACATATGCAGAGAGAATGATTTATTTTGGTCTGTCTGTAGAAACAGTTAGGTCTTTCACTTTTACTTATGGGCCAAAATCTATTCCCCACACAACATAATGAGTTCTGTCTAGTAACCCATATTCATAGCTCTACACAGAGTGTACCAAATATTAGGAACACCTTCCTTAATATTGAGTTGCCCTCAGAATAGCCTCAATCGATTGGGGCATGGACTCTACAAGGTGTTGAAGCGTTCCACAGGGATGCTGACCCATGTCGACTCCAACGCTTCCCAAAGTTGTGTAAAGCTGGCTGGATGTCCATTGGGTGGTGGACCATTCTTGATACACACGGGAAACTGTTGAGCATGAAAAGCCCAGAAGCGTTACAGTTCTTGACACATGGCACCTACTACCATAACACGTTCAAAGGCACATGAATCCATGTCTCAATGGTCTCAAGGCTTAAAAAATCCTTCTTTAACCTGTCTCAAATCAAATCAAATTTTATTTGTCACATGCGCCATATACAACAGGTGTAGTCGACCTTGCAGTGAAATGCTTACTTACAAGCTCTTAACCAACAATGCAGTTTTAAGTAAAATATGTTTTAAGTAAAAAATAGATACGTAAAAAATAAAATTAACAAATAGTTAATGAGCAGCAGTAAAATAACAGTAGCGAGGCTATATACAGGGGGTACAGGTACAAAGTCAGTATGTGGGGGCACCGGTTAGTCGAGGTAATTATGGTTATATGTACATGTAGGTAGAGTTAAAGTGAATATGCATAGATAATATAAGAGTGTGTGGGGGGACAATACAATCCCCTTCATCGACACTGATTGAAGTGGATTTAACAGGTGACATCAATAAGGGATCGTAGCTTTCACCTGGTCAGTCTATGTTATCGAAAGAGCAGGTGTCAATCCCAATACATTTCATATCAAACATGTCGGACATACTTGAAATAAAATGTATTGTGGCAATGCAGGACTGATGTTAGTGCTCCAGCGATGAGTAACCAGCCTCGGAGGATTAGAGAGGAGTCATGTTAGATATGGCATTCTGTCGGTTACCTGTCTTTCTGGCAAGTGGATCAGAAGAGTCGTTTCCCCAGCAACCAAATTGACAAAGAGGTTTGGGATTGAGCAGCAAGGATGAAAATGAAAGTGAAGGGTCTGTTTTCTTGTTTTATTTTCTGTTTGGGTCTTTAGAGATGGCATAATGTTTGTGTAGAGTGCAGGGACATGGTATTGCAGCCTAATGAAGATTAATGACCGGTGGGAGCAGAACCACAGCTCAAAAACACAATATGGGGCGGCAGTGTAGCCTAGTGGTAAGAGCATTGGACTAGTAACAGAAAGGTTGCAAGTTCAAATCCCCGAGCTGACAAGGTACAAAATCTGTCGTTCTGCCCCTGAACAGGCAGTTAACCCACTGTTCCTAGGCCGTCATTGAAAATAAGAATTTGTTCTTAACTGACTTGCCTAGTAAAATAAAGGTAAAATAAAAAAATAAGCCATCTGAAAAGTCTGGGGCCTTATTCAATGACTATGTTGGACTGACAAACTGGGGATTGGATTAAAAAGGGGTTTTTGTGGTCACCCCATTTGTTTCAGGATGAAATGGTGCAAGAGGTTGACATAGCAACCAGTCAGCTGGTCTCAGTCCAGCTATCTGTGGGTGTAGGGGTATTTAGGAGAGAGCTGTCAGAATGCAGTTGATTACTGGTGAACAGTCCAGTGCCCTGGCGCGCCTCTCTCTCGTGTTCTCTTGCTCTTGCTCTCTCTCTCTCTGTCTATGTCTCTGTCTCTCTCTGTCTGTCTGTCTGTCTATATGTGTGTTTTTCTGTGTTCGTCTCACTTTCGCTCTCTCCATGGTGACAGCTCTTGTTTTGGTGAGCCAATCAATCCCCCTGCATTCAGACATCAGACAAAGCCCAACACCAAGAAGAATCACATATTCGGAGTGGACTGCCATTCACATAGGATCCGGAAAGTTTATAGTCTTTGCTTTTCTTACGAAAGGGGCATGAAAGACAACATATTGACTTTTGATTACTCCAATTGGCCAAAGGATATTGCGTGAATAAAGCATACCAAATGGCCAAACAAGGCATGCTGCAGCTTGGCCTATAGGCTTTGTACATGCAAAAGGACATTCACTTACTAGTTGTAAGCTTATAGTACATTTAATTAAATGGCACACCTTACACAACAGATCTCATTCGATGGGGCCTTCTCATCTCTCTGGGTCAGCCCATCAGTGAAATTCCTATTCCGCTGTGGTGGAAAATTTCTAAAAGTGGAGAGGGGTGGAAGGGACATCATTAGTGATAGTGTCCTTGTCTGATTTCTGGGGCTCCTTGACGACTCTCATTATGAATTTAATTACGGTTGCAGAGCTGATCTCTCCTGGAGCCGTGGCTCGGCCTGGATATCTCTCTCACTAAGCCGCACCAAGCTGATTAATAGAAAATGTTTTGAAAGGTTAGAAAGTGGTTTTAACACCATCCCTACCTTAAACTCTTTAAGAATGCACTGTCCTTTTGGCTGTCTTTTATAAGGAGATAGAATGTGTAAGAAAACCCCTTACATCAAAACCCCTGATCCAGTCTGCTTTTAAATGATATAGTTCAGCCTTATCTCCATTACAGAATCATGAATGGGCCCGGGTTACAGACAGGCCAACACCCCTCAATGCTCACAAGGTCTCTGTGTGTAGAGGGAAAGAGGGAGGTGACCCTACAGTTGCGTTATGGTTTGTCCATCATCCAGCGTCACACTGTAAAGAGAGAGAGAGAGAGAGAAAGATAGAGAGAGAGAGAGAGAGAGAGAGAGAGAGAGAGAGAGAGAGAGAGAGAGTGAGAGATATTCAGTTTATTTTACTCTGCATCTCTGCCTTCATCTTGAAAAAGGATTATAGACAGTGAGTGGACCATGATTCAATCATTACATCATCAGAATTTACTGTAAGTCCTAGAGCATTGTTTGGTTAAGTTTATTATGCATCATGGTTGGTTCATGACTTTTAAGTGATTTACGTAAGTATTTTCTTATCCTGGATTTAATCCTGGCATGTATTACAAGTTCAGCTGCTCGTCTATGAATCATTATGCAGTACACTAACTCAAGCTGGCCTTTAGTCTACCCGTGAGGCTAACCTGGGGGAGGGGGGACAGTAACATCACCAATGGCCAACTGCACAAGACTTAGGAGGGATAAAACATATGGATTTTGTTTAGCAGCGATTTGCTTTGGCTGTGTGGCTAAGATAGAGAAATCCCAGTCAGTCACAGCTGTTGTGTTCTGTACCAATGTAGCATCGAGCACTTAATAGCCGAACTAAGACACCTTTATTAATGCTCCTGTTCTCCCAGATCACGCCAACCTCATACAGGGAGAGAAATCCCTGAATGAACGCAAAAAATATCTGTCTATAAAGGTAAGGCGAGACAGAAGAGAGCTACTCTGTATCCACCTTTCACACCAGGAAGTATAGTAATGCTTCTGGTAAGTTCCCTTATGACACTAGAGGGTTGGGAAAATGGTGCAAGTCATTCCCCCATGTGGTTATGATCCCCCCACACATCCTCTATAGAAGGAAGAAGAGAACAGTTGCTTTGGAGGTTTCATGTTGAATTTTCTGGTAGACACCACTGTCATTTTCTTGATGAAATATATTCATTTACCCTCAGAAGTATTATGGTCAACTGATTCTCCCTTTAAAAAGCTGAGGATTTCATTATTATTTACACTAAAACCCTGACGTTTCAGCCTGCAAGACGGAATAAATTGGGACGTCAGTCTTTAGCAGAGTTCAAAGGCTCTGCCTGAACCAAGGACCGGAGGCCATCTTCCTCCCCAAAGCCAAAGCCTGCTGTCTGCTGGTGTTTAGTCTGGTGAAATCAAATCAAAGTGTATTGGTCGCGTACACAGATTTGCAGATATTATCGCAGGTGCTGCAAAATGCTTGTACTCCAACAGTCTGGTGAGATGATGGGGGTGATGTGATAAACATCATCCCCTGTGCTCTGGGAGACACGCCACAGTCACTCCAGGAGACACAGAGGTCTCCTTCTGAAAGTACATTATTGATATGAACATTTTATATTTGAAACTGGCCTAATGGCAATTTGAGGAAAGTGCAGTAAATCTGAGCAGTTTCACATAATTTAAGCCTTGTCTCATGACAAATGAGGAATCGATGTCCATGTTGTGTTTCAAATAATATATCTGTCCAGTTTATTAGGCTTTGTTAGTGTCCTTACCATTTTGTGACACTAGTATTATTATATTTGTACCACAAGTTGACAATTTTAAGTGTTCTTCCAAATGAATGTGGAGCACATTGATGATTTTACAAAGGCATCAAATCTTTTTATTGGCTGCAGTCTGATATCACTCGGCACAATAGTAGTTGATATTATGGGGTTAGGGGTAGGGGGGTTGGTAGTATGGTAGTAGTGGGGGTTAGGGGTAGGGGGGTTGGTAGTATGGTAGTAGTAGGGGTTAGGGGTAGGGGGGTTGGTAGTATGGTAGTAGTAGGGGTTAGGGGTAGGGGGTTGGTAGTAGTAGGGGTTAGGGGTAGGGGGGTTGGTAGTAGTAGGGGTTAGGGGTAGGGGGGTTGGTAGTATGGTAGTAGTAGGGGGTAGGGGGGTTGGTAGTATGGTAGTAGTAGGGGTTAGGGTTAGGGGGGTTGGTAGTATGGTAGTAGTAGGGGTTAGGGGTAGTTGGTAGTATGGTAGTAGTAGGGGTAGGGGGGTTGGTAGTATGGTAGTAGTAGGGGTTAGGGGTAGGGGGGTTGGTAGTATGGTAGTAGTAGGGGTTAGGGGTAGGGGGGTTGGTAGTATGGTAGTAGTGGGGGTTATGGGTAGGGGGGTTGGTAGTATGGTAGTAGTAGGGGTAAGGGGTAGGGGGTTGGTAGTATGGTAGTAGTAGGGGTTAGGGGTAGGGGGGTTGGTAGTATGGTAGTAGTAGGGGTTAGGGGTAGGGGGTTGGTAGTATGGTAGTAGTGGGGGTTAGGGGTAGGGGGGTTGGTAGTATGGTAGTAGTAGGGGTTAGGGGTAGGGGGGTTGGTAGTATGGTAGTAGTAGGGGTTAGGGGTAGGGGGTTGGTAGTATGGTAGTAGTATGGGTTAGGGGTAGGGGGGTTGGTAGTATGGTAGTAGTGGGGGTTAGGGGTAGGGGGGTTGGTAGTATGGTAGTAGTAGGGGTTAGGGGTAGGGGGGTTGGTAGTATGGTAGTAGTAGGGGTTAGGGGTAGGGGGGTTGGTAGTAGTAGGGGTTAGGGGTAGGGGGGTTGGTAGTATGGTAGTAGTAGGGGGTAGGGGGGTTGGTAGTATGGTAGTAGTAGGGGTTAGGGGTAGGGGGTTGGTAGTATGGTAGTAGTAGGGGTTAGGGGTAGTTGGTAGTATGGTAGTAGTAGGGGTAGGGGGTTGGTAGTATGGTAGTAGTAGGGGTTAGGGGTAGGGGGGTTGGTAGTATGGTAGTAGTAGGGGTTAGGGGTAGGGGGTTGGTAGTATGGTAGTAGTGGGGGTTATGGGTAGGGGGTTGGTAGTATGGTAGTAGTAGGGGTAAGGGGTAGGGGGTTGGTAGTATGGTAGTAGTAGGGGTTAGGGGTAGGGGGGTTGGTAGTATGGTAGTAGTAGGGGTTAGGGGTAGTTGGTAGTATGGTAGTAGTAGGGGTAGGGGGGTTGGTAGTATGGTAGTAGTAGGGGTTAGGGTTAGGGGGTTGGTAGTATGGTAGTAGTAGGGGTTAGGGGTAGGGGGTTGGTAGTATGGTAGTAGTAGGGGTTAGGGGTAGGGGGTTGGTAGTATGGTAGTAGTAGGGGTTAGGGGTAGTGGGGTTGGTAGTATGGTAGTAGTAGGGGTTAGGGGTAGGGGGGTTGGTAGTATGGTAGTAGTAGGGGTTAGGGGTAGGGGGTTGGTAGTATGGTAGTAGTAGGGGTTAGGGGTAGGGGGTTGGTAGTATGGTAGTAGTAGGGGTTAGGGTTAGGGGGGTTGGTAGTATGGTAGTAGTAGGGGTTAGGGGTAGGGGGTTGGTAGTATGGTAGTAGTAGGGGTTAGGGGTAGGGGGGTTGGTAGTATGGTAGTAGTAGGGGTTAGGGGTAGGGGGGTTGGTAGTATGGTAGTAGTAGGGGTTAGGGGTATGGGGGTTGGTAGTATGGTAGTAGTAGGGGTTAGGGGTAGGGGGGTTGGTAGTATGGTAGTAGTAGGGGTTAGGGGTAGGGGGGTTGGTAGTATGGTAGTAGTAGGGGTTAGGGGTAGGGGGGTTGGTAGTATGGTAGTAGTAGGGGGTAGGGGGTTGGTAGTATGGTAGTAGTAGGGGTTAGGGGTAGGGGGGTTGGTAGTATGGTAGTAGTAGGGGTTAGGGGTAGTTGGTAGTATGGTAGTAGTAGGGGTAGGGGGGTTGGTAGTATGGTAGTAGTAGGGGTTAGGGGTAGGGGGGTTGGTAGTATGGTAGTAGTAGGGGTTAGGGGTAGGGGGGTTGGTAGTATGGTAGTAGTAGGGGTAGGGGGGTTGGTAGTATGGTAGTAGTAGGGGTTAGGGGTAGGGGGGTTGATAGTATGGTAGTAGTAGGGGTTAGGGGTAGGGGGGTTGGTAGTATGGTAGTAGTAGGGGTAGGAGGGGTAGGGGGTAGGGGTTAGGGGTAGGGGGGTTGGTAGTATGGTAGTAGTAGGGGTTAGGGGTAGGGGGGTTGGTAGTATGGTAGTAGTAGGGGTTAGGGGTAGGGGGTTGGTAGTATGGTAGTAGTGGGGGTTAGGGGTAAGGGGGTTGGTAGTAGTAGGGGTTAGGGGTAGGGGGGTTGGTAGTAGTAGGGGTTAGGGGTAGGGGGGTTGGTAGTATGTTATTAGTGGGGGTTAGGGGTAGGGGGGTTGGTAGTATGGTAGTAGTGGGGGTTAGGGGTAGTTGGTAGTGTGGTAGTAGTGGGGGTTAGGGGTAGTTGGTAGTGTGGTAGTAGTGGGGGTTAGGGGTAGTTGGTAGTGTGGTAGTAGTGGGGGTTAGGGGTAGGGGGGTTGGTAGTATGGTAGTAGTGGGGGTTAGGGGTAGTTGGTAGTATGGTAGTAGTGGGGGTTAGGGGTAGTTGGAAGTGTGGTAGTAGTGGGGGTTAGGGGTAGGGGGGTTGGTAGTATGGTAGTAGTGGCGGTTAGGGGTAGTTGGTAGTATGGTAGTAGTAGAGGTTAGGGGTAGGGGGTTGGTAGTATGGTAGTAGTAGGGGTTAGGGGCAGTTGGTAGTATGGTAGTAGTAGGGGTTAGGGGTAGGGGGGTTGGTAGTATGGTAGTAGTAGGGGTTATGGGTAGGGGGGTTGGTAGTATGGTAGTAGTAGGGGTTAGGGGTAGGGGGGTTGGTAGTATGGTAGTAGTAGGGGTTAGGGGTAGGGGGGTTGGTAGTATGGTAGTAGTAGGGGTAGGGGGGTTGGTAGTATGGTAGTAGTAGGGGTTAGGGGTAGGGGGGTTGATAGTATGGTAGTAGTAGGGGTTAGGGGTAGGGGGGTTGGTAGTATGGTAGTAGTAGGGGTAGGAGGGGTAGGGGGGTAGGGGTTAGGGGTAGGGGGGTTGGTAGTATGGTAGTAGTAGGGGTTAGGGGTAGGGGGGTTGGTAGTATGGTAGTAGTAGGGGTTAGGGGTAGGGGGTTGGTAGTAGGGTAGTAGTGGGGGTTAGGGGTAAGGGGGTTGGTAGTAGTAGGGGTTAGGGGTAGGGGGGTTGGTAGTAGTAGGGGTTAGGGGTAGGGGGGTTGGTAGTATGTTATTAGTGGGGGTTAGGGGTAGGGGGGTTGGTAGTATGGTAGTAGTGGGGGTTAGGGGTAGTTGGTAGTGTGGTAGTAGTGGGGGTTAGGGGTAGTTGGTAGTGTGGTAGTAGTGGGGGTTAGGGGTAGTTGGTAGTGTGGTAGTAGTGGGGGTTAGGGGTAGGGGGGTTGGTAGTATGGTAGTAGTGGGGGTTAGGGGTAGTTGGTAGTATGGTAGTAGTGGGGGTTAGGGGTAGTTGGAAGTGTGGTAGTAGTGGGGGTTAGGGGTAGGGGGGTTGGTAGTATGGTAGTAGTGGCGGTTAGGGGTAGTTGGTAGTATGGTAGTAGTAGAGGTTAGGGGTAGGGGGTTGGTAGTATGGTAGTAGTAGGGGTTAGGGGCAGTTGGTAGTATGGTAGTAGTAGAGGTTAGGGGTAGGGGGGTTGGTAGTATGGTAGTAGTAGGGGTTAGGGGTAGTTGGTAGTATGGTAGTAGTAGGGGTTAGGGGTAGGGGGGTTGGTAGTATGGTAGTAGTAGGGGTTAGGGGTAGGGGGGTTGGTAGTATGGTAGTAGTAGGGGTTAGGGGTAGTTGGTAGTATGGTAGTAGTAGAGGTTGGGGGTAGGGGGGTTGGTAGTATGGTAGTAGTAGGGGTTAGGGGTAGTTGGTAGTATGGTAGTAGTAGGGGTTAGGGGTAGGGGGTTGGTAGTATGGTAGTAGTAGGGGTTAGGGGTAGGGGGTTGGTAGTATGGTAGTAGTAGGGGTTAGGGGTAGTTGGTAGTATGGTAGTAGTAGAGGTTAGGGGTAGGGGGGTTGGTAGTATGGTAGTAGTAGGGGTTAGGGATAGTTGGTAGTATGGTAGTAGTAGGGGTTAGGGGTAGGGGGGTTGGTAGTATGGTAGTAGTAGGGGTTAGGGGTAAGGGGGTTGGTAGTATGGTAGTAGTAGGGGTTAGGGGTAGGGGGGTTGGTAGTATGGTAGTAGTAGGGGTTAGGGGTAGGGGGTTGGTAGTATGGTAGTAGTAGGGGTTAGGGGTAGGGGGGTTGGTAGTATGGTAGTAGTAGGGGTTAGGGGTAGTTGGTAGTATGGTAGTAGTAGGGGTTAGGGGTAGGGGGGTTGGTAGTATGGTAGTAGTAGGGGTTAGGGGTAGAGGGGTTGGTAGTATGGTAGTAGTGGGGGTTAGGGGTAGTTGTTAGTATGGTAGTAGTAGGGGTTAGGGGTAGGGGGGTTGGTAGTATGGTAGTAGTAGGGGTTAGGGGTGGTTGGTAGTATGGTAGTAGTAGGGGTTAGGGGTAGTTGGTAGTATGGTAGTAGTAGGGGTTAGGGGTAGTTGGTAGTATGGTAGTAGTGGGGGTTAGGGGTAGAGGGGTTGGTAGTATGGTAGTAGTAGGGGTTAGGGGTTGGGGGGTTGGTAGTATGGTAGTAGTAGGGGTTAGGGGTAGGGGGTTTGTAGTATGGTAGTAGTGGGGGTTAGGGGTAGGGGGGTTGGTAGTATGGTAGTAGTAGGGGTTAGGGGTAGGGGGGTTGGTAGTATGGTAGTAGTAGGGGTTAGGGGTAGGGGGGTTGGTAGTATGGTAGTAGTAGGGGTTAGGGGTAGGGGGGTATGGGGGGTTGGTAGTATGGTAGTAGTAGGGGTTAGGGGTAGGGGGGTTGGTAGTATGGTAGTAGTAGGGGTTAGGGGTAGGGGGGTTGGTAGTATGGTAGTAGTAGGGGGTAGGGGGGGGGTTGGTAGGGGTAGGGGGGTTGGTAGTATGGTAGTAGTAGGGGTTAGGGGTAGGGGGGTTGGTAGTATGGTAGTAGTAGGGGTTAGGGGTAGGGGGGTTGGTAGTATGGTAGTAGTAGGGGTTAGGGGTAGGGGGTTGGTAGTATGGTAGTAGTGGGGGTTAGGGGTAGGGGGTTGGTAGTATGGTAGTAGTGGGGGTTAGGGGTAGGGGGTTGGTAGTATGGTAGTAGTAGGGGTTAGGGGTAGGGGGGTTGGTAGTAGTAGTAGTAGGGGGGGGTTAGGGGTAGGGGGGTTGGTAGTATGGTAGTAGTAGGTAGGGGTTAGGGGTAGGGGGGTTGGTAGTATGGTAGTAGTAGGGGTTAGGGGTAGGGGGGTTGGTAGTATGGTAATAGTAGGGGTTAGGGGTAGGGGGTTGGTAGTATGGTAGGGGTTAGTAGGGGTTAGGGGTAGGGGGGGTTGGTAGTATGGTAGTAGTGGGGGTTAGGGGTAGGGGGGTTGGTAGTATGGTAGTAGTAGGGGTTAGGGGTAGGGGGGTTGGTAGTATGGTAGTAGTAGGGGTTAGGGGTAGGGGGTTGGTAGTATGGTAGTAGTAGGGGTTAGGGGTAGGGGGTTGGTAGTATGGTAGTAGTAGGGGTTAGGGGTAGGGGGTTGGGGGGTTGGTAGTATGGTAGTAGTAGGGGTTAGGGGTAGGGGGGTTGGTAGTATGGTAGTAGTGGGGGTTAGGGGTAGGGGGGTTGGTAGTATGGTAGTAGTAGGGGTTAGGGGTAGGGGGGTTGGTAGTATGGTAGTAGTAGGGGTTAGGGGGGGGGTTGGTAGTATGGTAGTAGTAGGGGTTAGGTGTAGGGGGGTTGGTAGTATGGTAGTAGTAGGGGTTAGGGGTAGGGGGTTGGTAGTATGGTAGTTGTAGGGGTTAGGGGTAGGGGGGTTGGTAGTATGGTAGTAGTAGGGGTTAGGGGTAGGGGGGTTGGTAGTATGGTAGTAGTAGGGGTTAGGGGTAGGGGGGGGTTGGTAGTATGGTAGTAGTAGGGGTTAGGGGTAGGGGGGTTGGTAGTATGGTAGTAGTGGGGGTTAGGGGTAGGGGGTTGGTAGTATGGTAGTAGTAGGGGTTAGGGTTAGGGGGGTTGGTAGTATGGTAGTAGTAGGGGTTAGGGGTAGGGGGGTTGGTAGTATGGTAGTAGTAGGGGTTAGGGGTAGGGGGGTTGGTAGTATGGTAGTAGTAGGGGTTAGGGGTAGGGGGTTGGTAGTATGGTAGTAGTAGGGGTTAGGGGTAGGGAGGTTGGTAGTATGGTAGTAGTGGGGGTTAGGGGTAGGGGGGTTGGTAGTATGGTAGTAGTAGGGGTTAGGGGTAGGGGGTTGGTAGTATGGTAGTAGTAGGGGTTAGGGGTAGGGGGGTTGGTAGTATGGTAGTAGTAGGGGTTAGGGGTAGGGGGTTGGTAGTATGATAGTAGAAGGGGTTAGGGGTAGGGGGGTTGGTAGTATGGTAGTAGTAGGGGTTAGGGGTAGGGGGGTTGGTAGTATGGTAGTAGTAGGTGTTAGGGGTAGGGGGGTTGGTAGTATGGTAGTAGTAGGGGTTAGGGGTAGTGGGGTTGGTAGTATGGTAGTATTAGGGGTTAGGGGTAGGGGGTTGGTAGTATGGTAGTAGTAGGGGTTAGGGGTAGGGGGTTGGTAGTATGGTAGTAGTAGGGGTTAGGGGTAGGGGGGTTGGTAGTATGGTAGTAGTGGGGGTTAGCGGTAGGGGGGTTGGTAGTATGGTAGTAGTAGGGGTTAGGGGTAGGGGGGTTGGTAGTATGGTAGTAGTGGGGGTTAGGGGTAGGGGTTGGTAGTATGGTAGTAGTAGGGGTTAGGGGTAGGGGGGTTGGTAGTATGGTAGTAGTAGGGGTTAGGGGTAGGGTAGTTGGTAGTATGGTAGTAGTAGGGGTTAGGGGTAGGGGGGTTGGTAGTATGGTAGTAGTAGGGGTTAGGGGTAGGGGGGTTGGTAGTATGGTAGTAGTGGGGGTTAGGGGTAGGGGGGTTGGTAGTGTGGTAGTAGTGGGGGTTAGGGTAGTTGGTAGTATGGTAGCAGTAGGGGTTATGGGTAGTTGGTAGAATGGTAGTAGTAGGGGCTAAGGGGTAGTTGGTAGTATGGTAGTAGTAGGGGTTAGGGGTAGTTGGTAGTATGGTAGCAGTAGGGGTTAGGGTTGTTGGTAGTATGGTAGTAGTAGGGGTTAGGGGTAGTTGGTAGTATGGTAGTAGTAGGGGTTAGGGGTAGTTGGTAGTATGGTAGCAGTAGGGGCTAAGGGGTAGTTGGTAGTATGTTAGCAGTAGGGGTTAGGGGTAGTTGGTAGTATGGTAGCAGTAGAGGTTAAGGTTAGTTGGTAGTATGGTAGCAGTATGAGTTATGGGTAGTTGGTAGTATGGTATTAGTAGGGGTTATGGTTAGTTGGTACTATGGTAGCAGTAGGGGTTAAGGTTAATTGGTAGTATGGTAGCAGTAGGGGTTATGGTTAGTTGGTAGTATGGTAGCAGTAGGGGTTATGGGTAGTTGGTAGTATGGTATTAGTAGGGGTTATGGTTAGTTGGTACTATGGTAGCAGTAGGGGTTATGGTTAGTTGGTACTATGGTAGCAGTAGGGGTTAAGGTTAATTGGTAGTATGGTAGCAGTAGGGGTTATGGTTAGTTGGTACTATGGTAGCAGTAGGGGTTAAGGTTAATTGGTAGTATGGTAGCAGTAGGGGTTATGGTTAGTTGGTACTATGGTAGCAGTAGCTGTTAAGGTTAATTGGTACTATGGTATCAGTAGGGGTTAAGGTTAATTGGTAGTATGGTAGCAGTAGGGTATGGTAGCAGTAGGGGTTATGGGTAGTTGGTAGTATGATAGCATTAGGGGTTAGGGGTAGTTAGTTGGTAGTTGGGCTTATGGTTAGTTGGTAGAATGGTAGTAGTAGGGTTAGGGTTGTTGGTAGTAGTAGGGGTTAAGGTTAGTTGGTAGTATGGTAGCAGTAGAGGTTAAGGTTAGTTGGTAGTATGGTAGTAGTAGGGGTTAGGGTTGTTGGTAGTAGTAGGGGTTAGGGTTGTTGGTAGTATGGTAGTAGTAGTAGGGGTTAAGGTTAGTTGGTAGTATGGTAACAGTAGAGGTTAAGGTTAGTTGGTAGTATGGTAGTAGTAGTAGGGGTTAAGGTTAGTTGGTAGTATGGTAGCAGTAGAGGTTAAGGTTAATTGGTAGTATGGTAGTAGTAGTAGGGGTTATGGGTAGTTGGTAGTATGGTAGCAGTAGGGGTTATGGGTAGTTGGTAGTATGGTATTAGTAGGGGTTATGGTTAGTTGGTAGTATGGTAGTATGGTAGCAGTAGGGGTTATGGGTAGTTGGTAGTATGGTATTAGTAGGGGTTATGGTTAGTTGGTAGTATGGTAACAGTAGGGGTTAGGGTTAGTTGGTAGTATGGTAGCAGTAGGGGTCAAGGTTAGTTGGTAGTATGGTAACAGTAGGGGTTAAGGTTAGTTGGTAGTATGGTAGCAGTAGGGGTTAGGGGTAGTTGGTAGTATGGTATTAGTAGGGGTTAGGGGTAGTTGGTAGTATGGTAGTAGTAGGGGTTAAGGTTAGTTGGTAGTTTGGTAGCAGTAGAGGTTAAGGTTAGTTGGTAGTATGGTAGCAGTAGGGGTTAGGGGTTGTTGGTAGTATGGTAGTAGTAGTAGGGGTTAAGGTTAGTTGGTAGTATGGTAGTAGTAGGGGTTAAGGTTAGTTGGTAGTATGGTAGCAGTAGGGGTTAGGGGTAGTTGGTAGTATGGTATTAGTAGGGGTTAGTGGTAGTTGGTAGTATGGTAGTAGTAGGGGTTAAGGTTAGTTGGTAGTATGGTAGCAGTAGAGGTTAAGGTTAGTTGGTAGTATGGTAGCAGTAGGGGTTAGGGGTAGTTGGTAGGATGGTAGTAGTAGGGGTTAGGGGTAGTTGGTAGTATGGTAGTAGTAGGGGTTAGGGTTAGTTGGTAGTGTGGTAGCAGTAGGGGTTAGGTGTAGTTGGTAGTATGGTAGCAGTAGGGGTTAGGGGTAGTTGGTAGTTTGGTAGTAGTAGGGGTTAGGGGTAGTTGGTAGTATGGTAGTAGTAGGGGTTAGGGGTAGTTGGTAGTGTGGTAGCAGTAGGGGTTAGGGGTAGTTGGTAGTGTTGTAACAGTAGGGGTTAGGGGTAGTTGGTAGTATGGTAAGAGTATGGGTTAGGGGTAGTTGGTAGTGTGCTAGCAGTGGGGAGTAGGGGTAGTTGGTAGTGTGGTAGCAGTAGGGATTAGGGGTAGTTAGTAGTATGGTAGTAGTAGCTGTTATGGGTTGTTGGTAATGTGATTGCAGTAGGGGCTATGGGTAGTTAGTGGTATGGTAGTAATAGGGGTTATTGCTAGGGGTTGTTGGTGGTATGGTAGAAGTAGGGGTTTGCGTTAGGGTAGTTGGTATTGTGGTAGTAGTAGGGATTCGGGGAGATAGTAATATGCTAGATTTAGGGGTTAGGGGTAGTTGGTTGTATGGTAGTAGGGTAGCGGTTGCGGTTATGGGCAGTTGGTTGTATGGTAGTAGGGTAGCAGTAGGGGTTATGGGTAGTTGGTAGTATAGTAGTAGGGTAGCAGTAGGGGTTAAGGGTAGTTGGTAGTATGGTAGTAATAGGGGTTATGGGTAGTTGGTAGTGTGGTAGCAGTAGGGGTCAGGGGTAGTTGGTAGTATGGTAGCAGTAGGGGTTATGGGTTGTTGGTAGTATGGTAGTAATAGGGGTTATGGGTAGTTGGTAGTGTGGTAGCAGTAGGGGTTAGGGGTAGTTGCTAGTATGGTAGTATGGTAGCAGTAGGGGTTATGGGTTGTTGGTAGTATGGTAGTAGGGTAGCGGTAGGGGTTATGGGTAGCGGTAGGGTTAAGGGTAATTGCTAGTAGGGCTAGTTGGTAGTATTGTAGCAGTAGAGGTTAGGGTTCGGGGTAGTTGGTAGTATTGTAGCAGTAGAGGTTAGGGTTCGGGGTAGTTGGTAGTATGGTAGCAGCAGAGGTTAGGGTTCGGGGTAGTTGGTAGTATGGTCAGATCACGTTCATATATATATATATATCCCACCGATTATTTTTTGAATGAGCTCAGCTCCATGAATCATTGAGAAATTTCATGACAACCCCATTTTAATCTGTTTACTACTCAAATTTGCACAATTGATCTTCATCTCGGGCACATTTCTGCTCTCACAGATGAGAGATCTATTTGTCACCATAATGCAAAATCAAAAAGTCGACCATCCTGCTGTGCAATAGTTGTTTTGACCGGGTAGGAGACCTGGCCTGAAACCTTAATGCATAGAGATCAACAGTTATGAGCAGGATACTGTCTGTGCCAGATACCTGACTCTCTGTGGACACAAAGTCTTAGCCCTCCACCTCTTATATAAACCAGGGACAGAGCTCTGTGCTCCAGCCCTTGTAGGGGTGATGGAGGGGAATGTTCTGTTTTCAACTAGAATAACGGTGTTAGCTTCCATAATCTTCACTCTCACCAACCACTCATCCAGTTTCATGCATGACTGGGTTATTTGCTAAGGGAACTAATAGGACCACTGCTTCTACTCTGACTGTAAAAAGCCTCTTTCTGTCAAGCTCTCACTCTCTCTTTCTCTCTTGCTTGCAAATACGCACATAAACACAGTTATTACAGAAAGAGAGAGTAAACCATATTCACGTGGTCAGTCGTGCTTTTTCAGCAGGACTTTATCAGACCGCCATTACCTCTCTTTCCTAGTTCCCACCGGATTAGGACCACCGGATTAGGAACACCGGATTAGGAACACCGGATTAGGACCACCGGATTAGGAACACCGGATTAGGACCACCGGATTAGGACCATCGGATTAGGACCACCGGATTAGGACCACCGGATTAGGAACACCGGATTAGGACCACCGGATTAGGACCACCGGATTAGGAACACCGGATTAGGACCACCGGATTAGGAACACCGGATTAGGACCACCGGATTAGGACCATCGGATTAGGACCACCGGATTAGGACCACCGGATTAGGAACACCGGATTAGGACCACCGGATTAGGACCACCGGATTAGGACCACCGGATTAGGACCATCGGATTAGGACCACCGGATTAGGAAAAGGAAAAGTGACATAAGACCCACCTCTCCAATAATGAAGAATGATTTGCACCACAGCTACAAAATAAATATTCGGTCAGTCACGCATGGTTCCCATGGTATGTGATCAGCATAGTTCCCATGGTATGTGCTCAGCATAGTTCCCATGGTATGTGATCAGCATAGTTCCCATGGTATGTGATCAGCATAGTTCCCATGGTATATGATCAGCATAGTTCCCATGGTATGTGCTCAGCATAGTTCCCATGGTATGTGATCAGCATAGTTCCCATGGTATGTGCTCAGCATAGTTCCCATGGTATGTGATCAGCATAGTTCCCATGGTATGTGATCAGCATAGTTCCCATGGTATGTGATCAGCCGAGTGTAATTTAAATGACCTTGTACACACCTGCCTGTTTACTGTGTCTTCGTTTGTTTACCCTGTTAGCCCTGACGTTATAATACAAGAGATCATACTTGTTTGATTTGCATTTTGGCTTATGTAGCAGTGTGATAACGCCTTTTTATTTTTTTTATCAAATAAAGGCAAAAATACAAGATCATTCTGTAAACCTATACCTTGTCTAAAAGCAACACATCAGGGAAACCTATGGGGAGTGTTTTTTTGTTGGACACCTACCCAGTGCTTAATTTGTAAATGGGGAGGTGCCGAGCACAAAGGCAGGTGAAACAGATCAGGGTGTGACACCTGGAGGGTGGTGGAGACGAGCACAAAGGCAGGTGAAACAGATCAGGGTGTGACACCTGGAGGGTGGTGGAGACGAGCACAAAGGCAGGTGAAACAGATCAGGGTGTGACACCTGGAGGGTGGTGGAGACGAGCACAAAGGCAGGTGAAACAGATCACGGTGTGACACCTGGAGGGTGGTGGAGACGAGCACAAAGGCAGGTGAAACAGATCAGGGTGTGACAGGAACAAAACGTGAGCGCGAGAGGGGGGTGACCTGGGGAGCTCTTAGGTACTGACAATCACTTTAATAATACATAGGAGGCGTTTGCATAATGTATTTTGTAGCCTAGGTTGCGGTAAAAATTGGGCCTTTTGTAAATGCTATTCTATGTCATTTTAGGACTGGAGACTTTGGCCAAATCTTTTTTAATACTAAACAAATTATTGAAATGTCAGGCTCTACTTTGACACTGACACACTGACAATGTGAGATCATTAAAAATGACCTCATATTGAATCTGTCAATAGCCTAGGCCTATGTGTTGAAGAGACACACATAGTGTACAATATGAGGAGGAAATTATAGTCCTAACACGCTTTCCAGTTTCACTGACTCACCCAATGATGTGTAGCTTACTGACTGATGATAGCCTACTGCTCCTGCCCATCTCTCTCACTTTTTATGTAGTTTGTATAAACAATGCTATGCTCTCAATAGGCCTATTTGGAAGTTGATAAAAATGTTTTCGTAGCCTACAGACAGATAAATATTTTTGTTTCAGCAAGAGCCATTTGCTGTTCAACCTGTGCTATTTGACGATTTTATTTGAAATATTGCGAAAGGCCTGTTTTGGCTGCATGCTGTAGGCAATGTATCGTGATTGGGCTACACATAATCCACAGCTAGGCTATAAAAAAATGTAATATAAAAAACTATTGATCCTCTGTGGCAAAATTATAGTCTTACTCCTGGTGTAGTATTCTGAATCATTTCATTTATTTATGAACAGATGGCAGTAATTCTACACCTTTGACAAATGTATTTCAATTTATCAGAGGTGATGTAGCACCACCCCCACCCATCTCATGGCTATGATTCTATAAAAAAAAACTAAATGATGTACAACTCTGGATGGATGGTAGTTGCAGGCTCATGTCTATCAGAGCAGAAAGAGGGAGAGATCATAGAAAGTGAATCTCATTCGGGTTCTGTGAGAGATACAGCAGCTGCCAGGAGTTGGGTCTCGAGGCGACAATGTTGTGCAAATCATAAAACCGGGTTGGCCCAACCCAAATCAATTCTTAGAATATCAGGCGTGGGCTGAGAATCTACATTTTCACATTAGGCTAGGTTTTTTTTAGGGGGCAGGAGAATTACAGAGGAGGCAACTCGAAATAGATTTCGGAACGAAACAGTCCAAAACTGAGAGGTGCCAGATCCAGACAGTATCCGTCTCAAATTAAGCACCGCACTTACCCACTAAAGAGCCAAAGTGCATCTAACAGCAAGGTTAGAGAATTGGCTAGAATGAGCTTGAGTTTAGCTGCTAGAGAATTTCCCAGGGTTTCTTCCTCTGTCCTAGAAACAAATACTGTGTAAAGTAAGCCCTCTGAAGGCTTGACTAATTCTGAAGCACTCAGAGAGGGCTACCTTTACAATGCCTGTGCAAACATCCCCTACAGAAAGGGAGCCTCATTCGGCCATTGTGCTTGACGGGACAGGTGGAACTGGCTTTGTTTCCACAGCAAAGAGCTCTGGACAAAATCCCAATGGCTGATCCTGGGCTGAAATGCTATTCATCAGGAGGAGTGCATTGCCGCTTTGGATCTTTGCCAGTTGGGGAGATTTGTGGGAGGGAGAGGAGGTACTGGTAGGTCTCGGACACAGGTGGCTGGTAGCACCTTAAATGGGAATGGGTAGGCTCATAGTAATTGCCGGAACAGAATCAATGGAATGGCATCGAACACATCAAAAACATGGTTTCCATTCCAGCCATTATTATTAGCTGCCCTCCCCTCAGCAGCCTCTTGTGGTCTTGGGCCCGGGACGGGGGGAGGGACAGGGGGTGGTGGTGGAGGGTAGTGGTGGAGGTGGAGGTGGTGGGTGGAGGTGGAGGGTAGTGGTGGAGGTGGAGGGTAGTGGTGGAGGGTAGTGGTGGAGGTGGAGGGTAGTGGTGGAGGTGGAGGGTAGTGGTGGAGGGTAGTGGTGGAGGTGGAGGGTAGTGGTGGAGGTGGAGGGTAGTGGTGGAGGTGGAGGGTAGTGGTGGAGGTCACAGATAGTTGTGGAGGTCACGGATAGTGGTGGAGGTAGCCTGTTATATGCTTTAATTTCAGCAATGGTTTCCCAGGAAATAATTTCTAGTCAGAACCCGACCCCTGATAAGGGCCCACCCCACCCCCCACCCCCCCTCCCTTTGTTTGTGCGAAAGGACGAGGGTCAGGGGAGGGGGCCGGAGAAGGGAAAGATAGACCCTGTCCACACCCCTTGTGAATGGAGGCATGGAGCCCCCTGTTAATAACTGTGAGCTAGCCTGGCCTATAAAAGCAATTCCCCTCTGGACCTACAGAAGTCCTAGGGTACAACGCTCCAACAGTGGTGATGTCCTACTTAACCTTGTTAAATGAAACTCACCAGGGACCAGATTCCTTTTTTAATGTGATGTAATACTTCTAGTTACATTGGTGTTTGTACACCCAACTTTACAAACTTTTTAACACACGTACCATGTTATAGTGAAGGTATGACGGGTCATTTAGTAAGCAGTATGAACGTTGACATGTGTATTATTGTATTTCCTGCCTTATTATATAACTATAACATGCTGCCCATAAGGGTGTCATTGTGACATATACAGGGTGCTGCAGGATGGTGAAGTGATGATTCAAGGTTGAGCTATCTTAAGCAAGCGCCACGTCAGTGAAGAGGTGTGTATACGTACAGTATGTGAGCACACGCGCATGTCCTAACGTGCCTCGGCAGCCTTGGGCGCGTGTGCTGAGTCTGGTTCTGCTATTTCTAAAGTGCTCTAAAAGTTCACAGGGTGTTGTCTCCCAATGTTCAGTTCTAAAAGACAGAGAGTTATTTTTATCTAGCTTGAACCAGTATGAATGTGTTCTCTAAAGTGTTCTAAAAGTTCAAGGGGTGTTGTCTCCTAAACGTGTCAGTGCAGGGATGTAACTTCTGGTTTAATACAGACATTTTTATACAGAAAGTTACAGTGGGAGAAGGTTTGGAGAAAAGATTGGGACTCCAAGCCTTTTTATCATAGGCAATTTTTCTTTCTCAGTTAAATCTTGGTAGATCATCATACAGGAACTTACTCTTGAGTAATCACTGATTTGTCAGCCAAACCCACACACAGGCTTACACATTTCCTGTTTCACACTTCTTCTTTTTTTCGGTTCAGAAGAAGTCAAAAATATAGTATCTTGCCCTAACACTCAAGCTTACAACTCATCTTCACCAAAATATCTATATTTTTACTCACGGTTTCCACTTTTCTCAAAGTCTCAAATGTTATACCACGGTTTGATTATGAAGGTGACTTGTTTTTTTAGTTTTATTATTATTATTATTTGATTTCAATAAAAAAAAAACATCCACATACAAACAAGAAGTTATTTTCAAGTCTTGGTTTCAATAGTTATTTTTAATTTTTGTCTAAGAGATTGTCAGTTAGATAGGCTCTCTGCAAGGCTAGCTTACCTATCGTATGAATATCCTTTTCTCACTCAACCAGGGTTCCTTAAACATTTCTCCGATGTCCAAAAGATTTCAAATAAAAATGTGTTGATATGGCACTTTTTTATATTACTTTTTTAAAATCCAAGGATTGCTCTATGGGGTTGTGTTTTTAGGGAATGATATTGGTTCTTCTAGAATACGTTTCATTTTCTCTTCCATATTGTTATGGAGGTGACATTTGCACAGTTAAAAATGCCCATTTCAATATTTTAATAAATTCTTAGTGAAATCCTAGTGGCTGTGTATTCGATGTACGATACGAGTCAGAAAGACAGCATCTAGCAAGACAGGAGATGATTAGGACATTCGGCAGAGCAGAAAGCCTCTACCTCATTATTCCACATCTATAAGTGATAAGAACGTCAGGGGAATACAAGACCGTTAACGGTGAGATTATATATTGCATGCAGATAGGCTGGTTGAGACATATAATGAGAAATGGTGCCATTTTATACTGAGCTACACACCAAACCAGACTGGGTCTCTCCTTAAAGACATTAGAAAGTGCTGCATTCAGGAGGAAAGATGTGTCAATTACCTTTGGATTGCAGAGCCATCCCTCAGTCCCTGTCCAGTGTCCCTGTCATTAATCTGAGACGAGAGAGGGACACAAGGGACACTGAGAAGGATCATGGAGATATTTGCCTGACTGTTTTGTGGGGCTTGAATACGATTTTGTTATGGTCTCCAAAGTCTCAAGGGAACTAGGGCTCCTCAGTTGAAACCCACAAACTGATAAAAACATCTTAAAGTATGCTATGATTTTTTTAAATGTACCTGTATTTTACTAGGCAAGTCAGTTAAGAACAAATTCTTATTTTCAATGACGGCCTAGGAACAGTGGGCTAACTGTCTGTTCAGGGGCAGAACGACAGATTTGTACCTTGTCAGCTCGGGGATTCGAACTTGCAACCTTTCGGTTACTAGTCCAACGCTCTAACCACTAGGCTACCCTGTCGCCCTAAATAATGTGACAGAATGTTGTATCATGATGTCATTTTGATAAACAAGTTATGGATGACCCCATTTTCGCTCAGGATCAGGTTTGAGGGAGTCCGATTGAAGTGAGTCCACAATATGGCTGTGTTTCAGTAGTAGAGGCTGGAGATAGAGAGACGAGCCGCATCTTGTTCAGCACTTGAAGACGTTTCAAAACATGGCTGTGTTTCTGGTTGTGAGCAAGCCAGGCAGAACAGATTGTCTAGGGATTATCTCTTATCAGATGACATCCCTACTGACATCATCAGTCAGGTGTAAAATCCCCAGTGTTATGTCAAGGTCCATCTAAATCCAGATTCATTAACGATTATTGACAGTGCATTAGATGAGGGTGACGGTCAATTGAATATCCAGTTTGTTTGGGTTTTGCTGCTACATTTCTGCTTGGTCTGGATATGTTCATGAATCACCTAATGCATTGTGCTGGCATGCAAACAAAAACAACAAAAGTGTTGGCGTTGATCTGGCTTTGGCTTTGGGTGTGTCACCCCTCTGGCACAGCTTTCAGCAACCCCACACGCCCCTCCAGTCTCGCCAGCACCCACGTCCATCTTTAGTCCACACAATGGAAATGGACAGATGCCATGGAAGAGAATGTGATTGATAGTCTATAGCCAACAATGGTTTCAGGATCACATTGACAATCTCAACAAGGTTTGATCACTAGCAACGCTCAAGATATAGCTGACAGTAGCTTAGTAAACTGCATTTCTGAAAAGGATGTTTTCCACAGACAGTTTTCTGAAGAATGAGCAAATGAGATGAGAGACCCTAGCAGTATGGTGTGGATGTATCAACTGGAATCCATTTGGGCTCTCAACCTCTGAACCCTGGCTGCTTTAATAACTTTGAGCTGACAGATATGTCGGGAATCTTTGGACCAGCTGTCCCACGCACTGTTGTTTTTGAATTGTGGGGATTTACGAAGGAGTCCAGCGTTCTGGATAGTATAGACTCCGAAAACGCTCTCACGTGCCTCGCCCCTTTCATACATCTCACCCTATAGATAGACCGAGACAGAGGACATGAGTTATAAGGGGGAACGTCATGCCAGTATTTCATTACAGGAGCTTGAAATAGAAGGGCAGTAATAATGGGGGAATAGCTATGCTGATGGAAATGGAAGCTGAGCTGGAGAGGAAAGCAGCTTATCAGTCATATCCACTCTCTGTATTATCATCAGCATGGAATACATTCCTGTATTTTCCAGTAAATTCACTAAACCTGTTATCCGTATGGTCATCTGTCCAGTGTATTCTGTCCTTGCTCTGAGGAGAGCTTGGTTCGACTTACACAGGGTGGTCCAGATGTAGCCTTTGTCCTCCAGCTGACTGGGTTTCTGGCCAAGGTCAGGAAACTAACTACTAACCATACAGCTGTTTGTTCAACCGCACCCATCTGCAACTGCTAACAACCCATCCGCCTCTGCCTGACTATATGTGATAAAGTACAAATCTGAGGCCCGTACCCGACCCGATGCCGCAAACAAAGAAAATGAGCTGTAGGCTACAGTCAGAGATGGACAAATTATTTTTGGACAGGGGGTGAAGAATTGTTTTGTTGTTGCCTGATTTTGATATGGTTCTATATGGTTCTATTAATAATTTCCGACATTTTGGTAGTGTATTTGTCACGCCCTGACCTTAAAGAGCTTTTTATGTCTCTATTTTGGTTTGGTCATGGTGTGATTTGGGGTGGGCATTCTATGTTCTTTTTTTCTATGTTTTGTATTTCTTTGTTTTGGCAGGGTATGGTTCTCAATCAGGGACAGCTGACTATCATTGTCGCTGATTGGGAACCATACTTAGGTAGCTTTTTCCCACCTATGTTTTGTGGTTAGTTGTTTTCTGTTTAGTGTTCTGCACCTGACAGGACTGTTTCGGTTATTCACTTTGTTCAGTTTAATAAAAGTCATGAACACTTACCACGCTGCGCTTTGGTCCGATTCTTCCTCATCAAATGACGATGAACGTTACACTATTTGTAAGTCAACCTGTCTGTAATTAGATGCATGCAGTTTCTCTTCAGTCATTATATGTTGCCCTGGAAGACTAAATAAACCCTTGCTCACCAGAATAATTTAATGAATCGACAGAATGAAATGCTTCAATCAAATTGACGTCGGTAAAGTTTTTTTCTGTCATTTTTTTCTTCTTTCATGGAGCAAACACGTTTAGGGACCGGGGAGAAAATGGAGAAAAAAAGAAAAAGAAAGATCTTCTGTGTAAAATCTCCAAATGGCAGTTCAACTGGTATGGAAATAACAAGCTGTGAAAACGACCCATGTTTCTGATAAGATTTCAATTTGGCTTGGAAGCATATTTCATGTGGTTGAAGTACTATCAGCGTTTATGATGTTGATAAAGATAGCACCTCTACAGGCGGTCCCTAACTTAACTGCACATTCACATTCTCTCAAGATGCTGAAAGAAATCATTTTTTCTCGACTGTTACATTTGGTGTATCATTTTACTGCAAGAAATGTTTAACTCAGCAGTTAATATTGAGGCTATGTGAGAGGTTATAGTCCTACAGTCAGTGTCTAAATTTAACCCATCTGAACAGTAGACTACAGCTCCCTTGACGTACCGTAGGACTTTTTGAAGTCACCATGTGACCGTCAAATTTATATAGGGCATCACACCTTAGTCTTCACACATAACACTGCTATCATTCTCTTTTACCACTTCACCAAACCTTTCCCAAACATTAATTTTCTGGCCCTACCCTTTATTTTCAACTCTTCTCTTTTGCCTCCGTGGATCGATGTTAACTTTCTCTGCCTGTTCCCAAAAGCATTTGGTGATTTCTGTGCAGCCTATTGGAACCACATACAGTTAAGAGGTTTAGGCTGAAGCACTAATGCCAGATGGCCTAAAATAATGAAAATCCTCAGTGGAGCCTTTAGACATAAATTGCACAAGAATGATACATTTATGCACATCACTACTAGCTACCCTTCCATCTTTTTTCTCTCCTTCTAACTATCTCTCTCTCTCTACCTCTCTCTCTCCTTCTACCTCTCTCTCTCTCTCTCGCTCTACCCCTCTCTCCCTCGCTCCCTCTCTCGCTCTCTCTCTACCCCTCAGCAACAAATCTTGCTGCTGGGATGGCACGCTGTTGTATTTCACCCAATATATATGCAGTTTATCAACACCGGATATGTTTTCGAATTCTTTGTTGATCTGTGTAATCTGAGGGAAATGTTTCTCTAATATGGTAATACATTTGTCAGGTTAGGAAGTGCAGCTCAGTTTCCACTTCATTTTGTGGGCAGTGTGTACATGGCCTGTCTTCTCTAGTGAGCCAGGTCTGCCTTCAGCGGCCTTTCTCAATAGCAAGGCTATGCTCAGTGAGTCTGTACATAGTCAAAGATTTCCATACGTTTGGGTCAGTCACAATGGTCAGGTATTCTGTCACTGTGTACTCTCTGTTTAGGGCCAAATAGCATTCTAGTTTGCTCTGTTTCTTGGTCAATTCTTTCCAATGTGTGTAATTATCTTTTTGTCTTCTCATGATTTGGTTGGGTCTTATTGTGTTGCTGTCCTGGCGCTCTGTGGGGTCTGTTTGTGTTTGTGAACAGAGCCCCAGGACCAGCTTTCTTAGGGGACTGTTCTCCAGGTGTATTTCTCTGTAGGTGATCGCTTTGTTATAGGAAGTTTGGGAATTGCTTCCATTTAGGTGGTTGTAGAATTTAACGGATCTTTTCTGGATTTTGATAATTAGCGAGTATCGGCCTATTTCTGCTCTGCATGCATTATTTGGTGTTTTATATTGTACACAGAGGATATTTTTGCAGAATTCTGCACGCAGTGTCTCAATTTGGTGTTTGTCCCATTTTGTGAATGTTTGGTTGGTGAGAGGACCCCAGACCTCACAACCATAAAGGGCAATGGGTTCTATAACTGATTCAAGTATTTTTGTTAGATCCTAATCGGTACGTCAAATTTTATGTAACGCTCTCTCTACCTCTCTACCGCTCTACCTCTCTCTCTACCTCCACTCTGTCTCTATCTCTCTTTACCTCTCTCTCTACCTTCTCTCTCTCTCTCTCTCTCTCTCTCTCTCTCTCTCTATCGCTCCACCTCTCTACTTCTCTCTACCTCTCGCTCTCTCTATAGCAACATAACAGCAGGGTTTGGCCAACCGTCAGTCAAGAGCAGTTGATTCCTGACGTGTTTTTGCTGATTCAGAGGACGCGTGTTCTCATACTGTGCACATACATGTATGTCTCAGAACAGCTGAAAGCAAATATTGCTAATTTCTCGTAGGCCAGGCAGGAGTGGCT
Source organism: Oncorhynchus masou masou (assembly GCF_036934945.1). Taxonomy (NCBI): domain Eukaryota; kingdom Metazoa; phylum Chordata; class Actinopteri; order Salmoniformes; family Salmonidae; genus Oncorhynchus; species Oncorhynchus masou. The sequence goes on along the minus strand of NC_088221.1, from coordinate 43,243,954 downwards.
TTGTGTGTCAGACGCCTAGCAGTACTCCTGGTTTAATATGTACTATACTATGGCACACTGTCATGTGTGATATTATGCATCAGCACAAACTCTGCATTTGTACCTTCACCAGTACAGTGCGAGGGATGTTTTTGAGCGTGATTGAATTAGGTGTGGTGATGGTATTTTAACATGGTCTTTAATTCCTAAAGCGAAGTGGTATCAGATATGATCTGACACAGTTATGGTTTCAGAAAGTGCCAATAACATGTGAAGCCACTGAACTGCTAAAGCACTACAGTACATAGACTCACAGACATGTGGGTGAAAATCCATGCCCACTCTTTTGAAAGGATAAACTGTCAACATCACACCATCTGATCCACTATATATGTCATATCAAGTAACTGTATGATTCTGGAAGGTGCAATGAACAGGAATACAGACACCACTGATAAATCACACTCATTTCATTTCGTTCAAGACAATAAAACATGGCATCACAAGACTCCAATAAGCCTCCTCGTTGCATCGCTAAGGGGATAAAGGTTAAGATATCTAGTCAGGGGATCTTGCATTGACCATTTTGTGTCATTAAGTAGCCTATCCTTGCCCTGGAGCCTTCTGTTTTTGGAGGGGGCAGTCAGCTCTCGTGACCCAGTTTACATTGTTGCCCGATCATACGAAACTTTATATGCCGTTTTCCTTTTGGGGTTTTTCTAAAGCAACAATCTAAGCTATTGTGTGGTGTCTAGTGACCCTGGTCTTTCCCTATGTGGGACAATCTGATAATGTAACGGGCCTGGCAGCCTGGTTAGGAGGGGTTTCAGCAAGAGAGAGATTCACCAAGGATGCCGTTTCTATACAGAGAGCATGCAGCGGAGGAAATGTATGGATCTGATTAACTTGATAATTGTGTGAGGGAGTGTGTGTGTGTATTTTTTTACCACATAATATGGACTCCACAAGGCACCAAAAAGTATGTTATTTATTGAACCATAGAGGTAACATCTCTTGTTAAAAACAAAGCTGAATTGGGGGGTGGCTCTTCCCTGCTATCCTCTGTGCAGAATACAAGATACAGATGCACACAAACAACGACTACATCCCCTCTACCCAGACCTGCATGCTCACACCTCCATCTCCAGGGCCTGAATTAGTGTTTGCCACTTGGTCTTAAATTGTACCAATTAGTTTTGCTTGGTCGCCCATGTCATTTCAATATTTAAATCATCAATCATTAGATTTTTTTCCTTGTGTTAATGATGATAGATTAATTTCCACGATGTTAAGTATATGTTTTTTCAAGATTAGTGATGAGAAGAGAATCGTCCAGCCCATTCTGTATCTCACTCCACTCAGGCAGACTTCCATTGGTTTCATTGGTCTCACAGTGCCTCAAGCCAAGCAGACGTAACAGCGAGATGTCAGCTCTACACAAAGCCACGGCTGCCGGGTTAGGCCAAGTGTTGAGTTGTTTCAATTACAGGTAGCCAACCAGGGCCCTAGGGGTCAGTAAGATAAACCAGAAGCTCTTTGCTGGCTGCTAGAATCCCACATTATAATGTATAGGCCCTCACCCCACCTCCACCCAACCAGCCCAGCCTGATAAACCATAATGCCTCTCCCAGGTACCAGGACGGGCTCCACCACCATTGTGTGGAGTAATGGAATGTGGTTAATGGCTCTACAGCCGTAGTTGAGGGATGATGGGGAGGAGGTAGTTGTTATAGGCTGTTGCTACGGCTACTGCCGTAAGCTTACCATAATGCAGGAGACGGGGGAAAAAAACAACACAAGTGTCTCGTAAAATCACCCAATCACATGCAGTCTTCAGTCTACAGAAAAAGTTATGAATTTGCAGATGGATTCAATTAGCATGTGGTGGTGTGGGGTTGTTGGGGTTTGGCTTTTTCCTCAGTTTTGCACATTGTAATGAAATGGAATCCAGTCTTGTTTTTCCAGCATCAAACCTATATGCACCCACAGATCCCATGCTTTCTAGTCATAGTTCATGGTTTAGGCGTGACCTACATGATAGTTTAGTGTATAATAGTTGTACACTATTCAATCAGCACCATCATGTACATCAGGTACATAAGTGGTGGGTTTCACAGTTCAGACATGGTTTCAAGTTCAAGACACTGACCGTTAACTGAACCTGAACTTTCCTGTTTGCACATCTCATGGCGGTTTTAGCTACTGAGACCAGCTGGGCTGCTTTGAAGTGTAATGAGCATTCTCAGAGGCTATGAGTGCCGCAGCAGGGTAGAAAAGAAGCGATTAGTCCTGCCACCACTCATTGCCTATCCCTCTAGAGCCCTGTCCCAACCAATCACACTGCAGCCTGAAGAGACTGTCTCCCTGTAGTCTCCTCATTCCCAAGAGGCTCTGTCTGTTCAGTCGCCCTGTTAACATTCTATTCAGGCAGAGTTTGGACAGAAAAGGGTTAAAAAGGATCCGGCAGCCTTTCATTTTTGACCTCCACCATAAGTATTCTATGGTTTTGCTGTAACACTCACTAGTGTTCACTTCATGTTATCTACTGTATTTTTACAGTGTGTGTTGTTGTGTTGAAATGTACGTTTTTTTTTTTGTATTAGAAAGGAAGGTCAAGGATTATCGGTATGCCATATTTAATGAAGACCTTCAGCCCTCACCTTTCACAGGGAGACATCCACTCGTGTTTTTGGTCAAAGAGGTATTTTCAAGACTCTTCATGTATTTTATCATCTCCAGCGTATGACATTCTCGAGGCACACCGGCTCTCCGTGATACACTTCAGAGTGAGGGATGAGTCTTCAGATACTCTGCATGGTCTCCTGGCAGGCAGATTACTCAGACGGATGCAGGCATAGACACACATTATATGTTTATATACATCACTGGTGTTAACCCAAAACCCGTTATCACTGTGGATTACAGTTAGATACTGAGGAGGGAGAAGGAGTGTAGCATTATGGGAATGGAAACGAAAACAATTCCTAGCAGAAGCAATGATGTTTGAGTTCGGTCCAAACCCCTGCTGTCTCGTCTCCTACATACCATAACAGCCATACTGCCTCTCAGTAACTGAAACCTGTTACTAAGAAGCATTAGGTGTTATATGTGTTTCATGTAACAGCTTGGTATTGGCATTCCCTTGGTGTAACATGTCATATCTGATGTCTATCCATCTCAAGAGACGACATTCTTTCACTTAAAAATGAAAACAGTTGAGGTGTAGTAAAGATTTGTTCCAGGGAGTATTCTAAGTCTAAATAATGTTCTAGTGAAGCTAACGGTTAAATGAACATTATTATGTGCTGAGTTCAGTCCGGCCATGCTCCCTAAGCCTGTCACGTTGAGTGTTCACATGCATGTCAGCGTGTGTCAGCATGTTGATCTTTGGAAGAATGTGATTTCCAGGTGTGCAAACATAATGCTTGACTGCACCTGCTCCTAGGTGCCAGCTCGGCTATGTTGTGCTTGAACGGTGAGTACCCTATCACGCTAATATGAAGGCCTCACAATGCATTCGATTTTTGCAACAACAAAAAATGTACCACCCAAAATAATCCATGATAATATTCTGTTCTATGCATGAAACATATTGAGACAAAAACACTGATCCTGAGTCTGCTTGCCCCGATTCCCTCAATGGTTTGTTTCAACGATCTCATTGTTGTCCTGTACTGCAGTTGATGTGGGCGGAGAGGGAAAGGGGATACCACATCTGTTGCACATTTTGATTCATTCAATTAAAATGTGTCTTCTGCATTTAACCCCTCAGGATCAGAGAGATACCTGACATCCATGTCACCGGCACAAAGGTAGCAGTTGTTTTCCGGGGTGAACTGCCTTGGTCAACGGTAGACCGGCAACATTTTCCACACTGCCTGTTCGGGGATTGGAATCAGCAACGTTTCGGTTACTGGCCGAACGCTCTTAACCTCTCGGCTACCAGCCCTCCGGAGACTGCATGTGGTCAGGTGTCCCATAAGGTTTGGTCCATTCATTGAGTCCATGTCATTGACAGTCCCTCCCCTGTGTATTGCTGTGTACTGAGGGAGGGGACAACAGCGTGATGTTGTTTCCATGGTAACGGATCCAGTCGGGTGCAGGGCCTTAATGACTTATATGGCCTCTGTTAATGCTATCTCATGATCTGCTATTACCATGACAATAGCCTGAGCGACTGTAAACACAGACTGACAAACACTCTTCAGTTGGTAGCAATTCTTCCACTCCACTTTGAATCTGCTGAGACTTAGGGATACTAAAGGAGAGTAAGCTTCTCACTATTCTCAACGTTGAAATGTCTTAGTGACCTTGTTTAAAGAACAAACATTGATAGGCTTACAAGAGCCTGCTTGACTTAAACCACCATATGTCTCATGGCCTAGGAGACTAACAGAGGGAATAGAGTTGACCTGTACTGAAGTATCACTCTACTGTAGTACCACTCTACTATAGTACCACTCTACTGTAGAATCACCCTACTGTAGTACCACCCTACTATAGTATCACTCTACTGTAGTACCACTCTACTGTAGTCCCACTCTACTATAGTCCCACTCTACTGTAGTACCACTCTACTGTAGTACCACTCTACTGTAGTACCACTCTACTGTAGAATCACCCTACTGTAGTACCCTGTAGAACCACTCTACTGTAGTAACACTCTACTATAGTACCACTCTACTGTAGTACCACTCTACTGTAGTACTACTCTACTGTAGAATCACCCTACTGTAGTACCACCCTACTATAGTATCACTCTACTGTAGTACCACTCTACTGTAGTCCCACCCTACTGTAGTACCACCCTACTGTAGTATCACCCTACTGTAGTACCACTCTACTGTAGTACCACTCTACTGTAGTCCCACCCTACTGTAGTACCACCCTACTGTAGTACCACTCTACTGTAGTCCCACTCAACTGTAGTACCACTCTACTATAGTACCACTCTACTGTAGTACCACTCTACTGTAGTACCACTCTACTATACTATAACTCTACTGAGGTATCACTCTACTGTAGTATCACTCTACTATAGTACCACTCTACTGTAGTACCCTGTAGAACCACCCTACTGAAGTACAACTATACTATAGTACAACTCTACTATAGAATCACCCTACTGTAATATCACCCTACTATACTATAACTCTACTGAGGTATCACTCTACTGTAGTATCACTCCACTATAGTACCACTCTACTGTAGAATCACCCTACTGTAGTACCCTGTAGAACCACTCTCCTGTAGTACCACTCTACTATAGTACCAATCTACTGTAGTACCACTCTACTGTAGTACTACTCTACTGTAGAATCACCCTACTGTAGTACCACCCTACTATAGTATCACTCTACTGTAGTACCACTCTACTGTAGTCCCACCCTACTGTAGTATCACCCTACTGTAGTACCACTCTACTGTAGTACCACTCTACTGTAGTATCACCCTACTATAGTATAACTCTACTGTAGTACCCTGTAGAATCACTCTACTGTAGTCCCACTCACTGTAGTATCACTCTACTATAGTACCACTCTACTGTAGTACCACCCTACTGTAGTATCACTCTACTATAGTACCACTCTACTGTAGAATCACTCTACTGTAGTCCCACTCTACTGTAGTACCACTCTACTATAGTACCACTCTACTGTAGTATCACTCTACTATAGTACCACTCTACTGTAGAATCACTCTACTGTAGTCCCACTCTACTGTAGTACCACTCTACTATAGTACCACTCTACTGTAGTATCACTCTACTATAGTACCACTCTACTGTAGTACCACTCTACTATAGTACCACTCTACTGTAGAATCACCCTACTGTAGTACCACCCTACTATACTATAACTCTACTGAGGTATCACTCTACTGTAGTATCACCCTACTATAGTATCACTCTACTGTAGTACCCTGTAGAACCACTCTACTGTAGTATCACCCTACTATAGTATCACTCTACTGTAGTACCCTGTAGTACCACTCTACTGTAGTATCACTCTACTATAGTACCACTCTACTGTAGTACCCTGTAGTACCACCCTACTGAAGTACAACTATACTATAGTACAACTCTACTATAGAATCACGCTACTGTAATACCACCCTACTATCACTCTACTGTAGTACCCTGTAGAACCACTCTACTGTAGTATCATCCTACTGTAGTTCAACTATACTATAGTATAACACTACTGTAGTACCCTGTAGTACCACCCTACTGTAGTACAACTATACTATAGTACAACTCTACTGTAGTACCACTCTACAGTAGTATCACACTACTGTAGTACAACTATACTATAGTATAACACTACTGTAGTACAACTATACTATAGTATAACACTACTGTAGTACCCTGTAGTACCACCCTACTGTAGTACAACTATACTATAGTATATCACTGTTGTAGTTCCCTGTAGTATCACCCTACTGTAGTATCAACCAACTGTAGTACCACTCTACTGTAGTATCACCCTACTAAAGTATAACTTTACTGTAGTATCACCCTACTGGAGAATCCCCCTGTAGTATCACCCGACTGTAGTACCACTCTACTGTAGTACCCTGTAGTATCACTCTACTCTTGTATCACTCTACTGTCGTACCACTCTACTGTAGTACCCTGCAGTATCACCCTACTGTAGTATCACCCTACTGTAGTACCACTCTACTGTAGTACCCTGCAGTATCACCCTACCGTAATATCACCCTACTGTAGTACCACTCTACTGTAGTACCACTCTACTGTAGTACCCTGCAGTATCACCCTACTGTAGGATCCCCCTACTGTAGTACCACTCTACTGTAGTACCCTGCAGTATCACTCTACTGTAGTATCACCCTACAGTAGTACCACCCTACTATAGTATAACTCCACTGAGGTATCACTCTACTGTAGTATCACCCTACTATAGTATCACTCTACTGTAGTACCCTGTAGAACCACACAACAGTAGTATCACCCTACTGTAGTTCAACTATACTATAGTATAACACTACTGTAGTACCCTGTTGTACCACTCTACTGTAGTACAACTATACTATAGTATCACTCAACTGTAGTACCCTGTAGAACCACACAACAGTAGTATCACCCTACTGTAGTACAACTATACTATAGTATATCACTACTGTAGTTCCCTGTCGTATCACCCTACTGTCGTATAACCCTACTGTAGTATCAACCTACTGTAGTACCACTCTACTGTAGTACCACTCTACTAAAGTATAACTTTACTGTAGTATCACCCTACTGTAGTATCACCCTACTGGAGTATCCCCCTATAGCATCACCCTACTGTAGTATCACCCTACTGTAGTACCACTATACTGTAGTACCCTGTAGTATCACTCTACTCTAGTATCACCCTACTGTAGTATAACCCTACTGTAGTACCACTCTACTGTAGTACCACTCTACTGTAGTACCACTCTACTGTAGTACCCTGCAGTATCACCCTACTGTAGTATCACCCTACTGTAGTACCACTCTACTGTAGTACCCTTCAGTATCACCCTACTGTAGTATCACCGTACTGTAGTATCACTCTACTGTAGTATCACCCTACTAAATTATAACTATACTGTAGTATCACCCCACTGTAGTATCACCCTACTGGAGTATCACCCTACTGTAGTATCACCCTACTATAGAATCACCCTACTGTAGTATCAACCTACTAAATTATACCTTTACTGTAGTATCACCCTACTGTAGTACCACTCTACTGTAGTATAACTCTACTGAGGTATCACCCTACTGTAGTATCACCGTACTGTAGTATCACCCTACTGTAGTAGCACTCTACTGTAGGACCTTGTAGTACCACTCTACTGTAGAACCACTCTACTGTAGTACTACTCTACTGTAGTATCACCCTACTGTAGTACCACTCTACTGTAGTACTACTCTACTGTAGTATCACCGTACTGTAGTATCACCCTACTGTAGTACCACTCTACTGTAGTATAACTCTACTGAGGTATCACCCTACTGTAGTATCACCGTACTGTAGTATCACCCTACTATAGTATCACCCTACTGTAGTACCACCCTACTGTAGTAACACCCTACTGTAGGACCTTGTAGTACCACTCTACTGTAGAACCACTCTACTGTAGTACTACTCTACTGTAGTATAACTCTACTGTAGTATCACCCTACTGTAGTATCACCCTACTGTAGTATCACCCTACCATAGTATAACTTTACTGTAGTATCACTCTACCGTAGTATCACCCTACTGTAGTATCACCCTACTATAGTATAACTTTACTGAGGTCTCACCCTACTGTAGTATCGCCCTACTGTAGTATAACTTTACTGAGGTATCACCCTACTGTAGTATCACCCTACTATAGTATAACTTTACTGAGGTATCACCCTACTGTAGTATCACCCTACTGTAATATCACCCTACTGTAGTATCACCCTACTGAGGTATCACCCTACTGTAGTACCACTCTACTGTAGTTCCCTGTAGTATCACCCTACTGTTGTATCACTCTACTGTTGTACCACTCTACTGTAGTATCACTCTACTGTAGTATCACTCTACTGTTGTATAACTCTACTGTAGTATCACTCTACTGTAGTACTACTCTACTGTTGTATCACTCTACTGTTGTATCACTCTACTGTTGTATCACTCTACTGTTGTACCCTGTAGTACCACTCTACTGTTGAACCACTCTACTGTAGTGTCACTGTACTGTAGTCTCACTCTACTGTTGTACCACTCTACTGTAGTCTCACTGTACTGTAGTATCACTCTACTGTTGTACCACTCTACTGTTACCTTGTGGTAACACTCTACTGTAGTACCTTGTAGTACCACTCTACTGTAGTACCTTGTGGTACCACTCTACTGTTATACCACTCTACTGTAGTACCTTGTGGTACCACTCTGCTGTAGTACCACTCTACTGTAGTCTCACTCTACTGTAGTCTCACTCTACTGTTGTACCACTCTACTGTAGTCTCACTGTACTGTAGTATATCTCTACTGTTGTACCACTCTACTGTTACCTTGTTGTAACACTCTACTGTAGTACCACTCTACTGTAGTACCTTGTGGTACCACTCTACTGTTATACCACTCTACTGTAGTACCTTGTGGTACCACTCTACTGTAGTACCACTCTACTGTAGTCTCACTCTACTGTAGTCTCACTCTACTGTTGTACCACTCTACTGTAGTCTCACTGTACTGTAGTATATCTCTACTGTTGTACCACTCTACTGTTACCTTGTTGTAACACTCTACTGTAGTACCACTCTACTGTAGTACCTTGTGGTACCACTCTACTGTTATACCACTCTACTGTAGTACCTTGTGGTAACACTCTACTGTAGTATCACTCTACTGTAGTACCTTGTAGTACCACTCTACTCTAGTATCTCTCTACTGTGCTGTAGTACCACTCTACCATTATGCTGTTTCGCACAAAATGACAGGCTTCTCTCATACATCTGGGAAGACCTATTGATACCGACCCCTGCAGGTGGATAACCCTGTGTTTTTCTAAGCCCCACGGAGGCTTGACGAGGCATAGTCCCCTTTACAACGGTCAAAGCCTCTTCATACATGCACCTTTGTTGGACTGATGTCCATCATCTTTTCTTTCTTGTCTCACAGTAACATTTGTTATGAGGGGGTTGTTTGTTCAGTCTTAAAGACAGAATTATGAATGAATGTTATCACCCAATAACAGCTGATGACAGCAATACAAGCAGAAAGATGTATTGCCTCTTCATTCTCCTCCAGTTTGCTTCTTGTGTGGTCTTTCCCATCAAATATTCTCTGAAAAATGGCAGCTGTACTTCAGCTTGACAGATATAAACCTTATATATTTGAGCATTGGGGTATTTTATCTGTGGAGTTCAGATTGGAGATGGGAAGAGATGGCGTTCTCTCTGCAGCTGAACTTCCTCTCCTGTCTCTCTGACAGTCCAGCCAAACCCCGTGAGCTGACACATTCTGATCCCATCACTCAACACCTCCATCTCCTCGCATGGAGACAGGGTTGCCAGGCAACCTCCCATGTCTGGTCACCCGAGCCAGGGAATCCAAAGGAAGTCTTCGATTTTGAGGATATAGAGTGTGTCTGTGTCTGTGTGTGTGTGTGTGTGTGTTCATTCACATTCATCTTCTATTCCTGGCACTTAGGGGAGGCAAAACAGGTTTCCTGAGGTCGAGGGCCCCAAGCATCTTTAAAGGTGAATACATCTACATGTATTGGCAACAGAGCAGACTGCTAGATACAACATGGAGAGGGAAAAGGCTTTAGATGTGTTAACTATTCCCTGGCTGCTGCTAAGGAGGTTTCAGGACTAACAAACCCACCAGAACACTATGATGAATCCCCAACACCGCCGTCAGTTCACATAAAATAGAGTCCTCTGTTCACTCAAACAAAAACACTTATCTTTCTCCCTTCTCTGTTTTAAGGTGGAAAATGGGATCCTTGTGTCACAGCTGGGATACTATTGCGCTTGTGTCATTTTGTTAATGGTAGTGTTTGTTGTAGGAGGAGTGATGTGACTGAATGGGATGACGTAGACCACAATGTAACTGACAGAATTGGTTAGATTGCATTGTCAGTTTCCAAGGTGTGTGTGTGTATATGTATGTGTGTGTGTGTGTGTGTGTGTGTGTGTGTGTGTGTGTGTGTGTGTGTGTGTGTGTGTGTGTGTGTGTGTGTGTGTGTGTGTGTGTGTGTGTGTGTGTGTGTGTGTGTGTTGGCCCTAGTGGTGATGCCTGGAGGCTTTGTTATAACTGCTGTGTTTACATTGGTGTGGGCCACTTCCCAGGTATGAATGGAGGACTGTTAAAATGGCATTGCCATCGCACACAGAGCTAGTGGGAACACTTCCTATAGGTTTTGTCAGTTGTCCGTGAATCAGCTAAACTGATTTTACACATCACCAAGACAACAAGAACAACAGATGGTGCAGAGCCAGGCGCTACAGGACGTTACGATGTATAGTATGAGAGCCTTTCTGTGTGCATTGTAAAAGAAAATTAAACTTCAATGGCCCCATACATCAGCAGTAACCGGAGACGATCCGTGGAAATCAACGTAAAATTGATTACCAATATGATTCAGCCAACAGCCGTTAAGGAGGCACTTGAATTACGGTGTGAAGCTGTGAAGGATCGAACACATTTCCCGTTAGGTTTTACAATTCATTAATTAGTTACGTTCATCTCCATCTGAATCCGTTTTAGTTGTATGTCTCGGTTGAGCCAGCTGCACTTAATTGGGATAATCTAAGGGACCAATCAGATTACCTGTATCCAGTTTCAGGCTGGGTTGGGAAACATGTGTGGCTTTTGATCTCGTCAGAGAATATCATTTGTAAAAGTAATTGGTTCGAGAAAGAAGGGTTGGGGTACATGGGTATTCTGTTGATTGCGTTGGGGTCTCCTTTGAAGACGGTACGACCGCATTAAGCCTAGTCCATGAAATCAGTCTGTGTGAACACAATGGAATAGAATGATGCAATTCAACAAAATGATGAATGCAATATCTAACCCTTCACGCTTGATTTACAGACATAAATAGTAGATGCTGGAATGAGAGGTCTCAGCAGTTGCAATGTTTTCTCCTCACTGCTTTGTTTTCTTCCATTAATCTCCTCATAATTTCTGCCGCTATCTTCCCTTTCAATATTTGAGCTACGGCCGTCATTTAGAACATCTGCTATCTTTACCACAAAGAGTAAAAACATATTATTGTTGAGGTCCTGTGTGACTCTGTTGGTAGAGCAGGGCGCTTTCAATGTCAGGGTTGTGGGTTTGATTCCCACAGTTGGGGACAGTACGAAAAAGTCTAAAAATGGATGTGCTCATTGGTGTAAGTTGTTCTGGATAAGAGCGTCTGCTGAATGACAAGGATGTAAAAGGACGTCCAGAATGTCCTCCTCAGTGCTCCTCTTTACACCTTCAGCACCATCTCATCATACGTCAGCAGCTCGGGACCCAGCAGTAGAGATATAGTATACTGTATCACCCACGCATTGTCCCCCTCTGTCTCTTACCCTGATTAAACCCTCCAGTAGTGCAGATCTATCTCCTTGATGGGAGAGGACCAGCACATAGATCGACCCGCCTGCCCATGTACCCTCCCTCCCATAGCAGACAGGGGAGTTATTACGTAGATAATAACTGCATCATGTGTCCCACCGGCAGCGGTGGGAATGAGGTTTATTTTCAACAGGAGGTTGATCATAGGGTGGGGATGTGTTGTCATGGGGACTGATTTAAGATGATGATGTAAGTGTTTGAGAGCTCAGTCACATGTTTTCTCTCGGGTCAATCTATAACACACGTGTTCACCTCTCTGGCAATGGAGACTCATTCTATTCTATTCAGCCCCTGTCAGTGGATTATCAAATCAAATCAAATTTTATTGGTCACATACACATGGTTAGCAGATGTTAATGCGAGTGTAGCGAAATGCTTGTGCTTCTAATTCCGACAGTGCAGTAATATCTAACAAGTAATATAACAATTTCACAACAACTATCGTATACACACAACTGTAAAGGGATGAATAAGAACATGTACATATAAATATATGGATGAGCGATGGCTGAACGGCATAGGCAAGATGCAGTAGATGGTATAGAGTACAGCATATACATATGAGATGAGTAGTGTAGGGTATGTACACATTATTAAAGTGGCATTTTTCAAAGTGACTAGTGATACCATTGTTAAGTCCATTTATTCATTTTTAATTCCATTTAAGTGGTCAGAGATTTGAGTCTGTATGTTGGCAGTAGCCACTCAATGTTAGTGGTGGCTGTTTAACAGTCTGATGGCCTTGAGATAGAAGCTGTTTTTCAGTCTCTCGGTCCCAGCTTTGATGCACCTGTACTGACCTCGACTTATGGATGATAGTGGGGTGACCAGGCAGTGCCTCGGGTTGTTGTTGTCCTTGATGATCTTTTTGGCCTTCCTGTGACATCGGGTGGTGTAGATTTCCTGGAGGGCAGGTAGTTTGCCCCTGGTGATGAGTTGTGCAGACCGCACTACCCTCTGGAGAGCCTTACGGTTAAGGGCAGTGCAGTTACCGTACCAGGCGGTGATACAGCCCGACAGGATGCTCTCGATTGTGCATCTGTAAAAGTTTGAGTGTTTTTGGTGACAAGACACATTTCTTCAGCCTCCTGAGGTTGAAGAGGCGCTGCTGCGCCTTCTTCACCACGCTGTCTGTGTGTGTGGACCATTTCAGTTTGTCCGTGATGTGTACGCCAAGGAACTTAAAATTTTCTCCTTCTCCACTATTGTCCTGTTGATGTGGATGTTCCTTCTGCTGTTTTCTGAAGTCCACGATCATCTCCTTTGTTTTGTTGACGTTAAGTGAGAGGTTATTTTCCTGACACCACACTCCGAGGGTCCTCACCTCCTCCCTGTAGGCCGTCTCGTCGTTGTTGGCCTACCATTGTGGTGTCATCTGCAAACTTGATGATTGAGTTGGAAGCGTGCATGGCCATGCAGTCATGGGTGAACAGGGAGTACAGGAGAGGGTTGAGAATGCACCCTTGTGGGGCCACAGTGTTGAGGATCAGCCCGGTGGAGATGTTGTTTCCAACTTTCACCACCTGAGGGCGTTCCGTCAAAGTCCATGACCCAGTTCCACAGGGCGGGGTCGAGACCCAGGGTCTTGAGTTTAATGACAAGTTTGGAGGGTACTATGGTGCTAAATGCTGAGCTGTAGTCAATGAACAGCGTTCTCACATAGGTATTCCTCCAGATGAGATTGTGCAGTGTGATGACGGCTGCATCGTCAGTGGACCTATTGGGGCGGTAAGCTTACTGGAGTGGGTTTAGGGTATCAGGTAGGGTGGAGGTGACATGAACCTTGACTAGTCTCTCAAAGCAGTTCATGATGACAGAGTGAGTGCTTTGGGGCGATAGTGATTTAGATCAGTTACCTTAGCTTTCTTGGGAACAGGAACAATGGTGGCCATCTAGAAGCATGTGGGGACAGTAGACTGGGATTGGGATTGGTTGAATATGTCCGTAAACACAGAAATCAGCTGGTCTGCGCATGCTCTGGGGACGCGTCTAGGGATGCCGTCTGGTCCGGTGGCCTTGCGAGGGTTAACATGTTTAAATGTTTTACTCATGTCAGTCACGGAGAAGGAGAGCTAACAGGCTTTGGTAGCAGGCTCTATTAGTGGCACTGTATTTGTAACGGTTGTCGTAGGTGGAAGAAGGTGAAGAGGACCAAGGTGCAGCGTGATACCTGTTCATGGTAAATTTAATAAAGAAACTGAACACTAGAACAAAAAAACAACAAAGCGGAAACAAACGAAACAGTTCTGTCTGGTGCAGACACACAAAGACAGAAAACAACTACCCACAAACACAGGTGGGAACAGGCTACCTAAGTATGATTCTCAATCAGAGACAACGATTGCCAGCTGCCTCTGATTGGGAACCATACCAGGCCAAACACATAGACATACAAAACCTAGACTACAAAAACATAGAATGCCCACCCCAACTCACGCCCTGACCAAACTAAGACATAAAAAAGGAACTAAGGTCAGGACGTGACAGTTCCCCCCAAAAGTTGCGGACTCCGGCCGCAAAACCTAAACCCATAGGGGAGGGCCTGGTTGGGCATCTGTCCGCGGTGGCGGCTCTGGGGCGGGACGTGGACCCCACTCCACCTTAGTCTGGGCCCACGTAGGTGGCGCCTTTCAGCGGGCCCCAAATAGACGGGAGACTCTGGCAGCGCCGGAGTGAAGGGAGACTCTCTCGGCGCCGGAGTGAAGGGAGACTCTGGCAGCGCCGGAGTGAAGGGAGACTCTGGCAGCGCCGGAGTGAAGGGAGACTCTGGCAGCGCCGGAGTGAAGGGAGACTCTGGCAGCGCCGGAGTGAAGGGCGACTCTGGCAGCGCCGGAGTGAAGGGAGACTCTGGCAGCGCCGGAGTGAAGGGAGACTCTGGCAGCGCCGGAGTGAAGGGCGACTCTGGCAGCGCCGGAGTGAAGGGCGACTCTGGCAGCTCCTGACTGACGGGCGGCTCTGGCAGCTCCTGACTGACGGGCGGCTCTGGCAGCTCCTGACTGACGGGCGGCTCTGGCAGCTCCTGACAGACGGGCGGCTCTGGCAGCTCCTGACTGACGGGCGGCTCTGGCAGCTCCTGACTGACGGCGGCTCTGGCAGCTCCTTACTGACGGGTGGCTCTGGCAGTTCCTGACTGATGGGAGACTCTGGAAGTGCTGCACAGGAGGGAGACTCGAAGCGCTGGACAGGAGGGAGATTCTGGAAGCTATGGAGTGAAGGGAGACTCTGGCAGCACCGGAGTGAAGGGAGGCTCTGGCAGCGCCGGAGTGAAGGGAGACTCTGGCAGCGCCGGAGTGAAGGGCGGCTCTGGCAGCTCCTGACTGACGGGCGGCTCTGGCAGCTCCTGACTGACGGGCGGCTCTGGCAGCTCCTGACAGACGGGCGGCTCTGGCAGCTCCTGACAGACGGGTGGCTCTGGCAGCTCCTGACAGACGGGCGGCTCTGGCAGCTCCTGACTGACGGCGGCTCTGGCAGCTCCTTACTGACAGGCGGCTCTGGCAGTTCCTGACTGATGGGAGACTCTGGAAGTGCTGCACAGGAGGGAGACTCGAAGCGCTGGACAGGAGGGAGATTCTGGAAGCGCTGGAGTGAAGGGAGACTCTGGCAGCACCGGAGTGAAGGGCGGCTCTGGCAGCTCCTGACTGACGGGCGGCTCTGGCAGCTCCTGACAGACGGGCGGCTCTGGCAGCTCCTGACAGACGGGCGGCTCTGGCAGCTCCTGACTGATGGGAGACTCTGGAAGTGCTGCACAGGAGGGAGACTCGAAGCGCTGGACAGGAGGGAGATTCTGGAAGCGCTGGATAGGCGGGAGCACCTGGAGGGAGGAGACGGAGAGACAGCCTGGTGCGCGGGGCTGACACAGGAGGCCTGGTGCATGGAGGAGGCACTGGTTGGACCGGACCGTGGATATGCAGTGGAGGTCTCGAGCACCGAGCCTGCACAACCTGTCCTGGCTGGATACTCCCTGTAGCCCGGCAAGTGTGGCGGGGTGGAACAGACCGCACTGGGCTGTGCTGGGGACATCGTGCGTAGGGCTGGTGCCATATAACCCGGGCAGAGGAGACGCACTGGAGACCAGATGCGCTGAGCCGGCTTCATTATTCCTGGCTCGATACCCACTCTAGCCCGGCCGATATGAGGAGCTGCGATGTAGCTCACCGGGCTATACCTGCGCACTGGGGACACTGTGCGCCTCATGGCATAAAACTGTGCCTGCCCGGTCCACCTCTCTCCACGGTAAGAACGGGGAACTGGCTCAGGTCTCTTACCTGACTTAGCCACACTCCCCATGTGCATTTACATTTTACATTTAAGTCATTTGGCAGACGCTCTTATCCAGAGCGACTTACAAATTGGTGCCACCCCCCAAATACATTTTTGGAGCTGCCTCTCGGGCTTCCTTGCCAGCCGTGATCCCTCAAAGAGCTGGCTCCCTTTACCTGCTGCCTCCGCTCTCCTGGCTGCCTCCATCTATTCCCGTGGGAGGCAATCCCTTCCAGCCAGAATGTCCTCCCATATCCATGAGTCCATTCCACACGGCTCCTGGTTACCACGCTGCTTGGTCCTTTTTTGGTGGGTAGTTCTGTAACGGTTGTCGTAGGTGGAAGAAGGTGAAGAGGACCAAGGTGCAGCGTGATACCTGTTCATGGTCAAATGAATAAAGAAACTGATCACTAGAACAAAAAAAACAAAGCGGAACAAACAAAACAGTTCTGTCTGGTGCAGACACACAAAGACAGAAAACAACTACCCACAAACACAGGTGGGAACAGGCTACCTAAGTATGGTTCTCAATCAGAGACAACGATTGAGATTGCCCACCCCAACTCACGCCCTGACCAAACTAAAACAGAGACATAAAAAAGGAACTAAGGTCAGGACGTGACAGTATTGTCCTGAAAGCTAGCAAAGAAGTTGTTTATTTTATCTGTGAGCAAGACGTTGGTGTCCACTGTAGGGCTGTTTATATTTTTGTAATCTGTGATTGACTGTAGACCCTGCCACATATGTCCCGTGTTTGAGCCGTTGAATTGCGACTCTACTTTAACTCTATACTGACGCTTTGTTTGTTTGCTTGCCTTGCAGGGGGAATAGCTGCACTATTTGTATTCGGTCATGTTTCCAGTCGCCTTGCCATGATTAAAAGCGGTGGTTTGCGCTTTCAGTTTAGCGCGAATGCTACCATCAATCCACGGTTTCTGGTTAGGAAACTTTTTAATTGTCACAGTGGGTACCACATATCCAATGCACTTGCAAATAAACTCGCTCACAGAGTCTGTGTATACATCAATATTATTGTCTGAGGCTATGCGGAACATATCCCAGTCCACGTATTTTGAAGCAATCTTAAAGCGAGGAATCCGATTGGTCAGGCCAGTGTTGGCTGGACCTGAGCACGGGTGTTTCCTGTTTTAGTTTTTGTCTATAGCAGGAGAGCAATAAAAATGGAGTCATGACCAGATTTGCTGAATGGAGGATGGGGAAAGGCTTTGTATGCATCGCGTAATTTAGAGTAGCAGTGGTCCAGAGTGCTACCAAATCGTGTCGTAAATTCGATATGCTGACAGAATTTAGGAAGAATTGTTCTCAGATTTGTTTTGTTAAAATCCCCAGCTACAATAAATGCAGCCTCCGGATGTATGGTTTCCAGTTTACATAGAGTCCAGTATAGTTCTTTCAGGGCTGTCGCAGTATCTGCTTGGAGGGGATATTCACAGCTGGGACTATAATCGAAGAGAATTCTCTTGGTAGATAATGCGGTTGGCATTTGATCGTAGGGAATTCTAGGTCAGGTGAACAAAAGGACTTGAGTTCCTGTATGTTGTTATGATCACACCACGACTCGTTAATCATAAGGCTTATACCCCCACCCTTCTTCTTACCAGAGAGATGCTTGTTTCTGTCAGTGGTAAGCATGAAGAAACCAGGTGGCGGTACCGACTCTGAGCAATGTTTCCGTGAATGTTACAATCTCTGATGTCTCTCTGGAAGGCAACTCGTGCCCTAAATTTGGACATTGCCGAGTAATATGCTCGGAAGCGGTAGATGGTGTGCTCGCCTTCTAAGTCTGACCAGTGGGCCGCTCCGTCTGCCTCTCCTGCGGCGACCGGGTTGTTTTGGGTCGGCCTCTGGGATAAGATCCCATGTCCAGGGTTGAGGGCCGAAGAAAGGATCCACTTCAAGGAAAGACGTAATCCTGGTCGTAATGTTGGTAAATTGCCGTTGCTTTTAAATCCAATAGTAATTCCCGGCTGTATGTAATAACACTTGAGTTTTCCTGGACTAACAATGTAAGAAATAATACATAAAAAAAATAAACATTTTCTAAGGATCTGAAGAGAGGCGACCATCTCTGTTGGTGCCATTTTTCAAATTAAGATTCAATGTGTGGTTTGAATCCAATGTGGAAACCAATGTGTGGTTTCCTGTTTGCTTTATTTCTCTGAACTCTACTTGACATGTGCTTAGAAGTACGGTATTGTTTGTAGGACAGAATTATGGGTGTGAGGTGATTTGTTGATGTGAAAACCTTGTGTTCCTCTACACCTCACCATTTCTTCATCACTGTTGTTGGGAGATTTAAGAGGTGTCTACATTAAGGCTCTGCCTCATATATAAAGTCTGAGGGAAACATTCCAGACAAGGTTATAGTCTCCTCGCCAGCTTCCCTCTGCAGCTGTAGGATCCCAGATTTGCAATGTGATTTCCCATGAGCTTGTATTATCAGATACTGTGTAGTTATTCTTGAGCTTTGTTAAATCCAATGGAAGTATAGGCTGTTTAGGGATTGAATATTGCCATGTCTTTTGTTACTTAATAAGGCCCGGGGGGTGTGGTATATGGCCAATATCCCATGGCTAATGGCTGTTCTATGTACGACACAACATGGATTGCCTGTATACAGCCTTTGGCTGTGACATATTGGACATAGACCACAAACCCTGAGGTGACTTATTGCTATTATAAGATGGTTACCAACATAATTAGAACAGTAAAAATAAATGTTTTGTCATACAACGGCTGTCAGCCAATCAGCATTCAGGGCTCAAACCACCGAGTTTATAATGAACTGTGTGGTTTGAGCCCTGAATTCTGATCGGCAGACAGCTGTGGTATATCAGACCATATTACCACGGGAACGACTAAACAGTTATTTTTACTGGTCTAATTACATTGGTAAACAGTTTATAATAGCAATAAGGAACCTCGGGGGTTTGTGATATGTGGCCAGTATACCACGGCTAAGGGCAGTGTGTAGGCATTCTGCATTACGTCGTGCTAAGACCAGCCCTTAGCCATGGTATATTGGCCATATACCACACCCCTTCTGCCCTTATTGCTTAATTAGAGTGCCATACGATGTCTCTACTAATGCACGTGACCTAAAGTCAGCATGATTGAAGCTGTGGTTTTGAAGGTCAACCATTCTTCAGATGGCCCAAGGTCTCCGTCTTTCTATGTTACTAAACACCAGTGACAATCCCCTCATCGACTCCCCACTCAGTTTCACAAAACAACACAAGCCTAGGGCAGGGAGGGATTTGGTTATAGTTCCCTTGTTTAATTATAATGATTATAGTTCCCTTGTTTAATTATAATGATTATAGTTCCCTTGTTTAATTATAATGATTCTAGTTCCCTTGTTTGGCTTATGTGTCAGCTACTTGTGTAGAAAGGCCATTTTGGATGTAATTAACAAATAGCCTTCTCAACTTTCACCCTGGGCAACAGCAACACCAGTAAAGATGCCATGACTCCATTCCATGTCTGTAACCTCTAACTAGATTAGGGAATCTGTACTACACCATGGTCTGTAAAGCTTTAGCATTTAGCCAATCACAGTTAACAATGCAAGTCACTAGTTGCTATGCGAGAGAGACTGAAGTTAATTATGAATGGATGGTTGTCGTAGACACTCCCCATTGTCTTAAATTAGCTATGTTTTGACGCAGACAGCAAACATCTTCACTTCATGAATGAGGGCTGTAGTAGTGATTGCATGAGTATGGTAAGGTCTCCGAGGTTACCGAACTCATCAATGGTGAGATGTTATGCTAGCTTGTCAACTAGTCGTTTTTTGATCAACTGTAGTATCAGTAGTCATCAACCAGTCATTGCAGAATGAAACACTGCTTTATCAATTTGTTACAACTGGTAGAATATACTATATCCATCAGTGGGTTTCGCTATTGGCCTGTGCCACAGATAAGAGGCCATGCTAAAACGAGAGCTTGGGACTATAAGGTTCTATCTGCATAGCATTGTTCTATTCAATGTTCTCTACCTATATAATACTCCAATTACCCCCAAGTTATGTTGTTAAGTTCAAATGAATACAATATAAAAATGGCTGACTTTAAAGCCAATTAACTCAGAATCATCTTTTTGCAGATAGAAGCTTGTAGTCCCAAGCTCTCAAACTGTCTTTGTGGAGTATTCATTTAACAGCAGACTGAAGTTTCCCCATTCCCAGAGGCTCCGTAAGGCAGACAACTGAGTAGACGTGAACAGCAACACAATGAGTCTCTCTCACCAGAGCTGTGAAGTCACGAGGGCAAGAAAGAGAGCTACTGACTGGCTGTAGAAAAAAAAAACAATGCAGCAGATGATCCATTATTAACAGGGCACCGTGCTGAAGACAGCTGCGCTGAGATGCTTGTTATCACCAGCCTGCATTGTGGGTTGGGCACAGTCAGTCATGCGTACCGTGTTGCAGTATAACATGGGTAGGTAGGTCTGTCAAATCAAATCAAATGTTTTGCTTTGTAAATAACAGGTGTAGACTAACAGTGACATGTTTACTTACCAACAGTGCAGAGAGAGGAAAAATATAAATAATAGAAAAATAATCAAATCGAGGAGTTTATTTGTCTCGTGCGCCGAATAAAACCTTACAGTGAAATGCTTACTTACAGCCTATAACCAACAGTGCAAAAAAGGTATTAGGTGAACAATAGGTAAGTAAAGCAATAAAACGGTAAAAAGACTATGTACAGTAGACAGGCTATATAGAGTAGACAGGCTATATACAGTAGAGAGGCTATATACAGTAGACAGGCTATATACAGTAGACAGGCTACATACAGTAGAGAGGCTATATACAGTAGACAGGCTATATACAGTAGAGAGGCTATATACAGTAGACAGGCTATATACAGTAGCGAGGCTACATACTGTAGACAGGCTATATACAGTAGCGAGGCTATATACAGTAGACAGGCTATATACAGTAGCGAGGCTATATACAGTAGACAGGCTATATACAGTAGAGAGGCTATATACAGTAGACAGGCTATATACAGTAGACAGGCTATATACAGTAGCGAGGCTATATACAGTAGACAGGCTATATACAGTAGAGAGGCTATATACAGTAGACAGGCTATATACAGTAGCGAGGCTACATACTGTAGACAGGCTATATACAGTAGCGAGGCTATATACAGTAGACAGGCTCTATACAGTAGACAGGCTATATACAGTAGACAGGCTATATACAGTAGCGAGGCTATATACAGTAGACAGGCTAAATACAGTAGTGAGTCGACATACAGTAGACAGGCTATATAGAGTAGTGAGGCTACAAACAGTAGACAGGCTATATATAGTAGCGAGGCTATATACAGTAGACAGGCTCTATACAGTAGACAGGCAATATACAGTAGACAGGCTATATACAGTAGCGAGGCTATATAGAGTAGAGAGGCTATATACAGTAGAGAGGCTATATACAGTAGACAGGCTATATACAGTAGAGAGGCTATATACAGTAGACAGGCTATATACAGTAGCGAGGCTACATACTGTAGACAGGCTATATACAGTAGCGAGGCTATATACAGTAGACAGGCTATATATAGTAGCGAGGCTATATACAGTAGACAGGCTCTATACAGTAGACAGGCTATATACAGTAGACAGGCTATATACAGTAGACAGGCTATATATAGTAGACAGGCTACATACAGTAGACATGCTATATACAGTAGCGAGGCTATATACAGTAGACAGGCTATATACAGTAGCGAGGCTACATACAGTAGACATGCTATATACAGTAGCGAGGCTATATACAGTAGACAGGCTATATACAGTAGAGAGGCTACATACAGTAGACAGGCTATATACAGTAGCGAGGCTACATACAGTAGACAGGCTATATACAGTAGCGAGGCTATATACAGTAGACAGGCTATATACAGTAGCGAGGCTATATACAGTTGACAGGCTATATACAGGAGCGAGGCTATATACAGTAGACAGGCTATAAACAGTAGCGAGGCTATATACAGTAGACAGGCTATATACAGTAGCGAGGCTATATACAGTAGACAGGCTATATACAGTAGCGAGGCTATATACAGTAGACAGGCTATAAACAGTAGCGAGGCTATATACAGTAGACAGGCTATATACAGTAGCGAGGCTACATACAGACACCGGTTAGTCGGGTTGATTGAGGTAGTACGTACATATAGATATGGTTAAAGTGACTATGCATATATGATGAACAGAGAGTAGCAGTAGTGTAAAAGAGGGGTTGGCGGGTGGTGGGACACAATGCAGATAGCCCAGTTAGCCAATTTGTGGGAGCACTTGTTGGTCGGCCCAATTGAGGTAGTATGTACATGAATGTATAGTTAAAGTGACTATGCATATATGATAAACAGAGAGTAGCAGCAGCGTAAAAGAGGGGTTGGGGGGACAAACAATGCAAATTGTCCGGGTAGCCGTTTGATCACCTGTTCAGGAGTCTTATGGCTTGGGGGGTAAAAACTGTTGACAAGCCTTTTTGTCCTAGACTGAGCGCTCCGGTACCACTTGCCATGCGGTAGTAGAGAGAACAGTCTATGACTGGGGTGGCTGGGTTCTTTGACAATATTTAGGGCCTTCCTCTGACCCCATGGTGTAGAGGTCCTGGATGGCAGACAGCTTAGCCCCAGTGATGTACTGGGCCTTCCTCTGACACTGCCTGGTGTTGAGGTCCTGGATGGCAGACAGCTTTGCCCCAGAGATGTACTGGGCCGTACGCACTACGTTCTGTAGTTCCTTGCAGTTGGAGGCCGAGCAATTGCCGTACCAGGCAGTGATGCAACCAGTCAGGATGCTCTCGGTATTGCAGCTGTAGAACCTTTTGAAGATCTCAGGACCCATGCCCAATCCTTTTAGTTTCCTGACGGGGAATAGGCTTTGTCGTGCCCTCTTCACGACTAATAACACGAGGAATAAATACACAATGAGTAATAATAACTGGTTAAGGTAGGCTGGTGTTAGAAGTCATTCCAGTGTTGATTCCAGGTGTGTGTTAGGCCACAAATCCTCACAGTGCATTTTTTAGGTTGGCAGTTGTAAAGGCTGTTGGAAGGAAGTGAGGACCAAGGTGCAGCGTGGTACATGTTCATCTTTATTATTTGAACTGAACACTGATTAACAAAAATAGCAAAGAGAAAGAACGAAAACCGAAACAGTTCTGCCTGGTGCAGAAAGACACAAAACAGAAAGCAACCCACAAAATACAGGTGGGAAAAGGCTACCTAAGTATCTCAATCAGAGACAACGATAGACAGCTGCCTCTGATTGAGAACCACACCCGGCCAAACACACAGAAATAGAAAACATAGAACACAAAATATAGAATGCCCACCCCAACTCACACCCTGACCAAACCAAAATAGAGACAGAAAAAGGATCTCTAAGGTCAGGGCGTGACAGCAGTGTTGTTCATGGATTAGTTTTTCAGCCTAATGAGACATGTCTGGGAGAGTGTTTTTCCCTGGAATTAATTTGTCAGCAATTTCAAAAGCTTTGTCAGATCTCTAGTAGGAGATAAACAAGTGTTATTGTATAGCTTGATCTATTACCTTGTACTAACCCTGTAGAGACTCGTATGGCAGATGCTGTGTGTCAAGGTTGGGTCAGGGTTAACCTTGTGCAGAACCGTACTGTATGTCTGTTTTACATTAAATTGCATCTGATGACTCTGCCTTTCCTGTGCGTGGGACGTTAAACATTTGGTGGGTAGCAGGAAAGGCCTGCGTAATGGTGGGTGGTTATGACTCCACCATTGGTCATACAGCAGCCTGGCAGGGAACAGGTGGGATTAACATGGAGTTCAATGAGGCGTGCTGTGTAGGGCTGAGCTGTCCTGACATGGAGACAATCTACAGATGACTGACATTAGTGGAGAAGGATAGGATACCACTGGGAGTCTGTACCAGTGGTGGTCAGTGCAGTTTATAATGAGGGAGGACAAATTATTTGTATTATAATTCTATTGGATATCTGTCATTCATATTCCATTCACCCAGTTCAATGTAACATCGATAGGTTAAGGCTACTACATAATTCTCAAATTTTCCCTAAAGCAAAATCATGTTAAAAAATAAATAAAAGTAAAATGAAATTTCACTGAGGAGAATGGTCCTCCCATTCCTCAACTGGGGAGCCTCTATTGCCAGAGATGGTCTGATAACAAAAGAGCAGCAGATTTTAGGATTATTTTGATCTGATAGTTTTAGGTTTAAGAACCTGTTGGTCAGTTATTAGGATTATTTGCAATTTAGAACCATTGCCATATAATACATCATGATTTATTAAATTGATTTTATAGAAATGTAATTGTACGTTTTCAATTAGAGAGCGTGAAGATTCCGGCATCAAGGTTACTTCATCCAACAAGCTCTCACAGTCTCGCTGCAGAATTAGACGTGCATACACGCTCTCCAAAAGTCAAATTTCAAAGTTATTCCAAATGTCAAATGGTTAAGTTTAGGAACTCATTCTGAGTGGTTAATGTAAGAGTTAAGGTTTGGGATAGAATATATATATTTCTTAACCTTTTATTTTAGGGAAGACATCAAATCAAATTGTATTTGTCACATGCGCCGAATACAACCTTACAGTGAAATGCTTACTTACAATCCCTTAACCAACAATTCCGTTTTAAGAAAATACCTAAAAAAAAGTAAGAGATAAGAATAACAAATAACTAAAATGCAGCAGTAATAACAATAGTGGGGCTAAATATACAGGGGGTACTGGTAAAGAGTCAATGAGTCAATGAGCGGGGGCACCGGCTTTGAGGTAAATATGTACTGTAGATAGAGTGATTAGAGTGGCTACGCATAGATAATAACAGATAGTAGGAGCAGCGTGTGTGTTGGAGGGGGGGGGGGGTGCAATGCAAATAGTCTGGTTAGCCATTTAATTAGCTGTTACATTATTAACAGGGCACCGTGCTGAAGACAGCCGCGCTGAGATGCTTGTTATCACCAGCCTGCATTGTGGGTTGGGCACAGTCAGTCATGCGTACCGTGTTGCAGTATAACATGGGTAGGTAGGTCTGTCAAATCAAATCAAATGTTTTGCTTTGTAAATAACAGGTGTAGACTAACAGTGACATGTTTACTTCCCAACAGTGCAGAGAGAGGAAAAACATAAATAATAGAACAATAATAGCACAAGGAATAAATACACGATGAGTAATAATAACTGATTAAGGTAGCCTGGTGTTAGAAGTCATTGCAGTGTTGATTCCAGATGTCCGTTAGGCCATACATCCTCACAGTGCATTTCTTAGGTTGGCAGTGTTGTTCACGGATGAGTTTTTCAGTTTAATGAGACATGGCTGAGAGAGTGTTTTTCCCTGGAATTTGTCAGCAATTTCAAAAACCTTGTCAGATCTCAAGGTTGTGTCAGGGTTAACCTTGTGCATAACCGTACTGTATGTCTGTTTTATATTAAATTGAATCTGATGACTCTGCCTTTCCTGTGCGTGGGATGTTTAACATTTGGTGGGTAGCAGGAAAGAAAGTGGTGCATGATGGTGGGGGTTTATGACTCCACGATTGGTCATGCAGCAGCCTGGCAGGGAGCAGGTGGGATTAACATGGAGTTCAATGAGGCGTGCTGTGTAGGGCTGAGCTGTCCTGACATGGAGACAATCAGGAGTCTTATGGCTTGGGGTAGAAGCTGTTTAGAAGCTTCTTGGACCTAGACTTGGTGCTCCGGTACCGATTGCCATGCGGAAGCACAGAGAACAGTCTATGACTAGGGTGGCTGGAGTCTTTGACAATTTTTAGGGCCTTCCTCTGACACCGCCTGGTATAGAGGTCCTGGATGGCAGAAAGCTTGGCCCTGGTGATGTACTGGGCCGTACGCACTACCCTCAGGAGGGCCGAGCAGTTGCCATACCAGGCGGTGATGCAACCCGTCAGGATGCTCTCGATGGTGCAGCTGTAGAACCTATGGAGGATCTGAGGACCCATGCCAAATCTCTTCAGTCTCCTGAGGGGGAATAATCTTGTCCTGCCCTCTTCACAACTGTCTTGGTGTGCTTGGACCATGTTAGTTTGTTGGTGATGCAGATGTCAAGGAACTTGAAGCTCTCAACCTGCTCCACTACAACCCCTTCGATGGGAATGGGGGCGTGCTCTGTCCTCTTTTTCCTGTAGTCCACAATCATCTCATTTGTCTTGATCACATTGAGGGAGAGATTTTTGTCCTTGCGCCACACGGTCAGGTCTCTGACCTCCTTCCTATAGGTCTTATCGTTGTCGGTGATCAGACCTACCACTGTTGTGTAATCTGCAAGCTTAGTGAAGGTTTTGGTGTTGTGCCTGGCCCTGCAGTCATGAGTGAACAGGGAGTACAGGAGGTGACTGAGCACACACCCCTGAGGGGCCCCCGTGTTGAGGATCCGTGTGGCGATGTGTTGTTACCTACCCTTACCACCTGGAGTCAGCCCATCAGGAAGTCCAGGATCCAGTTGCAGAGGGAGGTGTTTAGTCCTGATGTCCTTAGCTTAGTGATGAGCTTTGAGGGAACTATGAACGCTGAGTTGTAGTCAATGAATAGCATTCTCGTCGGAGGGCATAGCGAGATTTCTTATAAACTTCTGGGTCAGAGTCCTGCTCCTTGAAAGTGGCATCTCTACCCTTTAGCTCAGTGCGAATGTTGCCTGTAATCCATGGCTTCTGGTTGGGGTGTGTACGTACAGTCATTGTGGGGATGACTTCCTCAATGCACTTATTGATAAAGCCAGTAACTGATGTGGTACTGATGTTGTAGATGACTATTGTAGCTGGAAACGGCTGATTTTCAATGGAATACTTCCATAGACGTACAGAGGCCCATTATCAGCAACCATCACCCCTGTGTTCCAATGGCACATTGTGTTAGCTAATCAAAGTTTATAATTTTAAAAGGCTAATCGATCATTAGAAAACCCTTTTGCAATTATGTTGACACAGCTGAAAACTGTTGTGCTGATTAAAGAAGCAAAACCCAGCATATGTGGGTTCGATTACAGGTTCAAAATGTCCAGAAACAAATAACTTTCTAATGAAACTCGTCAGTCTATTCTTGTTCTGAGAAATGAATTCCATGCGTGAAATTGCCAAGAAACTGAAGATCTCGTACAACACTGTGTACTGCTCCCTTCACAGAACAGCGCAAACTGGCTCTAACCAGGATAGAAAGAGGAGTGGGAGGCCCCGGTGCACAACTGAGCAAGAGGACAAGTACATTAGAGTGTCTAGTTTGAGAAACAGATGCCTCATAAGTCCTCAACTGGCAGCTTCATTAAATAGTACCCGCAAAACCCCAGTCTCAATGTCAATAGTGAAGAGGTGGCTCCGTTATGCTGGCCTTCTAGGCAGTGTATACACATTAAAATACAAAATCAAATCAAATCAAAGTTTATTTGTCACGTGCGCCGAATACAACAGGTGTAGACCTTAGAGTGAAATGCTTACTTACAGGCTCTAACCAATAGTGCAAAAAAGGTGTTAGGTGAACAATAGGTAAGTAAAGAAATAAAACAACAGTAAAAAGACAGGCTATATACAGTAGCGAGTTAAACACAGTCATGGGAAACAAAGATAAACATCAAATCACCCGGATAATCAGTTACATTCCTCCACCAATAAGTCCTTAATCAATACTTTAAATTGCCTTGTAAACTAAAAGGAAGTCATGTAGAGATCTGAGGGTCTTTAGTGAAGTCCAGCCAACATTTTGATAAAGGATGCGGTGATAATTTATTAAAACTGTCACCTGTAACAAAACTAAACGAAGGCCACTATGGTAGATGGCATCCAAAAGTTTAAGAGGAGTACCAGCTGCTCTTTGATAAATAATATCACCAAAATCAACAACAGATAAAACATTTACTGAATAATCTGTCTCCTACTGCTTAGAGAAAGACACAATCTGTTTCTGTAGAAAATGCCAACTCTAAATCTTAGCTTCTTAACCAGCTCATCTATAAGTTTTTTAAACATCAAAACCATATCAATCCAAATGCCTTAGTATTTATATATATATCTTTTTTCACCTTTATTTAACCAGGTAGGCTAGTTGAGAACAAGTTCTCATTTGCAACTGCGACCTGGCCAAGATAAAGCATAGCAGTGTGAACAGACAACACAGAGTTACACATGGAGTAAACAATTAACAAGTCAATAACACAGTAGAAAAAAAGGGGAGTCTATATACATTGTGTGCAAAAGGCATGAGGAGGTAGGCGAATAATTACAATTTTGCAGATTAACACTGGGGTGATAAATGATCAGATGGTCATGTACAGGTAGAGATATTGGTGTGCAAAAGAGCAGAAAAGTAAATAAATAAAAACAGTATGGGGATGAGGTAGGTGAAAATGGGTGGGCTATTTACCAATAGACTATGTACAGCTGCAGCAATCAGTTAGCTGCTCAGATAGCAGATGTTTGAAGTTGGTGAGGGAGATAAAAGTCTCCAACTTCAGGGATTTTTGCAATTTGTTCCAGTCACAGGCAGCAGAGTATTGGAACGAAAGGCGGCCAAATGAGGTGTTGGCTTTAGGGATGATCAGTGAGATGCACCTGCTGGAGCGCGTGCAGGAACACGTTCGGTTGGAGAACCATCTAATGACTGAACGTGTAGTTCATCTGAAACATTCTCATGTATTTTGTTTTAAATCATCAAGGGATTCCTGCATTATAGTTTTGACACAGCCAGATCAACAGTCGGGGAAATAGCATACACAATACTATCATCGCATATTTTTAAATATTTTTTATATATAATTAGTGAAGAGAATAGGTCCCAAAATCAACCCCTGTGGTACACCTGTATGTACTTTAGACTGAACCCCATCCATCACGATGTCCTGAGTTCTGTCACTAAGATAATCATGAAACTACGTACAGGCGTCAGAGCTCAGGCCTATCGAGGACAACGTATTCAATAAAATAGCCTGATAAACAAAAGCCATGGACAGGTCCACAAACAAAGCAGCACATGTTTATTTTAGTGTCTACAGCATTAACAAGATCATTAACAACTAAAGTAGTTGCTGTAATAGTGCTCTGCCCAGGCCGAAACCCTGACTGGTTTACATTCAAAAAACAATTCTCAGATAAAAAGAGCAAAGTTGTACATTTACAAAGGATTCAAGAATCTTAGCTAGGCAAGAAAACGTTGAAATGGGGTCGATAATGATGAAGATCACTGCTATCCCCGTCCGTATGAAGTGGCAGCACAAGAGCTGATTTACATACTATAGGAATATTTCCTGATAACAATGTTAAATGAAACAATGTGGGTTATTGAGCCAACAGTGATGGGTGCTGCACACTTAACAGAGATGGCCAATGAGAGAGGAGTCAGGTTAAGGGTCGACTGTTGTTAGATTGTAATGCAGAACACCAAGCATTATGGAAACAGATGACCTGTCTCCAAACCTGAAGGCATTGGCTACATTGAGAACTTGAGGATGCACACCACTGATCAGAAGAGGAAAAATGACCACATTCTTTCCACACATGTGAATACGTTTAACCCACTACTTATTTTGATTGGAATATATGGAGCTCACAGATGCCTGCACCACCAACAAGGTGACCTTGATAGAAGGCCAGTTTAGTGTTAAGGGTGGCTCAGTGTGGTTCTATAGCTTCTGGCACTTTTTCGGCCCATCAAACAGGAAATGCTCTCCTGGGAGCCACAGTTACCCTAAAGGCAGACACTGAGCTCTCCTTCCATTTGACTACCCCCCCCTTCTGTCCTGTCCTGTCCATACGCTGTGGTTTTACTACCCCCCTCATGTCCTTTCCATACTCTGCGGAATGTCCTGAACGTGACTTTGGAGGCCGGAATTTAGACTGAGAGAGAGAGCTGTGTTCCATCTGTTTTCACAGCTCATGATATGGTCAGGAACAAATGTGTTTTCCCATTGAAGATGGAGGGTGGTTTTGGTTATTAGCTAGTTGGTTTAAACACCTTCAGTACAGGATCAAATAGACTCCAATGACCTGCCTATGAGGAGAGACAGTATTACATCACATGATATTATTGGAGTCAT
This sequence comes from Oncorhynchus masou masou, assembly GCF_036934945.1. Classification (NCBI taxonomy): domain Eukaryota; kingdom Metazoa; phylum Chordata; class Actinopteri; order Salmoniformes; family Salmonidae; genus Oncorhynchus; species Oncorhynchus masou. Next base: position 43,213,531 of record NC_088221.1, on the reverse strand, counting down.
TTCATAACAGAGCACAGAGCTCGCAGCTACGTAAAGGGCTTAGAATTTTCTCAGTTCTGTCTTCAGTCCTGCCATAAAAAGACAAGCCATTTATCTATCAAAAAAATTGGGTTAGTTGAAAGGATCTTGAGAGATACAGTCCACACATACTGTACATGATTCCAAGAGATGGAGATACAGTCCACATATTCATTATGGGGTGGAAGGGAAGCCTAGTGGTTAGAGCTTTGGACTAGTAACCGGAAAGTTGCAAGTTCAAACCCCTAAGCTGACAAGGTACAAATCTGTCGTTCTGCCCCTGAACAGGCAGGTAACCCGCTGTTCCTAGGCTGTCGTTGAAAATAAGAGTTTGTTCTCTTAACTGACTTGCCTGGTTAAATAAAGGTCAAATAAAAATACAGTACCTGCCAAAAGTTTGGACACACCTACTCATTCAAGGGTTTCTCTTTATTTTTTACTAATTTCTACATTGTAGAATAATGGTGAAGATATCAAAACTATGAAATAACACATATAGAAACATATGGTAACCAAAAAAGTGTTAAACAAATCAAAATATATTTTATATTTGAGATTCTTTAAAGTAGCCACCCTTTTCCTTGATGACAGCTTTGCACACCCTTGGCATTCTCTCAACCAGCTTCATGAGGTAGTCACCTGGAATGGATTTCAATTAACAGATGTGCCTTGTTAAGTTAATTTGTGGAATTTATTTCCTTCTTGCGTTTGAGACAATCAATTGTGTTGTGACAAGGTAGGGGTAGTATACAGAAGATAGACCTATTTGGTAAAAGACCAAGTCTATATTATGGCAAGAACAGCTCAAATAAGCAAAGAGAAATGACAATCCATCATCACTTTAAGACATGAAGGGGTCACGATCCCTGTCTTCACACTCCCTGTCATAGATGAGCCAAGGCGCAGCGTGCATGTAATTCCACATCTTTTAATAAAGTGAAACTTTCACCAAAAAAACAGATAAACAGAAACCGAACGTGACGCAACCGTGGCACACACAAACACACACAGAAAATAAATAATTACCCACAACATTAGGTAGGAAAAAAGGCTGCCTAAGTCTGATTCGCAATCAGAGACAACGATAGACAGCTGCCTCTGATTGGGAACAACACGCAGCCAAAAACAAAGAAATAGAAAACATAGAATGCCCGCCCAAATCACACCCTGACCTAACCAAATAGAGAAATAAAATGTCTCTCTCAGGTCAGGGCATGACAGAAGGTCAGTCAATACGGAAAATTTCATGAGGACCACCACAGGAAAGGAAGACCCAGATTTACTGTACCTCTGCTGCAGAGAATAAGTTCATTAGAGGTACCAGCCTCAGAAATTGCAGCCCAAATAAATGCTTCACAGAGTTCAAGTAACAGACACATCTCAACATCAACTGTTCAGAGGAGACTGTGCGAATTAGGCCTTCATGGTCTGATTGCTGCACAGAAACCACGACTAGGACACCAATAAGAAGAAGAGACTTGCTTGGGCCAAGAAACACGAGCAATGGACATTAGACCGGTGGAAATCTGTCCTTTGGTTAATGCTGACTCATAAAATCTAGGAACTCTGGTGGATCAAAGGTTTAATGCTGACTCATAAAATCTAGGAACCATGGGGAATCAAAGGTTTAATGCTGACTCATAAAATCTAGGAACCATGGGGAATCAAAGATTTAATGCTGACTCATAAAACCGAGGAACCCTGGTGAAACTAGGAACCCTATGAAACCATGTGCCAAGACGCAAGGTGTGCTTTGAATCTGGGCACACTGGCCTCAGCTGTTTCTACAGAGCTTTTGATCTCTGAAGCAGACACTGCACTCGGGTAGGAGCCAGGTCCTGTCCATATCAACGTACATCAAGGCCTCCACACACAGCTTCAATCACAGTCGCATTCTGGGTCAGTGTTTAACGAGACCCCTTGCTATGAATCTGTATACCCCTGCTGGGCTACCTATGACTTCCGCCTTCTCACAATTGAGTGATATACTCCTGAGTTATGTGGGTCCATTTCCAGATCAGATGTATTATGGGAGTCCCATGGTCCCCTTCTGGCTCAGTTATCTAATAGCTCCTATGAGAAATAGAGACCTGCAGTAATGGGTGGTGGTGTTAATACTTGTATCTAGCAGCGCATCAGGAATCAATAGCAAATAAATACTAGGGGAAATTACATTTCCACTGCAGTGTCACTACCAGTAACAATAAAACATCCAACAACAATTTTCCATGAATGATTCAAAATGTTTCTATGGCACGATTCCCAACTTTGTTATCACTCAGTTTTTCCCGATCAGATTTTTGTGGGTTCTTTGATCCCTGCTTGGACTGCTTTTCTGATGAGTCTGTTTGTATGATTGCACTGTGTGCCAAACAGGACTACTTCAAAACCGTATGAGCCCCTCTGGTTCCAGCTCACACTCCCTCCCCCTGAGTCTCCTCATTGGGGGTCATGACTACATCCTGAAGTGTAGAGATGTAGAGATGTGTCTGTGGTGGCTGAGACAGAATCAGGTCCTTTCTGCTGAATCAGGTCCTCTACTCTACACCCACAGTGACATAGAGTGACACCCAGAGTCCCCACCCTCCAGACCACACCCTATGCACTACACCCACAGCGACAGAGGAGAGTCCCCACCCTCCAGACCACACCCAAAATGGCACAGGAGAGTCCCCACCCTATGCACTACACCCACAGTGACAGAGGAGAGTCCTCAGAGTTTATTGCTGGAGACTAGTTGCATTGTTATTATGCTATATTTCTCTGTTTCTCTCTAACATTCTCCATCTCTCTGTCTCTCTCTCTTTCTCTCTCTCTTTCCCCCATTCTCCATCTATCTCTCTCTTTCTCTCTCTCTCCCCCATTCTCCATCTATCTCTCTCTCATTCTCCATCTCGCTCTCTCTCTCGCTAGCTCTCTTCCTCTTTCTCCTATTCTCTATCTCTCACTCTCAATCTCTCTCTCGCTCCTCTCTCACATTCTCCATCTCTCTCTCTCTCTCTCTCTCTCTCTAACTTGCTCGCACTCTCTCTCATTCCCCATCAACTCTCGCTATCCATTTCTCCCTCTTTCTCTCTCTCTCTCTTTTTTTCTCACTCTTGCTCTCTCTATCTCTCTCCATTTATCTACAGTGCCTTGCAAAAGTATTCCCTATTTTGATGCATTACAACCTGTAATTTAAATGGATGTGTATTTAATGTAATGGACATACACAAAGTAGTCCAAATTGGGGAACTGAAATTTTAAAAATAACTTGTTAATAAAAATAAAATAAAAATGTAAAACTGAAAAGCAGTGCGTGCGTATGTATTCACCCCCTTTGATATGAAGCCCCTAAATAAGATCTGGTGCAACCAATTACCTTCAGAAGTCACATAATTAGTTAAATGAGGTCCACCTGTGTTCAATCTAATTGTCACATGATCTCAGTATATATACGCCTGTTCTGAAAGGCCCCAGAGTCTGCAACACCACTAAGCAAGGGGCACCACCAAGCAAGCAACACCATGAAGACCAAGGAGCTCTCAAAACAGGTCAGGGACAAAGTTGTAGAGAAGTACAGATCAGGGTTGGGTTATAAAAAAATATCAGAAACTTTGAACATCCCATGGAGCACCATTATTAAAAAATTGAAAGAATATGGCACCACCACAAATCTGCCAAGAGAGTGCCACCCACCAAAACTCACGGACCAGGCAAGGAGGACATTAAATCAGAGAGGCAACACAGAGACCAAAGATAACCCTGAAGGACCTGCAAAGCTCCACAGCGGAGGTTGGAGTATATGTCCATAGGGTAATTTCAAGCCGTACACACCACAGAGCTGGGCTTTACGGAAGAGTGACCAGAAAAAAAGCCATTGCTTAAAGGAAAAAATAAGCAAACATGTTTGGTGTTCGACAACAGGCATGTGGGAGACTCCCCAAACATATGGAAGAAGGTACTCTGGTCAGATGAGAATAAAATTGAGCTTTTTGGCCATCAAGGAAAATGTTATGTCTGGCGCAAATCCAACACCTCTCACCACCCTGAAAGCACCATCCACCCAGTGAAGCATGGTGGTGGCAGCATCATGCTTTGGGAACGTTAGATGTGCCAAGCTTATAGAGACCTACCCCAATAGACTTGCAGCTGTAATTGCTGCAAAAGGTGGCTCTACAAAGTATTGCATTTGGGGTGGTGAATAGTTATGCATGCTCAAGTTTTTTTGTTATGCATGCTCAAGTTGTTTTCTGTTTCACAATAAATAAATAAAAAATGCATCTTCAAAGTGGTAGGCATGTTGTGTAAATCAAATGATACAAACCCCTTAAAAAATCTATTTTAATTCCAGGTTGTAAGGCAACTAAATAGGAAAAATGCCAGGGGGGTGAATACTTTCGCAAGCCACTATATCTCTTGCCCTCTCTCTCTCTCCCTTTCGACATCTCTCACTCTCCATCTCCCTCTCTCTCTCTCTCTTTCCATCTGTGTCTCACTCTCTCTATCGCTCTCTCCAGCTCTCTCTTCCTTTTTTCAACTCTCTCTCCTGCTTTTTGCTCCTGATGTTTTTTCTCTTCATTCTCCAGTATTGCCTCATCCTCCTGTCTTTCTGATTGCAGCGAGTCCAATTGGAGCGTGGGGGCTCCCCTCTCTCTCTCTCTGTGATCAAAGGGCCGTGGTGCTCGCTGCTCCAGGACGCTAGTCTCTCTGCCAAGCCACATTGTGTGTCTTTAAAACAGGGAAATGAAAGGACAGATCGCATGGCTTTATATCCAGGCATCACAGAGAATGTATCAAATTGGCTTTCTGAATGTTTTGGAGTTCAAAGGAGTAAGCCAAGTGTGGGAGGTTATAAAAAGTGCACACACATTGCTAATTGATGTTAAGTAAACTCACATGCACATGGGGAGGGCATGAGGTCACTGGGCCATCAAAGGACAGTAGGTCAATGAGTTATAAGCAGCGATTTGGGGACTGCTCAGCTCAGCTCAGCTCAACGCACGTTATCCTGTTGAGGTGATAAGCTGAAAGCAGTGGAATCCCCTTTGGACACGATATGTCCCTGCACATTTGGATGAATCCCTATGAAGGTTTGTAGAACGCTTACGTTCACGAGCCCCAGCACACTTCGTGGGGTGTAGCTAGCCAATGGGATGAGCCGTGCGCTGTCGAGTCACTGATAAAGCCATCCATTCCCCTTTTGACACTGCTTGTTGCCATGGTTGTTTGTGCCCTGTAGGGGAGAGAGTAGAACATGTCATGGAGAATACTAGGGCTTGGCTTTGTCAAAATGACACAAATATCATTTTTTTGAGGAAACGAGGGAGGAAGCAGCGCTGGAGAGAAGAGATGCTTTAAATCCATGCCCGTGTGAACATGTTGTTGTCCTTCTGTTATTGGGGTGTGACTGTTTTTCACTGAATAATAATATCCTATAAAAAACACCTGCTTTTGTCAAGATTCCTAAGCACCACAAAAAACTTTGCTATAGCTCCCAAGCTTTCACCGTCTCCTCTCTTCCCTCTGTGAGCTCTTCTCATGTCTCTGTGTAAGAGATGTGCTCTCTGCCTCCTTGCCTATACGTGAGATTAAAGAGATGGCATATTTATGCAGGTGCTGTTCCCCTGCTTTGTCTGACGAGCTAACACACAGGGGTGACATCAAGCGCAAACGCTCTCTATTTCTGACCTACATTTCATTTCAGAAAATAACACATGGATCCTGGATCGTTAGTGTGTGTGTGTGTGTGTGTGTGTGTGTGTGTGTGTGTGTGTGTGTGTGTGTGTGTGTGTGTGTGTGTGTGTGTGTGTGTGTATGTGTGTGTGTGTGTGTATGTGTGTGTATGTGTATGTGTATGTGTGTGTGTGTGTGTGTGTGTGTGTGTGTGTGTGTGTGTGTGTGGAGAGTGAGAGGAAAGAGGTGAGGCAAGTAAAATGATACATGCATACAGTACATACATACAGTACATTCATACAGTACATACATACAGTACATACATACAGTACATACATACAGTATAATCTTGTGAACTGGGAATGTATATGAGCTCTATTGTTGGGAAATGCTCCAAGAGGAAGTTTCATGTCAGGCTTTATTGCTCTGAAAACATCCTTCTTCCCTAACGTCTCCCCTTCAGACCAAAGCTCTGGTCCAACCATGGCAGACGAGGTCTCCGGCTGCCCACGACTGAAGTCACAAACTTGATGTGTCTCTGATGTGTGTGTCACTCATAATCTCTTAATCGGGCTCCCTTCTGTTGTTCTAAGTTGTGGGAATTCTCCATTGGAATGAAATGGGTGCAGTCTCAGGACAAAGTGGACCAAAGAAAAGGCATGCCCCTCTTACAGAATGTGATTTACTAAAATCATGTTCGCATTAACATACTCTAGGTCTGAAACGTTACTGTTGTTTGGCCGATGGTAGCTGTCGCAGTCGCAGGTTTCTATTCTATTTCTCTTAGACAGGTTGGTGTACTCACGCACTGATATGTTAGTGAAGGACAATGATACTAATGTACTTGATAACTGCTAATGTGATGCTTGTGCAAGGTGCACGGAGGGTTCCAGGGTTCCAGTCTAGCCTAGCCCTGCTGCCAATGACTTACAACTTGGCCCCACTTTACCTTGTAGTTCTCAGGAAGAAGTTTTAAAGAGGAAGTTTAAGAGTCTGATTAAACTCTGAGACCTGCTTTGGGTTTGGGTGGTGGGTAGTCTGTGTGCGTAGCTAACCAGCGTGTACAATGGCATCTTGAAGTTACCCCCGCCCCAGCAGGGTGGATTATAATTGGCATTGCCTGCTGTTTCTGACGGCCCAGCTTCCATTTACGGTTCAAGGCATCATTAGCTGGCTGGGTCTGACAGAAGAGGAGTGAGTCCATGGAGACACTTGTTTTCATCACACACAAAAAAAACAAGCTGAATCAAGCAAAAAGAAGGTCTATACTTTTAGACATATTGGTCTTAAACTACTACCATTGATGTTTTATTAGGTTTGGAAAGCTTGAAAGTAGAAAACATTGTAAACAAAAACAAGCCTGGGGGATCTTGGCATAAGGATATAGGGCTATACATAATCTGCCATCATTACGAGCATGAAGCCGAGTATTATGCATGTCCAGGAATCATGTCTTTCATATAGTGGCTTTATGGTCTCCCTTTATAAAGAAACTGAACATTTCATCTGTTTATCTGAATGTTCAATCTATAAATAAATTCCCCTAAGGACTATCAACATATTATCTGGGTTTTGATCTAAGCGTTGTCGAGGCCAAGGTCACAACACCAACTCTCCCAAATGAGAACATTTTTCAAATTACCAAGAGAGTACAGCCACCAATGACTACTAGACATTTAAGTGCCTAACAAAACACCTTAAGGCAGCTAGGAGCCTAGTTCAGGAGAGTTTCTGTTGACCTCCTGACCTCTGTTTGTTGATCAGTGTGTGACACACAGTCGTTTCTCTTAGATGACGTTTTGTCCTCCACTGTTGGTTCATGTAACTGTTGTTCCCTCCCAAAGAGCTTTAAATGTTGTCAAATTGACTTTCATCACAGATAGGCTACAACACAGAATAAGGAATTATAATACTAGAATGGACATGATTTTAACTTTCTTACACAGATAGGCCCTGCAGGTATCGCTGCAGAATGCTGCAGAATTCTGTGGTAGTTATCCTGGTTAAGTGTGTCTTGAATTCTAAATATATATATATTTATATATATATTTTATATCCTTTATTTAACTAGGCAACTCAGTTAATACACTGGGACAATTGTGCACCGCCCATGGGACTCCCAATCACGGCCAGTTGTGATACAGCCTGGAATCAAACCAGGGTCTGTAGTGACACCTCTAGCATTGCAGTGCATTAGACTGCTGCGCCACTCAGGAGCCCATTGACGGTGTCACCAGCAAAGCACCCCCAGTCAATCACTCCTCCTCCTCCATGCTTCACGGTGGGAACCACATATGCAGAGATCATCCGTTCACCTGCTCTCTGACTCAAAAAGACACAGAGATTGGAACCAAAAATCTCAAAATTGGACTCATCAGACCAAAGGCCCTATTTCCACCAGTCTAATGTCAATTGCTGGTGTTTCTAGGCCCAAACAAGTATCTTCTTCTTTGCAGCACTTGGAACATGAAGGCCTGATTCACTCAGTCTCCTCTGAAGAGCTGATGTTGAGGTGCGTCTGTTACTTGAACTCTATGAAGCATTTATTTGGGCTGCAATTAGTGAGGCTGGTAACTCTAATGAACTTATCCTCTGCAGCAGAGGTAACTCGGGCTCTTCCTTTCCTGTGGCGGTCCTCATGAGAGACAGGTAACTCTAATGAACTTATCCTCTGCAGCAGAGGTAACTCGGGCTCTTCCTTTCCTGTGGCGGTCCTCATGAGAGACAGGTAACTCTAATGAACTTATCCTCTGCAGCAGAGGTAACTCGGGCTCTTCCTTTCCTGTGGCGATCCTCATGAGAGACAGGTAACTGTAATGAACGTATCCTCTGCAGCAGAGGTAACTCGGGCTCTTCCTTTCCTGTGGCGGTCCTCATGAGAGACAGGTAACTGTAATGAACTTATCCTCTGCAGCAGAGGTAACTCGGGCTCTTCCTTTCCTGTGGCGGTCCTCATGAGAGCAGTTTCATCATAGCGCTTGATGGACTGACTGACCTTCATGTCTTAAAGTAATGATGGACTGTTGTTTCTCTTTACTTATATGAGCTGTTCTTGCCATAATATGGACTTGGTATTTTACCAAATAGGGCTATCTTCTGTATACCACCCCTACCTTGTCACAACACAACTGATTGGCTCAAATGCATTAAGAAGGAAATAAATTCCACTATTTAACTATTAACAAGACACACCTGATAATTGACATGCATTCCAGGTGAAGACCTCATGAAGCTGGTTGAGAGAATGCCAAGAGTGTGCAAAGCTGTCATCAAGGAAAATGATGGCAACTTTGAAAAATCTCAAAACTCATATATTTTCATTTCTTTAACACTTTTTTGGTTACTACATGATTCCATGTGTTATTTCATAGTTTTGATATCTTCACTATTGTTCTACAATATAGAAACTAGTCAAAATAAAATAAAACCCTTGAATAAGTAGGTGTGTTCAAACCTTTTACTGGTACTGTATATAGGGGGGGGTACCAGTACCAGATCATTGTGCAGGGGTAGGAGGTAATTGAGGGCTGTTCTTATGGACAAAGCATATACCACAAACCCCCGAGGTGCCTTATTGCTATTATAAACTGGTTACCAATGTAATTAGAGCATTAAAAATACATGTTTTTTCATATCCATATATCATGGTATACGGACTGATATACTACAGCTTTCAGCCTATCAGCATTAAGAGCTCAAACCGCCAAGTTTATATATGAACATAAAGGCAGGGTTATGCTCTGTTTGCGTGTCTCTGTTTGCGTGTCTCTGTTAGCGTGTCTCTGTTTGCGTGTCTCTGTTAGCGTGTCTCTGTTTGCGTGTCTCTGTTTGCGTGTCTCTGTTAGCGTGTCTCTGTTAGCGTGTCTCTGTTTGCGTGTCTCTGTTAGCGTGTCTCTGTTAGCGTGTCTCTGTTTGCGTGTCTCTGTTAGCGTGCCTCTGTTAGCGTGTCTCTGTTTGCGTGTCTCTGTTAGCGTGTCTCTGTTTGCGTGTCTCTGTTTGCGTGTCTCTGTTAGCGTGTCTCTGTTAGCGTGTCTCTGTTTGCGTGTCTCTGTTAGCGTGCCTCTGTTAGCGTGCCTCTGTTTGCGTGTCTCTGTTAGCGTGTCTCTGTTTGCGTGTCTCTGTTTGCGTGTCTCTGTTAGCGTGTCTCTGTTAGCGTGTCTCTGTTTGCGTGTCTCTGTTAGCGTGTCTCTGTTAGCGTGTCTCTGTTTGCGTGTCTCTGTTAGCGTGCCTCTGTTTGCGTGCCTCTGTTTGCGTGCCTCTGTTTGCTTGTCTCTGTTAGCGAGTCTTTGTTTGCGTGTCTCTGTTAGCGTGTCACTGTTAGCGTGTCTCTGTTTGCGTGTCTCTGTTAGCGTGTCTCTGTTTGCGTGTCTCTGTTAGCGTGTCTCTGTTTGGGTGTCTCTGTTAGCGTGCCTCTGTTTGCGTGTCTCTGTTTGCGTGTCTCTGTTAGCGAGTCTTTGTTTGCGTGTCTCTGTTAGCGTGTCACTGTTAGCGTGTCTCTGTTTGCGTGTCTATGTTAGCGTGTCTCTGTTTGCGTGTCTCTGTTAGCGTGTCTCTGTTTGCGTGTCTCTGTTAGCGTGCCTCTGTTTGCGTGTCTCTGTTTGCGTGTCTCTGTTAGCGAGTCTTTGTTTGCGTGTCTCTGTTAGCGTGTCACTGTTAGCGTGTCTCTGTTTGCGTGTCTCTGTTAGCGTGTCTCTGTTAGCGTGTCTGCATCCACAGGAAGTTTAGCCTGTACTTCTGTACTTCTCACCGGCTGACTAAAATTATAATCCTTTTCCCTCCTCTGGCTTTGAACTCCTCTGGACGAGGTGATTCGTTTTCGTTCCACTTCCCTTACCTCTCTCTTCCCATCCAGGGCCTGTGACTCAAAGGAGAGGAGGGGAGGGAGACTGCTGTTTTTGGGGGAGGGTTAAGGACAGGGCAGAAGTCATCAAACAAATGGAGAGCTGATAATGTTGGTTCCTCTGTAAAACATTACCTTTCCAGAACCATGGAGAAGCTTTCAGGGGACATGGTCCAGAGCTAACAGGCTGTTTAGGGGGACAAAGGCCACTTGACCAAATATTAAAAAGCTTCAGAAGTACATTAACACAGGAAAAAACACCAATTTAATTTACACTGAGTGAACAAAACATTATGAACACCTGCTCTTTCTATGACATAGACTGACTAGATGAAAACTATGATCCTTATTTATTGCACTTCAAATCAATGTAGATGAAGGGGAGGAGACAGGTTAAAGCAATATTTTTAAACCTTGATACAAATGAAACATGTAACATGTATGTGTGCCATTCAGAGTGTGAATGGGCCACACAAAATATTTAAGTGCTTTTGAACAGGGAGCCAGGTGCACCGGTTTGTGTCAAGAACTGCAACAGTGTTGGGTTTTTCACACTCAACAGTTTCCCGTGTGTATCAAGAATGGTCCACCACCCAAAGGACATCCAGCCAACTTGACATAACTGTGGGAAGTGATGGAGTCAACATGGGCCAGCATCTCTGTGGAACACTTTCAACGTCTTGTGGAGCCCATGCAGAGATAGACTGAGGTGCTGAGGGCAAAAGAGTATAGGAAATCATTGGAAACATATTTTCATCAAAGTACATAGTGTTAGTTGTTAGCTAGGGAGGGGTCAGTGTTCTTAGTCGTGACACAAATCAAGCAACCCCAATAACTGCAGACGTTACTCTTGCGTCAAATCTTTGATTTAGGAGGACGAAGCTTGGAAGGGCCGTCCCAACCCTGAGTGATGTCAGGTGTGATCTGAGGCAGAGGTGATAGGGTTTGTGTCCGTCCCTAGGAGAGTCCCTGGACATGAATAAACCATAGTGATCCTCAGCCGAGCTGTTACAGAGGGTAAACCTACTCCCATTGGTCCTCGCTCTGCTCCTCAAATCCCTGCCCTGCCCTATATGAATAAGAAGTTTTTGTAGTTGGTACTGTACTGTAAGACCGATGTGGTGAGGGGGTTGGGCTCGTGGGTAGGTGATAATGGCTAACTTACTAGCTACATTATCTGTTGAAATGATCAAGGGGTAGTGTAGGTTCCATGGTAATGAACCATCCACATCAATCACATCAGATGGCAGTCAGTCCAACTGCTTCATAATAATGGAAACAGCATCGTTTCTTCTTCTGATAAATCAGGGCATTCAAATTGTAGTAATTATAGTTTACTTTTGCGGTCATTTGGCTTCTTCTGGTTTAATTACAATACACAGAAACACTTGCTATGTTACTAGTCCTACACTGATAATGATAAACCAAAGGTCTTTTATGGCCTGCACTGTATCGATGATGTGATGGTATCTATTGTCTGACTGTTTTCTAAAGCAATCAAATAAACATTATATTTGTTGTTGCTAGTGGAGTAAACATTTTGAAATAGGCTGAACTATGCCAACAGTAAAACGCATAACTATCCAGCATGTTAAGTCACTCGATATTGTGGAAACATTACAGTATATGCGGAATCATACTACGATCCAAATATGTTCCTTCTGTTTGATCTGGGACATGCAATTACTTTTTTTGTTGGAGAGTGGAGATTGCAAATGTCATGATACAAAGGATATGGTGGCAATCATTTCCACTCTGCCTCACTGACATTCTCTTGCATCCCATCTCTGTACGCCAGCATCTATAGGCCTTCTGACCAATTTGTATTTGCATTACCAACCATGGTCATATACAGAGAGAAAGACAACTTCGTCAATCTCCACTGGCTCAAATGGCAATGTTATGCCCTAGCTCTTGTTAGATATACTGTAGGCCAAACTGTAACTTCTGAGTAGAGCTAACCATAACTTTTGAGTAGGCCAAATTGTAACTCCTGAGTAGGCCAACCTGTATCTTCTGAGTAGGCCAAATTGTAACTCCTGAGTAGGCCAACCTGTATCTTCTGAGTAGGCCAAACTGTAACTTGCAGGTAGGCCAAACTGTAACTTGCGGGTAGGACAAACTGTAACTTCTGAGTAGGACAAACTGTAACTTGCGGGTAGGCCAAACTGTAACTTGTGGGTAGGCCAAACTGTAACTTGTGGGTAGGCCAAACTGTAACTTCTGGGTAGGCCAAACTGTAACTTGCGGGTAGGCCAAACTGTAACTTCTGAGTAGGCCAAACTGTAACTTGCAGGTAGGCCAAACTGTAACTTGTGGGTAGGCCAAACTGTAACTTGCGGGTAGGCCAAACTGTAACTTGTGGGTAGGACAAACTGTAACTTCTGAGTAGGACAAACTGTAACTTGCGGGTAGGCCAAACTGTAACTTGCGGGTAGGCCAAACTGTAACTTGCGGGTAGGACAAACTGTAACTTCTGAGTAGGCCAAACTGTAACTTGCGGGTAGGCCAAACTGTAACTTGTGGGTAGGCCAAACTGTAACTTGTGGGTAGGCCAAACTGTAACTTGTGGGTAGGCCAAACTGTAACTTGCGGGTAGGCCAAACTGTAACTTGCGGGTAGGCCAAACTGTAACTTGCGGGTAGGACAATCTGTAAGTTGCGGGTAGGCCAAACTGTAACTTGCGGGTAGGCCAAACTGTAACTTGCGGGTAGGCCAAACTGTAACTTCTGAGTAGGCCAAACTGTAACTTGTGGGTAGGCCAAACTGTAACTTGTGGGTAGGCCAAACTGTAACCTGTGGGTAGGACAAACTGTAAGTTGCGGATTAGAGATACAAGTTTGACAGTGGTGGAGGAGTCAGAATGACTCTACTGGGGAATGTGTCGGCTAATAGAGGGCCTGATGCCGTGGTGACTGATAAAGACTGGAAGTGCTGTGTTGTGTTACAACCAATCAGGAGGAAGACTCAGGCACAGAGCTCTATGAAACACGTGTTGCTGTTGACATACATGGCTCCTCACTATCTCTTAACTGACACCTTCCCTGTTGGTGTTATGATTTCACTCAGCGCAAATACACTCCAACTACCAATCTACCCACAGATTCAGTTATAGTCATGAGCTTCACTGGTAATTTATTTTTTTCACACACCATGTAGGGAAATCTGATAAATATGAAAGTTTAAATCGAAAAGACTGAGAACACTGCTTCTAACTCTGTTACTCTGCACTGATGGTGATGGCTGTTTGATGTTGTGTATGGTTTGCCCCATCCCCAGCAGTTGTTGAGAGCTTGTCCTGCAGAGCTTGTTGCTACTTGTTCGTCACCCTTTGACCTCCTTTATGGAGTTTTCTCTTTATTGTTCACCTGAATACCGCCAATACCAGGTGATTATGACACACCACATCTTCATAACCTAAAGACAATCGACCAGAGCTTACTACCTCTGCAGTGTCAGAAACAGTATTACATGAAACAAAACTCCTCATGTTTACTGCGAGGCTGTCGCTCGTCTCCTCCCTGTTGTGAGTTGAGGAGTGTGTCTCCTGTGTGTTCTGTGTGTTCTGTCCATTAAACAGAGCTGGAGGTGGAAGTGCTTCCAATTACAGCAGCCAGCAGGACTCACACAGCCCACAACCATCACTGGAATGTGAACAGGCAGCTCCAGACATGTTGGGTTAAACACAGCCTGCCAAGCTAGGGGGAGGTGGTGGAGGAGTTGGGAGGATGTGTGTGTGTGTGTGTGTGTGTGTGTGTGTGTGTGTGTGTGTGTGTGTGTGTGTGTGTGTGTGTGTGTGTGTGTGTGTGTGTGTGTGTGTGTGTGTGTGTGTGTGTGTGTGTGCGTGCGTGCGTGTGTGTGTGTCTATGTGTGTGTGTATCTATGTGTGTGTGTCTACGTGTGTTTACGTGTGTGTGTGTGTCTACGTGTGTGTGTGTGTGTGTCTACGTGTGTGTGTCTACGTGTGTGTGTCTACATGTCTGTGTGTCTACGTCAGAAATGACAAAATACTCTACGAATTAACCCATAATGGTAAGGTGTGTGTTTTTGACATGGAATTCGGTGGAACATCTTTCAGGTTGTCTATCCAGTTTGTCTTCAAAAAGAAGACTAACACCATAACAATGATTCTCATTTTTCCATGACAGGTGGTAGTGGTGTGTGGGTGAAATCACTGGGGAAGCCAGAAAAAAAGTCATATTACAACCTATGTGTTCTGATAATTGTGTTGTTTGCTCTACAAACTGTCTTCCCTTGACACTTCTCTGTGGTGTGCCAGGACCAATCACAGTTGAAATCACTCAGTTTAGCTCAATGCTGATTGGCTAATATTTTTATACTTTTTTTAATCAAGGGAGCCCAAATGCTCGCTGGCTTCCCTTGAATTCAATGCTATGGGCAGCAACAATGACATTCTCTTTTTGACCAGACAGCATCAGATAGATGGCCTACACAACCAGAGACAGAGTGCCGCTGTTTCGCTCGCTCGGATGCTTTCTCCAGTGAGATACATTTAGCCTGTGGCAAATTGAAAGAAAATTATGAAACACAGAGATGAAAGATACATTATTTTATGTATTTAAAAAAATATATATAATAATAAATGGGAAGCCTGGGTTCCCTTGGCATCCAGGACGCCACTGGACATAGGACATAGGACATAGGACATAGAACATAGGACATAGGACATAGGCTACTCTTCAGTTATCAGCAGACAGGAAAACGTACATCAAATTTCAAAGCAGCCATTTTCAATAGCAAATACTTTCTGGGTAACAATGAAATACCCTACTGTGATTGTTTTCAATTACAACGGTCAAGAATAAACAAACAAAAAAAATGCTTCTTAGCAAAGATCAATTTCTCAAGCAAGAATTTCACTAGTTCTGTTTTGGGTGTGAGGAGGGGAAAACTGAAAACTAGCAGGACAAAACTCCATCCCGTCAATAAAGGCTGACATTTCAGGTGGTCTTTACAAACTGCACTTACATTAAAAGGGCATTATCATAATTCTCTCAATTTCACAGTAACATTCCAACCTCACGGTGTGGAAATATACTTTGAGAGAGATTTGTTTAGTCACACTGCCACCCTCTGGTCACCACTGTACTTGCAGTCTTCATGTTGAAGATATACACAAGAACATCAGTCTAATCTGAAATCAAACAATCCCTTTTTACACTCTGCCATAGCTTAAATACTACAACATTAGCACAACAACTGTAGCATTATGTATGTTAGTGAACGATTGATTCTAGGCTGGAAATGTATTTGTTTATTGCCATAAGTGAAAATGTTTGAGCAAATTCTGTAGATGCTAATGGCTCTATATGTGGTCAGTAGTTGGACTGCAGCTTGAGATAAATCACTATTCTCTTACTAATATTTACACATCCAGTCATATTCTTTAAAACAAATCAAATAAAAATAAAGGGATGAAAAAATGTAAGCATTACATTTTTTTTTTAAGTTGCTGAAATTGCTAATCAACTGCAGGAAATCTAATGGAGTTAACCATCTATTGGTTTACTTTGCATCATTTTACTTTGCATCAGTACCAAGAGGGTTTCCCCTGAGCTCTTACAGCTGCTGCCCAAGCCTGGCTAGCCTGTCACGGTACTCCAGCTTATGATATGAAACAGCGCCCCACCAGGCAGCAGCGATCGCAGACGTGGAGTTGCTGTTCCCACCGTGGAAGAAGCCGTGATTGGCCAAGTCCACCCAGGAGTCGCTTGCCTTTAGGAGGGCGTCTTAAGCTATCATGGGAGCATTGTGCCCACTGGCACCACATACCTCCTGGAAGCTAACCTCCCTATAGAAACACTACCTGTCCTTCACTCTGTCGCGCTCTGGGAACTGGGGTTTGCTCTTCCCATTCTGTATGCCTCTCTTTTCCAAATAGGCTCTCCACTGAGTCCCAAAGTAGTCCCTGGTAGTTAGAACATGTTGTGTAAACAAACGGGACAATCTCATGGGAATATGTCACATTAGGCCTGTGGGGTGGTGGTGGGTCAGACGCCCACCCTCCACACTGACTGCTGTCAGCCTGTGCTCCTACTCAAGTGCAGGCCAATACACATGGCCCTCACAGCTGCCCCACACCCTCCACCCTTCCTGCAGAAGGAATCTTAATGCCCCTCTCAGTTCTCAATATGCGCCTGGCAACGCTGTCAATACAGAGGAGAGAGAGGGAGTATAATTCTTGCATTGAAGGGAGATCAACATGTTTGTTTAAGTGTGCCGTGCCCCAGCGTGCAGAAGCATTGACACTCCTTTGGGTGTCCTGTTTACATTGTGACAACAAGACATGACACACAACAGAAAAAATACAGTGCATTTATGACTCTCTACAGTGCATTTATGACTCTCTACAGTGCATTTATGACTCTCTACAGTGCATTTATGACTCTCTACAGTGCATTTATGACTCTCTACAGTGCATTTATGACTCTCTACAGTGCATTTATGACTCTCTACAGTGCATTTATGACTCTCTACAGTGCATTTATGACTCTCTACAGTGCATTTATGACTCTCTACAGGGCATTTATGACTCTCTACAGTGCATTTATGACTCTCTACAGGGCCTTCGGAAGGTAGTCAGACCCCTTGACTTTTTTCACATTTTATTAGGTTACAGCCTTCTCCTAAAATTGATTCAATTGTTTTTTTCCCCCTTATCAATCTACATAAAATACCCCATAATGACAAAGCAAAAATATTTTTTGACATTTTAGCAAATATGTTAAAAATAAAAAACAGAAATATCACATTTACATAAGTATTCACACCCTTTACTCAGTACTTTGTTGAAGCACCTTTAGCAGCGATTACAGCCTTGAGTCTTCTTGGGTATGATGCTACAAGCTTGGCACACCTGTATTTGGGGAGTTTGTCTAATCCTTCTCTGCACATCCTTTCAAGCTCCGTCAGGTTGGATGGTGAGCATTGCTGCACAGCTATTTTCAGGTCTCTCCAAAGATGTTCGAGTGGGTTCAAGTCCGGACTCTGACTGGGTCATTCAAGGATATTCAGAGACTGGTCCTGAAGCCCCTCCTGCGTTGTCTTGGCTGTGTGCTTAGTTTCATTGTCCTGTTGGAAGGTGAACCTTCACCCCAGTCTGAGGTCCTGAGTGCTCTGGAGCAGGTTTTCATCAAGGATTTCTCTGTACTTTGCTCTGTTCATCTTTGCCTCATTCCTGACTAGTCTCCCAGTCCCTGCTGCTGAAAAACATCCCCACAGCATGATGCTTCCACCACCATTCTTCACACTAGGGATGGTGCCAGGTTTCCTCCAGACGTTATCCTTGGCATTTAGGCCAAAGAGTTCTTGGTTTCATCAGACCAGATAATCTTGTTTCTTATGGTCTGGGAGTCTTTAGGTGCCTTTTGGAAAACTCCAAGTGGGCTGTCATGTGCCTTTTATTGAGGAGTGGTTTCCGTCTGGCCACTCTACCATAAAGGCCTGATTGGTAGAGTGCTGCAGAGATGGTGTCCGTCTGGAAGTTTCTCCCATCTCCACAGAGGAACTCCAGAGCTCTGTCAGAGTGAACATCGGGTTCTTGGTCACCTCCCTGACCAAAGCCCTTCTCCCCCAATTGCTCAGTTTGGCTGGGCAGCCAGCTCTCGGGAGAGTCTTGGTGGTTCCAAACTTCTTCCATTTAAGAATGATGGAGGCCACTGCTGCACACATTTTTTGGTACTCTTCCCCAGATCTGTGCCTCGACACAATCATGTCTTGGAGCTCAACAGACAATTCCTTCGACCTCATGGCTTGGTTTTTGCTCTGACATGCACTGTCAACTGTGGGACCTTATATAGACAGGTGTGTGCCTTTCCAAATCATATCCAATCAATTGAATTTACCACAGGTGGACTCCAATCAATTTGAGGAAACATCTCAAGGATGATCAATGGAAACAGGATGCACCTGAGCTCAATTTCGTGTCTCATAGCAAAGGGTCTGAATACTTATATAAATAGGTTATTTCTGTTTTTCAAAAAAAAAATGTTTTTGCTTTGTCTTTATTGGGTATTGTGTTTAGATTGCTGAGGATTTATATTGATTTAATCAATTTTAGAAAAAGGCTGTAACGTAACAAAATGTGGAAAAAGTCGAGTGGTTGGAATATTTTCTGAATGCACTGAACCTGCTGCTCTTCCATCCATGTCTTCCATGTTTACAATTTACTTCTCCACTCGATACAGCACAGGGAAGAATGCCCTCTCCCTCTCCACCACCATGACCAGGACTTCAGCTGTAGTCAAGTGCATGACAGTGTCATCACTTATCGGGAACTCTTTGGCATTCAGCTTCTCTAGACTTCCTCATGGATGAGCGCTCCATCATTCTCAAATGTCTCCTGCTCCACTCAGCACCTCTGTTCCCGGGGAACCTCCTCTGAAATGTTGAGATCTGGTTGGAATGACGGTTGTAGTGGTGGTGGTGGTGTTTAATTACTTCTGTTAAAGATTGCATTAGATGGTTGACTAATTGAATGTTGCTTTGGATGGAGAAAAAGAATACATATACATTTAAAATGAAGAAAAAACTTCACAATACCTTTTAGGCTGTTAAAATGAGATAAGGATACACTGCCCCATATGTGAGTCACTGAACCATTCATGGTCAATTCAGGGAGACACAACCTTACAGGATGTTAAGGTATGAATGTCTTGTGTAGAATTGCAGAACACACAATACAAGTGGAGCTCGTGCTGTCAATGGCTCCCTTGGACTGTTGGTGGATCTCAGAGACTTATGTAGGTGGAGCGTTTGTTCCCTTCATGTGATTCTATACCTTAGATTTTGCCTTCTCAGTCTCCACTGTTTCTCAGCTCCATACAAGGCAACAAGGCTTTCACATGAGTTATGACAAACACTTCCTGTATTGAAGGCCAATGGGATTGCGATTCTGAAATTGCATTTGCCCCATCTGCTGGAGGTAAATGGGAAATTCATTGCTCTTTGACGATGGTACACTTTACTCACGGTCTATTGCCCACTCTATATGCCATATAAAACCTTTACAGGTTGTTGTGCTAACACTGAACCAAGGATGGTACCCATAAAACACCACAGTTTGAGTTGTTCAGTAAAATAGCTAGTTTTTGTTCATTAAAAAAGTCTCTCAGGGTTGAATCACCCAGACCACAAGAAAACCCCAATGACGTCATTTCCTGATTCAACCAATTTCATCAACAAACAATTGTTTTGGGGCCCAGTAACTCTTTTGATAGTGTTACCAAGCTATTTTACATATTTTGGTAAAAATCTTGATGTAAAGTATAAACCATTCATATTGTGTATGGAAGAATGCTGCTCCCTTGCGAAAACAATCTGTAATAGATCACTGGAACCAAATGGAATTTAAATTAAGACAATATTAACTGTAGTGAAACTCAGACATGTACCATTATCTTTCAAATTGCACTTTTGGCAAGGGATATGTTTTGGAACAAGCTGTTACTAAAAACATGCTGAAAAACCTACCCGTACACCAACACTCTGATCTACCTTGTTCTCAGATTGTGTGATGGACTGATCTCACATCTACGCCTGTTATCAATGTCTATTCAGCTCTGAAGTTGAAGTTTCAGTCAGACTAATTCTGTGCAAGTGACATCTTTCAGGAAGTGGGGACCCGGGCCTGCGACGCGTAACACACGTTCACATCAACTGTGGAGCAGTAGTGAAAGACATGGTGGTTTGACTACACCATGTGATGAAACCTACTTCCTCTAAATGTAAAACTTGCACTCTTTCTCTTTATCTCTTTTCTTTTTGTGATCTGAGGCTGATTGATTTGATAGAAAGATGGCGGGGACGAGGTAAGAAAGACAGAATTCTAGTGTGTGGATGGAGTGGTTTTGAAAAATGAAGGATGCTGTCATTTTTGTTGAATCATTCTTAAAAGTTTTGGGAGTTTTAGTGGGGGGGGTCATTGGTGACTTATAGAGATGTGACGCCTAGGCAATGGCATCAGGTGCCCGGGCACTTACTCACTATATGCAGTTAGTCGGTGGAAAGTTGTTGATACGTGTGTTATTCTTGAGTATTATAGTCCTGAATGGTTATAACATAGTAGATGGTGTTCTACATGCAGTTAAAACAGGATAGAAGTAGAATTGGTGGTTGAAAATGTTTGAATTTCACCAAAATGTTAATTTTTTGTTCTTTTCTTTTCTGAAGTTTAGGATTTTTCTAACTTGTTAAACTCACAATCTACAAATCTGTGATATCAATACAACTGCATCCACTATACTGACTTTCAATTGGCATTTCTGCACTGTACGTCTTTACAACATAAGCCAAATTTCACAATTTGTATTACCATGGTCATGTTTACACAATTGTTTGTGTTGTAATCAACGATGCGGAGAGATGTTAGGGTCTATGCAAACCATCAGAATACACAGCTGTTGACGTCTTAATCTGTTCACTTATTTTGGGTGTGGAGGTTGAGATTTGCTTCCTGTTGTGAGACACTGTGCAACGTCTCAAAAAAAACGCACATTAGGTTAAAACCCAACACTGAACTACTATGTGACCTTGCTGGATGAGCCTTGGTATTTAGATCAAATTCTACTTTATTCAGTGGGTAGATTGTTTATTATTAGCAAGAATCCCAAACTTGAGCAGACGATGAGACAACCACTACGGAAAGAAAGGCTAAAGTCCTCAAGCTTAGATTACGCTTCTCGCCGTGTCTGCCCTTAAATGTTTGTAAAAACAGCGCTTTAAAAGCCTTCTGTGAAGCATCTTACATCCATTGACTCATTAGAAATCTGAACATCCCACTTGTGTTTCTCCTCCTTTTGACCAGAATCACCAATCTTCAGAGCGTAGGGAATCAGCCGCCTCTGATTCTCCCCACCAGGTGACCGGAGCGGCACCAGGAACGGTCCAGATGCGTATCAAGACCTCTCAGATCAGCGGGGATCGCCTGAGTCAAACCAAGTCCATGGTCCTGCAGGACCCTGACTTGCCTCCCAGACCTGTAAGTATAGGACATGAGCACAAAGAGATGCATACACACAAACACACACACACACACACACACACACACACACACACACACACACATACACATGACACACACACACACAGACACACACACACACACACACACACACACACACACACACACACGCACACACACACACACACACACACACACACACACACACTCACACTGACACACATTGACACACACACACACACACACACACACACACACTGCTCTCTTATTATACAATGTTAAAGCAGATTTGAATCTGCTTATTGAATGTTGTTTGTCATTTGGTGAACTGTGTTTACATAAATTCCAGTAATTATGATTATAGCATTTATAAACCGTTGTATCACATTAGGTGATTATCATTTGCTTAATTGCGTTGATCTCTGTTTGACTGAGCACTTCCCTGTGGGAAAATCAGGGTGAAGATAAAACAGATGATGCATTTACAAAATGAGCAATCTGATGCAGCATATTTGGAATAATGTAGCTACCATGTTGACATTGAACTGGACATAACCCCAACCATTTCATCTTTCTCGTAAGTGGCTACGTGGTCAGTTGACACCTCCATTTAGCATAGTGGTTCACGACCGTATCATAGTGGTCCACGACCATATCATAGTGGTTCACGACTGTATCGTTGTGGTTCACGACCGTAACATAGTGGTTCATGACTGTATCATAGTGGTTCATGACTGTATCATAGTGGTTCATGACTGTATCGTTGTGGTTCACGACCGTATCATAGTGGTTCATGACTGTATCATAGTGGTTGGTATCATAGTGGTTGACTGTATCATAGTGGTTCACGACCGTATCATATCATAGTGGTTGGTTCGTATCATATGATCATAGTGGTGTATCATAGTGGGTATCATAGTGGTTCACCGTATCATAGTGGATCATAGTGGTCCACGACCGTATCATAGTGGTTCACGACTGTATCGTTGTGGTTCACGACCGTAACATAGTGGTTCATGACTGTATCATAGTGGTCCACGACTGTATAATAGTGGTTCACGACTGTATCGTTGTGGTTCACGACTGTAACATAGTGGTTCATGACTGTATCATAGTGGTTCACGACCGTATCATAGTGGTTCACGACCGTATCATAGTGATCCACGACCGTATCATAGTGGTTCATGACTGTATCGTTGTGGTTCACGACTGTATCATAGTGGTTCATGACTGTATCATAGTGGTTCACAACTGTATCATAGTGGTTCACGACTGTATCATAGTGGTTCATGACTGTATCATAGTGGTCCACGACCGTATCATAGTGGTCCACGACCGTATCATAGTGGTTTATGACCGTATCATAGTGTTTCACGACCATACATCTGTCTATGTAGTGGCTGGAGTAATACAGCTGCACATTTACTTTAAAACAGGCCATAGTAACCTTCAGTCAGTCTCAGTGTCTAACATGTATTATAAACCTTCATAGAGTTTATTAATAATTGACAGCAACCTGAATTACTCTGATGATCACAGCCGTGAGGCCACGTCTTCATGGTTTGTTGTGTTGCTTGTTTGCTAATTATGCAGAAGATACTTGTTTGGGAGACACCCATACTGCAATAACACAGTTTGTCCAGAGGGCAGAGTAGAGGTACAAAGGCTACTGGAGATAATGAACCAGATCTTATGGACTACAAACATATTCACTAACATCTCCCAACAAACAAAAAGCTGCGAACACAGAACGTTACAGCGTTGCCCTAACATTACATCAGTGTTCCAGTGTTCTAGTGTAGAATGTTGTTGTGATTACAGCTGTCCTAGTTTTCATTACATTCATTACACAGATGATCACATGTAGCAAACATAAAAATTAACACTGTTTGTTACTATCATGTATTAGTGTGTGTTTCTAGAGAGCAGGGTAATTGTTTCTTGACCTCCTCCAATGTATTGCCATACGTGTTAAACCCTAGCTGAACCGTATCCTGCTCCACCCTCCAACACTGTGATTAATGAGAGATTATGAACTGGGTGGTTCCAGCCCTGAATGATAATTGGCTGACAGGTCTATCAGACCGTATACCACGGGAATGACAAAAGTTATTTTTACTGCTCTAATTACATTGGTAACCGGTTTATAATAGCAATAAGGCACCTCGGGGATTTGTCGAATATGGCCTATATACCACAGCTAAGAGCTGTGTCCAGGCACTCCGTGTTGTGCTTAAGAACAGCCATGGTATATTGGCCATATGCCACACCCCCTCAGGCCTTATTGCTTAAATGTAACAACCCAAATGAGCTGGACCCCGTTGTAGTGAATAAAGGACTCACTAGGGGTTTGGACTGCGAGGGTAGGCCTATCCTTGTTGGAATTCCTATAAGACAGGCATTTGACCAGTAGAGGGCAGGGCAGCACAGTGCTGAAGGATAAAAACTGAATACCAAACGGTACATACTGTGTTTCTATAGCAACCCGGGACACTGGTTCAACTGTGTATACGCTCAACCTTTTCTGATCTACCTTTACTGCAACTACAAATATTACTACTACTACTACTACTTTACTACAGGGTTTAACACATCTCTCATGAATCAATAACCGTGCTGTTTTCATGTCCATGTTTTGTCTTTTGCAATGAGTGTTTCCGTTGCTGTTATAATGACGTGAACTATCATGGTCTGATTGTGATTAGCACTGGGTTGTGTGAGTTGTTTATCTGTTGTCGCAGTGTGAGGTCTCATGTCATCAACCACACTGCGTTCCCACACACTACTGTCAGAGACTCTATAGGCATTTATGATATAGACTTTAAATAGGTTAACGCAGTGATGAGACATTCACACGTGTCACCATACTCTTTTTGGTATTATATTGCA
The DNA here is from genome assembly GCF_036934945.1 of Oncorhynchus masou masou. Taxonomy (NCBI): domain Eukaryota; kingdom Metazoa; phylum Chordata; class Actinopteri; order Salmoniformes; family Salmonidae; genus Oncorhynchus; species Oncorhynchus masou. The sequence continues at coordinate 43,189,148 of NC_088221.1, read as the reverse complement.
TCATCTTTAAAGCTGTTAAATACAGACATGGACTCTTCACACGAGCTGCATTGTTTTATTTTATTTTGCCAGGGTAGGGTAGCCTAGTGGTTCGAGCATTGGACTAGTAACCGAAAGGTTGCAAGTTCATATCCCTGAGCTGACAAGGTACAAATCTGTCGTTCTGCCCCTGAACAGGCAGTTAACCCACTGTTCCTAGGCTGTCATTGAAAATAAGAATTTGTTCATTAACTGACTTGCCTAGTAAAATAAAAAAACAGCTAAGACAATGAGGCCTCAATCAAGCAACAGTTGTGATTTTTTCTACCTTTATTTAACTAGGCAAGTCAGTTACAAATTCTTATTTTCAATGACGGCCTAGGAACAGTGGGTTAACTGCCTGTTCAGGGGCAGAACAACAGACTTGTACCTTGTCAGCTAAGGGATTTGAACATGAAACCTTTCGGTTATTAGTCCAACGCTCTAACCACTAGGCTACCCATCACTGTTTTCTCTGTTTTTGTTTCTGTAGATCTCTCGCCACCGGAGGAACCAGTCTCAGCATAACGTTGGTGGAGCCGTAGAGTCTCCTGTGAGTATGACAGGCCACCATAAAGAACTGGCAGGATAGGCAGAAATCAGTTTGGGTTATTATACTCTGTTAATATATGGCTGTTATTAGCTATTATACTACACTAAATATTGTTCACTATAAATATGTTTCTGCACTTTTCATTCAGCTGGCCTATTTTACTTTAAAAAAAGGTATATTTATTTGGTTGATACTGATAAAATAGAATGTGTCTGATTGGAATATTTATGTGACATTGATTGATAATATCTCTTCAAGGATAAATGTTACATGTATTTCAGATTGTTTTGAATGGTGAATATTTGAATAAAGCCAAAATATACGAAGGAGGCAAAAAACTGAGGAAGAATTGGACTTCAACTTGGGTAGTCCTGGACACGGATAAACTTCTGTTTTATAAAGACAGCAAGCAAGAAGCCCTGACAAATTTGGTAGGATTTTGCAAGATCCTCACACCCTTACTCATACTCATCTCTCTCTCGCTACTACCTCAACTCTCTCTCGCTCCTACCTCTCTCTCCCGCTCCTACCTCTCTCTCTCTCTCTCCTACCTCTCTCTCTCTCTCCCGCTCCTACCTCTCTCTCTCTCCTACCTCTCTCTCTCTCTCCTACCTCTCTCCTACCTCTCTCTCCTACCTCTCTCTCCTACCTCTCTCTCTCTCTCCCTCTCTCTCTCTCTCTCTCTCTCTCTCTTTTTTTTTCTCTTACTCTCTTACTCTTTCTCTCTCTTACACAAACACAGTAAAGTACAAAGTGATGGTTCAGTAAAGTACAAAGTGATGGTTCAGTAAAGTACAAAGTGATTTTTTATTTGATTTATTTCACCTTTATTTAACCAGATAGGCCAGTTGAGAACAAGTTCTCATTTACAACTGCAACCTGGATAAAGCAAAGCAGTGTGACACAAACAACAACACAGAGTCATACATGGAATAACCAAACATACAGTCAATAACACAATAGAAAAAGTCTATATGCAGTGTGTGCAAATGAGGTAAGATAAGGGAGGTAAGGCAATAAATAGGCCATAGTGGCGAAATAATTACAATTATAATAATTACAAAAATGAGATACTGGGGTGCACAGAAGAATTAAAAAAACAGTATGGGGATGAGGTAGTTATATGGGCTATTTACAGATGGGCTATGGTTCAGTAAAGAAAGTAAAGTAAAAAGTGATGGTTCAGTAAATTACAAAGTGATGGTTCAGTAAAGTAAACAGTGACGACATTAGGTTGTGTTATAACCATCTGAATACGAGGGGTCAATGTTCAATTACAGCCACAAATCAGCTTTCTAAGGGATTGCCAATAAGCATCATGAGTACCAATCCAATGTTGAGTGAACATTTTAATTTTCTTTTAATTGTTTTATATCTTACTTTAGCTTTGTTCCCATGGCATAGAATTCACCCAATGAAAATGCAATGAGCAACTGTTTATCCCCTTGTGAAGAGGAATGGATATAGTGTGTGTGTGTGTGTGTGTGTGTGTGTGTGTGTGTGTGTGTGTGTGTGTGTGTGTGTGTGTGTGTGTGTGTGTGTGTGTGTGTGTGTGTGTGTGTGTGTGTGTGTGTGTGTGTGTGTGTGTGTGTGTGTGTGTGTGTGTGTGTGTGTGTGTACATATACAGCACATGCATGTATATCTGTGTCTGTCTATGTGTGTAGTATGTGACTTTAATCCAGAGAGAGAGAGAGAAAGAGGGGTAGGAGCGAGAGAGAGAGGTAGGAGAGAGAGAGGTAGGAGCGGGAGGGAGGTAGGAGCGGGAGGGAGGTAGGAGAGAGAGAGAGAGAGGTAGGAGCGGGAGGGAGGTAGGAGCGAGAGAGAGAGAGAGGTAGGAGCAAGAGAGAGAGAGATAGGAGCGAGAGAGAGATAGGAGTGAGAGAGGTAAGCGAGAGAGAGAGAGAGGGAGAGAGAGGGGTAGGAGTGAGAGAGAGAGAGAGAGAGGTAGGAGCGAGAGAGAGAGAGAGGTAGGAGAGAGAGAGGTAAGTGAGAGAGAGAGGTAAGTGAGAGAGAGAGGTAAGCGAGAGAGAGAGGTAAGCAAGAGAGAGAGAGGTAGGAGCGAGAGAGAGAGAGGTAGGAGCGAGAGAGAGAGGTAGGAGCGAGAGAGAGAGGTAGGAGAGAGAGAGAGCGAGAGAGAGAGAGGGCGTGGGTGGTGGGATTCTAAAATGAGCTTGCCATGCTTTTTGATGAAGCTCAGAGGACTTAATCAAAGCCCTCTCTATTACTGAGCCCCACCAGGGCAACGGTCTGTCAGACTCTCCCTGTCCAATAGTTCATTATGGGCAAGAGAGGCATTTCCACATACAGTATATTGACATATCTCACCCTTTTCCGATGAAAAACTGAAATAGTGGTTACAGTGGAGGGCTGGGTGGTGTTATGAAGAAGTACAATTTTGTAATTTGTTAGTCTTTGTTTTAGAGTAGAATAAACAGTTTGTTAATGTCTTGTGTTATCATTTGGTCGCTGTCGACAGTATTTAGGTTTGGGTTCTGAATATACACGATGTCATCATCATCATACGAACTAAGGATATGATCTCACCTGCAGCGTGTACATAGTTCTGTAAGAAGAGTTATTTATTGAGTAGAAACTAGAACGCTCAAATCATCCAACTAAAACAAATGTAGTTTTCTATGACTGAGGCAGGTACTCGAAGTCAATTATCACCTGATTTGTCCAATACTGTACCTGTTAGCCATGATAGTTAATTGAGTCTTCAGGGTTCAGTCTATTCGATGCTGATCATGAGGGATCTCAGTGAGCATCTTCCATTGGTCTAAAATGGCTTGGTTTCTGTTGGTTGTGACAATGTACTGCAGTACTATATTGTAATACTATTGCAGAATGTTCTTATTGTCTTAATTTGATTTCACCAGTTTTTAGATTGTTTAAACTTGCTGAGACCACGACAGGGAATTATATCTAAATGAGTTTCCATACCTTTTACACTGATTCTTATTTGAAAAACAACATACATACATATATATATATATATATATTCTAAATTACATTCTCTCTGCCTGAAAATGATACCATTCCTATTTTGATACATTTACACACGGCTTCTTTAATTCCATAGAGGATATCAATAAGACACTAAAGGTTGGAACGAGATGGTAATTTTCCATGAAGGAAAGTGGTGCTTTTTAACTCTTTACAGTTATTATTGTGGTAGTGGAAGAAGTTTTAAAATGTTTTACTTTAGCCAAGAAGTTAAATATAGTCAAAATTAAATTTAGTAAAATAATTTCTCTGTTTACTTTGATAGACTACACTATCAACCTTATTACTTTGGATTGTGGGGCAGTTAGATCACATAATTTATCACAAATAACTCTACCCAGACTAGCATACTACACTTTTATTCAGTCTCCTACTACAATACCACAGTATACTGTATGACAACTGTAGTAATAGAATACAGAAGATAGAGGCATTGTTGAAGTTTAAAATTAAAATAAAAAATGTTATTTCATCCCAAGCGTTTCTCCCTTACTTCAACTGTACATTAATTTCTTAATCAAAGGATACAGCTGTTAAAAGAAAGTTATGACTGGAAAGATAAATAAATAGGACAGGTAAATAAATGGATAGATAAATAAATAGGACAGGTGTATAAATGGATAGATAAAGACAGATAGATAAATAAATAGGACAGGTGTCAATGGATAGATAAAGACGGATAGATAAATAAATAGGACAGGTAAAAATGGATAGATAAAGATAAATAAATAGGACAGATGAATAAATGGATAGATAAATAGGACGGATAGATAAATAAATAGGACAGGTGAATAAATGGATAGATAAATAAATAGGACAGGTGAAAATGGATAGATAAAGACAGATAGATAAATAAATAGGACAGGTGAATAAATGGATAGATAAATAAATAGGACAGGTGAATAAATGGATAGATAAATAAATAGGACAGGTGAATAAATGGATAGATAAATAAATAGGACAGGTGTATAAATGGATAGATAAATAAATAGGACAGGTGAATAAATGGATAATAAAGAAATAGGACATGTGAATAAATGGATAGATAAAGACAGATAGATAAATAAATAGGACAGGTGAATAAATGGATAGATAAATAAATAGGACAGATTAATAAATGGATAGATAAATAATAGGACAGATGAATAAACGGATAGATAAATAAATAGGACAAGTGAATAAATGGATAGATAAAGAAATAGGACAGGTAAATAAATGGATAGATAAATAAATAGGACATGTAAATAAATGGATAGATAAAGACGGATAGATAAATAAATAGGACAGGTGAATAAATGGATAGATAAATAAATAGGACAGATTAATAAATGGATAGATAAATAAATAGGACAGATGAATAAATGGATAGATAAATAATAGGACAGATGAATAAATGGATAGATAAATAATAGGACAGATGAATAAATGGATAGATAAAGACGGATAGATAAATAAATAGGACAGATGAATAAATGGATAGATAAATAATAGGACAGATGAATAAATGGATAGATAAATAATAGGACAGATGAATAAATGAATAGATAAATAAATAGGACAGATAAATAAATGAATAGATAAATAATAGGACAGATGAATAAATGGATAGATAAATAAATAGGACAGATGATTACATGGATAGATGAATAATAGGACAGATGAATAAATGGATAGATAAATAAATAGGACAGATGAATAAATGGATAGATAAATAATAGGACAGATGAATAAATGGATAGATAAATGAATAGGACAGATGAATAAATGGAAAGATAAATAAATAGGACAGGTGAATAAATGGATAGATAAATAAATAGGACAGATGAATAAATGGAAAGATAAATAAATAGGACAGGTGAATAAATGGATAGATAAATAAATAGGACAGGATGAATAAATGGATAGATAAAGATGGATAGATAAATAATAGGACAGATGAATAAATGGATAGACAAATAATAGGACAGATGAATAAATGGATAGATAAATGAATAGGACAGATGAATAAATGGAAAGATAAATAAATAGGACAGATGAATAAATGGATAGATAAATAAATAGGACAGGTGAATAAATGGATAGATAAAGATGGATAGATAAATAATAGGACAGATGAATAAATGGATAGATAAATAATAGGACAGATTAATAAATGGATAGATAAAGACGGATAGATAAATAAATAGGACAGATCAATAAATGGATAGATAAATAAATAGGACAGATTAATAAATGGATAGATAAAGACAGATAGATAAATAAATAGGACAGGTGAATAAATGGATAGATAAATAAATAGGACAGGTAAATAAATGGATAGATAAATAAATAGGACAGGTAAATAAATGGATAGATGAAGATGGATAGATAAAGACGGAAGAACAAATGGATGGAGAGATGAAGGGATAAAACAAGGTTATGTTGGACTGAATGGTAAAGGATTGAATGTATGGTTGAAGGGGTGGATGGTGTGTGTGATGTTCTCTGATATTCAGATTTGAATAGAGGAGAAGTTGATCAAGGTGCCATAAACCTCTACAGGATTGGTGGATCCGGGTCCCCCGCGGGACTGTTGAGCTAACGTAGGCTAATGTGATTAGCATGAGGTTGTAAGTAACAAGAACATTTCCCAGGACATAGACCTATCTAATATTGGCATAAAGCTTAACTTATTGTTAATCTAACTGCACTGTCAATTTACAGTAGATATTACAGTAAAATAATACCATGCTATTGTTTGAGGACAGTGCACAGTTATGAACTTTAAAATGTATGTGTAAAATGCACATTTGGGCAGTCTTGATTAAACATTTTGAACAGAAATGCAATGATTCATTTGATCAGTGTAAAATTTTGCACATACACTGCTGCCATCTGGTGTTCAAAATCTAAATTGCGCTTTGGCAGAAATAATACATTATGGCCTTTCTCTTAAATTTCAAAGATGCTGGTATTATCTTTTACCAGATCTAATGTGTTATATACTCCTACATTCATTTCACATTTCCACAAACTTCAAAGTGTTTCCTTTGAAATGGTATCAAGAATATGCATATGATTGCTTCAGGTCCTGAGCTACAGGCAGTTAGATTTGGGTATGTCATTTTAGGCAAACATTTACAAAGTGGGGCGGATCCTTCGTTGTTGAGAAAAGTGGTTAAGGTAGCTGATTAGTATCAAAAGTCCCAATGTTTACTCATTGTCTCATGCTTAGAATCCCCACATTGTTATAATTTGAAGGTTCTGAAAAGTTCCACAGCAGTTAATTAAACTGTGGGAAGTTAGCTAAATCAGTTGATGTTGTTACTAAAATAGCTGTACCTCATGATTGGTAGTAGATATTTCTGTGGGCTGCGTTCCCAATAAATGATATGACAACAGTCAGTGAAAGTGCAGGGCGCCAAATTCAAAACAACATAAATCTCATAATTAAAATTTCTCAAACATACTTGTATCTTATACCGTTTTAAAGGTATTCTTGTTGTTAATCCCACCACAGTGGCCGATTTCAAATAGGATTTACGGCGAAAGCACCACAAATGATTATGTTTGGTCACCACCAAGCCACAGAAAAACACAGTCATTTTCCCAGCCAAAGAGAGGAGTCACAAAAAGCACAAATAGAGATAAAATGAATCACTAACCTTTGATGATCTTCATCAGATGACACTCATAGGACTTCATGTTACACAATACATGTATGTTTTATTTATGTTTTGTTTGATAAAGTTCATATTTATATAAAAACATCTGAGTTGACATTACATTACGGAAAAAGTAAACCATACAATAATCTGAGATGGCGCTCAGAACAATCAAGTCAAAATAGCCACCATGTTGTAGTCAACATAAACCATAAATTACATGCTAAATATTCCCTTACCTTTGATGATCTTCATCAGAATGCACTCCAAGGAATCCCAGGTCCACAATAAATGCTTGATTTGTTCGATAATGTCCGTTATTTATGTCCAATTAGCTACTTTTGTTAGCATGTTTGGTATACATATCCAAATGCTCGTTCTGGTCAGCCTTACGTCGGACAAAAACTTCAAAAAGTTATATTGCAGGTCGAAGAAACATTTCAAAAAGTACAGAATCAATCATTAGGATGTTTTTATTATCAATCTTCAATAAGGTTCCAACCGGAGTATTCCTTTGTGTCTTCAGGAGCCATGGAACGCAGGTCGCTATCATGTGAAATGCGCATGACCAAAAAATGGCTGACTGCCAGACACCTGATTCATTCTGCTGTCATTCAGTCCCACAACACAGTAGAAGTCTCATTCAAATGTCTATAGATGGTTGACATCTAGTGGAAGCCCTAGGAAGTGCAACAGCATTAATATCTCAAGGGGATTTCAATGGCAACTGTGTTGAGTACATACCAACCTCAGATTTCTAACTTCCTGTTTTGATTTCTCCTCATGTTTTTGCCTGCCATATGAGTTCTGTTATACTCACAGGCATCATTCAAACAGTTTTAGAAACGTCAGAGTGTTTTCTATCCCAAAACTAATAATAATATGCATATATTAGCAACTGAGACTGAGGAGTTTACTTTGGGCACCTTATTAATCCAAGCTACTCGATACTGCCCCCCAGCCATAAGTAATAGCAGAGAAGTATAGCAAGGTGTCATGCCCTCTAAATTTTTGTCTACGTTGTTTGGAAAAGTAGTCAAAACAGCAGCTGTTTTAAAAAAGTTACAGAAAATGTTGATGCAGTCCCTGAAACAGCTGTAACATTTGATTGGTACCAGATAATGATGTTGTTATTTCAGATTTGAATAGCAGAGAAGTAGAGGAAGTTTGTCAAAGTGGTGAAATTACAATATCTGATTTGTGTCAAAAGTTGCATTGTTGCATTTACAGTGAATGAAAGTTGTAAGTAATGATATCTCATTAATGTGAATGAAACATAAATACAAAGTGTTTTATAGTTTAAAAAGTATAAATAATATCCAAAAGTTGAATGCAAGCACACTATTCCAGACCCGTCTGCACATTTTAAAGTTTGAATGGAATTTCTAGATTAAAGAGGAGTAGCGTGCAGAAGAAGAAGAAGTATGACAGAGATTTAAGTCAGGACATTTTCTTCTCAAGTGCCACCTAATACTAGAGAAAATGCAACACATGCACATTCTCATCTTACAGCATGATGACAAAAAAGTGCTAATAACAAACAGGAATCAGAAGATCTGTCTCTGCTCTTGGGCAGATTGCTTCTGTTTGTAATTAATCGTGATTCATAACAAATATCTGGCCAAGATAGTGATAGCTGTACCCTGTTTGAAAACATGCCTTTATCCCATTCATAACACAGCAGTGAAACGACTTATTACTAACCACCTCTTATCCCTCTGTAGAAACCTGGATGCAGTCCTGACGGGATGGATCTCTGTGGGGTTGTGGCTGAATGGACAACGGAGAAGTCCAGCCGGAAGAACGTGCTTCAGGTATGGACATTTGGTTTATGTGTGAAGAGGATCAGTAGTTTACAATAAGACTGAGCAGCCTGCAGATTGTCTGCTTTGGTTTTTGAGGATGGGATGTTATTGAGTGCGCTCGTTCCCTGATGATTCCTACAGATAATAGACTCAACTTCTTTAGACATTTGATACATTTTCATGAGTCTTTGAGTCAACCACCTGTTCAGAAAAGACATTTGCATTTAGTCAGATTGCATTTGAAGGTGATGTCAGTCCAGCGTCTTACATCTCCTCAAAACAAATGGCCTTTAGATTAGTAAATTAGACTCTTAAAATGTCACAGTACTATCTTCTTATTGCCTTTTGAAGATGGTCTTTTGATAAAGGCTTAAGGCAGTAAAGCAAACTGATGATCGATTTATTGGCAGTGGCAGCATAAGTTTTCATGGTGGGGAAAGCAGAGGGAAGAAATTCACTGATTACGGGAGAAAAGGAAGAGCAGATTGCTTAAGATACTTCATCGCTGCTGCTCGCTACTCTGCTGCACAGTATTTCAGCCCCAGAATCCTAATGCGGTGAAGATTAAAATGGGAATTACAGCAAAATCTTAAGTAATCCATGTGCTGACAACATTGTCAATCAACTCTAGGATTAAAGTTAAAATTAGCACAGAAAGTTACTGTTAATTTTGCACCAATCAAGACACTGATTTACAATCTAAGAAATACCTCACAAAGATGTGCCTGTCAGATGGGTAGATGCTAGAATATACATTTGTTTTCACCTATGTCTCTGCTCCCTGTATCCCTGTCACCCAGAGAGATTCCTATTTCTAAGATATTTCATAGACTATGACAACATAACTGCTCTTTTGAACCACGTAAGCAAAGGGCCAGTTTACGGACTTGATGAGTTTGGCACTATTCCATATGGTGATCTCAAAAGACCATTCACTTCATGTAGATTTGATATTGAGTAATTTAATGTTCCTGCAAAGTACCCAGTGGTTGGCGACACAGACTTTAAACCTTGATTGGTGACATCAGGATATATTGCTTTCACTTCTGGGGAAGTCCAAAGTATCAAATGCACTAAATATTTAGATCGAATGTGCTTCCAAAGTCCAAATATGACAATGAGTCTCAGCTCAATGGATAAATATACACTGCTGAAAAAAAGAAAGGGAACACTAAAATAACACATCCTAGATCTGAATTAATGAAATATTATTATTAAATACATTTTTCTTTACATAGTTGAATGTGCTGACAACAAAATCACACATAAATGATCAATGGAAATCAAATGTATCAACCCATGGAGGTCTGGATTTGGAGTCACTCAAAATTAAAGTGGAAAACCACACTACAGGCTGATCCAACTTTGATGTAATGTCCTTAAAACAAGTCAAAATGAGACTCAGTAGTGTGTGTGGCCTTCACGGGCCTGTATGACCTCCCTACAACGCCTGGGCATGCTCCTGGTGAGGCGGCGGATGGTCTCCTGAGGGATCTCCTCCCAGACCTGGACTAAAGCATCCGCCAACTCCTGGACAGTCTGTGGTTCAACGTGGCGTTGGTGGATGGAGCGAGACATGATGTCCCAGATGTGCTCAATTGGATTCAGGTCTGGGGAATGGGCGGGCCAGTCCATAGCATCAATGCCTTTCTCTTGCAGGAACTGCTGACACACTCCAGCCACATGAGGTCTAGCATTGTCTTGCATTAGGAGGAACCCAGGGCCAAGCGCACCAGCATATGGTCTCACAAGGGGTCTGAGGATCTCATCTCGGTACCTAATGGCAGTCAGGCTACCTCTGGTGAGCACAAGGAGGGCTGTGCGGCCCCCCAAAGAAATGCCACCCCACACCATGACTGACCCACTGCCAAACCGGTCATGCTGGAGGATGTTGCAGGCAGCAGAACGTTCTCCACGGCGTCTCCAGACTCTGTCACGTCTGTCACATGTGCTCAGTGTGAACCTGCTTTCATCTGTGAGGAGCACAGGGCGCCAGTGGCAAATTTGCCAATCTTGGTGTTCTCTGGCAATTGCCAAACATCCTACAAGGTGTTGGGCAGTAAGCACAACCCCCACTTGTGGACGTCGGGCACTCATACCACCCTCATGGAGTCTGTTTCTGACCGTTTGAGCAGACACATGCACATTTGTGGCCTGCTGGAGGTCATTTTGCAGGGTTCTGGCAGTGCTCCTCCTGCTCCTCATTGCACAAAGGCAGAGGCAGCGGTCCTGCTGCTGGGTTGTTGCCCTCCTACAGCCTCCTCCACATCTCCTGATGTACTGGCCTGTCTCCTGGTAGCGCCTCCATGCTCTGGACACTATGCTGACAGACACAGCAAACATTCTTGCCACAGCTCGCAGTGATGTTCCATCCTGGATGAGCTGCACTACCTGAGCCACTTGTGTGGGTTGTAGACTCCGTCTCACACTACCACTAGAGTGAAAGCACCGCCAGCATTCAAAAGTGACCAAAACATCAGCCAGGAAGCATAGGAACTGAGAAGTGGTCTGTGGTCACCACCTGCACAACCACGCCTTTATTGGAGGTGTCTTGCTAATTGTCTATAATTTCCACCTGTTGTCTGTTCCATTTGCACAACAGCATGTGAAATTTATTGTCAATCAGTGTTGCTTCCTAAGTGGACAGTTTGATTTCACAGAAGTGTGATTGACTTGGAGTTACATTGTGTTGTTTAAGTGTTCCCTTTATTTTTTTGAGCAGTGTACATGAAGCATTCTTATCTTTCACCCAGCGCTCTGCTATCTGTCACTTTTATTCTCTCTGAACCACCCAGTAAGGAAGTGTCCTCCCTGGATAGTGTTGATATCCACAGGCTGCCCAGCCAAAGTTCACAGGGTCACGAACCTGAGAAATGTTGTGCCTCTCAGTCAGTCAGAGTTCCTTTCCTAAGACCTCAATGGCACCATCTGTCTTCCTCCGCAGTAGTGTTTCAGATCAGCGACATGACTGCCGGAAAACCTGTTCTTCCTAGAGGAAGTTATGGGTAAAATGATAGAGGAGAGCTGGAACGGATCCTTTAAGGCAGGGGTTCCCAAACGTTGTCACTCAGCCCCCCCCCCCCCTCCCCTTTCAGCATTGGGGAACATCTCGCCCCCAATGTCTATTTCTACGTCCACAAGCATTGTTCATGACACAATCTGTTCACACCCCTCTTGTGAGCAGAGAGAAATTCTACACATTTTTTCATCGATCAATCAATCAAATGTATTTATAAAGCCCTTTTACATCAGCCGATGTCACAAAGTGCTATACAGAAACCCATCCTAAAACCTCAAACAGCGAGCAATGCAATGCAGGGTTTCAGAGAAAATGTTGCAGTATTTTAGCTAATTTTCTTGCAATTCTATAAATGTTCTATACATGTCTAATGTGTATTCATGTGATATTTGAGTAAATCAAACATTACAACCAAATATATGGGTTAAGAAACCATGCTGACATGGGCTAGTTGATCTGGACATGTCTGACAAGTTATAAATAGTCCCTTATGGTATGTAATGACTGATATGACAAGAGGAAAACACCTTGTGTATTGTACTTTTACAACTTTCAAAAGTAAGTTGAATGCCAGACTGAGTTCCTTCACAAACAAAAAAAAGGCTCCCCACAACTTGGGAACCACTTCCTCAAGGCAACGCCCGCCTGATATTTTCTTCTGTCTAAAGTTGAAAGTTTAGTGAATGTGTGATCAACTGAGGAAGTGGTTCAATAGAGGAATGGGCCAAAATACCAGCAACAGTGTGTGAAAACCTTGTGAAGACTTACAGAAAACGTTTGACCTCTGTCATTGCCAACAAAGGGTATATAACAAAGTATTGAGATAAACGTTTGTTATTGACCAAATACTTATTTTCCACCATAATTTGCAAATAAATTCATTAAAAATCCTACAATGTGATTTTCTGGATTTATTTTTCTCATTTTGTCTGTCATAGTTGAAGTGTAGCTATGATCAAAATTACAGGCCTCTCTCATCTTCTTAAGTGGGAGAACTTGCACAATTGGTGGCTGACTAAACACTTTTTTCACCCACTGTAGGTGTTCAGGTTATTTCTCTACCCAGTTTATTTATTGTTTTTCTTTATTTTTTTCTTTATTATCTTTATCATTGTTGAAAGACAGTTGGTGGCACACAGGTCTTTCAGATTCCACAAGGAAAGGAAAGAGGATGGGAATGGAGGAGGGTGTTATTGAGGCCATTGTCATCCAAAGTATTTATTCAGCTGCAGGGTCCTTTTATACATGACAGATGTTCCCCAGCCTTCCCTTCACCTCCTCACTCATCAAAATCATCATCTGTGTTTATGAATAGATGGATATTGTTCTTCGTGATTCACTATTGCAATTCCAGGAGCTTTAGGAAGGAGGGACACTGGTTACTCCCCACTCCAGCTTAGTGACACACTGGCTAAATAACCCTCACATGGTCTCTACATATGAGATTTTTAAAATAATACCAAGGTTCCTGTCAGCATTATCACTAACACAGTGTTGACTGAAAAGTAACCTTGCAGAAACCTTGCAGAAACACAGAGAGGGGAGCTCTGATCTTTGTACTTGGACACCTGAGGGAGCCCCGTATCTCGCGTCACACACACTGAAAGAATGCCTACTGAAAGAACACAGTTCCAAACTGTTGTCAGTTCTTGTGACATCACATGAGGATAGACAAGAAGTACACATACCAGACTGCATTATGAGATCAGACTGCATTATGAGATCAGACTGCATTATGAGACCAGACTGCATTGAGACCAGACTGCATTGAGACCAGACTGCATTGAGATCAGACTGCATTATGAGATCAGACTGCATTATGAGATCAGACTGCATTATGAGATCAGACTGCATTATCAGATCAGACTGCATTATGAGATCAGACTGCATTATGAGACCAGACTGCATTATGAGACCAGACTGCATTATGAGACCAGACTGCATTATGAGACCAGACTGCATTATGAGACCAGACTGCATTATGAGATCAGACTGCATTATGAGATCAGACTGCATTATGAGATCAGACTGCATTATGAGACCAGACTGCATTATGAGATCAGACTGCATTATGAGACCAGACTGCATTATGAGATCAGACTGCAATATCAGATCAGACTGCATTATGAGACCAGACTGCATTATGAGATCAGACTGCAGATATCAGATCAGACTGCATTATGAGACCAGACTGCATTATGAGATCAGACTGCATTATGAGATCAGACTGCATTATGAGATCAGACTGCATTATCAGATCAGACTGCATTATGAGATCAGACTGCATATATGAGATCAGACTGCATTATGAGACCAGACTACATTATGAGACCAGACTGCATTATGAGATCAGACTGCATTATGAGACCAGACTGCATTATGAGATCAGACTGCATTATGAGATCAGACTGCATTATGAGACCAGACTGCATTATGAGATCAGACTGCATTATGAGACCAGACTGCATTATGAGACCAGACTGCATTATGAGATCAGACTGCATTATGAGATCAGACTGCATTATGAGATCAGACTGCATTATGAGATCAGACTGCATTATGAGATCAGACTGCATTATGAGATCAGACTGCATTATGAGATCAGACTGCATTATGAGACCAGACTGCATTGAGACCAGACTGCATTATGAGATCAGGCTGCATTATGAGACCAGACTGCATTATGAGATCAGACTGCATTATGAGATCAGACTGCATTATGAGATCAGACTGCATTATGAGATCAGACTGCATTATGAGATCAGACTGCATTATGAGATCAGACTGCATTATGAGACCAGACTGCATTATGAGATCAGACTGCATTATGAGATCAGACTGCATTATGAGACCAGACTGCATTATGAGACCAGACTGCATTATGAGATCAGACTGCATTATGAGATCAGACTGCATTATGAGACCAGACTGCATTATGAGACCAGACTGCATTATGAGATCAGACTGCATTATGAGATCAGACTGCATTATGAGATCAGACTGCATTATGAGACCAGACTGCATTATGAGATCAGACTGCATTATGAGACCAGACTGCATTATGAGATCAGACTGCATTATGAGATCAGACTGCATTATGAGATCAGACTGCATTATGAGATCAGACTGCATTATGAGACCAGACTGCATTGAGACCAGACTGCATTATGAGATCAGGCTGCATTATGAGACCAGACTGCATTATGAGATCAGACTGCATTATGAGATCAGACTGCATTATGAGATCAGACTGCATTATGAGACCAGACTGCATTATGAGACCAGACTCAGATCTGCATTATGAGACCAGACTGCATTATGAGACCAGACTGCATTATGAGATCAGACTGCATTATGAGATCAGACTGCATTATGAGATCAGACTGCATTATGAGATCAGACTGCATTATGAGATCAGACTGCATTATGAGATCAGACTGCATTATGAGATCAGACTGCATTATGAGATCAGACTGCATTATGAGATCAGAGATCAGCTGCATTATGAGATCAGACTGCATTATGAGATCAGACTGCATTATCAGATCAGACTGCATTATGAGATCAGACTGCATTATGAGATCAGACTGCATTATGAGATCAGACTGCATTATGAGATCAGACTGCATTATGAGATCAGACTGCATTATCAGATCAGACTGCATTATGAGATCAGACTGCATTATGAGATCAGACTGCATTATCAGATCAGACTGCATTATGAGATCAGACTGCATTATATCAGACTGCATTATGAGATCAGACTGCATTATGAGATCAGACTGCATTATGAGATCAGACTGCATTACATTATGAGATCAGACTGCATTATGAGATCAGACTGCATTATGAGATCAGACTGCATTATGAGATCAGACTGCATTATGAGATCAGACTGCATTTGAGATCAGACTGCATTATGAGATCAGACTGCATGAGATATCAGATCAGGCTGCATTATGAGATCAGACTGCATTATGAGACCAGACTGCATTATGAGACCAGAATGCATTATGAGACCAGACTGCATTATGAGATCAGACTGCATTATGAGATCAGACTGCATTATGAGACCAGACTGCATTGAGACCAGACTGCATTATGAGATCAGACTGCATTATGAGACCAGACTGCATTATGAGATCAGACTGCAATATCAGATCAGACTGCATTATGAGACCAGACTGCATTATGAGATCAGACTGCATTATGAGATCAGACTGCATTATGAGATCAGACTGCATTATGAGACCAGACTGCGTTATGAGATCAGACTGCATTATGAGTCATTGTTCGTCACAAAGGCGCCGTATGATACGAATGATAGCAGAATGATCCAAATATCGTACAAATATAAACAAAGGTTGTTTTGTTTAGTCATTTAGCAGACTCTCTTATCCAGAGGGACTTACAGTAGGTAGTGCATACGTTTTTTTTTTTGTACTGCGTTCGCTGAAGAACAAAGATTGTTTTAAACTTCACTCTTTGTACAGTGACAAAAACCAAACCATTTGAAGAGGCAGAGATGTACGAGGGAACAGAAAAAGCTTGGGGAACCCCAAACCAGACCACCTATCAGGCTGACACTGTACGATCAAAGCCAGATACAATGAGCTCTGTATTCTAAACTGGAGTGTTGAGCTAACTTATGTGAATTCTTGAGTGGTGTCATACTGAAAATAATCTTTCAAAATGTCTGGAGACTAAGAATGGAAATAGCTGCACACTGTCTTTATAAGCAATTGATAAGAATTTCAACCCATATTTTTTTTAATAACTATCGTCAGCATTGATGAAAGCAGACAGTCTGTTTGAAAAGGACTACCAACTCAAAGTGTCTCCCGCGAGGCTAATAAAGCCAGACATATCTCTGACGTTGCTCAACAAATAAAAAGGAGCACAACTTTGAATAAGTGGTCATGCATTTTTCATGCTTTTCTGCATATCTAAGTGTTTGAGTCTGGCTTGAGTGACTTAAAAGCAAATAACAAAAGTCCAAAATTGCATCAACTCCTCTAGTAGAGAGACAAACAGTAGGGTAGTGTCAAAGGCGTCTGTTTTATCCACGGGCCGCTTCTACGGAGTCGTCAACAGCAGCATCCTTCTCTCATTACTAATTGATTCTTTGGAGGTTTGGGCGACTCTCGCTATGAGCCTCCTGTACCCTATCTTGTCTGACAAACATGGTTCTCATAGTCATAATGTGGAAAAACAAACTCCAAAATCATCCATGGAGAGAGGACAGAAACAACTGGGAGGATGAAATAGAGCCCGGGGCTAGAAAATAATGAGTCCATTTCAGTGGAGGAGCTTTAACCTGCCACCACCCCAAAAAACATTGCTTATCTTGACTAATCAACAGGAAAGTTTAATATTATCGCGAAAGACTCGTAATCACGTCCGAGAAGTATGAAGCATCCTTCTGAGTGTCGAAGGTGAATCATACTGTGAGGAAGAGGGTGGATGACTGCGTTGAGGTTAGCACAATTTATGATCTTTGGTTTTCTGAATGAGCCTCAACCTTTCTAGAGTTCAGTCAGATTGACAACTGTCTTGACTCTTGTTACACCGACACAGAAAGACCAAACAACAACCCTGAGGTGAAGGAGATGTATGTGGAGTAGATAAGAATAGCTGAATTGATTACACGGATCAATGAATATATTCACTACTTTAAAAAAGTGAAAGATCAGCGCAGTAGATGTTCAGAGCAGGTTGTAGTTTGTAGTATTTTTAGTAGTAGTAGTCCGGTGTCTACTGGTCCGCTGATCCGGGGATGTAATCCTACAAATCTGCTGACCTGACTAGTTTAATACCCTTCTGTTTTAAGCTCACAGTGCCTGATTGCTTCCAGATGACCAGCCTCGATTTCCTCGGTTGTGAATAGGAGTGGCTCACTCCCAAAATGGACATCGCATCACACACAGATAGAGAGATCCTCTCAGGCACAGACTGTGCTTCTACTAGCCAACACTACTTCAGTGAGGTCTAGGACCTATGACCTGTGGTTAAACTCAATAGGAAGCTCCTACCTTCCATAGTGTTGCTGATAGTGGGCATCAGCCAACAACTAGTCAAAAATACAGCCTATACTAGAATGTTAATGGGAAAGTTAGTCGGGGAAAAATAGCAATATCCGGACCATTTCATTCACCTCTCATATTCCTTCATCCACCTCCCTCTTGTTCTCTTGTGCTTCCGGCTGGAGGGCGGAGACTTTCCCACTAAGACATTCACCATATTGTAGCGATGCATGTCTCCGCGGTGTCAGAGCTGCAGGAGTCTGGAGCAGTTGAACGGTGTTATCATACAGTAAGCAGCGTTTCACACACTGCACAGGGGTTGACATGCTTGGGAGTGACTTTGTGATTAGTGTTATGGTTAATGGTCTAGGAGGATGGCTAACTCTCTAAGGCTTTAAGTAGGGAAGTGGTATTATTGTACATCAATCTATTCAAATAATAGGCTTTTATTTTGTTTTGCTATGAGATGAAGGCATGTCGGTTTGTCCCTCCGTGTTCTGGTAGAACTCTTCTGTCTTCTTAAAGGTACGGATAGCACTTGGATGACTTTCCAGCTCAGAATAAAAGGGCAGTTGCATCTACCCCTTTGTAACCATGTTATTACCCTGTTATGCTGAGCTCTGAAGTGAAGTGGTACTGCGATCTGTATATCTAGTCTCTTGATTTTTATTCATCCCTGAAACATTTTACCCACAAAACCACGTAAATAAAATAAATGAAAATGATGACAGCCTTAGAAAGATTTGTCCCTGTAACCCTTAAACACAGATACTTTATGACAACAGAATCACAACAGTCCCAGATTAACATCGAAACACTAGCTGTCATCTGAGTCTTGACCCCTACAAGACATGGTCAGGTTCACCATGTCAGTCCATCATCTGGTCCCCCCCCCCACCCCACCCCAGCTGTATCACAACTGGCCGGGGTCGGAAGTCCTATAGGGTGGTACACAATTGATCCAGCGACGTCCGTGTTAGGAGAAGGTTTGGCCGGGGTAGGCCCCTTTATCATTGTCAATAAGAATTTGTTCCTAACTGACATACCTAGTTAAATAAATTAAATAAAAGTATTCCATCAGCATTGCTTTTAGGTGACTGTGCTGTTGTAAGTTACCTTCGTAATGGTCCCTTTGAAGTGAGTCTCTGGGGACTTCATCTGTTGAAATGACAGTTTCTCTCTGGGAGTTCTCTTGTGGTGTGGCCCTTCATCCTCAAAGCTGCTTACATTGAAGTGGGCATTAATTAGTTTTTTCAGAGAAACAGTGAAAGTATAGTGTGTGTTAACCGCCAGAACGGTGGAAGGATTTAAACCTCCAACAGCAGATTGCCTTGGAGATTCAATTTAGAAATAAACGTCAGTTCAGTTAAACCATAGGACTTAATTCTAGCCAGATATACATCACACAACGTCATACCTTTCCTTTGTGGAGAGATGAAGCATCGCAATAAGTTCGGGTCATGGAGCAAAGAGAAGTGAACAGAGCCATTTGTGGGTGATGAATTGTGGGGATTAATTACAATTTCTAGCAAATGATGGAACATCCTCATCACAACTTTCACCTTGGCCTTCACTAACTCAGTACATTACGGCATTAACATTCTGCTCAGGCCAGACCTGAAGAAGAAGTACCAACACAGAGATTCTTTTATTTCACACCATTTCCTCTGTTATTGTAAGAACGTATCTTTCTGTGAACTATATCGTTTGCAGTTTTGACACATCTGCAAATATTTTGTTGCAAATTGGAAATAATTAACTTGGCAAAATAGAATGCTTCAAAGTTGCATTGTTCCTTTATGAGGAGCCATAATTAATGTTTAATTTAAGAGCCACATGCAAATGTAAAGGCACAAATGGCAGTCTCCTCTCTCCTCCGCTGTACATATTTAAATATTAATGGCTCCAGTCGAAAGAAAGCCCAGACATTCAACACCCTCTTTATTAAGAAATGTGATCAAAAATAAACATGTATTTCCTATTCTTTTTCATTTCTAAAAGTAAAACATGACATTGCGCTACATTTCACTTAAGTCAAAATACACAGGAAAGCTATGACTTGTTTTGTATGGTTACAAGGAGCTGAATATATTCTATATACAATATATTCTCTGAATAGAAGTCATACCCTTTATATGCATTTATTGTACTGTGATATGAACATCATTGGCTCAGTTTTCCATTGCATTGTCAAAACTGATTATCTACTATAATACCTCACATTTTAACAACAGTCATGCAGTCAAATTAAACTATTGCTCTGTTTGTTATGAAGATCATTGATATTTGGCGGACATAAACTATACAATTCATGTTTTATTTGCCGTAGTCTGTTATTTACCAATGAATATGTTTGCCAATGGTTTTGTTTGACTGTGGAGACCTAAATGTTTCATTAGCCTGCACCTCCAACACTGTCTGTAGTGTTCTCTAGCCTGCACCTCCAACACTGTCTGTAGTGTTCTCTAGCCGGCACCTCCAACACTGTCTGTAGTGTTCTCTAGCCTGCACCTCCAACACTGTCTGTAGTGTTCTCTAGCCGGCACCTCCAACACTGTCTGTAGTGTTCTCTAGCCTGCACCTCCAACACTGTCTGTAGTGTTCTCTAGCCGGCACCTCCAACACTGTCTGTAGTGCACCTCCAACACTGTCTGTAGTGTTCTCTAGCCTGCACCTCCAACACTGTCTGTAGTGTTCTCTAGCCTGCACCTCCAACACTGTCTGTAGTGTTCTCTAGCCGGCACCTCCAACACTGTCTGTAGTGTTCTCTAGCCTGCACCTCCAACACTGTCTGTAGTGTTCTCTAGCCTGCACCTCCAACACTGTCTGTAGTGTTCTCTAGCCTGCACCTCCAAGTGTTCTCACTGTCTGTGTAGTGTTCTCTAGCCTGCACCTCCAACACTGTCTGTAGTGTTCTCTAGCACCTCCAACACTGTCACTCTCCAACACTGTCTGTAGTGTTCTCTAGCCTGCACCTCCAACACTGTCTGTAGTGTTCTCTAGCCTGCACCTCCAACACTGTCTGTAGTGTTCTCTAGCCTGCACCTCCAACACTGTCTGTAGTGTTCTCTGCCTGCACCTCCAACACTGTCTGTAGTGTTCTCTAGCCGGCACCTCCAACACTGTCTGCACCTCCAACACTGTGTTCTCTAGCCTGCACCTCCAACACTGTCTGTAGTGTTCTCTAGCCTGCACCTCCAACACTGTCTGTAGTGTTCTCAGCCTGCACCTCCAACACTGTCTGTAGTGTTCTCTCCAACACTGTCTGTAGTGTTCTCTAGCCTGCACCTCCAACACTGTCTGTAGTGTTCTCTAGCCGGCACCTCAACACTGTCTGTACACTGTCTGTAGTGTTCTCTAGCCGGCACCTCCAACACTGTCTGTAGTGTTCTCTAGCCTGCACCTCCAACACTGTCTGTAGTGTTCTCTAGCCTGCACCTCCAACACTGTCTGTAGTGTTCTCTAGCCTGCACCTCCAACACTGTCAGTAGTGTTTCTCTAGCCACTGCACCTCCAACACTGTCTGTAGTGTTCTCTAGCCTGCACCTCCAACACTGTCTGTAGTGTTCTCTAGCCTGCACCTCCAACACTGTCTGTAGTGTTCTCTAGCCTGCACCTCCAACACTGTCTGTAGTGTTCTCTAGCCTGCACCTCCAACACTGTCTGTAGTGTTCTCTAGCCTGCACCTCCAAACTGTCACTGTCTGTAGTGTTCTCTAGCCTGCACCTCCAACACTGTCTGTAGTGTTCTCTAGCCTGCACCTCCAACACTGTCTGTAGTGTTCTCTAGCACTGTCTGTAGTGTTCTCTAGCCTGCACCTCCAACACTGTCTGTAGTGTTCTCTAGCCTGCACCTCCAACACTGTCTGTAGTGTTCCTGCACCTCCAACACTGTCTGTCTGTACTGTGTTCTCTAGCCTGCACCTCCAACACTGTCTGCCTGCACCTCCAACACTGTCTGTAGTGTTCTCTAGCCTGCACCTCCAACACTGTCTGTAGTGTTCTCTAGCCTGCACCTCCAACACTGTCTGTAGTGTTCTCTAGCCTGCACCTCCAACACTGTCTGTAGTGTTCTCACTGCACCTCCAACACTGTCTGTAGTGTTCTCTAGCCTGCACCTCCAACACTGTCTGTAGTGTTCTCTAGCCTGCACCTCCAACACTGTCTGTAGTGTTCTTGCACCTCCAACACTGTCTGTAGTGTTCTCTAGCCGGCACCTCCAACACTGTCAGTAGTGTTCTCCTGCACCTCCAACACTGTCTGTAGTGTTCTCTAGCCTGCACCTCCAACACTGTCTGTAGTGTAGTGCACCTCCAACACTCTCTGTAGTGTTCCTGCACCTCCAACACTGTCTGTAGTGTTCTCTAGCCTGCACCTCCAACACTGTCTGTAGTGTTCTCTAGCCTGCACCTCCAACACTGTCTGTAGTGTTCTCTAGCCTGCACCTCCAACATTGTCTGTAGTGTTCTCTAGCCGGCACCTCCAACACTGTCTGTAGTGTTCTCTAGCCTGCACCTCCAACACTGTCAGTAGTGTTCTCTAGCCGGCACCTCCAACACTGTCAGTAGTGTTCTCTAGCCTGCACCTCCAACACTGTCTGTAGTGTTCTCTAGCCTGCACCTCCAACACTGTCTGTAGTGTTCTCTAGCCTGCACAACACTGTCTCCACCTCCAACACTGTCAGTAGTGTTCTCTAGCCTGCACCTCCAACACTGTCAGTAGTGTTCTCTAGCCTGCACCTCCAACACTGTCTGTAGTGTTCTCTAGCCTGCACCTCCAACACTGTCTGTAGTGTTCTCTAGCCTGCACCTCCAACACTGTCTGTAGTGTTCTCTAGCCTGCACCTCCAACACTGTCTGTAGTGTTCTCTAGCCTGCACCTCCAACACTGTCTGTAGTGTTCTCTAGCCTGCACCTCCAACACTGTCTGTAGTGTTCTCTAGCCGGCACCTCCAAAACTGTCTGTAGTGTTCTCTAGCCAGCACCTCCAACACTGTCTGTAGTGTTCTCTAGCTGGCACCTCCAACACTGTCAGTTGGGTTCTCTAGCCTGCACCTCCAACACTGTCTGTAGTGTTCTCTAGCCTGCACCTCCAACACTGTCAGTAGTGTTCTCTAGCCTGCACCTCCAACACTGTCAGTAGTGTTCTCTAGCCTGCACCTCCAACACTGTCTGTAGTGTTCTCTAGCCTGCACCTCCAACACTGTCAGTAGTGTTCTCTAGCCTGCACCTCCAACACTGTCTGTAGTGTTCTCTAGCCGGCACCTCCAACACTGTCTGTAGTGTTCTCTTGCCTGCACCTCCAACACTGTCTGTAGTGTTCTCTAGCCGGCACCTCCAACACTGTCTGTAGTGTTCTCTAGCCGGCACCTCCAACACTGTCAGAAGTGTTCTCTAGCTGGCACCTCCAACACTGTCTGTAGTGTTCTCTAGCCTGCACCTCCAACACTGTCAGTAGTGTTCTCTAGCCTGCACCTCCAACACTCTCTGTAGTGTTCTTTAGCTGGCACCTCCAACACTGTCTGTAGTGTTCTCTAGCCTGCACCTCCAACACTATCTGTAGTGTTCTCTAGCCTGCACCTCCAACACTGTCAGTAGTGTTCTCTAGCCTGCACCTGCAACATTGTCTGTAGTGTTCTCTAGCCGGCACCTCCAACACTGTCTGTAGTGTTCTCTAGCCTGCACCTCCAACACTGTCAGTAGTGTTCTCTAGCCGGCACCTCCAACACTGTCAGTAGTGTTCTCTAGCCTGCACCTCCAACACTGTCTGTAGTGTTCTCTAGCCTGCACCTCCAACACTGTCAGTAGTGTTCTCTAGCCTGCACCTCCAACACTGTCAGTAGTGTTCTCTAGCCTGCACCTCCAACACTGTCAGTAGTGTTCTCTAGCCGACACCTCCAACACTGTCTGTAGTGTTCTCTAGCCTGCACCTCCAACACTGTCTGTAGTGTTCTCTAGCCTGCACCTCCAACACTGTCTGTAGTGTTCTCTAGCCTGCACCTCCAACACTGTCTGTAGTGTTCTCTAGCCGACACCTCCAACACTGTCTGTAGTGTTCTCTAGCCTGCACCTCCAACACTGTCTGTAGTGTTCTCTAGCCTGCACCTCCAACACTGTCTGTAGTGTTCTCTAGCCTGCACCTCCAACACTGTCTGTAGTGTTCTCTATCCTGCACCTACCAACACTGTCTGTAGTGTTCTCTAGCCTGCACCTCCAACACTGTCTGTAGTGTTCTCTAGCCTGCACCTGCAACATTGTCTGTAGTGTTCTCTAGCCGGCACCTCCAACACTGTCTGTAGTGTTCTCTAGCCTGCACCTCCAACACTGTCTGTAGTGTTCTCTAGCCGGCACCTCCAACACTGTCTGTAGTGTTCTCTAGCCTGCACCTCCAACACTGTCTGTAGTGTTCTCTAGCTGGCACATTGATATAAGGAGCTGTTGGGGAATCTACTTTCATGTAGATTAGCATCTCCTCTAAAATATTTGCCTGACAATAAAAAGACCATGATAATTAAAATCTCCAAACCCTTAGTTCAGGAGCCCCGGCGCACGTCAGGAGTAGAATAATATCAAGGCATATTAATTAGTTTGCATCCCAGCGAACCTACAGCTCAATATGAGCCTGATGACAGAGAGGTGGTGCCCTACTGTACCTTTGTGTCGTCTCAGATTAGGACAGCTGACGTGTGAACATGGAGGCTGGACAGGGCCCTGTTTTAGTTAAAGGAGCTTATCTCCATTTTTCATGAACAGAAGGAATAGACAGGGAGCGTCTGCCGTCATGTCTCCTCACTGCTTCAGATAATCTTTCATGCATCTTTGACCGTGCAGCTCCTAAAAAAAATACATGTGTTTGATATATTTTTAACCAGTTTGCTCTCCCTTTTTGATTAAACTTCAGAGGGAAGAGTCTGTTTTATCAGGAAGTCAGATAGACTTTGGCGTAAGCCAGACATTTCAATAGAAGGCTTCCGTTTCTAAGATGACAGAAGAAAAGGACATAATGTTCAGGATGCTTTTCTGTATGAGGATCCCACAGACTACACATTAAATCCTGAGTCTTAAACCCCAATACGAAGAGGATTGTAGGCTAGCGCCACCATGATATGGACTCATTGGACTTCATCAGAGATTACAAGTTGGAGGGACCAGTTAGTAAACGTTCACTAATATTGGTTTCCTCTTTCAAGGCCTAGGCTTTTAGGCCTAGGATTTTAATTTGACATCCATGCACATAATTCAAAAAATCTGTCCAAATCTCCCTACGAAATCAATGATTTATAGTGGCTTGCGAAAGTATTCACCCCCTCTTGGCATTTTTCCTATTTTGTTGACTTACAACCTGGAATTAAAATCGATTTTGGGGGGGTTGTATCATTTGATTTACACAACATGCCTTCCACTTTGAAGATGCAAAATATTTTTTATTGTGAAACAAACAAGAAATAAAGTTAATAAGTCAATACATTGTAGCAATTACAGCTGCAAGACTCTTGGGGTATGTCTCTATAAGCTTGGCACATCTAGCCACTGGGATGTTTGCCCATTCTTCAAGGCAAAACTGCTCCAGCTACTTCAAGTTGGTTGGGTTCTGCTGGTGTACAGATTCTCAATTGAATTTAGGTCTGGGCTTTGACAAGGCCATTGCAAGACATTTAAATGTTTCTCCTTAAACCACTCGAGTGTTGCTTTAGCAGTATGCTTAGAATCATTGTCCTGCTGGATGGTGAACCTCCATCCCAGCTTAAATCTCTGGAAGACAAACAGGTTTCCCTCAAGAATTTCCCTGTATTTAGCACCACCCATCATTCCTTCAATTCTGACCAGTTTCCCAGTCCCTGTCGATGAAAAACATCCCCACAGTGAAGCATGGTGGTGGCAGCATCATGCTGTGGGGATGGTTTTTCCTCGGGGTGATGAGAGTTGTTGGGTTTGCACCAGACATAGCTTTTTCCTTGATGGCCAAAAAGCTCAATTTTATTCTCATCTGACCAGAGTACCTTCTTACATATGTTTGGGGAGTCTCCCACATGCCCTTTGGCAAACACCAAAAGTATTTACTTATTTTTTTCATTAAGCAATGGCTTTTTCTGGCCACTCTTCCGTAAAGCCCAACTCTGTGGAGTGTACGACTTAAGGTGGTCCTATAGACAGATACTCAAATTTCCGCTGTGTAGCTTTGCAGCTCCTCCAGGGTTATCTTTGGTCTCTTTGTTGCCTCTCTGTTTAATGCCCTCCTTGCATGGTCCGTGAGTTTTGGTGGTCAGCCCTCTCTTGGCAGGTTTGTTGTGGTGCCATATTATTTCAATTTTTTAATAATGGATTTAATGGTGCTCCGTGGGATGTTCAAATTTCTGATATTTTTTTATAACCCAACCCTGATCTGTACTTCTCCACAACTTCTTCCCTGACCTGTTTGGAGAGCTCCTTGGTCTTCATGGTGTCGCTTGCTTGGTGGTGCCCCTTACTTAGTGGTATGGCAGACTCTGGGGCTTTTCAGAACAAGTGTATATATACTGAGATCAGGTGACAGATCATGTGACACTTAGATTGCACACAGGTGGACTTTATTTAACTAATTATATGACTTCTAAAGGTAATTGGTTTCACCAGATCTTATTTAGGGGCTTCATAGCAAAGGGAGTGACTACATATACATATACACTCACCACTTTTCAGTTTTTACATTTTTCATTTCTTGAGACAAGTTATTGTTTCATTTCACTTCACCAATTTGGACTACTTTCTGTATGTCCATTACATGAAATCCAAATAAAAATCCATTTCAATTACAGGTTGTAATGCAACATAATAGGAAAAATGCCAAGGGGATGAATACTTTTGCAAGGCACTGTACGTGAAAGGTGGAGAGTAGAGAACACAATAGTGTATTTTAGGGGCTCCCAAGTGGTGCAGCGGTCTAAGGCACTGCATGTGGGAAAAGCGAGGGAGCTCAGTGTGTTGTCCACCATATAACATTTATAAGAGGAACAGACTGTAACTAATGCAACATTCATGCAAAGACATCAAACTGAGGTTATGAAACCACCTATCCAAGTCCATTATGATCCTGTTTATCATGGGGAGAAGAGGTGATAAAACACCACAGACCAGTGCTGTTATTTCTAGGATATAAACACATGTATTGTGTATCTGATTACAAATAAGTTACGTTAGAGAACAGAAAACAACATGCTCAGAGACTATGGTTTGTGTGTTTGGTTGTTTTGAAAGAACTTTCAGATTTACCAGTGAGCCTCTCCGTAACCCATTCCCCACAATGCAGCAGTGTGATTGCAGAGGCTATTACTGACACATCGTGGAGCCGCCTCCAGGAAAAACACTGTTCCAGAGCAAACATGCTTGTTCAGATGCTTGTAACCCAAGAAGAGAGGGGTGGCAAACTCACTCTGACAAGGATTGGGCCCGTAACCATTTCCCCGATTTTATCTGGCATCCCAAAGTAATGCTGCTTAACAGTTCTTGACGCTTTGTAATGAAGTCAGAAAAGTCAGCCCTACAATAGTCCCAAACTTTGAAGGTCCATGTAGAATAACAACCTATCTGCACACACATACCACAGACATACACACACACACACACACACACACACACACACACACACACATGCATTGATGTCTGTGTTATGTTTTTCACACGTGTGCTTGTGCGAGAGGGAGAGAGAGAAAGAGGGAGAATGTTGTAAGCAGGCCATCTCCATTGACTTACATTGGATTTGCTTATTTTATATGCTGTTTAATGTGTGGATTAATTTAAATAATATTTTTATATGTATATATTGGTCCAGACAATTATTAAGATTTGAGAAAGAGTAAAGAAGCTGAAAAAATGACTCCATTGAATTTGCTCCTACTGCATGTACTCAGGGTGTGTATGTGTGTGTGTGTGTGCGTGTGAAGTGACAATAACAACCTTATTTGCTGTATACTATGTAAGTATTGGAACTAGGCAGTTTCTAAAGAAAATAGCAATGGGGAACTTCATCAAATGTCTTTGGAGGTGTTGGCAGAATGTTTTCTTTTGCCGGAACATTTGCTGTTTCTGAAAGACAAAAACAGTGACACCTTAACAGATTGTTTAAATGCAATAATGTTTTGCATTCACTTTTTCCCGAACCTAAACCCACAAATTCTGAAACATGATCTACTCTGATGAAAACTACAGTAGCACTACTTACAGAGGTATCCTACACACTTCAATGCAAACTATGTTCTGTTCGCCTGTTCAATTCTACTGTATGGTATAAACCGCACACCCTGTCGTCTACTAGGATACTAGGATACTAGCCAGGCTTCCCCAAATATGTTTTCAGAATTTTATGTCAATTTGCCAGTAGCTAAATCTCACCTGAGAAATCATCAGAGCGAGGGAAACAGCTCTCCTCTGTCTCAGTATGTGTAGCCCATGTATCTGATGATGTCTGGACAGGGAAACAGCTCTCCTCTGTCTCAGTATGTGTAGCCCATGTATCTGATGCTGTCTGAACAGGGAAACAGCTCTCCTCTGTCTCAGTATGTGTAGCCCATGTATCTGATGCTGTCTGAACAGGGAAACAGCTCCCCTCTGTCTCAGTATGTGTAGCCCATGTATCTGATGCTGTCTGGACAGGGAAACAGCTCTCCTCTGTCTCAGTATGTGTAGCCCATGTATCTGATGCTGTCTGGACAGGGAAACAGCTCTCCTCTGTCTCAGTATGTGTAGCCCATGTATCTGATGCTGTCTGAACAGGGAAACAGCTCCCCTCTGTCTCAGTATGTGTAGCCCATGTATCTGATGCTGTCTGAACAGGGAAACAGCTCCCCTCTGTCTCAGTATGTGTAGCCCATGTATCTGATGCTGTCTGGACAGGGAAACAGCTCTCCTCTGTCTCAGTATGTGTAGCCCATGTATCTGATGCTGTCTGAACAGGGAAACAGCTCTCCTCTGTCTCAGTATGTGTAGCCCATGTATCTGATGCTGTCTGAACAGGGAAACAGCTCCCCTCTGTCTCAGTATGTGTAGCCCATGTATCTGATGCTGTCTGGACAGGGAAACAGCTCTCCTCTGTCTCAGTATGTGTAGCCCATGTATCTGATGCTGTCTGGACAGGGAAACAGCTCTCCTCTGTCTCAGTATGTGTAGCCCATGTATCTGATGCTGTCTGGACAGGGAAACAGCTCTCCTCTGTCTCAGTATGTGTAGCCCATGTATCTGATGCTGTCTGGACAGGGAAACAGCTCTCCTCTGTCTCAGTATGTGTAGCCCATGTATCTGATGCTGTCTGAACAGGGAAACAGCTCTCCTCTGTCTCAGTATGTGTAGCCCATGTATCTGATGCTGTCTGGACAGGGAAACAGCTCTCCTCTGTCTCAGTATGTGTAACCCATGTATCTGATGCTGTCTGGACAGGGAAACAGCTCTCCTCTGTCTCAGTATGTGTAGCCCATGTATCTGATGCTGTCTGAACAGGGAAACAGCTCTCCTCTGTCTCAGTAGGTGTAGCCCATGTATCTGATGCTGTCTGGACAGGGAAACAGCTCCCCTCTGTCTCAGTATGTGTAGCCCATGTATCTGATGCTGTCTGAAGCAAAATAATATAAACTGTTGATTGATTAACGCCAGCAGGCATTTGGCCTCCTTTCATAAAAAAATAAATAATTAGCCAACCAGTGTTGAGCTGAGCTCAACTGTGGGTTGTACTGGTACAACAACAAAAAAAGTTACGTTTTTGGTAAAAGCCAACTGTGCATGACAACTGGTGCACGCATGCCTTGGGGCATATTTTGTGCGTAAGCAACGAATATAAATAATAATGTATTCACAGGACTTGATTTATGAAATGTGTTTAAAAACAGTAACCCACATGTGTCCAAAGACTAAATATACTGTAGTACAATATCAAAAACTCCCATTGTAGACAAACGCTTTGACCGATTTAAAACATGTCGTCAAATTTGGCCATCAACAAGCTTAGAGAACATATGCACTAAAGGATATTTCCATTGTGAACATGAATGGTTAATTTAGGAAGATAACTGCAAAGATAACAGTTTCATCATTTTGTATGGTATGAGATACCATATTTGCTCATTTGACCATATCAGTTGCAAAAGATGAGCAAACTTTTTTTTTTAAGTTCAAAACCACTTGATGTCGTCATGGTTTCTCAAATACTTTTACTAACATTGCAGTTATTCAGCTTGACAGCGCCAAATGCTGTTACTGCACTGTTGGAGAAATGCAGAACAGACCCGATATTAAGATGACAAGTATCACGCTAATTATGTTTTCCCCTCTGAGAAGACAGTCTGCATTTGTATCTTCTTGTGGCACACACACACACACACACACACCATGCACAACGTGAGCTTGTTGTCACACAGACACAGATACATTAACAGGCACGTCACTGATAAGACTCTCAGCAGACCAAAGGAATGAGTATCAAGGGCTGCTGATGATGGAGTGAGCACATTCTTAACAAATCACGTGGATAAGTGGGTGTCATTTAAATGTAATTCAAATGTAAATACTTATTGTTAGTTTAGGGTATTACGAATTTGAACGTATGCCATTCGGTTTGTGTTATGCTCCACTTCACGGGAATACATTAGAAAAAGACCTGTTAATTGTTGTACCTTTTTATTTAAGTCAATTTGAACCTTTGTTCCAGATAACAACCAGCTCCGGCAGTGAGTTCCTTCTCCAGGCTGACAATTACCACACTATTTCTAAATGGCATGACGCTATTAAAAGGACAGCTGACTATTTGGTAAGCAGTTTGCTGTTTCTTATAGACTTATAGACTGAAGTTATGACATTTCTGAAGTCTTTATGATTTCGGACATTGAAACGATGACTATAAATCATTCAGAACATTGTTTAGTCATAACATGCCAAAAAAAATGAAAGTAAAACAATTCCCTAAATCATTGACTCCAGGTCAAATGTATGATTTTATGTTCCACATAGTGCAAATAATCACATTGACATGCTATACTTAAGCAATAATACACGAGTGAGTGTGGTACAGTATATGGCTAAGGGCAGTTCCTTATGTACGACACAACGTGGAGTGCCTGGATACAGCCCTTAGTCGTGGTATATTGGCCATATACCACAAACCCCCGAGGTGCCTTATTGCTATTATTAAACTGGTTGCCAACGTAATTAGAGCTGTCAGCCAATCAACATTCAGGACTCGAACCACCCAGTTTATAATGAATAATGAGTGATAATAAAGAGATGTGATGCCAGTGACCTTTGGACTGAAATGTTTTAACCTCCTTTCTGTTCTAGTCTAAAGGAGCTGCTGGGAAGGCCTCTGATAGGCCTGGCATACGAAGGGCAAACAGCACAGAGTACCTACCTAGACATGGGTTGCCGAGCAAGACACTGTCACTGCCAAGACCTGCACCGGAGTCCCTCTGCACAAAGGAACCCAAACCTGAACACAGACGCTCACTCAGTAAGTTGTCTCCAATGACTAGCTAGTTCCACTACAGTTGCTTATTCAAAACAGTTCTTCATGAGTTGGTACAAACTTGAACTCACAAAAGTATGCTGATTAAAAGTTGTCTCTTATCTGTGCTACTGCAGGCATTCAATGACTCAGAAGTGATTGCTCGTACATTTGCATAATATACACTACCGTTCAAAAGTTTGGGGTCACTTAGAAATGTCCTTGTTTTTGAAAGAAAAGCACATTTTTTTGTCCATTAAAATAACATCAAATTAATCAGAAATACAGTGTAGACATTGTTAATGTTGTAAATTACTATAGTAGCTGGAAACTGCAGATTTATTATGGAATATCCACATAGGTGTAAAGAGGCCCATTATCAGTAACAATCACTCATGTGTTCCAATGGCACGAAAATTTGAAATAATCACTTGACGCTAGTCCATAGACAAAGCTAGTCCATAGACAAAGCTAATCCATAGACAAACGAGTCCATAGAAAAAGCTAGTCCATAGACAAAGCTAGTCCATAGACAAAGCTAGTCCATAGAAAAAGCTAGTCCATAGAAAAAGCTAGTCCATAGACAACGCTAGTTCATAGACAAAGCTAGTCCATAGACAAAGCTAGTCCATAGACAAAGCTAGTCCATAGACAAAGCTAGTCCATAGAAAAAGCTAGTCCATAGAAAAAGCTAGTCCATAGACAACGCTAGTTCATAGACAAAGCTAGTCCATAGACAAATGAGTCCATAGACAACGCTAGTCCATAGACAAACGAGTCCATAGACAAAGCTAGTCCATAGACAACGCTAGTCCATAGACAAAGCTAGTCCATAGACAAAGCTAATCCATAGACAAACGAGTCCATAGAAAAAGCTAGTCCATAGACAAAGCCAGTCCATAGACAAACGAGTCCATAGACAAAAATAGTCCATAGACAAACAAGTCCATAGACAAAGCTAGTCCATAGACAAAGCTAGTCCATAGGCAAAGCTAGTCCATAGACAACGCTAGTCCATAGACAAAGCCAGTCCATAGACAAAGCTAATCCATAGACAAACGAGTCCATAGAAAAAGCTAGTCCATAGACAAAGCTAGTCCATAGACAAACGAGTCCATAGACAAAAATAGTCCATAGACAAACAAGTCCATAGACAACGCTAGTCCATAGACAAAGCTAGTCCATAGACAAACAAGTCCATAGACAAAGCTAGTCCATAGACAAAGCTAGTCCATAGACAAAGCTAGTCCATAGACAAAGCTCGTCCATAGACAAAGCCAGTCCATAGACAAAGCTAGTCCATAGACAAAGCCAGTCCATAGACAAAGCTAGTCCATAGACAAAGCTCGTCCATAGACAAAGCCAGTCCATAGACAAAGCTAGTCCATAGACAAAGCCAGTCCATAGACAAAGCTAGTCCATAGACAAACGAGTCCATAGACAAAGCTAGTCCATAGACAAAGCTAGTCCATAGACAAAGCCAGTCCATAGACAAAGCTAGTCCATAGACAAATGAGTCCATAGACAAAGCTAGTCCGGTAGAGGTAGAGAGATGAGGTGAAGCGTTATATCAACCTAGGCTGTAGCATTGTGAAGGCATATTTTTATACTTATTTTATTTATATCACCTTTATTTAACCTGTCTGGCCCACCCGGGACGTAACCGCACCCCCTGCCAACTATAAATGCAAATGCGCTACGCCAAATGCTAATAGCACTCATTAAAACTCAAACGTTCATTAAAATTCACATGCAGGGTAGTCAATTCAAGCTACACTCGTTGTGAATCAAGCCAACGAGTCAGATTTGTAAAATGCTTTTCGGCGAAAGCATGAGTAGCTATTATCTGATAGCAGGCAACACGCCGAAATACCAGAAGGGACGTAAACAAAGGAATTAGCGTAGCCGGCGCAACACAAAACGCAGAAATAAAATATAAAACATTCATTACCTTTGACGAGATTCTTTGTTGGCACTCCTATATGTACCATAAACATCACAATTGGGTCTTTTTTCGATTAAATCGGTCCTTGTGTACCCAAAATGTCAATTTATGAACACCGTCAGATCCAGTAAAAACACATTTTTTAAACGCAACGTTATTTTTTTAAATTAAAAAAGTTGCCTATAAACTTTGACAAAACACTTCAAACTACTTCTGTAATCCAACTTTAGGTATTACTAAACGTTAATAAACGATCAAATTGATCACGGAGCGATCTGTATTCAATAAGCACAAGTTTGGGAAACATAAATAACTTTTCCGGTTCCATTGTTTACAGCTGTGGACTTGACAACCGGATGTGGCTATTACTCAGATGACCAACGATTTAGTTGAATCGAAGTCACAACACTGGCGACATCGTGTGGAAGCTGTAGGAACTGTAATCTCACCCTTAATTATTTTTCCTTCCAATAGACAATACATGGGCTGGCGGATTGATTTTTTCTTCGTCGATTTAGTGACCAGGTTTTCTGGCGATTTTGACCACAGAACTCGTTCTGTTATAGTCACAGACACCATTGAACCAGTTCTAGAAACTTCAGAGTGTTTTCTATGCACACATACTAATCATATGCATATACTATATTCCTGGCATGAGCAGCAGGACGTTGAAATGTTGCGTGATTTTTAACAGAATGTTGAAAAAAGTAGCCTGATCCGAGGTTTCAAGGTAGGCTCGTTGAGAACAAGTTCTCATTTACAACTGCAACCTGGCCAAGATAAAGCAAAGCAGTGTGACACAACAACAACACAGAGCTACACATGGAATTAACAAATGTACAGTCAATAATACAGTAGAAAAAGTCTATATACACTGTGTGCAAATGAGGTAAGACAAGGGAGGTAAGGCAATAAATAGGCCATAGTGGTGAAATTATTACAATGTAGCACTAAAACACTGGAGTGATAGATGTGGAGAAGATGAATGTGCAAGTAGAGATACTGGGTTGAAATTTGTTTATTTTTTATAAATACCAATATGGGAATGTGGTAGTTGGATGGGCTATTTACAGATGAGCTATGTACAGGTGCCGTGATCTGTGAGCTGCACTGACAGCTGGTGTTTAAAGTTAGTGAGGGGGATATGAGTCTCCAGCTTCAGTGATTTTTGCAATTCCTTCCAGTCATTGGCAGCAGAGAACTGGAAGGAAATGCGGCCAAAGGAGGCTTTGGGAGTGACCAGTGAAATATACCTGCTGGAGTGCGTGCAATGGGTGCTGCTATAGTGATCAGTGAGCTGAGGCAGGGCTTTACATAGCAAAGACTTATAGATGACCTGGAGCCAGTGGGTTTGTCAACAAATATGAAGCGAGGGCCAGCCAACGAGAGTATACAGGTCGCAGTGGTGGGTAGTATATGGCAAAATGGATGGCATTGTGATAGACTGCATCCAATTTGCTGAGTAGAGTGTTGGAGGCTATTTTGTGAACGACATCGCCGAAGTCAAGGATCGGTAGGATAGTCAGTTTTACGAGGGTATGTTTGGCAGCAGGAGTGAAGGATGCTTTGTTGCGAAGTAGGAAGCCGATTCTAGATGCAATTTTGTATTAGAGATGCCTAATGTGAGCCTGGAAGGAGAGTGTACAGTCTAACCAGACACCTAGGTATTTGTAGATGTCCACATATTCTAAGTCAGAACCGTCCAGAGTAGTGATGCTGGACGGGCGGGCAGTGGTCTGTTGAAGAGCATGCTTTTAGTTTTATTTGCATTTCAGAGCAGTTTGCGTCCCATGGACGGAGAGTTGTATGGCATTGAAGCTCATCTGGGGGTTACTTAACACAGTGTCCAAAGAAGGGCCAGAAGTATACAGAATGGTGTCGTCTGTGTAGAGGTGAATCACAGAATCACCAGCAGCAAGAGCAACATCATTGATGTACACAGAGAAAAGAGTCGGACCGAGAATTGAACCCTGTGGCATCCCCATAGAGACTGCCAGAGGTCTGGACAACAGGCCCTCCGATTTGACACACTGAACTCTGTCTGAAAAGTAGTTGGTGAACCAGGCGAGGCGGTCATTTGAGAAACCAAGGCTGTTGAGTCTACCGATCAGAATGTGGTGATCGACAGAGTCGAAAGCCTTGGCCAGGTCGATGAATACAGCTACATAGTATTGTGTCTTATCGAGGGCAGTAATGATGTCGTTTAGGACCTTGGGCGTGGCTGAGGTGCATCCATTACCAGCTCGGAAACCAGATTGCATAGCGGAGAAGGTACGGTGAGATTCAAAATGGTCGGTGATCTGTTTGTTAACCTCTAGCGTCGAGCAATCCCGTATCCGGGAGCGTAATCATAGCCTCAAGCTCATTAGCATAACGCAACGTTAACTATTCATGAAAATCGCAAATATATTCACTCACAAGCTTAGCCTTTTGTTAACAACACTGTCATCTCAGATTTTCAAAATATGCTTTTCAGCCATCGCTACACAAGCATTTGTGTAAGAGGTATTTATAGCTAGCATAGCATTAGCCTAGCATTCAGCAGGCAACATTTTCACAAAAACAAGAAAAGCATTCAAATAAAATCATTTACCTTTGAAGAACTTCGGATGTTTTCAATAAGGAGACTCTCAGTTAGATTGCAAATGTTCAGTTTTTCCAAAAAGATTATTTGTGTAGGAGAAATCGCTCCGTTTTGTTCATCACGTTTGGCTAAGAAAACCCCCCGAAAATTCAGTCATTACACCGCCAAACCTTTTTCCAAATTAACTCCATAATAGCGACAGAAACATGGCAAACGTTGTTTAGAATCAATCCTCAAGGTGTTTTTCACATATCTATTCAATGATAAATCATTCGTGGCAGTTGTGTTTCTCCTCCGAAGAAAATGGGAACATGCACGCAGCTGGAGATTACGCAATAATTTCGACTGAGGACACCAAGCGGGCACCTGGTAAATGTAGTCTCTTATGGTCAATCTTCCAATAATATGCCTACAAATACGTCACAATGCTGCAGACACCTTGGGGAAACAACAGAAAGTGTAGGCTCATTCCTGGCGCATTCACAGCCATATAAGGAGACATTGGAACATAGCGCCTTCAGAATCTGGGCCATTTCCTGTTTGAAATTTCATCTTGGTTTCACCTGTAGCATAAGTTCTGTGGCACTCACAGATAATATCTTTGCAGTTTTGGAAACGTCAGAGTGTTTTCTTTCCAAAGCTGTCAATTATATGCGTAGTCGAGCATCTTTCGTGACAAAATATCTTGTTTGAAAAGGGAACGTTTTTTTATCCAAAAATTGAAAGAGCGCCCCCTATATCAAAGAAGTTAACTTGGCTTTCAAAGACCTAAGAAAGGCAGGGTAGGATAGATATAGGTGTTTAGCAGTTTGGTCTAGAGTGTCTCCCCCTTTGAAGAGGGGGATGACAGTGGCAGCTTTCCAATCTATGGGAATCTCAGACGATACGAAAGAGAGGTTGAACAGGCTGGTAATAAGGGTTGCAACAATTTCGGCTGATAATTTTAGAAGGAGAGGGTCCAGATTGTCTAGCCTGGCTGATTTGTAGGGGTCCAGATTTTGCAGCTCTTTCAGAACATCAGCTATCGGGATTTGGGTGGAGAAGTGGGGAAGGCTTGGCCATGTTGCTGTGGGGGGTGCAGGGCTGTTGACCATGGTAGGGGAAGCCAGGTGGAAAGCATGGCCAGCCGTAGAAAAATGCTTTTTGAAATTCTCAATTATTGTGGATTTATCAGTGGTGACAGTGTTTCCTAGCCTCAGTGCAGTGGGCAGCTGGGAGGAGGTGCTCTTATTCTCCATGGACTTTACAGTGTCCAAGAACTGTTTGGAGTTTGTGCTACAGGATGCACATTTCTGTATGAAAAAGCTAGCCTTTTCTTTCTTAACTGCCTGTGAATATTGGTTCCTAACTTCCCTGAAAAGTTGCATATCGAGGGTGGCTATTTGATGCTAATGCAGTACACCA
This sequence comes from Oncorhynchus masou masou, assembly GCF_036934945.1. Taxonomy (NCBI): domain Eukaryota; kingdom Metazoa; phylum Chordata; class Actinopteri; order Salmoniformes; family Salmonidae; genus Oncorhynchus; species Oncorhynchus masou. The sequence continues at coordinate 43,151,686 of NC_088221.1, read as the reverse complement.
CAGGATGTTTTTGTGCTGGTCAAGGGCAGTCAGGTCTGGAGTGAACCAAGGGCTATATCTGTTCCTGGTTATACATTTTTTGAATGGGGCATGCTTATTTAAGATGGTGAGGAAAGCACTTTTAAAGAATAGACAGGCATCCTCTACTGATGGAATGAGGTCAATATCATTCCAGGATACCCGGGCCAGGTCGGTTAAAAGGCCTGCTCACTGAAGTGTTTTAGGGAGCGTTTGACAGTGATGAGGGGTGGTCATTTGACCGCAGACCCATTACGGACGCAGGCAATGAGGCAGTGATCGCTGAGATCCTGGTTGAAGACAGCAGAGGTGTATTTGGAGGGCATGTTGGTTGGATATCTATGAGGATGCCTGTGTTTACTGATTTGGGGTTGTACCTGGTAGGTTCATTGATAATTTGTGTGAGACTGAGGGCATCAAGCTTAGATTGTAGGATGGCAGGGGTGTTAAGCATGTCCCAGTTAAGGTCACCTAACAACACAAGTGCTGAAGATAGATGGGGGGCAATCAATTCACATATGGTGTCCAGGGTACAGCTGGGGGTAGAAGGTGGTCTATAGCATGCGGCAACGGTGAGAGACTTGTTTCTGGAAAGGTGGATTTTTAAAAGCCTACTGAGCCTAAAAAGCCTTCTGAGCCCATAAAAGCCTATATTAGCCTACTGAGCCTTTCTATAGACAAACATAACATCATAGCGTTCCTTTTCACTTAATTTAACCGTGTGTCTCTTTCTCTGTGTGTTCTTGAGAAGTGTTCAAGTCTTCCAAGCTCACCTACAGCATGTCGGACAGTGCTGATAAGAATGGGGTGAAGAACAGACTCAAAAAGTTCATCACAAGACGGCCCTCTATGAAGACTCTACAGGAGAAAGGCATCATCAAAGGTAGAAGAGTATTCTGCCAGGATACGTTGATTCTTTTCCACCACACAACACATGTTGTGAGGAACATAAATCTTTCAAAATGTATTGCACATTTTGACTACCTTCTTTCAATTTGGACTCGCTTCAATCAGAAAGAGGAGACTGGACTGTAGCTGTGCATTCCCTGATGTGACGTCACAATTTAATTGATAATTATTTATAACTATAGAATAACTAGTGAAGATAGTGAGTTATTACACTGATTTGAAAAGGTCTCTTGTCCCCGTACAACAGAGTTTGACACAATTATACTGAATGGATTTTATTTGAAAATAAAACAACACACCAATCTACATAAATCACATAACCACATAATCCATTTCTCTCAGGAGGAACTCATTAATTGAGCCCACGGTTGAAGGATAATACACTGTTAAGGCATTATTTAAACACATTGGCAATCCTTAGAAGAAGGTAACAGTATTTGGAATATCCCCCAGATTCAAGGAGACCCATTAATGTGGTGTCCACGGGACAAACCCTTGATCAAAGGGAGAGGACATTACTGACGGAATAAATGAAATACTTGGGGCAGGTGCCCCTCAGACTGTCCATTTTGTCAGGGCTGAAGAGAACAACACTTCAGAGAGTGTTTCCTCAAATCAGGCCCCCTTCCCTCCCTCCCCCTTTCCTATCGTACTTCAGAATGCAAATTAAATCCATGCAACGCGAGGGTTATTTGAATTCCTTTAGGAGTGGTAATTTTGCTCCATTTCTCTGGCCCCCTTCCCCCCCCCCCTCATCATGTCCCATGCTTATCCGCTGAGCGCCAGGAAGTGGATTTTGTATACAAAGGTGCTCGCAGTCATTTCTGTATTTATCAAACCCTCCCCTCCAGTGTATAAACAACAGAGGGTTATCTTTGATGTTGCCCAGTGCTCGAGAGACAGCACTGTTCCAGAGGACCCATACAGTAACATAAGCCAGTTGACGAGTGAAAGAGTGCACCTCTGTGCACTGTCAGTTTGAATACCAGTCTATGTTTGATGAGGTATGCTTTGCTAACCCTATATGGTGTCTACTGGAGATGAACTGACCAAAGTTAGTGACTACAAAAGCCTGAGTATATTGCCAATAGGGACAGGTCAGTATATTTGAATGGACAAAAGCAGTGTAATGAACCGTCTGATTGGAGCAAAGAGAATGTGGTCCCCCTCTCCGTCTGATTGGAGCAAAGAGAAATTGGAGCAAAGAGTGGTCTCCCTGGAGCAAAGAGAATGTGGTCCCCCTCTGTCTGATTGGAGCAAAGAGAATGTGGTCCCCCCTCCGTCTCCGTCTGATTGGAGCAAAGAGAATGTGGTCCCCCAAAGAGAATGTGGTCCCCTCTCCGTCTGGAGCAAAGAGAATGTGGTCCCCCTCTCTGTCTGATTGGAGCAAAGAGAATGTGGTCCGTCTGATTGGAGCCTCTCCGTCTGATTGGAGCTCCGTCTGATTGGAGCAAAGAGAATGTGGTCCCCCTCCGTCTGACTGGAGCAAAGAGAATGTGGTCCCCCTCTCTGTCTGATTGGAGCAAAGAGAATGGTCCCCCTCTCCGTCTGATTGGAGCAAAGAGAATGTGGTCCCCTCTCCATCTGATTGGAGCCCCCTCTCCGTCTGATTGGAGCAAAGAGAATGTGGTCCCCTCTCCGTCTGATTGGAGCAAAGAGAATGTGGTCCCCCCTCCATCTGATTGGAGCAAAGAGAATGTGGTCCCCCTCTCCATCTGATTGGAGCAAAGAGAATGTGGTCCCCCTCTCCGTCTGATTGGAGCAAAGAGAATGTGGTCCCCCTCTCCATCTGATTGGAGCAAAGAGAATGTGGTCCCCCTCTCCGTCTGATTGGAGCAAAGAGAATGTGGTCCCCTCTCCGTCTGATTGGAGCAAAGAGAATGTGGTCCCCCTCTCCGTCTGATTGGAGCAAAGAGAATGTGGTCCCCCTCTCTGTCTGATTGGAGCAAAGAGAATGTGGTCCCCCTCTCCGTCTGATTGGAGCAAAGAGAATGTGGTCCCCCTCTCCGTCTGATTGGAGCAAAGAGAATGTGGTTCTCCGTCTGATTGGAGCAAAGAGAATGTGGTCCCCCTCTCCGTCTGATTGGAGCAAAGCTGCCTGGGTGACTCAGTGTTCATGGGAAAATGTTTTACTTAGATTGCGTCATTAGATTGATTATCCTTTACCAGTGTAGCCGTGGAACCTATGTACTGTTATCAACACTGTTCTGGAAACAGCCATCAGAGGAGAACAAGGGCAGTAAGAGTCAAGAGAAATGCTCTGAATCAATAACCTATCCCTCAACCTAATGACAATGATCAAGGGACAGTAGTAATGATATGTTTCAGGTGTGAATGGAAATGGCCTATTAAACAGATATTCTACCGTTCCACCAAGTTCCTCCTCTGTGCATTTAAGATCTGGAAAAACACAGTTCAGCACAATTAAATGCAGAAGCTGTTCTCTTTGATGTTATCGCTCGTTTCAATACTTTTTACACTGTAGCTTTAATTCAGTAGTTCTGGGGAATGGTGTTTTTTCCTGAATAAACCATGTGTTTTTTCTTCACAGATCGAGTGTTTGGGTGTCCCTTGTTGGCACTTTGTGAGCGGGAAGGGACCACTGTGCCAAATTTCGTCAGGCAGTGTGTGGAGGCCGTTGAAAAAAGAGGTATGTACTTTTCTGAAAAAATATGTTGAAAATAAGTACTTTGTGTATGGGAAATAATTGAACTACTTACACACACACATACACAGACACACACACGGACAGCCCGGCGCGCTCATTAGGCAGGATTAGGCGACTGCCTATGGTGGAAGATTGATGAGGGCGGCGTTTTCTGAGCTACACTGACCAAGACGCACCTCCAACAACAACATATCAAGCCTCACTTAATTCTGCCCCAAAACGATGACAATTCCTCTCAACCAGTGGCAAAAATTATATTTTTAGGTGAGGTGCTGATGACACCCTTTGGTAAGCAACAGCAAAATATTATGCTTGTCCATTCCCAGCCGGCTCTACAGGGTGCTGTTGGTGACGCATCTTTCCAGCAAAATCATTTAACATCAATCATGTAGCGGACATAGGACATAGTAGAAAGAGTATGTGGCCTTTTCTGTAGCCTACAGACTGGAGATAAATTGTATGACAACAACATGCAGGTTTCTCCGATCAAGTAGCATGGCCTAAATGGTTCTCAATCAAATAAAACATTTGCTGTCATGTTAACAAACAACATATCCTAAAAGCAGGATAGGTAAATATGGAAGGGACATTCACAACTTGTCCATGAGTTTCACCCCATTGGTTTCAATTTTATATCCACACATTTTCGACAAGCTGATCATAGCGAAAAAATAAATTGCTTCTGCATTTCCCGCTGTGTGAACACATTGCAAATAGGCACAGGATAACTCCTGATAATGTTGGGTAGCTGATATTCAGAGCTGAAATAGACCAGTTGATTAGTCACTGGAATCAGGACTAATAAAGCCAATGCAATGGCCAGTTTTACAAACGGTGGGCCGAACACATGGATGGGCATTCATTCAATTCCATTGCGGGCTGACTTGGTAGGTTACACCCCAGTAAGCAGAGCTGACGTCTTTTGGACGGTAGGCTCACCAGATAGATTGGCATTCACAAAATTACATTTCAGACAATACTGTAGGCTAGACCTCAGTAAGAACGGACCAACGGTGACACCTTTTGGGTGTCTTTTTTTTGGTGCAGTTCTGGAACGGTCTTGATTTCCACATCCACAGACATCAGTTTTTGGTCCGGTCCGGACCAACTCTGTACCAATCATAGACATCTATGTTTGGTTCACATTTGCCCGGACCAGCCTTGATTTGGCCCAAAGATAGACATCTATGTTTGGTTCACATTTTGCCCGACCAGCCTTGATTTGGCCCAAAGATAGACATCTATGTTCGGTTCACATTTTGCCCGGACCAGCCTTGATTTGGCCCAAAGATAGACATCTATAAATGACATATTTTAACTTTCATTCAGAACCAAAAATGTGCCTGATTTCAACATCCGGAAAATACACATTTTCAACGTCTGTAAAATACGTATTTTCAACATCAGGAAAATAATTATTTTCAAATGTCGTTGTGAACCAAAATTTATCCTGATTTCTATGTCCGGATACTAAATATTTTTCAAGTTCCGGGAAAAGATGGCTTTCCAATGTCCTGGAAAATATGTATTTTAAACATTAGAAAAATACCTTTTCACCCTTCATTCAGAACCTACAATGAACTTCAATGACTGGAAAATATGTATTTTAAATGTCATTTTGCTTACTGGGACTATTCCAGTTTTGTGGGGGCAGCAATTTTTGGTCTCACCTATGGCTGCAGAGTGGCAAGTGCCAGCCCTGCACACACACAAGCAAGCAACATTTGGCTAGGCTCTGGATACAGCAGGAAAAGTACAAGCAAACAGCTTCTGACTGCCTTGTATGTAAACAAAGGGCCCAACACGTTGGGGTCAAATTCATCTGGACATTTTAACATTTGAGCTGCAGAAAATAGACATGACATTATACAAGAATGCCTTGCAAAGAATGAAACCTTGTACGTCTGCTTTACTTTTTCAAATCAACCATATCCTCTAGTTACCCCACCAGTGACAGCGGTACAGTATATCGCCTTCCACTGTCAAATGCTCAGCAATGTGGACGGACATTCATTAGAGCAACTGACAGAAAAGACCAGAGGAACATGTCGCCCCGGCTACCTCTGGGCAGCGGCAGTGTGACTCAAAATGTGCTGGCGATTTTGCATTACAGAGTCGTATTGCGTCCAAGTCAAAGCCTCTAATCTAGGCATGATGTGAACTATCCATTCCACTGCAGTGAATGTTAAAATGATCTATCGAAAAACCCAGAATTTCTTTCTAAATTGGTCAATTTTGTTAATCTAGGTCCAAATTAAAACTTGGTCTTATCAAAGTGTGTAGTATGTCACAGGCTTGTGTCAATCTTGGCTCCACCAGGTTTAGAGGTTGAAGGGTATCTACAGAGTAAGGCTTGTGTCTATCTTGTATCCACCAGGTTTAGAGGCTGATGGCATCTACAGAGTGAGTGGCAATCTTGCCACCATCCAGAAGTTACGATTCTTGGTTGACCAAGGTATGTTCTGTTGTTTGATTCACTTGATTCTTGATTGACCAAGGTATGTTCTGTTGTTTGATTCACTTGATTCTTTGTTGACCAAGGTATGTTCTGTTGTTTCATTCACTTGTGATTGTTTGTATGTTAAATTGCTTGTATTACGGCCACATTCCCAGTAAACTAATATAGTTGTCCCTATTATGGATTCATACAGTTCAGTTTCTGTTGGATATCATACAATGAACACACAGGATTGGATTGAGGTGTTCTTTGTGATAAAATGTATACAACCAAGACTGTGTTCTGCTGAAATCATGGATAATTCTGAGTAATTACTGAGTAATTCTACTTTACAGCTAAACGATGAAAAACTGTAGAGGCATATTCTTGTTGACTGAGTAAGTGATCACAAGACTGTCTTTTGCAAATGCAAAAAAAGATTCCCAAATACCTTAAGAATGGGATCTTTCAGAGTAAACGGAAGGATAACGAAGCATCCCTCATGAGACTTCAAGTCAGATCTGTGCCTCCAGTGAAACACGTCTACCTACTTCATCTGAATTATCCAAGGTCTCCTTGTGAGGGGCTGATGGGGGATTCCTCCATCAAACCAACAAGAGAACGTTTGTCTGTTGTTGTCCAAAGCTCTGAGAAGGAAGAATAGACCGGTTAACCTTTAAACTAATGTATCAATCTGGAATGTATTTTTATGTCTTGAAGAAAGTTAGCAACTTTCTTCTTTAGACACACCATTATGTTTTATTGTGCCCTGCAGTCCTACAGATTAAATAAGTGGTTTGTGACGCGGGGACATTGTGGGAAGAGTGACATCACCAACATTCTGCACATTCTGAGCATTCTGACACAGTGACACCATGTGCCTACATTCTGTCCCACTCATTCCATGTCTCCTGAATGTGCTCCCAACCCCCATAGTTGTACAGAGCCAGTACAGTACAAGCTCAAGTGAGAGTGAAAGCATCAACCATGTAGTAGGCTACTATGTCCTTCAGGACCATATAGAACGCAGCAGGTTCACTTTTTCTAGTGGGTCTTTGTACAAGGCAACCATGGGCTGATTAACAATCCACTCAGATGTGTCTCCAGTGGACACACTGGAGAGGCTGGCTAATTGACAGTCTGGACTTTCTGCTAGTGAATACCTCAAACTGTCCAGGGAAAGAGAGACATATCCACTTGCTTTGTCATTTTCTATGAGTCTGACTGTCCAACAGTCCAACAGTCCAAAAGAATGAAGGAAAGATTAGGAGCACCTTGACAAATCAGGTACATTTCAAAACATGAATGAAATATTTCTAAGATTATTATCTCTATTAAAAGATCCCATGGCTCTATATTCTGATCATGTGACAAGGTTGCCTGAAATAAACTATTGCTTATTTCCGGTTTCAACATACAACATAATGTGACCATTCCACTGTCTTCAGAGCTTCAGGCCCTGTCATCTTGGCTCTGGATCATAGGCCTACTGCTGCCCTCCTGTGACATATTGAGCCTGGTGGTATCCACCTGATGTCTCTGACACTATCCAGGGTTTTCAGAAAGAACTAATTTCAGCAGAAGGTATCTGTCAGTCTAAAACAGAGACACATTCTGCTTCATCAGACCTCTGGGTAGCTGGGAGCCTGTTAGTGAGCTCCGCTGTTAGCAGGTAAACATTAGCACAGTAATTAGCCCTCTCCAATTATCCCAATTAATACTGTGTTGTTCCTTCTCTCTCCCCCATCTCCTGTTCCCTTTCTCTCTTGCACATTGCACATTTTTTCTCTCTCTCTCTCTCTCTCTCTCTCTCACTGTTCCTGTCCCTTCTCTCTCTCTATCTTGCTCTTTCTTTCTTTCTCTCTCTCTCTCTCTCTCTCTCTCTCTCTCTCTCTCTCTCTCTCTCACTGTTCCTGTCCCTTCTCTCTCTATCTTGCTCTTCTTTCTCTCTCTCTCTCTCTCTCTCTCTCTCTCTCTCTCTCTCTCTCTCTCTCTCTCTCTCTCACTGTTCCTGTCCCTTCTCTCTCTCTATCTTGCCCCTTTCTCTCTCTCTCTCTCTCTCTCTCACTGTTCCTGTCCCTTCTCTCTCTATCTTGCTCTTTCTCTCTCTCTCCACGCCCCTCTCTCTCCCCCTCTCTCTCTCCCCATCTCTTCGTGGTGATGTCCCAGAGGTGGAATTTAACCTGGACGACAGCCAATGGGAGGACATCCACGTTGTCACCGGGGCGCTCAAGATGTTTTTTCGGGAGCTGCCAGAGCCGCTGTTTCCCTTCCCATTCTTTGAGCTGTTTGTGGAGGCCATCAGTGAGTATACAGGCCAGCTGGGGCTGCTTTTGGTTGTCATCAGCACATACATTTTAGTGTCAGCTCCTTTTTAAAGCATATTTAAAGCATATTTGCAAGGCATGCACTTGCAGTCAGGTCTCAGTCACCTTCATTTTAAGGTCAAGAAGAGTGAAAATATGGACTGCATTGAAAATCTCTAGATCTAGATGAATGGTTGTTTGTGTCAGAACTGTGTAACCAGTGACATATGTAGGCTAGCCTGGGTTTTACATAGTAACACACCTTTGGTGTGTTAACATTAATCCTGTTTATACTATACTTCATGTGCTTTTATTTGCCTCAAGAAACGTTGTCCTCAAAGATGCTCAGTTAAGCACTAAACTACATTTCATTCAGAGAGAGCGAGAGATTCACAATGTTAACTTATGTTTCCCATGCCAATAAAGCACTTAAATTGAACATTGCATTGAGAGAGAGGAGTGAGCTGTGGTATGCTACGTTGAAACTCCACCGCTATCTGGAAAACAACAGAGGTTAAATCAATAGCCATATTTCCACATGGTCACTTGGCACCAAGGTATGAGCCCAGAGCAAATATCAGAGATAGAAATGTAGATTGAATTTGGAGGCAGTGAATAAATCCTCTTAGAACGTTATGATGATGCTGAACAGGATTTACACGGTATCATTCACTCTTACAGTACACCAAGTGGTTCTTAAAGGTGGCAGCCTTATCTACAGCTTTCTATCTGTCCAGTCAAAATAGGTCACTGTTGAACAGTGAGGTGATCTCTCTCTCTCTCTCTCTCTCTCTCTCTCTCTCCTCTCTCCCTCTCTCCTCTCCCTCTCCCTCTCCCTCTCTCTCTCTCTCTCTCTCTCTCTCTCTCTCTCTCTCTCTCTCTCTCTCTCTCTCTCTCTCTCTCTCTCTCTCTCTCTCTCTCTCTCTCTCTCTCTCTCTCTCTCTCTCTCTCTCTCTCTCTCTCTCTCTCTCTCTCTCTCTCTCTCTCTCATCCCTGAAATCCCCTGGTCCTAAGTGGGGGAATTCCGCAGGCTAAAGGCCAAACCAGGGCTGGCAGTCCAGACAGAAGCTATCACAAGATCAGATCTGCCACTAAGTCAACCCACTACTCAATTATCCCCCATCATGCCAATAATCAGGCCTTCACCCTAGAGAGAGAGAGGGGAAAGGGGGGAGTGAGAGAGAGAGAGCGAAAGAAAGAGGAGAGAGAGCGATAGAGCGAGAGAGAGAGCGAGAGCAAGAGAGAGAGAGAGACTCTTCCACTATCTCCATGTATCGGCTCAGAGCAAAACAACTTCAGAGTTAAAACTTTAGGTTACATAATCTAAAAACATCAAGATGGCACTGAATAGCAAAGTTCCCTCTAAGTGTGCAGCTCTGTTCCCTCTAAGTGTGCAGCTCTGTTCCCTCTAAGTGCGCAGCTCTGTTCCCTCTAAGTGCGCAGCTCTGTTCCCTGTAAGTGCGCAGCTCTCCCGGGAATGCCGAGGAGAAGAAATAGAGAAGCAACGAGATTGAACTTCACTCAACTTTCTAGAGATTTCCCCCTTAGGTAACACGATCAGCGTTTCCCTTTACTGTGGGAATTGTGATCGAATCAACGCAATATTAGCTACTTTCAATGCAACACACCGAAACAAAACAAACTATCCAAGACTTAGTATGCAAAACCAACTATGCAAGAGATTTTGTTGAAAGCAGAACGCATCGGAGTAGGATTCAATTGCATTGACACACAGGACTCAGTCCGTACTCTACACAGACTGGTGCAACCTAACCAAGATGTGCTTGTTTTCAGATCAAAGTGAGAATTGCATGTAGCCACATGTGCACATGTGGTTCATTTCCTTTATTAGTTAGTGAGTTATTAGTCCAGTTATAGATCATTTGTAGTCAGCAATGGGGGAGTGATTGTTTCCTACAAGAGCACAAAACATGTACATTTCTAGACATCTTTCAAAAGCCAGTCAGGTAAAGAGCTTTTTTTTTGTCTTAAAGCCAGTCAGGTAAAGAGCTTTTTTTTGTCTTAAAGCCAGTCAGGTAAAGAGCTTTTGTTGTTGTCTTAAAGCCAGTCAGTTTTTTTGTAAAGCCAGTCCTTGTTTTTTGTCTTTTCTGTTTTGTCTTAAAGCCAGTCAGGTAAAGAGCCTTTTTTCTGTCTTAAAGCCAGTCAGGTAAAGAGCTTGTTTTTTGTCTTAAAGCCAGTCAGGTAAAGAGCTTGTTGTTTTGTCTTAAAGGGGCGGTGTTGTATTTTGATAGGCTTGAATAAGCTAAGTCGCCAATAGGCAGAGAGTAGCATAATGCATCTGATTCTCTGTAATACTGGTATGGGAATAATGATGCATTTTATTTAGTGAAGTGGTTTCTTGCATCAAACAGCACAACAATATTTTCAGGTTAATATCAAGACCTGCATGTTTATTTTTCCAAAGTCATGGATTGTAGGCCAACATTGAACACCACACATTGGCTGCTATTGTACAGCCTCAGTGTTCACAGTAAATGTAAATGTTCACATCGCTCAGCCTCAGTGTTCACAGTAAATGTAAATGTTCAGATCGCTCAGCCTCAGTGTTCACAGTAAATGTAAATGTTCACATCGCTCAGCCTCAGTGTTCACAGTAAATGTAAATGTTCACATCGCTCAGCTGTTATGCACTTGAGTGAAGACCCAAAAGCGGTTTAACAGAAACAGAGTTCCTTTAATGAGAAAACAGGAATGGCATAGATCCTCTTCCGACGTTGTCAATGGCACAATAGACTACCCGCAGAGAGGGCGACAAATGAAACATAAAGTCCCTCTGATGAATAGCTGGGTAGCGGCGACAGGCTGCAGGGTCGGTGCGGGTCACAGAGGAACGGTGGTACCTGATCACACGTAGCATCAGATGAACTGGACACAGTGCAAACGAAAGACAGTTAGAAGTGTACAGGATGCACCTGCCAGGCAGACTCCGACAGGATAGGACTAGGAGGAAGCAAACGAGACGATAGCTTGCTTCTGGCATGAGAAACACAAACGAGAATCTGACACCGAAAGTAGCAGGAACAGAGAGAGAAATAGAGACCTAATCAGAGGGAAAAAAGGGAACAGGTGGGGAAAGGGTGAACGAGCTAGTTAGGGGAGATGAGGAACAGCTGGAGAAGGAGAGAAAGAGAAGGTAACCTAATAAGACCAGCAGAGAGAGACAGAGTGAAGAGAAAGGACAGGAACAGACATAATAAGACATGACAGTACCCCCCACTCACCGAGCGCCTCCTGGCGCACTCGAGGAGGAAACCTGGCGGCAACGGAGGAAATCATCGATCAGCGAACGGTCCAGCACGTCCCGAGAGGGAACCCAACTCCTCTCCTCAGGACCGTACCCCTCCCAATCCACTAGGTACTGATGACCACGGCCCCGAGGACGCATGTCCAAAATTTTACGAACCCTGTAGATAGGTGCGCCCTCGACAAGGATGGGGGGGGGGGGCGAGCGGGGGCGCGAAGAACGGGCTTAACACAGGAGACATGGAAGACCGGGTGAACGCGACGAAGACATCGCAGGAGAAGAAGTCGCACTGCGACAGGATTAATGACTTGAGAAATACGGAACGGACCAATGAACCGCGGGGTCAACTTGCGAGAAGCTGTCTTAAGGGGAAGGTTCTGAGTGGAGAGCCATACTCTCTGACCGCAACAATATCTAGGACTCTTGGTTCTACGCTTATTAGCGGCCCTCACACAGTCTGCGCCCTATAACGGCAAAGTGCCGACCTGACCCCCTTCCAGGTGCGCTCACAACGCTGGACAAAAGCCTGAGCGGAGGGGACGCAGGACTCGGCGAGCTGAGATGAGAACAGCGGAGGTTGGTACCCGAGGCTACTCTGAAAAGGAGATAGACCGGTCGCAGACGAAGGAAGCGAGTTGTGGGCGTACTCTGCCCAGGGGAGCTGTTCTGACCAAGACGCAGGGTTACGAAAAGAAAGACTGCGTAAGATGCGACCAACAGTCTGATTGGCCCGTTCGGCTTGACCGTTAGACTGGGGATGGAAGCCGGACGAGACTGACGGAAGCCCCAATCAAACGGCAAAACTCCCCCTCCAAAATTGAGACGTGAACTGCGGGCCTCTGTCCGAAACGACGTCTGACGGAAGGCCATGAATTCGGAAAACATTCTCGATAATGATCTGAGCCGTCTCCTTAGCAGAAGGAGCTTAGCGAGAGGAATAAAATGAGCCGCCTTAGAGAATCTATCGACAACCGTAAGAATAACTGTCTTCCCCCGCTGACGAAGGCAGTCCGGTGATAGAATCTAAGGCGATGTGAGACCACGGTCGAGAGGGAATGGGAAGTGGTCTGAGACGGCCGGCAGGAGGACAGTTTCCGGATTTAGTCTGCGCGCAGACCGAACAAGCAGCGACAAATCGACGCGTGTCACGTTCCCGAGTGGGCCACCAGAAACGCTGGCGAATGGAAGCGAGCGTACCCGAACGCCGGGGTGGCCGGCTAACTTGGCAGAGTGGGCCCACTGAAGAACGGCCAGACGAGTAGGAACGGGAACGAACAGAAGGTTCCTAGGACAAGCTCGCGGCGACGGAGTGTGAGTGAGTGCTTGCTTTACCTGCCTCTCAATTCCCCAGACAGTCAACCTGACAACACGCCCCTCAGGGAGAATCCCTCGGGGTCGGTGGAGACCTCAGAAGAACTGAAGAGACGAGATAAAGCATCAGGCTTGGTGTTCTTTGAGCCCGGACGATAAGAAATAACGAACTCGAAATGAGCGAAAAACAGAGCCCAACGAGCCTGACGCGCATTAAGTCGTTTGGCTGAACGGATGTACTCAAGGTTCCTATGGTCAGTCCAAACGACAAAAGGAACGGTCGCCCCTCCAACCACTGTCGCCATTTGCCTAGGGCTAAGCGGATGGCGAGCAGTTCGCGATTACCAACATCATAGTTACGTTCCGACGGCGATAAGCGATGAGAAAAAAACGCGCAAGGATGGACCTTGCCGTCAGAGAGGGAGCGCTGAGAAAGAATGGCTCCCACGCCCACCTCTGACGCGTCAACCTCAACAACGAACTGTCTAGAGATGTCAGGTGTAACAAGAATAGGTGCGGATGTAAAACGATTCTTGAGAAGATCAAAAGCTCCCTGGGCGGAAACGGACCACTTAAAGCACGTCTTAACAGAAGTAAGGGCTGTGAGGGGAGCTGCCACCTGACCGAAATTACGGATGAAACGACGATAGAAATTCGCGAAGCCAAGAAAGCGCTGCAGCTCGACGCGTGACTTAGGAACGGGCCAATCAATGACAGCCTGGACCTTAGCGGATCCATCTTAATGCCCTCAGCGGAAATAACGGAACCGAGAAAAGGGACAGAGGAGGCATGAAAAGTGCACTTCTCAGCCTTCACATAAAGACAGTTCTCTAAAAGGCGCTGGAGGACGCGTCGAACGTGCTGAACATGAATCGGGAGAGATGGTGAAAAAATCAGGATATCGTCCCATGTAAACGAAAAAAAAAATGTTCAGCATGTCTCTCAGGACGTCGTTAACCTCTTACACTTATGGTGGCGCTATTTCATTTTTGGAAGAAAAACGTTCCCGTTTTAAACAAGATATTTTGTCACAAAAAGATGCTCGACTATGCATATAATTGCTACTGTTCAAAAGAAAACACTCTGACTTGTCCAGAAATACAAATATCTTCTCTGTGCGTGCCCTTTAACGTGAGCTTCAGGCAAAACCAAGATGACTTGGCATCCAGGAAATGACAAGGATTTTTGAGGCTCTGTCTTTCATGATCTCCTTATATGGCTGTGAACGCAAGAGGAATGAGTCTGCCCTTTCTGTCGTTTCCCCAAGGTGTCTGCAGCATTGTGACGTATTTGTAGGCAGATCGTTGGAAGATTGACCATAAGAGACCACATTTACCACGTGTCCGCCCGGTGTCCTGCGCCGAAATTGGTGCGCAAAAGTCACCTGCTAGTATTTTTCCATGGGGCACAGAGAGAGAAGCAAGCTTCCATGAACTGCATGTCAATGAAGAGATATGTGAAAAAACACCTTGAGGATTGATTCCAAACAACGTTTGCCATGTTTCAGTCGATATTATGTAGTTAATCCGGAAAAAGTTTCACGTTGTAGGTGACTGCATTTTCGGTTCGTTTCGGTAGCCAGGCGCAATGTAGAAAACGGAACGATTTCTCCTACACACAGACGCTTTCAGGAAACACTGCGCATTTGGTATGTGGCTGGGAGTCTCCTCATTGAAAACATCAGAAGCTCTTCAAAGGTAAATGATTTTATTTATTTGGTTATCTGGCTTTTGTGAAAATGTTGCGTGCTACATGCTACACAAAATGCTATGCTAGCTTTGCATACTCTTACACAAATTAGTCAATTTCTATGGTTCAAAAGCATATTTTGAAAATCTGAGATGACAGTGTTGTTAAGAAAAGGCTAAGCTTGAGAGCAAACGCATTATTTTAATTTTATATGCGATTTTCAGAAATCGTTAACGTTGCGTTATGCTAATGAGCCTGAGGCTTAGTCACAATCCCGGATCCGGGATGGGGAGTTTCAAGAGGTTATTAACTAGTGCCTGAAAGACAGCTGGAGCGTTAACGAGGCCGAAAGGAAGAACCCGGTATTCAAAGTGCCCTAACAGAAGAGAAAGGACAGGAACAGACATAATAAGACATGACATCAGCCTCGGTGTTCACAGTAAATGTAAATGTTCAGATCGATCAGCCTCAGTGTTCATAGTAAATGTAAATGTTCAGATCGCTCAGCCTCAGTGTTCACAGTAAATGTAAATGTTCAGATCGATCAGCCTCAGTGTTCACAGTAAATGTAAATGTTCAGAACGCTCAGCCTCAGTGTTCACAGTAAATGTAAATGTTCAGATCGCTCAGCCTCAGTCTTCACAGTAAATGTAAATGTTCACATCGCTCAGCCTCAGTGTTCACAATAAATGTAAATGTTCACATCGCTCAAGTTTGCACCCAGCAGACCTGCCATTTTCTCAGTGATGAAAACACTTTGAGGGAACATTGTTGAACAGGATGTACACTTTATCATTCACTCCATTTACAGTACACCAAGTTGTCTCATAAAGGCAACATGTGTTTTTATATCTGTCTGTCTTGTCTCTCTCTCTGAATGAACCACTATCATGCCAATGATCAGGCCTCTACCTTATCTGCCGTCCAACCGATGCCACTGTTAACCTTGTGTAAACAATGCCAATAAAGGTTGAAAAGCTACCTGAGCCATGTAATGCCACCTCAAGGTTGGAGTACTCGCCTGAGCTCCATGGACGAAACATAAGGAGATTATATTGAATAATGTGCTTTATTTAATATGTGATTTTTATTATTCCCCTATTTAATGCCCATATGTTATGCATGTGTCATTTTAACAAAAGTGCCTGCTGTTATCAATGCCCATCCCATGGCCAAATATTCACTTAGCAACCCTAGAAGCCCCGAAAACAGATTGAGAAAACAATCCCAAGGTGGTGGTATAATTTGGCAATAAATATTTACATGCTCCAGAATGTAGACCAGAATCCCCTCTGACACTCAAGGTGGTTCTATCCAGTTAATCAGATGAGCATGAGCACGGCTGATGAGGCTCAGACAGCGTTTAGACAACTAATTAGCAGTGTAAAAAGCCCTTCATAGCAGGAGGTGTAATTAGGATAACCTGCTACACCGTAGAGATGGAACGACCAGGGTCACTACAGATTCACCACTAAATGAATGTAGTTTTAATGTGAGAGGGAAACTAAATAAATGTATTAGCCACTATATGGAGGCGTATGCCATTCATTGAGGTATGCCATTCATTTACATTGCAAAGATACTGGGAAATAATCTGGCATCAGCACATGGTAATCACCTGCCCCTTGTCATTTAGTCGTAGTCCAAGATAATGAGCTGGTAGAACTATCCAGAACAGTAGAGCAAGGCCTCATCTGCAGCCAACCCATTATTACTAAACAGAGCTATTTGACGCCGTCATCCCCCATTTAGGACACTGGGATTAGGAGACACTGGGCTTGGGAGACACTGGGATTGGGAGACACTGGGCTTGGGAGACACTGGGATTAGGAGACACTGGGTTTGGGAGACACTGGGATTAGGAGACACTGGGTTTGGGAGACACTGGGATTAGGAGACACTGGCATTAGGAGACACTGGGATTGGGAGACACTGGGATTAGGAGACACTGGGATTAGGAGACACTGGGATTGGGAGACACTGGGATTAGGAGACACTGGGATTGGGAGACACTGGGATTAGGAGACACTGGGATTAGGAGACACTGGGATTAGGAAACACTGGGATTAGGAGACACTGGGATTAGGAGACACTGGGATTGGGAGACACTGGGATTGGGAGACACTGGGTTTAGGAGACACTGGGTTTGGGAGACACTGGGTTTGGGAGACACTGGGATTGGGAGACACTGGGTTTAGGAGACACTGGGATTAGGAGACACTGGGTTTGGGAGACACTGGGATTGGGAGACACTGGGATTAGGAGACACTGGGTTTGGGAGACACTGGGATTGGGAGACACTGGGATTGGGACACACTGGGATTAGGAGACACTGGGATTTGGAGACACTGGGATTAGGAGACACTGGCCTTGGGAGACACTGGGATTGGGAGACACTGGTATTGGGAGACACTGTGATTGGGAGACACTGGGATTAGGAGACACTGGGATTAGGAGACACTGGGTTTGGGAGACACTGGGATTGGGAGACACTGGGATTGGGAGACACTGGAATGGGAGACACTGGGAGATTGTCTTCTGGTGATGAAGATGGGTTGTCATCATTAGTCCTATCGCCTGTGCTGGCTGGCCCTGTAATGGGGTCACATTAGGGGGAGATTCTATGGGCCCGTGGCCTGTGTGGATGGATGGATGTGTGGATGGATGGTGGGCTGATTAGGCAGCATTGAGTACACATCACTAGGTCTCTAATTGAAACCACCGTTCCAGGAAGAAACAGGCAGTATTGTGTTGTTACATGGGCTAAGAGCTTGTGTCCCATTGGACAAAAAGACAAGTACTGCAACATGATGTCTGGAGTATTATTGTATGTAGTCCAGTCCTTTCATATCAATGTCTCAGCCACAGATAACGGAGAGCGATATGATATTGTTATCTCCTAAATATCCTAATTACAAACACTTATCATCACATCATATCTTCAGTCCTGCATCTTCTTTCCTTTCTCTTCCTGTTCTCCTGTTTCATTAGTTTTCTCTCTATTTATGTATAAACAGATGCCCCCTTCTCTCCCTTCCCTCCTCCCCTTATCTCTTCTCTCCCTTCATTCCTCCCCCTCCCTCTTCCCACTCTCTTCCCACTCTTTCCCTCCCTCCCTCTGTTTATTAGTTTTCCCTCCCTCCCTCCCCTCCCTCCTCCCTCCTCCCTCCCTCCCTCCCTCCCTCCCTCCCCCTCCCTCCCCTCCCTCCCTCCCTCCCTCCCTCTCTCTTCCCTCTCCCTCTCTCTTCCCTCTCCTTCTCTTCCATCCTCTCCCTTCCATCCTCTCCTTTCCCTCCTCCTCACTTCCCTCGCCCTCTCTCTTTTCTTCTCTTCTCTTCTCTTCTCTCCCTGTCTCTTCTCTCCCTCTCTCTTCCTTCCTCTCCTCTCCCTTCCCTTCCCTCCTCTCCCTCTCTCTTCTCTCCTCTCTCCCTCTCCCATCCCTCCTCTCCCACTCTTTTCCCTCTCTCCCCTCCCTATCTCTTCCCTCCTCTCCCTCTTTTCCCTCCGCTCCCTCTCTCTTCTCTTCTCTTCTCTCCTCTCCTCTCCCTCCTCTTCCTCTCTCTTCTCTCCTCTGTCCCTTCCCTCCTCTTCTTCTCTCTCCTCTCCCTTCTCTCCCTCTCCCTTCTCTCCTCTCCTCTCCCTCTCTCTTCTCTCCCTCTCCCTTCTCTCCTCTCCCTCACTCTTCTCTTCCTCTCCCTTCCCTCCTCTCCCTCACTCTTCTCTTCCTCTCCCATCCCTCCTCTCCCACTGTCTTCCCTCTCTTCCCTCCCTATCTCTTCCCTCCTCTCCCTCTTATCCCTCCGGTCCCTCTCTCTTCTCTCCTCTGCCGTCCCTCCTCTCCCTCTCTCTTCTCTCCTCTGTCCCTTCCCTCCTCTTCTTCTCTCTTCACTCCCTTCTCTCCTCTCCCTTCTCACCCTCTCCCTTCTCTCCTCTCCCTCTCTCTTCTCTCCCTCTCCCTTCTCTCCTCTCCCCCTCCCTTCCCTCTCTCTTCTCTCTCCCTTCCCTCCTCTCCCTCTCTCTTCTCTCACTCTCAGACTATAGGTTTGATTAGTTGCTCAGTCTGAGGTCCTCAGGTGGGGCCCATGCAGGCCCTATCTCCCTGTTTCCCTTCCCAGTGTGCTGTTCATTCTTGGAAGGCTGAGAGGAGCAGCTGTGTTTGCAGGCCCTGATCCTGGCACCAACTTACCACGTTCTATTATTCATGTGGGCCTCAGTATCAGAGAGGGGAATCTGGAATCTCCAGCCACCTGTCTCGCAGACAAACACTCCTTTTTTTTCCTGCAAGCAAATCAATGCAAACACTATGAATTGAGTTAGATCTTGTTGAACTGAGTGAGAACTTGTTAGAGCACTATGTCTATAGTTTATGTTTGAACACTGAAACCATGGGGTTGGATTGTAGAGGATGGTGGTGACGTTGTTAGTGTTGCCAGTAAATGTGTAAACTAACATGTTACATGGTCATGGCTGTGTGCAAACTCTCGGTATGCTTGTCTGTGTTTTATCTGTTGAAACTCTCAGTATGTTTGTCTGTGTTTTATCTGTTGAAACTCTCAGTATGTTTGTCTGTGTTTTATCTGTTGAAACTCTCAGTATGCTTGTCTGTGTTTTATCTGTTTAAAATCTCAGTATGTTTGTCTGTGTTTTATCTGTTGAAACTCTCAGTATGTTTGTCTGTGTTTTATCTGTTGAAACTCTCAGTATGTTTGTCTGTGTTTTATCTGTTGAAACTCTCAGTATGTTTGTCTGTGTTTTATCTGTTGAAACAGATTTGACCTCATTTAACATGAACAGATTTTATTCCATTCTTTGCTCCCAGAAATTGATGACCAGCAACCTTTAAAATCTTCTTCTGTTAATTCAAAAATGTCTAATTAGAAGAAAATGCATATTTTCCCAAGTTGTTGGGTCCTTGTCTGTGCCATCAGTAACCATGGAGATGGAGTCATGTGAGTTAGTAACTGGGCAACCCAGAGGAGGAGAGGAGTGGAGAGAAGTCTGTAAGCTGCTCCTCGTCTCACATCTCCATCAAGCCAGGGACTTTCTCATCACTAAGTAGCTAGCACAGTTTAATACACAGCTCTGATTTAGTCACTATAGTGACACAAAAACACAAACAACACAGCGGAAAACAGCTCTGCGCAGAAAATCAAGAGAATGTATTCTCTCAGTAGGAGTTGATCCACCCACTTAAGCAATAACTTTACCAAAGAGGGTTTTGTATTTATGATAATACTGTCGATTAGTGTGACAAAACTGGATGTACAGTATATGACAAACCTAAGAGAATCATATTCCTCTTTTAATGTTTGTCACTTGTTTGTAAATGGTTATCATGGTGATATCCTACATTCTGCAAACGGTCCAGGCTACAATTGGGTCAGCTCATCAGATGCCTATTTCATCAGGATCTTTATTGGAAAACGGTAACGCCCAGGGCTAGTTCCAGGTCATCTTGGGTGACGCCCCACTTCTCAAGCTTCAAAGAGACACAGCATTTGTACATGAATAATTGCACAAACTTTTGACCTGGCCTAGTTCAGTTAATAATTACCATTACGCTAGAACAAAACTAATAGAAAGATTTAGGACATCCTGTAATTATTTATTCTACCTCAAATGCAAAGTGCACATCCCAGAAAGGCAAGCAGAGAGCCCAGAGCCTTACAAGCCCTTTACGAAGGAGTTATTCTGACTAGTATGACAGTCTATGGTTTCTTTCTGTTATCGGACTTATTGAGAGAGACTTATACAGAGAACTCATCATAATCACAGATTGATTCTTGACGTGTGATCTTGTGTTCATAATGAGTATTAATTATGTTTGTATTTTCTGTAATGGGAAATGGGAAATGTGGTGCAAAGCACTACCATGAATATGCAATGAATTTTTTATTTTTTATTTGACAAATTAATGTAGACTTCTGTTCTATTGTGCTGAGACCTCTTTATATGGTAATATTCAGTTTTAGAATAACATTTCTTCATCATTCAATTTGACCTTTGATCAAAATAATTCAATATATTACCTTTTTATGAAATGGGGGCATTCAATGATCTTCTAAGACTTATTGTTATTCATTAACCAAAAGCAAACAATTGCGATCCATTTACAATCTCAATCACAACTTCCAGGATTATTTGCTTTCTGATAATATTTGCCCTGACAGGGTTCTGGTGATCCATGCTACGCCTGGCTGGAGATGAGGCTGTTTTGAAACTAGATTTCCTGAAACAAATTATGTTTCCCTGTTAATGGGATTAAAGGCACAGTGGCTTAGATGGTGAATTTGTATCTAGTCACTGTGTCACTGATTGAAACACTTAAGGCTATTCTGCAGTAATTGTCTATTCAAAGTTCAAAAGGCACACGCAGATCTGAGCTTTCCTTATTGCAGGTGTATGGTACCAATTGAATAACATGAGAAAAAAGAAGAAACCTGCAAACTGCTCTTGCTAGTATTCCTAGTACTGTTCTTTATTAATCTTTACAGATCGGCCTCAATGCCAGTCAGAGCTTTTTATGCCCTTGAGGCCGATACGTAAAGCCTAATATAGAGCAGCGATACTTTTCTCTCGCAGTAATTGTCTATAAAATGTGCTGGAAGTTGGAAGTAATTGTTTTAGTGATACAATACGAAAGTAACTATGAAAAGTGTCTATATTGTAGGTTATTACCTCTACTTAAAGATAGAAAAGAAAACATGCTGGGGGCACTTACCTTCTTGTTCCAATCCATACACCTCAATCACTTTTCAATCTTTGTTCTGGATCAAGTGACAGTTCCATGGGCTACGTCACATCCGCTATTGAATTACATTGGACCACCAGTGTGTGTTTGTGTTGAATGCATACCTGGATGAGGAGTTGTAATGGTCTCTTTTCATAACAAGTCATAAATGACTTAATCCCCTCTAGGTGCCCAGAATCTGCCTAACACTGCAACCGGGGACTAAAGTTGACATGACTGTTTGTTTAGTCTTCTGTGGGGAACGCTGTTTTCCTTGAGATGTTTCCCGTCATTGAGAGACTTTGCTTTCCTGTCTGTGGCAGATCTATAACAATATTGGATCCGACAACAAAAGAAAACTGGGTATTCCATGAAATGGTACCACGTTTAGTGTTGTGTGGTACCACAATGAGTCAGCTCCATCAATTAAATAATCAAAACTTAATCTATACGGAGACTGAGAATTATCTAAAGGTTTTGAACGTTTGTGTGAAGAGCAGTATTGCCTGGGGTGCGTTCAGTCCGATCAAACGTTTGCTGTGTAGCGTGACAGTTTGTACTGAATGACACATTCCTACAAAACGTTTTTTCAATGCTTTTTTAACAGACTTTGAGGTACATTTGCTCTCTTTGATGGGTGTTGCTTGAAGCAACGAGTGGCGTATGTAAAAGTCAGCGTCCATGCTGACAGAGTTCCCCAACCCATAACCCAACCTCTCTCCATGTTTCAAATGTCCTTCAGAACGGCACCGTTTCCAATTCATTTAAAGTTACACACCGTTTTTTTTGCACTAAATGCTGCCCTGTATTCAACTAGCTTCCGTGCTCAATCAGTACCATGTAACATGACCCTGTGTGACTTTACAGGTCAGGCTATATGTCACAGGGTGTGGTACATTGGAGTGAATCAGCACATTCAGATACTATAATCCTAACCGGGCATTTCAGGCTGCTTTAAATTAATGACACTCTCCTCTCCATCTGTCCACAATGGTGAGCTGAGGGACATCTCCAATATGTCAGCCACCAACGGCAAAGTCATGAATGAATCATGTCCATTGTGCCAGTTATGGAGACTAGATATTTTAGGGTGAGGCCTTCTATTGATTAGCTGTGTAGCACCAGACGTCTCTTAGAAAGTGAACTTAATTAACAGATATATTACCTGGTCCCTTTCAGTGTGTTTACTATACTCTCATCTTAAGTCACTTCGGATAATCTCAGTGATAACTTCCAGTCATAGTTGGTACAGAGGACAAAAACAAAACTGGATAACTTTGTTGAGAGAGAGTGACGGGGAAAGATCCCACAGACAGTGCAGAGAGAGCAAAGACGGAGACAGTGTCAGAGACAGAACAGAGCATGGCTCAGGCCAGGCTCACCTCGAGCAGAAAGTCAGGGGCCCCATTCTCTTTTCTAGAACGTGTTTGTCCATCTGTGCCCAACTGGCGGGGGTTGGCACCCGACGCGGGCATCTGCCACCTGTGCCCGTGCCAGCTCGGTGCACACGCAGACATCTGCTCTGGCCGTGCTCAAGGGGAGCCTCCACGGTACAACAGACAGGGGGCCAAACATTGTCTTCGCCTCGCTCTGCGGCTCTGTCTGTCTGCTAACAACCTGGGGTAATCAGAAGCAGTGCTGGGCAGACTCCATTAGGCCATCAGTGTTACCCCTAACCTGTGGCTTCCTCTGGAGATTAGAGAAGGATGTTGAACACAGAGAGGGTGGAGGAAATAAGAGGTTATTGTCGTCTCTACCAGGTAACAGGTGCCAACAGATGGACTGACTGTTACTGACTGTAGATGTGTTGTTGACTGTTACTGACTGTAGATGTGTTACTGACTGTTACTGACTGTAGATGTGTTACTGACTGTTACTGACTGTTACTGACTGTAGATGTGTTACTGACTGTTACTGACTGTAGATGTGTTACTGACTGTTACTGACTGTTACTGACTGTAGATGCTTTACTGACTGTTACTGACTGTAGATGTGTTACTGACTGTTACTGACTGTTACTGACTGTTACTGACTGTAGATGTGTTGTTGACTGTTACTGACTGTAGATGTGTTACTGACTGTTACTGACTGTAGATGTGTTATTGACTGTTACTGACTGTAGATGCGTTATTGACTGTTACTGACTGTAGATGTGTTACTGACTGTTACTGACTGTAGATGTGTTATTGACTGTTACTGACTGTAGATGTGTTACTGACTGTAGATGCTTTACTGACTGTTACTGACTGTAGATGTGTTGTTGACTGTTACTGACTGTAGATGTGTTACTGACTGTTACTGACTGTAGATGTGTTATTGACTGTTACTGACTGTAGATATGTTACTGACTGTTACTGACTGTTACTGACTGTAGATGTGTTACTGACTGTTACTGACTGTAGATGTGTTGCTGACTGTTACTGACTGTAGATGTGTTACTGACTGTTACTGACTGTAGATGTGTTACTGACTGTAGATGTGTTACTGACTGTTACTGACTGTAGATGTGTTACTGACTGTTAATGACTGTAGATGTGTTACTGACTGTTACTGACTGTAGATGTGTTACTGACTGTAGATGTGTTACTGACTGTTACTGACTGTTACTGACTGTTACTGACTGTAGATGTGTTACTGACTGTAGATGTGTAACTGATTGTTACTGACTGTTACTGACTGTAGATGTGTTACTGACTGTAGATCTGTTACTGACTGTTGCAGTTTTCAGGGTTTTCTTGTTTTTCAGTTATTTTCTTTCACCCTCTCCCTCTTTAGCTAACTACAGAAACACACACATTCACATGTGTTTCCCCAACTGTTCCTAAATGGAATAGCATTACAGCAAGCAAACATCTGTTCACATTAACACGCTAAATTAGTTTGGGGTGGAAAATGAGCTTGATCTCTGGGTTGGTTGTATTGATGTCCCCGCATGGCCTGCCCCCCTATGAGTACTAAATCATCAAGGATTTTCTCTCTGGGATTATCTAACTCATCTGACCAATGTATTAGGTTCCTATTTTTGTTTGATTGCAATCAAATAAAGTCTCGCCATTCTCATTGAAACACATGCACAGTGTTTGAGAAAGTTCATTGGTGTATTCTTTTAACCTATTAAAGCACAGTGTCCTGCAGGCATACACTATCAGGAGAGGAGTGTTACCCATCAGCCATCATAACATGATGGATTCTACCAATTTATAGAGGTCATAAATCAGATACAATGTCGCTGAACAGTTTACTGTCTCTCTAAGGCTTTTGCATTATGGGTAAGGGCTCATCTGACATCCCATTGGAGGGTTGGAGACTCGGACATTCCCGCCAGACAACTAATTGTTCAGCCATTAAGTGCTGTGTTTCAGTAACACTAAGGCTCTAATGGCTTCCAGTAATAACAGTAGTGATCATCCATTAACACACAATGTAAAGTCTCACTAATTCTTGAATTTAATGTGTATAATCAGACAAACATCTACATTTGGATTATCAATCTTTGTAGTGATATTCCCCAAAATCTTCCTTCTGAACAGAGACGAAGGAATGCAAACAGAAGGTACAGGTGATGAAGAAGCTAGTACTTCAGCTCCCTAAACCCAACCAGGACACCATGAGAGTACTCTTCGGACACCTGCAGACGTAAGTTCACAGCCTTTCATGTCATTGGAGCACTACATGTTGTTTTTTTAATGTCAGGAATTTGGACGCATTGTACTACACTGTTAGGTACACAAACATTTCACTACACCCACAATAACATCTGCTAAATATGTGTATGTGACCAATAACATTGGGTTTGATTTGTAGAATAAAGCAGGCGAATGGTACTAAAATAGCTACTGATAGAACTCATAAAGTATCTTATCTGTTAGTGTTTCAAAAAATCTGATTGACAACAGAGGGTCAGACTAAAACATCAAGCTCGGTAGAACGTTTATATGACCCTCCTATCCCCCTTCCCCCACCCGAACAAAGCATCCTGGCCCCATGTGTACAGGGAAGGGGGAAATGACCTAAGTGCTGCCTGCCTGGCCTCGGTCCACTCTGACAGTCCTGGCCAGGCTAAAGGGGCCATATGGCTAAACCCATGGCCCAGGAGAGGTGTTCCATCCCATCTTATCCATATTTACCACCCCACACAGGAGGCCAAATGAATCATTTTAGATTGATGAGCCCCTCCCTAACTAGAACATACCCCTTGGCTGCAGCAGAGGACGGGTGTGTGTGTGTGTGTTTGTCTGTTTGCTTCCGAATGCCAGGTCCCTCAATTAGTCCCTCACTCATATTCCCATGCAGAATCGCCTGCAGAGATACCCCCGAAGGATCTCTGTCTCTGTCTCTCTTTCTCTCTTTCGTTATCTCTCTTTCTTTCTCTCTTACAGCAATGACACACCTAAATAAAGGGTTTATGTTTGCAGAAAAAAGGCTAATAATAAGTAAATAAATTAATCACACATTAATTAACTGTGGTCTGCTGTGTAATTTAGATTGGGCACACGTACCTAGCAACAGAGAGTGGGACTGGGAGTGAAAGCAGTACAGAGCGAGAGGGAGAGAGAGAAAGAGGTGAATAAGATTTAAACCACATCAGTAGGTGGGGGTATAGCAGCCAAAGTCCTGGATCTGGTCCCGAGGGACCCCTTCTCCTGCCATTCTGTCACATGACATCTTCTGGCTTAATAATTTGCAAGGTGAGAGGACAGGGGGAAGTCATTTTGTTGCGGAGACAGACTTGGAGCCACTGCCTGGGATTTACTCTGTCCCCACAATCCCCTTGCAGTGAAACCATTTGGGCAAAATAATGCATCATTAACTTTACTTCACTGATTCTCATAAAATCTGTCAATGGACTATTATTCAACATATTATATTATGCAAAACTACATAAAGGAGCTGCAGGAGAAAGAGAGGACCAGGTAGAGTATAATATATTTTCTCTGAGATTGCCAGAGGAGAGAAAGAGAGGAGACACTGA